>NC_046191.1:22417382-23761382 GCF_011004875.1 Balearica regulorum gibbericeps | reverse complement strand
TGCCTTGAATGCCTGAAATACAGTTCACGAATGAGATTTTTGGCTCCCCTTTTTTGTCCTCTGGTTTTGTACAGTGAATGCAGAGAGCACCACCGTGGTAATCTCACACGGAGAGATGCCTGCAATGGGATGGCACGGTGTTACTTTGATCTAGAGACAAGCCATGCATCCTGGCTGCTGCTAACTGGCTAGGAAAATAACCCTGGTTTATATTCCCCACGGCCTCCCTTTTTCTTTCCTGTTTGCTATCTTGCTTCATTCTTTGTGGTGGCTTTTGGACTCAAAATAAAAGGCCAATTAAGAAATCTCTTGCCAGAGTGACTGTGGCAGGTATGTACTGGCTGGTAAGACATAACCAGCCAATTAAACCCCCCCCGCAAACCACCACACCCTCTACCCCTCAAAAAAAACCCAACCCCAACAACCCAATCCAGGTATAAGCATCTCTCCTCAAGGTCGCAGCGTTGTTTCCCTCCTGATTTACTGTGTCTTCTGACGATAGTCACTGGTAGTGTGGTAGAGGTGACTGTGCAGCATCACAGGCTGCTTCTAAAAACCCTGGTGTGTCTGCTCGAAAATCAGATGCCTTTGGAAAAACTGCCAGCAAAGTGGTACTGCCCCCCAAGAAAGAAAATTCTAGGAAGGATTATGCTGTCAGATTTCTTTTAGCAGCAAGAAAAGAGGTTATTTAATTTCTACACTAACTCTCTTAAGTCTGATGTGAATGTATCCTGCACAGATTCATTTGGGAAGCTAGCATAATGATTGCAGCTATTCTTAGATTCTGATTAAAAATGTCTTAGGAAGAAGATTTATCTTTCTCCCACCCTCCAAATTTGTGACCATATTGAAGGGATACTGTAAAAGCAAGTTGTGAAGATCAGAATGCCTTTTCCAACTGCTGCTCTCAGCATCCCTGACCTTACCAATTACCACTCCTGCTCACTCATCTCTAGCCATAAACAGAGAAGCTCCAGCAAATTGTCACTATTACTCAAGCGTGTTCAGAGCATTTTAGAAGCTCTAGTGAAACGTGTGCAGTATGTGTTCGGGTAAAGGGGACAATAATGATCTCAACCTGTGACTTCAGGTAGTGTATCCCATTAAAGGACCCCTTTAAAATCTGCTGCATAATGGCTTCTCTCTGCTGTGCAACAGAAAGAGCAAGATCTTACTACTGGGGTAGTAGCTTCTCTCCTAATAAGCACCCAGCCTTATGATACGTTTACACCTCACATGCTCCTTTTGAGCTGCCTTACGTATGTTTTCTACTATATGCTCTATTTACCTTCTGACCTGTTCTCAGATATTGGATGTTGTTGACTGCTTTTCTGGACCATAAGTGTGCTGCATAAATTACATTTCTGTCTTTAATCTTGAAAATAAGACATTCATGAAATTCAGAAAAAATGAGCCCTTTTTAACAATTTATTATGTGCTTCCCTCTTTCTTGCTACTAAATCTGTGTTTCAATAGATACGATGATGAAAGTTGTGCATATGATTGAAGATATGCAGAGGCTTTTTCCCTTCTTTATTTAGGCATACAGATTGTTAATTCTTCAAACATTAAAGATAATTTTTTAAATAACTAAATATACAGATAAGTCAAAGACAAAATTACAAATAAATTTGCCAAAATAATGTGTTAAAGTAATTTGTTATGGAAAAGTTGTTTTTCTCCCTTTTTCTGTTGATGCTCTAGGACTTGGCTCAATATGTAAATGAAGTGAAGAGAGATAATGAAACACTCCGTGAAATTAGTCAGTTTCAACTATCAATAGAGAATTTGGTATGTGATCTTTTCATCTATATGGTTTTTAAATCACTTTTGATCAAATACATTGATCTATTTTTCCCCATTTCATATGAGATTATAGTACTCTTGGTGATCTTTAAGTGTAAGTATGCTTTGCATGGTCTAGAATGACATAAATATTTAAGCACGGAAAACTCTGCTCTTTTGGGGGTCTGTATAGTTAAATATATTTGTAAAGTTAAAGGTTTGCATTTGTACAGTGACTCAGGTGTTTTTTTCAATGGGAAGAACTTTCCCATTTGAAGACAAAAATGGAATGGACTGATTCTTTATTGTATTTAGTTTAGATGATAGGGAGGACAATATGGTATTTTCAGGCCTGAAAAATCCTTTTTGGGGGTAAAAAGAGTGAGTAGTCTAACATTTGAATGTGTTCTCATCTTGACACTTTTGCTATATTGAATCATACATGTTACTTCTGTTTCAGAACCATTCCCTCTTACAGTATGGAAGACCTCAAGGTGACGGAGAAATAAGGATAACTACGTTAGACAAACGTGCGAGGCAGGACAGGTGATGGCATGACTTCTGGTGTTTGCTATCAAAACAGTTACTGTAAAGTAACTCTCTTCTTAGATTTGAGGTCAGCTCAATGATTCTTGAGAGTACTTTCCATTTCACTGTGCATTCACCAGAGCCTATCCACCATTTACCAAGTGACTCTGCAAAGTGATTAATGGGAAGTTAGCTATTAACATTATCATCTAAGATCACCCTTGCAAGTAGTAAGTCTCTAGCAAAAGTACTTTCAGTGGCTTTTATTTTGTTATTTAGTAGTTTAGTTGTTCACCTTCAAAATTCGAAGTGCCACAGGCAAAGGTGTGTAAAATAAGACTTTGGGTGTTGGCTTTATGGAGTGTTTTTAACTATATTTATATTGTATTTTCATAGGCATATCTTCTTGTTTGATCTAGCTGTAATTGTTTGCAAACGGAGAGGTGATAATTATGAAATGAAGGAAATAATAGATCTTCAGAAATACAAAATTACAAATAACCCCACTACTGATAAAGAAAATAAGAAGGTAAATATTTGTTGCTAATTCACATAAAATATATATTTCTAGCAGCAATTTCAAACATTATGCAGGAGTTCAGAATGTATACACAACTTATATCTAAAACATAAAACTTTGCAATTAAGCTGAAGTGAATATTTAGGGATTTCAACTTCGGTTATTTTGATGTAATTAAAATGTTTAAGGAAGTCATTCCTAAGTGAACACAATAATATGGTCTTGCTGTTCCCAAAGTCAGGGAATTAAGAAACACACAAACCGTTCTTTCTTTTTTCTTTTTTTTCTTTTCCTTTCTCTGTAACTGATGACCTTTGTATTGCCAATCTTTTTATACAGTGGTCTTATGGCTTCTACCTCATTCATATCCAAGGTCAAAACGGTATAGAAGTTTATTGCAAAACTAAAGACTTGAAGAAAAAATGGCTGGAACAATTTCAGATGGCTCTGTAAGTATATTTTTATTGAGGTAGAATCATATCCTTATACTGGTGATGAATGTAACTTAAATTATGCTGAACTGCTTTCATGTTTACATTTTTTTAATATTTATGTAAATAGTTATCTACAGCCTAATTATCTATTTTATTTGACTTTCTGAGAAACAACTGACTGACATCTTTGTGAACAGAATATTTCCCTGAAACTCTTCTTGGAAAAGAAAGAGGGCACTCTAGACTATGTATTACTTTCCAGCTTTGCTGCTAAGGCTGTTTTAGTAATACTATCTTAAGCAACCAGGGGAAATATTAATTATTTTAGCAATAAATATCTAACAAAATAGTGACATTTTTTCCCCTCCCATTTTAATTTTGATTAATTGAAATAGATTTTTTTGAAAGGTGATGCTGATGATTTGAGAGGGATGCTGGCATCTTTCCTAGTGGCTTTTAACTAATTTATTGTTTGGTATTTGGATCAAGTTTGCTTGGCTTCTTAAATTTAGTTTCAAAAGGCTGATTTCCTTTATATATTTTCAACTAAAAGAGGAGGTTGCTTTAAACTTCTTGAAAAGTTGTTCAGATGCAGCACCGCAGATTACATTATTGTTATGCAGCATGAGCTCTATTTCCATTTCTGATTCTTGTCAGCAAGACGAGGATGATTATTGACACCTCAGGTATTCTGATTAAATTTAAAACATGTGAACAAGGGAATCACATGACAGTGTGATGCTTGCTTTACGGTAAAAAAAAAAGTGGGGGGGGAGTGAGATACTCCCAGTGAAAACAGAGCGACAGCATTAATAAAGATTGTTTAGGATGTGGTTGTAAAGGTGTGTGGATTCAGAAAAAAGGCTATTACGAACTGGGATGAGTGAAACTTGCTCATATATGTATTTTAAAAACCTTATTATGATGAGTGCTAGTGACTTAAATAAAAACATAAGGGAGGAGAACCTGGGCTGGACAGATATTGTGAGGCCGTGTTGACTAGGGTTCCCATCTTGCTGATTTTTGTTGAAGACAAAAATGGCATGTGTTTTGGCAAAAATTTCTGGGTAGCATAGTGAGGGATGGGAAGAGGTGTTTATTTGTGTGTGCGCAGAAAGCTGAGTGCTTTCCCTCTTTCTGTCCCTGTGCTCTCCCTGGTGCACTTGCTGTAACGTCATTACTGATATTTACTTGAATGTAGATAAAATGCATATGAAAGGCACGAGGAACTCAGATTTATCAGCTTTAACATTTCAACAATTGATCACTCTTCAGTGCACAAAAAACCCCCAACCAAACAAAAATCAGCCAAGGAGCTAAGGAGAGCAGTGAGAGCTATGTTTTTTCCCAGGAGCGTATCCTCAGTTCTTCCCAAACATTGTTATGGTTCTGTGCAGGATCTCCCCGCCCGGCCCTGTGTGTGGTGAGTAAGTGCAGCTGCATATCCTTACACAGTGCTAGGCACCAGCCGGCGCTCACGGAGCTGTTCCTGAGCATGCCTCTGCAAATGGGTTTACTGCTGTCGGTTGCCCTGTGTGAGCAGAACAAATGGGACCTGAAGGGTTGACAAATTAACACGTTACTCTTTCCTCTTGGGCAAATGGAGTCGGTCACTGAAAATGGGAGTGGTGGTGTCAGCCTTGTCTTGCATGGATGTTTGTCCTTCTTGTAAACCCGTACCTCTAGTTTAACCTCCTCCCGTGTCATGAGAAGTCGTAATGCAGAGGCACGGGAACTTGGAGCGGCAGCATTGCTGCAGGTCAGGGCTGAGGTGCAACATGATATAATGGTATTATTTGCATCGGGCAATGCTTTTGCTCCCTTGTATTTGTAACCACTAGGACTGAAAACAATGGGGAGCTTTTTCACTTTTTGAAGTTTTTGTAACTTTCCCCCAACTTGGTTACATGGGTTTGACTTCATAGCGTATTTCCCTCAGCAGCTCTCCCAAAATGTACCTTGGTGTATGTCATGATAATTATATTCTTATGCATGTTGAGGCACGAGAGTTTCTATTTGGGAATAAACTTAGCCAAGTGTTTTGAACAATGGGTTGGTTGGTTTGTTTTGTTGTTTTCAGGGGTCTCATTGCTTATTGTGTAGGTTATCTGTTCTAGTGTGATTCTACCCTGAAAAGTAGCCATGTTGAAATTGCGCTATTATTCATCATACTCAATTATAATTGCTGATTCTATGGGTGAAATACTTCTTATTATTTAAAAATGTTACTGAGACTGCAAAACCAGAACAGTTGAAGGGGTAAATTACATTGTTTTTTGATTATCAGAAATGATGCTGTTTACTGAGTTCCAGACAGAAATTTCAGTGCAGTTTTGTTGCCTTCAGGATAGCGTACCAAATGATGTCGGATTTGTGCCAGTGCTAATCTAAGAACATAACAAGAGAACAAATTAGGATCTCTCTTATTATTTTTAAATTAAGAATTAACCTTGTTGCGACTAGAAAAGTTTTATTGGCATAACTATGTTAGCTATGCTGTAATTTTTTATTTTAATTTTTTAAGAGCTTAGATGTTTATACCACTGTATGAACAACAGCAATTATAGTTCTATTGCTGAAAAGGCACCTGCTGTTGAGATGCTGGTGTCAGTGAGATGAGAATTTGTCTCCAGATATGGGAAGCGTATGTTACTGATGAAGTATGAAATAGAGGAGGAGGCTGCCTTGCTGGCTGGACTTGGTTTAGGTTTGGAGGGCCGGAATACATTAGGCACAGTTGATATGGAAATCCCAGTGCAATTTCCAGAGTGTTACTTTTGAGAATAGTAAGTTTCTCTTAGAAAACTAGTTTCACAAACCTGTGAAAATAGTCTACCTCTTGGCCAGTTCTGTTGTTACTGTGGTATGTGGCAAGTTGTTTTGTCTTGAGGGAGGTTGGAAACAATGGGTTACTGGTCGTAAGAAACTGAGTAAATTGTCTGTATTCATAAGGCAGTTCTGTTGCTACAGTATGTATTTGCTGTTTTCCCTGAGACTGTTGCTTTACTTAGAAAACATATAATACCAAAACCACCTCAATTTTTATTTTTCCTGTGAATTTCATGAGAGTTATTGGTGAAGCCTGTTCATTCATTACATCATCATCATCAGTGATACTGTGGCATGGCTGCGCTGAATTTGATGCTATTGACCTATTCACAGTAATCTCCGCAGTTGAGACTGGGTCACCTCCTCTGTCTCCCTACCCCACCTCCCCTCCTTTTTTTTTTTTTTTTAATTTATTGTGTACAACCTTCAAAATTGCTGGTTATTTGGGAGCACTGGATTTTCTAGATGACAATGCAATGAAGCAGGACACTGGGGCAGCGTAGTTAACATTGCAGTCTGGCTCTTGAAGCTGAAACTTTGGTTGGACTCTAAATCTGATGAAATTGAGAGGTGTTTGTAAAGCTAGCAGGCAGAGACCAGTGGAGGATGTTTTAAAAGGAGCCACTGTTATCACAAATGGCTGGATTCTGTCTTGGTGTGCCTGTTCCCTCGCTGACGTGAATGGAAGTTCTGCATGCACGAGGGAGTGTAACCGCTTACTGCCTCAGAAGAGATACGCTGCTTAACAGCGATAGTGGTTAATTTGAGCAGTTGCTATTTTGTTCTTGGAACTTTGTTCATAGTAATGGATGACCCCATAGCTATATAGGTAAATAAGCACTTTTTAAAAGATAGTATTACACAGTCTTTACTGTACCAGACGTGGAATGTTTATCTAGCATGTCAAATAGCATTGGTTTAAATGCAAAGTCATTCCATATCCAAGATAGTATTAATAGAATTGTACAGCCAAATTACTGCACCAAATTACTCAGCCAAATTAGAGACATCATGTATTAAGTGAAAGTTTGTCAGCAATGTGATAAAGTGCATGGTTTATTTGCTATAACTAAGCCTTTAAAAACCTCAAAAACTGATTGTCAGTGTGGCGCACAATTTCATTAGGTTTTCTAGTAGCATATCCTGTCTAATCTCTCTTCTCCTGTATTAAAAATAATCAGGAGAATCAGAACATTAATATAATGTTTCATAATATACCTACAAATTACATAAAATATTTGCCACTTTTATGTTATTCAGCTTATGCTAAAAGGTGAGAGCATTTATTGGTATTTTTTCCCATAGAAAGCTCTCCTACAAATGCTTTTCTTATTTCAAAAAAACTGGTATTTTAAAAATAGTTGACTAATATATGTGTCAATGAATTTATGCTAACCATTCTTTATTAAAAGAAAAAACTTGAAAGTTGAAGTTGTCTACCTCTATTGCATGTGTGTATATACCTCAGTTATATTACTTTGAAACTACTTGTCTGACTAATTATCAGGCTTAATTTCTTATTATGTGGCAACTGCTTTTCTCATCATTGCTGTGATGAGTTTAATTCTCTTTTATTTCATCATGAGATGATAGAATAAATACTGAAAGAAAATATGTTCATTATTGCTACAGCTGTCTCATGTCAACACTGAACATTTCCTGCCATCCACTGAATATTTCTTTGTGTGTAGTTTGTTTCTTGATCACAGTAGAGCATGGAGCAGGTGTGTGTCATCTTCCTCACAATGGCAGAGACCTTTTCCATGAAAGGCCACATATTATATTTTCCCACTGGCTTAATGTCTGAATCCATTAGTCTAATACGGCATGCAATATCTTATGCTGGTTTGTGCTGAATTTATTTTGCCATCATGATGTCCAGTTTGCTAATGTAATTAAATCTTTTTCTGGTTTCTCAATTGTGCTTTATAATCCACTCTAAAAACGGCCATCAGCAAACTTGGCTTCAGCATATATTCTTAGTTAGGAACATATTGCACAGAAACACAATTTAAATTGTAATCACAGAAGAATTTAGATTGGAAGGGGTGTGTGGAGATTGTCTACTTCAGTCTCCTGCAGGGCTTTGGTTGCTCTGGGCCCTGTCAGCTTGAGTTTAGTACTACTGAATTTCAACATGCACAGAACCATTATTGCAAAGTCTCATGCAACAGCCTTTTAATTAGGCTTTACTCAACATTTCTCTTTCACAAACTGAGAAGTGCATGAAAACATCTTGCAGGCAGAGCAACAGGCCTTTTTTTAATGTACTTAGTTAAAATTTCCCCTTCAGAAGTACTATGATTGTAGTTTCTGCTTTGACTTTGTTACTGAAACTGCAATATTAATGCCATGTCTAATTAGTAATGCCTGAAAAGCATGTGGGATACATGTGATCATTATTGTGATTAGGGTATGCATTAATTGCATGGAGTTAATGAATCTGATTTTTTTTTTTTAATATCCAAATAAAAGAGATTTCAGACCTGAAAGCTGTACAGTCCTCAAAAAATTAGTGGTTATAGTTTTAATTACATTGTATTTAAGTTTTAGGTCACTACAGATGTTGTGCAGCAGCTCAGGTACAGTCTAATATATTTTTGAAAAATTACCGTTTCAGTTAGCCAGAAATTCACACCCTGAGACTCAAGGGATGCAGAACACATCATCTGAATGTATGGAAATAATCCCAAGATTCATCAATTCTCAAACGTGATAAGTTTGTGCACGCAACACTTTAGGCAAGCTACGTAAATTGTAGATAGAGTTTATTGGTTTTGTAGATTTTAAAGAAAACTAGTGCAAGAAACAAGGTAGGTGAAAAGTGTTCTCTTATCTATTACTACACCTATTTCAAATTTGGTTTGCACTCTGTGACTAATGACATTGGTCAGATTCAGCTCGAATAGATCTGTTCCCTGAGTGCATTAATAATACATATGCTTTAAGACTTCTTCTGAGAGAATATTTGAGCTCTGACATAGTGAACACTGACATATCAAATTAGAGCTTTTCTTATCAGAGCACTTTAAAAGCCTTAGATATCTGCTGCATTTTTCAAATAGTCTGCAAAGGTGTTTCACTTACACCAACCTCACATAGGTTACCAAAGCAATAAACAAACATGTCTACCTGGGCTTCTCCATCAGCATAAATATTTCCGTACTCCAAAAATGAATGCCAAGTTCATGTCTGCTGAAGAATGGTTGCCTGTTCTTTGCTATGATTCCAGTTGTTTTTGATCAAATGTTTTTCAGAATTGTAAGCAATCATTCACATATTTATAGTTATGCAATTTCTGTAGATTACTCCAGACGCGGCAAGAACTGTATGAAGATTCTGTATGTGATTAAGAGCACAGTGTAGAATGTGAAAGTAAAACAGAATTTATGAAAACAGTGTGTAAACACTGGGAGATGATAAATATATTTTGATATTATGTCTTCTGGTTCACAAATTCAAAGATTTCCCAGTCCTTATGTTTTTACAACTTACCTTACAACATATGAGGTATATTACTATGAAAATTAAGTGTTTCTTAAAATTCAGTGTTAGCATGAAATAAACTTGTAATGATACTGCATCATCACAGTAAAGTACCACTATCTAAATACTGTTTTTTTTGCGCAAGGTGTTTGGGTTTTTTTCCAGTCTTTAAACATGGAATGCTGCATCACATGTTTGTACTGATACTTTGGCTATATGAACAGATATCCTAGTTTTTTCCTGCAAACCAATGCTACCTTTTTTCTTAGTAGGTTTAGGAATTTGTCTAGTATTTTACAAGTTTATGGCTGAATACAACCTATATTTTTAAATTTTTTTACTCTAAAACATAGATATTTGTCTTCAGTTCAGTTTCAATATATGGTAAAATGTTTAAAGCTTAGCAAGACAAGCAACTTTGTGAATTTGGATTTGTAAGACTTAGAATTTTCACAAGTCAGACTCAGCCAGTGAATATTAAAGTCTATAAAGTATTGATGCTTTTGACTTACAAATAGGGATGTATGACAGAGCTGTGTTCCTATCAGGTGACGTTTAAAAAATGTTATACAGGAATAGATTAGCTGAAAGCAGTCCATCTCCCTTGCTTTTCAGGGAAGCAGACTGATAAGGAAAAAGGAAAGCTATTATCTTGTTTGAAACAATGCAGTACGTTTCCAAAAAGTTAACAAGATAATTTCCTTGATCTCAAAAAAGCCACTCATCATATGATCAAATAAGCAAATTTCCTAGCAAAGTCTTAGAAGTTGTGCGTTCTTGATCAAAAGCACAATTTACTTGTGATATGGTTAATTCAATTATATAACATGTCTTCTTGATGGAGACTTTGATGTGACAAACCAGAATGTTTGAGCATTAGCATATGGAGAATTGATTGATTGATTAATTCAGTAAATAGCATCTTCAAAGTTGATTCTGAAATATAACAGCCTAGCTGGAACAGGGAAAATGAATTAACTGTAAGTAATCAGTGTTGCTCCTCAGAAGAGAAGGTAGAAAAGAAGCTCAAAATCATCCTTTGTGAAATGGGCATTGCCCACCTCTAGTGAGAATACCCCTTAAGAATGCCATTTTCTCTCTTCACCTTTTTACAGTAAGTAATAAAATCCTTATGAAGATTGAAAAAGCAGTATTTATTTGTATTTTTGTCTCTGCACTCTTTTTTAATTTATTAATTATATTACACAAATGCCTTTCTGTTAGATGATAGCAGTTTGCACGAAGTGATCAGTTGAAATGGTGATAGTTGCACACAGCCACAATGTTTTGTGTAGAGAGAAAGGGTAGTGCATGTGTAAGGTTGGTTCCACTGTTTGCGGGGAACAGGATTCTAAGGGAAGTCTGCAGCATATCAGAGCAGAGAGTGAGGTTGAACAGCTCTTTGTACCAACTTCACATGAAATTCTTCATAGGGGGTTTGTCTTGTTTGACAGTAACATGTATGGTTTTCTGTTTCTTAGCTGTCTGTGTTATTACCTAAAACATTTAAATATGTGACAAATGTTAGCTATATTTTATTACCTAGTTAAATTTTCCTAAATTTTCTGGGATGCTTAGTACCAGTTGTCATGGCTAACTTCTAAGGTGCTCAAAATTTTGAAAGAAAGTCACTTTGGTACAAAACAGGAATCTTAACTTAGGATGTCATCACAAATAATTTCTGCTAGCAATTAATAACTTAAAAATACTCATGGCAGATCTAAGTTTATTGATGCATTTTTTGCAGTGATGTCAAATATTAGTACAATAAGTAAAACTGAAATGAAAAATTCTAGTGTCCTTGGGTATTAACATGTGGCACTTTCTTTATAGGCTATACTGCATGAATACAGCATCAGATTTCATGTCACATAAACTTTAAAATGTTCTTCAGCAGTTTGTGCTCGTGTTCATAATTCTGAACAGTTCTGTATGGAGTATTTTAAATTATTATAAGCATAACATGGAGTGCAGAATAGTAACAGTTCTAAAATGCAAAGGTCTAACTCAGGGTTGAGAGTTGAGGAGAGTTCAAGGTATTGAGTTTTGTCTGAGCTCCCTGCAGTATTTCTTCTTTTAATACTTAAAACAGTTGCAATTCACTGCAGACTCCTTATCTGAGACTTCATGCATCTGCTTATTTGTTATGCCTCTGGGCTCGCAGGTGGGCATACATACATTAACTCTTCTCTAAAGCCAAGTTTTAATCAAGTGAAATGGCTACTCAGTTTTGAATATAAAGCATTTTTAAATGATGGGATATTTTGCAAACATCTACACACAATCGAACCGTGTGTCATTTCTTGTGACATGGTTGCGTTTCTTAAAGAGACTGATACGGGAAACAGATCTTCAAAACCTGACCTGAATAGCATTTCTGCAAAAATGAGTCAAAGTCAAAGATAAGAAGTATCATTAGAAGTTCCTAGCATATTTTTCTGGTTTTGGGGGAAACTGTCAACTCCAAGACAGGGTATCTGGTCTCACTGTACTGCTATGCAAACCTGTGCCTCTGCTGGACAGCCTGTTCCCAACCCAAGAGCATCCATATCTGGGGCACTTGCTGCTGTTCCAGGTTACTCAGAAAAACATGCTCATGGGATTGCTGTGGGGGGAAGAGAAGGTTCCTCTTCTGTCCAAGGGGAGAGTCCCATGGAGTCATGAGAATCTGGAGCAACATCTCTGGGCTGAAATGATACCTGTGAGGTTTATCATGAGTCCCCAGAGAAGAATGGCTTAATTCAGTCAGTGTTTACAATGCCTTTGCTTTCTCTGTATTTACTCAACAGTGTCTAGGTAGCACCTGCTCTTGTTGATAACCCTGTCTTGTTTTGCAGCTCATTCGCTTTTGAAAGGAGCTTTCTTGATCCATTTGCAAAGGGTTATGTTTGCATTTCTCTTCATGTGATGTATTTGTTCTTTTCCTACATGTGCTGCAGTTTGTGCAATTAAGCGTGTATGTGCTATTTGTGGTGGAAAAATGATGTGCATATATCTGAAGAATATCTAAAGTTTTTCAGGTATTTTTTTTTTCCTGAAATACATTTTTCCTTTCAGTTTAAGAAAAAATAAATTTAGTTTAAAAATACTTGAAGTCTGGGAAGGAGAAGTTGAGTTGTTAATTAAGTACTCCAGAGAAGCAATTTTTCAATGTTAATTGAAATATTTGTAATGGATGTAAGCCACACCTTCTAAGTGGCCTTGACCCAGGGAGGAGGGGAATCTACAGGTCTTAATTGCTGAAGTCAAGCTGGTGTTGAAAAGCTGCCAAGGAAGCAATTAAAAGAAATGGCCCACAAAATACAGCAAGACAGACAGAAGAACTGGTCACTAGTGGAGGAGAGCAGTGGACCTTGCAGGCAGGTGGTTTAGACTACAGTTTCGAACTGGTAGTATTAAAGGTAATAGTAAATATATTTAAAATAAAGAGGAGAATTTTTCTTTGTGCTGTGTTCTGAAATCTCCTTCCTTGAACTTCTTGCAGAATATGAAGCCACCAGATGGTAGACTTCCAGTGCACTCTGCTGCTGAGTACCTTCTTGTTGCTAGTACTGTGCTATGAGATTGATGCCCATAGCCAGCAGCCAAGGACTGCAGATTCTAGTTGTTTCTACTCTTTACATTTTTATAATACTACCTCTTCTTTTGTGTGCTCTTTTTCAGTAGAGGCAGTGTTACTTGCATTTCATTAATTTCCTATTTAAAATTTAAACTTGCTAGAAGAATTTAATTAATCTAATCAACATAATACTTTATCCTTTAGTATATTTTTGTTAGATTTGTTGGCAGCCAGTAGGCTTTCAGTAATATGTCCCTGCAAAACAGACTTGAGACAATAGTTCTTAAAGTCTGTGAGGCTAAGACTGAAGCATCTGAAGGGCAAAACATCCCAGGGAAGATGTACATGGTATGTTAAAATTTGTGAATAAGGATTTTTTTCATTGTTTATATCTTTAGAAATATGACCTTTCTGGAAAGAAAAGACTGGGATTTTAACATGCTTATTCTCCACATGGGAAAATAGGAGGAAGGAGCTATAGTATCTCTTAGCCTTTTATTTATCTCTTGGGACACTTTATCTGTAGTAATTACATATTTAGTAGGGAGATAAGATAGAATTTTGGGGCTGAAAGTTTAGTAGTTTTCCTGGTGCATTTTATTTTGTAAGCTTTAACTGTGTAGAGGAATTTAACCTGACAGTGAAAGAAAGCATATTTGTGCCTCGCCCACTGAAGAAATTACAGTTCACTTTAGTCCAACCTTTTGTGAAAGGTACTTGCTGTAGTAGTTTTCTGGTTGGAAACAAACATAGATGTAAGAATGCTGATAAAAATATTAAACTGTTGCTATGTTGTCACCAAATGTTATTGCTGTTCAGACACGTTCTGATCTTAATGTCTTCTCATCAGAATATGGTTTTGATTAAGTAAGGAAATGACATTAACACATCCCATCTAAGTTGTTTGATACTGATGATGTGTGCTTTTCAATGCAGTATGTGTCCTGGAAACACTTTAGACCCAAGGTGATCAAAGTTCAGTTCTGTAAAATGAGGTATAGAACTTGTGTTGTTGGGTATGTCAAGATTGCCAAGGTTCATTGCTTTATTTTGAATTAATACCTAAGTTTTTGAATTGTTAACCCAACTACTATAGGAGAGTGTTAGAAAACTGTAGCTTAAGCTGTTTAATTTCATTCATGTGCACAATTGCTTTAATATTTTGAGGTAGGATAGTAGAGAGAATTTATTCTTTATCCTATAGGCATAGGAATAGCGCCTAGATGTCTTGTCTGACAAGATAATTTTGGGCTATCTATAGCATTACTATGTGGTCAACTGTGCCATTAATCTAGGTGAAGATTACTCAAAGAATGAATTCTGACTGCAGCTTGTGGGGGACTGTTGATAGTGGCACACTTTCTGACACCGTTTATAAAGGTATTGCATTATGTGAGCAACTGAAAACGCAGTTGGCCTATGATCAATTCACTCTTCTGAGAAGTAAGAGTCAATAGAAAGAAGTGGCACTGCAAAGGCAGAGAAGTATTTTTAAAAAAGGAGTATTTCATGTACAAAAAGTCAGTAAAAATGGAGTGCTCCAAAGTCTGATGATATCGAGGGTGATGGAATTAGATACTGGATAACTCTTTTCTGCACTGATCTCTGCAGACTTTACAGACAGAAGATATGTTCAGAGATGCAGGATTGACTGAAGAAGATGGTCATCCTGCTCCTTGAACAGTGGCTCTGATGGCTGATGCAAAGACAAAAATTGTGTGTCCAAATGACGAAGGAGACTAGCAAGAAGAGCATCTGCAAGTCTCTGGGTTGGTGGTGTAGCAGTGAATTGGTCCCAGTGGGAGTAATATTCTGCAAGTAACCTGAAAAGAGAAAGCTTTACTCAAAAGGCTCAGGGGCAGCCAAGGATGTTGCTGTAGTGACTAGAGTAAATCTGGTTATGGGGATCCAGCACCATCCAGGAGAGGGCACTTGTGGTTGTCCCTTACAAAAACTCTGCTGCTGAATTGAGAGAATTAGAGTGAATCTGTAATTAGGAAAAATTTTCTGCTTCTGCATCCTGACATTTTGTCTCTGCTTGAGTGTAGGAGTTAAAACAGCCTAGGGAAAAAGTAGAAGAGAGGAAGGGAAAGAAACTACTTTTGACTCCCCACATTGCTTGTAAAAATAAGAGAGTTTTACCATAAAATGAGGAACGGTTCTCTGTCATTATTTACCTCAGATTAAGCAGTCCTGGTACATGGGTGACTTCTGCACTGACCACTCATCAAGGTTGTTTGACAGCAGAGATGGATAAAACATGTCATTTGCAGTGACCCTCGGGTACCCCATAGTAGAAGCTGTTGTGGAAGGAGGACTGAGGAACCTGTGAGAGGGCTTGACTGGTGACTGTTCCACTGTGCCTGATGGGAAGGGAACCCAGTTTAAGTCCTAAATTAGATTTTCCTAATGGTAGCCACAGAAATTGCTTCAATATATTCAAATTTTTATAACAATTGTGTGTGGTTTCCTTTTTTTTTCTGGCAAGAAATCCTCCTTCTAATGAAGAAAATATTCTTAGTAAGCTTAAAATTAATATTGACCTAATATTCAGTTTTTTCTGTGTCTTGCAACATGCCCACAGGTTGGGAAGCAGAGCGGAAAAGAAGGTTTGAAAAGGATGAGATGTTTTTTACTGTGTTGTGGCAGCTCTGGTCTGTGATCTCAGGGTATTGATGGAAGGCTGGAAGGCTGTAACCGAAAGAGCTTCTTGATGGTTGGATGTGACAATGAAAAGTTGTATGCTATGCTGTGACCGCTTGAAGTTTGCCCTTGAAGTTATCAGCTTTATTTACTGTATTTAAAAACTAAAAAAATAGTATATGCTATTCAGTGTGAAAGGTTTTGTGGAAAAAAATTTCCTATGGTCCTTGTGGTATCTGGGCATTGCCAGTCACAGATGAGTTGTGCTTAATGTCTAGTTGGAAATTTTCATGTGGTATTGAGTTGGGTTGGTTTTGCATTATTTTTGATTTGTTGAAAAGCAATATATTGAAAACTAAAATATCAAACCCCTAGATTCTTTAAGTTTCAGACTTTACATTAAAAGACTTGCTACTTGATATCTACTACTACAGTGCATTATCTCAGATTATCTCAGACTTGTCTGATGTGATGTGTAATTTGACTACAGAACTGGATTTGCCATTATGCAGCATGACTGATCAGGTACTACAATGTGTAAGAGTTTTCCTGTCTGCAGTTAGGACTGCAATATGTATTTTTCCACAAAGCTTTCCTTATTCTACCTCTACGTTTATAGTAGATAATACGCATTATCTTTTTATTTTTGCTGTAGTTTTTTCCTGGGTTTTGTTGTAACATTATCTTTGTATATGATGATTCATTTTACAGTACTCTGTCTTCAAAGTAAGCATATTATTTCTGATTTTGGACTATTGTTTTCTACTGTCTTTATCAGAATATCGATGACTAGAAACTTTGCTTTTGCTTAAATGTAAATGCTTTTTTTTGAGCAGTGATGAAATAGATGCCTTTTGTCTAATATGAATCAACTGATATAAATGTATCTAAATATTAATATTTTCAATAGGCCATTTCTATTGGATCATGAGATAATGGATAAAATCCTGATCTTTTGGAAATGTGGCAGACTCTCAAATTTGAGAATGTATTTTGCTGATGTGTAAACTGATATAAAACACGTTATTTTCCCATTCCTGATTGACCTCAAATCTGAGACAGTTAGGTTGAATGATTAGAAACAGAAAGGAAGAGACAAAAGAAAATGAGAATGTTGCTCTTCTCAGTGAGTGCAATGGCATTGTTCCTTTTGAGACAACTACTTGGAAGTATCTTCTAAATCTGCGCAAAAAGACTGAGCAGCAGGTTAGATTTCTGCTCTGTTGATTCATGCTCTTTCTGCACAGGATCTGCTGTAATATGCTGAGGCTCTAGTCTCTTCCAGATTCATTTGACTCGTGGGTGATGTACTTCAGTGGCATCTCCTTTCATTCACTAAACTTTTGTTGTTAGGGATTTTTAGGCTTTTCCTTTTGGGTGATGTGGCTTGGCGGGGGAAAAAGAGGAAAAAAAATGGTACCTTTTGAGTGGTGGAAGGAAAGCAAAAGGCTAGCAAAATTTAAAAGGCCCTTTTGGTTTATGAATAGTTGCTGTGTGCCCCTAGAAGAGCTACTCAGGCTCATGTCTTTTAAAAAAGCTATTTGAGAAGATCTTTGTACTAGTTTGGCCTTAGCAAACAAGGACATGCAATAAGTTAGATGGCAGTGAATTGTCAGGGAGCATGAAATGTGTAGGTGGTGAAGAAAGAACAGGTTTTTAGATAGAGAATTTATTGAAGTAATCGGTTAGAATCTTACAATCACTGAACTAAAACCTGGTGGGGTTTAAAGAAACTGAGGGATTTGCTTGTTATGATATATTTGTATGATCCTTAAGAATTGACTAGTACTTGGAACCAATCTAGGTCCTCCTGTAGCTAATAGTGGACAACATAAACCAAAATTTGCATTATATTCCAAAAGTTTGTATTGTATTACATGTTTTCAGTTTTGTATTCCTCTATTTACGCAAGCAGCACAAACGTATCCAAATTTTAGCATACAGTAGAGAGCTGAAGGTGTAAGTCTGTTCATCTGGATAAATCTTCTGTCTTGTTTAGGACACTATAATCTGATCATTTAGGCCATAGCTACAACAAAACAACTTAGATTGAAAGAAGGTGGAGGGCCTTGTTGACAGCTCTTCTGTGAGGCAACATGTTCATTCTTTGCCATTTTAGGACTATGGGGTTTTTTTCCCCTCTCAAAAATAACTTTTTCTATTAAGGACTGCAAAATGAAACTGAATGGCTTTATAAAATACTCAAATATTACTTTTAGTATAAAGAAGAATGAACACAGTGTATCATCTTTGTTCTGTTAATAGGAGGTATGTTTTCAGTAGTTCATGTATTTCAGTCTCTGTGGAAGATAGCCTGAGAAGAACAGAAGATATTATTCCATACAAAAGGAAGTTATCTAGTAATCTGCTTGTGTCAAACAACTATCTGTGTGAAGTTGTCAGTTTTTTCTTTTCATCCACTATGCTTATTATTTTTGAAGATTGCTCCTGTTCTAATAAAATGAATAGATTTTTTTCCTTTGGATTGTTCTTGAAAAATGGTCAGGTGGTTAGGATTAATTTGATACACTTTCAAATCTGATGAGTCTCTGCACATTAGACTGATACTTTTGACACGTTTTTGGAAGCTATCCTGGTCTCAACCAAATGGTCAACAAAAAGCAGCTTTTATTGGGAGTGTAAGTACTGTAACTTGCTCTAGAGAGTTTTCAGGATTGTCAATAGTTAATTGTGTAGCTTAAGAGGTTTTAGCAGCCCCTTGGCAAACATGTTGTGAAATACTGGCCTTGATCTGCAGAGTTACCAGCCCCAAAATAATATGTATTGTTCTCCTGGTCGGAAAAGTGCTTTACTTGTTGAGATTAATTTTATCCCGATACCTCTGCCTTCCTGCTGTGAACAGGTAGTATTCTTGCCTGCTGTAGTGAATAGGAGTTGTGGTATTGACATCTTGCATATCATAGCAGAAAGAGAGACACTAGTGAGCTAGTTAAAACAGTACTGAGTGTAAGGTTATTCTCAAGCATAAAAGCAAAATCCCATTTGCTTTTTGAGTACAGTTTCATTTTCAGCAGGTGGATTAGAAGACTGACCTTTCTGACACTAGGTACTTAAACAGATTCTTTGAATGTTTTTTTCATAAGCCTTTTCATTCAGTCCTAGAGAGATGGATGCTTGCATGGTTACCTATATTTATGGTAATAGCAATTTGTGGCTGGTCTGTGTTTCGGTCTAGAAGTTATTTATAATAAATAAAATTTAAACTTATTAGATAAGTATCTCCAACTTTAATGCATGAATTTGTAATTTTGTGTGTCAGAAAAGCTTCTGGTCTTTCCTTTGAGTGTTGTAGATTCTTGCATTCTTAACCTCAGGGTTTTTTTCCTATTTTAATTCATATATATCATGCATTCACACATTTTTACTAGAAAAATACCAGAAATCTATGGTATCCTATGCATTCCAATATAAATAATATTTAAAAATACATTAATCCTTACTATATATATTTTTCCTGTCTGATACAGTCTAGCTTAATATTAAATTATGCACCTAGCACTGTTTTTGACAGTGTTAAGTTAGTTTGGAGATGTTACTGAAAAAAAAAAATAAATTGAAAATTCCTGTTCTTCCCTCCAGTCTTTGAGATGGGGAAGATGAGTGGGTAATCTTTAAACTATACTTCTGCTTTTAAAAGAGATCAGTAGGGAGAATAAACAAAACACATGTACAGTAAGGGATCAGTGCTTTGTACATAAATCTGGTCTTTGGAAATAAGTCAGCTAGTAGCGTGTTGGTATTTTAGTAATGTGAATAGTGATCTTCTATTTTATTTTTTAAATTATATTAAGTGTGTGTAGCAACAGCTGTAGGCATTGGGCAACTCATTTAAGAAAGACTAGCCAAACCCCAGTATATACTTTCTAATTCCTTTTGAAATCGCTCATTATCCAGTGTTTTGCTGCATAATAGTGACCTAACCATCCCAAATTTGCTGCTCATGTTTCCTAATGTGGTGTTTCTCAGTGTGAGCTGCTCTTCCTTGTACATCCATGTAAAAAAATACTTGAGAATGAAAAAGTGAGCGTTCTTTAGATTCATAAAGTGATCCTAGTTATTTAAACTGGAATAAAACCCAGATTGTGTCTGTTTTGATGTATGGCTTTCGAGTTGTTGTGACAGCTGAGGTAGTTACAGGGTGTATTTTAAGGACCCTGGTCTGCAAAATATCAGAATTCAGATTTCACTTCAAGGTGTGTTGTAAAGTCCATGTTTCTGGTTCACCTCAGTGGAAAACATTAAAGTGTAAATAAAACCAGTTGTTTGTGGATTCAGATTTCCTGCTGTGAATGCTGCATTATGTTGTAGATTTTATCAGTTTAAAGCAGACTTTCAAATTTTTTTTTTTTTAGGTCAAACATTCGGCCAGACTATGCGGATACAAGCTTTCATGAGTTCAAAATGCATACCTTCAGTCGTGTGACATCTTGCAAAGTCTGTCAGATGCTTCTGAGGTAAGATTTTTTTAAGGAATTTTTTTTTTCCCTCAGGTGAAATATCTAAGTCAGAGGACTATGTGGAAATACATGGCTAGCTGGTTACCTAAGACAGACTAGCCGTGAAATAATATGTAGTATTTGTGATTGTATTAGCAAGTTTTTATAATTAAATTTCCAAATATTAGGAGTGCTGTTAAAAGCTCAAAACTTCCAGATGCTCCCCATTTATCAGAAGGCTGCTTTATCATGATTCTTTTGTAAGAATTGCTTGATTTAATACAGCAGTTCCTATGTAAGAGTAAATGACAACCATTTTGTACAGTTTTCACTACTACGGCTGTTCAGTGGGTCCTGTTGCTGTAGACTAGCAGTCACAAGAACAGATGGAATGTTTTTTTCAGAAAATTAAGTGATACTGCTGCTCATAAATGTTTGATATGGGGAGATTGCTTTGTGAGACAGAAAATAACTGTGAGGCATTAATAGGCCTTTCTGAACCAGAGATATGTAGGCAAATTGTAGATAGATGTTGTAAAGCTAGATAAGAAATGTTAGCGGACAACTAATGCTTTCATTCGTAAGGCTAACTTAAGCTAAGAAATTCTGTTTTCTGCCTCTTTCCTCTGAAACACACACATGCTTGCACAGTTGTAGTTTCTCATTCGTTATTCGAGCTATTTTTTAGGAGCTATCTTGGTTTTTTGTAAATATGGAATGTCTGATGGTATAGAAGTATGTATTGTACCTAAATTTCATAGTCTAAGTTGTACAGGCAAAAGCTTTGTAAACTTTGGCTGGTTCAGGTGCTCATGTTGCATGTTGTTGGTGTTCAGAAAAATGTAGTCACAGCACTTTAGAAAGGGCATTTGAAGTATGGGTAGTGCTTTTGTTAAGCACAGGCACAGAATAAAATAACCTGAGGTATGTTCCTCCCTGTCATGTTTTTGTTTTTTTTGTTTTGGTTTTTTTTTTCCCTTAGCAACCTTTTTCCTGAACAGTTAGACTGACCTGGAATTTCAGAGATTTTTTCTTTTTTAGAGGATTCTTTTTTCTCAATACAATAAGGTTTAAGTGACTAGAAGAAGTGTGGTGCAGATGTGCTGAACTTAAAGATGGCACAGCTAATTTCTGAATTTGAAGCAGTATGGTTGAGTCATTGTGTCTCTGTTGCTGCACTAACTGCTGTTGCTGAGAAATGACTGTCTTGCTTTCAGGATGCAGCCTCCATGATGCTGCATTGTTTGGCATAGGCATGCCAATTTGCTCAAAGATAGCTTGGGTATCAAGTACTACCTTGTGGTATATAGATGTGCCACTGGATATCTAAGTTGTAATGAAAGCTTAACTGGACTTAGGCTCATAAAGTGCCGAAATAACTTTAAAAAATTGATTGTAATTTTAGGCTTCCACCATAAAGTAATGTGTAAATACTTGAAAAAAATCTGAACATTAGTGACTAATTTTTAAGTGGGGATAAAGTCCTAGTCTTAAAAGCATCTGTAGTGAAGGATAATGTTATGTCCTGTACTTTTATCTGGAGAATCTTGCATTCTTGTGTAGCAATAAGGAAAAAAAAAATTAAAATGGAAGCCTGCATAAAAATATTTTTATACTTTCTACTTATTGGTCTTTAAGTTTTTGTATTCCGATACTTAAAAATACTAAGCTTCTGAACTTAATTAAAAATATGTTTCATCACTAACAGTCTAGAAATTGCTGTAGTAAATAGCAGTTGCTGTACATTCGTTCAAGTTCAACTTACTCAGTCCTGTGTTCTGTATGAGACACCTGATTTTCCTTTGAAGCTGAAGGTGTCATGTTAGACTAGGATGCATAATCACTTCAAACAGGTCACGGTAATCTTGGAGACAGACAAGTCTAGTGTGGAAGGGAACAAGATACATCAGTAGGTGGAACTCATACAGTTGCTCAGAGGTACATGTAAAAAACTGTTTCCCTGTTAGCCATTCAGTGAATCGTACCTACGAGAAAAGCTGTGCACAGATCTGAAAATAAATCAGTTTCCTCAGACTCGAATTCAGATTCCAATTCAGTAAGGGGAATTGGAGAACATTTAGAGTAAGGAAAGTGACTCCTTATTTAGCAGCTCTGAATATTAACTAAAGTGTACCCAGATATCTATCTTATTTTTTTCTTTAAAATGAACAAATTTAAATTCAAGAATATTTACAATATAGCCTATAAACTCTTTAATGCTTAAAGACATATTCACACTTAAAACTCTATTGAAATGGATCTTATTCTTCATGGTGTCTAGGCAAATTCTTGTTGAGATGAAACAAAGTGTAGATGGTGTAGGACAGATACATAATAGTACCATTTCAAGTGTACTGTGCCAAAGTTGTTTTGGGCTAAATTGAAATGGAGATTGTTATTCTACTAGTAGTCCAGAAGAACTATCTGGTTGTGATTTTTTAAATGGCTAGTAGTAATGAAAAGTAGATGAGCTGCTTGTCAGTTGTCACTTTTTCTTGAGTCTTTAAAGACTATCATTATGCAGAACAGCAAATGACTTCTAATACCTTCTGCCATGTCTCTTACTTCCTTTATGCATGGAATTTATCACCTCTAATGTATCACTATCTAATTTTATTTTACAGGGGAACATTTTATCAAGGCTATTTATGTTCTAAGTGTGGAGCTGGAGCACACAAAGAATGTTTAGGAAGATTAGACAATTGTGGCAGAGCTAATTCAGGTGGTAAGTCATTTTTATTGTTGGAATACAATTTTTAATTAGGACATAAAACTTGCTAGATATAATTAAGGTTTAATTTACCTCTAATTTGTGTTTATTGTAACATACATACTTGTGAAGCTACCATTTATAAGCACAATTAGAATTGCATTTAGAATTCATAGGGATTTTTATTGCTACTAAATTGAAATGTTTGAAAGCAGGAAAGAACTGTTATAGGTCAAAACCAATTTCTTCGTCAATGTCGTGTATAACAGGGAATTGCTGTCGTTTTAATCGTAGACTGCTCATATGTAACACCTACTGTATGGCGTATCATCTATCATCCTTGTGGTTCTCCCTTTATGTCTATGCCAATTTTCAAATTTTCCTTTCAGCTCCTAAAGCTGTTTGTGTTGCCTCAGCTTCCTCTTTGATCTCTCTGGTTTTCATGGTTTCTGTCCACTCACAATAATCAGAAAAAGGTGATTGATTGGCGCTCTACTTCTGACATCTACAGACCATTTTTTTTGCTCCTCTTCTAATCGATTGCTGCACTCTGAGTTTCTTCCCTGTCCATTGTCATTTTGCACTTCCCCTATTCTTCTGCTCCTTGGGACCTTACGGACTCTTTTGATTTCAGCTACCATGTGGTCTCCCTCAGATGACTTCAAATTTGGCCTCTTCCCTTTCTGCTTAGTATTGTATCTGTAATTCTGTCTCTGACATCTTCTGGATCTCCCGCTGCTAGTGCCAAATGTTAGATCTTGTCATTTGCTCCCCTTCCCTTCCCTGTACCTATTCAATTGGTGGTAGTGAGTTTGTTACACTCCAGGCAGCTGGTTAGATAACTGTAGTGCCATTTTTGACTCTTCCTTCTGCCCAGGTTCTTAACTATTCTTTTGTCTTTCTAGAGATAATTTGGTGCTGATGGGGGGAACAACTGACACACCCACCCCCTGAATTTTCCTCCCCATTAATATGTTTGAATTCCTGTTGTTTGAATGTGTTTGAAAGAGAAAAGCCACTGGAACACATGATGACTTCTGGGAAGTGTAGCTGTGTATGTTGGGGAAGTTTCTAATTAATTGTCCTTCTCACTTCTGTAAAACCTTCCCAGAATTATTCCACAATAGTGTGTGAAGTTTCTCAAGTCTCACGTGTCTCACATAACCTACTGCAATCTCCTCCACTGGGTTATTTTCTTTTTGACTTTACTATCTACAAAATGCTCTTGCTGAGATAATCTCTCTCCTACTGATTGAATTACATGATGGCTTCATCCACTGCTCTTCACTAAGCTGCTGCTTCGAGATTTAGGTTCTAGCTTTCAAATTTTGTATAAGCTTGTTTCTGTCTGTCTTTGTCCCTGTTTGTATTACTTCCTGACTTCCACTTGGCATTTGGGTCACTGTGTTATTTGCCTGCTACATTCTTTCCTGAAATCATCAGGATGACAGGTACTGACTTCTGCTGCAGCCAGTGAACTTTATTTTCTCAGTTGTTTTCCTATATTGGCGATCTTCCATACTATCCTCCAAGTCTGGGCTTTTTAAAAATAACCTTTTGTAGATCTGAAAACCATACAAGCAATCACAGTAGTTCTCATTGAAATCCCTTTTGGAACACTTTTTTTTTTTTTCTTCTTCCATAGAACCTCCTACAGATATTCTAAAGAAAATAAATATTTAAAATTATGTTAAAAATTGAATATTGAAAAGCAATTACATTTGAATTTAATAGAGTAGAAAAACACATACTGTTCTTGACTAGAGCGCTATCTTCTGTGGTATAAAACCACCCCTACTTCTACTTTTTCTTTATTTTGCACCTTCTGTTTTAATTACTTTCATAGTTTTTATTTTAATTGGATAGCTGGCACCCCAGGAGGCAGGAGCTTGTCTTTGTATTCCTCTGTAAAGATCTGTGGACGCATATGGTACAATGTGTATCAGTAAGAATGACCATGAATGCCTAGATAAAACAAGGTCTGATTTCTTGCCATTTTCCTGCATATATACTTAAGTAATGCTGTGCACTTGCTAGAGGGAACAAAATAAAGAAAAAAAAAAATCACATTTCTGCTTCTTTGTAAGTGGAATAAATTATCATTTTATGACTTCAAAGGAACAGAATGTTAGTTTGGATTTTACTTTCAATCATCACCCTGATTTTTGTAAAATGATGCTTACTGTACTGAGTCTTCAGTGAAATTGTAAGCAATTGAATTTTTTGATACTGTTGTGTTACATGTTTAGCTTACATCCAGGTGTTCTGTCCTCTCTTCAAACTTCTCTTTCTCTTTTCAGTCTTATTTTTCTTCTATGCAAAGGCTCACAGGTTTCTGTAGCTCAAGTACAAGCTAGAAGGGTTGTGTTATCTTCCACCCTCTCATAAGGCAGAATGACAGGAGGTGCTAGGCTGTAGCTTCCCTCCAGCTGGCTCTGAAACTAGGTCATAGCTGCAAAAAACAAACTCTAAGTTACCATTCTTGCCATGCTCCCTCTTGCTCTATGAATGAATAATTATGGAAAAGACAAATGGTTTTTCCCATTTTGCTGAGAATGTGTCCTTTCTCCAGCTGATGAAGGCCTTTGGCCAATGAATGGGAAGGGAAATCTTAAGAATTTTCTCTACTGTTTTCCTTTTTAACTCTTTATTTGTTTTTTTCAATGGAAGGAAGTGTTGATTGAGCAGTGCTGCCCATTCATAATGTACACAGAGTAAGGAAAAGTTTAAGGAGGAGCTTTACCAGTTCCTGCTTCCCCATATGGTCCTGAAAGGGATGAGACAATTCAGACTCTTTTAAATACTGCTTTGTGCAACTTGAGCATGAATGATTTTCTGGGGCTATGTTTTCACTTTTCCGGAGCTATGCTGAGAAGTGAGGTCTCCCGTAAGTTATCTGCCATGCCTGCTAAGTTACGAGGTGTTATTAAAGGAATGCAGACACAAAGATATGTAAAATTCAATATTTTCACTGCGTTTTGTGGAAAATGTATGCTCTACATGCACAAAATTCTAACACAGTTTTAATTTTGAAGTGTTTCCTTTTGAAATCTTTAGAGTAATGAATTTATGATAAATTTAATTTTTCTAGTGGTGTCATTTGCTGCTCCTGTGGGAAACCAGCAAAGGTGGCCTGAGAGTGCTATTAGATAAGAAATTGTGTAGCATAGCTGGAATGCTTCAATAGTAGCAAAATGCCTGGAACATTTATTCTATTGCTGTGTATTTCTTTTGTTTCTAGGGGACTACTACAGCCTTTTTCACAGGATATAATGGACATGAAACACAATCATCCTTTTAGGAAACTGGACATTATTATTCCCCAGTCATGTGGTATTAGTTATGGCCACAGACATGGAATATATATATATGTGTGTGTGTATATATATATATAAAACGCTTGACTGACTGCTTCTAGATGATAAATTATTTTATAACTTCTCATAACCTCTTATTAGTATACTCTTTGAATAGTCTTAAAGTTTTTTAATTATCACTTCATAAGGGGAACTTTTTCTATGCCTGCAGTAATTTTCATGACCATTCGGTAGACCCTTTCTGTTTCTAGAAGTCTATTTGAAAAGAGGTGATCAGAATTCAAAGCACTGCAATAAGAATATACCATTAGTTTCTTAAAGACATTTGAATTTTCCTCAGTGTTTTCTGGTTTTGTACAGTTTAAGACGTTGTTTTCTTTTTAGACCACTCAGCAGATGTTTTTGCTAGCCTTTCTGAAATGATTCTTAGAACGTCCTTGAGTGGATTATATCCTTTTATATTTCCTTCCAAGTCACAGTTTGTGAAAATTCAAAAGACAGACATCCAAAGACAGAGGAAACCTTTAGAATGACAAATTTAATAAGTGTCAGATTTAGATGATGCACTTATGAGAGAAACATTGACAAAATCTGAAGATAAATTGCTGTGTTGTCAAGCTATGCCTTCTATGCGAACATATGCCAGCTCTTCAGATGTTTTGCTTCAAAGAAGGCCAGTTCAACAGACTGTAGAAGTTGCAGCGATAAAAGATGCAGAGTTAATCACTTGAATTAATAAATAGAACAAAATGTCTGCGTTTAGCCCTTGGGGTTTTTTTTTTATTGTTCCTGCCCTTGTTGCTGTAAATCGGCATTGCTGGTTGAAGTCTTCTGTGCTCTTTTTTGTCATTATTGATTTAAATTTTTTCCCCTCAAATCCTGCCCTGTACATGCTTGAGTAGTCCTCTGCATTTTCATGTAGTTCACTTTTGTGCCCTATCACTTAATTTTTCTGTGACTTGAAATGCTCCCTCTTTTTTGATAAGTCTGATGAACTCCTTCAAGTCTGATTGTACAGCCTTAAACACAAGGCCCTATGAAATCCTTAAACACAAGGATTACAAAATAGATGCACATATTTCTCTGACAGGCCCATTTATAAGGACAAATGTGGTGTTCTTTGGTGGCTGATGTGGAGGTCTGCTCTTCCCTTTTTACCTCTTCCAGCTTCTCAGCTGCACTTCTATGCCTTGTTTCAAGGCACATGACAGTTCTTCTTATCTGGTGATGCTCTCCCACTACTTGGAAGGGATTTGATTTGGGAATGGTTAAGAGTGGGACCTTTGGTAAGTGAGCATGAATAAAGACACACCTTTAGTAGACAAAGGGAGAAGCTGTCTCCCTGATTATTCCCACATTCATTGTCCAGGTTCTTCTGTGGCCCTTGCAATTTCTGAAGAGGTTCTCAGGACTGATAAAACAGTATCACTCTGCCCAGAACTTTCTGCAGAACTCCAGTCTGTTTCCTAGTCTAAAGCAGCAGAACTAACAATCCATTTCTATTGCCAGACTGGAATTTTTCCAAGTCCATCCAATTACATCAAATTAAGTATTCTCAGAGAAATGTTTGCTGGTTCCACAGACTACAGAATATTTCAATTAGATGAACCTCCAATAATGGTTCTAGAATCTGAAAATGTTTTGAATATTTTAAATACAGTGCCAAATCCACAGAACTTTCTTCTTTATATCTCTGTTCCCAGGGAATGCTAGAAGCATCTCTCATCAGGACATAAATGGATTAGAAAAACATTAAGTGGGCATTTTAATAGTAATTTTTAGTTAACTTATGCATGATTCCTTTCTCCTTCAGATAATTCCATCTGAAAAAGTACTACGTTTCCTTAGGTGGAAAAGAAGTTTCTTCAACTGTGTGATGAACTTGAAAGAAAATGCCACCATATGAATGGGTTAAGTTTAGAGTTGCTTTCATATGGTAACATGCATGCCCAATAATATAGTCCATGCTGTTTAGGTAGTAATTGCTTGCAACAGCACATAGGAGATTATTCATAAAAAGCATGTGGTTTTGACATCTAAAAAGAAACCAGCAGCTTTCACTGTACACCTTTTTGCTGGCTTGATCAATAATTGCAAAACTGCTGGCTCTCCTCCAAACCTATCGTGTCAATAGCATTGACAAGTTAATGCTCAAATCCTGGAACTTTCATTGGAGTTATGCCACTTTTTATGTAACTGCAACAAAGGTAGAGCTGTATTGTTTAACTTACCATCCTTGCTCAACCTGAACAAAAGTCACTTGGGGACTCGATACTTTGTGCGGAATCGTACACGATGGTATTTCTAGGTCACAATTTGCTTTTCTTCTGATTTATGCAATGACTGGCTAAATGAGCAGAAAGGAGCAGATAGTCCCACAACTTCTTCAAAGTGGCTTACTTTATACTTCCTGCATTTTAAATATTTTGAATTTTCTTTTAAAATAGGAAGGTGAGTAGTTTACTACATATCCTTTTTATTTACTCTCCATTTAGTTAGCATGTAAATCCAGCTGCTCTGTTGCATCCCTAAGGAGCAGTTTATTCCCATTTTACGATCTGTGCTCCCTCACTTATCAAGGCCAACTGCTGCTCCTGTTGCTTTTGTAGGAAAATATAATTATCAAAGTGTGGCACAATGGTATTATGGCCTCAGTGAATAAACAAAAAGCCTAAAAATTGTGCTGAACTATGGTAGTAAAAGTAGCTTGCTGTCGGAACCGTGAACTCACTCATTTGATAATTTCATTGGCACATTGGTGATAAGCAGGAACTTGAATTAAAATTGTCATGTGTAAAATATCTGCTGGTGGATACCTCAGACATTCATTTTTTTCTAAAAATAGAAATCAATACAAATGAGGCTTTTTACTCTTGTACCTGTGTAACATTTGGAAAAAAGATCTCTCATGAACAAGTCACATAATTCAATATGGATTATTCTGAAATACTGGAATATTTAAATTATACTGAAATATAAGACAAACTTAAGTCTTATTTTTTGAATTGGCTTTTATACGGCAATACAGATATTGGATATTTTTCTATTCCTGAAGTGTTAATAGTGAAGTCACAAATGGCATTTTGGTCTATCAGTGTTGGCAATGTTTTGGCCTTTTTAAAATTTTTTTTTAATAAACACCCCTCCCTTTAATGAAATTATGCAAATTATCAGGAGCATTTATTACCTTCCTGTGTAGTGACTTCTTAAATTCAATTACTGAAAGTTAATCACTGAGTTTCTTAATTATTATGAAAAGTATTGGGATGCTTGCAATCACCAAATGGAACTCATTCATCTGGTTTTGTTTGGGGTAGTTCTTAGAGGTAAAAGTAATATTCAACAGCAACCATTAAAAATCAGATTCATTCATTCCTAGTGGAGGATAGAATAATATTTCCATTTCAGTTTTTTGATAAGAGATCTGTTGAACTAAATTTAGGCCATTTAAAAAAGAAACAGAAAAAACCCAAGTCTAGACTTGAAGTTTTGGCCCCCTCTGCAAGTACTTACCTAAATGACTGACTTCCCTTCATTTGAAGCCATTTGTAATGCTGAGGTGAAATATTCACAAGGTGAAATGCTGAGGTGAAATATTCAAAAAAAGATGATTTTATTCAGATTTTGGCAAAATTCTGAAAGGCATATCAAATTGCGAAAGTAAATACCCAAATTCTATTGAATTTCAGCCATGTTTAAGCAACAAATTCCCTCAGGCTCCTCAGTAGTCTACCCGCCTCTCCTCCTTTGGGGCGGGCTTATTTTTCTTCTCTTTGCTCACTGTACTTTTGGAAATACTTTTGGAAAGTTTATAATCATAAAAATGTTTTCTGTGGATGACAGATGATGCGCCTTTGGCGCGCTGTATGAGAGAGGAAGCGGTGCCTGAAAGCATACGTGAAGAGAGCACTCTGTGGTAAACAGGCTGTGCCTCCCTGGCCCGGCCCAGAGTCCTCAGCTGGCGTGCTCAGTCTTGGCATGCCTTATCATCTTTGCATAAAATGCTAGAAAGCCAAAGATTATTTTTTCCCACGCTTTACTGTTTAATGTAATTTTTTTTTAGCAGGGTAGATCTACTTGTAATTAAGGCTTTTTAGTTGATTTACTGTGAATATGGCTTACTGTTCACAAGCTATTTCAGTAAAAGGTTTCACAAGTACAGACCAGGCGTGTGCAGTAAGCGCTTTGCCTCCACAGCGTGTGCAGTCCTAGAGCACGCGTGCAGGTAAATACAGCTGTGTGCGCTTTGATAAGGCACCGAACCAAAATCTAGAGAACACCCAAATATCTGTTATCTGATTAGACATTCAAGGAGAAACGTAAAAAACCCCCTCCTTTTTGTGTCATGTACTGTGGTGTGATGTGTGTGTGCAAAAGTATTACTGTCTCGATGCAGTCCTGATCTCCCACAGGACTATATATTTTTTTTTCCCTTCAGTTTTAAATAGTACAAGGAAATTCATAGCAAAAGAGGCAAATTAAACACCAATGACTTCAGAATCTGTGATACACTAATGCAATGCTGAATTGAACTTAAAGATGCGAAATACAGAAAATTTTGAAGCTAAAAACGTACATCTTATCTTGACGTACGTAAGCATGCTGTGAAACGACAGAGACAAGAAAAGGTGTAAACTTGACTTGCAATGAAGACCTGTAGCTTTTGAATTCCCAAAGAGTCAATATTTGTAAAATATTTTGAAACGTTCTAAAAGTTGATAAAGCTTAGCAGACCAGCTTGCCGCGGCACTGCTGGAAGGTGCAGTGTCACTCGGGGCCAGGAGCCCGTCCCAGCGGCCGGGCGCTGCCGGGCAGGGCCGACGAGCGGGGAGGGGAGTGCAGCCGGGTTTGCACAACAGGACCTGGCACAGCCCCAGCAGCTGCAGGTATCAGGTAGTAAAAGGAGGCAGCAGTGTTTTCTGTAATGCAACGCAGCTCAGACTGACATTGCTATAGAAAAAGTGTACAATTTACAATCGCCAATAATGCCAATTTTTACTTACGTTTCAGAACATGGGAACCTGAAACATGAGGTAAGGATTCATTTTCCTTTGCATGTGATGTTTGTTTTGTTGGTGACATAAGAGCTCCTTATTTACTTTGTGCATGTGCTGCTGGAGCAGGTATGTTTTTCTTCTGTGTTTAACAACACATTTCTTTAGAGTGATGGAAAATAGAAGTTGTCTAAGAAATAAGGTATTCATAATTAAATATAAATATACTCTGTTCAAAGTGTGAGTTAATTTTCAGTTGATATGGCTTAATGGTGAGAGCACTGGAAAGGGGTGGATATGTGTTTAAGTTACAGGAAAAAACAGACATTGCTTTATAACTGATCCTTACTGTTCCTAGACCAAATCTGGCAGTAGAGTTAAAAGTAATTTTTTTAAATTTTTTTTTTTTAATGCTAGCAAGTCCTGCTGGAGTAACACGCTAGTGTACCAAGCTCTGCCGTGCCAGACTGGGTGATGAAGGATTGGCAGGGCAGTATTTGCCTCTTCATGTAAAAAGTCTAGTTGCAGAGCTATCCAGTGGTTATGGAGTTTATAGAATCTGGGGAGAATGGTAAAATGGCTTCTGTACAGAGGAGCTACTGTGGTGCATGTCGTGTACCTTGCCGTCAGCCCAAGAAGGTTGCAAGCTGCCCTGGGTTATTTTCTTGCCATCTCCTGGTGCCTTTCCTCTGAGGTACAGAAGGGCACGGCACTGAGGTTTTGTGTGCCAGCTCTGACAGGAGAGAGGCAGCGCTTTAAACGTGGACTATAATAGTTTTTAGCATATATTTTAGATCAGAAGTTTATGGTAATTTAACTGTTTAAATGACACATTGACTATGAGCAATGTACGAGCGTGTACGTTACTTCTGTGTTTGGTACTATCGCTAAAAAAAAAAAGGGTAACGGAATCAGCAGGATGTTACTGCTGACGTGACGGGTGTAGGGGTGTCGTGTGCGGGACTGACCGCTCCTGTGCTCTCTGATGTTTGAGCTGTTTCGGTGTCGCTGTGACCCGAGATGGCGGCGGGGGCTAAGCGAGGGGAGCCCTGGCACCCTTGGCGAGCTCTTTGGCTGTGGGCCTCAGGCGGGTGCGAGCCGCAGCAGGGGAAGGGCGAGGTGGCCCAGTAGCAGCTCCAGGTGAGGAGGGGGCTGCACTACCACAGACCGCGCTGGACCCAAGACGCTGCTGCCTGCCTGCTCTGCTCTCCTCGCTGCTCTCTCGGCCGTGCCGCCTGCCACATGCTGCCTGGCTTTTTCTGTCCCTGCCTAGAAATGTCTGCAGAGTAAGGGCACTCTAAAATCGGGAAGTTGCAGCGTGGCCTAACAGTCTCCCAGAACCGCAGCTGACTGGCAGCACGGGGGAGTCATAAACATATCACTTACTGGGCCTTGTGGACAAGGTTGCCGGACTCAGTAAAGCTAACTGTGGTCAACATACTGTGGTTGGATGGAGAAAATGGGTTTACTGGTTGTATCTGATCCCTCCTGCTCCTCAGCTTCTCGCTCCCTAGCTTGATTTCGTGAGGAAAAAATGACTTACTTTCTGGACCTATTGATTTGCTATTGACTATTGAGTTGATCCAAAACGTTGGGATTGCTTTCATTTTACCAAAATGCTTTTTTACGTGCCTGCTTTAATTCTCTCTGTGCAGAAGGAAACTTGAGCATAGATGAGGATCTATCATTTTGGAAAACAGGGATTTAGATTTCATACCAGTAATATAATAAAATCTACTGGTACCGCAATATATTTTAAGAGTTTCGAGCATGTTTTCATACAGCTCAAGAATTATTTCCTTTAAAATTGTTTTCCGTCCAGTCCTTTGGTGTATATGACTTATGTTGTCACAGAATTATTTTTTTTTTCTGTTAAACATTTCTGTATCTTCCCTTGTGCTTGCTTTTCCCACTCCTGCCCCTTTCCCTCTCTTGTGCCGTTCTGCAGTTACTTACCACTCTGCATCAATCCTTATCAGCAATACAGCCTCCATTTAAAAAAAAATAACTAGGATATAATTGGGCCTTTTGTTCTTATTCAGTAGTGTTACCTTCATTGTAGCAGTAGTTTTAAATTTTTCTTCTTTCTACTGCAGATGAAATGAAAAGTGCATCCTTTCTTTAGAGTTGTAGGGTACAGAGAGAGTATGTCCAAAGACTGAAAAGTTTGAAAGCTATTTTTAAAACAAACTTTTCATTTTGCCAGCTTGCTACAGGGCTTAGTGATTTGGTTGTGCCTCAGGTTACTGCTTTCTGGCTTGCCTCAGTGTGTGTCCTGCATCAGCTTATATCAACTGCAAGTAAATTGGAGCAACTTAATTGTTCCCTTTGTCATGCAACATGCTTTTCTCTGCTTGGTTTGATTAAAAAATAAATAAATACATGAACCTTCATGCAAGCTACCAGTTAAAACAAGTTTGCAAAAGCAGATCAGTACTTCACAGATTAGCGTTATTTCATGTTGAAATTTTCAGGGATCCGTATTAAGTGCCTTGGAGTATAAAATACGTAAATTTTTTTTTTTTTTTTTTTTTTTTAAGAAAAGCCTCAGTCTTGTCAGAGAGTTTCTGATTTCACACAGCTTTGGTTCATCCAAATTTAAAAGAAAGAGAGAGGCAAGTTACTAAATATATTTATGTACTTGCCCAGAGAATAAGGAAATTAAGAATTGTATAGGAAATTCTAGTTACCTTAAGTACAAAGTAGGAATAGTGAAAGTTTCTACCTTATTAAAGCAATGCAAGCAGCTTTGATACTTTTGTGTTTGTGGACACTATCTGGGGCAGATAATGCCAAACTGCATATTTTTCTACTATCCTATTCATAAGTGATTAAAAATAAATTTGTTCTTGGTATCAAAAGATGTTGATATATGAATAAACCTATGTACTAAGAATATTTTGAGCCTAGTGTCAGAAAAAATGGGATATATGAAAAACCTGTCTATATTACTAAGAACATTTTTCAAAGTATGTGGTGGTGGTTGGGGAAAATAATTTAAGAAAACCACCTTTGCCTAGTAGATTGTGGGAATGAAGGGAGTGTAATGTGCCTACAGGAAAACATGTTTATTCCTATCCTTGATTTGTATTTTTGCTGTGCAGAAACGAACGAATGGGATTAGAAGAAACTCTAGACACGTGGACCCAGGTTTGTCATGACTTTTAATAATTAAACATTAAATAAAAAGAGTGAGAAAGCTGTAACTCACTTTATCAAGTTGCATTGTGAATGCTAGTGTAATGCACTCAGTGTTGAGAACTTTCTTTATTGCTAAAGCTGTGAAGGTCTAAAGTGATTGCTTTGTTTGTGGTTTCAAAGATAAGGTCAGCTGATTAAACTCTAGGTTTTTTCCTTGTTTTTTAAGCAGTGCTTCAGTTCTACCTGAAGGACAAAATGCCTTTGGGCTTTTGATTAACATGACCCACCCTACTGTACTCTGCAGTTTTAAAAGAATTAACAAAGTGATGAAAAGCAGGCAGTTGCTTATAAAGCTTAGGTTCTGATCTGCAAAGTTGTGGGTGTTCTCAGCTCTCTTAACTGTAGTGGTGCTTAGTGCTTAGCTGTATTGAATATGCTTGCTCCTCTAAAAGGCATAAACCAATTGCAGTTTTATGTAGAATTTCAAAGTGATTTTATTCTTCCTGTTAGTTTATAGTAGATACTTTTGTGGAATCATGGCAGCAGCTGCCCTTAAGAAAATTAAATGCTTACTTATAGACTGTATACTCAAGTGGGCAAACATTTCCTCTGGAGACCCATTATATGTCTGTATAAAATACTCAATGGTTTTCAGTGTAACTGTGATATTTTTAGTGTCATTTTTTACAGTAATTACATTTCTGTCCTTTATGTTTCTTGTATAGTTTAATTACTGGAGATTTGTTATGGAGATATTATTTGGAATAAAACGAAGCTGTGGTTTATTAAAAATTCCTAGATACGGACACCTGAGAATAGTTGGAGTTAAACATTAAACAGGATGGCAACTCTATACACCACATTATAGCCTGGCAGAGCTAAGCACTTCTCAAAAAGTAGGAATGCTGGTTGTGCCACTAGAATTGCAACTGCCTTGGCTCTGAAAGTCTAAATGTTGTAACTAGCTGAAGCACACCACACCTTTCTTACCTAACTTTGGAGCACGTATTGTCACTTTGTTCCCTCTAGCAAAAAAAAATAATTGCTTCATGATACTCCTAAATTGTTCTGTGTGGTGTTGGCTGAAGTCATTAAAGAAAAACCAAAACCGAGCACCCTGTAACTCTGAAAACTAATACAGTCAGAGGGGAAACATGAAGAATATCAATTAAGTAATGGAGAAGAGGATAAAAATACTTCTTCCAAGTGGGACTGTTTGAGTTCTTCCCATTTGGTTGTATATGTTGCAGTGAAATGCAGTGTGTGCTTGCAGAATAGTCCTTATAGGTCCAGATCTTTAAACAGCTGTCTACTGTACACTCCTAAAAGGGGTTAAGTAATGTAGCTTTGAGAACCTTTTGAGTATACTGGTGTTTTTACTTGCTGTTGAAGTCTGATAGAAGTATTGACATATACATAGTGTCCTTTATATACAAGGACACTTTAAAATTAATTTTTATTGAAGACTAAGTACCATTCAAATCACCAGAGTCATTGAATTAAAAGAATGTTTAAAAGCTGTATGAAACCAATGCCTAAAATATTGTTCTGTTCCCTCCCCCTCCATTTACCTACACAAAACAGTTGAGTTGCTGGGATAGCCTTATTGAGTAAAGTTCTCATGTTTAGGTCCCTTTATTAGAGATACTGTTGCAGAAGACTGTCTTACATAATTGCTTCTGACATTATAAATTTTAAAAATAATAATAATAAAAAAGTTATTACATACTAACATGCTCGGTACATATACTTTGTCAGTTTTCAAGTGACGTGAGCTTTTTTTATTTGCATTTTGTCAGCATATGCATTCTGAGTCCTGCTATAGCTTGGTGGAGATAACTTTTAAAGACATGATTGTCTTTGGTAAACTCTTGGTGTCTCTTTTGCTTATTCTAAGTGATATTGCTTGTCAGATTTCACACTGCTGTGAGAGACAGAAGGTGCTATCCAGAGAGCAGCACTTGTAAGAGATCAGTTATTTCAGGCATACATTACTGCATTGATCCTAAGAGCTTTTCAAGAACACTGGCATATAAATCTCTGGGAATCCTAGCACCATGGGGCTGCTCTTGCTGAGAGAGGGGGAACAAAATCAGAGATAACATTTAAATCTCCATGTGCTATATTTAAAAAACAAACAAAAAAAGTTTGTTGCCCTGACTGGTTTGTCCTTAGGAGGTTTGATATGCTGCCACTACCTGAGTTGCATGTTACGGTGCTGACGCATGAGTACTAGTTTAGAAAAGCAGGCATTTGCTGTGAATCAATAACAGGCACCTGCAGTGTCTAAATATTGATGGAATTTGATATCAGCAGTAAATACAACTATTTTGGGCTGCCAGTATTTTAGTATAAACTTTTCCACATCATGTTCTGTCTTGTCTGTGTCTGTCTTTGGCTATTTTAGTAAAGAATAATGAATGCAGGAGGCATAGCTTAGTCAGTTGTGCATTTGACTGTAGAACAACATGATTCTGCTTAAATGTATTTAATGCATTGTGCTTCTCTTTTTATGCGTGTTAGAGCCAAATTCAACTTTTACTGACACAGCTTAGCCCTGAATGAAAAATCATTTAAGCTTGATGAGAAGTACTGGAAGTGGAAGGATGGTCTAAACAAAACAACGTCAGGATACTGGATTAAAATATCTCTTGTCTTCTGTTGGTAAAGCTCATTGGTGGAGGAACTTATCTAGCTAAAGTACCCTAAAAACAATACATTGTTCAGACGTGTTTCTTTTGTTTTTCTTGGAAGCTTGGTTAAAAGTTTTGACAGTGACAGTTTCTTTCTCAAGATTTGCTTTGTGCGGAATAAGAAGGAAGGATAGAAGGAAGAGTGATTAATGGACAATGAGGCAGAGAAATTCCTGGGAAACGGAACAGTCATGAGAAAAGAAGTATGTGCCAAAACTGTACAAGTTCTTGTAGTTTAACTTAACAGGCAGCTACAACAACCACACAGCCATTCGCTCACCGGTGCCTGTCCCCTCCCAGTGGGATGGGGGAGAGAATCAGGAGGGAGAAAAAAAAAAAAAGGTTGTGGATTGAGATAGACAGTTTAATAGGACAGAAAAGGAAGACAATAGTTATAAAAGAATATACAAAACATGTGATGCACAGCACAATGGCTCACCACCTGCTGACTTCCCACACAGTCCTCAACCTGCGGTCATACCCCTGGCCAGTTTCCCCCAAGTTTATATGCTGAGCATGATGTCATAAGGTATGAAATAGCCCTTTTGCCAGTTTCGGTCAGCTGTCCTGGCTGTATCCCCTCCCAGCTTCTTGTGCACCCCCAGCCTACTCGCTGGCAGGGCAGTAGGAGAAGCTAGAAAGTCCTTGACTTAATTGTAAACACTGCTCAGCAACAGCTAAAACATCAGCGTGTTATCAACATGATTCTCATCCTAGATCCAAAACACAGCACTATACCAGCTACTAGGAAGAAACCTAACTCCAGGCCAAAACCAGGATACAAGAACAAACTGGAAAAACAAAAGAAAATATGACTTTATATTTTCTTTATGCTGTGCACTGTGACTTCAGCCTGTGGTCCAGTTGCAGATACCCTCCTGAATTGGTCTATCTACTAAGTTTTATGGGAGACAGGGTTTAGATAACCTTTCTTTGGATGAATTAGCAGATAATAAAAGCTATTGGGGGGATGAACCTGTAAATGCATCTGCACATATAAAGCCAGGAAAAATTTGGTCTAGAGTTTGCATTTTACTGTAGAACAACATGATTCTGCTGAAAAGTATTTGAGAAGTGATTAGATTGGTGTCAGTTTTTGCCTAGGATGGGCATATGGAGTGATAATTATTTAACATTTTTAAACTTGTCTAAGGAATGTCATGAAAACTTTTATGTGTGTGTTTAATTTTAAGCGTGTGATTTGCACTGTTGACTTAAATGACAAATGGACCATGCATATGTATATTCATAAGTATAAATTAAGGCTTTGTATGTTTTCTTGAGAAGGGTGAGGCAATCCAACCAACGTTTTTAATAGAAATAATTTTGTTTGTATTTTAATAAGAGTAAAAATTATTTTCTTTCTTGTTATAAGCTATTAGAATAATACAGTGTATGTTTGCTAACTTTTTTTTTTAAATCAGTATAAAGAGTCTAAATGTGATAGATTCACAGTTTTTTAAAACTAGTTTTACCCTAAACACTTCTCCTAATATAAACAATGGAACTTTAATCTCTAAAGTGTGAAAATATATTTCATATCAGAAGGATAAACTTGGTAAAAATAGAACACTAGAAGCCTTATATTCAAGATTCATTGCAGATTAAACTCAAAATCTGATCTGTGAAAGAATGTCCCTGAGCATGTTCTGACTTCTTAAATAGCTGATTTCTTTACAAGCATGGATTAAAGCTCAGAAAACATTAGTTCTGAACTGAGGGACAGAACCAACAGGTCTTCTCCCTTCAAAGAAAGTAAAATATTGACTGGGTCTTTTTGGGGGACACACAACATTAACAAGTAACGTATGCAGTGCAATAGCTTGGGCAAAGCTAGTTTTCAGCCTGGGAGTTCAAAGTTCAAATACTAATTTTAAAAAGAGGTATTTGTATTTCTGGTTGGTGTCTGGTCCATACTTGCTTTTTGAAGCAATCCTGTAATACTGATTTTACAAAGATTATAAAGAAAATGATCTGAAAAGAATAGCTGGGTTTATGGCCTTGAAGTATATATATTTAAAAACTGTGCAGGGAGAAGTACAGCATTGGAGATATGTTTATCTAATTAGACATAGTGGGAAATGAGCTTCATATTTTGTTCAAATTGGATTATGGAATCTTTTAACTAGGTTGTGACATTATTATATGTGATTACTAAGCAGTGAAACAATATTCAGATGCTTGTGTATTGTGCTAATGATTGCATCTTGTCTTCATAGTAAAAATTAGGGGATAGTGTAATATTGGCAGTTTAAACTTCCTTTTCAGTTAAGAATGAGGTATATTAGACTGTGAGATGTTTCAACAAAGTCTGACACAATGTGCTCTGTGATATGCAAGTCTGTCTCTGATTTCCATTTCAGTGCCACTCCAACCATATGCCCCAAAAGCAAAATCTGGCCCAAATTCAAATGCTGGGATATCCCAACCTGCAGACAATTCTTTGCCAAGCACGTAGTTGTTAGAGATAAAACTACTCTCTCTAACTGAAAATTTGAAGCATGACTCTTACTTTCTTGTCTTATGAACTATCCAGGCAAGTCTTGGTAGTCCCGATTGACTGTCGTCTTTCTCATTCAGCCCAGTATAGACAATACCCAATTTCATGGATAAGAAAAGATAACCCAGTGAAGCCCAGGGCTGAAAAACTGCCATTTGGGAATTTTTCCCCATTTCAGCAATGGGGGCAGCTACCTGTGATTCTGGCTGGATCTCTGGTGGCCCATTCCTAACTGGCTGTCAATGTCACTGTTGAGCACAAGAATTTATCTTCAGTTTAAGCCACAGAAAAATAAAAAGCCAGTATTAAACAAGCCCCCAGTATTTAGCTTTCTCATAAGAAGTGAGAAACTGACTGATATCACTAATAGTATCTCCTTATGACTGTCTTCATCAAGATGCATTAGACGAAGGTAGCGTTTTTTCCTTTAGAAAAGAAGCATCTGAGTATAGAGTCGGGCAATACATTGATAGGTGTTTTTCTGAGACATTTGGTAGTATTACTTAATTATTTTTCCTGTCAATAAAATGTCAGAGTGAATAGTAATCTCCTTTCAATTGTTCTTGTCTTTCCTTTCAGACTGAGTAGAGCAAACCATTACAGGCCGTTTGTTTCTGCATCTTCCTTCAGGACCTTGCTCGGAGTCCCTCAGGCTTATTTCTTTCTCTTTTAAATATCTATGGAAAGCTTCTGAGGGAGTTGACATGACAGCATGGGCTGAAGTACCAGAGTATACCTAAGACATTCTTTTCAGCTTTAGATTTTATATTGTTTACATAGAACATAACCATGAGGTTAAATGGCTGGTCAAAATGAATGTGTACATGAAGGAGCAGCTGACTGTAACTGAAGTCAGGGAAAGCCTGAAGGAATACTGGAGGAAAGAAATGTTTCACAAAACCTTCTCTAGTGAAGAGTTTGTTGTTAGGCAAGTTTGAGGTCTTTCCCACTGCTTACTGGTATGGGAAAACCCCATCAGGTTCATAGTAGTAAAACACCTATTGTGTCCTGTAACTGACCAGGAGACTTGGACACTTGCTGCATGTGGACTAACCAGAATGAACTGCTTGTTTATGGCCTTTTGATTTAGTTTTTGCAATTTCCTATTATAGATAAAAATGCAGCCCATGGCTTAGAAATGCAGTCTATATGGCTTTAAAAAAAAAAGTTACCATTTTAGAGACTTGAGGGAACTCAAATGCCTACTTCTCTTGGAAGTAAAGTGTGTCTAACAATTAACAATCATAACAAAGTATATATAGTTTTGTGTGTTTTCGCTAGAGATAATTTTGTAATATTTGTGAAGCATTAGATTTGCTAAGTAGCTAAAGACTTCTCTACATGGTAATGTATTAAGTTATAGAACAGAAAATGGGCTTGGAATATACGTGACGTGTTTAACTTTTTTTGGGAGTTTATTGGGTTTTGGATGGTTTTCCCTTCCCTACACAGCTGTTCAAGGTGCATATAGAGTATACAGTGCATGTCTCTAGGAATCTGTGTGAACCAGGTGAATTGCAGGTAAGAACTGGTTTAACAGGGCAGCTAGGATCGCGCTTGCTTCGAATGGAAGAGTCCTAAGCAGGACAGAGGCAATGCTGTTTGACGTGCTGTATCATTCTGAATGTTCTGGAGTCCCCCAAGTACTTGGATTGCAGCTGTAACCTGACCAGCTCTTAGTATTGATAGACATGTTTTGACAAGTTTTACATCATGTGACTGGGACAGTGTGTTGGGATTTGAGACCAGAATCAGTGAGTTTCTTTGTGTTCACCACACTCTTAGGAGCAGTTAATAGGACAGCTTCTTCCAGGTGGACCTCAGCAACAGTGATTTGAGAGATACGCTGCATTGTGTGACCTAATTTATGCAATCAAATTAATTTCTCACTTATTTATTAAAAATACATATTACATTCAGGATCTTTGCTTTTTTACTACAGTGTTAATGCCCTGTTCTGAGCTATTGTTGCTTCCCAAAATAATGAATTCATCTTTGTTGTGATACAAGAACGAACATGTCTAATGTTTTGCACCAAGAAATTTTCCGCTAATGCATTTCTGGAAGGCACAGTAGAGTTTTGTCTTCCAATGAAGCATTTCAAATGCAGTTTAATGATTTTTTATTTGGGTTGTTATATTTTAAATTAAAATTATTTTTACATTCCTGTTGGGGAGAGGTATTTTGAAGGGTGCCTGTCCCTTTGGCATCTCAGCAGTGAGCTAACGTTCAGAGAAGAACATAGCCTTTAGCCTTTTCTTTTAATTAAACATCAGAAGACCCAGATGCCAAAGGGTGAAATATATTTATTTTGTCAAACTCTTTCATCCTTGTCTTGTTGGATTGCAAGATTAGTTTGTAGTTGAGTAATTTAGGCTCTTTTGTCTTATTGGATGTAATTTTGGGATTCTCTGTATATCTTGAGCCACTAACATTTTCTTTTTCTCTTAGAGAAATAATGGTGTTTAATACATGCCCAGTATATAATAGCATAACTTTTAAGGTTAAAAGTCCTTACAGTATCTTTCTCTGTTTTCAGCATAAAAAAACCTCTCAACTTGGACTGTTCTAAACAAAATGTCATTGTTTACAGATAACTACAAGGGATTTGGCAGGCAGAAAAAAGGAAAAGATTAAGATAAAAGTGGACAAAACAGGCATACGAGTGTGATCAGTAAAACAAAAAATATACTGTTTTGCATTTTACAAACGGACCAAAAAAAAAGTACAGCACTATTTAAAAAAAACCAAAACAACCAAAAACATGTGCAGAAATCATATAGCCCAAAGTGGCCTTTAGTTACCATGGCAAGTAGAAAGGAATTGCATAGTATTTTGCTAAAGTTTATTGGGACTTATAAATCTCTTACTCATCTTCAAGAGGAGTATTGCATTTACCCATGTATTTTTATATCTGATTTTAATCTTCAGGGTACTGTCATTCTCAGAAGGCAAAACAAAGATAATAAGGCAATGAATGATTAAAAATAGTCAAAAGTTACTGAATTTTAACAGTACTCTAAAGCATATGGTTTCTTTTTTTGTGGCTCACTCAGTTAACTAAATCAGTATTTGATCACTACATCAAAGTAATTCTCACACAAAGAATTTGGGAAACGTTGTAAAGCTGAAAGCAGCCATCCCATGGGAGAAAAAAGACTGCTGAAAATTCACAGAAGAGAAGCTCCCAGAACTGCCTCTGCCCGAGGAAGGTTTTAGAAGCTTGGTAGAAGGGGCCAGAGGCAAGAGCCTGAGAAACTGATGCTGCTTTTCAGGAGGGTTTTCATCTGCTCACCTCTCTGAGCTTCCCAGAGAAGAGAACAATGAGGCTGAGTTAGGCTGCAGGCCAAGCTAGCCGAGGCTCCGTTCTTTAACAGTAGCCAATTAAATGGATGCTGAAGGATAGAATATGGGGTAAGATGTTGTGGTACTTCCCCCAGTACTCTGTGTTTTTGTTTCTTAGTTCTCAATTTTTCTTCCACGTATTTTCATTACCACTTTTTGAACCAATCTAAAATCTTGGCATTCACAACATCCTTTAACTGTTACTTTCATAATTAGTTATGTGAATCAAGTACTACTTTTGTTTTAAACCTGCTGCCTGTTACTTTGAATCAAGAAAGTGAGTAATAAATGCAGAAATACTGAATACTTTTTCTCTGGTCACTGTCCCTATGCCACTCATGAGTTGTCTCTGTCATAGTCCCTCCAGTCTTCTCTCCTCTATCCTGAAGAGCCATTCTGCTTAATTCTTCTGATATGGAAGCTTTTCTGTCTCTTTGACCATCCTCTTTGCTTGTCTGCATACTTCTATGTCCAAGAGTGGTTGGTCTTTCTAGTTCTGTGGTCTGCTCTGAGAAATTTCTTAGCGTTGGTACACAGCAGAGTTAGATTATGATCTTAAAGAACTGATTTTAAAGAATGCTGAGCAATTATTCCAGAATCTGTTGTCATATGATGATAGCTGTTTGAGAGTCTATCATTGTGTATGAATATTCAACTTGTATGTTACTGTGTATTTGTTTGGTTACATCTTACATGAAGTTGTGACCAAATGACCTCCAACGGTTCCTCCAGCCAAAGCCATTCTGTGATTTGTAATCCTATTGTACAGGCACTTCAGTTCATGAAAACTTCCTTCAATTCTTTGCAAGCAGCGTTCTTTTTAAAGAAATAATTTTGCACCTTCTGCAAGACCTAATCCACTTTTACTCCCATTTCAATACTACTTATTAATTATTTGAACAATGCAATTCCGAGCACAGATTTCTTTGGGTGACCTTTTGGAAACCACCTTCTATTTAAAAAAAAAAAAAAAAAACAAAACTGCTGTTTCAACATTTTACTTCCTGTCCTTTTGCTGCTTGTTTATCTGGGGGGAACTTTGGCTCTCATATTGTGAAAAATGGAAGAGAGCCTCATAGTGACTCCTGTTAAAATTATTTTGTTAATCCATATCTATATGTACTCTTGATCCTCATGTTCATTGTCTGCTTCAAAGAACTCTGAACAATGTCCCCAATTTTACTTTAAAAAGTAATTTTAGTCTTTATATTTATCTATGTATTTGCAAATGCAGTTTTTGTAGTAGGCTTTACTGATCTGCCTCGTACAAACATCAGATATCAGTGTTGGGACATCTACTGATTACAACTGAGTTGTTTTGAAACAGTCTCAGTACCATAGAAATAGGAGGTTAAGTGTGAAAGCAATGTTTTAAGAAATAGATTGCAGATCACAATTAAACAACTCTGTAATCTCATATTCGAGTTTATTTAGTACTTAGTCTTTTCAAGTAGTGACAGTATAAAAATTGATTTTTATTTTTTTTAATTGATTCATTCCACCATTGTTTTAACCCTTTGATGTGGTTTATCCAGGAAAAAAGGTAAAGTACCTTTATAAGGGATTCAGAGAGAGCACTTGAGTTTGGCCCTCATTGCTGCTTTTGCTGACCTGCAAATAAATAGAAGACATGTGCAGTCTTGCACTTTTCATAACTCACATTTCTTAAGCTTTAGTGTGTAGCAGGGAATTAAATAGTAACTTCATTATCTGATACCTTGAATATGTGCCTCAGTTCCACTAACCTTAGAAGTTATTCTTTAACCAGCCCATTTGGAATAGGAGATGTGGGGAGAGGAGAGAGCATGAGGCACTATGTCTTTTAGTTCAGATGATAGAGCAGCATGTTTACTGTTCTTGGATTTTTTTTCCCTTAATTGGGTTTGACAATGACAAATCATGTGAAATATGATGCAACAACAAAAGCTGCGTGTATGGAGCACAGCTTTCTGTCCAGAATAACATTTCACCCCTGGCAGTAGCAGCCTTGCAACTAGCAGTGATCATTTTAGTACAGTGGAATTCACTTAATGCCACTACATCTTCTACAATTTAAATGTTTGGGGGGTGTGTGTTTGTTTTCTTTTTCTGTTTTTTCTGTCAGACCCTAAAGGTTGCCCTATGATTTCCCTCTTCCCCCTTTGTTGCTTGATTGTGGGAAGAAGAGAGGGTAAATAAGGAGAAAGCCTCAAAAGGAAAAGATTATGAGACTTAATAATGGAGACTTACATATCTGACTGCTCTTGTGCATTGTGTGCTGGTTTTGTTATTTCTCCGTTTCTGGTGGTATTGATTTAAATCTTGTAATTGTCCATGGCTCTGCACATGGCTCAGGCATCTGAGAAACATCGAATGATCAACAAAAGCTCAAAGAGCTCAAAGAACATCTCTTTATTGCTTTCAGGTATGGTTTGTGTCCTAACAAATTACTCACTGTTTGCTGAGATATATAATCCACATTCAGAGCGGAAACAGAAAATAGAGGAGAACTTTCACTATTGGGAAGATGAATGTATCAGGGTTTTCTTTAGGGAGAGGGAAAGAAACAAAAAGGTTTTAAGATGCAGCCTGATAATTATGAGAGGACTGACACCTTGACAGGTGACTGGACTTGATTCCTCTATTGCCTATGACAATTTGTCAATAACCTCTTGATTTTGCAACAAAGATTGACTGATCAAGGATGATTTTATTGTTTGTTTTCATTTTTATATTTAAAACAACACCCTTTTACTCCTTATTATTTATTCATCGTGTGATCCATCTTCAAGTTAAGGACTTATATGTAAACATAGAAAATTAAGCTATTCAATGTTTTAAACAATTTTCAAAATTTGTACAAAAATTTGAAAATATTTTTCTTTTATAAAAAGGGAGGGAGTTTGCAGGAACTTTAGTGCATCAGAGTAGTACATGATTTTTGATATGCCAATCCTGCTAGAAAAGAAAGGGTAACTTCTAAATGAAGACATATATGTAAGATACATACGTATGTCTGTGTATAGGTATGTCAACTGAATGAGGCTAGGGATACTACAAATTCATGGAAAAGCTGGAGGTATTGCAAAATACTGTGCCTTTTGGATTTCCTAGAAGCTATTTTCATAGATTGCCAATGCTTATTGTGTGCAGAGCATGTAGCATAAAAACAAAATCATAAGGGTATATATTATTTAGGGATAAACAATTTTAACTATGTTGCGGTAACAGTGAAATATGTACTCACCCTTTTTTACTTCTGTAATACAAATATTTTGTAATGCAAGTAAGTTTTGTTCTCTTTTCCCAAGGAATTTACTCGCTGTAACCTATACAAACTAGAAATCAGTAGGCATAATTTTGAAAGCAGATTTGTTTCAGCAAAAGCAACAGACTGGTCTTTTCATTGCTTAATATAATGCCATAATTCTTGGCAACATTCATCTGTAGATGCTTCTATGCAAAGATGATCTATATTGTCCTGAAATTTTTTTTGCATGTAGGTTAAGAAGTGTCAGTTAAGGAGTAAGAGGTATCTGCCATAATCAGGGTAGAGGCCACAGAAAAGAAAAATTGCTCAAAGAGGAAGATCACAAGAGTGTTTAACTTAAAAAGCTGAAGGATTATGTAGCATTGCAAAGAGGGTGCGTGCAGGCAAGATTATTCTGTCATTTGCTGGAACCTGCCCGTTTTGCCAGGCATCAGCCACTTCCCCTTCACGTTACGTAATAATCTAAAAATCCTCTCTTGCCAAAGAATTTTCTTGTAAGTAGCAGAAATGGAGAGTAAGGTCTTTTATCTTAGAGGCAGATGCTACTAGTCAATACTGAGCACAAAATAAATTACATGAAAGATAATTTAATTTTCATTTTTGCAATGCTTGATGAACGAAATCTCATCACATTTCCAGCAATGCATGTTTTTAAATTTTGTTTGAGACCTGTGAAAGATTCTGGGTGGCATAGGTGTGCATTTTCATGGATTATGTTGTGCATGGTTACCATATTGCTGTTCCGTGATTCTTATTTTAGTGTATGTTATCTGTACACTGAAGTATACAGTGTAGTCAGCAGGATGACTAATTCCATTTGTGCTGAATAGACTTGTTGAAAGGTAGGGGTGCCTTCTGTCATGCCATGCTTCCAGGCACACTGCAGGTGAGATTTGACTGTTATATTCTTACTGCAGTATATTTATTTTTTAGAAAGGACAAAGTTTATGTCTGTTTATACTTAATTTATTTTCAAAATTATTCAGTCTGTAAATGCTCAGCAACAGAAAAATGCTAGGTCCTGTGCAAGATTCATGACACTTCATAGTATTAAATTTAGTTTCCAATGTGGGGCTCTTGTTCTTAAGCCTTTTTCCTCTTAATGCTTCCTGCAGAATCATCCCTGGGCACGCATAAGGTAGTATTAAAAGTATAGCTCAAAGTAATTACTTCTGTGGAATAATGGAGTTTTATCTTCCAAGATTTGTCCCTGTTTTTCAGAGCCTTTTGCTGCACATAATCTACTGCTGTCTGGACACACCTTCATAGCTCATCTATAGTATCTTGCCCAATGTAAGTTGTTAGCTCCTCAGGGCAGGTACTTGTTTGAACAGATACACATTTTAGAATGCCATGTTGGTCTATAGCACCACATTAAAAGATGTGATAATTAACACTGGTTAATTTTCGTACCCTGTGCTTTTATAAAAAGCAGCACCTCGTTTACCACACTTTTTAATTCATATACCAAAACTCTAGTTTGCTCAGTTTTAAAGAAAATAGTGAGGCATTTTAGTTTTGAGACAAGATTATTTTTAAAATCTGTATCCCCAATTCATTTACTAGACTACACTGAAATGGTGAGATTTCATTACTTGGCCATTTCTAACTTTTGTTCAAAGTGCTGAGATTCTTCTCAATCTACACAATTCCCAAATCCCTTGCTCTCACAAAGACAGTTGCCTTATGTCAGTGCAAGGAGGGACTAGTTGCCTGAATAAGCATTTGAAGTTGAAATTGTACAAAACACAAGAGCTTGTCCTTAACACTTGTTTGGAGGAAGATGTGCTATGAAAGGGAAACCAAGGTCTGTCAGCGAAACAAAAAATAGTTTTCACTTTAGTTTATCACAAAATCTATGTGGCTATGACCATTATAAAGTCAGTGACCTTCATAGCTCTCTTTAACTTTCAGTGCAGTCCTGGAGATAGCCCTCTTTTTTGAGAGAGGACAAACTGCAGACATCAAAGTTTTAAATGCCAAGATCCTGGTTTTGAGTATAAATAATAAGGCATGATGTTGGAATTTCACATGAAATGTCTATTATTTTAAACATCCTTTCTTGCATTTGCAATCCACAGTTATCCATCTAGGGCATATCCAGGTTTTCGAAATTAATGTGCTAAGCTGTGTCAAGCTTAAAAAAAAAAGTGCAACTGGAGCTAGTGGTACTTGATCTTTCCAGTACTTGGTACTTTCTGAAAATGAGATCCTTTATTGCTGCAGTTACATATGGATGTACAAAACCAAATATATGTCTTTTAAGAGAAGACTGTTTGAATGATTTTGTCCCCGAAATTCCCCAAATCTTCACAGTTTCTTTTCCTTCTGTTCTGTTTTGAGAAACAAAAAAGAAATTTAAATCTGAGGAATGAATCTGTGATAGTTGTGAGCAGAACCACCATTAAGGCCATGAGACACAAATGGTCATTGCTTATCTAAATAATGATAGGTTCATTCCTTTCCCAAAAGGCAGCCCTTATGTCTTTCCCTTCTTAATTTTAAAAACATGGTTGTTCAGAAGCATTTCTGCAGTGCCTGTTTTCTCTTGCACAGAGGCAAGCTTCCAGATTCCTTAAAGTGAATGTCATGATGTGCCAAATGTCCCTGCTTAGGAGTTAAGTAAGAAAATGCCTTCTGTTGGAGTTATTTTTCTGAATAAAAACCCCTCGACTTCAGTTTGGATTCTGAATTTTCTTCGTTAAATTGCTTATTTCTGATCAAAATAAATGCTGGCTGTATTTATAGAAGCACTAAGCTGAGCATAAGTTTGGCCTTGACTTGGAAGACCTGAAAACTTAAAGCTGAGAGGGGACTGTCCACCTCAGTGAGTGTCCATGTTCCCATGTTGCTAATTTTTCTCATGTTGCTTATATTGGCACTAAGTGTAAAGAGAGAGTTATCCTCAAATATCTTTACTGAAAAAACATTTGAGCTAAGTCAAATACTGATGTTCAGAGCAGGGGAAGATGTCTGTGTGTCTATGCATCATTCTTAATCAAAATAAACTACAGTAATTTTAAAAAAAATTCTGTGTAGAAATATTTCAGAAGTCACACAGTTTCAAAAATGCAACCATGTAGACTGAATAACATAGCTAGACTTGTTTATTTTCCTTGTAATGAACTCTTGCTATGATCTGCAATGTAGTTCAAAGTTTGGCTTGGATCTTATCTGGAAAATAGAGATACAGCTACTTATCATGGGGCTTTTTGCTAATGATCATCTCTACAAAACCCAAAGAAGCAAAAGGACTTCCTGAGTTGTGTTTTTCTGTTTCTGATAACAAGTTGTTGATCAGACTGTTGGCAGACAGATTTTTTTCCTCCCACACATCTTCATTTTAGTTGATGGTTGACCATTTTTGCAGAGGTCTCTGCCAAGAATACAGCTTGTGTATGTAGCATTGAAGAGAAATGGTGGAAAGATTGAGTCTTTGAATAATTATAGAAAATTTGTCAGGTAGTAATGGACTGGAGGGAACCCTGAATGCTGTTTCATGAAGGATTTTAGGGAGGTACCGTGGTAGGAACTGTTGAGGGCGGGTGGTCACAGAAAGCAGGGTTAGGACTGTAAAAAACCCCACTGAAATGAAAAACCGACCTCTTCAGTAGTTTTATTTGACCTGTAGGATGACACTCTTTAAATCTTTTGAAAATTAAATTTTTTGACTTAAAACTAGTCAAGCAGCAAACTCGGGGGTTGTGATTAGTCATATGAAAAATATTGAGACTTTATTGAACAGTACTCAAAGACAAAACAGGTAAAGAGAAGACAAACAAGTGAAACATTCAAAGCTGATTCTTAGGCACTGTCAGCACTTCAGTCATCTTGCCTGAATTTAAGGCTTGTAAAGCAATATCTAAAATTAAAACTTTTAATTATGATGACTTACAAAAATAATGACTTAAGACTGGGACAATTAAAAGTTCAATTAAAATATCTTCTTTGAGGTATGTCTATGTACTTCTTAATTGTCCAATAGTAATTATTTAAATCATTGCCACTCTGAAGAGTGCACTTAAGACTGTGCTGACATGTCCCACATATGTGAGTTCTGTAATTTGTCAGAAATACTTGGCCTAAAAGTAAAAAAAAAACCAGAACAAAACAACCCACACCTATTTTCTTTTACATCATTAATAGACAGCCCTAGAAACTGAATGTAACTGTTTTTTGGTAAGTGATCAGGTAGTGTTGCTTTTCTTGTGTCTCCTCACCAGCTCAGAAGTCCTTCTAGACAAATTTTGCCTTTGGCAGAAACTGTACAAAGCTATTGACTTCCACTGGTTGTGGAGATAGATGACACTGATTAGGAATTATGAAGCAGCTCTCTTGATAAATGCAAGAGGATAATCCAGTTTACTGTTAATTCTGCAACAAAATTATTAGGAACAGGAATTTTAAACACTAAAACTAGTAGAACTGATTTGAAGAGTGTACAAGGAATGCCAAATGACTTTGTTTTCATATAGTCCATGCTCAGAATAGAGCTTCCCCTTAACTAGCTGTTAATAATATTAGCATTGGATGAAGATGTTGCCAGAAAAGGTGGCAAAGGTGCTGGTTTTTGTGTCATGGATGCTCAGATTGTGGGTGTAACTGTCCACCTGCTCTTCACTCTACTGTCCTTATCAACCCATCTGTTTTCCTCTTCCTTTTTTTGTTATAACTCCTTGTTACTTTATTATCTGCAGTTATGCTCCTTGATCTGAAACCTTCACAATCTAACTTTACTTACTGTGGTGTAAATATGAACGCTGGATTCCTTTTATTTAAATGCAAGGTCTGCTTTGCCTCTGTCTCTTTAGTTTGTTCTGTTAAAATGATTCATGACACTATGGGTCACTGTTCAGACACTTAATCCAATGAGACAATGAGATACTGCTGTGGGTTGCTTTGCCCTCATTTCCTGGTTGGATGGTGAAGATGGCTGGAGGTGCACCTACTCTGAGATTTGAGATGGAGTATTTCTTCAGGTCTTTGCTATGGAAGGCTTATCAATTGCTAAACGTCAGTCTGTTCCTCAGCAAAGCTGCATTCCCTATTTTTGTAGCTACAAAAATATAAACCAAAAAGGTTTAAAGCAAGTTCAGAGTGTGCAAAACAAACACCCAAACCACTCTTTTGGTCAAAGAAAGGACAGAATTAGTGATACTTCATGTCATTTCCTATAGGAAAGGCAAATATCCTTGTGTTGAGATTCTGGAAACATTAAGATGTGGCCTTGTCAGTCTAAAATTCTGTTTCAGATTCAAAGCCTCATGAAGGCAGGAGGCTTTCTTCCATTACACTAGTGTTTTTTGGATTGGGTTATGAATATTTGGTGACTAGGCTATATTTTCCCCAGAGAAAAAGAAAGTCTTCCTTCAAGACTCACATTAACTAGGAATGGATTTTTAGTGCACCCAAAGCTGGTTTGGGTCTTTGTATATAGTATATCTATAGTATATAGTGTATCCACAAATTCGCCTTTGAACTCTGTTCTCCTATACTCTTGTCATTATTCTGTATGTTAAAATGATCCCTGCCCAGAGCATAAACCGTGTTCTGCATTGTTTGGAAATAACAGATGCTGGAATCAATTTAGAACAGATAGAGGTCATCATAGGGCATGCATTATGCATGTTGTTAGCAAAAAATACCATTTTTGAATCTCTGTGTGAAACCCTGAGGGTCGTTCAGTGCCATTCATAAATGCAGAGCTGCTGTAAGGAATACAAGTAGCTTATATGTTCTCATCATTTCAAATATAATGGGTATTCTAACTTATGTGCTATGTTAATTCTAAAATGTAACCTTCTTCCTTGACTCATAACTATGAGATTAAGCACTCAAATATGTGATATGGTTTATGAAAGTTTTTATTTTTCTATAATGTAGCCAAATAGGTACTTTGTAAACCCTGACTCTACAGTGCTTTCTGCTTTTCTTGTGAGCTATGATTTAGATCATCAAGTTGTGTTAGGTCTGTGACCCAGAGCTTGGCTGTGAAGACTTTTCTAGGACTCTAGTTTTTCTCCTGGTATTCAAGTGAAGTAGATTTCAGCTATTTATTGGTGGAGTAACTGGGTCAGTTTGCTTTTTGATTTCAGGATTGGAAACTGCCAGGCTGGTTTTGTATCTTTAGATTAGGAAGTTTCCTGACAGAAGCTTTCAGTCATATGGAAATCTGACCTCATGGAAGCCAATGGGATTTTTTGCCATTTATTATAATAATGCATGACTGAAATACCGACCTCATCCTTTGTGTTGGAATTTTATCTGCTTTTAAACACATTCATGAATAACATTTTTGTGGCAGATATGTTTCCAGAAGTTTTCTGCAGTTGTCAGATACTCTCAGTGCTGCAGCTATGTCCATTGCAATGGCAGTGTTTCTAATGCTTAGTGTATTTCACATTTTAGTCATTAACATATAATGTTTCTATACTGTTTCTATCACAAATAATCCATAATTACACTTAAAACACTTCAGGTTTCTGTAACACACACTTTCTTGTCTGCGTTATTATATTACAGCAAGTCCTCAGGATTCTTAATGAGTGTATTAGTGATGAATCCATGTGCCAGTTAAGAATGAAATTTCAAGATAGACAAGGAAAATGTTCTAGATTTTGTCTGTAAAGCAATTGCTATACTGCCTCAGAGGAATTGATCCATTATGAGAAGAGGCTAAAAGAACTTGGCTTGTTCAGTCTAGCAAAATGAAGGTTAAAAAGGGGTATGATTGCTCTCTCTAACTACATTATGAAAATAAATGCAGACAAGGAAGAGAACTATTCAGATTGCTGTCTCTAGGTGGATCTAAGTTGGCCATGAACAAATTTACCCTGGAAAGTAGATTCTAAATGCTCAGAGAATAAAGTTCTAAAATGAAGGGTAGGAACAAGTTAATTAGTTTTAGGATAAGCTTGCTAAACAGCTGAAAGATTGTATAAGCTGTTTCCTGTGATGATAATGGCTGGGCCTTGATCCATCCCACCTGTGTATTTTGTGTGGGTTAAGAGGTGAAGGGCTGACTAGATTCTGTCCAACTACCTGTACACCATCTCAATGTTAATCTGCTAAACTGTTTCTGAGCTACTGTTATCAAATCTGTAATTATATGATGAAAACAAAGTTGAGTATTCTATTTGGAGCTCTTTTGATTCTACCTCAATTTATTAACTTTTCTGTACCCCATTTATTTCCTCCGTGCTTAATGGTGATATAAGGGACGTTCTGTGAAAAAAACATTTGTCTATGGACAAATAGCCATTCCAGGATAGGATGTGCTAGTTTCTGATGGATTGAAAGATTTCATTTAGTCTTTTGTTCCTGGAAAAATGATTAAAAAAAAAAAATTTAAAATCATGTAACAGGGACAGGTCCTTTTGATACTTTCATACAATGGATAAAACACATTAGTTGCACATTCACTGCTTTCATATCTATGATCAGTACAGGCTGTCTATGCATGTCTTGTATTACTGATACTGAAACGAATATATTCTCTGTGACTCAGACACTCCTGTTGTTGGAGAGTGAATTTACCTTCAGTTGTTATACTGTGAGGTACAAAGTACTTTTCAGAATCTGAGTCAAATCTAAGGTATGCTAAAATAATTTAGCATTGTTTCCCTTGTTTATACATGCATCTTTGATCAGTGGCCTTGAAGCTAGCCCACAGTATCATTACTAAAGTGGGTGAATGAAAGTAATACAATAATCAATGAAATCACAATGCTCTTCTGTATTATTGCAATGCATGGGAATCCTAGCCACATATCCCTTTTATTCCAGATGCTGGTTTATGTAGGTCTGGTGGTAGTGTGTATACATTGTGCTAGGCAGTGTGTATACATTGTGCTAGGCAGTGTGTATTCATAGCAAAGAAAATGTTGAGCACAAAGAACTCCTAAGTAGACCAGAGACAACAACTGGATGAAATTAGGTAGTAAAATAACAGTAGAAGTTTTGTTGGTCACCATTGTAGAGAGCAGCTGTAGCATGTCAACACTGTAGTTGTCACAGTTTCTGTAGGCATTATGGCAAAGAAGTTTTAAGGGATCTGAAGCAAAGTAATGAAGTTTAAGACCCTAATTTGAAAGCCTATTTAAATTAATAGGTTTATTTCTCGTGATGTCGAGAGGTGTTAGATCAAATCTTCCAACGTTGTATCTGCCAAGGGAATTTTATAATCAAAATTGCTGTAGGATTTTACAGAATTAAGCATATTGAATTATACACAAGTATTCTAAGTGTGATATGTTTTAACATGATTAATTCTGTGTTACCTTTTGAATAATTCTGCTCATTGACACAGCATGATTTTTTTTTCCCCATGTTCTCTTGGCTTGGTTTTCAGAGATGCTAATAATCATAATTACCAGTGAAATAGAAGTAAGTCATTTTACATGTGTTTATGATTAGAAGTGTAGTGCCTTTAAAAAAAACCAACAGAATTTGCACTGAAAAGTACATGAGAATATTCCTTGATTGTCTTCTGATGAGATGAATACAAAGGTGGTGTTACAAGTATATTGTATCTGCACACTGAAAGTGTGATGACCTAAGTCACCTGATAGAAGGTTTCATAATGTGAATGATTTTTTGTGCATTTGTTTCAACTTCCAAGTATGTCTCCAGGATGAGTGGAGTGCATGCTTACAGTTTGTTTATCACAGTGCTATCATTTATAATTTACATTGTGATGGCCTTGCATTAGGACAAAATTGTCAGCTTTTGAGTAGAAACTTGTATGCAGCATTGCTTCTATTTGCCATCCAATAAATGCAGCATTTGTTGATGCTGAATCACTATTTGAAAGAATGACAGCCTTCAATTGAGAAATAAAGCAAAGTCTAGTATTTATCTAAGTAGAATAATGGCTTACTAATAATTAGGTGCTCATTTTAAGTATGCCAGATAACTTCAAGAAATAGTAAAAATTATGGTGTCATTTGGGTTGAGTAACATAAGAGCGGCTATTACTTTGCTTAATGTTTCATCAGCACTTTGGATTAGTATTTATTCTTAAATACAGAGTGTAGTAATTATTGAAGGTGAGCTCTTTCATGTTTCATACAATTTAGAGGAGATCATGAATATTTGTATTTCTAGCCAACTAAATTACAGTAGTGATCTTGCAACAGAAATAGGTCTTTTATAGGCCTGCTGATCCTTTGTTATTAGAATTAAGTTAATCATGACTCTCCAGCAAGAAACTGGTTAAATATGGCAGCCAAGCAACCTTGACCTTGCATGCTTTCACTCTTATTTGTATTTATTAATATATGTTGTTACAAAATCTTACTTAACCAAAAACTTTCTGGTTAAGATTATAAATGGATATGCCCACTTAATTGTAGCAATTTTTAACATTCCATGTGCAATTAAAAATGGGAAATTATTATATAAAATTTTATTTAAAGATGGAGGGAGAGTACTTAAAAATAGATCTGTTAAAATGATACTTTCCTTGGCAGTATAAAGAGTGGGAAAAAATGCTTTTCTAAAAGCTTTTAAGTCTTTACTATGTTTGTTATGGAGTGGGTGGTACTTCACTTGATTTCGAGTATTCTTATAATATCACAGCATGCTCTTTTAGTGCAATACACTGGCTGTTCATAATGCTCTAAGTATTCTGCTTTTTTTTAAATTCCATTATAGTTATAAGAACATGGAGTTACAATACCCACAGTTTTCTCTTCCAGCTGAAATCCTGTCCCCCACCCCTCATTTGATACGTGCTTGTGGAGGGTTCTTGAACTGTAGTTATACAGTGATTTACTTCTTTATACAGGCAGAGACTAATCTTTGGGAAAATATTTTGTCTCAAGAAGTGGATTGTTCCCTTTAAAAAAAAAAAAAAAAAAAATCACAGATCAGCTGTCTGGAAGCAGCCAGTGTTGATGTGGAAGGACTAGTGTGCAGCTAGAGTTCCTGTCTTGAAAATGAAACCTTAAATTGCTCCAGGCTGTGCTACATGTATCCAAAAATATTGTCAAAACCTGAAAATCTAAACAAAACAAAGAAGAAAAAAGTCTTATGAGAACCCTAGAAGGATTGTCATCCTTAGTCTCTTGGACATGTTCACATCAGCAGTAGGCTTTTTGGTAATACTGGTCTAAAGCTGATGAGATTATCCACACCGGTGTCTTTAATACTAGTTCATCACAATTTTTGCCTTGAACTACAAAGATGGCCTTAATATTTGAACCTTATACAGAGCCAGGGGTGCACATGTAGAGGAAAGAGCCTCCACAGACGTGAAATCAAGAAAGGAGGACAAAGATATTTTTTCGAAGTAGTTCTTTTCTATTAGGTTATACATGGTATAGTACTAAGGCATTGCTTTAGTGCCTTAGGTACCTATTAAAGACATAGTGTCTCTTTGATTCCTTTTGTAGTCTTCAGATTTTAGAAATTGTTGTTAACTAAAAATATATACTGATTTATGTTTTGTTTGTTTCTTTTTTGGTTTTGTTTGCTCAGGTTTACCAAAAATGCAAGTCATTCGAAACTACAATGGGATACCACAGCCAGCGACACAAGATGGTCCACCATTGCATATCCAGATTGGGGACACTATTGAGCTAATTAGAGGAGATGCACATAGCTTATTTTGGCAGGTATTGTATCATTTAGCAAATGACTGTATTCCATTAGTCCCAGATATTAGTCCTAGATTCTTATTCATGTATTGCTCTTGTAATTTTTTTCCTTTTTGAACCACAAAAGAATGGTTTGATGATCTTTGTGTTTTACTAAAAATAAATGTCTAATACAACTATTTTTACTTTTAAAGTGCCAGTACTTCCTATACTGCGTAGAGCTTCATTCTTGCAATATTAGATTAAAAGTCCCGGTAAATAAATCTGTGAGAACATGGCATTGGTAGCAATTCTTCTAGTGAAATTATAGGAGTTAGAGAGTGTTTGGCACATAAACAGCAAAGTCCTGGAATTTTCAATCGCTGCTTCTCTTAACATAGCAGAACCAAAAAGATATACTGGCAAAACCCAGTTACGAATATTAGATTTATAGAGGAGAGAAATAGTTCTGTAAAACAGAGCCACACCTAAACTTCCTGATGACCTCCCAAGTCAGTTAAGGACTTGCGTACATGGGGACTGGTGTACGTGGGAAAAGTATGTTCTATTGATGGCAAAATTCAGTATCACTACTACTGTTACTGAAATTTTTTTAATTGAGAACTGTAAGCAGATTCCAAATGCTGTCTTGCATTCACTTTAAAGATAAATGTATTAAAGCATGTCTCACTTTTCTTGATTGTTCATACTAGAATCCTATGTGCTACTGATAAAATTGGGTAAATGGAAATAGAACTAAATAGAAGAACTTTTGGGATATTAATAGAACAATAGCTGGGAAACACCTATCCTTGTCTTGAATTGTCATTCCTGTGTTTGTCTTCATGATTTTCTTTTTTCTTTGATGCTATTAGAAATTAATGTATATAATTATAAAAACTACTTGGTCAGTTACATGAGTTAGGTCATACTTTTTTTTTTTTTTTCCCCCTGGCTTCAGTTAGGGTTGAATCTTCTCCAAACTCTCCAGGACTGATTCAGTGAACTCTGTTCCTTTGCCACTGCATCAACCTGAACAACATTTAACCAGGGGAAGTCATAAACAATAGAATTGCTTTATCTATTTAAAAATATGTAAATAACTGTAACACTCCCCCAAACAAACATCCTCCCCCAAGAATCCCAAACTTGTTTTTTAGCAGACTATAGATTTTTCACAGCACTAAAAATATTTTTTTTTTTTTCTCAAATGTTGTTCGGCAGATTTTGGCTTATATAGTTTTATATGTAGGATTTGGTTCTGCAAGGTTTTGAGTTCTGATCCAGAGAAGCATTTAAGCACGCTCTTGATCTGGGACTGGCTAGAAGGTAATCATCTGGCTAATACGCTTAGTACAAGTGAGAATTATTGGCACCTTGTGGGACTGATTCTGTTGCCATTTTCATATACATCCATCAACTCAATCTACTGGGATTTGTCTTAGATGTTATTTGTACCTCTCATGCTAAAGAATTTATGTAGAATCTCACTGTGTTTAACTAGCAGAAATTGGAAAGCGTGTGAGGCTTTTTCCCCAGAAGCCTTAGTAATAGATTTGAATCTTAATGGCAATTGTCATCCCCATTAGCATCATTCAGGAATCTTTTTTTTTTTTTCACACAAGCTGTCTTGTCACAGACTGCTTAATACAGATTTTCATAAGTCTTGTAATGACATCTGCATTTTAAAATGGATATTAAGGAAAAAAACCTGCAAAACACAATTTGTATTAAAATGTGTAAGGTTTATTCAAGAGACATTTTAGAGTAATTTACAGCTGACCTGCAAGACTAATGCTAGAATGGATTTTTAAGTCAACCATTGCTTAGTTTAGAAATTCAAGTGCTTGTAATAGATAAGTATGTGTGGTTTAAATATCCCTTTTTATTCTTTACAGTCCATCAAGTAAACACCACAAGTTACTAAGTAGTGCTTAAGCTATTGCTTAAATGCGATCAAATGTGTTTTGATAGACATTAAAATTCTAAGTTAATGTTTGAATGATCACATAATTATTGTGATAAGTTCTGTAGTAATTCAAGACCATATACAAACATAAATCTACCTGTTCTGCAGTCTGGAAAACAGGAGAAGTATGGGGTTTTTTCTTTATGAAACAGCAAATGCTATTCTGAGAGGCAAATCGAGCAATCAGAGACAATATGATCACTAAAATAAACATTTCTGAATTCCATGAATTTGCTTTCTACCTCTTCACTAGTATCGTCCCAAACATAAGCTTTTTTCAAAGACAATATGTAATATAGGGGAGTTGATACTGTCAGAAGTTATTTTACTCTCCTCGGTAAACACCTGGCTGTGTATAGAGAGAAGGATGGTCTTATGCTGATAGCCATGCATCCCCTTGCGCATGACGGCTTTTGTTTGCTCACTCAAGGTGCAAGACTGGATGAGCCATGCTGGTGCTCGGCTAAGGTCACTTGCAGAATGAAATAAGAAAACGAAGAGGGACTGGGGGAGAGAGGAGAAGACTTGGTGTTTTAAATGGAAATTTCAGACCCCTTAACTGCACTACTAGTTGTTTCAGCTGTAGTAGTGCAGCTTTGAAATAGTCAGATTTTTATTATAGATGTGGCTGTTTCTCTCCTCTTCTGAGTTGGGTTTGAGTAAATTGGTACCTGCTTAACCTGAGGGTAGGCTTTCAGGGGTGCCGCACTGTCTACCGTAAGATATAATTTAATTCTAGTTTTACAGGTTTGCATTGCAATTACCTGCCATCCTCAGGCAATCATGTTTCTCAAGTATGCCAAAAGAATACATATTTCCTGGACTGATTCTTTCCTTTTTCAAAACCAGCTTTTCTTTGATGCAGATTAAACCCATATCAAGAAATAGTGGTTACAGATGTACTTTCTAATGCTTCAGTAGTTAGTGGTCCTGCTGTAAACAGCCAAAAGACGTTAAATATATTGTAAATATACTTATGATGTAAAATTGAAACATTGGGGAGGCAGCACTGTAAAAGTGCCTTTTGAAAGTGTCTTTTTTTTTCCTTTTGGTTTGTAATTTTTTTGTCTGTCTCCTTCCTGTCTTCACCACGCTTTGCAGTAAACAAAAATGGGTGAAGGACATGATTTATAAATTTTCGCTATCCTGGAGTTCTAGTTCTTTTCATGTCCAATGAAGTTGATGGGCATTGCATAGTTAAGTAGGAGGCAGCAGTCTGGAAATTCACACCAGAGGCGTCAACTTCAGAAAGTCTCCCTCATTAAAGTAGGTACAAGAGTCATGAATCAGCCTCTAGTCTTGCTGAGACTGTCATTGAAAGAAATGAACTGAAGGACTTCATTGGCCCTTTTATATATGAATATGTATGCACACCTGCATGTAAAATATATTTTAATAGATCATATAATAATTTAGAAATACAATGCAATCATATATACAAAATACAAATTTTAAAGCTACTTCTGTCTTTGCTTCTGCTTTTATAATGACCATAAGCCATTGTAGGGCATTGTTCAAGGGAAGTGCTTACTCATCAAACAATAAGCAATTAGCAAGCAGGAAACATAAAGTAGAAAGAAATGATTAATAGAAGTGATAATAATGATGTCACAATAGTTTTGCTGTTGTTAATTAGTTGATGGATAGAGCTTAAATTTTGAAATAATCATCTGACGAGGTCATGGTTTTGTGTATGAATGACATGAAGCCTTGATGAATTTAGCTAGGATTTCTAAAGGTAAGCAAAATAACCTACTCTCCTAAGGACATTATCAAATTATTCATATGAGCTCATTATTGGCAGGGCATTTTAAAGTGAGCTGTTTCCTTCAGTAATGTGTAATAAATCAAACTGTTCTGTTTAAGATTTGCTTTTATTTAACAAACAAAACCATCTGCAGTTCTCTCATGTGAAGAAAAGCCTTTCCTGGGTTGTTTCGGTGATCGTTACATTCATGGTATTGCTGAAAATGCAAAAGCAAAGTTCTGTACTGGTTCACAGGACTTGTGGATATTTTGTGTGACAAATCGATGCATCTCGTGTCCCACAGCTGCACAGAAACAGCATCTTCCAGCAAGTGGTGATACCTAAGGAAATTGTATGATCGTTGCTTGGGCAGAGAATATTTCTTAATGCTGTAATTCTCATATAAGTCTGTCCACTGATGATGTAGTTTCTCACCGGTTCATTTCAATGAATGTTTGGTGTCCTCCAGATGCTTTGTTTTTTTGCTGCTAGTGCCATTGACTTGTTAGCTACAGAATACTTAAAGTGCACATACATGTTACAATACAGCCTATGGATTGCAGTTCAGTTCCTTATTCTGAATATGTATACATTTTAATGTCTGCATGATGACAGTGATTTAACCAGCACGGACCACAGCCAATCTCATGATCTTTGCTGCTCTGCTGAGTTTTTGAGCTGCAATTCCTATCACTGTGTCCTCCTAGCAGTATCTAAACCAGGTAATGTCATGCTGGCTCTACGTTGTACTGTCCCATGGTCTAGTCTTTCTGCACATGCTACAGTTTCTTCACTGGCTGTAATGTGACTTTATTTTTTATTTTTTTATTTTTACTTGAGGTCATAGAACAGTTTATTGTGGTGTAATTCAGTGCAGATTGAAGCATTTAAATGTCTGCATATCAAAGCTAGCTTTCATTCTAGATTTCTGGGGTGTGCAAACACATTACTGGAAAAACAGTAGGAGATAATCCTGTAAGTATCCAGATTGTATTTCTGACTTGCAGGAGGAAGTACTATAAGCATTATGAAACACTACTGAACATTTGAAATTATGTCCCTTTTTGCACTTTCAGAAGGTGACACAGGGGGTTGCCCCATATTTCTCGTGAATAGCAATGGTGTGTGGGCACATATAAAACTAATGTTCAGTTGTGCTCCTTCAAATGCCTTTTCTCGTTAATACATTTTATTCAGCGGCCGGTCTTATTGGCTGTGATATCACTTGCTATTCAGATAAGATCAGTATTGTAAATAAGTATTGCTTAGGTGGGAGACTGTCAGAGCTCTGCTTATAAATTTAGTCTGAACTTCAGTGGGATTCATGTTTCGTGAGTAAATAGAATACATAGATGCAAACGGTAACCTGTATTCAAGCAGGTAGTGGGAAAAGAGGGCAAGGAAGCTTTGCTGAACACAGCTTCAGATCTGTAAGATTGTCACTTGTTTGCACATAATTATTTGCATATCATTGCTATTCAGCATATGACAGCTTAAATACTGCTTGACTGCTTTTCTCTCTCCTCTGCCTCCTCTGCACTTCTCTGTATATTTGGTAAAGATGGCAGTTACTGGGGTCACTGTCTGTGTGTGATAAATTGCATAATGATCTCCCTAGAAAAACAATGCACTCATTTATTGTGCTTAGGGTATCGCAATAAAAGCATGTTTTCATTTTTTCATAAATCCTTGTTAATTCTTGCTTTTACATTCAGCTCTACCCTGTTTGAAATTGCTGAATTCTGCTTTGTGTAGTGGTATTAGGGTACAATTACACATTTCGTGTTACAGAAACAAAGTGTGCTAAAATCCCAAAGGAATTCCATGTCTGTTTCTGAATAATTTTTCCCCCTTTTTTTTTGTTACAGGTATGTTATCAAAAATAAAAAGTAAATGTAATTTTCAAGATTACAATGCTTGTAAAGTACTCATTCTTACTCTCATTGCCAAATGCTGATTGTATATTATATTTACAGTCAATATATTAAATTTAATGGCTATTAGTCATTGATGTGCTTTTAAAAAATCTGTTAAATGAAAACACTTGTTTGCCAAAATACACATTTTGATACCTTCATTTTATGTATCTGTGTTTGGAAATTTTAGCTATGTGCTCTGTGCTACTCTGAAAAATGTGGTCAGCGTGGTCACAGCCAAATGTTTACTAGGACTAGAAACATGTTTATATTTTGCTGTTCTGTCTGGTTGAGGAGATGTTCTTCAGGAGAGCTTGGTGGTGAATTGTGAGCTGCCGAGGCATGGCTTTGTGGTGATCTAGTCACTTTTGGCCCATAGAAGCCCAGAGAAAATTGGTGGCCCTGCCACTCTGGGGCAGCGGTTGTGTTGCATAAAAGGCTAATTTTAGGCCATGCTGGGTGCATTTCTGCAGCTAGTCTCCTAGTTTTCTGGGCACATCTGCAATGTGTTATGACAATATCGTAGAGAGTTAATATTTAGTTTTGCTAGTATTCTCATGCCCACCTGATTTCCAATGACTTGCATCACTTGTGGAAACCCTTAACTAGAGAACTTTGTATCTGAATTGGCTGATGGATTATTAGTTGTAAGTTTCCATGGGAGTGAGCGTGATTTCTCAGGTGCTGCAACTGCCACTGCATAGCGGTGTGGTCATTTTGGGGATCTGTAATGTTAGTTCGTTAGTTTTGGGGATCTGTAGCGTGGCAGATCTCACTAGAGTGATGCCAGCTAAGGAGGAAGTAACTTGAAACGAGACAATGAATGTTAATGAAGATATCAGACCCTGGCAGACAATGACAGAACTAGGAATTGCAATGTAGGCTCTGAGCCCCCTTCTTACATCTTATCTCTTGGAACTCTGGGGTGTATCAGCTATAATGATTACTGAATTATATAAATACTGCCCCCCCCAACAACCACACAACTATTGAATAACACTTTAAAGACTCTTTGATGTGCTCTTATTGTCCTAAATCCCTGCGCATATATTATTATTTACTATTAATCACCATTATGTCTCAAAAATGGAAAATTATGTGGTTTTTTTCTTTTAGGGCAGAAATCTAACAACAGGAGAGCTTGGATTCTTCCCAAGTGATGCAGTAAAGCCTAGCCCATGTGTAAGTACAATTGTTTAATTCTATTTGTCACCTTACAGAAAAACTGCCTAGTTCATACTATTGCTTTATTAATCTTACCTTACAAAAATCCTATTGTTGTTTTTCTAGTTCCTTTGTGTTTTCGTGGTTTGTTCAATATTGCTTAAAATACAGCATTCTAATACTTTTGGTTATCAGATGTAAATAGGACACGTCAAGAAAACATGTTTGAGAAGCAGATTTGACTTTTGGGAATATTAATGAATTGAACTGTTTTAAGAGTTTCCAGAGCATAGACAAACACATTTTATGTGAAAGCGCACTTTCTTTCTTCCCCAGCAGTAAGGTGAGAATGCTGTGGTTCTAATCTATTCCCCAGTCACTTTGGGTTAGAGAGAGGGATTACAGCGTAAGTAGTGAGTTTAAAAATGCATAAGAGTAAAACTAATATAAAACTTTGAATTCAGACTGCTCGATAAATTTTGTCCTCTCTTTAGGTTCTTACCTGCCTTCATTTCACACAAGGATGCTCTCAATCTAGAAAAGTTCAAGACAACAATAAGAAAAAGTATTTTATAATATGTACTCAAGAGTTTTGTATACAGATGTGATGATGCATTAATATACTATATGCTTGCTCCTTCATTCTCTGCCCTCTATAACACTGCATCAGATTACTATATGTCTCTTTGTTGAGATAAATTGTTATAAACACCTAAATCCAGTGATGAATCGTGTTCCTTAGTTTGCTTTGACAGCTTTAACGTCTTTTAACTTGATTCACAACAGTTTGACTTCTTAATAGAATTGCTTTCATTACAGCAATCAAGATATGCCACTTAAATGGTTTATAAGTATGTGGATTAAGCTGTTAGTGGCTGTATCTTGATATGCCTTTAAGGCTTATATTGAGCCTTAGTTTCTAAAACAAATATACATGTGATATATACATGTGATCCTAAAGAATAGAAATACATTAGTGTATCTCGAGAGATCTTTAGTACCCTGTATTTTCTGAATTTTGTTTGAAGAGAGATGCACAGAATATTTGTAGGTGCAAGGTATGTTAGACTGGGTGAGAGAACAGGTCTGGAATAAAGATGAAAATGTTACGTGAACTTAGCTTTCTTTCCTCCACTCCTTGCTTATTGTAAAAGGTGTGGATTTCCCATGCCATGGTGTCACTGTCGTGAACACGGGCAGTACCTGCTGTGTATTGGTTACTGGTTTTAGGTTCTTGGAGCCATGTAGTCAGTCATTGTATAGTATCATTGACAGCAACTGTAGCAATGTTTTAGGAACCACCGCTATACTTTGAAGCAGAGGAAGCAGATATGTAAAGTTAGGAAAATCGCTACTGGGGTGTTAAGAAGATTGCTTTCTAGTGATAAAGCTTTCTGCTAAATTTAGCAGAAATATACTATTTAGAGGAGTATTGAAAATAATAGAGTTTTACAGAATGAATAAATATTATTCATGACATGTTACCAACTGGCGTCATCATCAGAACAAAAAGATAAATTGATGCTTCACCACTGTTAACTTGGAAGGATGAAATACAAACATCTTATTATGATAAATGATGCAGTTAAAGATACTGAAACATCAATCAGGTTTTAAACATGCTATAACTTTTACTGTTATTATTAAGTCTAACAGTCTTTACAACCAGCTGATATAAAAATGCCCAGAAACAGCATAAAATACATACATCAAAAGACTTTAGAAATGAGTATTGAATGAAAAACTGCTGAGCTCTAGAATATCTATATTCCAGACTTTTCACAGATGTACCTATAAACAATTTTTTCCTCTTTGCAATAAGTAGTGTATGTCAGCAGACATTTTCTGCACCATATGAGTAATATCTGGTTCTTCCTAGCTTTCTTCCAGTTTTCTCATTTCTATAGAGGCATTAAGTGCATAGTACAGTATGAGCCAAGAGCTTCTGGAATAACATTTGATTTTGCTGTACTTCGTGACAATGAACAACATTTGTTATATATGTATATCGGTCCATTCAAAATTAATGAAACTAAATACTCATCTGAGTGGTTTAACTGCTCTGAAGGATGGACTTAAACTGTCTTTGAATTTTTATATTCTTTCCAACATAGTAGGACTACTTGACAAATTAAGAATGTTGACTTAAACTATTCTTTCTTCTGCTGCTGATAGAACGCAGAATGCATGTTATTTAATTAGCCCTATGGGGGATAATACAAATCATTAAAGGTGCAATTTTTCTGTAGGTGAAATGTATTATTGAAATATCTTGCAGCATGTAAAGACTCTGTAAGTGCCTAGTTGCCCTTGACATGTCTCATTTGGTCACTTCGCTAAAACGTTTCTCGTAGGAATTCTGTGTCAGTATATTTATAACCTTGACTATTTTCCAAGTCTCAGCATTAGAAGCAGAGGTGCCTGCGTTACACCATCAGGAGCTATAGGGATACGAAGTGTCACTGCTGCTGCCGGTGGCAGTACCTGGCTGCGTTTGGATCCCTATGCTTCAGAGGGGTTTGCATACCACCAGCACTACAAATGCTACTGTTTGAGAGCCCTTTGTCTATACTATTTGAGAGTAATGCATATTTTCTTTTTCTCTCTTGAGAACTAGACTGACTTAATGACAGTTTTAACACATGGATAGATCTACAGTTGTGCAAGCTGAACGTGTGACTGTGGTTTTATCACAGAGAACTTTAATGTATTCCATATTAGTGTCTGCTGTGTTATTTACAAAAAAAAATGTAAGTTTTTGGCTGTCCTGTAAAATTCAGATTTTTATCATAAAAATCTTGGGTTGAGAGGCATTCGAGTAAGCGGTTATGTGTTTAGTTTGAGTGACCATTATGTCAAAGGCAGTAAGCAGAGCTTTGTGAACTCTGCAAATTTTAGATCATGGAAATGAATCTTCCCAGTGCAGGGATAGAAGTTACATCTTGAGTAAATTTAAAGTTAGCCAAAACTATATCCTATGACAAAAATCTGAGCAGTTTTGTTTACTTATGTAGAAAAAGAGAAGTTAGGAGAGATACTAATTTAATTCCTAATCTAAGCTTTTTGAAATCTTTCTCAATACAAAAAAAATGTTCTGAAGTTATCTAAGAAAATACTTAGCCCGTGTTTTAAGTGAAGTGTTTGGAGTAAATGCTTTTATAACTCTAGTGTTGAGGCTTCTTAGCATGAAGATGAGAGCCTGAAAATGGTGGAAGTCTAACAATTCTTACTTGTTTCAGTAATTTTGCATTCCTGTAACTGCTTTTTTGAGGAGGTTGCAAGATAATATGTTAATAACATAAGTGCCTCTAAATATCATATTCCTCTGTATATTCCCTCAACTCAGACCGTTTGCTGTCATCTAGTTTACAATATCCTGGTTCAATACTCTCTTCATAGCTTCCTATTCTGCTTTTTTCCATTTGAAAGCTGCATGTTACTGCCTCAGCAATACTGCTAGAGTATACAATAGCATTTTGGACAGGTCAACACAAATTTTGCATTTCTTGACTCTTGCAACTTCAGCTGCAGAATACTGTAATTATATATGCAGGGAGATGGGGTTTTTACGTTGGGGTGTTTTGGGTTTTGTTTGTTTTGTTTTTTTGGGGGGGGGCTTTTTTGTCCTATCACTGGAGTTTATTTCAAGGTCGGGTCTAGAGACTTGGTAGAGACCTCAGTTGATACCTGATGTCAAGTTAGTGGGAATTGTAATTGATTTCAATTTCAATTAATTTAAGTTTGTAGGCTTGTATAACAATATATTCCTCAGCTGATCTGTGTATGGAACTCTCTGTTGAAGACATTCCATATATCATAAATAAAAAAAAAATGTAAGGAGAATGTTACTGTAATTTTTTCCCTATTAGATTCCAGAAAATAATAAAACATTCTTTGGTTTTACTGGAAAAAAAAATCATTTGCTTATCTAAGAATATATGACATTAGGTTATAAGTCTGCAAGATGTATGTTTAGCTTCCACTAAAATCAATTTTTCAGCACTTTGCAAGTTTCACATGTTGTTTTAGAAGAGTAGGGTAATACTGAAGTATCATGCACCAGTGGGAGATGGTCAAGATGAAATGCTGATTTTCATGGGGATTGCTATAGTGTGCATCTTGTGCATGTGTAAACATTATCTATGCATATGTTTATGTATACGTATAGCATCCATTTTGCAAAGTGATTGTAGTTTGCTTACTTTGAAAACTGAATTTGAGAATCAAATTCCATGCTTATTAAAATCCAGTACAAGAGCTAACCAAGTCAAATAGAAAGGTATGCGTGATGTCATACAATACGGTCTATCAGAAGATCATATACTCTATTTTCTAGTAGACAGTCTTTCTAAGGCCATCCATGAAGTGAACTTTATATGTTACTGTAAATTTGTTGCACATTTTAATGATACTTTTCAACAATATGTAGCATTGGACTATTTTATGTATGAAAGTTGAATGTAGGCACTGTCAGAAAAACTTCTAACAGTTCTATTAAGTAAAAAAATTTGTCACAGCAGCAAAGAGTTAAAATATTCTGAGTACTTCCAGAATGGTATGGAATATTTGTCCTTCATTATAACTTCTGTCAAAAGAAAATAGACTTGCAGACTAATTAGATCATCTGTTTCTTTTAACTTGTTTCATCTGGATATTGACAATTAGATCAATGCTATCTAATTTGTGTTGATTAGAAAAAAATCTTGATCCTTATTCTCTTCTATCTTTTCATGTCCTAGGTTCCTAAACCTGTAGACTACTCTTCACAACTGTGGTGAGTCCCTGTCTAGTCTTACAAGAATCTCTTAGAAAGAAGCAGTTGTAAAGACAAGTGTGTTTATTACAGTTTAATTTATATTGGTTTAACCTTTCTAGGCTTCTGAAGAAGGCATTATGTAATGGTTTGGGAAAGCAACACCATGTGTTCCCTAAAAGCATTCCTGATGTAATAAAGTGCTTAATGATTTTGACATTTTGTTTACAGGCCTGTAGCTGTGCAGCCTTAGTCCCAGAGGTCTGAAATAGAATAATAAGAAATGAGTATAATACGAAGTTCACAAGTAGATCTTACATGTTAAGTGAATAAAGAGAAGGAATAATGTTAAATATATCTTGTCCCATGTATAATTCTGCTTTTTTTTTTTTTAAAAGACTGTAGAGATATAAAAGGACAGTGCATTAAAACCACAACCACTGCTGGTGTGGGGCTTATGTAGTGTGTGAACTCTTTACTGGAGTTCAGCTTGCTTCCCGAAAAGACATGGTGATTCTGAGAGAACAGAATAAGTATCACTTGGGTTCTTTCACTGGTTTTATGCTTTGTCATTTAGATGCGAGTTCTGATTTCCTCTAGTTTGCCAAAAGTGCAATCAGAATCAGATCTAAACAAATACTGATTTTTCATAACAAGCCAAATAGAATGTTTAATATTAAAAATTGGTATTTTAAATTAAATTCTAAAATTTGCTCTATTTATAATTTTGTTAAAAGAAAGCGTATCATTGGGATCAGTCTTTATCTTCTAAGGATTTGTAATACTTAACTGAAAAACTGACTTTAGGCTGAAACTTGCTATAAAAAGTCATGTATTTTTGTGATGAGCTTCAAAATGCATGTTCCCTGGTGTGTTTCATAAAAACCCATTTTTTATTTAAAGCTCCTTCTAATTGGTAGTGATGTATTAGTTTGAAACTTTACACAGTAGTGGTTCGTGGTGTTTACTGCCTTTAGACTCTTTCTAAAATGGGAAAATAAGCATAATTTCCCTGGAAGCTAGGTCACTTTCCCCAATTAACAGTTTAACCTCTAATTTTGCAAATAAATGCCTGCTGACAGCCTCTCATGAAGTCCAACCCAAACCAGCAAGGCAGAGCAAGGGCGTAAATCTGCTTATGCAGTCAGGCTGCAGAATCCGTGACTTGTCTTAGCTTTCAACTCTTGGCATCAGCTCTTTTACATTTGGACATATTAAACTGATTTTTTTTTTCTTCTGCTTGTGGACGTTTAGTTTACCTTTTACACTTTAGCCTTTAGAGGTTATGAATAATTATGAAACCAAATAAAAAGTGTGTTTGTATATATACCAAATTTTTGTATAGGTCTTGTTTTGAGCTAATATACTACTCGTAGCTGATTCTCCACTCTGTTAAGATAAATCCCACTAAAGCTCGGAGAGGTTGAAAGGTTCTGGACCACAGTTTTATTGTTTCACTTCTAACAGAAAAACATTTGGTTATATGAGCTATTCAAGCCTGTAGTCATTCAACTAATGCTCAGGCTCGGGTACTTTCCTTAACAGGCATTGTATTCAACATGTGCACAAGTACTTTTCTAACTAAGAATTTCTGCCCTCCCCCCTTCCCAGAGCAGAATTTTTTCATGCTTTATTCTTCATTCAAAGATCTGGAAGTGGTATTCAATTGCAACTGATGTGATTGGATCTCATATGCAGAATATCAGGACTCAGCATTACATATTTGATAGACCTTTCTTTGTAGCTTTGAAAAAATCATAGGCAACTCTTTTCTATTCTCTGTTACAGGTTTGCAGGAGCAATGGAAAGATTGCAAGCTGAGAGTGAACTTATTAACAGAGTAAATAGCACTTACCTGGTGCGGCACAGGACCAAAGAATCAGGAGAATATGCCATTAGTATTAAGTAAGTGGAATAAGATCTCCTACAGAAAGTTTTCCTGTTCTCATTTATGTCTAGATAATATTTGAAATAAATAAGGGAAATAAGAATATTCAGTTTCAATCTATATAATCATACACAGCCTTTAAGAGAGTTAATATAGGAAAACTGCAGTTGCTGACAAAAATACCCAGGATTTGTAGTAGGAGGATAGCAATGGTTTTATAATGCAGGTGTAGCAAACAGGTCTACAAAAATGGTGGTCTAGTATGTTGGGTAAGAGTAAGCAAGTGTTTGGAGTGTAATATGGTCTGCTTCTCTGAAGTGAATAAGAATGTTTCATTGACTTCAGTGAGAACTTGTCAAAGCTCTTTGCATCTCAGACATTTCAGTAAAATGTGGGTTCATAAGTTCTGTGGGTGTAAATTATTGAGGGCCTTGTTTGCTTTCATGTTGTTTATCACCATAAATATACAAGTAAGAAATATATGGGAATTCCCAATTAGAATAAGCAGTTAGTTGTGACTTTTTTCTGAATACAGACTGCCTCTTCAGCTGTACCATAATAAATACACTTAGTTAATTAGATGTCAACTTTGTTTTGGCATGGATGTACATTGTGTCTTAAGAATTTATTTGCGCGGTGTTATTGGGGCATGTCCTCAGGTAATTATTGATTGCATCTGATTAAAACTACTTTTATATTCATAAGATATTCGTGGCCCACAGGTACAATAACGAAGTGAAACACATCAAGATTTTAACAAGAGATGGCCTTTTTCACATTGCAGAAAACAGAAAATTTAAAAATTTAATGGTAAGCATTGATTAGGTTTTTAACAATGTGCGATTTTCTTTTTAGCTGTTGCTCTTAGGGAGAGCTACTTTGATTTGTGAAATTACAGAAGGCTGTGAGAGATTTGAATTGTGTCCAGACTTGGTAATAGGATGATTTTTTATATATACAGTTTATGCTCTAAGTTGTGGAGCTATGTGCTTAAAAGCGCATATTTATATTTAAGATTGCGCTGTTTCCCTTGCAGTGATATGGAAGAGAAGGAGGAATTTGAATCCCATGCATCAGCCCACTATGGAGTTAGGCTGAATCTTGAAAGGAGAATGATGTCTTTGGAAATCTTTCTCTATATAGTTATGATCCCTAAAAGTAGCAGGTGAAGGTTCCTTCCCAGCACACGCACATGTGTGCTGCTGACCATAATGATGCCTATTGATGTGTAAGTTCAGAGGGAGAAGGATAGTAAGGTGGAGCTGTGTCAGTCCAGAAAAACTCAGGAGAGGCTGGTCTTCCTGATGCACCAGGCAAAGAAGTGCAGCTAGAGAATGGGGCTCTCTAAACTGCTAATAGCTCAGAAATCCTTGTTGGAATAATAGTAATCTGGAGTCAATATTGAGTAGTCTAAATTAAAGCAGCTGTGTGGCTACTTCAAACTTTGGCAGCAAACCACTGACTAGTAAGCTATAGTAATAACACACAAAACATAGGCGCTGTTATTAACTTTCACTCTGTAGGCATATAGTTCATTTCCAGAAATAAGAGTTTGATGTTATAACTGCCCAGATCAGTGAGTTTTCAATGTTACATCTGAGTCATCTTGTACTGGGAAGAAATTCCTTTTTTTGAACTTTAATGTGAAAGAATTTCTTGATAGCTCATTTTGCTCAGACAAGACTTGTAAATACAAGGTGTCTAAATAAATTACCTTAGTACATTTGTAACATTTTACTGCTTAAGCATTTTGTGATGCATTGTTAAAGGAAGCTCGTTCAATATGTTATACTTGGTGCAATCAATTGGATTAAAACTTACATTGTGGCCTTCCTGCATGCATATCCAAGTACTCTAAAACAATAAATAAAAATGAAGGACAATGCAAAACCAGGGTAGGGAGAGAAGCTTTAAAACCAGGAAGCCATAGAAATTATTTTAATTTAACCACTGATACTCTGTAAAGCAAGAGCATCCTACAAATGTTAAAAAGTCAAGCAGAAATCTATGCCTGGCCTGACCCTATTTGAAATAAGTGCCCATTAGAATGGAAAGAACATACATTTCCTGATGAAGAGTGCACCAAGCTGTTTCCGCACTTTAATGCCTTCATTTGACACTTAAAAAACAGTCAAGTGTTTAGCGTTAGGGCTGAGGACCCTGAGATCTTATCTTTGGTAGCAACAGAAATCATGGCTTCCTCAAATACATGAAGCAGGTGGCTACGTAGTCTGCAAATGCTACAAAGGATTCACTGGAAACTGATGAGAACATAGGAGTACTCACAGGATCTTGACAAAGCATGTGAGCTGGAGTCGCATGCGGCCAGATATCTTCGTACGGCAATGATGCAGTTTAATGCACTGATGCAGGTTTCAAAATAGAGCTGAATGATCAGAGATACAAGTACAGGATGCAAATTGGATAAAAAAGAAACAAAAAGAATATGCATTGTGTCAAAGAATTGAGAGGACAAAAGAAATTTCTAGTGTAAAGGCCTCATGGCTACCAATTTAGCCTTGCTAGTATTCAATTTAGGAAAAAGTCATTTCATAACTCAGTTTTAGGGTATTACGAAATCTACCCTTGAGAGTTAAATAGACAAGTGATAGTGCAAGTACTCTTTGCATGTGCTGTGCAACACCTCCTTTGTTCTGAGTAGATGTAAAAGGAAAAAAAAGTAACTGTGTCTGGAAGCAGAGAGGAACAAAAGTAGTCCGAGTAGAACTGGGAGCAAAAGAGAGACAAAGCCAGCAGCCATGGAAACCTAAAGTAGCGATCTCTGTGACACAGTGTTCTGTGCTACTTTGGCGGTAACAAAAGTAGAACAGCTCTTGTACATAGTTTTCATAATACATTTGAAAAACTTTCAGAAGACTAATGAAAATGTGCTGAGTGTGTAAAGCAGGCCAAGGTGCAGTGAAAGGTCAGCTCTGCTGCTGCTGAGAATCACGGCCATGTGACAGACTCCCGAGGAGCCCCATCCGGGCTGGCAGGGGCTACTTACCTTACTTACCTGTTTGTAAGCTTGCTACTGTGGTTTGTGCAATGAATGTTTTAGAGGCCAGTTGTTTGTTGACTGTTTTCATGGAAGAATGGTATTAAAAACTAAGCTTTTAAAAGCAACTGAATCTGTGACCCAAAGTAAATTTTTTTTCTCAGTTTGGAACCATTTTTACTTATTTTGCCAACAAATACAATCTGTCCAGTTGAAATTCTTACTCTCTTTACTAAACAGAGTAATTCTTACAGATTTATGTGGTGCAAAAAGTTAACATAACTTTCATACTAATTGTTTTTCAATTTATCCAGAAATCCTACTTTGAATGCTGCTTACTTACAAATCACCCTCTCTGTTGCCTTGGTAATTTGAATGTCTGGGCATTTGGTGATGATATGTGATGGAAAATTTGGTTGCTGATGTGGTAGCTTGCGTGCTGTGCTGGTATCAGACAACAAAGCCCAAACAGTTCTTGTCTCCTGGCCTGTCTGCTTGCTTGGAGTGCCTGGCAGGTCTGTGATTATGAACTGTTAAAAGCAGGTGTAGATTTTGCTTAGCTTTGGACTCTGCTTTCAAAGCAGTTTCAGAGACATGCAACATTTCATGGTGTGGGGAGTGAAGTGCTCCAAAGTTCAGTTCAGAAGATAATCTTCATACTATTATGAAGAACTTAGGGTTTATGCACTAGATCTTGGACTAAATAATTTGAGAGTCATTCTGTTTGGCTGGAATTAATATATCACTGAACTGATATAGGCTGTTGAGGCTAATAATTTTGTTAAAGTTTTTTTTTTTTTTAACTAGAAGGAAGTGATTGAACACAGTACTACTTCCTTATTTTGACCCAAGCTTGCCTTGGTCAACTTTGATTTTGGAAATCTAAATGTAAGTAAGTTGAGTTACTGGTAGGAGTGAAGGGTTTACAGTAAATACATTGCTTTGTGCTTGCATTTCTGAAGAGTGAAATCCCACAGTTGAAGTATCATTAATCAAATGAAATAGGTTTGCTTTGAATTGTTTGGTCACTTTTAATCTTATTCTAGGCTCTATGTGCGAACTGTGCAGTATGGACATTATCAGGGCTGATTCAAACGTAAGAGACAATGGCAGGGGTTGCAGTTAGCAAAGGAGTAACGTGAGCTGTCAGTATTTAGATGGGTGTTGCCTTCTTTAGAATAGAAACTGAAGTGACTTATCTCCTTGGTTACATGAACTATTTGAGCCAGTTTTTTATATTTTCATATCTGTGTGTGTGCGTATATATAAAATTCATCTCTGTGTGTATATGTGTCCGGGTATGTGTGTGTTTAGATATATACACACATAGAGACAAATTTTTTGATTGGGTCCAAGGAAAATGTGAACTGTTGGATTTTTCAGGCAATGTGCAGTGACATATTCTGCACCCCGCACCCCACCCCCCCAAAAAAAAATTGCCACAAATTTTAATGGCAAGCCCTGACGTTTTACATGGTCCGTGTATCTGCTGTTGACTTATACACAAGCCTTATGCTTTATTTTGTATCTGTGTAATTACAAATGCACATGTGGATAAACACCACATTATTGCAAAAGAAATTTGAGAAAACAAAGACATTATATACATAACAAAGACGTTAGATACTTAACAAGCAGCTGATCTTGCCTTCTGCCTGACTTCAGAAAAAGCAAATACATGCCAGCCTGGCTCAAAGGAGCAGTAAGTGTTGACTCTGACAATAAGGTTTTACTTAAAAAAAAACCCCACAACAACAAAAAACAAAAACAAACAAACCCAGAAACCAACAAAACCAAAAATCCCCCAAAACCCGTTAAGTGGCAGTGTAAAACCAGTCAGTATTTAGGTACTTGATTTTTTGAAAATGAACATATACTGTGGGATGTTGTATTATAAAATAAGGTTATAATAAGGTTATTTGTATGATAAAACTGTCATTGCCTGTACACCAAAATGTTGAAAAGGATGTGATTTCAATTTCCAATGACATAATATTTTTCCTTTTTGAAAGGAACTTGTAGAATACTATAAGCACCACTCTCTCAAAGAAGGCTTCCGAAGTTTGGATACTACTCTTCAATTTCCATACAAAGAATCTGAAAACTCAGTGGGACAAAGGGGTAACAGAGCAGGTGGCAACTGTGAGTATTGTAAATTTTTGTATATTATTTTGTCATATAAATATTAAAAGGACAAGTACTTTGAACATCTTCATTTTCCATTTTTGACATATAACCAATTAATATGGTAATGCTTTTAGCTAGGATTTTTTTGAAGCTAAGCAGATTCAGATCTGCCAGGAAGTTTATAAACATGTCTAGCAAGTTTGTCTTGCTGCCAAACTTAAAATCTCCCTGATATCAAAAATCTATTAGGCATGCTGGTGAGAGATTAAACTGCATCCTGCCTAGTTTTTTCGAACATTTGCATACACGCAGCTACAAGTGTTAATAATATCTGTGACAATTTCTAATCCTTAAAAAGGGATTTAAATAAATCAGTCTTGCAGTGCAACCATATGAAGTAGCATCTCAGTAATACCATATACATTTCTCAAAAAAACCATTAGATTTACTGTATCATAATTATTTTTATGCCTGCCTTTTAACCTTAAAGGTTTGTTACAGGCCTCTAAGCTTCTGAAAGTTAATGAACTACTGGTCAATGTAAATAGCAGTTAAGTTTTGAAGTTTAGAAATGAACTGAGAAGATTTACAATCATGTGGTATCCTTTACTTAACCTATTAAAACTTAAGTGGAAGTTAGTGTGGTTTTTAGGACATGTACAAGTTCAATGTTAATGATAAAAACTACCACATGGCTGGACTCTGGAAAGTATATAATGTTTCTGTCAAAGAGCAAATATTAGATTTGCGGTTCTGCAGACAATGGCTGTATCTTTGTACTGTAACAGATAATAAGAGGAAAATAAAAATTAATGGGGATTTTAACAATATGAAAACTGCTGTGAAAGAACATAGAGTCCAGCGTAGTCTTTGTGGTGATGAAGCTGGCTGTGTTACTTTGATTTGCTGTGTTTGTGAGCTTTTATTTACTTGCTTGCCTCCGTTCCGTAGCATTTCTATAACTTTGGAGACTTTCTTTTGCTCCTAATTAAAGTGAAGATAATTTAGGACAGATGATTGTAAGAAACCAGTGTGTGTCTGTGCATTTCATTTACTCTGTCCTATCTCCCAGTTCCTGTTTATTCCTTTCATTTCTGTTTCCTTTCACTGCTTCCCAGGACTTCTGTCCATTGTCTCCCTGCTATGCTGTGAATTTCTGTCCCCCCCTTTCTTCTCCCTTTAACTTGCGATCTCCCTTTGCTTCTCTTGTCCTCTTGCCATCTCTTGTGCTTTCCTTATCCCTTGACTCCTCTCAGCATTGAGGCTTTAATTGTTGAGAGGATATGCCCTGCTTTGCTTTACTTTGCATTTGTTTTGGTTATTACTGACTGTGAGCAGAGCCAGTTTGATTTCTTTCCTTTCTTAGGTCAGCTAGAATGTATCTATACTGTCTACCAACTTACTAGTCTACAAGAGCTCAATCGTTTCAGGCTTTACAGGATACAAGACTTATGGTACATCCTCATTACCTTCAGTCCACATAGAAAATAAAACATCTCCTTTAAGAAGATCTTTTAGGCAGTATATGAAAGAGCAAGAGAAATGAGTGTGGGATGCTCTCATTTTAGTCAAGGGGATGAGAAAGTGCATCTCTGCTACAGTAAATATCGGCCATTTAATGTTACAAACTATGCTGGTGAGAACTGGCAAGATTTGTATTAGGCTGAACTGATCAAAAAAGCTCTCAATACTCAGATTCCTCTAATAGATTTCCACAATTCTGCTAGCCTGCCTAGATTGACTCTGGATGACACTTTCATTTAATGGATTTGGCAATTTGCTTTTAAAGTGTTAGCATGTCCCCATGAGTGTGGGGTGGGTTTTTTTTTAAAAGCAAAATTTCCATGATTAACCACCCATCTGTGAGTCATGCTGCTCAGTCTTAAAGCTATCCTGTTAGGTTTTACCAAGTTGATGTTAGAATAACTCTATAGCTAGGCTGTGTGAACCCTGCTGGCTGAATTTGGGAATAAGTTGGTAAACTTTAGGCTGCAGTTTTGTTTAGTAGAGGAAACAAAGAAGTCATGGGGCAGCAGCTGGACCTTGAGTTCACTTCACAACCCTCAGTGAGAGCTGCCACACAGCTGGTTTTTTGATCTCTTCCCACTTAATCTGAGTGCAAGAAAAACAGTTGTTGAAAGCAAGCCAGACAAGTCAGCTGAAGAGAGGGAGGGGCACTTTTCCATTTTTTTTTTCAGTTGTGCAACTACTCAGTGTCCCATTTGCTGTATTTTAACAAGCACGGGGCTGAAGCTAGTGAACGCAATGGACTTTGGCAGTTTATAGCTGATTTTAAGGAGCTTTTGGGTTTCAACTCAGTATTTTGCACTATACTATACACATGATTGTATCTGGATTTTTTTTTTAATGAGGCCATCATTTGAAAAGGCATCACCTTCTTATTCAAAACAGCTGGTCTTTAGCATATATAATTGACAGAATAAGTGGGAAAAATATTTCTAAAAAACATGAATTGAACCACTGTAAACTTTAACAGAGTTGTATCATTTTCTGCTGCCAAAGTCTTTGAGCTGCTGTGAAATTGAATGACAATACAAAATTAACTTTACTTTCTAGAACAATGTGAGAAAGGATTATATTAATTTTCTGTAATTGTCCTATTTTCATTTACCCATTGAAGGAAAGAAAATCAAGTGGCATTTCAGTTTACTTGTAATTTCTGATGTGAATAATAACAAATCATATCTCTTATGATTTATAACTTTTAACTTTTTAAATTTTCAGGGAATTTGATTCTCACTTCAGCATGTACTAGATTTTCAGAACGAAATTTTTCGCTTTATGGAGATAGTTAATTTGGCTTCCCACTTTAATTAGAACTTTGCTTTTTAGTCTCCTGGTCTTGCGGAAGTCACCTACTCTGTTCTGATATTTAGTGCACACTTTTAATGTGGTTGTAAAAGCTGTCAGACGTTTACTTTTCTCAATATTGAAATTTAAGTTAATTAGGAAGATTTTTGCGGAAATGGTACATTCTTTCTTTCTTAATTTTTCAATCCTAGGCTTTTCTAGACATAGTATGATCAAATTTTGTTTTGCTACACAGAAAAATACTAATTCTTCCATTAGATTAGAGGGGTGATCGACCATTTAATGAAATAAAGGCAAAAATGGAACAAAAGTTGACGTTCTTCTGCAGAATAGTTTTTGGCACTTTATTGCAATCTGCTGATGCAGAGCACAATTATATAGAGAAATCATGAGTCTTCATGAAATTTTGATTTTAATGTAACCAACCTAAATCATGAAGCCAAATACTATTTGAGTGACTGTTTTTCATCACTTGTAGACTAGGAGTAGGTACACTAACTAGTTATATCACCTTATTCTACTACTTAAACCATTAACTGTGTAAAAGTATCTGTTAATAAAGTAAAATAAAATAGTATCACTCCAACCCTTAAGGAAACAAAAGAACCCAGCCTTCTCCTTAAAAGCCAATATCAAAACCCTTATCAGTGATGTTTAAAAATAGAGTTATCTGCAGACATCTAGTATTAGTTCCTTGCCCACATAGGTTTAGTTGTACAGAATTTCACACAAAACCAAACCTCCAGTGATATTGGGACGGAAAAATTCTTGAAAAATTAAGGTAATGCATGGACAGGAAAGGACCAGCCACCCCCTATATAGCACCTAACCTGTCTCTTATTCCTGCACATTCTCATTGTACTTTTGTAGAAATAAAGGCAGTTATTTGTCTCTAAGAATGGGTATGCTACTTTAGTCAAGTTGCCCTTTCGGTTTGTGCAACATATTTCCCCACAGAGCTATCACCCGGTGGTACTAGCTCCAGTATAAAGGAGTTCCTCAGGTAACCTCGTGCATTCTCAGATAATTCATCTAGTATCAGAGGCAGAGAAAGGATCCTCACTGTGAAGGATGAGAAGGGAGTTTCTAGTGTGCAAGAGGTCCTGGGGTATGTTTCTTTTGTATTGCGTTGAGATAGTAACCTAAACTGCTGTAGGTTTATGTTGTGGGGTTAATAACCTATAATTTATGAACATTAAAATACAGTATTGGTTCTGTTTATTTTATTTATGCTGGTAGTTTCATTATCACAAACTTACGTATTCTCATCCAGGTAAGATGCACAAAACTGTATCATTACCTCTACCATGGATTCTTTGCTAATTCCTTGCATAAAATAGTTCTAGTTCGCATTCCTGCAAATAACCATTTTTGAAGCGAAATGATTTTGTTTCATGTGTAGTTACAAGAATAAATTTGGGGAAGCAGCTGTGTGTGATGAATATAACCCTACTATGTTTTTAAGGAACACCCTTGGTCAGTAATTATAGATGTTATTAGGCACAATTTACAGGCTACATTATCATTTATCCAGTTGAGGATGGACTTCCCTTTCCAAATCACAGCTGGAAGCAAAGATCCCAGCCTTATTAGATTTTGTACACTGTATATCTTCATTGTCTCTTCAGAAGAGAGACAAAATGTGAGAACATGTCAACAAACTGTAGTTCCATTTCAAGTGATTTTAGTTCTTTTCATCTAAGTTTGTATTTAAAAGTATGTTGACCCTAGGTTTGTTGGCAATAGAGCAATTGCACCTCTAACCTTTCACCTGAGGAAGCTGTTAAAGGGACTAGGATGATGTGCTGGTTCTGCTTAGGCCAAACATAGGCTTTTTTACTTGTTCAAGGGTTTTCACTGAAGTCAGGGAAAACTGCAAAGGTGAGCAACTCTTTGGGCCTTAGAAGATGTAGTTTAGCTGTGGAATTCCTATTGATGTTAATGATTATCAGGGCAAAATACATATTTTTTCTCATGCATATGATGAGACCCTAGCTCAACTGGTACTTAGACTATATTCCTAATTAAGGGCATGTGACTAGTCTTCCTGGGCTCAAGAGGAATTCTTACGTATGCATGAGTTCCTGCTTTTTGTACTGTTAAGAAGTGGGGCACATGAAATTAAAGAAGAAAAAAAATTCTGTTAAATCCGAAAATATTTGCAAGAGTCCGCAGTTTTAATTTGCTTCTCTAAACCCTGAATGGGTGTCATCTTTCTACTTTACTCTTTGAAAAATGCAATTGTTAAAAATTAAATCATAGATCCAAATTTTCCAGTTATTATAGTCAATTTCCTTCCAGACATCCTTAGTAGGGAACTTTAGTTTCCTTATTATCAATGAATTATATGGTTAAATAACTATTATTTAAATCTTGTGCCAATATTTCAATGTTCTTTTGCTTTTCTCTTTTTCTCTTTCTTTCTCTAAGCCCCTTCTTTGTTCTGTGGGTTTTCTTTTGTAACTCCTCCAGACTACAGCTTTGTTCCCCCTTCCTCCACTCCTTTCTGGTCAGGTACTGCTTTACTGCTTTTATATTTCTTCTAAATTTGCTTCTGTTGTTTCTGTATGCAGCAAGCAAGGGAAGGGACGAATCTAATGCTTCATTTCTTCTCTAACTCCAAAACCTGAGTTACTACATTATTCTTGGAGTGTAACAAAAATCAAACAAACTTTTGAAAAAGCATCTATTACGATAAGCAGTTTGAGTAGGCATTGTAAAGCTCTATAGTTGTGGCAGATTGAATCAATGATCAATTGACCATTAATTTGCTATGCAGTTGACATCTATGAGCTATATCTATTTTAATGTATTTGTTCAAATACACATACCTGAAAATTTCACTGCTTGTAGATAAAGAATATGTTCGTCCCATCCCTGCAGCAAGCCATACTGCAGCAGCATCTTAGAATACAGTACGTTTTTTGTAGAAAATGCTTTCTTTAAATTCTGCATTAACATTGTTAATTAATTTCTCATCTGTTTTCTAAATATTGTTTTTGTTATTCTCATTTAACCACCTCTGGCTTGAATAAATGTAAACATTTTAAACTAAGAAACTGCATAAAAATGCTTTAAGTAGTAGCAGTGGTAGTCTCACTTAGTGCATCAGTATGGCTGTAACTTGCTCTGGTCTCTAAGACCTAGTCTTCAGAGGTGAACTGCACTGCTGGACAATTTTGCTAGTAGGAAGGTAAATGCCTTTGAGGAGCATATGGAAGGAGCTACTACTGTTGAGAACGCAATGTTCACTCACATTAGGCGGACACACACCTATGTACGGAGGTGGAGGACTTGGCCGAGGCTGTGCGAATCAGGATTGAGGCTGGCTTGCACTAGGGAAAGGGAAGTGTCTAGCATGCACAGACACAGAGGTAGTCATAATCAAGATCTGAGTCGACAGTATGTTTTACACCAGCCCCACAGAGGTCATCCAAATTGCTTACTGCTCTGAGATGGATTCTTAAGGCTTTCCATAGTTTCTAGAGGAGGAAAGGATGTAGGTGGTAGCTTGGTAGTAGAATGGCTAGTGTGCTTACTTGTGGTGAGAGTGTCTCTGATGAGTTCTCCCTCAGTTCGTGCCAGGGATTTCAATCTCAGTGTCCCATTCTGCTCTTGAATGTTTTGCCCCTTTGTTCACTGTTTTGGAGTCTGTTTCTTCTATTTTTATCTCCTTACATACAGATATTTTTTTTGGACAGATACTTTTACTTCCTTTCAGAAGTCACAACATCAACTGAGAATCCAAGCTTTAAGGCACTCTTCCAGTTGATGTTTACTCATATGAAGGGACACATCTGTAGAAAAGATGTGTAGAAAGCCATTACCCTGTGGTCAGGACATTCGTCTGAACTGTCTGAAGCACTCACCTCATGTGAATTGGAGAACACAAAGGAGTTAAGTTTTGGCCCTTTATTGTAGGTAAATACTGCGAGCTTATATCCTTTTGGGTGAGGACAGAAGATGACCTCTTTCATTCAACTGCACAGTACTTGATCATGAAGTCCATTCTTGGTGAAACTAGTATCTGTTCCACGAAAACAAAGTTGTAAAGTGGCCTACAGTGATAGAACAGCAATCAAGACTCAGGGTTACTTTAAGCCTATCACACATTCCCATATATTCCCATATATGGTTTCAACAAATTATAATTATATTCCTTTTTTCCTATGAAAAAACTGCTGTGTCAGAAAATTTTAAGTAACTGTAACAATAAGTAAGGATTCAATGTTTTGCATATCGCAATATGCTGTCTAAAGTATTTCTTTATACAAGTACAAAATATTAAAGGAAAATATTCGTTAGTGATTCTTAATTTAATCTTATTTATCTGTTTGAATGGGATTTCATGTTCAGATAGACAGGCTACGTTACTTCATATGTTTTTGGGAAAAACTTTTTTTTCAAAATAGCCAAAGAATTTGCTTACAGTAAATGAACATATACTTGTTCATAATATTACGAGTGGTTTTTTCAAAGGGATCTTCAGAGCTGGCTTAGTTCTGCTGATACAGAAGTTGGTAACACAGGAGAAGGGTTAAGCCAAGTACTCAGCACTGCTGGAGGTGCTGCCTATGCTTGTATAATAGAACTGAGGCTTGGTTAAACAGTGCATGTAAATGTATGTTGCTTCAAGGAGCATGGAAACTAATACATGGGAGCAACCCTTAGGGGATAAGGCTGCAGAATTGTGAGGAACGCCATACCACGAGGAGAGAGAAACAATTACTCACAGCTTTCATAATGATACATTGACCCTTGTGGAATTTAAGCACAGGCAGAAACGTGAGCTAGACCAGCCTGCTGTGAGCACATGGAGCCTCTTCTATTTACACTTCAGTTCCTTCATCAGTGGCCCACACTGGTATTAAAATTCATTTGCAGCACATCTATTTCACTGCCAGTGAGAAACTTTTCCAACATACTCTAGTGTAAATCAAAGTAGACTATGTTTCCCTGTCTTTTCTTCTCCTCCTGTTTGCAGAAGGAATGGCTAAGTTAAGGAAGTGTTATTTTACTCATTATTGTGGTTTAACCCAGCAGGCAGCTAAGACAATCACACAGCCGTTTACTCCCCCCTCAGTGGGATGGGAGGGAGAATTGACAAAAAGTAAAACTCGTGGGTTGAGATAAAGACAGTTTAATAGAACAGAAAAGGAAGAGAATAATAAAGATAAAAGAATGTACAAAACAAGTGATGCACAATTGTTCACCACCTGGAACTGATATTCAGCTAGTTCTTCAGCTGTGCTGTCTCCCAGTCAGCCTCCGGTTGTATACTGAACATGACATCATATGGTATGGAATAGTTCTTTGGCCAGTTTGGCTCAGCTGTCCTGGCTGTGTCCCCTCCCAGCTTTTTGTGCATCCCCACCTCCTCATTGGCAGGCCAGTATGAGAAGCCACAAAGTCCTTGACTTCTTGGCAACAACTAAAATATTAGTGTGTTATCAACATGATTCTCATCCTAATTCCAAAACACAGCACTAACCAGCTACTAGGATGAAAATTAACTCTATCCCAGCCAAAACTAGGACACTCATTCACACATGTACCTTTTATTCACCTCCCTCAGATTTCTCACTCTATTATTAATCCTCTTTTTCTCCTTCACCCAGTGTTTCTTCTCTCTCCCATCTGTACAGATGCCCTTTCCACATGCTGACTGTTTTCCCTCCAGTTTCATTTATCCTCGGACAGCTCTGATTGGAAAGTCAGGGCTGATAGTCACAAAACCAACCTGACTAGAGACTATGTAACCAGAGAGATATGATTAATATTTTTTCCAAACTTAGCACCATCATTTTCCTGTATTCCAGCACTCATCTGGCTTCCTTTTTATATATGTCCCATCATGAGCATCATTTTTATTTGAAAACATGGATGTTGGATTCTAAATTAATCTAAATTCTGCTACTTTCTGCCTCTAGACTTTTGGAATTACATAGTTTTGGTTTCTATTGCTTCTTTCTCCTTTTCCTCTCTGACTTTACAACTTGAAAAAGAGTTGGAAGTCCTCCTTTCCCCTAGATCTGCCCGTCTCTCTATCCTAATTTACCTCAGTATTTTCTCTCTCTATTATTCTTCCATGCATGCCTTCCCTCCTTAATTCTTTTCTTCCATGTTTTCCTGAATTTGTTCATCTTTGCTTTGTATAACCTTCTTCCTTGCCCCTTTATGTCCTTCGAGAATCTGAAATGATACCCTGCTCCCCAGAATCACTCCTTCCATCCTGCGGTGCCTCCCCAAGTCTGCCAGTGGTATTGCTGCACACCTATAAATGGTTACTGACCTTATAATCAGTAATTGCTCTTTTGGTGGGTTTTTTTCTTTCTCTAAAATTTGCTGCCCATGATGTGCTCTTTCCCTGTAAAATTGATTGCTGAAATCCTGATAAGTTATAGGACATAACATTCATGTCAAGGTCTAAACAAGTCTACATCTGACTTGCTTAGAGGGGAAAAAGTGTGTTTGAACTTTAATGTACTTAATATATCACCTAGATTTTTACAACATCATATTGGAAATACAAGGAATAAATTGCGATGGTGATTCTTTTTTAGATGGCATCGTGTAAATCTTATATCAAGTATCTGATAAACATATTCTACAGAAGCAGTCTGAAATGGTGGACTAAACTTCAAGGCATGACATAAAAAAGAAGGCATAATCTCTTGCCAGAATATTTTTTAGGCATTCTGGTTTTGTGATATATCTAGTAATAACCTAAACATAGTATTTGTTGTTATTTTAAAATAAATTGTTTGTATTGTCTCTGTAAGCTAAAAATAGTTGAATTTATAATGATTTTCATATATTTAATACTATTACACAAAAGCCTCTGTTTCTATGAAATGTCCCCAGTGGGGCCAGAAGAAATCTTCAATAAAAGCAGAGCTGAAACTGTCAAGATTTTCTAGCTTATTTGCCATGTTTTTTGTTCCTGATTTAAATTAACGGCAACTAGCTATGAACTTTTAGTATTACACTATATTACACTAGACTCTTTATAGTATTTCCTAAAGATAATTGGGAATTTCTAAGAAATTGGAGAGGGTTCTGAGAAAAAAAAAGATTATATGTACATTGCATCGTCATCCATGATGATCATATGATGAATTTTTCTGAAATCTTTTCAGTAGGAAGCTTGCGTGTGCTCGTAAATTCCTATCTACAGTGACTTACGTAGGAAAAAAACTGCAAAAGAAAATGACATTAGTGGAAAAAAATAAGAATGCTTTGGCCAGATAATCCAACAACAAAATGCAGTAGAGTAGTAGATTTTTTTAAAAAACTGCTCAAATCAAAGGCCTTTATCTTTCAGGTGCCATGCCCACTTTTCTCTCATTGGAAGAGTCGAGAGTTTCTTTCGCAAGTTGGGATATTCTGTATAAGGGTTAAAAACATAATCACCTATAAAATTATTTGGGAAAGGAGGTTGGTTTTTGAAATGAGGCTTTTTTCAAATTTGCTTTTTAAAAATACTTCACAACTTTTTATTGCTTAAAATGTCTGAGATTTACATTGACAAAATGCTTATATACTGATGTAGCTTAAAATTTTTAAGTATTAATTTCACTGAAACTTAGGAAAAAAAATTTGTAAAGATTTTTTCTTCATAAAAAGTTTTGTAGAACAAATTCATTGGTGATTTACAAAATAAATTCCTGCAAAGAGTAGATTTACATCAGCCAATGTTCCTGCACATTGTAACAAATGATCCATACACATTTCCTGCCGAAACTCTTTACTTTTTTGCTCATGCTGGTGTTAGCTTCCAATTTTAAGTGCATTAATATTTAACTTTGGAGTTGTTTTGGAAAGAACAGCACCTTATTCTGTTTGTTTTGTTTCATTAGAGGTTTAAAGTTAAATCAACTGTAAATGCTAATAATTCTTTTGGAAAGAAGCTAGTGACCTGTGAAATATGTTGATGCATGTAACTGGCAGCAAGTTTTATTATGCAGCACAAAAATAAAAATACAATAATTGCAAATGTATTTAGCAATTTCAGGGTGGAGGATATTTTATTTACGGTTCATCTAGTTTGACTTTTTTTCTAAAAATAAAAATTACTATTAAAAAAAATCAGATAAAAGCCCTTCAATTTTTACACCATTACCTATGTTTAAACCTTCTTGATCTGTGTAGTGCAAATACTTTCACATTGGCATAAAATTAATGCCAGTGTATGTTGTTGTGAAACCATTGTTTTATATTTTACAGTACTGCTATTTGCATTACTTTAGTAGCCTTCAATTAACAAACCCTAATAATATCAACGTCTGTTTCATTTCAGTGCTAAGCCCGAAGGTGATAGGCATTGCTATAGCCAGGTATGACTTCTGTGCAAGAGACATGAGAGAACTGTCCTTATTGAAAGGCGATGTTGTAAAAATTTATACAAAGATGAGTGCGAATGGCTGGTGGAGAGGTGAAGTAAATGGAAAGGTAAGGTTGGGTTTTTTTCTTTGTCTCACTTCTGCCTTCCCTGACAGTGATTTTGTAAAAAATTAAGGTGTGTTCCTACATCATAAACTTTCTTTGTATGTTTAAATTCACAAGATAGAACATGTTCTCATGTCTGTTTCATAGGAGCCAGGCAGAACTCTTGCCAGGCAGCTTTCCCAGCATCTAAATTAATTGGTATTTAACGTGACCTACCAGGCTGAATATTTGGGCAAGATTATATGGTTGGAAAATAACCAGGATTAATAGTACAGCTACAGCTGAACTTTCTTGAACTGTGCAGCACATACGTATTTGGGGTCAAAAGCTCAGGATCCTGGTGCCATGGAAGTCTGTTTAGCAGTTTAACACAGAATGATTTCCATAGCTTTCTGCCACACTCCAATGCAATGGAATCAGTCACCTTTTTTATAGGAGGCTGCTGCTTTAATCTCTAAAAATGTGGCTCTTATGAAGAGTGGCATATTTAGGAGAGATTTTTACAAAGTCACTTTACACTGCACTCTAAGACTTGCATGGAAGTAAATTTTCAGTTTTGACCTATAAAGGCTATATTGTTTCAGTCTTAATAAACCACTCTTTAATGCAGATTAGTCAGAAGTATTTGAGGCTGTTGTTTCCATGTCTAAAGGGCTGAGATGCAGGGTCAAGGAATACGACGTGGAAGTAAGTAGATTGGCTGGAAGCTGGAAATGAAAGTTGCAAGTCTGGTTGACATAGATGTCCAGATTTACTGCTTTTATACGATTTGGAGAATTTTTTTTACGTACATGAGCCTGGTTATGATCTTAAAGTGAAATGGTCAATTGGACAAGAAGAAATAGGGAAGTGGAAGAAATAGAGGTTATTCCATATACATTTTACATGCGAAGAAAGCTGAGCATCTCATTCTAATGCAGCTACCCACATCCTAAAGGACGCCCTGTTGTATACTAGCATTCTTTCTGATAGCTTTCACAGCCTGGACTTGAGATCACAAGCTCACCTCTGGAGATATTTTGGCAGGGTAGTATAAAAGTTTATGCAATTACTCCTTCCAGTCATGATCTAGGTTTGTTTTTGAGGTCATTCATGAGTGTTAAATTGACTTAGGTATAAAGAAGTCTGAGTAAAAAACCTAAAGCGAATAGGTAAGACAATAAGAAACATATGGCATTGCTTCCCTGTGTGTCTTATATAATCCTTATTTGACACATTATTAATTTTGGAATGGAGATAGCAGTATAATTTATGAAGTGTAAAACACTGGACTCTGCTTTCCACTTCTGTCTTATTTAAAACTCCCGTTGGTGGCAATAGAATTTAACTCCATGTAACGCAATCAAATCAGTCACTATTTCACTTTGTAAGAGGATTCCCTGGTCTGGACTGAAGCCTGTTAAATATTTAACTCCTCATTCACAAAACAGTAGCATCCTCCCTGTAGTAAAACTACTTCTACTCTTTGCATTTCTAGACTCTGTTCTGAATGCTTAGACTTCCAATTTGGGCAAAGGGTGTTGTGTTTTTTTGTTTTGAGGGGGTTTTTTGTGTTTTTGTTTGTTTGGGTTGTTTTGGTTTTTTTGAGGGCGGGGTGTGGATTTAGTCTCCAAGTCATCATATCTGCAAGTTATTCTTTTATTTAGGGTACTTATCCTAACTGTGGCAGGTCAGTCAAGTTTATCTTTGTAATCTTACTCTTACTGAACAGACCCATCCTTGTTTTGCCTAGTTCAGCCATTTAAAAAAACCTGTGCATCTCATGTATGATTTTGTTCTACTTTTCCCCTTTTTAGGTGGGCTGGTTTCCATCAACTTATGTTGAAGAGGACGAATGAATTCAAAACTTTTCTCTGCTGACCAGCAGTTTCAGGGATTGTAAGATTTAGTATCTTCAAAGTGTTATTGGTCTTGTTAAGTATTTAAACAGCAGCATTTTTGTCTGTCTGAACCTTCCAATCTTAATGTTGGGATTTATACAGAAGTTTGTGCTGACAGATTATTACCCTGCCCAGAGCTGTGCAAGAAAAAAACCTGCCGGTTTGCCATCACTGGGGATCAGTACAAAGTCCAACCTTCACCTTCCTGGAAGATCTCTGGAAAACAAATTTCTTTATGCTCCTTTTCATTTCACCCTGTACTACACCATGAATACTAGCTATGGCTGAATATTTAATAAGTCTCTTTTCTTCTAGCTAACATCTGTGATGGTACAAGGAGATGAAGGCTTATTATTCCTTATCACTGCATGCAGAAAACGAGTTCAGTCATTTCAGTGGGCATAAAGTACAGTCAGTAGACTTGTCTTGAAATATCAAACTACTTACCACCTTACAGTTTTACACTCACAAAAAAATTCTGAAGGAAATGTGAACATAGTAAGCATAAGTAGCATTCATGCATATATAATTAGTTAACTGACTACTTTGAGGTCCTGCCTAAATCTTCTAACAATTTGTTCAAAGAGAACATTTTTAAAAGGTGTAGTAATGTGGTATTGCTTGAATAAGTGTCCACAAAGTGGAATTGCGAGTTCCTTTTTTTGTCATCCCAAGTCTTTTTGTGTGGGTATTTTTCATTTAAGCAGCTGACCATAAAAGTGCAACTGAGGTTAGTCGTGACAAGATGTTTTAAATTTTTCAGCATTAACATTAAATAAATATTGTAGACCTATTCTATAGGAGAATATACTAATGCAAGATGATGGCACTTCTCAAGAACAAAACTGTTTATCTTAACCATTTGATTGATTCAGGTGAACTTTGATGGTTCCAAGTCTAAGCTGTCTTTTCCTAGTAAGGCAGGTGTTTCTATCATCTCTTGTTCTCTTATGAGGTAACGCAATGGGAACTTGCAGATTTCTTTGTGCCCTTTCCTCTCTTGTTCCCTGGATGTTAACAGCAGTGGAGTGGTCTTGCTGCAGTTTTATGAACATCCCCAAGGAAAAATGTGTGTAGGTTAGCTAGCTTGAAACATCAGACCTTGTAAAGTCATGTCCACCCCTTGGTGAAGCAGTGTTTTAATGTATTTGTGGAGGGTCAGAACTGCTGTAGTTACAAGCTAAAATAAATGTGGGTGATGTCTTCAGATGTGCAGTTTTAAATATTTAGATAATGTCTAACCTGGCTTGAAAACTTCTAAGAAAATAAAGCTCCTAAATGCATTTTCTTTCTAGGACAGTGCTGAGCAATCAAGAAAGTTAATCCATTCTGTCCCACATCCTCTCTTTTGCCTTTCCCTGTCCCCTGTTCACATAGGCATCTTGAAATTAGCGTGCATAGACACTGCACAATTTAACACTGCAGTTTTTTCCCGCTCTATAAGCAACATAATATCCACTGTTCATCCACAGAGCAGAATCTGCTAGTACGTATTTCAGGTTCTTTTTGGCTGTCCCTGGTGTTCTTTGCTTCTTTCTGGCCTCCTCCTGGCCATTAGGAAGAACCAAGTACAGCACAGAGGATTCACAGTAATCCCCTTTCTCTGCAACAGTTTTACCCATCTGCTGCACCTAGCATACACTGCTGTGTGACCAGGTGAAAGAGAGGGTCTTCTAATTAGAAATCCTCCACTTGTGAGATTCAGCCTTGCAGATGAAACACTGCTGATGCTCTAACTTTTCAAGGCTTTACCTCAAAATTATGTAAACTGTGATGGTGTCGAGTACATTATTTGGTGGAACAATTGAGAGCATTTGTAAATATGTAGATGATGCGTAAACTGTATTTTGTAAATGACGTGTACAGCAGTGTAGACTAGGGTATACTGTCTTTGATCATGTTTTGCCATGCAGTTTTATTGTCTATTGTGAGCCTGATCCTATAGTCCTTAAGTAGACAAAGATGATTCTTTCACAGTTTTGCCTGCTCAAGGAGTAGAGGAATAGGCTGTAGGCCTGTGAAGTGTTTAGTGCTTTGCTGTCATATAGTTCTGAGAGGAGGCAGTTTAATTCACTATGAGTTGAGAATGAGTCATGTTCAACAGCTTGGTTTTAGAATCATTTTGAGTAGTCTCTCCATTCTAAAGTTACTGTAAAGCTTTTAATCAGTTCCTGAGTCCAGTAATCAGCCTTTGAGAAGAATGAAAGCCATAGCTAAACTTACTTTTGTGGCATAAATCTACATGTCATTGTCTATGTTTAATGCCCTGTATTGATTGAGTTAATGCTGCATCTTAAACTATATATTTTGAGTACCAAAGACTTCTTAAATATTCTGGAGTGTCTCTTTCATGTGCTGCTTTTGCCTGTATAGAGGTTTTGTTGTCACGCAATAATGGAGTTCCAGTACTTTAATTTGTAATATTTTGTAAATATGTTAAATATAATAAACTGGTTAATTTTTTGTTTAATGGTATGTGTCAAAAAGTGTAGTTGGCTCGTATGAAGGTTGTGCTTCATTTGTCTAACCATCTTCTCATTGTGAGTAGAAGTTGATAATGTTGGTTTGGTTTCCCAGATTTGTATAATCCTTGTTCAGCTGTAAAATTGAGCTGTCAGTGTAAATGGGATAGTATAGCTTTCCTTGAGAGCTTTTTATTCTTGCGGTACTTTGCCTTCTGCCACATCCAGGAAGGTGGTGGTGGGTTTTGTTTTGTTTTTTAGCTGTAGAGAACATTGTGTAATCAGTCATATACTATTGATTTTTGTCTGTCAAATATGATACTTCTGGTTTTTTGACTGAAAAAAAAGTTATTCTTAAACAGTTACCTTTTATGTCATGTTTCATGGCAACGCCCTTTCTCTTCCACCTTCTGCTTTCTTCCTCTGTCATATGTGAATTAACGTACAAATTGAGGCTGAATTGAGCTCAAATCTGAAAATATAGTCTGTGGCTAATTTCATGGCCTACTTGGTAACCTTTTCATGGTGTAACGCATTCATGCATTTTTTACAGTATAACATTCATTATTAATAATGTTTATAAAAATATTTCTGGACAGGTACATTAATTCAGCAAGGTCAGTGATGATCCAATTGCAATGTTGTTTCATTGTGTCCCTTCTGTTTTTCAGTGGCAGAGATTTTCTTGTGGAACTGCCCTTCTAACCGATAATTATTAAACTTAATGAGGCGTTTACGCATCTCTACAGATGTAAGGCATAATTTTCCTGTCACCCATGAACATATCACATAACGGAGTCACACCTAATGCGAGATGCAAAAACGTTTCTCAATTAAATTCTCTTGTTAACGATATCACACTCAGTCACAGATGTTCTCCTTCCCCTTATATGCGAAAAGAGATGCATGTCCTCTGATGGGTGAGAAATTGAGAAAGCACTGTGTAATTAGGGCATAAGAACCACTTGTGACTGTGTTCTGAATATTCTTTTCAGTTGTAAGGCTTGGAAGCTTATTTGAAAATCTCAGCTTGGAAAAAACCTAATTCGAACAATGAAGATTATGCCAACCAGGATACCTTTCTCCTTTGCCTCACAGGCAAACTCCAGATGCTCTATGAGGGAAAAGGTTGATTCTCAAGGTATTAGCAGTTCATAAAGGTGAGAGAGAGGTGCTGTCTAAAAAAAAAATGGGGCTTGTTTGTACAAAATACCCAGACCCAGCTTTTGTTCTGTTGACATTGATGTTCAGTGCAAAAATGTTTGTTTCTGTTTCACGATAAATATTGCCAACACTTTGGAAAAAGCCAGATACATACAACTTGTGCACTAGCACTGTCATACAGTTTCCCCAACTGTATTGACACTACAGTACATTAACTCTTGTATCTGCTACAAACTGGTCTGCTGAGAGCCTTACATTGCTATTTTATCTGAAATTCAAGTTGTTCTGTTCAGAGAGCACTGCTTATTCCGTTTGAGTGACAGAGGAGAAGCGCTCCCTCCTCCATTTCATTGCTGAGCATGACGTTATATAACATGGAGTATCTCCTGGGTTAGTTTGGGTCATCCACCTGGCTGTGTCCTGTCCCAACTTCTGTTCACTGTGGGGAGGGCACAGAGTAAGAAACAGAGAAGGCCTTGATGCTATGCAACACTGTTCAGCAACAGCTAAAACGTAAGGGTTGGTCAGCTCTGTTTTTGTCACGGGGCCAAAACACAGCACTATAAGACCTGGTATGAAGAAATTTAATGCCATTTCAGCCAGACCTAGCACAGCAGGCAATGACAGGCAGAAGGTAAAATGACAGGCATAGATGCTGTGTGTAATGCACGGTGCTTTAGCAAGCCACAGTAGTATCTGTTGTCATCAAATTCAGGTAGGGTCATCACTGGCATACAACTTTGGAATGTATTCATTTAAGAGAAAGAAGTTAATGCATTCCCTAGCCTTTCTTGAAATGTGCCATGGAATTTTAGCTCTTACCTAGATGTCCACTATATAGAGGAATGGTAATTTGAGTAATTTTAACTTCATAAAGCTGTGAGATGAGACGTTAATGATGCCCATTTTTCCACAAAATGCTGAAATGTATGGTGCATGAATAATTAGCTAATAGAAATATAGAGAGGATTAAGCATCAGAAATTGACTGCAGAAGGGTGATTCATTGTATTATCTTAGCAACTTCCTTTTCAAGAACACAGAGTCGTTTGTTTTTATAGCAAATGAGATTTGGGTTTCTAATTTAGTTTTATAATTCCTGATCTGCTGTAGTGTATTCTGCCCATTCATTATAGGGATCTCTGCTGCTTACATGACTGTAAAGTTAGATTTTATTTAATAAGCCTCCTGAAATGTTTGAGTTATTGGTGACTTTTTCTGGGTTACAGTTTTTTTTAACCTGGTAATGTGCTTTTCAGAAAATATGTGAGTTCATTTTAAAATGTTGCAATCTGACCTTAAGTAAATTCATAGTTACAACGAATGGCAGGTTCAGAGGTGGCTGTTTGCCAAGGGGCATGCGGCTGTTTTGTTTCTTTCAGAACTGTTTTTTTATATTAATAGTGTAATACGTGGCTTTAGGAAGAACAGAAATAGAAAAGATCAGAGAACAAGAAGGAGAAAGTTGATACTATACCATATGTGTTTAGAAACAGCGTGGTGTGTGATAACTTTTCTAAATGATTGCCCAAAATATTAAATGTCTGTTGATAGTGTTGGATGGCAACGGAAATTCTCTAATGCTTCTGTATGGGAAAAGTTTGCTAATGCAGTAGAGGGATCAAGGACCCTTGGACTTGGTCCCAGTCCTACCAGATAAAGTCTATAAATCTGTCCTGTATTAGTTGTATTTTTTCCCAAAGCAATTAAAAGGTTTTCTCGAGGAGATGCAATATTGTTCCTAGGATTATAATTCTTCCTCATGCATAAGGCTAATGGAAATATGTATAACTGAAGGAACCTTTTTTCTCTGGAAATTTTACAATCGGTGTCTCTGTAGCTTGTAAGCTATAAATAATGTGGAATGTGCCAGGAGGCCCCCCCACTACTAAGTTACTGGGTGATGTGCAAACACCTTTCCTACCTCTTCTCCCAGGTATTTTAGGTTTTGAATCCTGAGTTTGTTTTCCCTTCCCCTTCCTGTCAAATGCTATTTAAAGTTGGTATCTCAGAAGGGCCAGTTAGGTAAATACAGTGTGATCGCAGTGGCTTGGGAGCTTTTTCTCCTTTGCTTTCCTACTGCTTAAGATAGACTCAGAATGGCTGTAAGGATGGTATAGGAAACTTCTTGGCTTAATGTGAGAGAGAGAGAACACTTACCTCAGAGGAACTCGTAGGTCAGTTTTATTCTCTCAATTTGACATATCTCTGAATATAGCTTCATTAAACTTGGACTGCCTTGTGTTTGTGACGGATGAAAGATTAAATTCCCTGGAACGCTGTGTTCTGTAATGTTCTGGGTGTGACTTTTTGGTGTCATCTAATTTGAGTGTTTTGGCTGAAAGAGCACTTGAATGTTCTACACGCTGAAAGGGAGGCTTGTTTTCATTCATTCTCTCTTCCCCCCCCTATCCAGATCACAAAGACTGTTACAAAAGTCAACTGAGGTGTGGTACAAGTCAACATGCCCAGTCCCATAAGTATATAAGTCATCATGAATATTGATGTGGAGAGAAGAAAAATACAAATCATAAAGGCAATTATGCCTGATTTTTATTTTGGTAATACTAATTTTTATTGTTGAGGGAAGGGTGGGAGGGGACTTTCATTACCTATTATATCAACTGCTCTGTTCCAAAGAACAATTCTGAGTGAAGGATGCAAGACCTGCAATTGTGTAGGAATGTAAGATTCTCCAGTTGGATCAGGTAAAGACAGGAATTAGAAGATTAGAAAGCAGATCGGTCTCCAAATCACTACGTCACTGTGACTTTTTCCATATAGTAAGTTGTGGAAAATCAAACCCCAGCAATCTGAACAAAATCTAGACACAGCTTTTCAGTCTTTGCAACTCTGATTCGCACTTTGAGGAACATACCTTTTTTCCTACGTTCTCCTGAACATGAGAATGCAGGCTTAGTCTTCCTGTCCACAGAGTCTGATCACAACTCCTCAGATTTACACAATAAAACCAGATGCACAAATGCCTTTTTATTTTCCATCTTCTGGGATGTGCTAGTAACCATTCATGTAAGTATACAAAAGACTTAGATGGAAAATATTTCTGATCGCATTATTTCTTTTGCCTACTACACCAAAGAACCACATAGCTTTAGAAAAAACAAGCTTCCAAAAGCAATGATTCCCTGCTTGCACATTCTTCACTTGCAAACCTCTGATGGTCTCAGCCTGTCTATAGGGAGTAAAGTTTTATACTGTGCTCAGGGATGTCCATTTCAAATGTGACCTTTCCCCAGCAAACAAATTCTTGACAAATGCTACTTTTTCTTGTCTAGAAAATATATCTAAAATATTTTCAGGTGGTGTCATGCAAGCATGGGCTGTGAGTGGGCTGGAGGATAGAATTTTAATTTAGATACTGTTTAGAAAAGAGGATGCAATTAAATATCTATGAAGTTATATTTGCAGGTGGATAGAATTGTCTACACCAGTTAAGACTGGGGAACTTCTGGCTGAGCAGCAGTATTGTGTTAAAGGACTGAGGGAGAAGAGTAAAAGGGAATCATGGACAGAACATAAGTTAATAGGATTTTACTGTGAAGAAGGTAAATACTGTCTTGGTGTACAGTAATGGGAATATGGTCTATAAGATGTGGAGTAATCATTTAGTTAATTTCTGTTAAGACTTCATCTGCAGTACTTTGTCCAGCTTTGGACGCTAAATTTAGTATAAGATAGAGTTTCATTGAAAATATTCCTGAAGAGACAAACAAGGAAGCGTGAAGACACTGGAGCTGTTTGAACCAAATTACAGAACAGGCTAAGAGGGCTGGTGGTAATAGCATCCAATTAAGTGAAAGGTTTTATGTAACTTAAAAGAGACTGAACTGTTCTCCATAGTCAGTGTAAATGGTACCAGAAAAAACAAGCTTGAACTGGAGCAAGGAGATTTAGTCTTTAGGGAACTTTTCCGAATATCAAGCTTCCTAGATGCAAAATTGTGTGGCATCTCCAACGCTGGAGGTTTTTAAGGTATGGTTCTCTAAACATATGTCAGAGATAGTTTATATATAGTTAAAAATGCCCAAGATACATACCACGTGCTCTTTTGGAGCTCCTGCTGTAGTACCTTTCTGTAATTGCCTTTCAGCTGTGCAGTGCTTCAGTCAACTGCTGATGTTTGCCAAAATCCCATAGAAATGTTATACCAATGTAGAGAAGAAAAGATACCTGAAAGGTAATAAGATGAACATCCAATGTACAGCTAGCAGGTTGCTAAATATGCAAAGAGTTTGAATGTTTATAAATTAGAACCGTTTCTTTGGGAGATGCACTTGGCTCATATTTAGCTTGCAGTGGTGTAAAACTGGTGTAAAACCATAGTCTTAAGAGCTGGGTCACAGTGGGAAGCATGAGCTAAACAGCATTTTTACAGTTTATAAGTTTATTTTTGATAGAACTGTTGCTGCAACAGATGCAGTGTTGTCAACATCAAAACTTCACTTAAATATGCATTGATTTCAGGGAAGGTAAACAAGGAAGGCAGCTCAGGTACCATGTCTTTCTACTCGCTTCCAAGCAGATGGAAAATGAAAAATCTGAGGAATAGATGACTTTGCTTCAAGCATGCTTCCGTCAAATCATCAGAAACTACATTTTTATAAAACCAAGCCAGTTTGTTTAGTTCTCATGCAGAATTTGTGAAAGTGTTATAATACTAAAATTTGTCCATAAAAGAAAGAGTGGCAAACAAACTATCAGCATGACTGATTGAATACTAGTGCTAAGGTAAGTTCTACCTGGTGTTTAAAAGCATCTCTTTCTTGTTTGACTTCTTCTAGATTAATAACAAATAACAGTGTTAGCTTTTGACATGGCATGCTTTCTCTGTTCTAAATAGCTGTACAAAGATGCAATGGTTTGTCTTACAACTGAATTTAGTCTCAATTTTTGCATCGTCACGAGTATTTTGTAGTTATTGGTGAAATAAATGAACAAACACAGAAAACAGCTGCAGTCCAAATAAAATGCATCTAGTCAGTAAGACTAATAAAGCTAGGTATTTTCTTTTTCTGGCTCTTCATCAGGAATGCACTGTGAAGAGACAAGTTTTATTTGAATGTAACTGCATGAGCAGTTCTAATTACTAATAGAATTCATCAAACTATTTAGTAGTGTAGTGACATTAAGTAATAATTAATAGACTGTGTGATGTGTGGCTGCGTGAAGTGACAATGATTAACCTGTGACATAACAATGTGCTTGGAGAACAACTGGCATATGATGTGACACTGTTCTTTCCTGTGTCACTGGAGCTTGGCCTGTCTCCATTCATAAAATGAAACCGGGTTCAAATCCAGAACCTGTTAACGTGACTGGTGTTTGGAGCATATACATGGTTCACTACGCGTTAGCCTGAGCTTTGATGTGGTGGTTGAACCTCATGGCATCGTGGCTGCTTATTTTGGAGCTGATATTAGTGGGTCCTTGTGTGGCTCCACCCTGCCTTCAAATAGTTGGCAAAATGTCAGGATTTGCTGTACTGTTGTATTAATTTTTAATAAATTCTAAAAACTATATTATGTAGACACTGAAGGTACAGCTGTATCTGTATAAGATTGTGTTACTTAGTATGCATTCAGATGCATATACAGAATATTCGTTGTGGTCAAGTGTGGTTAGCCAGTATTTAGAATCTTGCTACTTTTAGGAGAAGAAATTAAGAGGGGGAAATAATGTATTTAATTGGTGCAGTCAGTGTACTTACAAAGAGTATACAGATTTTTCCATTTTGCAGACTGACAATCAGTTTTATTTCCAGAGATTGAGGTTTCTGGTGAATACTTGGTTCAAAAAACCACCCTTTTAGTCTCATTTGTGGCTATTTTCTATGCCTGTATATTGCTCCCTGGTTTCTACTGCTTTTTTGTTTCCTTTCTTCCTCTCCCTCTCCTCTAAGGACACAAGCAAAAGAATGCTTCAGTCAACCCCTCATCCCTGTTTTAGGAAGCGATTCCCAGAGAGGCCTTTTGCCAGCCTGTGTTAAATTTTCACAAGGAGTACCTTGCCTTGGGCAGTGGTTTCTTATTATACTTACCAGTGCAGGAAGCATTTAACTTTTTTTTTCCTTCATATAGTCAGTGTGAAAAATGCTTAGTAGAGCATTAACTTCAACTTGTTGAAGTATGCATATTAAAGCACCTCAGAATGCTTTCCAGCACAGTAACACAGCGTGGTGCGTATATATAAACTATAAGAAACCCTGTGGAATACAGGTAGTAGCAAATTCAGTAGCAAAACAGGCTTAATCAAGTGCTATCAACATTTCCTCTTTTTTTTTTTTTTAATGAGCATTTCTTGTAGATACTGTATTTTTCATTTATTTCTTTGGAAAAATATTAATGTTCGATATTGAACATTTTGGTAACAACAGAACCCAAAATAGAATCACCATATCACCTACTCAGTGGTGGTATTTTCTTATGTAAGAGTTTATAGGACACTCTTGAGTTTGGCTTCTTGCGGGGCTGGGAGGAAGTTTGTTGTAAGAGGGAACTGAACACTCATTTTAGCAACATTCTGTCATGTAATGGAACTTTCCAGAGACTTTATGTTATTTCAAAATGTTTTGTACAGCTCATCTACTTAAGTGATCTGTTGTGATCATGCAACAAAATAGCTTGTTATAAGTAGGGAGAAAACTCTAAACAGAAATAGCCTTTGAATGTATCAAGTTACTTTCAAGATCAGAATTCACTATTACGCTTTCTAGCATAACACTAGAATCATATATTTTCTGTAAGTTTCCAAGATGGAAAAAAATGTCTGAAGCACAGACCATGGGGGATGTAGAATATAGCCAACAACCTGAAAAGTACCTCAAGCTTGACCAGAACTGATAAGTTTGGTTGTAACTGTAGGCCTTTCATTGTCAAAAGGACACAGCTTGGTGCAAACTGAAGCCATATGGATCAGTCAAGATGTGTGCACTTGAGAATTATTCAGCTGCATGAGTTTTAGCAGTGATGGTGCCTGAGGACGTGTCTGAGAGTAAGTCATAGTTCTCTGGCAATCACATAAAATAACTGTCCAGAAAATTATACTCCAGCTGCATCTCAAGCAAACTGATCTTCAGTGCATAGGGACGAACACGTCAGCATCCTTGTATCGCATGCATGAAAGCTGAGGTTGAAGACATAACCCCAAAGTTGCACAGAGGCCTCAACTTCAATTACTGCACTGGGAACTAAGCGTTCCTAAGCCTGAGCCTAAAAGCTACTGTAATCCTAGAGTGTCAGAAATAAAGTAGACCAAAAATCAAGATCCATTGCTTTTACTCAGCTCTGTTGTCCATTAAAGGAAACGCTTTGAGAACAGCTTTTTGGAATTTGGATGCCTGATATTTTTGACAAAACTCTCTAGGATGAAGAATCTGCTGAAAAAAGTTTGAGGAGCATTAATTGTGACTGCTTCCTCTCTGTTTAGTATTACCTGCTTTGGGTTTATCATTCAAACAGTAAATGCAGAAGAAACCCAAGTATTTCTGCATTTATTGGATTCAGTTACAATTTACCCAAAGGGCAACAAAGCCCCATTAGCTGAAAAGAGCCTGCTCTGTCTCTCTATTCTTGAATTCTTGAGACTGAGAAACTGTCATCCTTATTAAACATGTTAGTGTTATGAATTAAAAAAAAAAAGTAACCCTCCATCTCCTTCCATAATAATAAAAGATGATCAACAACTGTCCTACATTATAACAAAGTCAGGAGGTTCAAATTAAGCTTACATACTGAAATGAAAACCGTGCAGTTACCAGTACTGAAGAGCCTTGGGTCTATTCGTAGAAATGTTATGCAGTAACCAGGTGAACAGAGGTATGCAACTGGACAATTGAAATCTACAGGGGCTCAGGCATTTTGCTGACTTGAATGGAACCAGGATTTCTTTCTGATACTGCAGTTCCTGTAGTCTCGGGCAAGACGATGTTCACTTTTAAAGATGTAATAAATATTGCTGGGAATTTGTAATCTATGGGTATTGCAGAAATGGCCAACAAGGATTCTAAGACATCCTGTTTAAAAGCCATGGAGACAAAGTTGTAAACTCCCCAGGGTAATGGCTGTGACAAAGATTCCACTTGCATTGACTATTTCCTTCCTCTAGCATGGGTGGAAGTGGTTAAGGGCAGACTATTACTCTTTCAGTGGCAAAAAACTTTTGGCCAGTGAGTGCTACTTCCTGGAGTGCCTTGGACCAGTGAGTGCTCACTGGTTAGTAGTTAGTCACTGCTAGCTAGATAAGCGTTCCCATATTTTTAGAATGCCACATGTACCTTAGAATCCCTAGTAGGTATACAGAAGAACAATATAGTGGAAAGCTGCCTGAATGGTAAGTGATCATGTTTACCAAATTCCTTTTATTTTCCTCTTCTCTTATTTCTCCTTCCCTAGTCTTCCTTTTAGGAGCTGTTGAAAAGCTTGTGTTCTTTTATGTTATTTATATTGTCAGGCTTGGAAAGTTTCTCACCTGACAAAGAAAGTGGCTTAGTGGTTCCTCTGTGCTATATGAACTGTTGATTTGTTTAGCTTGCTGCCTTTGAGGCATGCTGATATGTCACACTGGAGTTGAGTGACTGTTTACAGACACTGTTCACAGTACCTATGAATCCCTTGTAAACAGCCAGTACTTTTGCCTGGTTTTACATACAAATCAATAGTCTTTTTGCAGCTGAGCAGATCATGTAATTTCTAATATAACTAAGCAAGCAGCAGCATGAAGATGATATCGCCTAAAAGCAGGTGCTAGAACTAAACAAATGGTTTTATTGATTCTCTTAGATTTAATTAAAATTTCAGAAAAACCCTACCCCGTCTCTTTCTTTGGCCTTGTGAATTATCAATACCATGTAGGCATGGTTTCCTTATTAGTTTCTGGTACTTTAAGAACAAGGAACATCATACTTAAGGATATATTCTGCAACGTTTATACATGGGGAAAAACAGATACTTGTAGTGATGAGATTACAATCCTAAAGGCTTTTTCTTTTTTTAAGGTCTCCTTCTTCATAATAATGTTGGAAATGGAAATTGATTTAGAGAATTTGAGAATTGTATTGCTGAAGAAAAGCATAATATTTGAGGGGTGGGGTGAGGGCTGTGTGTGCGCAAGAAAAATCACCTATGTGAGTAACGATGACAAAGCAATGGGCCTGAATGGCTGAGTATTTTGAAGGCTGAGTAGAATTGTAAATTCACTTTTAGGAAATTCTGGATTGCCCAGTACTACGGATACGTGGGCAAAGTCCACTCACAGTTTGTATCCATTATTCCTCAGAGAGAGACAAGGACTACAACCAGCGCATTTGAATGTAGGAAATCAGACGCTGCTATGTTACAAATGCATGCTGAAAGATGTTTAAGTGTGTTAACTTGTTATGCTTAGTGCAGTTCTATAGAGACAGGATTCAGGGAAAGCTTTTGATCAATATTCTAATCATTGCTGTGGTGGGAAAAACTGCTAGCTGGAGAGGCAGAGATCTCTGCTAGGAGTGGGAAGAGAAGAGATTATTAGTTCAGGGGCACCCTACCAAGGTACAGCCTAAACTTGTACTGGAAGGAAAGAGACATTTTAAAAGAACGACACATAATTCTAGCACGCAGTGTCCCCGTAGGAAATACAAGTCAAGTGCACCAATAAATGAAAGAGGAAAATGCCATGGAAGGTAGTAAATCAAAAAGTAATTGATTGGAATATTTAGAGAGCTTAATTTCAATTGCTGAAAGTGAGACAATAGCATACTGCAAAAGTCTGAGGTATGGAAGAAGAGACTTTGCAGTACTTAACTGTTCAGCCCTCTTCATTACTTCCCAGAAAGTGTGTGCCGGAGGAGCACAGCAGCTGACCCTGGAGGACATGGCCTTATTCCTCATTTTGGTACGCTGTATAGCTTCAGTGTTTTCAATGGCTTGACCGTTTAAAATTAGTTTAAAATAAAAGAATTAGGCCATTAAGCCCTAGAGTTGGTGGGAATGGAAACTCCCTAGGAACACTGCTGTTCTCTGGTTAACGTTGAAGCTCCTTGGGCACTCAGGGCGCCCAGTCCCAAAGCGCTGTAACTACCTTTCCGTTTTCTTTCATGGCTTGTATGCATTGAATGCTTATTAGAACTAAGTTAAGGTCAGTCAAGATACTGATAATTCCAGCGAAGTTGGACACTTTTGTCATCTCTCCTACATTTTTCACTAATAATTTCATGTTTGATTTCAGTTATATTTTAACATTTTCAATTGAAATGGCAATTATTCTTTGTCAGAACCCAGCCATTACTCTTGTCAAAAAGATGTATGATGCATTAGCTTAAGGGCAATTGCTAATAACTACGTAGGTGACATTCAGTTACATAGGATGGACAAGTCTACATATATCTTTGTCAAGTGGTCAAGGTTTTCATACCCTGTAGTTTACACTATTTGGGAGCACTGCCGAACTAATCATGCAAAACCAAATAAAAGAAATTTCAGTTTGGCTTCGATACCATTTTGCTATAATTAACATCTGCTCTCTCCTGGGTTCATTGAAGTCTTTTTATGTTCGTGTTTTATAACTGCCACTGAAATGAGCTTGCTGTGAAGGGGGTGTGAGGGGGAGCATTTGGTTGCCATGTAGTCTCTCTAAGCATTTGTGATGACAAAGCTTTCTGATTACTAGGAGGAAGGGACCAAATGATATTTTCTTGTACTGTTTCAGCTTGTGCAAGATACCCTTTGCTTTGCTAGACCCCACTATCCTGCTTATGTAATGTTTGCTTTAACTTGTTAGCTCTCAAGAATGATTTGGAACATGATAAAATATCCCATGTATTGTTTCATTGCCGGTGGACCTGGGGGCCAGATTTTAGACTATTTAGGTGCATTTGGGAATCCTGTGTCATACCTGCGTCTTTGGACCTTTAAAAATGAGGTTCTACTAACACAGCTGAAAGAGGCCTGGGTGTTTGCTCTAACAAGAAGAATGAGAGTTTGCATCAGCTGTGTGTGAGGGAGGGGAATAAGCTACTGTGCTGTTACAATGCAAATACATTTTATTTCCCTATGAAGAGAAAAATTTTCATGACAAAGATTTATTTATTTATTTTAAGACTGAGGTATGCAGTGTTCCTCACATCTTAAACCACTGGCAGGCCTCCATTTTCTTGTTTGACTTAATACATTTTCTGGATAAAATTTTGGCTACATTGAAGTCAGTGGCAGAGCTCAGCAAAGTTCAGGCAATGAGATTTCACACTCTAAATACAGATGCCTGTGTTTGTTAATTCTACTTTCAATGATTAGTATACAGGCATTGTTAGCCATGTAATTTGCCTTTAATTCTGTGCTGCTTTACCCTTCTTCACCTCATTCAACAAGGAGAAGGAAAATGCAGGCAGTACTGTCTCTTTACAGGGACTTCAGGGGTAGGTATGGACCAGTCCTTCTCAAATCACATACTTCTTACTGACCAGCTCCTACAATCCCTTGCCTTCTAAAAGCAGGGTTCCTTATTTATGCTTTTAGTTATCTAAGGTAATCTAGCTAACCTGGCACCTAAACATTTAAAAATCTCCCTTTTGGAGAGTAGCGGCTTTCAGCTGATAACCAGAGCCCCTTCAGTCATCTTTAACGCTATTTTCCACGTGATCATCCACTGGTCCTCAGATGCAGAAGCTTGAAAATCTAGTGGCACCCCCCCCGCCCCCCGCCAGCGCTGTGGGTGTACAGGATGATTTCTTCCCAGCTGTTACTGCAATGCTTCCACCAGCATGTTTCTACCTCAGATCACCTTTAATTTGCATCAAGAAAGCATGAATCCTTCATGAAAGAATCTCACATGTGTGTCATCTGCAAGAAGACACGGAAGTTGTGAAGATAAACTGACTGCAAAACTTGCACAGATAGTGAGTTCCTAGAAATGCAAATGTACATAACCTTTATAATTCTTTCTTAATAAGATATGAAGGGGTAGTAAATTTTTCCTTTCTGCATCTTACAGTAAACTTCTCACTTGCAACCAGAACAATTGGAACAAACACCAAAGCTCCAATGCTATGGCAGCATTTCTGTCAATACTAAGAACTTTTTTTTTTTTTTTAAAGCTCATTTGGGAATTTAGAATTTCTTGTAGTGTGGCCATTTGAAACCTGGGGCCAGCCCTTGCCCTGGGGGAGTTTGCCTGAACTCATGACTGTTGTTTTCATCTGGGAATATTTGCGTCCATCTTTGAGGTTTATTCAGTCACTGGTATATTAATGAGACACAACTTTGTAGCTGCCATTTCTTGAAATCTATGGTCATTAAAACTTATTTAAGAAAGAAGCAACCGTTCTTATCTGTTGTGATTCTTTTTAAAATTGTTTGCCATTGGAATCTACTTCATAAAGAACGAAAACCCAGAGCTAGTCAGTGAACCGGGTACAGTGCATTATGGTACCGGCCAGAAAATGAAATGGAAATCACAGGCCGGAAGAGGTGAAAGTGCAGGTATGTAAGAGAATAGTAAAAATTTTCCCAGCAACCTTTACTGTCTCTCTCTGAAGACAATGAGCTTGATGATGCCTTCACTTCAATGGGAACAGGAGCAGGCCCCCAGAGAAGAGTGGTGAGATCCATAGTGTCAACTCCCCTGCTAATCGCTCTGTTAAATAGCTTTGGTGTTGACTACAGAAGTACCAGCTGCGCACACTCTTGGCTGGAGAAAGAGAGTCGGGGAGATGTGAATATATGTGGGAACATCTGGTGTAGAAACTAATCAAACTGCACAAATAATTTTCTCTGTGTTATTGTGTGATTGTTCTTCTCTATGCCAGAAAGGAGAACAGGAGGCGAGTGTCAAACCTTTTCAGACAGTGCAGCAAATCCTCCTAAAAGGAAGAATCTTTTTCTTCACCTGAGGTTCAAATTATTTTTCTTGAAAATGAATCAATAGACCAACTGTTTTAGGAAAAGAAAAAGCAGCTACTTCTCATAGGATGGGTGTTTCCCCTTTCCACCCTGCCACACATATGCCCGTGCTATGCCTGTGTATATAGGCAAAAACACTCTTTTGTTAATCATTTATCTTCCTGCCTTGAAAAGACATTTTTTTCCCCCCGTATAGTCTGCTGCACTAATGTTCTGCTCTTGCAGCAGGAGTAGTTTGGTTCCTGTGACAAAAATCAAAGTAATAGTTAACATGGCAATATCAGAAGAACAACTGCAGATATCCTAGTGGTACTTGTTTCAGATTAGATAGGTATATAGTTTTGAGCAAAATATCATCTGCTGCAGTCCAGTTAACCACAGCTCTGCATTATTTGTAACTGTGGTTGCCTTTACAATTCTATGCCAGCTTGTCTTACCAGAACACGTCACATCTAATTGAGTGAAATAATTGTCTTGCATTGCTCAAGAGCTGTTTTGTATTTGCCTAAATTATACCGGCATTAGTATGCTTCCGTGCATCCGGATGGTATTCAGATGTTTGGCTAAGCGGAGTGTTACGTTCCGTCTAGCCACAAGATGTCGGGCTAATCCGAGTAAGGAGCAGCACTCGGGGTTAGAGTACCGTGCCTGCCTAGGTGTGCGTATACATTTATATATACGCGTGTGTGTGTGTGTAAGTAAAAATGATGATGAAGATAATGATTAAATCTTGGATTTTTAAAGGCATCTAAAGAAACCAGGCAATCAGTTCTTTCTAAAGCCCCAAGACTTTGATACTCACTTTCCTTAGAAGGATTTAAAACTCAGCCCTTACTGTTTTGTGCTAAGACGCAATTAGGTAGAAGGCCTGCATAGTGCCGAGTTCTATGTTAAGATTTTGAGTGTGGCCTGCTGTCTTTTGAGTCAGTGGCCCCAGTGGCTTCAGTTGTGAGTGGAGTTATGTGAATGATGAGTCTGAAAATGCAACCAATCCCTGGTTCTAAGAAGGTTTTATAAACATCACCTCCTCCCTTCACCCCCTGCTTGCTCAGTGTTGTAAGAAGCTTAGAAAGTTCTAAGGTGTATTAGAAACAAGATCTGTTTTTCAAGATTGCAAGGAAGGAGGCAATTCTCTTGGGTTTTTTTGAGTTTTTGTAAGACCTGCTCCTCTAATTTAGCAGAAAACATTAAGCAGGCAGGACATATTAATCAGCAACCTGACCTGGTCTCAGGAGTAGTGGTGTGCAGCAAAAAATTTTAATCAGGGGCTAAACGAAAATTTTTCTACGTTAGTCAATGATGCTTGTGATGTTTTTGAAAAGTATAGCTCTTTCACCCCTTGACCTACCAATAACCATTATTTCTGCTGTCTACATTACTGACCCTTTCACCTGCCCTCGGTCTGTGTCGTTGCTCCCCCTGCCCCATGCTACTGGCGGTGATCCCTGCGGTCCCTGGCTGAGAGGTGATGCGCTGGCTCCTCTGTACTACGCAGGCTCAGCCTCTGAGGAGTGCAGCTTTGGTTGCACAGATCAGCACACCTTTCTTTCTAGGTTTTTACTAATGTGGGTAACTATAGGCAAAGCACAGGCTTAGAGTGACAGAGACATCAGTTCGTACTGTCACAGACCATGGATATGTGTTCAGGTTTTGCACAGAGTTTCATGTTATACTTGCTGCCATCATGTCTTTATATGCTGTGGCTATCATTTTGCGTAGAAAAGAGTTGGGTGACTCCTGTATATAATATTTCTGGGGTGCATAGATTTTTTTCTGCAAAGGACCATATCAATGAAACATAGACTCTGTTGATGAGGGACTAAAGAACTTCTCTAAATTTTCTATACTAAGCAGCAGATAACGGGCAGAAAAATGTCCTTTAGCTGAGAAAAAGTACAGAGGATAGCGTTGATTTAACTTAAAAAGAAATTTGCAAATGAGCAGGTGGGTAGCTACTCAAACACAGTTATTACCTGTGTATGTTCACATAATACGTGAATACTTTCCTATGTAACATAACTGAAATATTTGGAAAGCCCTGTAAAAGCTTTGGTTAGCAAATACTATAAGCACATGAGCACGTATGTATATCCACCTACATAATTCCAATGCATGTAAGTATGTATTACTTAAATAATACACCTACAGTTGAGTCCATCTTTAAAGGTTGCCTTTGTCCTGCTGTTGAAAGTCAAGCATTCCATTTCTTCCAGGTTTTGTCTTTTTGCTCCTTTGACTCGAGCCTTTTGCAGAGCCTATCCTTTCTGTATCTGAAAAATTGTGAGCCCAGCGTGAGAAGATTCAAGACTCTGTCAGTTAATAATTGAAGATATGTGCTATGTCTTGAGCTGTGTCACACAGTGTGAAGACATATATGTGCTAAAGCAACTTGCACTTTGAGACAAAGGTCATACAGAAAGAATAGTGGGAAATCTGCAGGTAGACACCCTAGATCTTTATATGTTGATAAAGTACAGACCCTGGATGGAACAGGATCTTCAAAGATGTGGGAGACTGCCGGTCCCAATCTGGTGCAGAGTAGTGAGTTAATTTGATGATTCATGACAACTTTCAGTGTCATTCATGCAACAGATGTGGGTCTTTGAGTCCTTTTGTAAATGGATTTGTGTTTCTGTCACCAGGAATCCAACGTGTAGTACTAACTGGTGTAGTGGCAGGGAATTTGAGGGTATTTGCTTCTCAAGCACTCTGATAATTTTGATATTTACTATTTCTGCCTTCATAATTCAGCCTCAGTCATGAGGCAGCCTGGGGGGCACCATGACCTCCAACACAGATTATTTGGTGTTAGCTCACTGTGTGTATGTTTGGGTACTGGCTTCCTGATTATAAAGTACCTAGTTCCTACCTTGGTAAAGACACTGAGAACATGAATGAAAGCAGCTCTTGATTTGAGTCACTTTGTGTTGGGTCCATTTAGTTCATTTGGTCATGGAGTCATGACAAATTGGGCCAGAAAGGAGAAAGTTTCATATATCAGCATAACAACCTGAAATGTCATTATTTTCCTCCTGTTCTCCTGAACCCTTGCTGATTTTGTACTGCTGCATGTGTCTGTCCCCGTTCCTTGTTCTCAGTGGATACCAAAGACATGCTAGGAAGCCTTTTACCAAGTTTTAGATGTTTCTATAAGAAAAATGATGCAGGTTTAACAGCATGTGCAGGTATTTGTAGAAAAGCAAATGTGTTTCCCTCTTGGCTGTTTAGTTGTCTGTAACAATAATGTCATAAATAAATAATGTTTCCGTGAGGGAAAAGAGGAGATGTTTATCAGCTAGAATACATGCCAGTTAGGATAACTCTGAACAAAATGTTAACATGGATTAAACAGGAAAACATGCTGCTGGCAAACAAATTGTTGGTGAAAACAGCTTCAGCTAGGGAGTTCCTTTCTCTGTTGGATAGAAACGGTGCCTGCCATGCAGACCAGGTTTTAAAATTAAGACATTTGTCACCAGAACTGCTGGGTCTGTGGAAACATTCAAATGAGAATAATTTAAGTGCTGCAATAGAATAATGCACAACAAATAGTACATGGAACTGTACAAATACTGCAGATTATAGTAGGATCAGAGAGATAATGCCTAAGGGATTACTTTTTCCTTTCCTGAATTATTTTTCAATAGAATTTAATACCTGATTCTGTTTTGTTGAAATCAAGGTGAGGCTTTCCTTTGCATTTAGTGGATTCTGGAGCAAGTCATTAATGAATGCAAACTGGTCAGTCCTTGGAGAATGAATCCTAATTGTCCACAGAACAGATGCACCATGTACGCTGAAGTTCTGTGTTTTCTAATACTGTCTTGTCAATCTATTTCCTCCTTCTCTGAGGCCTGGTTTTGAGAGATGCAAGGCTAGCTCATCTTCATTCCACTTCCACTTGGCTTCCTTTGCTAAGATTGACAGCTAGGGAGAAACCACTGATAGCTTTTGTTAATCAGTGTGCGCAGCTCCATTAGCAGCTGTACTAAGACTGCCAACTAATTGCCACACAAGAATTACCACTTGGGAACTTAAGTCAGCAGAAATAATGACAAAGTCTTGCCCGGTGTGGTGGTATTTTGCTTGTTTTTTGTTTTTGTATTGTTTTGGTTTTTTAAAGTTGTAGAGGGCTGGATGACTAATCACGTGCAACTCACAAGTGATACTGCCTCAGAACAATCCTACCTCTTCTCAGCCATTGCAAGCCATTTGAGGAAAATAAAGGAGGCATTATAGATGAGGAAGGAAAAAATACATTAAAGGAGGCTTTGGTGTTATGAAAGTACGTGCTTCAAATTCAACACCTGCTTATGCTATTTTTTTTAATGTGGTTAGCATCCTGATCTGGCTTCTAAATTAGTCTTTGACACATTACAGGAATTTTACATTTGTAGTTTTCCTCTCCCCTCTTTTAGAGACATGTTTATGCTTGAGAGTTGGCACATTTTTAATATTAGTAAATGGCCTTCATAAATAATGTGAAAATGGAAAGCATGTAAAAATTTCTCCTACAGAGTCAAACTGATTAATCTATGATTATCTGGTTATTGTTTATTTATGTACTTTGTCAGCCCACTGCACTTGAAATACAGGAAAAATCTCGTGTTAAAAAGAAAGTATGCTTATTGGTTAAACTGGTGTATATATCTGAAGAATGGGAAGAGAGAAAAAAAGTGGCAAAACACTGAAGGCAGCAGAAGAAAATGCAGAGACATTAGAGATAGATGAATTATGAAGAGGATAAGTACATTCAATCAGTTACTCTCTATTGGCTTGAGGGTAATCTCTGCCATATTACAATGTAATGATTTATGGATTAATTAGTTGAACAAAACAAAAATATTTATAGAAAATATTTCTCTCAAGCAGCCACCAAACCAACCAAACAATAGGAAAATGGATTTTGTGTATTAAAAAATTAAATTCAATATATATTTATGAGCCCATTCAAAATGTAGAGTCTTTTTGCTACCAGATTTCCAGTAAGCAGAAATATCTATGTATCGAAACCTAATTGTGTCAGTATGTAGACATTTATGGAAGAAATTAAATGCCTAAGTTATAGATATTTCAAGCTATAAAAGATATTATATATTAATTTATAAAGTCATAATATTATTATTATATAAGCTGTAATGCATCCAATAAAGAAAAAGTAAAACAAAGCAGAGAAGAAAACCCACCATAGCCAACTTTGTCTTTTGGAAGAGGATTTTAGTGTTTTACTGTTTTTTCTGTATGCATGTCTTTTGATTTCTCAGACTGTTAAGATGCTTCCAATTACTTTGACTCATATGTATCATCCCTTCAAAAAACAGTAGTTGCAGTTTCCTTCTAGCCTTAGACTGAAGTGGAAAAGAGAAAAACCCAAACCAGCAAAATCAAATGTGTGAGTTACTTATCACAACATTGAAACTCCAAGCATGGTAGGCAAAGACAATGTTTTGGGAGGTGTAATGTAAAATAGAGTTGGATAAGATAATTTGAAGTAAGTGGGTGGCAAATACATGCAGATGGAAGACTATTTAACTTCACATTTGTGTAATTTGGATGGAGTAGGGAACTGTAGGTCTTAGTACTTCATGCAGTGGACGAGATGTCAGAATTAATCTCTCTTTCTGTAATTGACTTTGTAAGTCTCTCAACATCTTCAAGCTTCAGTCCCCATGAATAAGATGGAAATAGCATGCCTCCCTGCTTTGCAGTAATGTCATGAGACAGTAAAGTCTGGGAGATACTCAGATGCTAGATATTGTCAGTAAACGAGAAACCTGTCAAAAGATTGTTCACCGCTAAATCTACATAGTTTAGTCATCGTTCCTTACATCCTACTCAATGAGAGAATTGTAAAAGAGGTTGTGACTCTCTACCAGATCCAGGGAGGCAAAAGAGCACTGCCAAGACTAATTCATAAGTACCAATCCACCTACTTTTTGCCCTTGGGAGATCTCTAGAGCAAAGTAATAAATATATTTTATGAGGGCATAGAAAAAGCTCTGACATGAGGGAAGAAAGCAAGCTGTAGGATGGCAAAAGAAAGCAGTACAATAAATGTAATTACTGGAGTGCTCTACATGCTGGTTCTCCCATCCTACCAAGCAACAGTAATTAGAGGTAAGAGATGTTAACGAGCAATGCATTGAATGAGTCAGTGTAGCCATTCAGAGCCCAGTTCAGTCCCGTGTTGAACATGGTGACAGTGGATGCCAATAGAAGGCCTGGAGGGAAAATGTTCTGAACACATTTCATTTTCTATCTCCTTATAAGAATTACATTTAATGATTTATGAGGTGCGTGGTGGAGAGCAGGTGTAACTGCTGGCCTTATACAGATCTTGGCGATGGGGTTCTTCCTGCACTGAGCTTGCTCTGCTTTGGTCTGAGGGTGGCCTGTGATGTGGTTTCTCAAAAGGTGTTGAAAAGCAGCTGCTTCATGAACATCTGGTCTAGGTGGCCAGACTAGTGCTGCTAAATTCACAACTGAAGCCAGAGACAAAGCAGAGGTGATGCTGATGGGCCTCAGCTCTTCCTGCAGATCTGTGAGCAGTGTTTCACCTAGACAGGAGGTGAAATCCTCAAGTGGAGAGCATCCTGTCTGTGCGAGGCTCAAGTCTGCACTTTCCAGATCAGAGAGTACAATGCCAAATGCTGTGTCTATGAATTTATGAATCTAGATTGGCTTTTTCCCTGAGATCCTAGTATATTTTTAGTCTGGGGGCAACTTAGATTCTCTTTCCTTTTCAATCTCCCAGTGTTGGGTTTCCCACAAATATTGTAGCTCTTGAGTGAATTTTTTGCTTTTTGCTTTGTTTCCCTTTGGATTCCAGTGGCTTTCACATACGCTTCTGTTTGGGACTGAGGCAAAATCTGTGTCTGGCTGGTAGCAAGAACAGAATTGTTAACTCTACTTAGTCTTGTTCTTGCTGGTCTACATTTTCTTTTCAGTAACCTCTGCTCCTACAGTGTGGGCTCCAGCCTTCATTTCTGTATTTAACCTTGTAAGTTTCTACACTGTGAAGCTGAAGAATTTGTTTTAAAAACTGACTATTTGAATCCCATTTCCTGTGAATTCTTTTTAGCTCTATTAGGTGAGCAAATCTCAACTTATAAATGTGATTGGTATTATATTTTAGCTTACTGGTTTTTGGTATATGTGCCAGCTTTGAGCTGGGCATGTATTTAGCAGGCTTGTTTTCCAGGAAGAATTTAATAGATTTATTATCCATAAAGTCAGTAAAACAAGCAAAAAGTAAATAATAAACTAAGTTATTTTAGTGCTTGAGGTCCAAATTTATTAATGTGTTTTTGTAAATACGTTAAATTCTCCTGTCATTAAAATAACTTCTGTTAAGCTTTAGAAAATAATTTATGGGATACCATGATCGTTAAAACCATTATTTCTATCTTTATTTATCATCCACCATATGTTATTAATTCTCATTAAACACCCCCCCCCCCAAAAAAAAAAACCAAACCAGAGTATAGAAAAAGTAACTTCTTTATGACCTTGGTGTTCATAACCCTTAACGAAGTGTCACAGTCACCTGTTCAGGCAATTTCACACCATCTGGGGGGCATCTGTTTGTCCTGCATGTCACTTGTGAGAACACATATTGGTTTGATTGCCATTCTAAAATGAGGAGGTGTGAAGTAATATTTTGTAAATAGTTATCTACATTATGCATATCAATATTACACGTTATACATATTAATGCTATATATAGTGGTAACTGTAACCAAAGCTACTGAGAAGTTTTCAATACTCTTGTAGTGTAGCACTTTGTTCACGTTCAATGTGATGTGGAGCTTTAGTGTGTTGAACTGGTTCCCTGCCTTTGCCAGTTGCTTTCTGGGTTGTTTCAGACCATTCCATTTACCTCTCTGGGTCACAGTTTCCTCATCTCTATTAAAAGATAAATGATACAGAATTTCTGTTCGAAGTATCTGAGCATTTATAGGTTGTAGAGAATAACAATCTAGCCTATCATCTCTTCCTTGAGGGTTTTTGAAGTATCTCAATTGTGATAAATGGAAGTGCTTTGACATTTTGAGTATCACAAGAATCTTGTAAGAATGATTTTTGCCTTGTGTTTTATTTACTTACAGTAAGAAAATACATCTTTTCATTCAATACGTTTACAGAATCTAGTCCAAGAGAGCACAAGCCTTTGAACAAGATGTCTTGGTGCTGTCAATTATAAACAACAATTATAGACAGCAGCCGCTAATTTTGCATCCACAATTATTTGCAGGTGCAAAGTGAACCATGTTCCCAGTAGATGTACAAGGATTGAAATGTTTTCATTTACGTGTTCAGGTAACACTGAAAACAGTCACTGAGAGGTGTGAAAGCATCAGTTAGATTGAGGCCTCTTAAAATCAAGGAACTTAAAATATGGCTTGCACAAACTGGCAGAGTAAGGGCCTGAATGAGCGTACATCTCATAATGTGGTTTTGCTAGTTTTGTGGAGGAGTGGTGTTGCACTTCTGAATGTAGAGAATGCATTCATCTTAAAACGACTGATACCCCAATCAGAAAATTTTCTTTAAAAAAAAAAAAAAAATCCATTAATGCTGTAGAGCTGATCAGAAATTGGAGAACTTGCAGAATTACTCCTTTTTTTTTTTTCCCTTGAGATTTGTGCTGAGCCTTACATTACAGGCAATATTGTCCTCCAGATGTATCCTGCTGCACTACATTAATTAACTTTGGATCTAGCATAGTAGCTGTGAACCACTTTTATGAACTACGTATGAACATTGTTGTTCTGTTCGGATCATGCAGGAATCTTTGTCTTTCATGGGTTGTCAATTGACTGTATGCGAAGTGGTTTGTGATATCACAAGTGGGTAAATAAACCCCTTTTAAATTTGTTAAACAGAAAATATTTGTTAAGATATTTTGCAGAGTGGTATGCAGCAAAATGGTTTGAAGGGATTTTATACTAATTTTCGTCAACTTTGTTTTGAAGGGATTAATGTAAAGATTTTTTTTTTAATTTTGTGTTTGCTTATGTTACCTTCAACAACATAGCTAAGATGATTTTGTTTTGGGCAATACATTGAAGAACTGGAAAATACTAAAATTTCTGTAGAATAAATGTGGGAACTAGGTTTTGATACAACTGAAAATGGGGGGGGGATGAAAGAAAGAAAATATCACTTGTGTTATGATTTGAGTTGTGATTTACCTCTGCGTTAAGGAAGAACAAAAATATGGAAGATGTGTAGACACAGCACTTAGGGACATGGTTTAAGTTGGACTTGATGATCTTAATGGTCTTTTCCAACCTAGATGATTCTATGATGCAATGTACAGGACAATGTTAACATTTCCCCTCCATTTTCTAATTAATATTGCACTCTAAAAGATAGAACTGCTATGGCATTGTCATAAGTGTCTGATTATAGATTGAGTAAAATTGGTGACTCCATTTTAAGGTCACCAAATGATTTTTGGAGTCACCAGTGGTCCCATAAATGGTATTTTGGAACACACATGACTAGAGAACTAAAGGCAACTAGACAGAACTTAAAAAACCCCCCACTGTGATCATTAGAGACTCAAACTTTGTTGGCCAATAATCTGAATTCTCAAAGCTTGTTGAATTTATAGATACAAACTTAACAGTTAAGCGTGCCTGTTAGATTCATAGTGATCATAGTATTTCCAGATCTAGGCGCCAGTGATGGTACTGGACTTTAGTTCTGCTCTATTAGATGTGACTTGTGAGCCTGCAATATTTCTTCTTGAGAATAAATTTAAGCTTAAACTCCTTTCTGAGTTCTGTCTTCAGGCTGCAGCTATAAGTTCCATCACTTGGATTAGGTTGGTAATTAATAAAACCTCATTTTTAATTATATTTAGAGTTTTCCAAAAGAATAGAATGTTACTTTTTTTCCTTAATAAATTAGTGTTTGAAGAATATTACACTTGAGATTTCTACCATATACCTTGCATAACTCTTGTAAATATTAAAGATTGCACTGATTTCATAGATTATCACGTAAGTTGCTTTGCGAATTACAGTATGATGTAGAAAGACTTTCATTTCCTCTTCCACTAAAATGGAGAAGAGTCTACTTCACTGTACTTTTGTTGTAACAAGTCAGGGACAACATCTGGGAGTTGTGAGCATGGAGTACTTGTGAAAATCAGGCAATTTCTATTTGGAATGCTAAGGCACCCAAGTTAGGGAGATTTTGGCTTCAGTTTTGGGGTGTGTGGGTATATATTTTTTTAACTTTTTAGACTCATACGTAGGACTTCTCAAGTCCCTTTCACCCCCATCGCTGTCTCTAATCTTCTTTACAATCTTCTCTTTGAAGAAGAGTACTCTGTCTTGAGCCTGTCTTGCAATCTTGAACTGTAAAGGCTGCCAGTGTATAGGATTGAACTGATGTCATTATTCTTGAGAGGTCTTGTTCGGATGCATAAATGCCAGAATTAACTTCGTAGTAATTTGTTTCTCGGATGTCGTAACGACCTGCACAGAATACTTCAGTGAAAATGATGCTATGTGAGAAACAGAAAATGCTCTTCCAAACCCAATCTCATTTTCTCAAAACAAGCAATAGCCCCAAACCCCACTCCTCACCCTCCTTTCCCAGAATACACTTATTACTTCCAGTTCTCAGTGGTTCATGTCTAGTACAAAAATTGTCTTTCCAGTGACAACAGTAAACTTGAACATGTGTACCGCACCTCCATTGAGCAGCATTGTGTAAGTAGCAGGTGTCTTAGCGACCGTCACTGGAACGTGCACACCAGTGTTTTGATGGGAGAATGCTGCCTGGGTACGTCCCAGGGTGAGATGCAGTTGTCGCTGCTGACAGATGCAGGACTAACCCAGCGCTGTTGTGCTTTCTGTAACTAGGCTGTCACGAAACTCGGGTTCAGTGCACTTCCATGGTGTGATCTTTCTCCCGGTCCTTCTCAGAAATGAGTATTTGCTGGCAATGCATGCAGGAATTCAACCCCGAAGCCTTTACAATCTGTTTAGTTCTACAGATTGCATAACATTAGTCTTCTCTGTGCTCTTTGAGGCTGTAAGGTTTCTTGAGCAGTCTTTCATCGTGTGTATGTTTGGGTCTGTATAGATAATGATGGCCAGAAAAACAATGAAGGGGAACATACACTTTTTACTGCAATTTTATCTGTTGCATATTGTGGCAAAAATGGTGTCTTGGTGAACATACTGTACTGCTGATGAACTTTCATTTCACTAAATGAAATGCACCATATGGTGCAAAATGCTGCTGTTCTGCTTGCTTGTTTTGCATGCACTTCTTACATCCTCCCCTTTCTGATACTGTATGATGATGGGAAAGGTATTAAATTGGTTAATGTAAAATTTCTGATTTATAATGCTAGATCTGCGTTGTGGTGGATAAATGTTTGCATCCATAAATAATTAAAGTTACAGTTTTTCTTAGGAATGAATGATTGACTACATCTTAATATTTACATCTGTAACTTTGCATTTGCAAGGACAAACATGAAGGCTGGGCTGGAGGTTGGCTGAAAATCTGGTCTTGAGTATTCTATGAAAAATATTACTCAAATTTCTCACAGGTGAATAAACTGCATGCATGGATGAATCTAGTTAATTCAATGGTTTAATGAACCTAGAATCCCAATGAGGCTATAACAAATCCCTCTGGCATCTTGGAGTTATGAGAAAGATGTATGAAATGATACGCAAGCAGAAGAGCTCTTTCAAAATTTGAGGAGTCTTTTGCACATTATTTTTTTGTTCTGTTCCCCACGTGAAATAACTTCTTACCTGTGGCTCAGTCATGATAAAGTATTAGATCAATTTTCATTTGAGGGCAATATCGGGGTCAATTTGCGTCTGACTAGATTTTTTTTCCATTGGATAGTTTGTTTTTGAAACAGTTATGCAGCACTAAGATGCCTTTCCCTTACTGTCCCTTTGAGAAAGATGGTTAGCTTGCAGTGGAAATTTCTGTGGCCCCTTTGTTAGGGAGCAGCACCATGTCATAAATTGCCCTCTTTTCAGATGTTAAACACATGTGGATGCTGGATCAGAACCAATTCTCTAGTTAGAAACACCAGAATTGCAAGCTGACTAGGACTGACTGATTTAGCAAAGCAACTGGAACTGATAAAACTGCATAAATTTAATTATGAATGCTAGGTTTAAGGTCATTGTACTCTGAACTATAACCTGGACAGCTAAGCAACGGGAAGCCTGGTCAGTTCTTGGAGGCTAAACCTTCCAGGAAAGAAATATCATATAGGAAACAATAATCCTGCAGTAAGTTCCTTTTGCTGCGTTTTGATACAGAACCAAAACCCGAGGTTAGTGATCGTGTTGCTCTTGTTATTTTTTTCAGTATTGTGTGTGTTTGCTATTTTACAGGAATTCACAGGGACAGGATACCCACTTCAAGAAACCTAGAATAGGCTGGAAGGGGTATAAATTTTCAGGTGAAAAATAAAGCAGATTCTGCAACTACACGTTATCATGGGAAGTTTCTACCATATCTTCAGGAAAAGGATTCTGTTGTTCTTTACAGCTTCTGAAATGGGGAATAGGCTCTGCCTTCATTTTCCACTGAATTAAAAAAGCAGGTAAAGCGATGCTAAGAGATGTAAATCTCCTCCTCTCTCAAATATGCACACATAATTTTACAGATACACTTGGAAGACAGTAGCAGAAACTTATTTTTGAAATTTTCAATTAGTGAAGTTCTGTGAAGTTTAGAAGAAAAAATAATGAAGCTGAAGAAAAGGATGATTGATAAGAAAACTTTCCACTGGGTGTACTCCTGTACAAAATTGCGATTTTATTAATAGGTGAGGGAGGATAAATTGCATGAAATGGTAGCTAAATATGTGGAAAGCCATATACTCTGCACTGGTTTAGAAGATCATAAGTATATGAAATTGGGATGCAGCTGAATTGATTGCGATCTGATATTCATTATACTTCAGCACTGCTGGCAGAATCCCTTCTAACCAAACGTGCATAACATGCTTTCTTAGCACTTTCACAAAGCCTTGAGTTTATAATGACAATTAACGTGCATCCTTTCCAATAATTACACAATCTGAATTTGGTCTGTGCTAATAAGCTTTGAGAAAACTGAAATTCCACATTTTAATATCAGAAATCCACTTAATTATAGGTAATCTCCGGCTCTGCATGTCACCTGTATTAGCATTCACATTCCTCATTGAGTCTGCAATATAATTTTCTGTTTATTGTTGTGAATGTCTTTCTAACATGTACGTGCAATCTCATGTAGTCCACGGCTGGCAACCAGCCAAGCTCTTAATTTATTGTTGCCTTATCTTATTTAGCCCACCAAAAGAGAGTGGCAGTGTGAATAGCAAACGTTCTACGTCAAGGGCCAAGGCGACAGCCTGAATGAGCACTAGCTTGTTGTCTTCATCATCATCTGCACAGGATTTTTTTAGAAATGAAGACCTGATTTGCCTACCCGTTTCTGGAGGCTGGGTACTGGCCTGCAAAACTTGTTCCCTCAGAGGAAAGAGCTTAGCCAAGAAGGCAGTGCCCTAAATTCTGCTCTGTTCACCACTTAGAAGAGGCATTCAGGTAGAATTTATTTCTCTCAGGAATTTTTCTTTTGCTGATTAATTGTTTTCCATACGAGGCTATTATGTTGGTAAAATATTTACAGCCATTATGATGAAAATTGCCAGGAAATGAATTCACACTGTCTTGCTACCTTTTGATCCCTCCCCCCGGACTTTGAAACACTGCTATGGTTTTGGCTTGCCTCTCTATTCTTGCTATCCTTTTCTGTCACACTCAGTAATTGGCCTAATAAAAGGCAGAAAGAAGAATTTATTACACCTTGGGCAATACTTGAAACAAACTTTATTTGCTGGAGCAGCACTTTTTATCTACTCGCTGCTGTATATTTTGACATTCCTTCTAAATATTAAATTTGACTTTATTAAAAGTTAAATCTTGGCTTTTTTGTGATTGCTGCTGTTTTTGCAGTTTCTTAGGCAGACTAGTACATATATAAACATATCATTTTAATGAAGCTTTTGGAGAAACAATATAAGCTGTGGCTATATCTACTTCATTACTGCCAGAATCCACAAAAATGGTATGAATTAAAGACTAGCTTCTGTAATACCTTGTAAATTAGTCTTGGAATAATTTCTGTGATGAACCGAGAGAACAAAGATGAGAACTGTTCAAGTTTTTATACCTCTTCCAAGCTTGCGATTTGATGAAATCTTCCTCAAGCAAATGATGCCCTTTACATTTAAAATTGTTTGCAAAAATAATGTCAGTAGTAAAAATAAAACCCGGTTAGATTGTTCTGATGTAATTTCCACTGTTGAATCTGGTTTTCTTCCACATACTAGGTGGTAAAATGACCAAATTTTTTGTTTGTTTGGTTGGTTGGTTTTTGTTTTCTAAGAAGGCCTTAAGAAATACCACTCTCTCATCCTGGAACTGTTTATGCAGGAATTTTTATTCTTTGAAATCTTCCAGTGTTAAAGCAACAAGAAAACATTTAGAATGTCCTTTGGTGGAATCTTATTACACTTGTTATATATGTAAACTGATATTCTTTGATGCCAGCACGTTGCCCATACAGAGAAATCTCTGCACAATTAAATGAAAGGAAAAAGAAAAGGACTAAATAAAAAGTAATATTTTTCTCTTATCTGATTAGAATTAAATACATTAACAAATTGTCTGGTAACACAAATAGGCAATAATACAAAAAATCTACATTGTACATTATTTCAAGAAAAATAACTTCATTTGAATACAAAAGGATAAATACACTTTTTGTCCTATAGCCACTCTTGTACAGTAGGTGAACACAGCATCTCACTGATGCAGTGCTGCTAAGGTATACAAGGATATGACTGGCTTGAGTTTTATCGAGGGGGCTGTTACACATGTGCATCACTAACATCAGACAAAGAAATCTTTCAACCAACAAGGGTTACAGAGCAACGTTCACTAAAGCACAGGTTGGAAAGGAGTTGGGGACTGAAGCAGGCCAATATGGCAGCTTTTACAGATTTCCTTATACCCACAATGCACTGACAGCAAAGAATGCCTTTATTTGGTCGGTCCACACACCGGGCGGAGGTACAGTAGCGCACCATATAGGAGTAGCAAATGTTTTTTTTTAATTCTCTCCCCATCCTGGGGGCTGCCAAAGCCGTCTCAGTCCTGTGTCAGCTCTGCAGCTAGCACTGGTTTGACACAACAGGCAGCTGCCGACTTGTCTCGAGTCAGAGGTGAACAGTCTTGACTCAGAGCCCTGTCCGTAACCGATTGATATGGCTTAGTTCAGTTAGGCCTTCTTAGTTTGTATGTGGTTATTTTTTCTTTTTTTCCTTTTTAAATTTCAGTAGCAAACGCTCAGATCTTGTTTTGTTTTCATGTGGCACGCTCACTTGAAGCAGTCTGAATGTGATGCCATCAGCCGTACGGAGTCTAGCGTATGCAGAGTCCGGCTGCTCCTAGCAGAGCAGTCAGCAGTAACAGAGGTGCCTGTGATGTTGCCCCCTGGCCGGAGTTTTGGCTGCAGCCTGCCGGATCCCTTTCACACTTCAACTTCTCGCACAAAATGCCAGTGTAAGCCGGAGGGCACTGGCACCGCACGTTGTTGATGCACGTTCCTCCGTTCTGGCAGTGCAGTAGTTCATTGTCACATACGTTTGCTGCAAGATAGCAGGGGAGGGAGGGAAAGAAAAGCAGAATGAATAGAAGTTCACCTACAGGAGAAACTCCACACTAAAACCAGAATTAAAACACTACCTCCCCCCTTTTCCTGAGACAGGTAAACAGGGGATGTGGTTTTTTAAAAGCTCCAACTTTGAGTTTTTTATTTTATTTGATATTTTCTCTTTTTTTTTTTTTTTTTGGCTGCACTCTTCGAGAACCATATAATTTGCTTCAGACCACCGACTATGATAATATTAATTAACAAATTAATATGGGTAATAATGAAGTAATATGACTGTTAATACCTGCCTTGTGCCAGTGTCTGCGTTTTTATAGTTACTACTGAACTGGAACTGTAGGTGGGCGTGTTATTATTTGAAAGGGGCAATGTAACTACAGCTTTTGGAAAGCATGAACAGTGGTTAAAAATGCAACATGCCTTTGCTGAAGTAAAAAGGTCTGTATGAGAAGGCAGGGTTTTATAGTCAAGAACTGCATGTATTAATGATCAGAAAAAAATATGCAAAAAAGATAAGGCAAGCACAGGCAGGAAATTCAGCATGCTATTTGATGGGGATTATATGGTTTATACATATGGAAATAAAAGATAATGTTGTTATTTCCATTACAGATCAAGTATTTCTTCTTAATTAGTTTTGCTGCTTTGGTACAGGGTAACTGGCATCTTAAAACCATCTTAGATATTATAGCCCGATATAAAAACTTCAGAAGTCAGATTTGACAAAAGAATTAAAAGAAAACAGCACAGGCAAAAGTTTTAGAGCTGCATAATATCGTATTTGAAAAATTGTCAACTTTACTTTGTATTACTTAACACCAATTGAAATATTTCACTGGGTAAATATGTAGAGATATGAGGAACATACTACTTAAATCTGTCAATCTGTGTTTTATTCCAGATGATATCACTAGTAGAATATATGCTAGATTACAACTCTGTCTTCCATAGAGTGGTAATTTTAGTAAACATGTTGCACCTACTATCTAGGCAGAACATAACAGTAAACGTTTTCCCTCAGAGAATTACGGAAAAGATTATTTGGCCTAGAAGCAGACTCAACATTAGATGCTGTTTATGCATACCTTACCCTGGAAATACCATAAATAATTCAGGATAGGGAAAATATTGTTAATTTTACTTTAAACATTGCTATTTATTGCTAAAAACGTATATACAATGTTATAAATGTTAATTTACTTAGTTTTAAAAGCAACCCAAATGCTATGAGAACTAAAATTGAAACAGTCTACGTTCTTAAGTGATGCAATTCTACAGAAATCTGTACAATTTTGTGCACCAGCAACCTTACTGGTAATCTGATCTGTCCTGGCTTGCTTTCAGAAAAATCGTTTTCTCACTCTGTGACAACTGCTTTCTATGTTCTGCATCCAAGTGGGCCAAATAATAATGCAGTGTGTTAGAAACTCATAGATGCAATTCAGAGAGAGCAGTTAAATAATTTTTTTCAGTGATTCCTTTAGCAATCAAAGTTTTTTACAAAGAGCTATGTATTTAACGTTTTTGTCCAGTTTCTGAATTGTAATGTCAAAATTTGAATATTAAGTTACAACAAACAACACACATTACTGATGACAGCCATATGTCTGAATTTTAATGTTCTATATATACATTACAAAAAAATAGCGTTTATATTATGTACAAGGAACAGTAAACCACCGCCAAATAAATATGATGAGATTAACAACCCAGAAAAATGTAATGGTAACAGGCCGAAAAAATGAACTGTATTTTAAAGGTCAATCTCTTATAACTGAGGCTATGTATCTTTAAAGCTGACTTTTTATATTGTATATATTTAGCCATATCAATATGCAAAATCAAAATACTTTATCTGATGGGACAGCTACTGAATCTGCTTGTTCTAGACTACTCATTGCTGGGATGCTTCCTACAGTTCAGGTAATGCGAATGGTGAAATATCTGTCCCATCAATACTGACCATTGTTTGCCTTGAATAACTGAGTGGAAATCAATAGTTAATTAAATACTACTTCTTAAGCAGCAGATGAGGTATTTTGCTTCGTGTTTAGCCCTGAATATATTATCCAAATTTTTCCAAGTATTCAGTAAACCAAATTTATTTTCCAATAGCTTTCCTATTTTTAAACTTACTTTGATACCTGTAGCCTGTTGTTTTGAGAGGCCATCAGCCCAGCTTCTGATCTGTAGCTACAGATTGCTGGTCACGCGTGGCTGAAGTTGCATTTGCTACATGCTGGCTGTTCTGCCTGACACACTCATGCAGGCTCCTATCAAATGCCTCTCATCATTCCTGTCTATAAAATTTTGGATAGAATGTTATAGATGCTGATTTTTAAATCAGACCATTTATTTCTCATTAGAAAGTTTTTAAAATATAGTTAAAGAAGGGATGGATCAAAAGGTTCTCCTTCGTTATTCCTGCATGCTTCTAAAAGTTTGCCCACATTGAAGTCGGCATTAAAGTAATTTACGCATTACAGTAAAAACAAGTGGGTTTTAATGGTCTTGGCAAACTACCGTGTAGCTGAAAATTCTTGAATTGTTAAGCTTGTATTGTCACAGCTTTCTTTTCCTTAGTTTCATCCTTGTATCTCTTTCTCTTGCACACACACATGTACACACATATATGTATCATGTAGATAGCAACTGCGGTGATTTGGAAATTAAATGAAACAATTCTGAAAATGTTATGAAATCTCATTATTCTTTGCCAATTTTGTTTAAATTTTATTCTGACCAACCCTAATACCATTTCTACCTTCCTGAAAGCATGGTCAGGATTAGTTTTAAAACTTAATATTAACTAATTATGTTTATTCAGTTTAGGAATTGGATTAGCTATAGCTAATGAGTGTAGCACATCAGCAATATAAAGAACAGTACTTTCATTGGAGCACTTTCACTGGAATTCAAACCAAAATTTACGCCTTAAATAAAAGTAGTCGACATGCTGCCAAGATCAAAGCAAGGCAGGTATGTGAATTGTTGTTACGAAAATTAACAAGGTTTTTGATGTTAATGCAGTGTTTTGCCAGGATACGTGTTATAACACATTGCATTTCAGAAGTGGCTCTGGGCTTTCCTCGGAGAAGGCAGTGGCCTGGGAGGTGCTGAGCAGGGCAGGAAGGGCCAGGACCTTGCAGACCCCTTGCTCTGCACTGAAGCCCAAGGAGAGCTGCTGCAGCTGGTGGTGGTGCAGCCCCAGCATGTGCCTGGCCCCGGCATTTTTGTTTCCCCAAGCAGCAGGAGCAGCGAGCCTGGCGATACAGGGCTTTCCTGCCCGTCGTACCTCTCCTACCTTCTCCTACCTACCATGGCCTTGCCCCTTCTTTCTCTCCAAGCAGTGAAATGTTGCCTCCACTGCGGAGAGGTGTTGAACCAGCTCTGCCTTATCTTCATCGTTAAAAGTAACAGTAATGAAAAATTAGTTTGAATTAATCTGAAAGGCATCAGGTGTCAAGTTCTGATTAAAGAATGAAACACAGAGAAGTGATGCAAGCAAAAGAACTAATTCTGAAGTAATTACACATGACTATTAAGACTTGTGTGGCTGAACTGGCTGTGGGCTTGCTGGCAGATCTTCATTAATTAGAAGACAGGACATCAAATTGATCATTTAAGAAACAAAACAGATATTTGATTTGCTCTGGAGAGCTGCACAGGCCTTTTTGGGGATATTTCTGAGCACAGTCTCTGGATCTGTGCTACTGCGGGAAGTGAAATATTTAAAGGAAAATATTTAATGTTATTTTCATAATTCATCAATTTACAATCTAAGCTATGGTCCAGTTATGGGATCCTTCAAACACTATACAAAGGAAGCAGAAAAAAGCCACACATAGAAGTAGTTAGCTATTTGAAGCTTTTCTGTCCTTGGGGCAAATCCTCTCCCCCCTCCAAACCAACAAAAACTCCCTGCAATTAGTAAGAGAGATTATTATTTTTGAATTAAAATGTAAACGTCTTTTCCAAAGTAATCATTAATAAAATATTGAGGCCTCTTTTTTAGGATAAGACCTCTGTGAATGATGATGAAAGATGCCTTGCCACAAGTCACAGATTATTCTTGATTTGTAATTCCAATGTTATTACATTTGGAAATGGAATAAAAAAGGAAAACAAGGGGAAACTATCCAGTCTTTCAACCAGCTCAAGGGGTAAGTGATGTGTTAGTGTTTCATAGAATTTACACTGGGTATTTAATGAAATGTATTGAGAGTAGCACAGTTGTTTGATAAATGTCTACTTTCCTCTTAAATGTTCAAATCTGAATAATACATGAAAATTTCTGAGTCTGTCCAAAACTCAACTTTAATACCTTTGCAGTTTCTTGAAAGAGACAGACAACTGTGGCTGATTTTAGTTCTGAAGCAGCAATATAGACACAGTAACACAAACGCAAGTCCTTTTCGATGTGGAGGGCCACCTCAGGGAGCACATTGTGCTGCTGTTGGCTTATGTTCTTCCTGGTCTGGGCAGCTCCAGAGCACGTGCACAGGGCTTTCGGTCTGCCTACTGCTGAGGCAGAAAAATAATACGCTATTGGACTTAAGCACAATTTCTTTTACACTCCTGTCTTTCCTGAAGGCCATCCAAGAGGGGAGAAAATACATTTTGTACCTTTTTGCTACTTTAGTTTTTGTACAGCTTGCCTACAATTAGTATCTCATTCAGATGTGTGAGCCACATGCATATGAGAGAGGACAGGCTATTGAATTAAAAAAAAAAAGTGGTGCTGGGGAGAAATTAATGTATTCCAAAGGACACCATTTTTGATCTGGGATGGGTGGTGTTCACTTTCTGCATCAAAATCTGGATCTATTATGAAATTTTCATTGTGGGAACAGCATAAAGACTATTAATGATAAAGTCACAGAAAGAAAACTTTTTATTAAAGGTCCTTGCTTCCTTTCTTGAATTCTGAAGTCTTTCATTTCATGTAATGGTCTGTATGATCCCTCCCATCACTACTTTTCTTCAGTGTGCTCTTTTTGTGGTATCATTTGTTAGAGAATTCTCTCCCCCTCTCTCTTTTTAAAACCATCTCTTCACTTTTCTCCTTTTTGTCTCCCAGATCATGGGTATTATAGTCCCCGGACAGGTTGGTGAGTTGACAGCTCTGAATATATTACACAACATTTTGGTCTGTTCTAAAGCACTGATGCAAGCTTTGACCCCGCTTCTGCTGCAGTGAATTTTCCATACTGTTCGTCAGTAGTTTGTGTGAATGGCACTACTGAAATCATGAGAATTTTTTGACCTTGGATTCTACCCATTGTTCGTAACTTTGAAAGCATGCAGGTCTAGTGGCTGAAGAAATTATTCTTGGCTGTTTTTTCTCTAGTGCATCTGTTTCCTTGGTACTTCTTATCTAGTAAAGAATGTTATCTGAATTCATTTATGAGGAAGATTTCAGCACACATGCTAACGGAATATTCTGTCTTGGCATAATAAGTGAGTAAAAAACCAAGCACAGCGAAAGCAACACTTTCAGTAATGATGTTCATAGGTAGCTTCAATATATGCAGTGGTGGTCTATATATAGAGAGCTGTGAACAGCACACTGAAACGCCATGAAAAAATGAGGAGGTTTCATCTTGCTACATAAGTAAGTTCAGTAAATTGAGGCCAAGCACAAGCGATTTCTTGTCAAATACAGAATTAGTTCCTATGAATACTATAAAGATTCTGTAACTAACAGAAAGAGAACTAACATTCTCTGAAAATGTGATAATTTGATCAATAAATGGTAAAAACGATCACAGAATATAAAAGAAATTGCAACAAATGAGGAAGCTTGTGTGTATGTCGAATAAGAATACAAACATCTACACATACATATAGCAAATGTGCACAAGAAAACCTCTGCAGGCATGAAGGCATTAGTAATATTTTTTTCCCACCATTTATCAAATAGACATTAATGGAATTGGGGAATGCAGAACAGTCTAATTCAGATGCAAAGGTTTAAAATTGCATCAGAACATAAGTGACCACAATCAAAATATTTTCAAATTACCAGAGTTAGCAACAACAAATTATTTCCATTATTTGGAAACAATCCTAAAAATACAATATATGCTTGTTATGTGTTCAGGATCTCTATGTGGAGCTCCACTAACTCATGAGATTTCACCCATATAAAGTAAATATTAGGAATGAAGATATAAGGGCCTGGGGAAAACCTGTAAGTAGTCAGGCTTCTTCTGAGCCATTACAACTATTGCTGTTACAATTAGTGTTGCACAGCACATGACAAGACCTCAATTTTTTTATAACTTAAGTATCTTATTCATTTAAATAACTGGTGGCTAGTAACTGACTTGGAGGTTTTGTCATTAGATTTCTCCCCTTTAGATTTCTGTTTCCCAATTAGATCTACTGTTAATTATTAGAATTTATTTTATTGTTACCAGTCACAGTTTCTGCCAAATAGTTTTAAAATGTTTTGCTACCACAAATACATGTGTCAGTGTTGATCAGACTTCTTCAGTGGTTTTAAACCTCGGACATACCTGATATGAAAAACTGCTATTGCTCTTTTAAACGAGATACTCATAAGGATTTGGTTTTTTGATGTGACACTAATTCAACATTTGCTGTAGTGGGATCAGTAAAACTATCTTAGGATTCTGTCAAATTAAGACAAGGTAGATGCTTTGATAGCGTAAAAAGAAAACTGGTTTGTACTTATCTACCAAGGCACATTCTGAAGTTCAGACAAAATAAATCAGTGCAGACAAGTACAAGCCTAAAGCATATCATACCATGTCAAAATTATGGTCATAAAGTGACAAACATTAATACAAAGATCTCCAGTGCAAAGTTGAAACAATGTTGTGATTAATTATATTGCCAACAATACAAGGAAATAAACATTGACCAAGTGAGAGCAGTTTCTAAAGGCAGACATCTCCATCTTGACTTGTCTTAGAAATGCCCGTTAGAGGCACAACTGAAATGGCACTTTTTTTTATCAAACCAGTTTTATTAAGTTATCAGGGATTAAATGAATAGGTGGGTAATGGAGGTACTGCGTTTGCTGAAAACTTCTGGTATAACTTTTAGATTGTTTGCCTACATGTAATTTCTGTTCTTTCTGCACAATTCTCACTTCAAAGCTAAGCAAGCTCTAATCAAATTGTAAGAAAAATCTTCAGAGTTTCTACAAGAAGATGCAGCTACTATTCAGAGTTCTCCCCAGCACACAGCCACAGAATGGACAGTGATTCCTCTCTCCTGTAAATAGGTACCAATTTATCCTAGCATCCACATGGGGAAGCTTAGTTGATTACATTTCACTCCTGAAAGTGCAAAATCCTCTACAGAACAAATTTTATTTTAACCACGGTATGAGGATAGCAGAGGTAGAAAGTTACTCTATTTCACAGGTTGTGTCTGTGCTTTCTCATTTTCCATCTTTATTCTTAATCTAAAATTCTTGGATTTAATTAATAAGAGATAATGAGAAAAAATACATCAAATTTGTCAAAAGGACAACGGGGAGAACTGAATTTGGAATTGATACTCTTGCATGATAGAGAAGCCATAGCAGCTTTGGCAGAAACAATATAAGATTGCTTGTTAAAATGGCTGAAAACAAATCCAGATTTAGTTATCTAAGAATTATGGTTGAGATAATACCTTCCAATCTTCCTCACTTTCAGGAAATGACTGATTAACTTTTCCAATTTTGATGGTTCCAGTTTTATACTTCTCCAAAAGAGGATGATTCCCAAAGTGGGAGAAGAAAAATCCCATTCTTTTTATTGCTTTGCTTATGGAGGAGCACCACTAAATTGGTATGACCCTCATCATATTTTAGGATAATCTCAGGAGACCAATAAGCTACATTATAGCTTTAGTTGCTCAAAAGGGACTACATACCCCTATCATTCATATTCCACTTACAAAGTTGTAAGCTGCAGTGCTATTACTTCTATCTTCCTGGAGATAAATGAATGTTCTTACATGATCTGTCTTCTCTTTCCTTAACTAGGAAGAGAAGCAATTGAAAGTACGGGGTTTTTTTTGTCTAGTGCCAACAGCAAGGTCAGGGCTTCGATGTAACCACTATCAATAAAAACTGGCTAAGCACAAAAACTCCTCGGATACAGAAGATGAAGTGGTCATCAAAAGGCCCTGTGAATGGTTGGAGGGTGGGATTTGGTGCCCTAAATACAAGCAGCTACTGCCATTAGAGCTGCCAGAGGGCATTTCAGATGTTTACACGGAGCTGGCAGGTATGTCGTGAGACCTACAGGAGATTTAGGCTTGTTGAGTGGTGGCAGAAGGCCTGCCAGGGGATGTCCGCCTGTCTCGGGCGGCTGGTGGGGCCCCGGGTGTGCTGGCAGGCTCCGACTGCCGCGGGCAGCCCGCAGCCCCTCCACTCTGCGTGTTGCTTCCCTGCCTGCATCTGACGTCTGTCCCGATCCCCTGGAAACCCCCAAGCTGTGAGGGAGAAGGGTGAAAAGCCTCATCTGAGGCCGCCACTCAAGCATGCTCTGCCCGCCAGCCTGGGAGTGCCGTTGAACTCAGGCCCTGTAGTCCTTGCCCGAAGGACCTGGTGAGCTTGGCCCGTCCTGGCCTTGCACGTTTGTCCTCCTGGTGTGACCCCAGGCCTGTCTTGCCACTTTGGCAGGCTGGAGGCTGTGGCTGACCCCGCCACTGCCACCAGAGCTGCTCAGCACGCCTGGCTCGGCTGCTGCCGGAGGGACCCCGTGCTGGTGGGGGAGCTCCCTGCCCTGCTGCCCCCCTGTCCCCTCGCCAGTCCCCTCCTGCCCTTGGCTGCTGTTGCTCCTGAGCAGCGGCACTGCACATCTATGGTCGGGCAGTTCAGTCCTACCCAAAAAGCTAGCCGAGGGCTTTGCCTGAACAGCAGCGTTTTCAGCTTCATGCATGACAACAGTATTTCCTTGAAAGTTCCCAAGAACTATTAAACAGAGCTGCAACATGTATTGCTTTTACAGAGCACAAAAAGGCAGAAGAAAGCCTGGAGAGCAAACCAAAGCAGGAGCATGCAAAGGTCAGCAACTCAAATAAATGATTATGAATTATATAAAAGGCTGAATGTTCCTGCATCCTTAGCTGCTAGGGTGTTTGACTTGCAATAATGTTTTGGACGCAAAAGAATGCAAATAATTTCTCTTTGTTTACAAAGACAAACATTTTTCTTCCTGCTGCTCTTCTCAACAAATGCTGCTTTGAAGATTTTCAAAACCAATGAAATAGTCCCACACACTTATTACTTTATTTGGTAGCAAAATCAGAGAAGATAATCACAACTGAAAATACTTCCTAAAGATTTAGGGGACGAGAATTATTCTAATAAATATTTTCCTAAAATTTTTTAGGGAAGGGGGGAGAGAGACAGAGCGAGAGAATGTGTTGGTGGCTTCTAATAATAATGACATTAATTCCACAGTAGTACTAATCTGAGGACAAATATTGGATGTATTGGTGTTCCTCAAAACACCTGCATGGCCTTGGATCCTGAAGTTCTTCATAGACAAAACAAAATGATTTCAGAGCGTGACTGAGTGAGAACTTTGAGATTACATTGTAATCTGATGTTATTTAATGACAATATTTTAAAAAATTATTCTTTGCTAATTTTTTGCTTCCCAAATATAGGAGATATTTGTGCACGTGTGTGTAAACTCTGGCAATTTGAGCAAAAGTGTTCATGATGTGTTTGATAAAGAAGAGGAGACAAGTTATTTAAAGTATTTATTGCCCAAAGCAGCATAGTTGTTGTAGCTTAATAACATATGTCTTGGGTTTGGTGTTAAGGAAGAGCTAGTTTTTAAATAATCAGTTTAATATCACTCAGGTGTAGTAAGGTTGGTTCTGCAAATTTTATTTTACAATACTTGCTGTGTATAGCAAATATCGTGTAGGAAAATTCTTTGAATTCAAAGTAGTAATTTTGTATTACAATGGCTAGGTTTTTAAATCAGACTTAGTTGTATTTATTTTTTACACAGAAGACATTATATTAATATTAAGATAATTTTTGAACACTGGTATTCTAAAATTATTTGTGATCTAAAATAATTTGTTGCAAACTTTCTTCTCACTACTTTGGCTTAAAGTCAATTCCATGAGGCATTTAGTAACAAAATCTACTGGAAATACATGTTATGATCAACTTCTAAACTACATAAGATAGCATTTGTAATGGAAACATCAGCAATCTTTAATTACATTACCATAAATATCAAAGATATTAAAATGAACAGGTATGTAACTTTAAAAAAGGGAGTCACACTTGTGTGTGACTTATAATCAACTATGTTGCAGTGACCACAAGTAAAGGTACAGCCAAGTTTATATTTATGTGTCATGGTATTCCTCTTGTGTGCATTTTTCAAAACAGGTTTAAGATATCAGGATAATAGTCTACTATAGGAGACCTAAACACCAATGTGCAGAGTAAATGGCGTAGAATCTCCCAGGAGAGGAACATTCAGAGTTTATGTGAACATTAGTTACAATGCAAAGGTAAAGGTAAAACATTTCTACAGTTTCTACAAAACACATGAAATGTGAGGGATTTTTATTATTATTATTATTATTATTTCTGTTAAAGCAACAATGCTGGGAATCAGAAGATCTTTCTTGAATCTGCATAGACTTATTGTTTTGAATGTGGATGAAATGCTTCAGAGTACTTCTGTTGAGCTAGCTCTAGAATGGGGATAAAAGCACTGCCCTGTAGGTCTCTCAAATCTCTTCCGAGTAAGAGTTGTTATTGCTGGTGAACAATGGAGAAGTTGATGCCAAGGGAAGTCAAATGCTAACAAAAGAAGGGAATGAATGCAGGTCCTGTGAATTCCATTTCTATTTGGTAATTGCACTGTTTATTAGATCAATGCAACAGCAGAGTTGATTAGTGTATCCAAGGGAGTTTGGAGACTCAGCTATAAAGAGGCTTATCAACTATTAAGTTTAAAAAAGGAATATGCAGTCTTGTCCACTTAAGTATCATACACAATTGTATAAGATGTTTAAATAGTCTGACAATTAGAAATACCTATATCATGTATGTACCTCCTTCCAATGTCACCAGTCAGAACTTTAGCAGCTTCACATTCATACATCGGGAACACGGTAAAGATTTGCAAATGTTTTTTGTCCCCTCTGCTTTACCTTGGCCTTTAAAAATACTGTTATTGTCTATTTTTAATTATTACAGTAAAATTTAAAAAAATGACACTCAACAGGCAGATTCTTGTATCATAATTCCTTTCTGAGATATACTGGATGATAATATGCTCTCATGTAAGTGGTGTTTAATTGGTGTAATGCTTTACTTTCCTACTCTTTTCATGAGAATATCAATAAGATGACTCAAACAGCTGGCATGTAGCACTCAGCAAAAATGAGAACTAATAAATTAATGTATCAAATAATTAAAGCTATTAGCTGTTTCACAATCTTTTTCATCAACAATATTTATTGCTACACGCAGCCTTGTTCTAGGTATCATTGTGCATTTATCTTCATGACAGAGCAGCCATTAGATGGGAAAACATAGATAACAGATGCTCACTTTCCAACACAATCCTCTTCAGGCACACTAGTTTTTCTGCAGTGTGCAACACAGGTGTAACCCACGTGATAGACTTAACCAGTGTTTTAGTGAAAACACTTTTTAAAACTGACTTATAACATCACATCGTTCAGCAAAAATGTCCAAATATGCTTACACCAAGACAGAAAATAATTGCCTTTGTTTATCTAATTATATTGCCTCTTAACAAACTTTCAAAGGCTCAGATTATTTATTTGTCTTTTGAAAAGTGATGTTTTGATTAAGTATGCAATTAGAATTCATAATTCACTATTACTCATTGACCAATACAGATGAAGACTGCATACGGGCAACCTACCTATTTTTCACAGTATTATTATGCACACTACTACTACTAAGTTATTGCAATAGTACTAGCATTGCACTAATCTCATGTCATCAACTCTGCAGTTGTGCTGCAATGTAGAAAACATCAGAATAAGAATAGACCTGGCTTAGGTTTCGAAAGAGAGCCCTCAACATGTGTGCGTTTGGGTTAATGTCTGAAAAGTTCTTTCTACATGCATATGGACTAAAGATAATGGCTCTGAACATGGATATTGATATTACTTACTATGCCAAAATGTTAAGGTAATTCAGGATATTAAAAAGTCCAGAGTTAAAAGACTCTCATGAATAAGAACTGTTTCCCTCTGTGCTTTATATGGTTCTTGCATTACTTTTGACATGCTGATTTACATATTTATATTTCTGTTTATCAATCTGCATGCACAAAGGTGTTAAAATTTAATTAGCGAAGACTGAAACAACTTGAGATCCTCACGGAAGAGATAACTGCAAAATATGATTTCACTTCAAAGTATTACTTTATTTAAAATTATTTTCTCCAATTTTAAATGGTCAAGTCATGCCAGAGTTGAAAACTAACAAAGATATCTCCATTAATCTAGACAAATTAAATTCCTCTAACATTAGTGTCTTATATATTTCTAAAGATGTAATGTATCAATACCCTTAAACTTCATGATGAAAAGAAATAATTGTGTTACTAAAAAATTTTTGACTCGCCCTTAAGACTGAAAAGCCCAGACCTTGGTCATTTTGTCATGCCCCTGAGAAGCTGTGCATATAATGATGTTAAACTGATATACTCACCTTTGGTTTAGAGAAGGGTCACACAAGAAATGCTCGCTTTATATGAAAATGTATTTCTAGAATGTTGTATATTATTTTAAAACATAATGTCTGAGTATATTTCTTTGTAGAACTCTCAGAGAAAATGGAAACAGATTTCTGCTAAATAGAATTTGGATGATGAGGCTGTAGTTCCTGACAAGTTTATCTCTTTGGGTCCAGTCCTGTCCTCTGCTCCAGCCGTTCCCCCCCAGCATACCCCTACCTTTCATAACCTGAACCCCCACAACTCCTGTCACATGCTTGTCCTTCTCTTTCAGCAGCCTTGGCAGCCATGGCAATGGAAATCTGACTTCTCCCATCACAACTCCTCCAGAACCGTGTGTACTCCTTTACATCGCCTTCTGTGGTGGACACTGGTGTTTGCTGCGTGCCCGTGTAGAGTGCTGGCTGATGGGTGCACGTGATACTGGAGGGTGAGAACAGGCTGTAATTCCAGGTAGGATGACTTTTTGTATACCTGGACCTTTGTGAAGGGTCAGACACTGAGGCTAAATACCAAGCCGCCTCCTGCTCCATGAAGCCATACGGCGAGCACGGCTAGCCAGCACGTAAGGCCAACCTCTGCACAGATGTACCATCTTGGGCAACAGAGACTCCAGCGTGGTTTCTGTTCAGGTTTGAAACACAGGACCAGTGAAGTGAGAGCAATGTGAAACGCAGAGGTGTCATGCTGCCCGTGTGAGACAGCATTTCTTAAGTGGTAACATGGCAGATCTGAGTGGGACGATGGTTTTCTGAGGACTGCAAGAAAGCTACAGCATGAGTAGCTGTTAAGCCAAGAAAGATGAGTGCTAAAGGCAAGTGGTTGGAACTGGAACAGAGGGTTTGGGCCAATGCCAGGATGGGTGGGAGGAGGTGAGAGAGGTGCTCAACACGTCTTAGCTGGCTCCGTGTTTTGTATTTGCAAAACAGTCAAGGTCTTCTAATGGTGCAGAGCAGCGTGGGCTGCAGCATCATCGCTAAGTTGTCATGTTGCCACTGAATAAAAGAGAAGATATAACTGGAGGACACTTCTCTAAGCATCTTTTCAGTTGTGTTTCAAATTGGTAATGGTTTTGCATGAACTAGCAAAGCTTTCAGGTCATTGCAGAAAAATTATAGCAGTATATGGCTTTGATAGGTGGTGTAAATCTCGACCCAAATTTTCAAACCGTTGCAGAAGTTATGCTGTGTACATGCAGCCTTTCATGTCTCTCCCCAGTTGTGTACCAAATGGCATGTGTGCATATGTAATCTGAGGCATTTCAAAACATCTGGCTCAATTTTTGAGACATTTGTGGTGTTATACACTATTGTAATGTCTGTAAAGATATGCAGAATAGGATGCTTTTACTGAGAACCGAAGCCTCCTTGCAGAGAGCTGCACTTTGCCGCATAATGTCAACATAATGGGGCTGATTTAAGGATGCTATGTTTGCCCTCACTATGAATTTCCTTACACTAATGGCCCCAGTTTAAATCTCATTGTGGGATTCTCCTGTTCTTGAAATCAGTAGGAAGTAAGCCAGGTTTTTGAACCTTGTGAGAGTAACCTGTTCTCCTTGGACGCTAGTCAGTGCTTATTGCCTCACTGTCAAAATGCAGCTTCAGCTCTTTAAAGAAAAAGCTACATGTGGTGAAACTCTCTTTACTCTCCTTGGAAATGAAATTCTAAACTCTTCAAAGTAAGAGTCCTATTTCAAGGATCTTCTGGCTTAAAAGGGAAGTTCATTTCCCATTTAAAGTATGTGTAACATTCAGAGTTCAGCAATGCAGCATCTCATTAACAGAACACCCTGCTGAACTGTCTCCTATGGACAGCTATTTCTATACCGAGGATACTGGAGGCATTTGTTCCTCCCGCACCTGTCAGCGTATGTGGGGGCTGGCTAGTGGATGTAGGTAACAAAGCTGGTAGCTCTTTTGATTGTAGCCCTTGTGTATTCCTGACCTATAGCTGCTTGGTGATATTTCTTAAGGCTAACCTGAATAACTATTCAAGGGAGAAATCCTCCTCCGAAGAGATTATGGCTGAGCTCCTTATAAGCCAGCAGTTTTGAAGTGCAAGAATAGATTCTTAGGCCCGTTAGAAAAGCCTTCAAATTTAAGCAGGAAATAGAGTCAGAACAGGGGCTAACACATAGGTATTGCAGAAAGATAAAGGTGTCTTTGGCTGTTCAGAGATGCTCAATATACAGCCCGGCCACTGGCTCCATAAGCTGGAGCAATATTTTGCTTTATCCACAGACAGATTTTGTTATGCTTTATTCTTTATACATCTGGAAAATACAGAGGGTTTCATAAATGTCTGAAAAGTGTGAAAGAGTTGGAAAGTTACTCCACTTGGTCTCTAGAAAGGGAATGAAGCAGGTAAATTGATCTGCAAACAGAAATACAAATCAAAATATTGTCTCTAGATTCAGCCAGTCGCATCAGTGCAATTGTTACTACATGGTTTTCCACTTCCATCTGAACAAAAAGACAGATAGTAACTGGAAAGAAAAAATACCATATAAAGAAGTACTTGTCCAAGCTGTAGTTATCAAAATACAAAATAGTTTTGGGCATAATGCTTTAATCATTGTGAACCCCAGCTGTATATTGAAATCAGTGATGTTAATGAACACAGTCTCCTTAATATAATTATTTTTTATTTCAGTTATAAGTCATCTTCTATAGACATTAATTACCAACAACTGAATTACAATCAAACTCTCTTTCCCCTTCTCTATAGAAATCTTTAAACTTCCAGCACTGTCACGTCTTGCTCTTCTCACGTCATGATTACAGGTAAAAGTTTTATTAACAATTTAATTATTCTCTTTAGAAGCCAAGATAATTATAATGGGCTTGACTTGGCTTCCATTAAAAGTATCTTTTAATGATTTTGCCATTGACTGTAGTCCAATGTGAGAGAAGAACATTTATAATCAACAAAATTGTATCTCAAAATTCTGCAGGCATGAAAGAAATTTAAAGAACAATACTGTTAATATTTTACAGAACATCACGGTACTTTTGTATGGGCTATCAGTCCCCTCTAAATATATATTGGCTGCATCCTGTAAAGCTGTATTCACTTTTGTAGTTTTTATGTATATGAATAGCTTGACTAAACTTTGTGCTATAAAGGGTGGTAGTCAAAGGTCTGACAAAAAGCTGGACTGACATTTCCAAGCTCAAGCCTTTATTCCTGATTTTATCATACACATGTTCCTTGTTAAAATATTTACTTGCATGTTTAACTTTAAGATGAAATTGAAGTTAGTGGAAGGGTTGGTACATGTCTCTGGGGTATGGATCTAGGGGAAGAGGAGATGATCATGTAGGCACTTCTTAGAAGGAAACGCCAGGAGAAGCTAAAGGGGCAGAATGCTTGCAGATGATTTGGTGAGCTGGTCAGATTAGAGATGCAGAGTAAAGTGACTATCAAGACGACGACCACAATTTGAAAGGATTTTTATAAAAATTGCATTGTTAGCAGCAGCAGAAAAAAACCCCCCAACTTTATAAAGAAATACATCTACAAACAGTAAAGAAAAATGTTGAAATTATTATGAAATGAAGGAAAAAAGAATAGAGACTCTCAGAATTTAGCTGTAAGAACATAACTAAAGTACTAAGGAAGGGCAGAAATGATTGAGCAACGTACAAAACTCATAAAAATTAGTAATTAATTTTTTTATACCAGAAGCAGAAACTTTCTAAGAAGTCTCTAGGGCAAACGAATGGTGAGTAGGATAGGGAAGGGAAAAAATCTACAAAGTGTTAACTATGGAAGAGCTTTAGGAGGTTACCAAGCTATGCCTATGTTGAGAGGGGCATGCTCTGGAGGTTTGTCTCAAAGTTTATACAAACTATTCTTAAAAAATGGAACATAGTCTGTTGCATCAGATCACAAGAAGCAAATAATATTGACCCAAGAATTTTGAAAAAATGCAGAAACAAATTTCTGACTGTTACCTCTGATTTTACTAATTTAATTGCCAAGATGGGCTTGATTAGCTATAAGAAGGGAGTAGGGCAGATGTGATTTTTATAAAGAGCTCCAAGGAGACGCAGAGGAACTAAAGACTCATAAGTAAAACTTCTGCAGCAAGCGAGTTGATGGAGATTGTAATGAAGAATAGAATTAGCAGGTAGATGGATGAGCATGATTAGTATGGAAGAGTGAACATTCTGTAAAGGGAAATAATAGTGTAAAATCCTAGTAGATGATTTTTTTAAGGAATCAATAAGATATGGATGCAAATGATAAAGTTGATAATGTATCTGAATCTCCAAAAAGTAGTTCACAAGATCCCTCAGCAATGTTTTTCAAAGAAACCAATGAGAGAGGTTTTAGGTGTGTTATTTTTGTGGTGGTTGGGTGGTTTTGGTTTGTTTTAATGGAATAATCATGGATTGACTAACAGGAAACAGGGTAGGAATAAATGTCAGCGACTACTACTGAGTCCTGCAGGAACTGCGTCAGGACTTACACATGCAGAATTGTGCTAGAAAAGCAAGTGAAGAGTCATGTAATAAAGTTTGTTTATATTACGAAAGTATTGTGGCTGTATAGACCTTTAGAAGAATTTCTAAGGTCTTCAAATAGTAGTAGTATGTAATTAAAAAGCCTTGAGTTCATTAGCTGTTAAATACTACAATACTCAGCTCTGTAGAAATACAAGCCTGAAGTTAGGAGTGCTGATTACATCAGGATTACATCCTTTCAGGATGTTCAAATTCAGGGCAGAAACACACCTTACCATCAGGTGTGCCCCTGTACCTAGAATAACTCTGAAATCCATTGAAGGTAGAAGCTAGCCTTTTAAAGTTTAAATTTACAGGTAAACTGAATCTTCGTATACCCGCTTCCACGGCATGCATTTATTAATGCATAATGTAAAAGGCATTTTTTTAGTTTTAGTGATACTGGGGGAGTTTAGCTTCTCTTAGGGGGGCAGTCAGTACCTTACAAGTTATAACCTATCAGTTCCTTCTAAACTAAACTTTGGTTTTCATATTGCCATCACTGAACAGAAAGATCTCTTGGGAGAGTTGTATCTGCATGGGTAAAGGAAGCTGAAACAATAACTACAGAAGTCTGAATAACCAGCATGTGCTGGTGTCAGCAAAGCCATGAGTTGCATCAATGTCAGATAGGAAGTGTCGACTATGTTTAATGCCTCGGGTCAGTAGTTTTTATCTGCAGTTAAGTAGGATGGAGATTACTTTACTTACTCCTAAATGATCCTTTTAAGGCCCCTTCATAAAAACGTCCCACCTGGGCGTGTCTGTGGTGCTACTGATCTCTCCATTTCTGTCCTCGTAAAAAGGCAGTGAGCAGGCAAATTACACAGAAGTTATGGCCACTGAGCAGGCTTAAAAGGAAATCGTGACAGATTTTTTCAGAGGAAAAGCAGTCCTGCTCATCACTGTTCAAATGAACATTTAATAATTCATAACAACTAACTGAGTTATAAGTTTCCCCTTCAATACGTTTCCAAATGTGAATAGATTAAATGGTAATTGCTATCAAGCTTTATGTTCTATTTCATGTACCTAATAAAAGTTTATCTAGTGCAGCCTACTTTGTATCTTTTTGATCTATTCTTAACCGACTGCAATATACTATATTAAAATATTTATCATTGTGCTATCAAATATTAACCATTTTTAAATCATCTGACTAAAGAAAACAAAGGTTACTTGTTTAACTTTTCATGAATTTCCTAACATTTAGTTGTTCAGAACTCTCTATGATACAGCACCAAAAATACTGAAGGACCCTAGAAATTGTGCTCACTCTTTTATATTGGGCTGTTTTGAAATGCACTCTGCTCACGTCCGTCACCACTGTTCATTTTGGCTGGCTGTGCATGCAGAATCCCAGCTTTGCCGTCTCTAAAAAGTTATGGCTCTACTTCAGTAGATTATGTACAAGAGAATCTTGGAGCGTTGTTTGCTTTTCTGTAGGTTAGTGAGTTTTTTAACTATCTTTGGGAGAGTAGCGAACATTTGTTTTTAGGAAAAAGTTTTTAGGAAGTTTCCCTAATTATCCACCTGCTCATCCATCTGAAATTGTGGCTTTGTCTGGTAAAAGTACCAGCAACTTGCTAGAGTATAACATGAACGATCTAATGATGGGAAGAGGAGAATACCGATGCCACAGACGTGCTACGGTTGCATGGCAGCCTAGCCCAGCCTGGCTGCTGGCTGTCAGGGCTGCGTCGCTCCCCAGCCGAGTGGGTTGTGCTCTCCCAGGGTGCTCCTGCTGCTCAACCCATTGCTGATCCTTATCACAGAACGAACACAGCAGAAAACTATTCTTCTTTTTACGTTAGTGTCCTGCCGAGTAAGATCTGAAATGGTCCAATGAAAGGTCAAACAAGTGCCTGAGAGATTGCTAGGGGTGTGGGACCAAATAGCTGGGAATTGGGAGAAGAGGGATTGCAGCACTTGCAATTAGAGCAGTGTACACAGCCATGGGATAGCAGCTTTGAAGCTCACACCTGGGCAAGATCAAGAGAACAAGCTCTTTGCTCCAATCCAATCCTTCACCTTGCTGGAGAAAAATTGTTCTATTAAAGGTCAGGTGTATAAATGTTGCTACTGAACCATTTATTTTCACTTTAGAGAAAGCAAGTCGGATCACCAGGTTATCAGAGTAAATCTGAAGTGAAGAGCTGCAGTCTGTTAAGAGCCTGGTGCCTCTTAATAAGATGTTAACTACGCTAACTAGCCCCCCTTTCTATGCCTCATTCTCTGGTTGATTTATGACCTGTTATTTTCTTTGGCTTCCCCACACACAGGTGTTACCCAATTCACAATCCCCACCCTGTTCGTAGAAGCCTTCCTTCCAGCACAGAGGTGCTGAGATAATGTCCTTGTGCTCTCACCAATGCTCCTCTAGTCTATTCCTTCTGCAGGTTCTTCCATTTCCACAATATTCCACACACTTTGTAGGCAGTGGTACTAAAAGCAACTTGAGATTTGATCCCCAGCTGAGGCATGCTACAGTAACCATGTATACTAACTATATAGAGAGAGCATCCTATGTTTTCATCTTCTCCTCTGTGCTCTTCATAGAGGAAAGATGCTTCACTTAATAATTTTAGTTAAATATGGTGTATTCTGACATGTTTATTCTGGCTAAAATATCAAGAGATATCAACCTTACTTCTTCTCTTTCAAATCCAGTATCCCATTAAAAATAATACCATTCCATGATATTCATACTTTGGTGAACAATTTTCTACGTACCACTGTATCTGTATGGTTATTCTGTGGGTCATGTATTTTGGAATGAATACGTTAACACACACATTCACATTGTCTTTTCTCAGGTGTAAATGACCCAGGATATCAGTATGGCATTACACGTAGAAGTCGTCAGCATGCTTCCCCTGAGGTAAGTGGAACCAGTGTTTTTCATCATCTGAGAGTCAGGCCCGATAATGCTGTAATTTTGTTTGTAATCTTGCCTTGCTCGGCTTATATCTGTAAGCCGTACTTTGCCTTGAGTTGCAGCTGTGGAATTCTGGATTGATTTAAGGAGAACTATTCTGGATTTAAATTTGGAACCATTTGAAGCAGAGTCTTCTTACATCCAAACCCCTGTACACACACAATTTCTTTAGTCTGTATAAGAATCAGGTAAGATAGGTATTGTGAAATCAGTATTTCATCTATAAAGACCAGGGGCAGATGGTTCCTTGGGGAAAGCAATGTTCAGCCCCATCAGAACTTTATCCTTTTCAATAAATTCTTTCTAGGCTTCACTTCCCTCCAGCTCCAAGTGTGGCAGTGCATTACTAGCACCAGTCCTGGCACCAGAACACACCAGAACTGAAAGGACATACGGCACCTGTGCGGAGGTGAAATCCCACTGTATCCTGACCAGCTAAAAGCATTAACACTCCTACTGGTAAAAAGATACAAAAAGATATAGGTGGATTGTCTATGGCTCCCCACACAGGCAGTTGCAAAGGTGAACTGGAAGGCAGGGCATCCCAGTTCCGGATGCCTGTTTCTTTTTACAGAGTGTAGTTCCCCAGGCACAAGTTCTATGTGTAGGTATTGCCGGACTGACAGCGTACATCTCTGTACAAACACCTATGCAAGATCACTAACCTTCAGTGGGGGAGACAATCACATTTCTGTATTTAATCTGTCTAGAAAGAAGTGCAAGATGTATTTTTTCAAGACAGATTCTTTTTCTTTTTTTTAAGGAATAGATGGTAATGTATCTTTTCTTGCTGAATTGTAAATACAAACTTCGAAAAGTAAATGTTAATGTAAGTTCCAGGGTTACAATTTCAGGTTTGATTTTCTTTGGCAATTCAATCTGCATGATGATTTTGATCAAAAGCCTCAGCTTCTAACATTTGTAACACATGATAAAATGCACACAAAAAAGCTTATATTTAAATAATCATATAATAACTTGAATGCACACTGTGACAGAATATGAATTATCTAACAGGCTGCAGAGTAATACAAGTTCAGTCTGGAAGACAGATACAAGCACGGAGCACAGTTCGAGCACTGAAGATAAGAGTGTAATCCTTTGCCTGCTTTAATACAAACTATTTAAAATGAACAAAAAAGGGTAAAATAAACTATTCAGAGCTTGATATAAGGCATCTGGCTGAAAACTCATTGGGTAATTGTTTAAGATTTACACCACTGAACCAAGATGATTTAAAACAGTGATTCACAATAAATGATGCACTGAATTTAACTCGGGTACAACCTACTATTGCTAACTCTTATACTTGATCTAGGCCTTTGTGGGGCTGCAGGTTCCACGCCTTTATTTGCTCATTGATTGTATGAAGGGAAATAGTGAATAATATTAATCATTGGACCTTCCTTCACCTTTTCCCCTGTGGGGTGATCATGTCTAAGGAAAATTCAAGTTGTGTTGGCAAACCGAGATTGGCGAAAGAGTCAGTTGTTTCTTTGCCTGATTGGATAAATATGCCGCTGGTTTTGGAATCAGTTCTTGTGTGTGTGAAATTAAAAGGTGCTATTTTTAAATGTTCCTGTATATATGCAACAGAATTTAGTCACCTGAAATGTCATGGCCAAGAAATATAAAAGATGCAAGACTATGAGCAGTACACTTAGAAAATCAAGTGAATGCTCCTGCTTAATATTTTGCCTTCATCCATTTTTTTTAAAACTCAGGCAGTTCTGTGTGTAAATGTTTCTGCCTTTTGTTACAGGTTTCTCTTATCACAAAGCACTCTGTTCGTTTTAATACTGGCCCAAAACAGCTGTAGTTGCTGGTTAAATTTCTTGCCAGGCTTAGAGGTTTTTTTGTCCATTTTTATGTTCATTTTTAAAGGTAATCATTTAATTTCTATAAAATAGAAAAATGAAATATAGCTATGTATTTTCTCATGTTTCTGGAATTCTAAAAGGGTTTCAGGACCAGACTGCTCTGTTCTTAATTCATTCCTTGATCTATGTATGCATGCTGGTGAGAAAACCGTTGTCAGTATCTGGGGGGGAGGCGGAGAGCTGAACCCCAGCAGCTTCCCTGCGCGCACAACGCCTGTGGCATGAATGGTTCTGGGCGAGGGGCTTAGAAGTAGCGCAAGGCACGGTCACATCTATTGTGCCTCTTTCTCTGAGGGCAGCAAACCTTCCTGTACCAAGCAGACCCTGCTGACCGCTATGTGTATGCAGCATAAACCCTGAATTCAAGAAGATAACAGCTGCTATCATGGTGCTTTTTATCTGGGAGGCAAAGTCTGAAATTGCACCTGACCTCTGCATGCACAGAGACGCAAGCGATGAGCGCTCTGCCTAGATCCTCAGAGGCTTTAGATGAAATCAGTAAGAGTGAGGTACCCAAATGAATACTTCTGAGGATAATAGCTTCTGTGTCTTTTGCCCGTGTGTGGTATAAGGTAGACTATGAACAGTAATTTATCAAATGACATACTGTGAGCCATAGAAAACACCGCAAGACTTTAGCGTTGCTTTTTCCCAAATAGGATTACTAATATATAAAACTAAGCCGCTCCATTTACTAATACAATCATACAAGTAATTAAACTAGCTATGGTATAGATTTAACTTACTTATTTATAGGTCAAGCTTCTGGTTGCCCTAGCTCAATGATTTTTAGCAACAGAGCTCCGCAAAAATAGATTTTCTTAATAATGCCAGTAGGCTATGTATAACAAAAAGGAAACAAACACATATTGGTCTGTCGCGTGTGCACGTGTATCCACCTTTGCATATATACATTTCTGTACAGCACAATCTCAGGGCACCAGATCAAAACCACACACTACATGTCCAGACAAAACATCTTTTTGAGCTTTGCTCAAATTGCCACACCACAAAATTAAATGAATTGGAATTCTGTTCCTCCATGAAAAGACCTGAAATGAGATTTAAATCATTGTGTGCTTGGTAAAATATGGCAATTTGATATCTGTTCCATAAAACTGACAACCGCATCTAGTTGTTTTTCTTCTGAATTTGATTAGATAATTTGGTCAAACTTGGAGAATATCTAACAGTTACATAATCAGACTGAGATTTGTTCAGAAAATTACAACACAGTGAGGGAAACTTAATTAGTTTTGTCAGCAAATATAAAGGCACTAGCTTGCGTTTCCAGAAACTGTCTAAAGCTTTTACAAATACTCTGATTCAGCTAAAATCACACTAATTATATGTTGGGCTCAAAAAAATCCTCATTAAAAGAACATTATTGGGGTTATAATGTCCAAACCTGAAAAGATAGGAAATACTGGATTTAATAAGCAATTGGTTTGATAAGCCAGTATATATTATTATTATATTAATTATATGACTGTAAAATTTGGTCCACAGACCTCCAGACCTGTTCAGTATCTCAGCTACTTAACAGCCTTTTTAGACTCGCTGTGCGGACGTGGCGTTTCCTGTATTATATTCAAATTCTACTGCAGAGAATCATATCGGTTTGCTTTTTCATGGTTTTTTCCCCCGCTGTGGTTCCTGCCACTACAATATCTCAAATGCTTCACAAATTCAAATGCTTATTTTGCCAGCACCTAGGGTAAGGTACAGGGGTGGTGACAACCTCCTCCTACGTAAGGGGTGCAAGGCAGAGGGACATCCTATGATTTCTGAGTGCTTCTTTTTTGAGATACCTAGCATCTGATTTCTCAAAATGTTAATAATAGAGAACTCTGAGATTTGAAACCCTACTTCACCTGCTTTCTGCTGGAACTGTAAGTGCTCAATAATTCTGAGAATCAAAACTCAAGTGCAAGCATCCAGAAAATGAGAATACAGTTAACAACCACATGTGAAAAGTATGTTCTAAATAACTGGCCAAATATAAACGGGAGCTTTCTGGCAGAAGCTGAGAAAGTCCAGTTTTCTCAGGTAACGTTTAACTGCGTTGCCCATGCAAACTTCCTTTCTCTTCATGTACTAGCTTTAATGCTAATTGGTTAATTAGCACAATCTTTCCTGAAATTCTTTATTGGTTTTTGTTCCAGATATATTTGCTGAACTGCCACAAGTCCAGATTTTCTACTTCAGAGGTACTCATCACTTGGAGAGACAGCGGTAATCTCTAGCTTTATTTTATTTCATTTTTTTTAAAGTTATGATATAAGATGGCTGGACTTGATGATCTTAGAGGTCTTTTCCAGCCTTAAGATTCTAGGATTCTGTAAGATTTTCATTTGTGTGGCTACATGGCCAATTTTATAATATTTGGTTAATCAGCGTTAGTAATTACGTTCTCTTGTTTCTCGCTCTTAAAAATCAAATGCAAGCTCTTGTAGAAATCTCTTTAATGTGTGTGTGTAAGAATGCAGAGAGGCAGGGAGAAAAGGTGAAAGAAAAATATGAGAGGACTCCCCAGAGTTTCTGGAAGTAGATGATCAAAACAGTTATGAAGAAAAACTCTTAAGAATTTGTTACAAAAGAAATTTGCAATAACAGTCTAATCCTGTATATATTGATGTGGTATTTCCACTCACTTGTTTACAAGACCTGTTAACCAGAAGAGAAGCTAAATATACAACTAAGCATTGAAACAACATCTGCTCTAGCAATATTTACACAAAATTTCAGCTCTTATTTTTAAGGATGTTAAGCATACCTCCATTTTTTTTACCTTTACCTTTTGTCTAGTTTTCACTAATTATAACAGGTAATGAGCCAGTGCTTTGCAGTTTTATTGTCCAGGGACAGTTTTAAGGTATGAAAGCATAGTTAAGTTACTCAAGAAGTTGAAGTTTAGTACACAAAAAAGTGAACATGCAGAGAAATCACCTTTTGTCTTTTAGTAAGAATTTTAAATTTGGAGTTAATACGCTGATGTTTTAGTATACAAAACTTATTTCACAGTTGGCAAAACACGCATATTTACATATTTCAGTGGGAGCTCCTCCAGGCGTTAGCGAGAGAGAGGGGACACTGAAAGCATATTGAAATAAATGGCTGGCACAGTCAATTTACTGTCCGCATCTGGGAGCCTCCAAAAAGGTTCAGGCAGCATGGCATTCTTACAGCTCGTAGAGCGTTTTGCTCATTTTCTGCTCTTAAGTAGCTGCACGTGATAGCATACAGATGTAGAGGCAGCAAAGTTGCAGGAGAGGGGCGACTCTCAGAGTTACTTACGTTGGCAGCCCAAGCTGTGCCAGATATATCCCGGCAGACATTTATCACATTTAGGCCCTGATGTTCCCTCCTTACACTCACAAAATCCTCTGTCATTACAGCGATCATGGACTGAACCAAAAGGGTTACAATAACAGTCTGCAGAAACAAGACAACACATACACACTGGATTCAGGTCTACATATGGTGATAATTCATTCAATACCAATAAAGGGTGCATATCCAGTGCTAAAGGTAAAGGAAGACTGTCTATTAAGGATATCTAGAGTAGTGAATATAACTACTGTAGGTCCATTTACTTGTTTGCATATGTCATTTCAGGAAGAGACATTTTATGATGTGAAGAGAAAAAGTAAACAGAAAAGATAAAGGCAGAAGATACCATGTTCTTTGAGGATAAGTGATTGTAACAGATTCTCTTTCGGTAAGAATGGTTTTGACAATTTAATGAACATTAGAAAAAGCTTTGTATAGCATGGATATATCAACGTGCCATCAGGGTGAAATGTTTCACATTATTAAAATAGACTTATCTATATTACTCAATATTGTCAGAAGTGCTGAATGTCTTTACAGGGCTACATAAATGCACTTATTTCCAAGATAGTCTTCCTTTATAGTTTTGAGCAGTATAATAATTTATGTGGATATTTGCCATTAAATTGATGAGATTGTATTTATCAGTGACGTTAATAAACCTTGTACATGTTCCACAATGAAAAGCTTGAGGTGAGCAGTAATGTAACGCAAAACTTATCAGGACTGGCTTTATGCTACCATTTTCATTTGTCTCACCTCCCAGTGGGCAGATGGAAAATGCAATGAGGCTTGTTCCCCACTGCATATTTTCCATGTGTGTTCACCTAATTAAAGAATGACTAGGATAATCCATTTCCTCCCACAACACTTACTGTGTTGTTCATTCACAGCCCTTTTCTTTAACGTGATTACAATATCTGTGTTCAGCTTTCAGCTAGCTGAACAAAGAAGCGAGACAGTAGGTAGCAGAGCTCATTTTCGGCACTCCTGTTCTTCACTTTATTATTTTTAAGTGAAGGGCTGCATCTTCTTTGTATGTAGACCCATGTAGACCCAGAGTAACTCCACTGTCAGCTGAGACCACAGACACATTTTGGCAGCATCTGATCTCTGCTGCTGTTGAAGGCAAAAGATAGACAAATGGATTCCTCGATCTGGCCAACCTGCTGGGGGTCTGGCTCTATATGTCTATGAATCAGTGCTACTTTGATGACTACCTTTGGCAATTGTTCCCTAGCGTTAGGTTAAACCTCAGCGACATTGTGAATGACAAAATGGAGTTGAACTGGGAAGTAAAATAAAAAAATTTATAAAAAAAATCCAAAGGAAAATCTTTGGATAACAGGAAAAAAATTACCAGGAAGACATTTGTCATCTGTTGTCTCAGTGTTTATTAACTATAAATTACAGATGGCACTTTGAACACTTGGCATGCTGAAGAATAGTTACCTTTGGCAAACAGAGTTCCACAATAATAATAGAGTCAATTAGCTAGCAACATTCATTAATGAAGTTGAAAACTGACACGCCAAAAATACTGTGCAAGGCTGAGCAGAATTATAGCACAGTGAGTGCCATTTGAAAAGCTGGCAATTCTGATGTTAATCAGATGTATGAAATGTTTATGTAAACACGCATAAAACTGAGATACATATTGAATGCAAGAAGCAAAATTTGCTTGAATAGTGTTTATAGAAAACCTTGAAAGACAAAAAGCTTGGAATTTTATTAGAAACAGAGGGCCTGATTCTTGTACATTACAAATAGCTTAGTTGGACATAATGGAGTTGGTGAGTTAAACAAGTGTTTGTGAAAGAAATCTATGGCCTATGATATTGAATATTTATAGATACACAATGTTATATTTTCCAGAGAACAAGAACCTGACCCTGAATCTGTGAAAGCTTTCCTATTGAACTCTATCATATAAATGCAAGTACCAGGCCCATATTGTGCTGTTTAAGGGAAAGTAGATAGCAGAAACAAAGCTTTAAGTCAGGACCTTTTACAAAAATAGTAGATCAAATCAGAACACCATACAGACCCGGTAACCTATAGTAACTGAATCGAGCCTCCATCTTTCCCAATACTCAATTGGTACCATAGATATATAACCTAGAGAGGTCCACCGAACATCCGAGCTTGTTGTCCAGCACAGTATCACGGGCTGTGGAACGCTTCCCAAGACCTGCCCAATACTTCAGACATTAAAAAGCTCAAAAGCCACAATTCCAGTGTGCCACTGGGAAGCAGTCAGTATCTCCAATGCTATTACAACAGGGCATTAAATAACATAAAATTACCATTCCCAGATCATCCTAATAAGCAGACCACACACCAGGTTCCAGGGTGGGGAAAAAACCCCTGCAGATCTGAACTGGGAAGGAATTTTCCTCCTAACCTCCATCTGGTGGCTGTTCGAAGGATGGGAAGATGACAGTAGTACTCATCTGTTCACTCAGATTCACTATGTCAATGTGATGCTGCCAACAAAACACAATGAAAATAAGTAAAAAGGAAGGCTGGGGAAATGGGCTGAAGCTGGCAGGCTTGCTGCTTATCAGTCTGGGTTGACAGTGGCTACAGGACAACCCTCGGGGTTTGCTTAACCATATATCATTAGGGTTTCAAAGGTCTCACGGGTGTGAACTGAAGCTTAAACCTAAGTGACTGCGAGGTTGGCTTTCTTATGGGTGTGCCAGTAATTACCATTTCTGTATTTACGTTGTAAGGCAAAGGAAATGTTTCATTACTCTGGGTCTACTTGGTGGTTTCCACACTATCCATGCTTGCTAGTGTGCGTATTCACTGAAATAGAGAGTTACTAGGACTTTATCAAGACCTTGTAAAAATAAAAAGCTCTTCAAGTTGTTAAATTCTTTTTCACTGCAAGCATGTCAAGTGAATGATTTTTAACTTTAAAATAACTTGATTTATTTAAAAACTGCAGTTGCCCATATGAAGTAATTTTGCAGTTAACTGACAAATCCACAAATTTTTGCTATTTCATTTTAGGAAGTAAAATTTATTTTGCTTCTAAGGAAATTAAGGGCATAATGAAATTAGATTTAAGCCCACTGTATAATGCATTGCATTTGGTTCACTGGTAAAAACCTTCTCAGTATGTCAATTCTTCGTAACTTGTCAGTTTTAAAAATGAAACATTTAACATTTTCTCCATTTAGTTAGCATCAGCTAAGAATCACAGATTTGTTATCCATGTACTTACCATATATTTTTATGAAAACTATATAAGTAGTTTTGATAAATCAGAGCCAAAGCCCTGTTAGCTACCATTAAACTAGCTTATCCAAACATTTTTTACTTTTCTACATATATGGCTGAAGAGGAAAGAATTAGCCTGGAAAAATGAGACTTTCATAAGGGAATAAGACTTGCACATGTCACTGGAAATCTGCTTATTCAAATGTTCATGCCAACATTCCACTCAATACCCAAAACACTGCTTTTAAACTCAGAGAAAGGAGAAATGAGCGTTTCCAATAGAGCAAGACTCTTTGTGCTTGACCTAGAAGGATGGTGAATCCATCAGCTCTCTCAGAGGTGAAAATGCTCTACACTTTGCAGGATTAAATCTTAGGAGCCCCAGTTCCTAAGCACTTTAAGCACAAACTTCTCTGTTTTCTGAAAAGCGCTTTGGTATCTGTTTCGCTTCACTGAGTTTTAAACAAGTAGTAGTACGAAAGTCGTCGTAAGTCGGCAAATCAGCTAGGACATGTACATTTTGTATGCAGTATGATCGCTATGATCCTGGAAACTCTTAGTCCAACAAGAATATTGTTTATTTAAAACAAATTACTTAATATGTAGCAATTCAGGGTTTGATCCTATAGTCATCTCACATGGTACATTCTCGTGGGAGCCCAAGAGAATTCTGCTTGCATTAAGGTGGGAAAGTTGGCAAATGCATCACATTGCCTTTTTTTTTAAAGACTCTTGTTAAATGTAAGGTTTTAAAATTTTATTTCTGCAGAGTCTGGGCAATTCTGAAGTACACAGTTGTTTTAGTAAGACATTCTAAATACATCACTTGCAAATTAATTTAAAATTTACTTATTTTTGACTCCTGGTTTATTAACGTCCTTGTCTTGTGTAGCTACAGCTGCTGTCTTAGCATTTTGGTGTACATGGGAAAACAATTAACTGAATGAGCTGATCAAAAATCCCAAGCAGAGTAATTTAGTGTCGTATTCATTAGGCCTATTTAGGCAGCTGAAATTATACAGCTCTGATGTCATACCGATGATGTCCATCATCCACATCAACCAAATATGAGGGACAGTGGGTTTTTTCCAAGAACATTTGATTGGGTTAATCTCTTCAGCACAGTCATACAAAATCATGACTTGCCTACTAAAATTCTTATTAGCTCAGACTAATTCATGTCAAAGGAGATCATGCATTTTCTGAATGTCTTGCCAAGCAAAGTTAAAAGAAGGACACGTGAAATGCAGTGTGTGGATGGATCTGGGTGTTTATCACAAAATAAAATGTAAATCTGTCAAGCTGCAGACTGAAACAAATAATAGCAACCTAAATAGTTTCTGGCTTGAATTTTAGCAATGGATTATAAATAATATTAAAATATAATTTATACACCCATAGTCTATTTTGGCATAAAAAAAAAATAATCTTATAACTACTCTTTCTTTTTGCTTCCTGGAAAATGGAAAGGAAAAAAAATTACAATGAAAATCCAGAGTAGTTTCTACCAATGCTTATGTCTCTAAGAAACATTAGATAATAAATCTTCCACCTCTGTTATTAGAACAGTGCCTTGTGTGGCTACCTGTTAACTACAACTAGCAGTTGTATGAGGCTTACTTATTGACTACGTTCAATCTTCACCTAAAGTGTCCTAACTTTTGCTATAAACTGTCTGTGGTGACATGAGAACAATGCATATTCTTCTAGTGTGATAAAGATCTTCTCTTTTTTCCTAATATGCTTTTTTTATTATGTTCTGAAATTTTCTTTAATTCTGTGTTTTGGATATTTCTAGCAGATGCTAGGTCTAAGGCCCTGTTTTCACCTAGGAATCCCTTTTCTGAATTGACGTCATGTCAAACCAATTTGGCAAATTCTGCTCCTAACCATGTGGGCATAATTTCAGTTTTTCCTTTCTAAGGAAAGGGGAGGTAACACTGCATCTACAGCCCTGTGCCTGGGAGCAGAATTAGCTGCAACGTGTTTTGATGAAATTTAAAAGTGAATAAAAGGGGTTAATAAACACTACTCCCCATGTCCTATTGATGCAGCTGGCAACTTTTCAAGTCTCCAGGCAAGTATTCAAGAGTCTGTACTAATAATTCTGAAAGTTAGACTGGGAACAGGTATTGATGACTCAACCCTTCAGTCTTCACATGTGCAACTCCGGTGTGGCTCCCTCCTGCTGAAGGACAGCACCATCAGCTTCTCGGGGTTTCCTGGGAAAGTTTTCCCAGGATCCTTAGCCCGAGAGGTTCATTGTCATATAGAGATTCAAAATACCTCCTTGGGGCTACAAGGGCAACAGAAATGGGGTGAAAAGTCTACACAGTTGTTCTTATCCATTGAAAAAGCTCATTCTGGCTGAACTGGCAAGTAAGCAGCAGCGGTCCCTAGCAGCTGCCAGTAGCTGAAAAGGCTGAGAAGAAAAGCCGCAGTTATCCCGGGACTGACCTATGCACACATTTTCATCGTCCAGCTCTGCAGAAGCATTTCTGAAGTAGCCCAGCCTGCATAACTCACAGTGCTGACCTCTAGTGTTGTGCTTACAGCTCACGCAAATGACCGTATTGAGCAGCTCGATGTAACTGCACCGGTTGGAGTGCCCGAAGCATTCGCAGTCTTTCAAGGAAGAACAAAAATGTATACAAAATGTATACAGCAGCAGAGTAATAGCACATTACATGCTTAGTAAAAATGAACCATGAATAGAAGTATGAATGAATGGCACATACATGTTAATCAATGTAACATGGACAACAGCAGATGTTTATCTGCAATGAAAGTGAAGTTTGTTTCAGGCAGGTTAGCGTGACCCGACGACCATGGCATGACGTCGAAGGTTGGCTGTTGTTGGCAGACCTGATGGAACTGAAGCATTTGCAGTTGTAAACCTTTCAGGGGTACTGGAGGCTCAGTTTCGCTGATAGAAATGCACATCTTTTTGCACAGTTGAGATGAGTATAAATCAAGACATGGGAAAAACTTCCTCATACTAAATATATTAAATACAGTGGACAAAATTGTCAAACTTCATCACGCTTAAATCCACAACTATAAGTTAAATAAAAGCTTTGTTCTGACATAAATGGTGAGTATTCAAAAATACTACTGAACTCTGGGTACTGTAACTGGTAAGCACCTTGGGAACCTGACTGTTTTATTTCAAGACCAAACAAATCTCTAGTTTGACAATTTTGGCCAGCACCTCCTAAAACAACAGAGAAGAAAAGGAAAGAAGAGAGGTGCTATTTAAGAGCTACTTCTCCTGTACTTCTCAGGTAAGCATTTAACCCATTTTTATATTCTGAGATGAAAAACAATTGGGCGAGAAAAGATCATAAAAATTCTGAAATGCGTACTGAATAGAAAGCACGCTTACTGCAGCCATCTGAAATGCAGCTGGCATGACAGCCACTTTTAAAAAACCCCTTCATTAAACCAAGAATGCTGGTGCCTTTTAGTCTTTAATCACAAGCAGTGCTTGGTTTCATGCAGACTAAGTCAAAACTAGAAATGTGTCAATATCATTATAGAAGGCACAGCTATGCTTTGCATAGAAAGCGTGCGTAAGTCTGATCACTCAACTCAGATTGAGCCCAGAATGAATGCAGGAAAGGTTATTAGGATGATCAGAGAAGTAGAGAGCCTATTTAAAAAGTGAAGATTAGGATAATTTGGCTTGTTTAGTCCAGGAAACTGAAGACGGGGGATACCACTGGGCTATAAATACATCAAGGAGATAGCCTTCTGCCATCCTAAGTGAATATCCACGCTAATGGACAACACCAGCACAAGAACAAATGGGTGTTAACTGGCCATTGAGAAATTTCAACTGGAAATTAGGAGATGGTATCTAGCCATTAGGGCACCGACATTCTCAAACACTCTTCCAATTTGTAGCAAAACCACTGATGCTTTAGAGATGTAGTTTATTAGCTGGTGAGAGAGAGTACGGTATGTTTCCTGCAGTAATGGAGTACTGGGTGCAGTAACTTGGACGGGCTTCAAGGTTTTGAAGTTAACTTAGCCTGTGTTAGATAAAGCCATAGCACAGGGTGTAAAATGTTTCTGTACACAACAGGGGTAAGTCCCCTGTGCTGCCCTTCCCACGGTACGCTGCTGATTATGCTGGGGCACCTAATGAGCCTGCTGATCCTTGGCATAGGGTGTCAGATACAGTATTTGTGTCTATCTGTATTTTTATGAAGAAATAGTGATACCGCTATGTTTATGAGTATGTTATGCACACCTAATACACATATGCTTCTTTGGCTGTTGTCTGATGTAGTGCACTGTAAACAGCATCTTATACTGTACAATGCTTAGCACAACATATGTTGCAATGTTGAGAGCTGCCTTTCTGCTGCCAGGAAACATTAATTCAATTTACATATATACACTTAGTTAACATATATGCATTCTTGTTCTTTTCAATGTTATACTGCTAAATCAATGTTTAGCATTGGTTCACACCAGTCTGATAATTTTGATGCCTGTAACTGCAGCAGTACAGTAAAACATTTGGTCTATCAGTCTCGGTACGTTACCACTTGGCATAATTGAGGGGGGAGATAAAAAAGTGTTAATGTTTGTTGTCTTTTGCAGCTGGCCAGTATGGTTCAGCATCTCAGCCAGCCACTCAGCAGCATTTCTCCCCTAGTATATCTGTCCTGCTCGAGTAAAAGCTGTCTGTGTGGGGCAGAGACAACAGATCTAAAAGTGGAAACGAGCACTAGCAAACAGGAGTCACAGGGAAAATTGTTACAATTGTAAGGTTTTTTTTGTGTGTCTGATTTTTAATACAAGAAAGACTAGTTAGTGATGAGCAATCTGATCCTTCTGAATCTCACATTCAGAAGCAATGCTGTCTTAGTCTCTCTGACAAAGGACCTGTCTTCTGCTACCTTTAGACAATTTGGTTTGGTGAGGCTATACCGTACTGGGATGTTTGTCAAACTTGTGGCTAAAACATAATCATGCTGTAGGTGAATTTAGAGGAAATAATTTACCTTGTTTTTTGAACCAGTAACACGCAGCAGAATACTACATTTTTGTTTCAAAAATACACAGACTATAAAGAAGAACCAGTAAATCAGACTATGATACATCATCTTTTGTGTTTAAACTAGCAGAAAGAAATTGAGAATATTCTGTGAATGAATGACCACACTACTTCCACTCTGAACTTGTGATATGACCTTCAATGATATTACTACTACACACAATTAGCCATTACAAAAGCACAGGAAACAAAGCTGCACATAAGTAATTCACTCTGTAACAAGGCTTGCTCCAAGTTATGATTTGGACTGAAGAAACATCTAATAATTACGAACGACTTTGATGTACACACATGCTCCTAAACATATGCAGAAGGACTACGCAAGTTCAGATGTGGCTCATCAACATTAAAGGTAAACAATGAGACCAATTCTGATATTTGTTTGCATTCCTATACGTACTGCTCTTTTGTAACAACTTTGCTGTGTAAAAGAAAGCCTTTGTTTCAAAGTTAACTTAGACTAAGATATAGGAAAGCTCTAGGAATCTTGATCATCAGAGCGGTAAATGCTACATGGTATAGGGAAAAAAAATAGCTCAAAAACACTCTAACATCTGATCAAAGATTAGCAATGGTGCAAAGGAAGAAAAAAAACGTATGGCAAGTAACGATTAAATCAATTTTTTGCTAATTTTTGCTCCCCCCCCCCCCCATTTTCTAGTGCAATACTACGAACTTATTTTGCTTACTGCTGTTGGCCTGATTGCTGAATCGTTTTTACATCCTTCTGTGCTATGTAAAGGGTCCTCATAAGATTGAACTGGAATTATTTTCTCCACTGGCTACACGAGGTGCTACCCTAAACCAGTCAAACACAACATGTAGAATTGCATTCAGCATCATGCCAGCTGGGAAGCTAATACCTGTCAATGGTGAATGGCCTTTCCAGCTGGTGTGGTTCACCGGAACCAGCACACCAAGACCAGAAAGTAGCCTGCTGATTGCACCTGTCAGAGGCACAGCTTAAGGTTTTTAGGCACATGTCTTTGGCTAGCAGCCCAACCACTTTCATGCACTGGCAAAGCCACGCAGTCACTGAAAGAGATGGGGAAACTATCAAAATCAGGCTGCAAATGGTTTACCAACAATGAAACGGCATGAGCTTACAGTGCTAGAGAATGCTGCTTTCAGTTCTGAGTACCACAGGTCAGAAAAGACCCAGATAAACTGGAGACAGTTTAAAGCTGAATAACAGTAAGGAGCAAAGGTTTGGAAAATAAAACCTCAGAGGAGAGGTAAAGATAGCTTAATGTGAAGGAAAAAGAGAGAAGAGATAGCCATGTTAGATTTGATAATTGTCTTTGGATTATTGAGGAATTGTCAAATCCCTTGCCAACTCACAGAAGGATTGATTGTATGAGCCTTTAAAGACTACTTCCAACACAATGATTCTATTGCAACAATCTTGATCCTGTTGTAGAAAGCATGATAAAATTACCCATTGAAGGAGGCTCATAAAGAGGCTGACCATTTAATTGTTTTGTTTCTATAAATTAAATACTTTTTTTCCTGTTTTAATGCTATGCATTTACATCTTTGATATGACATACTATGTACTGCAGAGACAAGGTTCAGCTGAAGCTTCAGCTGTGACCAGTAAAACATGAAATGTCATCACATGAAACAATGGTCAACACACATGGAAGGGAAGTGTAACTTTTAAACTAAGACAGGTAATGCATGAGACAGCTATTAGTCATTTTCTAATTAAAAGCACAAAGAGTATTCCAAGAAAAATGCATTCAGAAATCATTTAAATATTTTTTCTTTTTCATTTTCCAGTAACTCTTGTGTTTCTCCTCTATACCCTAACAAAAGGCAAACAAAGCAGATTTCATTGTAACCTTAGAAATTACCTGCTTCATAACAAACAGCACGGCTTGTTACCATGATCTCATCAAATGGGTCAAACTAAGTTCAAACATTCGTTAATATCCCTATTCCTTGTTAATATGTATTTCATGAATAACGAGATATTCACAATAGCTACAGAAAGACAAAACATCTTTATACATACTCTTTACAGATAAATTGATGAGGGAGAACAATGATAAGATCTCAGGGTTCACACTGTGAATGACAGATATGCAAATGAAACAGGTTGCCTGTAAGTCAGAGCGAATATTGGCATCCTTCGTTATGCCCATATAATTCTATTACTTTGACAAAACACTGAAACATCAGTTCAAAATGCAATGCCTACACTCTGAATTTGCACACTGTTACAATAAAATGAAGATGTAAGGCACACTTACAATGCATTAAAAGACAGAACTATGCATTACGCTCCATGGCATTTACAGATACTTCTGGAGGATATGGACAATGATGTTTAATGTATCGCTTGCCCTCAACTAATCTGCTTATGTATCCTCTTTTACAATTTACGCACATCAGTGAGGAAAACAAGACTCTAGCAAACATTTACTTTCTAGGCAACAATCTGAGTGGTCATATTCATACATTTAACTCCTTTAAAAACAAATGCCATGTCACTTTATATGCCAGCAGCAACTGTCTAAGCAGCAGATTTATTATTTTCTTTGTATGGCTTATGTTTATGCAACTTAGTGCTTCTGTTGTTGTCAATGAAGATGCCTCACCAGTAAGCTGAAGGGTACACTTCACAGATATTCCAGATTCATACAGTGCAATGTTTTCACAACACAGAGCACTATGGAATCACTGTATGAATCCAAGAATTCCTACCTCTCTTGTGGTTTGCAACTTGAACAGAAGAAACAGTTGACATAGCTAATTTGGGAGCAACTGGACAGGTAATAAAATGAACAGTAAATTAGAAAAGGTATCATATAGGAACAGATCAAAAGATTAAAATAAGCTTATCTTCTAACTTTTAAATTAACATTAACAATGGTTATTCTTTTGTAAGGAAAGGGTGAAAGTTAGGGAAAATAAGGTAGATACTATCAAGTATTGAATCATTTTTTGCTGTAATATCCAAGATAAAGACAGGGATTGTAATTCATGTCGACACACTTTGGTGGTTTTGTGTTAGAGGTTATTTGATGGTTTCTCCCAACCCATGACCAATGACTGTATGGTAACCTGAGTGGTCTGCAAAGGGTTTTATTAAATTTACGTGCATATTTATTCTGTCTTAATAGCATAAACAAAGAAAACGCAATAAAATAGTATTAAGTATAGGCAGATTTCTGTAATTATTCTCTTCATACACTATCCTTGATTGAAGTATTTACAATCAATGTTAAACACTGTAACAATATGCTGCAAACACATAATCCGAATAGAAATGCTTTTAAGATTCTGTGTTTTGTGCTCCCTAACAAAATGTCAAAACTAAATTTACTAAAACTCTTATTTTGGGGGAAGAAACACTGAATAATTTTTTGCTGTTCAAGACTTATTTTGCAATGAAGTCTTAGATCACAAGCAGTAGAATTAAGCTATGAAATGCATTAGAAATGCTAAATATCATTTCACTGAGAATGTTTTGATTTAAAATTCCTGTGAATAATGTAGGCTAATCCTTACAGAGAGCAGAGGAGCAGAGATCAATCTGGGTTTTTTTTTTTTGTTTGTTTGAGGAACATATGCAAAAGCTTGGAAAATGTAACATGGGCTAAATGAAGTTATTGGAATGCCAAGGAACACTTCACCAGGGATATTTAATTTAAAATATATGTGAATAATGCAAACTAAAGTACATTACTAATCCTTACAGACATCACAGATCAATTAGTATTTTCTACTTTGGGCACACAGTAGCTTGCACGTGTAACATGACAGACATTATATGTATATGCGTATGTTTTGATTTGGTCATTGTGATCAATGGATTTAATTACAGCCCTTCCAATGTAATTCCCTAACAGCTTCCAAATACATGTTGTTCAGTTTGGGAGGTCTTTTCTAGATCACCTTTTTATTACTTTTATTCTCCATCCGTATGTGATATAGCACAGAAAGTATACCCTTTGTACAATCAAAGTAAGCCACGGGCCAGATTTCTGCAGGCATTTTTTTGGGAGCAAAAGGCAGTAAATAAGGAGAGCAAAAGGATGTTCATTTTTATAATGAACAATCGTTTTGAAATGTGAAGTACAGCTGAATACAACTTCAAATAACAAAGAACCTTACTTTTATTAGTCATCTTAAAAAGTTGTTCTGCCTCTTTCAACACTAATCATCGTGCTGCAGCCTGTGAGTAATTTTTTGTGTGGCACTCAATTGCAGAAAGCTATGAGTCTCTCCTGCGGAGAACTTGCTTGGATTGTGGATGGCATGCAAGCTGACAATACCTCTCAGCTCACTTGGGAAAACAAAGTGGAAACAAGACATTAAAAATGGGTTTGATGTAGACAATGACAATCTTTCTCACTCAAGGATCTCGAAACTTACTCAAAATAGAGACTGCTGTCTAAACTAGTCCAACGTTACCTAGGGCTTTCTGTATATCAGTATGTGTAGCCTGTGCATCTGCTTTTCCAGACTTTTTGCAGTGATGATGTGCATAATCTGAGTGTTGGAAGACCTTTCAGGTAAGGTTTGTTTTATGACTATTTTCTCACAGAATAGCATTACTTAGCACCAGAAGAAAAATGCGTTTGATTATCATTGTTACTACTTTTGCCACCATGTGGGACTCCTTGAAAGCAATTTCAGTAATTTTAGACCACTAGGAATTTGACAGCATCCTACCTTGGTTTGGTTTAGAAACCTCAAGGGAAGAAATATTCGGCCATATCCTATCAAACTTTGGAGGATCTGCATGCATCAGGAAAAATCAGGTTTTGTTATTTACATCTGTGATACTGTTCTAAACAGGCAAGCATATGGACAAAGACATAGATTACAAACATCCATTACTGGACTAGTCTAGGTTGCACTTGAACATTACACGACTCCACAGTGAACAAGAAAACAAGCAATTGATGATTCCCAAAACACCAAATGGACATAAAATACTGTGCATAACAATTTCTCTTCAGTGGTTTAAAATATAATTTTTCTTGATGAGAAGATATCCTAGACCAATATATGTGATTCTAACACCAGGAACAAAACAGGAACATATTCTGTTAAATCTGCTCTGTAGAGATAAAATGACATTATCAGACAAATATGGATTTCTTACCAAAGACACGTATCTTACCGTAACATCCTGTTTTAGGGCCTTTTTGAGTGAATTCTATTTCTGTTATCCGAAGAAATATATTTACCAGTAGAGTGGGCCTTTTCTTTTGCTCTCACACTTTTGTGTGCTGTATCTATTTCCTATCAACTCTACTGATCTATTTTACAGCTTGATTTTTTTTTTTTTGCAAGAACGTTAAATGTCTACATTTCTTAAAGGCCTCACATAATGCGTTACCTACACGTAGAAGCATTTTGTCTCTCAGTGAAAGAATTAGCTATGTCTCTTTAGAGCTTTATATCCTTTGGTCAGTGTGCTTTGGGGCTGGAGGGGAGTGATAATCCTCAGCAGAACGGTGCTCAGTGTTGGAGCTGAGAGTAAATAAAGGGGACACGGTTGCTGGAGGAGGAAAGAAAGGTTTTCTTTGGGTCCTGATCTGGGAAATGGTATTTATACTCTCCTTATTTTTCTGTTATAATCTTTTTTTCTAGGTTTGCACATCACATTCGGACCACATTTTTATCATCTTCTGGGAGTATTGCAATGGTTGTGTCCTTTCTGAGCTGAACGAGATTCTCCTTAACAGTCACATTAGCCCACATAGCAGTGATATTAGTGGGGAGACAGCTATTTCTTCGTTTTTACCTACAAGGAGCTCAGTTGGGTAGTGAACAGATTGCAGTTATCGCAACCTGGTTGGCATTAAGGGTCTAGGCTCATAGGTCTTTTGGAAGAAGGCGTGTTTCACTGTTATGTCCACCTTAGCGGAAGACCTGCAGGGATAGTATGACAAAAGGACTGGGGCTTCAAACATCTGATGTGGAAGGAGGACATGATTTTTTTCCATAGTATCTTCTGACCCATTTGTCAAGGGTGAAGCGAAATGGGCTGGGTGGGGATGGCTGTCCCAAAAGTCCTTCCACATAGAAAACAATTCAAGGAAAGGATGATGACCTGCACTGTGCCATTCACTGTTAGGTAGTCTTCTGCAACTGAATAGGTCAAACTGTGATATAATCACATCATTACATCATATTCTTGCATTTTGGTGCTTTTTCCTTATCAAGAACATGGAAGAAAGAAAAACTGAGTCAGTTTGGTAGATTCTCAAGTAGTCTATGTATTGATTCAAAATAACCTGCCTCTACTGGTCAGATCCACCAATTCACACACATAGGAAGTGCAAACACAATAGAGTGTATGACAAAAGGTCTAAAAGCCATACTTACTGAGGTGGTATGATAACCCTAGCCCACTGAAAGACTGTAATTCCATGCACCTGAGATACCACCTTCCTCCTCCTCCTGAAAAACTGACTGACTGATTATGTTAAAGAAGTTTAAGCACACACAGACAAATTACTTGCAGAGTTAATTCACTCTTAAAAGTTTTGGTAGTTTTAGGAACACTTAGGTTTGACCTGAAGATTTAAAAGGGACTGGACATTAGAGAATACATATAAAAATCAGGACCTTAAAAAGGAAAAGCAATCCTTATTGACTACATTGTCCTGCTGTCCGCTCAGCCTTTTTGTCTTTTAGCCATTGCGCAACATCAGGGTTCTTGCAGAAAACCTGTAAGAATTCAGACCGGAGCTTCCAATATCCTACTTCTGCACGCCTACTCCAAAAATTCACACACATAATGGTCTTCAAGTGAAATGGCCTAGGAATTACCAGAAGTAAAAGTAATAGCATCAGAGCTTTGTAATGCCTTAGGACTAACCCTCTAGAATATCTGTCATTTAATAAACTGTAAGTCCGATATAAGAAATCAGATATTTTCTATAATCTGATTCATATAATCAATAATATTTCATATGTAATCTTCTTCTGATGATTTCCCCAAGCAATCTCTTATCTTGTCCAAATAAAATCATTACTTGTATGACAGAAAAATCAATGTTACATATTTCTTAGCAATCCTATAAATGCTATAGATCTGTGCTCCTTTTAGCAAACTTACTTAAAATGGAGGTTGTGACTTACTGCAAAATAATTAAAAATTCTCTGACCCTTTAAATTAGATTACATTGAGCTGAGTTTCTTAATGGACATCCAAAACAATAAAGGGAATATTTACAGTGCCTGAAGACTACTAATTAAGTATTTTTACTAGTGATTATTACTAGTTACTAGTGATAATTATGATCATCTTAGAAGGGACTTTTGGATGTCATTTGTTCCACCCTTTGCTCATAGCAGGGTCAACTTCAGAGTTACATGAGGTTGTTCAGGGTCATATCCAGCTGAGACCGGCTGCTGTCTTTGGTGTCTCTGGGCCGGTTGGTAATGTGGTTAATGTTTCTATTAGCTGCCTTTTTTTTTTTTTTTAAATCTTTGGTAAAGATAATATTTTTTTCTTAAATCTTTATTCATGGACTGTATTATCATCAAGATTACAGGTTTCTTGATAAAGGCCTTTATTCTTATTTTTGAAATTTTCTGTGGTTTTGTTTGTTTGTTTGGTTTTTTTAAATGGAGACAATTTTAAATGCTTTATCTAAAAAGGTATGTGAGACATCCAAGTCAAAGAAGGTTGCCTGCCATTCCCACAAGTATGTTGGAGCAGATGAGTCATCCTTTGAACAGGCACTGGGAGGATTAGTTTAGCAGCTAGTTATTCTTTTCTAGCAACTTATGAAAATATTTCTAGTCCTCAGTGATTACCACTAAGGGTTTTATTTATAGAGAAGTTGACTAGATAAACTAAGCTTTTCCAGAACACTTCCATGTATGGACAGTGTATTCTGTAATTAAGTAATTATTTGCCAGAATCATTAATGAATTTTGGTGTACGTATTCTAGAAGATACATAAATCTACTGTAATATATTCTATGACAATTATTCTGGGCAAACGAGGCTATAGAAATGTGAAAAAGAGACACTAAAAATACATTTCAGTGTTATTATTTAAAAGTGAAGCTACTGTAGGCATCTAAGAGTAGAGATATGTGAGCTGTATGACTGAGCAGAAGATCAGATATGACATTTTAAATTTGCATTGGAAGTTTCTGCGGTTTTAGTTACTATTGTTCCAGTTATATGCAGAAAATAACTGTTGGAAAACCATCTTACTTTAATGAAGTAAGGAGGAACTGATTGCATGATATTTATTAGGTGTGTGATAATTTTGGGTTTTTTTTCCTCCCAGTCCTTTTCTGGATATACAGTATTGGAATGACCTATTATATTAAACAAAGAAAACACGTCTCAAGTATTCACTGGGACTGCGGTCTGCACCAGGGGCTACCTCATGGCTTCAGATTGGGGAAACAGTGGAAACGAACGAGTGGTTTCATCCTGATTCCAACCAGACAGCTGCACATGAAAAAACACCTGTTGTGATGTTGGCAGAAATTAATCGGCACTTTGGTTTCCCACTCCAACAAAGTACTGAGCTAGCAGTAAAATTAAAATGTATTCCCATGGAGAGGGGCTATCCTTCCTCAGGGATGAAGAGCACAGGTGATGGAGTGTGTGAAGACCATGGTGCTGCCTGGGCATCTGCGCTCTATGGCAGACTGGTGTATTTTCATCTCCTAGACTGTTTCTGCTGACCTGGTCCACAAACAATGCCTTTGCTGAAAATTACTACAAATAAATCAGTAAGTCTTAAATAATGGTCACTCTAATGGCAGACAGGGAGCACTTGTGTTGACAACTATCATTACTTATTTAATTTGTAATAACAATAACGAAACCCTAGTGAGAGACTCTGATTAAGATGTTTTTTAACTTTCCTTCAACTTCTATTTAAAACACAAAAAAGCAGTAAAAAAATTGTCAGTGTAAGCTTAATGATTCTAGTAGAAGTCCGTGTTTCTGGTCATAGAAAACTGGCCTTGCCACTGCCTGTTTTAAACCATGAATAGTAGAGAGTAAATATCTATTTTAAAATATAGATGTCTGCTGAGCACAGTGGAGTTGTATGTATGACAGTGGGTTTAGTTATTAATGTTAGACCAAAAATTAGGAATAATAAAAACCAGTGCTCACTGAAATCAATGGCAGATTTAGTAACTGCTGGAATAATTGGGTGTGTTTATATCAGATCATATTCCATCACTTATTGCAACAATCACACTATCATTATTACAGCATTTCTATCTCGTAAGGTCTGTCTGAAGTCATGATAACCTACCCCACATAAAATTTGCCTTCCAGCACTTTCATAATGCTGCAAAATCTAACTCATCAAAAGGGAAGAAAAACTGCTGAAACAGGTTGGGTTTTTTTTGTTTTTTGTTTTTTTTTTTTTTTAATCACCCCTTTATTTTAATAAGTTTAAAAAAAATACTTTGCCAAATGTTAGGCAATCTTTTTTGGAGCAATGTAGGAAATTTCATACCTGTTCCTTTGAAGAAAGGAGAATTCTGCATAAATGTGAAGATGTGGTTGTTTTATGGCAGCTCCTCAGCCATAACAGCTTTTATAACTGTTGGAAGAATTTAAATGCAATTAGTCCTTTACATGTCCACTTGTTGTCTTAGAGTAAAAGAAAGTGATCTTTTTAGAGGCTTTAAAAAAAATAATCCAATGATCCAGCTCTGGAAACTTTCAGATATCAGAAAAAAACCTACTGATTTTAACAAATGTGTTGGCTAATTCTCGAACTAATGATGTCTGAGGGAGTATTCTTCAATTGTAAGCATTTCCACTAAAATATTTGCCAAAGTCCACAATGAATTCAAGTATTTTTGGAAGGAAATATTTAGGTACTTTCTCCTGACAAAAAAAAAAAAAAATTCTGTTGATGGGTTGCAGGGGTTGTTCCTTTTTATTTTGATTGATTTCTGCTTTTTCCTACAAAGATGCTGAAAATTGGCTGGTCGACTGGGATTATTGTACAGTAATTCACAACTGATGAAGAACAGTAAATCAAGATTATTTTTTTTAAAAATCAGAACGCTGATTTGGAAACCTCATTCTTCCCTCATACTCTATGAAATAAATTGATTACATGTCTAAGGTACAGAAAGAAAAAGAGAAGGTAAAATATAGAAGTGCATTTTTTGCTAGCAATTGCTCCCTGCGCTTTATAGATAATTAGATTTTTAAGTATCTTCATGGATCATGTCTGCTCTCTATAAACTTCCCTGAGTAACTGTTGCTAAACTTGTATATTGCAAGTGCAATGTGTTTGCACGGGTACCATGGTACACATTGAAATGTCAATACCTTATTTTCTATAGTGTCCTATTAATGGTTAAAAGAAAGGTAACTGTGAACTAAGTAATTTCCACTATATTACAGCAAATAAAAAGAAGCACTGAAAAGACAATTTGACTGATGCACTGTTTTTAACTAACCTAAGATGATGAAGGTAAACTGGGATGAAGAATGAGTAACAATACTGAACTGTAAGTGGCCATGTCTACTAGACTGGTGAGAATGGCTCTTCTTATCTGTTAAAATTGGTGGATCTGGCAAAACACCAACTGAAAGAAAGGCTCCCCCAAATCCCACCCCAACAACCGGTCGGTGGTCCCTGGAGCAGCCCTGGCAGTTTCTGACCCTGCACTAGAAATCACTCTGCAGACGGCTTCTGCTCAGCGCTGAGGTCAGCGCAGGCGCGCCGCTTACTGAACTTCAAGGGTGAAATCCCAGTTATGCAGAAGAAAACTGTCTCTGTTCTGAATCCTACCAGGTAAATAAACTACTCACAATGTCTTTTATCTAACAGATTCTTTCAGATCCAGTGTTCAAACGAGTGTGTTGTACCACATAGGCTATCAGAATTTTATTTCAGCCCAGTAATGTTTTCATGTAATGGTTAATCTAATTGTTAATACGAAAAATTCTGAGTGCTTCGAAGTATTAAAGGAGAGAAAACAAATACTGTTACTGGCTTGATAATATAATCAGTTACTTAGATAAGGTGATTGCCTTAGACTAGGAGCCTGATTAACACTATTATTTATTAAAAAGTCAGATTTAGATAAAATTGAATTGAAATGAGACCATTTTGCTAGTACATCCAAAATAGTAGATATAGTCTGAAGACAATATTTACGTGCTCTAAGGAGATAAACAACTTAATGATCTCTCAACAGTACAGCTCTCTCTGTAAAACCTGACCTCGAATAATAATAGAAAAGTAACGTCCAACCTAGTTATGCATGTTTATATCCTACTGGCATGTGTGGGTGTTGTGTACATACTCTAAGCCAGAGCTTGGCATTGTAATGGCTTTGATCCCATGACTGTATATTTAATGAGAGAACTTCTCGGGTACCGCAAGGGGGCAAAATACTTTGTGATGTTATAAAAAAGAAAAAAAAAATCCACTAGTATTTGCTCTCACGACCTTTTAAGATATATATTTACCACCCAAAAATTTCATAATGAGTATGTAAACCAAATAAAGCTACACTCAACCTGACAATATTTTAGTTCCAGAAAAATACCTACTAGATCTTTCAAGGTTAAGAAAACAATAAAATATAAGAATGCCCATTCAGTCTTTTTTTTTTTTTTTTTCCTTTTGTGTCTTGCATTTGTTATCATTAAAAAAAATTCTCCTCATTTGAAATTGGCTATAAAGAAGAACAAAACCCTGGAGAACAAAGCAGAAAATACCATTTGATTATCGTGATTGCATCTTGCACTTGGGTGCACGGTCTGTCTCTAAACTCTGACTCATCTGCCACCAGCAGGCTTTAAGGTGATAATCACCCACACAGAGCTATTTGCACATCATGTCTATCCTATCCTGTATCTAATTATACCCTTTATAACAAACTGTTTAGCATAATTAGTGGAGTTATGCTTTACAGGAATAAGGATAGAAGCTATAGTTTAGAAAAATCAACTTTTTGAAGGCATATATGTACAGATTAGTAACTTTGGTATTTGGTCACAAGAATGAACATTTTGATGCACTGGTCTGTGTAAAATTGTACAGTCATTATTTTAGCAAGTAAAATAATGTACCTTTCAGAATATTTACATACTGTATATAAGCATTGCTTACAATTATGAAATGGTTTTGGGACTCATTAATTGCTAACACTTTCACCAGTATTTTTCCAGACATGGCTGAAAAATGCTGAAAGGGTCAGCATTGGAATCAGGAATGCTGGAAATGAGCAGAGAACCTATTATTCAACTGATAGACAACAGCAGGTACAAATGACCTTAATGGGAAAGCTCTGATTTTTTTTTTTCTTTCTTTTTCTTCTAGATGATCAGAAAGGATGTTTACATAATGACCACTCTTTCTTTGTGTTCAAACTTTAATGATGAGCTGCTTTAATACAAGATCCTTTGAGGTAAAAAAGGAATAGAGAATGATACATACATGTGCACACAGGTAAATTTATTTTTCTTTGCTTGCTTTCACTGCAGTCTTAAAAGTGTTAAATGAACATCGCTTGCAGTGGCATCTTCTTTGTATGCTGGCAGTTTAGTCTTCATAACCACCTGCCCCAACCCCATCCTCCTTATTTACTAGGAAAAGCTTGAAGCACACACAAAAGCTAATGCCATTCCCCGCCTCCCCCCCCTTAGTGTCTGCTGCCAGGCAAAATAAAACCCAAAGTGTATCTCCTGAGAGTAACTCCCTGTCCCCAGATGGGGAAAAACTCCGCTGATATGAACACAAACATTGTATTAGCATAGACAAAAGAAGAAATCATGCAGAATCCATTAAAGCAGCCACAACTAATTAATCTTGTTTGTTTTTATGCGTTAATTGTACTTCTGTTAAATTCTCTTAGAGACCAGGATAAATTTATGGGTTCTATCCTTGTTTAACGATAATTCTGCTATTTCTATTTTATAGGAAAGATGTTCAGAACATTGTGCAAGTAGAACTATTTTCCCCCTGAGCTATTTAAGAAAAAACACGTGAAAAAAACAAGCAGAGTATCAGTATTTACTTGTGCTCACGAAGAGATGCTCGTGTTTTATCCTTTCCAGGTAGGCAAAGAAATTTGTTGAATTCTACCACATATTATTCCAAGGTATTTACAGCAGATTAAAGATAAAGCATAGACTTGCAGAAACTCTTGTATTTCCTATGGAATGTTAAACAAAATTTTCTCCATTTGTAATAGATAAACTGTACTAATCACTCCAGAGTAAAATACAAAGAGGTCAACAATGCATCCTTTCAGGTCACCATTGTTTAAAAGGTATTTGAGTTTCCCTATTAAGTTTTCAAAGGCCAACATCTGCTGATGCTCAGAAATGGTAGATGTGGTGACGAAGGCTGTATGGAGCGTGAAGTGAAAACACAACCATATTGTCCATGCAACACAGTACTAAGAAACTTATAGCACAACCAGACTTCAAAGAGCTATTTTCCCATTCGTCCCATTTCTGTTATTAGTGGCAGGAATATTCCTGAGAACAGACATAAATTTCTCTTTCATTTAGTTCATTTTCTTTGGTTATAAAATACATGTATAAACACAAGGTTTTGAAAACAGCGTATCACTGTGCATTTGTAGTCATGCAAATGCCAAAGGAGATACTACAGTGGGAAAATGACGTTATTAAGATTGAAGGCTTTCATTTGCGTGTTACTGTCATTGAGGCTGTTTCACTATTTAAAGCTGCAAAACAGATGCCCTGGCATTCAGCTGTTAACGCTGCTCTCATCTGCAAGGAGGCTAGTTTTGATGGCATTTAACTTGCCATCTAGAGCTTAACAAATCAGCACCATTCATGAGCTGAAGTAAACCTAGCTGACTTATAAATTGACAGACCTGACCCCGCATCGTAAGAAGCGAGGCAGTTTTACCCAAATTATTAGAAGCTTTTCAGTTGGCTATCAGGTATGGCAAATTGCATTTTACTACTGTGATGTTTTATCATTGTGATAGTCCTGCGTCACACAAGTTGTGTCTAAAGCCTCTGCAAAGCTGAGGCTGTGGGGAATGTTCTTTCAGCTAGCCGCAGCAGGATCCCATTTCTAGCTGCCTGCTTTATTTGTAATCAGCTAACGTGTCACGACTGTGTACACTTCGCAGCTATGGAACTCAGCTAGACTCACAGCTCAGCTACTGTGCACTTAGTGTCCTCAAGTGTTTTATTTAATTAATCATCTGTTTCGCCGATATACTAGTTCTTTACATAATGGTGGTAGGGTTTTGTTATAGTTTGTGTAATATTTTGGTGCTTTAATTGCATATAGGAAAGTAGGTTTTTGTGAAGGAACACAATTCTGATTATTTTGTGGAGTAAAGCCCAGTTCAAAGGCCACTGGAGTTAATTCAAGATTCCAGCAGATACATTTCATTTGCTAAGCTACTTCATAAAAACGAAACCTCTTCCATTTATAAACTCTTCCATTTGCTCTTTGCATTTACACATGCACATACCCACATGAAAATTAATGGTCCTATACTTCTCTGTTATTAGCAAACATTTTTTTTTATTTGTAAAGGTGCTCAACAACTATTTTCTGTAGAACGTTGTCTTAATTCTCTGTATAGCACTCAGTTTTATAGCACTCAATTTTTATGTGCTGATCAGAACTGATCAGCAAATCTGCAGTTGAAGGCAGATGTGTTGTCAGTAGGGACATTCTCTCTGACCACGTAATACAGTTACGTGGTAATGCAGCAGAGGAAGGCCAATACATATACATATAGGCCCTGCACTACAGAGCACATTTTTTAGAGAAACATTATCTGCACCAGAAAGGGATGTTGGGAAATTAGATCCAAGAAGCTGAATGACAATGCAAAACAATACTGGTTTTATTACTTACTACCAATACTGGAAATACTGGGTATACCTGTAGAGAAAGAAAACACAAAAAAAAGTACAGTTAGCTGTTTGCTGTAGTTGGCTGAGCTATTATATCTATGAATCTGAAAACAATTTTTTCCAAATTTTCAGAATATTATATCAACACATAGTTAAACCAAGCAACTGCCAATGTGTACCCAGCCCTTCAGAAATGCAGAGTCTTTAGATTTTTCAGTACGAGGCTGCAGGGACTACTAAAAGGTGTTGACAGATGGGTATTTCTGGGACGTACACCAGCTCTCTGAACTTCATGAATTTGTTCAGAATAGTTTTGTATTTCAACTAACCAGCCATTAGGTTTAATGGTCTAGATAAAAATATCAGTCATGCATGTATTATACAGATCTAGGAGAATAATTTAACCAAGGGATAAAAGCATTGCTAACTGCTTTGGCCAGCTGCTTAAATCAGTTGATACCTTCTGTTGAATTAACTGTATATAGCTATTTTTTTCCTCTTTTACCTGATGGTTATCTAAATTAAGCTATGGGAAAGAAAGGTAATTGAGCGAAACAGTCTAATGCATTAGGTTGGTCATATTGACTAACCCTCTCATTGATTATTTTTTTTTTCCCCTTCCTCTGCTTTCGTTTCAGTTCCTAAGCTGAATTCATGTAAGGAAACCATTCTGGAGGCAGGTGAGATTTACCAGAAGAAGTGGGGTTGCTGAGGAGTAAAACTCCTCTGCTGGATTAGCAACGCAGGATCTCATGTTGCATGATGCAGTCCCGACATGTAGCTTGTTGTCAGGTCTGCCCTGAAAGGTGTGTAGCACAAAAATACGGACACGACATTTTTCCTGAAATGCCATTTTCTTTAGATTAAATGGTATTGCTAATGGTGCTATTGCTAATCTCTTGGGTTAAAGCCATAAATTGCAGATCTGTATTTAAATCCTGGATATTTGCATTGTCTTAGTTAAATACAGTTTGCCTTTTGTAAGTTTTATCGACTTTTGATGGCATGCATTTCACTGCAGAAATCTGTCTGTTTCTCCATTAAACATCTGCTATAGTTCTTTCAACATTTATCCTGAAGTTCCATCTTACTCCGAGATGGCATGGACCTCATTTAGCAATTAGGCAAACTGGAGCGAAGGAATGTCTTGGGGATAAATGATATTCACTGCAAGCAAGGTTGTAGAGTCAGGCTGGGAACATTTCTAACTTGCGGCATGGCTAAGACAACGCTGAAGTAACTGTGTTTGCAGAATGGCAACCATGAACAGATCTTTTGTGTTTCACCACAAGAGTCCTGGGGCACACATCAGCATTGCAGCTCTGGTTTCGTACCCTATGGAAGCTGTGGTCTGGCAGAGCGCTGGGCACTGCACTGGGCGCAGCACCTGCTGCTAACAGAGCCCTGCACTCGGATGTTGTTTGCAAACTTTATTTTTTCTACTTCTGCTGATATTAACACATATTTTCCAAAAATTGAGAATCGTGAGGTATTAAAAGCTAAATAAAAATATCATAATAGAACAATGCTGTTATAGTTCTAAAAAGTAAGAAAAAGTGCCTTTTTCAGTTAGAATGATGTAAGACAACTTCTATCCCTTTGTCTTAAATGTCAAAAAGGCAATCAATTTTCAAATAATTTCCCCTGAAATTTCAATAACAGCTTGTTTACATTTTTGCAAGTCATCGTAGCTGTTTTAAATTAGCAGCATTCATTGTCCTTTATATACTGATGGAAACTGCACAAATATTAGATACAATACAGATACTGCATTCTCACACTCACACTGCCACTGTGAAACGGTATTTGTATTTCCTCTGGGTATACTCCCCCGCCTCAAACCTTTTTCTCTCCTACACACACATAGAAATATCCTTTCCTTTCTCTCCTGAACAGATTGTAGCAAAAGGAGAGATTTTCCTACAAGTCTGCTCTCCTCATTTTACTGTATTTCAAAATTTTCAATGAATTCATAGTGATAAACGTTTCCTGGGCAGAGAATAATGAAAACAAGACGCCTGCTACCCTGAAGGGCTCTGTATTGACCTTGCAAAGTTGTCTTGGGGTTCTGTTTGAAAAGTTTTTTATATTTGTGTACTGAGTTTCTGGGTTAGCGTGGTATTCTGTATCCAGCTTGAGTTTTGTAATACCAGGTATCATCCCTGTGTGCGGTGACTGGCCTTGACAGCGCACTACTTTATGCCCTTTCTGCTAAAGAGAATGAGAACGGCACATCTAAGTTTGTCTGGAAAACGCTGGTTATGTAGGGCCACGAAGCAGGATCTATTAACACTCTGAAAACCGCACATATGATGGGAAAATTATTCTTAGTAAGAGTGTTTTCATGAGATCTGGAGCTACATATTGAGGCTAGCTCTTGAATTCAGCTGAGCTGTATTTGGTGCAAGTCCTTAGGTAACAAGGCACAGGAGGTGCGATTCTGCCTCTCCTTGGCTGCCAACGCGGAGGCACGCGGGGGCCCGACCGCACGGCTCTGCCCGTGGCACCACCGCCGCGGCCACCAACAGGTCCACTGCTGCTGGCCTTTGGATGGAAACCGGTACGTTATGTGACGTGGATCGTTTCCAGTCAGCCTTCTATTGAAATCTGTGAGTACTCTGCAGCAGTGAAATGGTGTGAACAGGTTCTAGAGAGAGATGAAGAAGCAGGCCTATTGCTTGTCTTGATGCACAACTCTATTCAGCTAGACGTAAAGAGTAAATAAAACCAAGTGACTGCATTTATGAATACTCAGTTGTTAAACCAAAGGAATGTTTAGTCTAAATTATCTTCTAGTTGAAATCACTGGGATGGTTATTAATGGTAATAGTTTTATAGCGAGGAAACAGCAAGTAAAGCATGCAAAGAAAGTTCAGGGGTAGCTACTGCCCCTGAAATGGCAAACACTGCAGAAGAAAGTCTCTAATACTATTTATTATTTTTTTACTTGACTTGAGGGTGGTGGTTTAGTATATTACATGTTCACTGTAAGTGCATCTAAATATACATGCATTACTTGAGAGAAAAAAAAAAAATATCTGGTGTTTTCCTTTCACAGGATCTTCTGCATCTGCCCTGTAATTTTCTCATTTCCTCTTTTTCCAGAAATGGGTTGTTTTAGCTATTAGCTACCATGGAGCTGACTGTTGAGAATGGAGAAAAAAGCAAATCAGATGCTAGCAAAGGAAGCAAGTTTTTGATTTCTTTTATAGTTTGTGTCAGCGTGAAATCCCTAACACAAAGGAACAGCAGCAAGCTTTCGGTGAGCAGGGTCACACGGCTGCTTCCAGTCTCAGGGCGGGTCATACCCTGCGGTCCCTCTCATCAGCTCTGTCGCCAATGCCCGTGTGCGCTTCCTGCCAGCAGCGCAATTAATGCAGCCAGGCTACGTCTCTTCCTGGGCAGGGCGTACACGTGGGATGAAGGAATCATCCAGTCAACTTGGTCTTGCCTACCACCATTCCTACCTTTCCTGTAGGAAAGGAGAAGATAGCCTCTTCTCCATCCCAAGTTGAACGTGCCTCTGCCGTATGATAGGGAGCCAGGGACAGGCTCCTGCTGCTATCAAAATACTACACCCAGCTCGCTCGCATTCAGGGAAAGAGTGTCACCAAGAGCTCGGTGAATTGTCCAGGTGAGGTGAATACAGCCCAGAAACTGAGAAGTAAGACTGCCTCCTATGAAGGCATGGCAGGATACAGTAGTAAATAATGCCGTGCAGGTTTGGATTCATATTAATTGCTGATCAAAGCTGTGTGAGAGCTTTTCTGACAAAAGAGACGTCCTTGTAATTGCACTCTGCACCACACATTTTAACTCTTAAGCAGGAGCAAAATATAGAGTTGTATTCCATAGCAAAGAGTCAGAGCAGGGCTGTTAATGCCACATTTGATCTTTTGCTAGAATATCTGTGCTGCAGCATGACGGGACTCCCTGCAGTGAGTCTTTTTTCCCTTTGCGACTCCTCCACTGAGGCATGATTGCAATATCAGATCCTCAGCATCAATTTCAGAAGTTCTGAATTCTCTAGTAATTTAAGCCCTGAGAAGCTGGAGGAACCTAGCATCTTGTAATCCCTCAAAGGGAGTGATTGTTATGATCACAGGAGTAAACTTTCCGTGTATTGCCAAACCTGTATTCAGCCAAAGGACCATACACAGTGAAAGACACAATTCTCAGGAAATTTTACATGTGTTTCATTGCAAGAGTCCTAGAATTCCTGCTACTGTTAATTTTGCGGTTGCTTGCTCTGTAAATATTGAAAATTTTTCACTTCCCAGAAAAAGAACCGCTGAGATGAAGTTTGTTATTCTCCACCTCTCTTTCCAATAAATGGGGCAGAGAAAATATTTATTATTGGTTTATTGGGTAACACCTTTTAAAATTTGGGTCTTTTCTCATGCTGTTTTACTGACTCCAAGCCAGTTTTAAAAACTGTCTGTCTAGGAAACTCCCAGTGAGATCAAATGATTTTATTTCAAGTAATCATAATTTATTGATAGAATATTAGATATTAGAAACTTTAAAAAGCCTGGAACTCAGATAATTTCTGGAACTTTGAGTATCTTATAACAGACACTTTGCCTTCCCATACTGCTGCTTGAGGATTAGAACCCTCTTTCATTGCTCCTCTTCACTGTGTATGGCAAAAATAGAATTGTTTGAAACCAGTGACGAATGGAAGCAATTCATTTCCCAGTAACAGATGTCACCATAACCAGCACAACCAACCAACTCAGCAGGGTCACGCAAAAGCATGGAGTGCTGAAGAACAATTTTTCAAGCCCCATTTTAAAAAAATACAGCATGTTATTTATAGCACACTGGCTTTTAGGTATGTACCTGCAATGTTTTGCTGGCCGTTGCTAGTTGGAAGGAAGTTAGTTCATCATTTGCAGGTTTTCCTGACACATCTGTTTTCCTGAATGCTCTTGATACACTACAGTTTTGCTCCCACCACCATGTTTCCCAGCCTGACACAGTTTTTGTGTTACATCTTCCCGTGGCTTTGCATCTTCTGTAAGCTTCATGAGCCAAAATTACTATGTAATATAAAACAGGAACAATAAGAGGCTTTGCTGTTCTGTAACTTATTACTGAATTTGTATCTTCCTTTTTCTCTATGAAAGATGTTATCAAAATCATCAAGGAGCAACATTTTGCCTCTTAAGCAGGAGTGTCCCATTCCTTCAAATCGAGATGATGTGGGTTCACCTCCTCTACCTCAGTCATGAAAGCAGACACTGGAGAGTTCCTTCCAGTTGTTTGGGAGAGCAGGGCCCTTAGAAAATGGGACACTATCTACTTTATGAGTCTGCTTTGCCAGGACAGCGGGATGTGTGATCTTTCCAGTTACAGGGATACACGCTATTTAGATTCCTGAATAGAAAGCCTGCCATCACACCACCTCTTGGCCAACTTCATTTACCCTGGTCCTTCAAGATGGTTTTGTGTCAGCAAATATTCATGGAGACAACTACAAACACAGATGAGGGTAATCAGTGCAATACTTCAAGTGCCATATTTTTTGCCAGAAACTGTTTCTGTGGCAGCTGTGCTGCAGTGGTGCCTCGTAAGTCTTTTCCCATTCAGGGAGGATTAAGGCCGTGCTGCTGAGACAGGGGCTGCTCTATCAGAGGGGGATCCACGGCAGGAGAAATTCGATAAACTGATTGAGACTATCTGCCTAACTGTTGATCGAAAAGAACCACCAATGTTCCCTGCGTTCTGGTCAATCCTTTGTTTCACGCTGAACTGCGAATTAAGGAAGTCATGTAAGAGCTGGGAGGCAGTTTTCAGCGAGTGTCAAGCACTTCTGGTACAGGTTATTGGTTGCGGAGGGACTGACAAAAAGCGAGCAGGCTTTGATGGATGGGAGCCCAGCACAGTCTTAGACAGCTCTGTCTGATGGAGCAAAGAACATAAGTGCCAAAGATGATCTAAAGAACGGGAGGAAGAAAAGGGCTAGTGCTGTCAGACACAAACAACTGCTGAGGAGAAAAGCTGTCTTGTAATACCAAGTGTAGAGAAATTCAATAAGTTCACTTTGAGTGTCAAAACATATTGCAGAACAAACTATCCATGGAATGTGGCAGCACAAGGGAATAAATGTAATCACAAAATAGTCAATAAAATAGAGTGAAAATATAAAATAAATGCTATGCGGGAGACAAATGTGGAAATATTGTTAGTGCCAGTAAACAACAGAGCACTTGGTGTCTTTCACAAGCAAATGAGGGAAAAAAATGTTTTGCACTCTCCTGAAGAACTCATGTTGACTTGAAATGAGAAGAAAACAGCTTTATATCAAGGTTTAGGTTATGACTGGAGTGTATTTTAGAATGGTCTTGTATTTCATGAGCTGTAGTTTAAGAAGGTATAATAAAGTCTTATTGGTCACAGAAAAATGGCAGAAGCAGAACAGTGGAAACAACAGAATTTCCAGTTGGGAAAGATTTGGAAACGGACATTAGGCTTTTTGTTGAATCTGAGCAAATTTCCCAAATTCAGAGAATCTCAAGAAAAAGGATCTTTTTATTTAGTGAAAAAAATTTCTGAGTGTTGCGTTTATACAACTATTTTTAGCTGTACACCTTATTTAAACACACTCATGTTAAAAAAAACTCAAATCCATTTAAAATTTAAAATATTTTGGTCTTAGATGGAAAAGACAGACTCCAGAAAGTGGAGGAAGGAAGAGTATCAACGGGACACTGTATTAGTGGATTATATCAAGTGTCCACAGGGAATTAAAGTAAAATATTAAGGGAAGTTTAGGGTCAAACCAGAGAAGTTAATTCTATTAACATGTTCCAGAAACTGTTTACAGAATTCATGCCTGACTAGGGAGAGTATGATGCTAGGGCTGCATTACTGACCACACCATGGAGATGGTGACATAAATGCAATAAGGTAAGTGAAATTACATTGGCTGTGCAGAGTTTACACAATAATGCAAAATTTAATGTGCTCCGACACATGCGGCATTAAATCAGGAAGTGACAAAAGAAATGAAGCTTTTACATACCATAAATGATTGCTGTTTGTAGCAAGTAATCAGCAACCCACAACAAGAGAAGCTGATTTAATTCTGAGTAGTACATAGGACCTGATTGAAGAAGTAGTTATCAGAGAACCACTTCTGGACTGAAAGTCAACATACTTGTTGAGTAGGAAAAGGATTAAAAAAAAAAAAATCCACTGAAGTCCTATTTAACTTTCAGAGAGTGAGCAGATAAAAATGAGAAAGTTCATTAAAAGAAAAATTAAAAGAACAGCTAAAAAAGATTTAATGCAAACAGCATGGAGGCAGGCTAGAGATAAAGTGTATGGGAGTCAGAATAATCACATATAACCCATCAATTTTATAGAAAAATTATAAAAAGCAACTCTCTCATAAACAAAAAAAACCCCTCAACACCCAACCCAAAACAGCAGAATGAAGATGATTTTGGAAAGACACCCTTCAAAAGTGTAAGTCATCTCAATGGAGAAAGATTCAATGGGAAAAAAAGCATAAAATTTATCAAGTTAAATATAAACCACAGTATTCTGAGAATAAACTTGCTGCAGACATAAAAGTTAATAATTCTTTCTTGTTAAAATAATCACACTAGAAGCAGGAGGCCTCCCAGAGAGATGTTTGGGTAGATAGGCAATCAAGGTATAAAAGTACCGAATACCAAATTAATTGTTTTCACTGATGTTCACAACAAAGAAGGTTAGAGAGATTCTCACAATCTGAGGAACTTTCTCAATGTCTCTCATCATCTAAAGGTGTTTTAGATGTAAATAATGTCTAACAATACAAATTGCCATAAGGTGATGTTCATCCAAAAAGTGTTTTAAAGGAACTCAAATATGACATTTCTGAACTAACTGCCATAACGTATAACCTGTCACTTATGTCAGCCTTGATGCCGGAAGAAATGTTGTAACTGTGGCACAGTCTTTAAAAAGGACTCAAGGGCTGGTCCCTGTAATAACAAAATATAAATCAGACACATTGTTATGCCACTGTAAAAGATCCATGTTGTTCTCATGTCTAGAATATCGCGTGTAGTTTTAGCCTAACCAAATGAAAAAATGACATCATAGGTCCAGAAGAGAGAAAGAAAGCACAGATGACCAGAGATGTGCCATGGTTTTATATATGATAAGATTAAATAGATTAAGATTCATCATTTAGATTGGAGGAGTGGACACGTCAAGTCTATATAATCGTAAATGGTATGAGGGATGTAAATAGGGATGCATCATTCTCTGTTTCTTCCTATCTAAGGAGGTACAGGCTCAACCATACAAAAACAATAGAAGCAAACAAACGGAAATACCTTTCACTTATTGTGTCATTAAAATGTGAAATGTATTGCCATAAGATGTCACTGAGATCTCCTCTCAGCAGCTAGCAACCACTGTGGGTACGATGGAGGGTCCAGCTCAAAAAGCCAGTTTATTGCTGGTAACTGGGAAGGCAAAGATGAAATCCTTCATACTTCTTCCTGTTTGCCATAAATTCCTGCCACTGCTCACTGCTGAAGTCAGAATTTGAGGGTAAGTGGAACATTCGTCAGCTCAAACAAGGTTACGTTTTCATGATGCTATCATAATAATAGTAGTAATAATAAAACCCAGAAAAGACTACCTATTATTTGCAAAACATTTTGGTTTTTGATGGAAATGTATATCTGGTGGAATTCAATAATGATGAAAGTTGTTTTAACAAGCTGCAGGCATCCTTTCGGTGGGCGCTAATTCCACTGTTCCGTCTGGTGTGTGCTCAACTGATTGGAAATGAGAGAACTGACACAGAAAGCTGCATTTAGAAAGATCCCCGTTTTCATGTTCCGATGTATCTTGTCAGTAGTTTAGATGATTGCTGGGGTAGCAACTGCATTTTATATATATAAAAATGTATATATGTGCATACACGTATGTGTGTACATATATATATAAAAAATATGTAGAAATAAAACCAACCCGGTAAATCTCACCATTTTTTCTGGACATAGCTTTAAAGTATTAATTCTGTGAGCCACACTCTCACTTTTTATAACTTGAAAAAGTGAATACTCTTACAAAATGTTTTTTGCCCGCTTTTTGGAAGTTCATTTTTTTTCCGCTCAGTAAGAATTTTATCATAATTTCATGCCCCCACACTTCACGGTTTGTTACTTGGTCTATTACTCTCACATTTAACTTGATAAGGTCCTGCTTCCTATGATATTCATTTTTGAGTTTTGATTCTTCACAGCTGCTGCTTTGAAGTCTTAGATAACATTCTGAGCATTGCACATTGCTCCTGGTTTTAAACTTTTCATTCAACTGCAGTACATAGCTCTGTTTCTCCCACATAACTTTTCAGTAAATTGTTATATTCTAATATTCTACAATGAATGTTTTCCTTTTAATCAGGGCATAACTGGTGACTCTTCTTAAAAGAAGCTGGTAACTTCTGTCAAAAGGTTTGGTGATTTATCCTCATCTTCTTCAATCCTTTCTTCAAAGGAATTTAAGTTTGTTACTCAGTTCAGGAGGATTCTGAATCATTGTGTATTTCATACATGCATGAAAGGAAGAACTGATACTCGTACTTGTCTTCGTGCCCTCTCTTTCAGCACTATGGGTTTTTTTGACCCAATCCTGTCCAGGACCAGGAAATGCAGCTGTCAGTAACTTCCTTTGGATAATATGAAAGTGTGCTGGAATAGTGAGTATGTGTGTTGTTGAATGGCTGTTAGCTGGAAATGAGCAGATAAAACCCCTCAGGTTTTGCCCTTGCTTCCCCCTTCAATGCTTACAGTGACCTAAACCACTGCATATGAATCTGGACTGCAGATCAACATCAGGTAAAAACTTCCTTTACCAACCTTTAGATCTTCAGTTATTAACTGGAAAAATTTCATCTGAGATTTTTTTTACACTTTTTTAAATGGATAAAAAATGAGCAACGACCTCATCTCACAGGTTGACCTGAGGCTGTTTGGATCTCGCGGCAATAAGGATGTATGACTGGAGAGCTGAGGGCGCTACGGCTGGAGCAGTACTGCGGAGAGTCCCACTTGTTCCTCTCCTCTGTGGGTGCTTTTTACATGAAGGGTCCTATTTTTTTTATTCCTTAGCCCTTTCTGTGCCATGTCCAGCCCTTTCTGTCAGTATCCATGGATACAAACATGCAGTTCTCATGCAAGTTATTTACAAGCACGTGAAAGCACAGATGATGTATACTTAAAATTACGCTTGCAATTTGACGTCTTGTCCAATTATATGCACTGGACCGTAAAGAAACGACAAACTTTTGCCAGCATTAATCTTCCCTCAGAGTCACGATACGGGGCAGAATCCTAATAATGAAAAATCCTTATTATACAGAACTACTTACAGATATTAGCAGTGCCCTTAGGTATAGGCAGATAAGAACCAGGGCTCCACGGTCGGCCCTGGTAATTCTTCTTGCACTTTCCACAGTCTGGGCCAGTTGTGTTATGCTCACATTCACAAAGTAGTCTTTTGTTTTCTTCTTTACAGCCCGTAGCGTGAAGGTTGCACTTACACCTGTTTTTAAAAGGCAAAAATAAAAAAAAGGGATATTATTTAGAAGTGAGTTCAAGTTCAGATTAAGTCTTAGTAAAGCATGTCTTATGGCAACCACTCTGTTTCTGCGTGTGGTGCCTGTATTACTGTTTTAGCATGCTTTACAAGACATCGCTCAAATGCATATTGTGCTATCTTCAGCTTGCACAGGTCCAAAAGCAGTGATTTCACCAAGACTCCAAGATGCTGAGTCTTTTCTTGTCTTCACTAATGCAGCTCCACTGAGATCAACTAAATTATTCATAATTTTCACTACAGACAGGTTTATACTCCTGCAAAAATTCAAGAGTTAGTACTTCCAGGAACAAACCAAGTCCTCTGCTTATGTTCTTAGAGAGTCTGGCCCAAATTAAGATCCAAATTAGGCCCTGGGAGTCTGACAAAAAAAGACTTCAATTAAATATCCTCTGCAATGCCACACTTGAACAGAAGGGAAACTCACTATAATGGTGTTTTGCCATTCTTGTTCAGGAAAGGAAAATTTTTTTGCCTCCTTTAATTTGATATAGTCATAGAAGCTGAAGGTTCAGATAGGCACATTTAGTTTTACTCAGGAAAGAACACCTAATCGAACCTTGTGACAAAATCATTAGTTAAACCCAATTCCGCATCTGGTCTTAGAACAATTGTATTGTCCTTAAATTCCCCTCTTTCTCTGAAACTAGGACACTTACAGAACGGGAAGCTAGTTTCATAAACAGTAAGGTATTGCCACCTCTTTCCATCCCTTTCCAACAGATGTCAAAACCGGCTAAAATCTGTTTCCATCTGGGGCTGGAGAGAAAAACCAGTATTTAACGACCCTGTCTGTTTGTTTTCCTAATGATTGTACATCCAGTGATTTAAAGGGTTCTCATGCGGGCATTTGTCACCTGTTCCATACAGTGACCAATAATTAGAGCAAAACAACACATGGAATGGCCAAGTGCAAATTAACAGCTGTCAAGCTGACTTCCATTTGGAAGGAATATGACCTGAAGCAACTGGCCACATACATATATATCCCCAGGGTAAAACAAGCTTGCAGTTGTTATAAGTGGCGGCTGGAGAAAATCCACAAGCATCCGTAATACAGCAGGTAGTGGAGCATTCTCCTCAGTGCTAGAAATGAGGCAGATGCAACTGCTGTTATCTGGGCAATGCTCATGCTAAAGAAAACCAGGTTCAGCACCTTTTAAATTGAAATTAACAAAATGTATTGAATATGCTAGACAAAATTCTTAGATGCCATACTTGTAATATGCACCTGAAGAAACAGACTGACCCTTCCTCCATTTTGCTTACATGGTTAAAAGTCTTGGGTGGACTCTGGCCTTCTCCATCTCCTGCTTCTATCCAGTCCTGTCCCATGCCTCTTCACATATATACAAAATATATGCATACATTTATATGCATGGCTGTACATATGCATACACAAACAATTCCTATAAATTCTCATACATATTGATTTCCTTTTATTTCCCACATTCCCTAAATCCGCTGTGATCCACTTCTTCATAGGTTGCCTCCTCCTTTTCCTTATTTCCCAGGCAAGAGAACTTGGACAGCATGGAATAGCTCTGTTGCCTGTTCTGGTGCCCAGTTTTTTAATTTCTTGCCCACACAGTACAGAAACGGGCAGACTTTCTGCAGAAGGCATCTTCTGTGATTTTAGCCACCACGCTCCAACAGATAAAGGAAAACTACAGATTTCGGAGCTTGATGTTTACACCAGATACGGACAGGTTTTCACAAAAACAGCTAAACGCATTTTCTTGTGGAAGTATTTAAGGACCTTCTGTCAAATTCTAAACCTCTGTTAACTGAGATTTAGAACAATCAGCCCTCATACGGGCATTCAGAACAAACACACCCAACAGACAATAGGGACGTCTTAGTGGCTTAGCTTCCTAGATGGAGGAATTGCTAAATAGCTCTTCCTCCTCTAAACTGGTAGAATAATCACAGGTTCATTCAATCAATGCCTCTCTGCAAATTAATTTATTTGGATGTTTTATATGTATTTTTAAAAGCCTTCCCAGCAGAATCCCCCAGAATGCTGCATCCTGCTTTACAGGAAAATTCCAAATAATACCACGTGTAAGAGAAAGGAGAGCAAACTTTTACTCCCCTCACTTAAAAACCAAAACCATGCCAAAACCAACCCTCCCCCCAGAAAAAGAAACCCAGCAATGGGGAGAGAGATGTAGCCTTCTAGGAGTATGATTTAAAGTGAAAGAGAGAAAACAACAAATTTGAACACTGAAAAAAATAAAGGACTGATCTAAAACCTTTGTGGGGAGAGAACAGATAGTCAAAACCTAACATTAACAACTGAGCAGAAAAAGAGCTGACAATACTGAATAATCCTAAAACCCCTCAGAATAATTCAAACTTAGCTGTGTACAATTTCCAAGGAGAAGAAGGTAAGGAACAAATGCGGTTGCTGTGGTTTTCTACAAGGCTAGCTAAAGATCAAAGATCAAGGTAAAAAAATAAATTTATATTAAAAATGTCAAATGTAGAGTTAATGAGAGCTAGTTAAAGCGGGCACAAAAAGAAATGTTAAAAAAGAAAACTTAAACCACAAAAGGTCAGTCTGTGTGGCAAAAAACATTACCTTTGCCTTCTTAGCATACAGGCAACAAAAAAGCTGCATTTGGTTTATGATCGTTAGTGTTATACAAGTACAAAAAAATCTGTAGATTAATGAAATGTGAAGTGATTAAACTGGAGTTCTTGCTGGTGTCAGTAACTATACATAGGGAGTAAAAGAGCAGAAGCATAAGCAGGAAAAAACGGTATTCAGAGGATTGAACCACAGAGGCTTTGATTCTCCTCTCACTTGCACCATTTTTTTGCTGAGGTGACTTCACAGATCTCAGAGAGATTAATCATGATTTCCACAGCAAATCAAGGACGTAGCTGAATACTGAATGAGTGTAAAATGCAGACAGTGCTAAAACTGAAAGGTAACAAAAAAGCATCTGTGCAAAACAAACTGAATATAAGTTGGAGGGTACCGTGTCTGGGGGAAAACAAGCCAGTACCAAATTCTGCGCTGTATGTGGAGAGCCGGTTTTACTGAAACAGGGAAATACTATTTTGTATACTTCTGGTTTTTTAGGAAGACTGCACTAGGAACTGGGCAATCTGTCCCAGGGACCTCATCAGAGGGTATGTATGGACAATCTCAGAGACTTCTGCAGAGAAGAGAAATGCCTGTTGTGCCTGAGGGACAGAGGTAAATGTGCATAGCAGGGCTGAGAGACGACTAGAGTACAATAAAAAGCTACTTCTATTTGCGGGATAAGCAGTAAGGAGAATTGAAATATTTAAGGTTACAGAAAGATGACTATTTAGGTAAAAGGACCATCCAGACGGACCATGGGAGAACCACTCTTGTGATGAGATATATCAGATTGTGAGCAGTGTGAAAACAAAGCAGCAGAGTCTGGACCTCAGGCATTGCAGAGAACTGGGAATCAGCTGAGCACCACTGATCTGGTAGCTGACTCGAGCTCCAAGCAGATCACTGTCAGGATGTGGACATCAGCTTCCCATGGAAGACTGTCAAGGTCAGAGTCCTTCATCTGTCTCATCTCTTTTTTACGGAGGATTACCTTTCTCTTCTGCTCCAGAGGTAAGGAAATATTTTGTTACCTTATGTTACTATCCATGACAACAAACTATTACTGAAAATCCTAGGTACCATTTGTAATTTCTTTAAACGCTTGCTTTGAAAGGTGGTTCCTAGCTGTTATTGCTTAAAATCTGAGATAGTAACAAAAGGCTTCATTAGATTTACTTACAAAGCGCATTAAACATAAAATTTCGTATAGCCCTTGTAGATGTTTCCATTAGAAGAATGTGGTCACTTTGGCTGCATGTGTAAGAATGGAGAAGTTCCGAAAGCCTAAAAAACCACTTTCATGTCCTGTGTACTGAGTTCCAGATGACAATATCTCATGCTTATATAGTTCCTTGAAATCCAAAGAAAAAGTCAAAGTGTGTTACAAGGTATTACGTACACATGCCCAGAAAAGCAGTTGCTGGGTAGCAGGGGGTGGGTAGCAGCTGCTTGGCACGTCAGATGGGTTTGTGTGTGTACTGAGAAGGGGTGACTGAGGGAGCTGTAAGCAGAGCAGGTTTGAGAGTACTGGTCAAGGTACGGCAAATGTAGAGCACATGCTGCAGCCTTTGCACTGCACTGGCAAACAGCCTAAGGGCACAATCCCATGTAAGGATAAAGCAAATGTTAAGGGCAAAGTGCCGTTCTGAGATACAGCATATGCTCGCCATGAATGGCATTGCTGAGGTCTGATGCTCTGTATGGCTTTACGAAGAATGTCTGAAGTCTGTGGATTTACGAATATCAACAACTCCATGAGCAATCAGGTTACGTATGGGGAGATGCAGGCCTTGAAACAGCTCTTTCTACCTGAAGGGAACAGTTGTCTGCCTGTTATAGCTGGTGACAGTTTTTCCAGACTTTTTTGCGTTGATCGTTGTGGGAGCAGGTCTGTCAGTGCTGAGCTTGTGAAAGCGAATGCCATGTCCCCACAACACTTGTCTGCATTTGGAAACTTCCATCCTGATGTTTCCACAGCTCAGCTGATATCCATCTTTCCAGTTCAACCTGCGAGGACGTTTCCTGCTAAGCAGCCTCGTTACAGCACACGCAAGAACACATTTCCCTCCAATGTGCAAATTCAATTTTGAATCACTGGAGATTGATATTGCTGTCCAACGCTATAAACTCTAATTGTGTGGGAGAACAAATTTGTTTTTCTGACCACTCATCTTTGACAGACTCATTATTTTGTCATAAAGCAATTGAAATGATATTTTTGGCAGTTACATAAGGCGCAGAAAGCACTCCGGCGTGTTGAAGGAGCAGTGCTGTTGTAGTGGGAGCAGGAGCCCTGGGTGCGCTGCGTTCCTCGCAGGCTCTATTTACGTACAGCCAACTGACATTAAAATGCTGTAAATATCACTCAGGCAATTGCTGAAAGCGTGCTGATGCTCTTGCATGTGAGTGCTGCCCAACAAACTGAGGGTCACGTGAGGGGATCATTTATGTTGAAGAGATCATTCATGAGAAGGAAAGGCAAGAGAAGCTCTTTGATACATTTTTAACGACTAGCCATATGTTCCTCACTTAGATACATCTTTGGATCATTCTAGGTCACTGCCAAAGTTTAGAAAATCAACTTAAAACCAGCTCGTAAGCCCTCTGCATGGGCTCTTCACGTTGACGTGCCACGGGTCAGCTCTCTGCTCCCAGGTAAGCAAAGCCTGAACTTGCACGTTTGCTCTTCCCATTACTGCCCGCACAATGTGGCGCGCACACAGTGTAAAATACCACCCTGCGCAGCTTTAATTAGGTATTTTAAAACACTGCTAGCAATCTTAGGAGCCTTAGTCAGCTCCCCAGCATTAGCAACTACTTCCAGCACCTTGTTACAGTTGTCCTAAAGGACTTGGCTGTGTTTAGCACGACATAAAACGTGTTAAGGCTGTCATCTAAATTATGCCTCTCAAGCTTACTAATGACCTTGAGGCAGCTTCACCAGTGAGATTTAGTTTTCTATTACAATGTAGACAAAGATGAAAATTCCACGTTGCAAATACATTTTAAGTGATACCTCAGCCATGAAGGAGGAAGAGATGTAGGCCGAGAAAGCAAAAGTTAAAATATAAATACCTTTACAATATACCATGAAATATTTGGGATAAAGCCAGCTTTGCACCTGAATCACTAATTTTTGAGGTTTTACACCTCTGGGTTTTTTTATTTATTTTTTTTGACACTTTGAGACAAATTCATCGTAATTTGAGAAACTGTACAGGTAAGTGATAAAACTCTTGTACAAGGTGAACAGCATGAAAATACTTAGATAAATCTGTTTTTCCTTTAAATCTCTCTAGCAAGTGGAACATCTTTTCATAGAGGCTCAGTCTCAGAAACGTCACATGTCTGTTGAATATTATTATTCATTATATCATAGGATTTTCCCATGTCATGTCAAAAAAACCAAAGTATGCTGGTCCTTATCCTAATTTCCAAAGCTTAATAGATGTCTACACAGCTTTACTATTGAAGCAGATTTTGTGGGGATGAAAACAAGTATAAAGGACACCATTGTGACGAAATAAAATGATTGCTGGCCAATTTATTTCTGAGAGGATGGAACAGACAGTGAGAACACACACATAAAAGAGGTAACAAGATAATTACTGCAATCTAGGCCAGCAGTGCTCACTGCAGGGACTACCCGTCTGAAGAAGTTCTGAGCTAAAAGGGTCAAAAAACCTAAGGACAGCTGGCAATCGAACAGCGGCATGGGTTGCTGGCTGCAAGTAGGTCTGCTGAACAAATGTTCCAGCTCATGTGAAGCAGAAAAGTAAGTTCTGGGTTTTACTCAGTGGTTTTGGAGCCATAGCAGCATCTCGGGTCCATGTCGCTCTACGGAATCTTAGTCTAAAAAACGCACTACATCTTTTTCTGAAAGTTATGAATAAGACCACTGTGGTCTGCTGGTAAAATGTAGCCACTGTATGAGAGTAATGAAATGTGAGTCCTTTCTTTCATTTGTTTATTTCTGGAAACACATTTGGTCACTAGTCTTCTCCCTGTGCCTTTCCCTGAATTTATCTAATACTTCATAATCTCCCACCAAAAAAAAAAAAAAAAAAAAAAAAAAAAAATAAAAATTCCTTTGTGGAATGGGGCTACATCAATAATAAAGGATAAAAAAATTCAATAAAACCAAATATAACTTTGTATAGGTAGATATATTATTCTTTCATTTGCAAAGCAAGGACTAATGTTGGATCAGGTTTTTAAGCTTCTTAAATCTGTAAGTAGCTTTGTGGCTAGAAAAGAAGTTTAACCTGCTCTCAGTAATCCTGCTGCACCTTAGTACCTTACAATCCAGAGATTTACAGAAGCCTCTTCAACTTTATTCTTTACTGTTTAGTTTTCGCTGGTAAATTTGGGAGGAAATTGAATTAGATTCCCACAGGTAGTATGGAAAATTGGGGAAAATAGCTTCTTATTCTCCCTCAGCCTGACTATAATATATCTAGTGGGGAACAGCAAAACCCAGGCATGGAGAGCACGTTTGCTTTGCTTTCTCAGTGGCCTACTTCCAAGCAGTTTGGAGAGCTTAAAATTTAAAAAAAGAAAACAAAGTCCAAGAGGCTTCATAATTCCCTTTCCCACAGGAACGAGGGCTTTCCAAGCCTCACAGGAAGCGTGCAGAGCGTGGAGTTGTCCTCTGCTTGCGCTAAGCCAGCCCAGCAGTAAGAGTATGCAAGGGCTAAATGTAAACATTAACACGTTTGTAAGATTTATTGTGTTCACACGCTAGTAAACGTTTCTATATATTCTGACGATTTAAATGGGAACTACTGTCAAGTTAAATGCTAGTCAATACGTACAAGAACTACGGGATCACTACTGATTGATTTATACCTCAATCTGTATCTGATTAGTACGTTGTCTGACAGGTAGATGCACAGTCTTCCTTTCGAAGCCAAACCTTAGTGGGGCAGGTCCGTTTGGCTTCACCGCTCCTTTCCCCCTGCCCCTTTCAGACAGAGGGCCACAGGCAACCTTACCTTGCCAAATGAACGGTAAATGTTTCTGAAATGCAGCACTTTACTAGATGACATCCTTCCAAACAAACACAGGCAACTGAAAATGTTTACAGGCTACATCAGCAACACTCAGAACTCAAATATAGAAAGGAGGAGGCAGTGACCTATTAAACCTCTTACAAACACCCTCAGTATTTAAACATTTGAAACTGTTCTGATTTCTTGGCTAGATAAAAAAATGTTACAGACCAACAGATCTGAAAATTTTCGGACTTACTTCAATCTCTTAGGTCCAAAGTCTAAAAATAATCCAACAATGCTTATACCTAGTAGAACAGAACAGCTAATTCTGAGTCTGAGTTATTTCAGTTTACCACATTAAAAATACCTATCTTTAATATTAAATACTTAGATACACCTAGCCAAGTGGAGTGGCCAAATGCTTTTTCTAATTTTTATTTAACATTCTGTAAGTGTTAAAGCTGAAATAAATCTGTCTGAAAATATAGCTGCTGTACAGAGCTAACTTCCATCCCCTTCCCAAAACTCATTTTTGCTTTTTCTTCAGAGATATTAGTTTTCATGGAAATGTGTCAATAAAGAGAGTGGCTATAAAATCTGCTAGAGTTTGCCAGCAGCATGCTCCGCAAATAATTTCACCCGTGAACACAGTTTGCCAGATTCTTAGCTGATGTAAATCCATCTGGCTCCACTAGAGTCAATGAAATTATGTTAGTTCACACTGCCTGAAATGTGGCCTACTTTGTTTCCAGCTTTCATTCATATTATCCTAGGCTTGGTGGCTGTATTTATAGATAATGGCAGATAATATTTTTATCATTTTCAACGGCAGGCCTGAGATCTTGAACAAGCATGGGACAGAAACTGGGCGTCGGTGGAGGATAAGGAGCCGGGGTATGATGTGCTATCAGGGACACGGCTGCTGAGAAGGTAGGATGCTGGTATTTCACACTGACCACATGCATCCATTTTGTTCTAATCTTTAGCCTCAGAAGTAGGAAGCTTTCATTATCTACCTGAAGGATGCCAGAACTGGGGACCATGGCAGTCATGTCTCTCCCAGGCAGGAAGCAAAATCTCTCGCTAAGGTGAGGATGAACAATGACAATTTCTTCCAGTGCTACCAACTGATCATTTAACACTAGTGATTGTTTTGGTAGGTTCAGCAGCAGGTCAAGGGAGGTGATCCTGCCCCTCTACTCCACTCTGGTGAGACCCCACCTGGAGTACTGCATCCAGCTCTGGGGACCTCAGTACAGGAGAGACATGGAGCTGTTGGAGAGAGTCCAGAGGAGGGCCACGAAGCTGATCAGAGGGCTGGAGCACCTCTCCTATGAGGACAGGCTGAGAGAGTTGGGCTTGTTCAGCCTGGAGAAAAGGTGGCTCCAGGGAGATTTAATTGTGGCTTTCCAGTTTCTGAAGGGGGCCTACAGGAAAGATGGAGAGGGACTGTTTATCAGGGAGTGTAGTGACAGGACAAGGGATAAAGGGTTCAAGCTGAAGGAGGGTCGATTTAGATCAGATGTTAGAAAGAAATTCTTTACTGTTAGAGTGGTGAGGCACTGGAACAGGTTGCCCAGAGAGGTTGTGGAGGCCCCATCCCTGGAAGTGTTCAAGACCAGGTTGGATGAGGCTTTGGGCAACGTGGTCTAGTGGAGGGTTGGAACTAGATGATCTAGTTCAACCCCCCCCGCAGCAGGGGGGTTGGAACTAGATGATCTTTAAGGTCCCTTCCAACCCAAACCATTCTATGATTCTATAGTTCCCAGACTACCACTGAAGAATGGAGAAAAAGCAGCAGATGTAAACTCTAAGTATGTCAGTGCTACAGTTAGTCCCTCTTTTCCCTTCTCTCCCACTAAAAATTTCCCTTCTTTCTCACTGGAATCACTTGGTCTCACCTACTAAGTTGCTGTATTTCACGTAACAATCCAGCTCTTGCAGACATTGATGGGATGGGAGAGTGAGAAGCACGTGTTGCAGTGGTACTACATAGTTTAGGTGTTCTGCACTGTCATGATGTATCACATGTGTTTCAACTGGTTTGTTCTAAGTATCAAGAAAAACTAGGAGAGGGTAAACCCCCAAACATCTCCTCAGCTGCTTATGCTGTTACACATCAGAGAGAGAAGGGCTACTGGGACAAGAATGCGGCTCTCCCTCCACCAGCTGGCATAATGCAATCTGTTTGGCTGTACCTTGTCATTGTCTGTCTGATGGTGCAAAAAAAGTTAAGGAGCATGCTGGCTGAGGTTTGGCTACTGCTCATTGCCATCAGGATATTAAGGAAGCAAAGTTTTTGTTATTTTAAATTTTTTTGGTGCTGTCCAACATCCTGCTTAGCCAGCCTTAGTTTGCCATCCATCCACTGGGCAGTGAGTCATTATCAGCAAGTCAATACACGCCAACAGATACCCTAGACACACCTTCTATTTTAACCACTATAATACCACCAGGCAGAATTTAATCACTGTATCACAGCAGCTGTAAAAGTCTGTACCATGACCTGCTAGATCGTTAAGAACGTGGCACACAAACTTCAGATGAAAGTTGCAGCAATATATCACCGCAAAGTTCCATAGCTTACAAATTTAACAACGGAAGTTAAAAAGTCTTTAGGAGTCACTGTTACTTCTCTTTTCTCCTGATACAAATCTGAACATTAGATTTGAAATTCCTGGCATTGTGTTAATGTGCATCACCACTTTTAAGTTTATTGAGACACCAATTTTTCTGGGCTTAATTTAATTAATACCAGTCCTACATCTGCTCAGCAGCAATCCCAAGAAAGCTGCTCTAAGATGCTAGTGATTACACCAAACTTCCTGTCTTTATTTGCAAGTAGTATTTCACAGTATCAGCCGCCATTCAGGTACCCTGAATTCTTTTTCCCAGCACAACACTGAAAAGGAACAATTCGTTGTGTGGGAAGTCTAAAATTGTGGTCATTAAATTACCATCCAAGTGGCCATGCTTACAACACCATTCAAAAATGTTACTTAACTCTCTGCAATGGGAAAAATTTTATTCTCGCATGTGGCGATAGCCCGAGTGAGCTGTTACAAATTTGTGTCTACAATTAATGTTGGACAGACCTGGCTGAAGCAGAAATATCTTTACTTTAGGCTTAGAGAAAGACTCAGGATGTAGCACCTATTGTGTCTCAGTAGGGAATGAAGTATTTTCATGAGCCATTGTCAGGGGAGCAACATTTCTGCTACATGAGAAACAAGCAAGGTTAATTTCATACTGATTTCAATAACTTTTTGAGGACTGTAATAGAGAAAAGCAGCATAAAAATATCCATGGTGTGCGCAGAATTTGACACCAGGGAAACCAGTTCTGCAAAGCTGTACATCTGCTGCTCTTTTCAAAAGATCTTAAAGCATTTCTGTTTAAGAGATCTCCTATGGACTCATTTAAAGGTTTGATTGTGCCCCTAGTAGTTACTGCTGCAGGGACGGTATATATGGAAGAACGGGGTATGGGCTGTAGCGGGTTGCCTCCAAGGGAGAGAAAATATGCCTTGTGCTCCTCTGAGCTATACTCCTGGGAGGAGCAGTGGATGTAAGCCCTAACTCAGTGCAGGAGCACGCCGCCAACGCCGTCCTCGCTGGGTATCCCTTTGCATGCTCTTGGACACCAGGTTTCACTTGACAAAGTGAGACCTCTCTGACAGCTTTAACGCAATGAATAGCTCAGTCCTGTTCCTATTGCAGTCAGTGACGGGAAAGGCCTTTCTGTGGGTCCTGGTATCAGGATTTAGTGAGGAACTGTCTCCTCTGCTCATTCTTACCAAGCCCTCTTGGTAAGTTTATGACTGCAGGTGAGAGGTTTTACACATCAAACAAAGCCCTGAGAAGACTTCCACCTCCCTTCCAAACAAAGACAGAAGCCAGGGAAAGATTTGCTTCCAAGAACAAAATGAGTCACACTTCAGAGAAAAGCCAATGCAAAGCAGGACCGTTTACGGAGGTTGTCTAACCCTGCCAGAGCGTCTGGTTCAACCCAACTCATGGTGGCTCCCATGCAACGCGTGGCTGGGCAGGCTCCTCAGCGGCTGGCGCCATGCGGGGCGCCTGGGAAGCAGAGGGGAGCACGCGGTAGGAGACGGACGGCAGGAGAGCTCCGGGCAGTTGGTCAGGAGACGCCACGTACCTCTCTCTGAAAACTGCCAGAAAGAAGTCAGCCTTTCCTCCGAAGAGAAAAGAATATTGAACATATCCTTGGGTTTTTTTGCTACAGCTTTTGCTCCAGGTGTACCACCAATACGTGCAACCAGCAATAAAACACACGTAAAGACCAAAGGCTGAGTTCTCATTCCAGTTAAGTTCTGTTAATAAATATAGTTACACACAACCTGACAGTCCCTGAAAAGCCCAGGACTTAAGTGCTTTAAAAAGACATGTACTTCAAAATTAGATTTCCTTTCTTTTATCTGTCTTGTTTTATAGGAGATGTGCAGGGGAAAGGTAAAGAACATTTTAATTTTCAGTATCACCATGAAATGTCTGGGCACTGACTGGACATTTAGGAAAACCACCGGGACAAGCGAGGACATAGCAGAAATGTAATTTAGGTTGTTCTCTTTTGAGAATGCTGAGAATCCAGACATGAAAACTTTTGGCATATGATTTAGCAGCCTCTTGCTAGGTATTTTTAAATGATAAATACATAAAATATTTTTGAATTGTGAATACACAGCCTAACCCCAAACTACCACTTGATTCTGAGAACTAGCTTAATATTCCTCTTTGCAGGCTTATACCTTGCTCCTTGTCTGCACAGAAGCCACTGCCCAAGAATCATTGCTGCAACCACTCTGAAGGGCACCGTTTCACACAGGTAAACTCTGTCCTGCTGTTCCCCCCCGTGTTTTGCTTTCTGATGGTTATCGCTGATGTCACTTCTAGGTGTTACCGAGCTGAAGGACTTTGAATCCCCTCTCTCCCTCTGCGGCGCTGCCATCGTTACCAGAAAGAGAGAAGCCCCGGGCAGGCTGCTGCGTGCGGGAGTGCCGCCGTCCCAGCCACTGCTCTCTCCTGAAGGCTAAGGAGAAGAACGCGCTTATGAGGAAGGCAGGTTAATTGATCCCTTTTTGAAAAATCATGTTGCTGAACTTGAACTTTAAGGATAATTATAAGGCACAAGGCAGCTGTATTATTTTCTGGAGTGTGTTCCAAGGTATTCATGATTAAACTATCAAAATCGAGGGTGCATAACGAACTGTTCAGAGCAAACGAAGCTGACTAAATATTTCAAAAGTGGTTTTGTTCTGGTGTTTTCTTGCGTCTCATCAGGGTTGATTTTCAAAATGCTTAGGCCTCATGGCTCCGTCTAAAATAACTGGGAATCACTGGCTTCTTATTACCAAAACCAGAAACTCCAAATTCATTGTAAAATATATAGATCTTTTTTTGTTTCTCTTTTTTCCTTTTTCTCTTTTAGTTTTTCATCTCGATTGGAGGTCATCATTTGAAAGAGAAAAGTGAGAAAACCTAACAGAACATTTCTCATTGTTTATCATACTAGCCTCAGTTTTTTAACTTTTAAATTCCATCAATATAAGCTCCTTGTCACAGAATAATTCCCTCTAGAATTATTATGATAAGAATTATTTGCCAGTTGAGCCGTGTGAATAATTGATTTTTCAGTTCACTGACTGAACTGAAAAAAAACTGGAGGGAAAAAATCATTTGTCTCAAATGAAATGGGTGGTTTTATTTTCAGGTTTTAAATCCCTCTTTAGAAATTATTTTTTGACAATTTTTTGAACAAAAATATTTCCAAAGGAAAAATCATGCCTTTGTTGAGTTTTCGAAAAAATTAGTTAAAAGTGTTTATTAATGTGGGTTGAATTCTGAAGATACTTTTAGTCATCCTGACAGAAGTTTCTTCTGTGAATAACTTATACTTCAAAAATACTAATCCTTTCTCCTGCTGAAGAAAAGTAGATGAAAAGTGAGTGGTTTGTGTCTGTGCATAGTGTTTGAAATACGCCAGAAGCCACTTAGCATCCTATAGCTAATTTAGATACTGAAAAAGAGCTATGGGGTCATCCTACCTCTAGCCCTGTTGGTACAACAACACAGCATAATGAAATTATTTGCTGGGACTAATTTTAAAGAGCTTAGGAAATTAAGTTCTAACTGTATCTTTTCTTTTTAATTTGGGAAAACAATTCTTCTTTCACCTACTGTACTTCAGTTGCTGACTTTGCGTAGAGAAAGCTTGGGTTTTTTTTCCAAAATACTTTATGACTACTGTTTAATTGTAGACACTGCTTATTCTTATCTTGAAGCCATTAAACTAGCTAGATTCTGCAAACATTTTACTATGTTTTATTAAAGTCAGTGGAATTATACAAAGATGGTAAAATTACAAATGTTCTTCAGTATTGGAAAGCTTGAGATAGATGATATCATGTGTCAAATTTACTGGCTTTGTATCAATGACAATTCTGAAGCTAGTACATTAATAGATGGCCTGTGGGTATGACCCCTAATGGATGATCTGGTCTTCTCAGAGGTGGGTGGCCAGAGCTAGGCAGTCCTACTCGCTTATCAGATGCAGCTGGAAAGGAGCTTTTAGATGGGGAAAGGGAGAGGAGACCTGGCTTCTGGCATTGGCCTTGGAGCAGCGAGTGGGAGACACATATGGACATGCACGTATGCCTGCCCGCCACAGTACCACCAATGCTGACTGGTTTTCCCCCAGTGCCAAAACAGGTCTGCCACTGGGTCTAATACTTACCCTAGCCCCAAACTCACGTGACATGAGACAAGAGACTTTGTACGTCTTTGTGAAATGGGGTTGATGATACTGCTTTGATACTATTCCCTAAGTTTAAGTGACAAAGGACTGGTAGTTTCAAAGTAAAGTCTTAAGATTCTGACCTAATGTCAGACTAGAATAAAATAGTGATCGCGTTTGGCCTTCAAGTGCCCTGAAACATTCATTATTCATGTTTGTTTTTAACAAACACTGGGTAAATCAAAGAATGTTCAGACAGAGGCTAGAGCTGAGCTGCACTGTCCACTTAGGGGCTGGGAACACGTCTTTGTTGTCTATGAAAACAGACATGCTGGGAGGTTGAATTTGATCCAGTGGCTATAATATTCCATGTACCAGAAGAGCTAAACAACTTCATTTATATTTCAAGTGTTTCAAATCAATACTTCTCTTCATATTCTGCGACCCCCACCAGGAGACTCTTATAACTGAAAATTTAAGGAATAGATGGCAAGTTATGAATAATGTAAGGCTGTCATAGGGGAAAGCAAATTGTGAAATACTGCTGACAAAAACAATCAGTATATATTTATATTGAAAAACAAACATTGGCAACTCCATCTTGCATAACATAGCTTTTAAAATCCTATACAAACTTTTCAGTTTTCCCTGAAATGTCAAGCAGGCTTCCTCAGCCTCAAACTCCAATGGAAAATGTACAGGCTGTTTCCGTTCTCAAAGAATGTTTGAGCTAATCTGGAATTAAAATGTATGCATATATACATATGCATATATAATAAATACATAGCTCTGTGAACAATACTAGAGAACTAATAGATGCAGGTAAAGAAAGAACCTAGATTTGGAAAAAAAAAAAAAAAGAAAAAAGTAGTCATTAATACAGGCATGTCTAGCAGCATCTACTTCTCAAGCAGCAGCTTATGACATGGAACAGATCTAGCAAGGTTGGACAGGATCCTGTTCGGGGCATAGACAGTCAGATGGTGAACAACAGTTTCCTTGCATTAAAGCATTCTTCAGGGCATGGCCTTAAGGAGACTGCTGTTCAAAATGCATTGTTTTTTGTTTGCACACTGACAGAGAGCTGCCATCCATTGAAAAGAAGAGGAGGGATTTGTCCTGAAGAGCTGATGAGCAGGAAAAGACAAGGTGCCCTGAGAGGATCCTCACAAGAACTCTTGCATGACACAGAGCTTTATCCTTAATGAACTGGGGCATAATTATCAGAAACCTCCTGAACTGTGCAAATAAAAACCCAAGAAGAAAAGGATAATGGCCACTTTAATAGGAAATATTTTTTCTAAGTGATACTTCTGGGTGTGAAGGAGTTAGTGTTTGTGTCTGATACGTTTTAGTGCTGTGCTCTCTCACACAGAGTTGCAGAGAAGGAAGCAGACAGTTCTGCTGGGATTTAAGATGGTGCCCACAGCAGTCATGATCTCCTGTCCCCACCATTACTGCTCATCGTCTTTCCTCATCTATTGTCATGCCTGCTCAGCATCTCCTCCTGCTGACCTTCACAAGCCAGGAGGGGAGCATTACACGGGACTCGGAAGTGCCCCCAGATCTTGTTAAAGCTGTTTTCTGCTTTCATGTTGGGCAGAAAACCTCAGGAGAGTAAAAGGGCCGAACTTTGTGGATTTTCTGCTATATACAGAGTTATCATGATAATATAGTAAATTGACTGAACCAAATGACTTAGTGGCCATATAATCGTATCACAAAGGGAACAAGCTTCTGGGACCTGTCCAAGTTTCTGGTAACAGAAATTGAATGTAGCTTTCAGAATACAACATTTTTATTCCTTTTTTTTTTTTTTTCCCCTATGCAAATCACTCCTGTGTTTTGTCTCAGTTTTACCCCTTCATGATAATCTCTGGGTTTTCAGATGCTGACCTACCTCCGAAGATAAAGAACGTGATAAAACAAGGAAAAAAGTCTTAGTCTGTAACAGAGTTCTCTTGAGATGCATGCACTGCGGACTGTGAACTCCGATAACAGTCGTGACAAAACCGCTGCCCCCCTCTCAGTGTTACTGGCACCCACTCCTGCAGCTGCGAGGCAGGACAAGGGCCCTGGGCTGCTGCCTCCGAGTCTCTTAGGATGAAGTCTCCCCTATGCCTCACAGTGATTCCTTCCCTTTCCTGTTTGTCTAATGTAGTTATAGCAGCTGAATTTTCAAACCTGGTTTCTTTTAAAATGTGCTAAGCTTATGAGGATATAAAAAAGTACACATTTTATGTGTTAGCAATTAAGGGGAAGCTCCTATATACAGGGCATTGAGACTGGACTTTATGTTCTATTAATCGTGTTTGCATTGCAGCTATATTTGCATAACCCTCCAAAAGGCGCCTCTCCTGCTACAGCATACACTGAGCCCACTTTAAATTGCAGACTGTTTTCTGTGGGAGTAAGCCCTTTTTTTGGTGGTCCTAATAAGTGCAAGAGGTTTTTCAAAAGTCCTGGTATAAAAAAACACAGTCAAAATTTACAAAATCCCCATTTTTTTCCAAGAGCCAGCACTCAATCATCTTCAGGTGGTTTCATTTTAAATGCCAAATGCTTCTCAAAATCTAACGTGATGCTCTTTGTTTGAAGTCTTTACAGCATATGTGTCTCCTCTCCACAATTCACAGGCAGGCTGAATATGTCAGCCACACACTAATTGTGCATTTCTTAGTCAAAACCTGGGTATGACTGTAGAGTGAGAAAACCAGTGAACTATGTTAACAGTATATACTTCACCTGCCTTTGGAATCAAGACACATAACCTTTTGTAATTCTGGTAATTCTCCTGCATCTCTCCTATTTAAAGCATGCATATTTTATGAAGCATTAACAGACAAATGAACGTATAGGCCACAAAACCCAAAGTCTGCATTAGTCTCCAAAAGTAGCCATTGGAATGCAGAGAGATTTCAGAATCTGATCTCTCGATACAGTGACCCTGTAGAAAAGAGAAGTCCAGATGTATATTTGAAGACACCAAGTCTAGAACATGAGGTATTTGTACATGTCAGAACTAAGGCTGTTGCCATCATCCACCAGAAAGGACGAAGTTCTGAAAGAATCACCACGGTGAGGGTTACTTCTGCAGCGACTAACTGATCTACCCGATGAGAAGGTAAAGTGATGCCAGCTGGTTTGGGTGTGTAAGGATGCTACACTGTTGAAACTTTCTTTTGAGATATGTACAATAGAGGAGAAATTAAATGTTATTTTACTTTTCCCTATTCCTTTCATCCAACTGTTTCTCCACTCACCATTCAGGAAAAAAACAAATGGAAAAGGGGGATGAGACTTTTTTTGGTGAGATCTAGCTTGTGGATTGGGTTAAACATTTTCAGTAGCAGAATATTAGCAGTTAATGACACTCGGATTGTTTGATCTTTAGCTCATTAATAACTGTAACACACCATTCTGGAACCACAGCTTTCCATCTTTTAATTCTTTCCGTGTTGCAGAGGGGAAAGAGCTGCCCTTGCTGGCAGACTGCAATTCCTATGGGACATAAGTGATTAAAAATGTAACTGGCTCCTTGCTGTTTTGCTGTCCTGCTGGAAGAATTATTTCAGGGGCATTCAAAGGAAGAGAGGCATGGTTCCATAAGCACAGTATCTTTAATGAAGCTTGTTAAATGATAAGCAATTTTCTGCATTGACCAAGTATAATAGGTTTACTTTTTCATTGTAAACTGAGATGTTCCTGCCAAAGGTTTCCATTCCTTCTTCAAGCCACACAGGCAGCGACTCCCCATGCAATACAACCGAAGGAGTGATGATCACCAGAAAGAGAAGCGAAGACAGTGAGAAATGAGCAGCTGGAAGTATGCAGGGTGTGGGAGGAGGGAAGGAGGATTTCCCAAAGTGGGTCACTGACAAAACAGATGCCTTCTCATACTGCAGCTCTGTCCTCTGTCCCAACTGCCATCGCTGCATCCTTTTCCCACTGGCTCTGCTCCCCTGGCAAGGCAGAAGGTGTCACGACCTGCTGTGCTCTAACTAGGGGCAGGAATGGCAATGGTTTGAAATGTCTTTTTTCAGGTCAATTCCTGGTAGTGCTTACATGGCAAAATCAACACCTCTAGCTCTAAGTAAGGGAAGAAGAGGCCCACAGTTCAATAAATACAATGAGAAGATCTAGTGTAAATTAAAATGTGATGAGCCTATAAAAATACAGCCACAGTATGTAAGGTTAAAAACCCCAAGCCTCTCAAATGACCCTCCCTCTCCCCCCAAAACAAGACATGAGAAGCATCCGATGACCAGGACATTTGTGCCGCAGTGAACACTAGCAACATACATCAAATAAAACCTAAATGAATTTCATGGTCCCTCTCCTGCACAAAAGGCTACCAGAGGTTCAGGAATCCAGTTCATGTTCATAGGGCTTGGCTTGACTTTTCTGAACAGGCCAAAATAAAAGCACTACAGCAGTATTAACAAATCAAAGAAGTTAAAATTACTGTGTTTATGGCAACTTCAGTAAACACCATCCCAAAGTCTAAAGATTCTTAATGCACAAGAGAGTTAAATGGGAAAATGAGTAAAATCAGTTTTACCAAATATAAAAGTCAGAAACAATAAACAGTCTTGCAACCGTTCTGTCTCTGATAACTTGCATTAAAATATATATAAAGTGTTCTGGGAACTGAAGCAATGCTTCAGTTCAATAAAACTAATGCAATTAAAGAGAAAGAATCCTGTTTTTCCCCTGCTTGCAATTTCAAATGAGAGCTTCCTAAAACTTGTGACCATTGCTGGAATCCAATTCAGGACCCCGGCTTATCAAATTCCCAGCTCTGGCACCATGCCTTTGAGGTATTATAAAGTGCTGCTCATCACACCAGCTCTGTCTATAAATACTCCAGATAACTTTAAAGTGCAGGCACCCCATTTTGAAACAGGCAAGCGTTCACTGTGATTCAAAATGGAGTCACCAAATGCGTGCAGTCTTCAGCCAGTGCTTTTCTTGCAAGGCAACAAAGGTAAATGTGTTAGCACAAAAATGTCTCCCTGTAACGTTTTTTTTAAACTTGGAAAGCTTTGTAGGACAGCACACCTACACCAAGCTGCAGGTTTCTGAGACCCTGTAGAGCAAGCATCTTATTCTGTAATTCATCCTGGGGCTGAGAAACCGCCAGGCTAATGAGCTCTCCTGCAGCCTCTTCCCCTGCAGGTGCTTCCCTGGAAGCACAATTTTAAATCAGACACCGTCATGCCAGATGTAACCCCCCAAACAAACTCCAACCCCTCCCTCCCAAACTGGCTGAAGAGCACCACGGCAGCACCAGCGTCTGACGTTGATGAAATTGCAAACTTCTTTCCCATTCTGACAGTGGGAGCTGAATTAATTCCTCAGCTTCTTTAATGCTGAGCGCTACGTCTTGGGAATTCAGTACGGGAACATATTAATCTCTCTGATAGGTGATAATGCAATATATTACTGATGGGGGAGCCAGCACATCAGCACTGTGATAGTGACCCTGACCAGCAGATGACTGAATGGGTAAGGAGAGAAGGAGCTGCTCTAGCTTGAAGGCACAGCCTCAACTTTGGCAGGCAGTCCTTCACTCTTGTCCCACTACTGATTTTCCAACGCATTACTTTGTCACTTGGGTATCCAGAAATGCTCATTATGAAGGTATGTGACAGCCCCTGATAATACATGTCTGTGGCACAATAATTGATCCCTCTTTGCAGTGGTGATCTTTAACGCTCACAGGGCATGGTAGATTATTAGATGGAAGGCACCCTTTGATGGTCTCTAGTGTAATACATTACCAGACGGCAATGTGCCAACTATCTATCACTTACAAAATAATGTCATCCCTGAAAAAAGGCCTGGCAGCAGGGGTTAGAGGAGGAAAAGAGTTTAATTATATTTGTGGACGAAAAGATGTCCCGAGAAGAGCGGGCAGCCTGATTATTTATTGGCTGTTCAAAAGCACTCAACACAATCTAAGAAAAAGCTCCGGCTCTGAAATATGGTGGCTCACATTGCTGCTACAGACTCTAGCCTTGAAGTCAAGTTCATGCTGAAGAACAAAATTACCTCTTACAATATGTGGTTTACTTCTGAAAATGAAAAGGGTAAGAGACGTATTAGTAATGTTGGCATTAGTGGAGGCAGCTGTTTTTAGATATTTGGTATTTCAGGGATGTGAGTTTAGCAATGTTATTAGAAGTATCGCTTACTATATTCCTCTGCTAACTTTCCAACAGTGAGCAGATGGTTACCCTATTACCAACCATTTGCATTTAACATATTGTAATGATTTATATACCACATGTCACCAAGCAAAGTGAAAGCAGTCGATAGCAACTAATTAGTTGAGTGTGAAGACGCATATCTCAATGTATATATCCTTATTGTAATCAAATTTTATCTTTTTGGTTGTTAATAGGTTTAACATGCAGCGTAACAGAAATGCTGATGGCAGTAAAACACGAACCACCATGTCCCTCTGTCACTGGGACAGCGCTGCTATCATTAACGTTTGTACCAGCACTCCCATTATGTGTCTGTTTATGAGTGATTGTGCAGGGAGGACAGATTATAACAGTCCATTGTGCTTCTCTACCAATCTTTCTTAAGTGTATTTCAAAGTACTTTATAAATCTTAATATATCAGATACTGGCTTGTATTACAGGCCAACACACATCTAGAGAGGGTGGAAGCGAGGATACTGCGTGGCAGAGAGGAAAGACATTCTGCTTTCCTCCCATAAAGACAGAAATGGATCTAAGGGTGAAAGTGAAAAGAATCTCAAGGTCTTCCAGGGAGTTTACAAGGAAGAAGCAGACAACTATTCACATTTGCACAAACATCAAAGTCAGAGGATAGGCTCAAGGATTCAAAGAAAGAGCATAACTTCAGAAAACTGCCCTCCAGCACTGGGCTATGGGCATGCGTATGTACCGTATGTATTGCGTTATCCATAGTGTGTCCCAAGGCCTGATCAGTCTTAACCCACAGTATGAAGCTATGGATTATCAGACTGTTTCTGAAATGTTTGTGTTTGGTTTTAGGCTTATTTTAAAACAGTGGTCATCACCCCAGAAACATCAAAATACTCATCACTGAGGTACAGCTATGTTACTCCCGCGTATGGCAGCATTTCCAGCAGAAAAGTCATACCAATCACTCCTTTTTATTAATTGCTACTTGCTTAGAAGTCTGGATAAACTGTTGTGTAAGCAACCAGATGCTGACAGACAGACTCTAAGGCTCCAAGGACTCGGTGTGCTGCAAAAAATTAAAGGTGGTCTCATACAAGAATGGTAGTATAACAACAAGTTCTCCAGTTCCTGCTCCCTCCTAAAGCCATTCGGATGCCTCTTGCCATTCAGCATCCTTTCATTTCCACAGTGCCCCACGAATCTAACCAGCATGGAGCCCGTTGTTCTGCAAAGGGCTGCAGCTAACATTATGCCTTCCTGAATGTGTCAGCAGCCAGACTTTCTCTTAGGAATGCTACCTGCAGCGTAACCCCTCATCTCCTTTTCCCTGACCGTATTACTGCCTGCTAATTCACAGCATTGCCATTTCTTTCTGTAGCTCTTTTCTTACTTTTCCATGAACAAGATTATATTCTATGAACACAGAATTACAGCAGTGTTGAAAACTTACTCTGTTGTTCAGCCCAGTTAACAAGATGTTTTACTTGTTTTACTGAGGATGTCTGGTGCTGACTCACTACGGCCCGCTGCGACCAAGTAAGAACCATGATGATCTCCTTTGTGCACTAGTACCGCTGGGGCCCATTAATCCCAGAGATGGACTCGAGTGAAGGAGAGGAAGGATTCTCACAGACTCCACGTAATGAGACTATTAAACCTTGACCTTTACTAATTCACTTTCCAGTTTTCTGAATAGGTGTCTCCGTGTGACTGCCTCACTGGACTGTCCTGCTGTACATCAGCCTTATTATATGAAGATGAGAGAGGATGAAAAGACTGAGAGGTGTGGTTTTCCCCCCCCCCTCATTTCTTTTGAACAGAAGCTGGGACAGCCTCCTTACTTCTGTCCTCCCTCCTTCCTTCCTTTCTTTCGTTCCTTTTGTCCTCCCTTCCTCTTCATCCATCATTTGTTTTCCCTCACTCTTACGTGGAATGCATTTGACACTCATTGGTTTAATATGGGTTAACTTCACTGAAATTAACCCTGATTTACAGGATGGCATCTGAAACTAGTATCAGGTCTGGTCTCTTGTTTCAATACTTAACTTCTCATAACGTATAGGGACTGATACACGGCATTTACTATGGCACTGTACTAGAGGGAAATAGGAAAGGCAGCAAAGTTAACTCTCTTACTTTCAAATACTTCCCTAAATCATAGCTGAACGATGGCTCATTTGTTACTACTAACGAAAAAGATTAACACAGAGAGAGAAACATCACCTGTATCAACAGAAAGCACACAGGTATTCTGGGTTCAACTATATCTTCTGAGGCACTTCACATGCCAGGAGTATCCAGGAAAAATCAGCTCCTAAGCACGTGTAATTAGGTACTGAGATGGACAAAACTAATGACAGGCAACCTCATCACGCTGTTTCCCATGGAAGGGATCAGAATGTTAAATTAAAAAACAAAAGGAAAAACCCCAACCCTACAAGTTGGTAGTTCCTGTTACTTATGAAATAGTTGGAAATTTTTAAACTTTTGAGATGATGATATGCTGTACCATTCCAGCTTTAACTTCAACCTGAAGGACATCCCTGTGCCAGGAATCATTTGTATATGTGATCCAGGAGATCCTTAAGCTTATTTCAGTGTTTGCATTAAATTGAACTCTTTTGAAATGAAAAGCTTAAAGGAAAGAAAGTTTCTGCAAGATATTGGAATCACTGAATTTATTCAGAAAGGCTCTTTGGATAGCTTTTCAGCATACAAAGTAATACAGAAAGAAAAATTCTCATTTCTTTCATCAGGAGTTTCATCTCCACTCCTTTAATGTTCAATGGCAAAATGAATTATACTACAAAAAGACTTGCTGCCTCTCCTCAAACACCCTGATCCTGCATGATACTGAGCTTCCTTGAAAGACAGCTGGGGGAGATCAGTATGGAAATACTTGACATCTTGCAAAATGAGCCAAGAAAAGATGATCAAATGCTAATGAGCAAAGGTGAAACCTGGTGATTTAAACCGACTAGTTTCAAATGTGTATAGGAGAATTAGAGACCTAGTCAGCCATCCAGAGTAATGCTCTACTCTCCTTTCAGGCACTGCAAGACTGAGACAACTCTGAGCTGATGGACAGGAATGTGTCACCAGGATGGAGGGTGGAATCCAGTATTATTTGAACATGGGCAGGAGTAAAACCCACCCAGGACACCTGTACTGAGTAAACCATTGGAGACTGCTCATGTGTGAATAAACACAGTGACCATTTAATTATTTTAATTCCTGATGATCCTAGATTTGTTTACAGAAAATGAAGGACTATTTTCCTTAGTGACATATTACAGTAGATATATTAAAAAAACTAATTGCACTTGGGAGTTGAAGATAAATTGATATGCTCTTAAATACATACATTTCTTTTTTTTTCCTGTTCTCTAATGAGTTCTTAATTTAATTGGAGAAACTGCTAGATTCCCTCCAAATACTAGTGAGAATCTCAAAGAAGAACAAGATGCTTATGCAAGTGTTCTTGTGAAGCAAAGAGTATTCAAGTATGGTAAATAAATACTAGAAACAATGATGGTATTCAGTTGTCTCCTCAAAAGCTTGAAGCCTACATATCTTCATAGTGATGGTCTGGTTCTGAGCTGAACAGTAATGAAAACATTTTCTATTATAAATAAAACTAAAGCACTTCTATATATATTACCACTTCCCTAGGGCAAAGGTCTGCTTTTGGGTAAATTACAGAGGGGTATTATTACAGCCTTGTCAAGTGTATGCCAGAGTAACGTACAGATTTAATTCAATTAATCCATCCACCAGATGGATCTGTAGAACAAGGCAGAGGATGAAAGCTGGTGGAACTCCGCCTCGACGGCGTGACCATCCGCGAAGGCTGCAGGGCAAGCTCCAGGCTCAGAGGGACAGACCAGCTCTTTGGAAGAGGATGGGCACCTCCCTACCCAAGGTCCACAACAACAATACTGAGTGGTTCAGCGTCCCAGCTGTAGGAGGGGCAGGCTCCCTAAAAAGACAAAGAAGTCTCAACCCCCTAAGTAGCAAATATGCTTTCCTTCAGAGTAATTTATTCAGAGTGTGAGATGGATTTAAATTTAGAAGAGATATGTGAGAGCAAGAAACTGTTAAAACTGTGAGGATACTTTTCACTTGCATACTGCGAATTAGAGGTTTCTATTGCTGTTGGAACTGCAACAGTGGCTGAGACAGGGTCAGAAAACCCTGGGGCTTAAATACAGAAGCTTCGAGGCGAGAAGAGTATAAAAATAAATTCCAAAGGGCTTAATAACATTGTACAGAGACTGAATATTCTGGTGTCAGAAGGAAACTGGTGGCTCTTAGATCAAAACCTAATCACCCAAAAGCAGTAAGATCCTTTGTTTCAGCCAGCTAGTCATTCTGTCACCCACTGGGGCAATGGTTTTTTGCTAGCACCCCTAATTACAGTTAATTTACAGTGTATGAATGTACACATCACTGACACTATAACAGTTAAAGCAAAAACACTTTGGAATAAACGTGGTTAAACCTTTAGCATCCTGATCCAAAATCTGCTAGGAACCTTTTGCTTGACTTCAAAGGAATTATTATCAGCATTTTAGTGAACTTCTACCAAAAAATGTCAAAAAGGGAGCTGTGCCTCACAGCTTACTGCTAGGACTGTCCTTCACGTGGAATTGAAGACAGGCAGAGCTCGCAGACAGTCCAGGACACCTCTGCAGGCAGCGACGTGAGAGAAACCTTCTCGAGGTTACCACACAGGACACCCTCTGATTCCCTGCAGCAAGGCCAGACGAGGGGAAAAATGTCTGCTCTTTCTTAGTTTCCCATCCCAGAAGACTTTATTTATGCATTAGTCGACCTTTCTAGCCGTTAGGACCATCTTGCTTCAGCAGTTAATTAACACAAGTGCCATAATTTAATACAGTTAATGCTACTTGATGCCCTTTAATGTACCTTCCATTAGTGATATTATTGTAGTATTACCCTGTAAATTAAAATGAGATCAAGACTAAGAGAGGCTCTCTTTAATTAAGGTACTGGCACACTGCATCGTCCATTACTCACTAGAAAAAAAACCACTCTGATTTAGTGAAGCAGACCATCAGTAAGTCAGAATTAGTTCATGTGGATTATTAGGTTTCTTGAATAATGTGAGCACAATGGGGTTGCTGAAATTGCTAACAGCCACATTTCTTTTTTTATCACTATCTTAATAAATACACAATGGAAGTGGTAAGTTGAAGATGAATAAACAGGTGGTAATAGAGGAGGTAAGGCATTCATCGAGAGTACACAGGTTTTCATCTCTAATGCAACATACATCAGGCTTATTTCACACCAAAATGCAAAGCGATGACAAAACAAACCCTATATTAAGCGAGCAAATCTCCTATCTATAATTCGTTGTGAAGTATCAACCACTCCAGCATCTTGTATATTAAATATGGCATCTTTAAGATAGATGCTTTTCCCTGTCATTGATCCTTAAAATACAATGTGAAACAAATTACATTTTATGCTGCCTTTAGAAATATCCTATTATTAGCTTTGGTGATTTTAACTATATTTCACCTTACTGCACTTTGCGCAGTAAAAGGACTAGCTTTAAAATATGTCTGCCACCATCACCCATTCACCCCATGTGAAACTCCTCGGTAAGGTCCCTTTGTAGCCCCTCCTCATGGAACAGTCTAGTCTAGCTTTACTATATGTATATAAATATTTAGGTCTCGAAGCCCAGAATATGAAACATTGTAGCAACAATAAGTAAATAAATATAAAAAAGCAGCTTAGTTTCCAGTTAACAACCTAAAGGAACTGCAAGGGCTGGACAGCTCAGCTGAACCGGAAGCAGCAGCAGGCCCCCCGGCAGCCCTTGCTCCCCTCCCTCACGTTCCCGTGCTCAGGGCACACGACCTTATCGCTGACTTGAAGACTCTTTGGGGGGCTCTATAAGGGTTCTGGTAGGAGACCAAAAATATCTAAATCCAGGTGAAATGGGCCTATTGCAAATTACCTTTGCTGTGACTAAATGATCAGGGGCTGTGTGCTGCAGCCCCACAGCTACTTAGCAGTAAGCAAGCCCATCAAGTCTTTAACAAGGAGGGCTCGCTGCATACTGAAGGAAAGGCCACCAAATCCCTAAAGAGCTGTTCTTCTCATTAGCAGAAGAGTGATAAGAATTCACATGAATCTAATCTAGTGAGATACTATTACACATCAGATAGTTCTTTTAAAGCGTGTGTCCAATTACTGCAGCATTTAGACAACAAGCATCAGCATCAGATAAGTTCTCTGTACAGTCACGCTTCATTTTTATAGATAATTTTTCACAAGAATGCCTTTCCCCAGATGTGCTTGGAAGGTTTCTGTTTCTAATTTGCATGCAATGCACTCTTTTTTTAATCCTTCAGATGCTTTCTTTGATAAAGTACTGATAGTCTAATTGAAGTCAGACTAAGCTCCAAATGGGTTTTCAGATGGGGAGCAGCTTTTCCTTAAAGAGTATGGACCTTCAGATCCTGAGCTTTGATATGATTCCTCTGTAGAGCTAACCTACGTGGGGCCCGATGGAGAAAGGATACACATTAAATAGAACATATGTCTTATTTTTTTATATACTGAGGCTAATGTTACTACATTATTTCAAACAGTATCTTAAGCTGTCCATGATCCACTTAGCCCTCTCAAGAGACTTCTGAAAAATAATTTACAATGTAAGTAATGAGAGTTACAATAAGAATTCTGAAAATAGTAACATTTATCTTACACTTTCACATGTTCAATTAGTGATTCTGTATGTATGCGTATGTATTTGGTGTGGCCACAGAAGACTGTAACTACATGCTAAATCTGTGGTCCTCAGAAATGTATTTTGATGTCATATAAAAAGATATTGGTACTGCAAAAGCACTGAGGCATTCAAATCTGTATGTGGCATCAATTCTTCCTTTACATAAAGTTAAAGGAATATTTTTCAATAGATTACCTCACAGTCATTTGATTCTATTTTGATTTTATATATCAATTTTTGCAATATGGAAATGCTTATGAACATGAAAGGCTTGTATAAAAGAGATAGAAAATGGCAAACTCACTACAAGAGTAATAAAAATATAGTCACCAGTGTTTTATATGATCATTGTCTCTACATTTTTTTCACTCACTCTTGTGTCTGCAAAAAATGCCCTGGCCTCCTAAGATATATCAGCTTTTCTGTTCACTTTGATACTTACCTTCTCTTAAAAAAAAAAAAAAAAGTTTTTTAAAAAGGAAGATTTGAACTCTATAGGAGAAACAGAGAAGGAAAAGGTACATTAGAGAGGTGAGTGAATTGCTAATAGAGAAAGTCCCATTTATTTCTTCTGAACAAATTGGTACCCAAGACACACGTAAGGGGTATCACCCTCCTGCTAGAGGTCATCAGTCAATTGCTAGTTTGAGTTGGGAAGAAGATTTCCCGATAGGAATGTTATTGCACTGTTATTATTTTCGGGACTACGGCACCTGATACCAGTCACTGGTTGTCCCAGAGGGACTATTTGTCTTGAACCCAGCTGAGTAATCATCTTTGTTATATTCAAATCAGTCTCTCCAAAACACTGGTTTCGTTTTTGGTTTTTTTTTATTTTACTTCAGCTTCACTGCATTTCAGAGCTAATTAAAGCACAAGGAATGGACTCTAATCTCTGCTGCCTTCCTTGTTCACAGGCAGTTCACAGCCGGACCTAGTACGAAGGGTCTGCGCAAGGGCTGCTGTATCAATCACAGCTTACATGAAAGGCCTGAAAAAGTCAAATGATAAAACAGAATCTCTCTTTTTAGTTAACTGCCATCAGATGATGCTCCAACCATAAAAAGCAGAAAATGTCCTTATGCTAGGGCAAGTTTCTTAGCCAACATAAGAAACTGTTAATATTATCCAGCTCGTGAGACCTAGGGCTTAAGATCCCAGGCTAGGGACAGCGAACACCCAGGACTTCGTGCTGCTGAGTCAGAAACTTCTCGTATGACCAGAAACAGACATCAGCTGCACCAGATTTCCAATGAATGCAACTTGGCAGAAAATTTCATCACGTTTGGGGACATAAACAGTTTTGAATAACCTCTAAAACCAAACAAACATGCCTGTTTCTAAAGGTATGTATTCTCTTACCTTCCGTATACCCTTATGTCTGAAATAGCATAAAAGTAGCGTGCCAGGTGTTGCTCATCTACATATATTTCTCCAGTTGCTGGCCTAAGCAGTCTTATCCTCAGATCCGTGATGGTAAAGAAATCTCTTAACTTCTTGGTCGTGTCAAGCTGGCCATAAAGAGAAGCCATGTTATGAAGCCGAGGTCCAGCAAAAAAAGCAAATCTATCTTTGATTTCAAAGTGGATTATTTTACTATTTGTCATGTACCCAGTAGAGTATTCCTCTGTGCAAATGATTTCTAGGACTGTGTGCTGTGATAAATCCCTCACTGATTTTGGATCCATGTGGAAAGCATCTAAGCAGTCTGTAGCATAGTATTGGTAGGGCTGCCATGTTCGTCCATAGTCAAGCGATTTCTCCAGGATCATTTGGTCTGGACGGCCAGATTCAAAAGTGATAACTATGTTATCTGTAAGCTCAATGGTTTTGTTCCAGGAGAGCGTAATATTAACATGAAGAGGCTTTGGATAATCCTTCCAAGTCGTGGACTGCCAAAATGTGGAAGGATGTCTTCCTTCGAGATCAAACATCAGTTCCGGAGGATGAGCCAGTTCTTGGGTACTCGCATCGCATTCATTATTGCACATGTAGGGATTCCCCTGGAAAAGAGCAAAGCAGTGTTACGAGAGGCATGGTATAGGCGACTGTGACACAGAAAGAGGTTTCCTGTCTGCCACATGAGAACTGCTGCTCTTTCTCCAGGAGTGAAACCAAGAAAGAAAAAACAAATGCTTGCAAGGAATACCTTTATCTTAACGAGATTCATCCTGGCTGTTTTACCTGTTAAAGTACACACACATAAAGAGCTCCCTTGCTTTTGTAACAGAAACATTTTCTTGGTATGTTTTAGAGAAAGAAAAGAGTTTATTTATCCTGAATGACTTGGACCAGCGATTGAGTCACAAAAGACTGAAAACAGTAAGCAAGGCTCTAATAGCTCAGTAACTCCAACTCTTCCTAGAAAGATGCGGCAGTTGAAGAGAATTTCTTTTTAAAACATGTTCCTCAAAAGCTCTGCTCACAAAATAAGTAATTTTTAGGGCATTTTGAGGTCAGCAGTGCAGCCTGTATATACTTGGTATGAACCAGTACCCAGTACACCTTCAAGTTTCCTTTTGCCCGCGTGTGAAATTTATCATGCTTAACTGTGCTCCCAGCTTAGCACTGGCTTGCCTTAAAACACTTACACTTACCACCAAAAGCCACTAGAAAAACAGTGCTCTGCCAGCACTGGGGCTTGATGCAGACATCTGCCATCTTATTACAGGGTAGCAAAGTACTTCAGGAAAGACTTTTCACAAGGCACCGGCTCCAATTTATCAGGACAAGATAATCCAGCACTTGATTAGGTGGGAGATGTCAGCAGCTCCAGCTGGAACACTGCCAAGGTGGCTGGAGCTCTGAACTGGGGGTTGAGTTAAAAACAGCAACAAAAAAACCCTTGCCAATAGTGCACCGTTTTTACTGCTGCTTGTCCTCTGTAGCAAGGTGAAAGTGAATTATTCTCTTCCTGGCCTTTTGATGCATTAACTTGCACACTACAATCTTCTGCTTCTTGACAAAGGCTATTTTGGCTGCAGATTGGGGATATCTTGCAGCAGTTGCCAAGATATCAGACCCTGTAGGCTGCACTGAATCACGTCTACCTAATTTCGGTTTTCAACAGTACATTAATATTTTGCTACTTGTTCATTCTGCGTTTGTTCCAGAGAGCAACTGCTGCTCTGTATCCTTCCCTCCGCCTCGCAAACAGGTTGTGGAAGCAGCCATGCCTCTTTCACTGATGGGCAGCACTGCTGGGGAAAAAGATGCACATGCCTACACCTCGCAGTGCTCAATAGAGGCTAGGCATAGCTGCTGTTGTCATTAATCAGAGTTCCCCTCACCTACCCTGAAAACAGAACAAGCCCTGGTATGATTATCAACATTTTCTTTTCTTATAATTACACTTACGCTTCTCTCCATTTCAAAGCCTCAGGGCAACAAAGTAATTCAATGCCATCCAGTGTGAGAGATGGGTTTCAAACATGAGTTTCCACCTTGGCCACTGCTCTGCTCCTTAACATACTCCCACGAAACATGAGCAAAAGGACTTCTGCACTCTCTTTGACCTCCCCACCGGCAACTTCCTTTTACCTGAGCAGGGAAATACTATTTTCTTTCTCTCGCTCTTTCCCATTAACACAGCTGAATGCTAAAACTGACAACGATTCACTGGGACTCAAAGTTAGGGAAAAAACTACAAGACAACAGAAAGGGTTATTTGAAAAGCAGCACATTGCATGTTACACTGACAGCTTCAAAGCATGCAGCTGTAGCTGGAAATTCTCTGCAAAACGTGTCTATAATAAGTCCCTGTTACAGCTCTGATTTCAAGCTCACAGTTGCTATTTCTATGTCTTCCTTTTGAATAAAACAGTGAAAATAAAAAATAAGTTTCAAGCAGAATAGAGAAAACACCGAATTTTTTATTATTTAAGCTCCATTTAATATATCAGATACAAACACCAGTATTTGCTAACTTACTTAGGCCCTTTATTTTCCTTAGGGAAAACAGACATATTGTGAAATCTGTAAGGTTCCAGACTCTTTGACTATACATAAATATCAATTTTGCAGAAGATGCTAGAATTGTGTAAATCACACCTTTCTGAGGTTTACTAGAAAAATCTGGTCACTTCTATACCTGTCACCGTGAAGCTGCCTGCATACCTACAATGTATATGCTTCTGTCATCGCTTTGGTAACAGCAGCTTCACTGGGAGGTCATGGGTATCGAAACCCAGCAAATAAATGCCCTGGGTAGCCAGACAGGTGCATTAAGCACTGCTGAGGGATGGCTTTGGTTTCCTGCTCCACAAACAGCTGCTGAGTCTGTTGCGATTCTTCATGTAAAAAACTAAAGCTGCTCTGATCCGCTCGCCCCTGGATGCTGGAGCAGGCATGTTTTATGGCTTCCAGCGGGTAACCCAGATTGTGTGGGATGTATTGTTTCTTTCTGTATGTAAGAGTTGATTTGTTTTGCTTCCTTTTTCTTTCACTTTTTCCTTTGTAGCAAAAGCTGAGGTGCCAATTCAATCAGAGAACGCTGGGAGATGGGACTCTAACAAAACACAAGCTAGCGTGAACGCAGTGAGATCATGAGAGCTGGTAGCAATGAGGTAACCTAAAAGAACGGTGCAGTAAATGCTAGAAATCAGCCCTAGCTTGCTGCTGAATGGAAGTGTACATCTCTGTGGGCACAAAGCTTTTTCGGAAAGATGAGGCTATTCCAGTTAATGGAAGGGTATAGTGAGCAATGGGTCAGAATCACAGCGCTGTCCTGCACCTGAAACTCCGACCAGCGGTAACTTCAGTGGCACAACCCGCCACTGAAACCCTGGGGTAAGGACATCGCTGCAAATGAGAATCCTAATAAAAAGCTTCAGGCATATCCTTCCTAATAAAAAGCTTCAGGCATATCCTCCCCAATAAACTGAATTATTCTTTTAATTTTATAGTATGCAATTCTCTTTTAAGAGGCGAATGATTTGATGACACCAAAATAACCTGTGTGGAGTTCAGTTTTCTAGAGGGGAAATTAGGAGAAAAAAAATCTAAGCTGATATAAGCCGATAAAATAAATGTCCTGAATTCTAATACAGGGAAGGGGAGAGAAATGATGAGTTTAGGTAAATTGCCCTCTGCCTACTGACATGGCAGTCACTGATGTAATTTTGAAATATTTAACGTGGTTATTGGTTCAGAGGCTTGGAGTCAGATTCCCATTTTCTCTACCAGAACTTGGCTTTAAACTGCTTCTAATTCATCTTAAACGTAATTTGCATGTTAAGTCATACTTACATTACCAAAACAGTGTAAAGGGATCTTAGCCTACATGAATGCCCCTTAGTACACATTAGTACAAAAACAATTAATTTAACTGGGATTAGTTACATATTTTAATATCTTGATGCCAGTGATAATCTTCTTTAAGACCTCTATTTCAGTAAAATGAATACAACAGAGAAACTTTCCCCAATTTGTGGTAAGTAAGCCCAACCTGTGTTAGGGACATCTAAAGGGCCGGAGCATTAGCAGCTGTAAGTAATTTTGTGACCAGCAGGCAGCTGTAAATAAATCTTCATTTAAGCCTTCCAAGCAGCAGCTCTTCAGCTGGACAAGGTGGATAATATTTATAACTTTTTAAAATGCTATTTAAGCCATTAGGAGATTTCTAAATAATTAAACACTAATAAATACTTGTAAACACTTTACTGCCAATTAGAGTAAAAGGTAGCTGAGGCATTCCCAACACCACAACCATCTAAAAGAAACCCACCGTTTTCCTGTATTGGAGGAATTATTTAATATCAATTTATTTAATATCAATTATTTAATATCAGTTGGAGATTGATATTAAATAGCTCCTTGCAGACAAGCAAATTAAGTTGCTACTTATTTTGTTTTAGGCCATTCATGGAATTCAAAATATTACCAAAACTATTGACATAGTCTAGAAGTTTTGGCTTTAGGAAGAGGTACCTGTCTTGCAGTCACAGCAAGGGCACGTGGCTGTATCACATGGTTTGGTAACGCTCGGCCCCGGCTGGGAAAAGCAGAGTTACCTGAGAAGCTGCTGACTAGGACTGACTGGTCCCAGTAGGGTTTCTCCTCAATTAGATGGATTTAGTTTGTTTTAGCACACAGAGATGTCTGTTTGTGTCAGCCAGATGGAACTTTTACAGTGGCGCTGAGGTGCTCTGAAGTGTCGCTGCCTGGGATGGGGTGCTGGGGCTGGCCTTGCTCCCGCTGGGCAGGAGCGTGTCTTACCAAGTGCATCTCCAGGAACAAGTCGCTGATGGACAGGACAGTGACCCTAGACTGAGGATCATGGTTGAGAAGAGCGATCTAGCAGCAGTGCGACCTTTGAGCGTCAGCAGAGGAGCTGGCAGCCATGCTGCAGCTGCCGCTCGAGGGTTAAAGTCCGAGCGCTGCCACTCCAGTGAAGCGCCCATCTCTCATCAGGACAGCTCCTCAGTGGCATCCACACCGGCTTAGGGCTTGATTGAAGATGCTGCTTCTTTCAATCTGCTTCCTGTCCACACTAACACCTCATGGACTTTTTTACTAGGGAACAAAGACAGAGGGGCTTAACCTTTCTGCAGCGTGAATATTGGAAGCTGTATCACAGATTACATGCTGTAATAGACACCTGGCTAAATCCCTACAGAGGATTATAACTTGCATTTTCAAACTGGTGAAGGCTGTTGAGGTCAAGCAGGCCAAGATTTTAAGAAGGAGCAAAATAAATTTGCAAGAAGAGAGTCACAGCAACCAATTTTTATACTGCTGCCTCAAGGTAGTTAGCTCAGATGCACAAGACAAGAAATAAATACAGCCTGACTCACATTTGGAGTGAGGTTGTGCAGTAAATTACTGCATTCAAGTCACGTTTTTGGAAAAAAAAAGAGTATTTCTGTTTTCCTTTCCAAGAGATCATTACAAGTAGTTCGCTTGGTACCATGCTATACATTGTAGACAACTAATTAGACGGTAATAGCTAATAGCAGCAATTGGCCTCGTGCTTACATTTTGCATGTGGTTTCTAACCAGGAATGACTTGTTTACCACGACAGAGCCAGATTATGAAACCATTAATTGGGAGATACTACTCATTAGGCATTGTCCTACTAAGGGCAAACAGTCAGTGTTGTGGAGGATTGGCAAGGCATAGGATCTGTCGCATGATAATTGATGTTATCAAACTCACTACATCCATTAGCTGGTTTGAGAGCATCTCAGTCAATGTCTGCAGAATTATTGTTGTGATGAAGACAGGGATGGTGGTAGACAAGAACATTTTACCATCAATAGCCTTTCATCACTGCAGTGACAGCATTTTAAGTTAAAGTGATTTAAGTTGAGAAAGAAAAAGTGCTAAAATCTCAGTGGAACATTTGATGCTCTTTCACAGATCTCCCAAGTGAGAGGCATCTGGATGGCCAGACAAGCACTTTGAACTCTAAGCTGCAGGCTGAACAATATACATTCTCCAAAACCAGCAAAAAGAAAATAAAAGCATGTTTAAATCAATAACTTCTGGGGAGACTTAAAAAGATTAAACCAGGGAGGATCTGACTAGCCAAAAATAAATAACAATGCTTAACAACTTTGTGCACTTTTAAGCTTGAAAGTACATTGTAGATTATGGTCTGATCCTGCAACAAACTCGGTGCAAGCAGGTTCTTAAAAATTCAGATTTTAAAAAGATATTTAAGCCTCTAAAGATCTGGCGCTTTGCCTTGTGGAACACAGATCTAGCTAATTAATCTTCATGACAACACCTCCATGAGGTATGGGATCCTACCCCAAATTTACATATAGATGCAGAATTAGAGAGAATTTTTGGGGGGTTTTTTGCATGATGAACTCTGTAATCCCTGATCATATTGTACTGTTTCTTCCAAAGCCTTTTGGTAGATCACGTGAAGCCATTCTTGGCACTCAGAGTAGCTCTCAGATTATTAGATCATGCCTCTCTCCAATACTCTGAATTGAAAATGTATCATAGCAAAACATTTTAATATTTGCAGCACCAAATGCATTGGTTCATTTGGCAAAGGCACTGAATTCCTAGCAGAACACTCTCTCTTTTTAGTTATTTAGTTAGTTTTTGGAAATGCTTTTCAATTTACTTTATGAGGCAAATGGAGTTTTGTTTTCTCCGAAATATCTCTACCCACTTTTTTGGGGGGGAGCCTACTTATTCCTAGTTAGTAATTTTACATTTCTGAGGCTATCTTTGACTTGGCAACCTTGCTGATGTTATTTTGACCACTTGATCATTCTGGCATAATGGTACCTTAAGGCAGATCTACTGGCACTGACCCAAGTGTGGCTTTGTTATTTCAGAAGCTCAATATTGGTGTTTTCCTCTTGTATCAGCAGGTATCTGGCAATATAATCACTTTCCTATTTATAGCTTGTGCAATGTCATGAGGTGCATAACGCTGGGACCCCACTGTGCTGAGCTCTGGCTGAACAATATGGCAAATGTTCCAAGAAAACCTGGGTTTCTTTATACACCAGCGGTGTATTTGGCTTTGAGAACCTGAAATCCCAGGGGACGCTGCATCCCTTTCTCTCAGCACGTTGGCACTTGTCCTGGAGAAACCAGCCCATCCGTGAGAGCGCTCCTTGGACAAGGCAGCAGAGGGTATCGATCTCCAGCATCGTGCTCAGCTCATGTCGGTGCATTTTTGTCCGAGCCACCTTTCCAGCCATCCTGCCACCCTGCAGGAGCTCTGGTAAGGAAGTCGTGTGAGAGATTTGGGTGGGTGGGGGGTGTGTGTGTGTGTCTCCTCAACTGGGAATAGCTTCTACTGTCATAACAACAACCTCAGGTGTCTCCACCTTACATTTTGTGGTGTGATACAGATCTCCTCTTGCTCACTCTCTGATTATTTTGGACTATCCATGAATTTAGAATGGGAGCCATTGGGGGGGGGGGGGTAGAAAAAAGATGTCTCAAGCACTGCAGTTGAAAGGTGTCATCCCTGGGACAGGCAGCACAAAGACAAGTTGGTCTGTTACCATGGACAGACAGTCTCAGTTACCACAGCTATCACAGAGGGAATGTGAGCATCAGAAAACTGAGAAATCAAATCACCGCAGTGACAGGGGGGATCAGGGTGCTGTACCAGAAATGGTGTGGCCAGCAGGACTAGGGAAGTGATTGTCCCCCTGTACTTGGCACCGGTGAGGCTGCACCTCGAGTCCTGTGTTCAGTTTTGGGCCCCTCACTACAAGAAAGACATTGAAGTGCTGGAGTGTGTCCAAAGAAGGGCAACAACACTGGTGAAGGGTCTGGAGAACAGGTCTTATGAGAAGTGGCTGAGGGAGCTGGGGTTGTTTAGCCTGGGGGAAAGGAGGCTGAGGGGAGACCTTATCGCTCTCTACAGCTACCTGAAAGGTGGGGGTTGGTCTCTTCTTCCAAGTAACAAGCGATAGGATGAGAGGAAATGGCCTCAAGTTGTGCCAGGGGAGGTTTAGGTTGGATATTAGGAAAAATTTCTTCACCGAAAGGGTTGTCAAGCCTTGGAACAGGCTGGCCAGGGAAGTGGTGGAGGTGCTGTCCCTGGAGGTATTTAAAAGACATGTAGATGTGTGGTGCTTGGGGACATGGTTTAGTGGTGCAGTTGGCAGCAGTAGGTTAATGGTTGGATCGTAAAGGTCTTTTCCAACCTAAACGATTGTATGATCCTATGAAACACTAACAAAAAAAAATTTTTTTTTTTTTTTTTTTTGTATTTATAAATTACTGCATTCAGAATTTTGGTCCACAAAAGAAATCTGTGGTTAGCAAAAAATCTGAGAAACATGTTGTGAGAGCAGGGAGTGCCCAGCAGGCGCTAACGACCCTGACCAGCTCCTGAGGGCAGCAGGTGTTACTGACCCTGACAGCCCCACCTGGGCCCCAGCCCTGGGCCCCATTTAATCTCAGGCTGAGGCTTTCATCTGGTCTTTTCTCCTGGGTGGGCCTCAGGCCTGAGTTGCAGCCCTGTTTCTTGCTGTACGTGGTGGGGTTTCCTTGATGGCCTTGCTTTGTCCACACGTTGTGTCTGGGACTGCTGATGGACTGTCTGTGTCTCCTGTCTGTGCTCAGGCTGTGTGGGATGGTGCCCATTGGTGAGGGCATGGCTGGCGCTAGGGTGGCCCTCTGCTCCCACGTGTGCCTCTCTGTTGGGTGACTGTGCTCCTGCTGCTCCCTGGCACCTGCTGAGGGATATGCAAGGAGTGAGGAGATGGATGTAACAGAAATGCAAAGCTCCACAGCTTGCCCTAGGCAATGGTGGAGCAGATTTATATTAGCTAAGTATGAAATCAGATCGTGGGATGTCAAATCATGAGAGCATGGAAATTTTGTGTTGGGAAAAACTTCAGGAAGACTCATGGCATGAGGAAACTGGAACATTGTGGTTTGGGTGGGGTCCTACACAGTGCTGCTGAGGGTGGACCCCCAAACCCTGCCGTGCAGGGCAGGGTAATCACTGTGAGCCACGCTTGGCTGGTGCTTCCTCTCAATGGGTGAGATGTGTGCAAGTGGCAGAAGGTTCTCTTCTAGTGGGCAACACAATTGAATAAATAAGTAAATGTAACTAGTCCTATGTTTTTATTGACCACAGACAAACTGAAGAAATGTGCCTTGCAATAGTGGTAGAGGTAGATGGGATGGGCTGTGATGGCTGTGGCTTGTGTAAAAGGCTGCTCTTTGCTTTCTAACTGGTTCCTGAGGAAGCTCCATCTTCTGGCCCTGTGGCCCCTACTCCTGTGGTAAGGGTTTACTTGTCCTTCTGCAGCTCTTGAGTAATATTTGAGGAGGCTCATGCAAAGTATTGATGCCACGAGTCCTGGCAATTGAGTACCTTCAGATACAGGCCAAGAATTCCAACCTGATTTCTGTGTAAATCAAGTGAAGTGAGCACCGATGTAGTGTTTAACTGATGAGCTACAATAGCGTTCAGTGCAATCCTATCCTGTGCTAATTTCAGCAAATGCATCTTACTTGGACAGCTCTTTATGTAGACCATTCATCACAGCCCTAAAAACCAGTCACAGTCATGCACATATTAACTCTTGCACAAGGTTAGAAATGAGCAGTGAACAAACACAATTAAAAATTCTAAAGTTTTGAAAAATGAATGTACAGTTTTGTAATGACTTAAATGAAAATCAGATGGGTCTGAATGTCTCCATTAAAGGACAGAATTATAATTATTTTTGTTTTTCTATTTTAGAGGGAGTTACAGTGAAAACTGTTTTTTACCAATCTGTTACTGGTTAGTTATACCTTTTTATGGTAAGATTTTGGATATTACAGGATGGGCTTACACTGCAGTTTAAAAATCTTCTGTTGTTAATACATCTGGACTAAAACATTCTGTCATCAAATTGCTGCTTAGTAGTTTAATGATAATGTTGCATGTATTATTTACTTATTGAGAAAGATGCACAAAACCCCCTATTCTTTTTTCTCTTAGCCATGGTATTTTTCAATCCGGAAGGTTTCTAAAACACTATGTAGTTCATTAACACAGCTTCAAGAATTATCTGACTGTCCACCAAAGCAGACTGTCACAGCTTTTTAAATAGCACGCAGCTGTTCTACAGTGTCTCACTATTTAGAGTGGAACTGAAGACTGCTGTCTTTAATTTAAATGTCAAAAGTATTTTACATAAGCACATACAGGAATGTACAGAGCAAAATAACAAACTATTCCTAAACAAGCAAAGCTTTTTTGTCTATTCCCTCTGTATTTAAGTATAGACTAATAAGAAAAGTTCACACTAGTACAGGTGGTTACTGTAAAGCAAATAATATGAAGAAAAAACTTTTTTTTAAACTGACATCCACTTAACCTCTATATTATTGGCTTCTGTGCAGGTTCAAACTAGCTGGTGGAAAGTCTGAAATGCTAATGTCCTGCTAGGAGTATGTAAAAACATCTCCAGCACTTATTCATGTGGTTCATGCAATAGCTCAAGTTACCTGTTAGGCTTGGCTGACTGAACAACATGATAGGTAATATGCTTTATAATTACTGCTTAATAATTTGGCAATTTTCAGATTCTGTGATGCTCAAATAGCAGTTACAGAGTTGTATCATATGGTTTCAAACAGGTGGTGTGACGGCCACATTTGTGAGGATGTGCGTAAGGCTGCACGTATGCAGACACGCACGGAGGGTTCCTGTCCTGCCGGGGCCTCGCAGCCGCTCACTTGCCTGCAGCCCTGCCTTTTCCTCATGGCACAGAAAAACAGGCCAAGAGCTTCCAGTCACTAATGCTAATTTTATACTAAATTAGAGTGAGGCTACTCTTTAAAATAGCACGAACTTAACTCTTCTGGGTTTGGATGGGGGCCTTGAGAAAAATGAAGAAAAAAAAAAAAAAAGAAATTGCATTGTGCCACTTCTCAGTCCAGCAACTTCCAGTGGATCCACTGGAAAAAATCTCTTTCCTTCAGAGCTGTACCTTTGCTGTGAGCTCAGCCCTGCCTCAAGCAAGCATCAGCCTGCACTCTAGCAGTGTGCTACTCCCTCAGCCCCCTCCCCACTTGCCTGCCCCTGCCCTCGTGCTTGGGGAGATGATGACCTCCGAGCTGGCAGCTTCTCTCCAAGGACAAATTTCCTGCAAACTTGGAGATCCCACCTTTGTGCCTAGCAATTATGCTGCTGTGTGGTGAGCTGAATGAGAGGGCTGATGTATCTGGAAAGCAAGTACTTATTTCTTCAGTCTTTGTTTTCCACTGAATCAAGTCTCTGGTCTGATGTACTGCTTGGCCAGATGAGTGCTGATACTGCCAGAAGGGATGTGACAGCTAAGGATGGAAGCGAAGCGGTGCAGGTAGATTGACTGGCTTTAGGGCAACGTGAAAATGCACCCTAAATTGTGAACAAAAGGCTAAATTATGCCTGTGCTGTCATACTCATGCTTATCATTTAAAAGGTCATTTACATATACAAATAGCTACTTGAATGTGCAAGTGTTATTTATGCTGTAAAAGACTATTTTGGGGGCGTAAATGCATATTGGACTTGGGCACAACCAGTTCTGTCCCAAGAAAATGACTTTCACTACATATGTCACCTCAAGGCATCGTTATGATTTTATTCTTACAAAGGGCAGCAGGATTTAAGACAACAAATTGAGTTTATTTTCTTTCCTACAGATCTAAACATAGCACCTGCAAATGCTACTGATGTCTGCACTGAAGGTATTTCTGTTGCAATCCCTACAATCTAAATTCAGGTATGAAGAATGCTGATTTTTCTACAGGCAGGTGGTGGGGTTTTTTTTTCCTCTATATGTGCATATATGTGTAAGCATGCTTCAGATTTTTTTCTTTGCCTCATCTGAAAATTTTATTCTTTCCTAAAAGTGGAACTGTAGAATATGCTACACTGGGAAATACAGCTGAGTTTGATGGAAGGTATGTTATGTTATCTCATTGTGATTGTAGGTTTTATATTTCACTCTGAATACTGGCAAACTGTCATGATGAAGATTGAGATATCAAAATGCACTGTATCAAGCTATTCTGATTGACACAAAGTTTATACAAAACTATTTTCTTGCACCAAAACACGTAACTCCTGTACTAGGAAGTTAAAAAGGGAAATAACAAAACCAAACCCCAAACCTAGCTGGCTTTGTGAAGTCAGAGTCCTTGTTTAAGTATTCACCCTCAGGAAACAGATCTCACCATTTATTTCCCCACTTATAATTTCCACTAACTTAAAAGATGCTATCTGCTTGCCTAAATGTGCAGCTACAACAGACAGTCATTCTGCATAATCTGTGGGATGCTGAACATGAATTGTGGCAAGACAATGAGCAGGATACCAAATCCTCCATGGTATTCATTAATGGTTGCCTGTGACAAACCACTGTTGGCTTTAACAGTTTTCCTGGGGTGATTCCTGCTTCCTCTGTGGGAGACTTTTAAGACTGCTAGAGAGGATTCCTAAGTAGTAGCAATAGTTAAATAACTTCTGTCAAATGTGGTGCAAAGCATAGTTAGAAAAAAAGTATCTCAAATTTTGCTTTATTTCTTCCAAAATAAACTAATCTTTGAAGACATGGTCTAATCAAACACCTATACAGGCTGCAGGAAGTAATGTGTATATTCATGAGAGCATTACCAAAATAGTTAAGTTGATGTTTTACTAATCGTCACAATGGGAGAAACACTGAATGCCATTCAATAAACAGTTAATTCCCCTGATCCGAACAATATTTTATTTTGTTATCGTTGAAAGTAGACAGCTTTGCTAGCTGAGGCAGGTTGTCTTCCCCAACTATGATAGTCCCTTATTTTGCATACTATCGCACCAGTTGCAATACGCTACCCACATAATAGGATGTAGAAATGTAGTGTACTTGCTATGAATAAGGATAGCAAAACTGGGTCACTTAAAGCTATAAGAAAACTTTATCAATCCATGTTAATGTAATATTGCATGTTTATGTAATGTTTTGCATGTTACTTTTTAGCTGTAAATCTCTCTGTGACTTACAAGCAGGTATGTTCAGCTGCCCAGAATGTTAAGCTGGGGAAGATCAGACGGAGAGGTGAATGAGTGCTCAGACAAGTGGTGGCTAAGCCAGGAACAGACCCTTTTCCTTTGCCCCACAGGCCTTTTTTTCAAAGAGAATTTTTTTTGTCTTTGTATTAACTCTATGACTAATGCCGTGGAGAAAAGGAACTGCAGAGCCAGACAACAAATAAAAGGGACTAAAGAGACGCAAGAAATTCTTTTCTTCTTGGGGATGTCTCAGCTGTGCTTCTGGCACTGTCTGCATCTGTAGGCACTGTTCATCCCACTCCAGAGTGTTATTGATTCTGTGCCCGTGGATTTCATGCAAAATTGTATTTCTACAATAACCATAATTTTATTTTTGATTCTTAATGTCAGTATTGTTTTTGACAATTTCTGACCTGCTCCTGTATTACCAATGTGTCTACTGCCATTTTTAATAAGATTTAGAGCTGGTGGATTAACACTGAATGTCAAACACCACAATTAGAATTGCTGATGTTATGCAGAAACACTGCTTTTAATATATAAAACAGTCTGTCTTACTATTGCCACAGAATCTGCACTAATTTCTGTTGTATTTGAGCATTTTTTGTTACAGAATTCCCAGGCTCAGAGGACCCTTGCGTGTATGTGAACCACTTAAAGTAAGACTGAAAAGTAACATAAACAAAGATGACAATTGTAAGTGAAATCCAATTTCACCTCATTTCTCTTAAAAGGTGGGCTACATTGTTTTCCCTTCATTTGGGTTCGTCAGGATGATAAAATAAGTATTTTTAATGAATCACGCTGCATACCTACATAATATGGAATTGTTATAGAAACAAATTTAAATGTTGAATTTTATTATACAGCGAAGGGATGTCTTCTTATTAATATTCACGATAAATTGTGTGATGTCTCTGAACGTTCAGATTATAGCACAAAGTGCTTTGAAAGAGAACGAAGACACTCATCAAATCCACATTAGGATACTGCACCAATATAAGTAATTCAATCAAAAAAACCATACGGTATCTTTTGAGGAAGGCTTGCAAACTTTGTGATAAACTGGTAATTTGTTCAGTTCTGTGCTGGAGATTTTCGTGTAATTTCCTTTATTTCCTATATCCATAACAAAAAATAACTGCACAGCCCTGAAAAATATACAATAATTTCCTAAAATAATTTTTACTGAGACTGTTATCTGCAAATTTACAGTTCAGGTATGGTATGTGTTTGCACTGACTCCTAACAACCTGTCATTTTCAAAACTTATTTCATCATAGTATGTTGAAATTTGGAAAATCCCAACTGGCTGGATGGCAGGGCATAGGGAAGGAAAGCAGCTGCTGCTCTGTCCCATGCAGAGGGTTGAGGCAAAACAGCTACATGATCCCTGCTGCTGCCTCCCCGGCTCTGCTGCCTCAGGTGGGAGACTCGAACAGTGGGAACTGGGGATAAAACTAGTCCCCAGAAATGTTTCATGGCCTCAGTTACTGTCCCAGATGACACAAAGTACCTCCCAAGTCTGAATGAGAATCTGCTACCTGAAATAAAACAAGAGCATCTCTAAGTGCAAGAAAGGCTTATGATAACATAAGTAATGCTTTGAGTTAACACATCAGATGTATAGCACGCATGCAATTCCCTTGAACTGAGCCAAATTTGCTTACTGAGTTGATGGTAAAGTAATTCAGATCTGGAGATGAAGAGGCTTCTTTCACCACAGAGCTGGGGAAAGACTGCTACGATATGAGGCTTCACTTTGAACCTCTACGTGCCTCCACTGTACCAAGGAGGAGCCATTGGCACATTAATTGGGCTAGCTCAGGCAACCCCATTAGTAAGAACAGGGCAGCCTGGGCTGTCTAGTGGTGCTCGGCATTTCAATGCTGCTTGCCTACGTGGATGTTGTGCTGCCAATTCTTTATCTGTGCTGTTAACCCTCTACCGAGACTCAGCCTGGGTGCATATACCAGGACGAGACATTCGTAACTCATCAGCTTTGTAGAATGAATATACCCTTAAAAAATACTTGACTTTTGGTAAGCATTAGGTGGGGAAGTTTCTCACAAGGAGAAATTGAATGTAATTTTTCTATAGTGGAAAAAACAGACTTTCTACAATTGCCTGCTGGGATGCCTGAAGGTAAAGTTTAAGGACAGGGATTTTTTTTATCCTAATACATTTCAATCTATTACAGAGTAGGTTGATAAGAGAAGCTCTAAGTATGCTCCTTTCCACTGTACCACCCTGGGAAGTAATAAATTACAGCATATTATGTTCCCTATCAGTTCTACCCATCACAGGCTTGTCTTACAGAAGACGTGATAAAGAGAAACACCTCTGATAAAGTCATGCAATTAACTGCTGCCATTTGAAATCTGAAAAATTACATTTCTTTACCCCAGCCTGTCTGGCTGTCAACCATTTTTGAGCAGAAACACTGTTTAATGAGTTGCCAGTTGGCTGTAGGACTACTTGCCAACAGACTCTGCTTCTTGCAGTGGTATAGGAAAGGTCAAAACCTTGCACTGGCTGCCCGTATCCTGGCTGCACAGCCCTGAGGTCAGGGATGCTCAGGGACAGGAGCACACCAGGACAGCCCAGCTCCATCTCCAGCTGCCTCAGTGAGGGGGACGATGGTGGCATCAGCTCCCTAACACCTGGCTGTGCTTCTGATGTAAGATGCTCTTGTGGCTGGAGAAGGCAGCACCCGGACCCAGGAAAGCATGAAGTTGTCTTGCCACAATGATAGATATACCTCTGTGTATTCCTACAGTTGCTCTGTAATTTAAACAATCTAGTACCGTTCAGCACTTATCTTTAAAGGGAGTTTTAGGTCCCAGTTTGTACTAAAGAAGCTATATGAAGTGCACTTATTAGAATGAAAAATAGCTGTCTATAAAATGAGTCACTATTCGTAAGGGTGCAAAAATAAAAGGCCTCAGAGAAGGTGAGATATTCTTTCCTCTGACACAGAATTTAGGGCTGCACTCGGCTACAAACCAAAGCCATATGCCCCTTTCTTTAAAGATATGCAGCATTTACATTTTTTTGTATATAAAAATACTTTGCATATACCATCTGAGTATTTTCAGGCCCTAATAAAGTCTTTTGAGGATAAGAAGTGGCATAGCTCTACTTATAACAATGTCTTTAGACAGCATAAAAAATCACCCTGTTCAGCATGGCCATCTGTGATATGTTAATGCAAAAATAAATAAAAAAAAAGAAAAAAGCAACTTCAAAAGACTTAGGCCCTTAGATTTCTTAGTTTTCATTTATCCTCATTTTGATTGGGCATTTACTGAAAGTGCTGCAGTGAAATCCGTGGGAAATAACTCTAAATTTCAGCTGATAACTTAGGTCAACTTGAGGCTCTAAATAATCTTAAATGGATTTGAGATTACATTTGTGAATTTTGTTATACAGCATTTGAATACATTAGTTAAATAATACTTTATGTGGGCACTTGCAAATTCAAAAAGTTGGCCAACAATTAAAATGTACAGAAGAAAGCAAACCTGTTATCTTTGATTTTAAATAACTCATAGTGACATACTAAAGTTATTTTAAATGATTTATTAATGTAATTTATTCGACAAGCAAGCTGAGAGGTACTTGTCTTTGTCATAGAAGCTATTTAAAAAAAAAATAATCTGTTGTTTCCCTCTTGCCTCCTTGCAAACATTTGTGTCTCACTATCTGTATCTTTATACTTATCTGTATGTATTTTGGAACATAGTACTGACTAGCTTTAGATTATAAAATCAGTTCCGCCATCTGACATTAGTTCCTTTCTAAAGTGCCAATATGTCTTAGGCTGCGTTTCTAGACTTAATTTTGTAAACATTATTTTGCAGATGTAAGAGTTGGAAACTTAGAATTGCAAATATATATATATATATGTAAAAGGTTGCAAACAGCTTTAACTGACTTAGCAGGTTTTTTTGTAGGGTCCTGTACTCCCCAAAATTGGAGAAATTGCCTGTATACATATGGATGACTGGAAACTTGGCTGATGCCAAAATTTTGGATATGATGCTGAAAAATAGGAACTTCTGATTTTTTTTAATCTACAAGCACATAAGAAAACCATTTTAAACTGTGAGTATGTGGAATATATGAAGGGATATTTAAATATTTATTATGTTATAAAATAACCTTATGCCACAGAAAATATTTTATTAGGACTTTATGGTTTTATTTAAATTCTCTGAAGTTCTTTTCAATGAGGCAAATCCTATCCTGAGATTCAATTAATTTAATTCCTAGTCAAGAATTCACTGAAACCAACAGATGTTCTTACTGAATAAAACCTGAATTGCAATTGAATAAAAGCTCCAGGAGGTATCCCAGTACTTATGAGGTCCCAGATCATCCTGTCACTTCCCAGCAGCTTTTAGTTCTGCCTACGTCGCGCTTCTCTGAAGCTGGCCTGCTTTGCTGTCAGCCGCTCTCCCCCATGTCAGTGGAGGAAAGTGTCCTGCACTAGTTTTTGAGGGAGAAAAACTAAGTCACTGTCCGCTTCTGGAGGTTGGAGATGGGGTAGGGCTGAGGACGAGGTCCCTGCGGTGCCGGGGGCTGTGGGGAGCCCGTGGGAATGGGGAGCAGTGGCCACAGCCCCACCTGAAGGCAGATAAAAAGGCAGTAAAACAAATGCATGGCTCGAGTAAATCTGAAGAGTAATTGTGTTTCTCTGAGTGTAAGGCAAGCGTGTTTCACAGTAGTGCTTGCCTTCTCAGGTATCACCTTTTGTTAATTGAAGAAATGCTTTATAATAGAATAGCTGTCATAGATGAAATAATTGCTATCACTTTGATATCTTAATTAAATTACACTGCAGGCTGTATGTCCTTCAGGGCACCTTCATTTAAGATGCTTGATGTTTGTCAGTCACCATCATGAATGGGATTTTGTTTTTTTTTCCAATACCACCTACAAATGCATGGCTTTATTAGCCGAGTCTAGGCTAGCAGGGCAGTGCCAGGCACGGGCTGATGTAACTACAAGAGATAAACAGTCTGAAAAGGCAGATTTGTGGAGGTTCTGACTATTTTTTAAACAATAACAAAGCTCATCATTCTGCAGAAGAGCTTAGGATAAGATATGTAGTAACAGTGCTCAAATCCTGATTTTGTACTGAATAACCCACATTTGCCATTAAAAAGCATATGTCAAAGACGGATTCTAAACCCAGTATTTCTCAACCTGCTATGCATTCCTATTCCCAGCTGAGGAGACTGCCAGCCCATTTTCAGCTTACCTTGTGGTCTAAGAGTCACAACTGTGTTGAATACCATGGGGCTGTGGAAAATGTTTTTAGTTCAGTTACATGAACAAGATTAATATAATGGTCTAAGCTAAAGAGAGAAAGAAAAAAGTAAGCTTTCTGCTGAGCTGTTGAATGTATTAACTATTGCTGTTTGTCTACACGTTGTATTGCAGTAGCCTGTCACTGAATGGTTCGAGCCTCCAGTCTGCTATGGGGCATTGCCCAAGCAGAGATGAAGACAACCTGTGCCACGAGGCATTCCCCATCTTGATGGCGTTTTCATACATCTGATTGTCAGTTTTATTATTTTGTTGATGGCCAGCTGCTCTTTTGTCACTGTTAAGGTGACATGCTGTCATGCACTGCCCTTAGCAAGGCTCAGGTGTTTGCTTGTTGCTGTGCCTTGGAGAAGAGGATGCAGAACAGCCACATCCTACGCTCCTGAGTAAATCTGGAGTAGGAAACCTTCAGGAAGCAGTGCAAGGAATAACAAGAAGGTTAGGCCTTATATGTATTTGGTGCTGTTACTCTGGTGTTTGGGATGGACAGGTCCTTCATCTGTCCATCTTAACTCCCACTAAAGACTGGGAATCTTTGCATGGATTTAAATTGAAGCAGATTTTCTCCAAGACACTACATTATGTAAACAGCAGCAAGAGTCTATAAGATTAAATTCTCCCACAAGAAATAGTAGGAAAAAAAAATGAAGGGACACACTGTGTTCAATGGGGGATACTGTGAGTAAAATAAATCTCTTAATGATGAATAATCATAAAGGTTAACAGAATGAAATTATTGTGATAAGTGATGTACCCCTCCAGTTATCTCAGATGAAGACTTCTCTCCCACTGTGTTTTATTGTTTAGAATTATTTTATTACTGGACTTCACTTCATGTAAAATTAATTATTCCTTATTATATGTGAATTTAAAAAAAAAAACCCACCAATTATGAAATATGACATTTAAAATAATTCACCAAGTGAGTTTAATTAAATTACAAATAGACAGAATGTTCTGCAAATCGAACTGCTGCTTTGAGAGCAGGCTGTAGCATGCTGCCTGCATGGCATTAGCAGAACAGGCAGTAATGACGCATGCGTACGCTAGACTTTGGAAATGAAACTTTGCTGAACCGGTGAAATACCCAGAATAATAATTAAATGTGAGAGTGATCTTGTAAGAAAACATACTGTTCATCCAGAAAAGCAGCACCTCAGACTGCAGTCTCCTTAACAGTTTCATGCTTTGTATTTTTAAAATACTTATTTAAAGGGCAGCCGCAGTATAAGTCAAGTCAATGGTGAGAAGGCTGCATGAAGGATTTATTTTGGATTTTTGAACCTTTAGCAGGGCAGATGAGTAAGAAGGGCTGGGGAAGACTTAATTTTTGCAATGATCCAAGACAAACCAAGTACTTGTAAGGACAATACAACCCCCTTCTTTCAGGACAGTTGCTTTTTCAATTTTAGAGGAAACTCATGGGTTTTTCTACTCTTACATGAGTAATGCAGAAGTTGTTACACAAAAAGTAGATCCTGTGCTACATCCCTAAACTACTCCAGAGCTTGAGGGAAGATCATCTTTAGCCTCCTGGATGGTATCAGTAGTGGCTGAATAAAATCTCTCGAAAAATATACATTTATTCTTTAGTGCTGTGAAAATCTAGTTAAAATCAGGACTATATTGCTTACATTCTCATCTTCAATGAAATGTTATGGGAAATCTGTGTAAGTCAGGATAAGGTGGGAATAACTTTTGTGACTTCGTTAAAGCTGCAGTAGGCCAAAAAAATTAGGAAATTAAATCCTTAAACATGTATTAAGTTTTCCTGCAGTCTCTTTAATTGAAATACATTTTCTCTAAAAAATGCACTAGGACTTCAGAAGCTGAAGATTTTGACACTCAAATATGTGTAAAGTGAATTATGTTTTGATTCCCTGACCAAACACAACTGATGCTGGTACCGTTGCTGGGATTTTTACTTGTCAAAGTGCCAGAGAATGGTTAACTACTTCAGAAGTGGAAAGTTTCAGGGACAGAGGAGCAGCACTCGGGCAAGACTTTTCACGGGAAGCATTTACCGACACATGCTGTTGCAAACCTTCTGGCCAGAGAATAAAATGTAAATTCTTTATTCACAGCTGAGAGCCTTTGCTCCTCAAAGTAGCCTCCCTGAAGTCACTGCAACTATATCTGAGAGCTGATTGTGTGAACCACATGTGATGCTGTATAAATGGGATCAGTGACCGGAGCGTCGCAGGAGTGCCTGCTTACGGGAATCCAGCTGGAAGTCACTGCAGTCCTTACCTCTGCATTTATACAGGTAGGCCTGGTGGTGTGTCCTTGGACAAGAAAGTAGTCTGAAAAGAAAGTCACTTGGCAGGGGGTGGGAGGGAAGAGTACAACTAAATTTTGACACAAGTTAGTGATAACTGTCGACAACACTGGATAAAACTGAAATAGAGAGGTGATAATGGTAGGAAACAGAAAAGGAGGAGTGTGAAGCACTGAGGTCATCAGAAGAAAAGGCAAAAAACAATTAAAATTTTAAAAAAACAAACAAACCCTTCTTTTTGTTACTGTTTTCCTCCTCCTGCATCCTCAGTTATTTCAGATCATTTCTCCGAATATAAAAGCCAGGAAGCCACAGCCAGGTCTTTCTTTCCTAAATGGTATGGTGATACTGGGAATTCTGTTTCCTCCTGAAAATTGATGATGGAGAAGGTGTGCTGTTAACGCACTCCTACTTATTTGCTATGAGTATGCGGAAGGTTCCATTTACCAGGCATTATGAGTGAACCACCCAGAGGCAGTTTACTTATTCACTGGGCCAAGCATCTTTCCAGGCAAGGTTCTGGCTAAAAAGTACCTTTTCCCCCTTCTCCCTTTCAGCCCTTTTCCTGGTTTTCTCAGGCATTTGGGTATGGGTCCTTTCCCTTTCCTAGAATAGGATATTATTGCAAAAAGTACCAATCTTTCCTCATAACTCTGTTCCCGACTAATCATACCCATAGTCACTATTTTAGTCATGGTCCCAATTTCTTTATTCCAGGACCTAATGCCCTCAGAAGGGCAAACATTATAGTCAGCAACAAAATGCACAGCATTTCACCCATCCTTAGTCCTAGCACAGTGGATATGCTCACATAGGAAAACCAAGGAATAACCACAACAGAAAAACACCCATCTGTGCAGTGAGATTCTATCCTGTGTTAGTAACATTAACACTGAAAGTGTAGGGTAAGGTATCACACATTACTTGGAGTTCCGAGAGGTCCTGGCTCCTCATTCCTACCTCTTTTTTTTTTTTTTTTTTTTTTTTTTTTTAAAAATATGTGCTAACACAATCCAAATAGCATAACTACATTTATGGACAAAAATCACACCTTAATTTTGCTGTGTATGAGGCAAAGAATTGTTGGGTCTGGAGGCAGCAGCCTATCTACAACGAGAAATTTTGCACACGGGAAGAAAAGCATAAGAAAATAAAAGGTCACTGTCTTAAGATGGGTAAAGAAAATGGGATGGAAAAGTACTAGATTACAAAAAAGTGAATTACCATTAAGTCATTTTCCCTGCTGCCTAATTTCCTCTCATTCCTCCATCTTAGTGGACATTATGCTAAATGACAAAACAAGTGGTAAAGACCACGACAAGAACTTCTCATGCAGAGCAGCCGGAAGTGCAACTTTGTAGGTCCTCTTTTTCCTCCCCTCTTCCCCAAAAGTCTGAAGATGCTCTTATAAAGAGTATATGTTTGTGAACCAGAAGCAGGCACTTAATGGAACTTGACCATAATTTATTTTTATGGATTGCAATGTTAAGTAATTTTACTTAACATGCCATTTTAAAAACTAAATGCATGAGAACATGGAGAAGGAGGAGCATGAGATACAGCAAATGCCCTGAAAACTAAACCAGTTGTCTGGTTCATTGATACTGTATTTCTCCAGCATTAGGCAACTCTGGCAGGTAAGTCTCCTACAGGGTTTGACAAATAAGCCTACCCAGTGCCTCTAAAATATTTTTTCCAAATGAGTGAAAGATTTCACAATTTAATATCAATTTACTTAACGGATAGACCAGTGTGTGGGCATGCACTAATCACTGCATTGAGACAGGTATCACTGCACAGAATTTTGTTTGCTGGATATACAGATTTAGTGGCAGGTCAAAACCAATGTATGTTAACTATCTGCTTGGAGCTATTGTGTCATATCCATCATCACCACATTTAGTACACTGTACTTGACAGTTTATCTCTGCCTAACCCCTAAAAAGAAAAGGGTCCTCATGTACTCAGGACCTCTAAAGCCTTTCTGACTGGAGCTGCTACTGGCTCCACTGGGAAAACTTGTAGGAAACAAAGCTTCTGTTGTCACTACTACCACCTTGAATGCTTGCTAAGATCTTTTATCAGGCTCTAGTGATTATTTTGAATTTTAAAGTAAACATTACATTTTTTTTCTGATGTGTTAATCCTTCACTAGAAGTAAAGGAAAAAAGTGAATTATATGAATGAACAAAGACAAACCTCATGTCTGTTGCAAAGTTATACAGTCTAATACCTTAGTCCTATTATTATTTAAGCACTATATTGTAAGGCACTCTTTAAAAAATTTAGAGCAACTATGATTGCTATGATTTATTTGTTTTACTTTGTTGTCTTTTCAGTACCTCATACTTTGGGTGTTGCAAACAGCTGTTTATGATCATGTGTTTGTTGTTTGGACAAAAAAGATAAACAACAGGTCAGGAAATATGGACTGAGAGTCCCTCTGGTTAATTAACATATATCAAGAGTGCTACAGGAGATAAAAGAAAATCTAATAGTTCACATTTGCCTTTATCTCTCACCAGATCCAAGCATATTCCGTAATCTGACTGATACTTGAATGTATTCCTGAATTCCTTTAAAGCTAATGTGCCTAACAATACCTGTAAAATTTTCCAGATAATAACTGGAGCATTGTGCTTTTTTTCCACAGAAAGCCTCGTATTCCCACTTGTGCCTCAAACCAGCCAATTTCTAGGAGAAACATCAAAGAATTCATTGCGTTTGCCTGCAAAGCCTGGGTCACTCTGTCGTCAAATGACGAGATCCAAGGCATGGAAACTTGGATTTTTGCAGATTGTGTGAAGGATACAGCAAGGGTTCAGGTGGGCTCTTTTGTAAATCACTCGCCTCACAAATCCACCAACTGGCATGTTTCTGTATGCTTTTTAATTTCTTTTCCTTACTGTAATTACAAGAGGTACCTCAGTGCCTAAGGCTACATTTACCATCTCTAGGCTCAAGCACTTTAAAATAAATGTCTGTTTGATGCATCTTCTATTTTCTAATGTGGTATTAATGCAGGCGTATGTCGTGGCTTCTCAGTGTGGCAGGTGCAGGTATCCTCACTTCTCAGTGGCCCTGCCTGGCCTCAGTATGTTTGCAAATGTTGAAGCCTAAAAGATGTTTTCCCCACAGAAACCACAAGGTAAATGTAACAAGTAACCAATCTTCTGAACAGCAATCAGGAAACCTCTTAACGAACTTCCTGCACAAACACAATAATTAATCTAAGCTACGACCTGAATAGCAATTAATATAATCAGCTTCAAATGGTGTGCGTACTGTACTCATTTTTTTGGCTGTCACAGTTAGGATGTTATATGCAATATAAGCATATTAGTTTGTTTTGAAGAATACTAATTTCAGGAAGGAAAGGTGACACAAATGTTTTATGCAGATCAGGTTGGTTGTTCCTATGTGTTCAGACTAAAGCAAAACACAGTATTAATGTCAAAGCAGAACAACACGAATATGTACACTCAGAAACTAAAACCAAACCCGAGCCACAGAACCTAACACAACGCACCCAGCAAACCCAGTCTGCTAACCACAAAGCCTCCGACAAGCAATTGCGGTCTGGGAACATTAAGTGGCGGAGAAAGAGATGTGTTTAGGCACAGGTTCAATTTAGGCTGTGTAAACTTAGCTCTCCTTTATTAATTAGGAGGACATGTCATTTTGAAAACCACAGACTGATCCTAAGCCAGCGTAAGTCAGCCTAGTGCCATTTTACTCAGTCCAGGTGAAGATGGGTAACACAACTTTTTTTTGAGACAACACATTTCCTTCTCTGAAGTAGTAAGTAACACTTAAAAATTTTACAAGGTGAGTGAATTTCAGAAGTGTCCTTCACTTCACCTTCATGTTGGGCAATAAAAGCAGGCAGAAAGGTTTCACTCCCCTGTGGGCAGGCTAGAGGCAGCTGTGCACAGTAACGTTTATATGGCGGCACTGCAGAGGTGTTTTTAAATAGAAGCAAAAGTGTTTCCCCTAAGGATTAATGTAATGCACGTATCTTCCAGATGCACTTCTAACAATCTTTTCTTTTACACAGCTTTTCTTTTTACAAATCCTAACTACTAAAATTAATGTTGGAAATGCCTAAAGAAATGTGGCTGAAAATAAGCTCCTCCATGGACAAATACAGGCAACTCTGACTTTCGGTATCAGACATATTTAAGGATGGGATTTACTTCATACTGTTTATTTAGCTTGGCTGTCATTTCAAAATGCTGGGAAAAAGAAAGGAATTCCTTGTCTTTCCCTGGTGGTAGCTCAAACTAGTTGAGATTGGGCAGATGCTCCCTAGGGACTGTCAAGAAATGCTCATCATGACATTTTTCTCAAATGGCACTGAAATTGTCTTGTGAGTCATTAGAGCTATCACTTAAATTTAACTACGCATTATACATGTTATACCAGGTATATGAAAAGGTAGGGCTGGCCAAAGGATGAAAAAGTCTGACAGGTAACTGTTGAACAGTTATACGTCAGGAAGAAAATTGATTGTTAATAACCTTGCTTATTCACAAAGAAAGAGGATGAGGAGCAATGGAAAAAGAAGGGAAAAAATCATAAGAGAAATAGGGCTAGAGTGAGGAATGGAATGCGAGAACAGGAACATTTTAACAGTGGTTCAAGAAACAGCCTAGGACAACTAATATAACATACATTTTATTGAAGATTTTTCCTCTTCAGTAATTATTTTCTGCTCTTCTCTGCAGTGTCTCCAGACAAGTCTTGTTTTCACTTCCTCTGCCATGCTTCAAAACACATCTACGCTCTTCTTCTCCATGTAGTGTGAAAGTAAAAAAATAATTTTCCTAATTTCTCAGCCATTGAAAGAGCGCCTGTTGCCATTTGCATTTGCCAAAGAAGGAATTGGCAACTCCCAAATTCAATTTTTTTTTAATCTGTCATTCCACAGAAAATGCAATGTCTAGAAAGCAAACCTCTTCCTTCCCTCTGTCCTCCCAGTCTCACAATGCCTGGCCCCTTCCTTTGGATTTCTTTGTGGCTGCTCTTATCTGCTAGTACCAGCAAGAGCTCCTTCTGCCTCCTGCGGGCACAGTTCACATCCAGGTCCCGCTGCTCCAGGGGGCCCACAGCCACACTGTCCTCAGACAGCCTCCGGGATCTTCTCCGCCCTGCTTAGAGGCATAAGGCAGGCAGATGGGCTCTCAGATGGTGACGGGGACAGCGAGGCACAGGATGTGCAGAAGCGTCCCTTGTAGAGAGTGAACGGGAACAGACTGTGAAAGGGGGGTCAGGCAGTTTCCAGTCGTGCTTTGAAGAGGACACAAATTGTAGCTCATGAAGGAGTTTGAGATTTTAGTCTGGATATCAAACTGAAAATTTTAAAATTTTATGTGAAAGAAAATTTCTACTACTAATAATTTCTGTATCTAGCACACAAGTTGTTAAAAATATTGACACAAAACACTTTGAATTTTTTTTTGGGGGTAGGAGATAAAAATTAAAATAAGAGGGGATACACAGCAGTGAGGAGTGGCAGTGCTAGACAGAGCATGACTTTTATTTGTAAGATTTTCATAGCAGTGGCAAAATCAACCTGACTTTTTATTTCAATAGGAAACATCTATTTTAAAAAGAAACCAAACCCCCAAAGAGATCTACAGACTATCTCTGACCAGTTCAGTTGCTATGGTGTAAGTGAGTAGATTAAGTATGTTAAGGGTATCCCTGCTGAAATGTAAAATGCAAGCACTGAGAAACTAGCCAAGCCATATGAAAGCATACCAGCTGGGCTGGGACAGGAAAGGAGGAAGGTCAGGAACTCTGAAAAGAATGAGGATCAATACAGAAGTCTTGAGAGGAATGAATCTGAGTCCTACAGAGAAACAGAAAACTACCTTAGGTGAACCATCAGAAGCAGCTGCCTGATCTAAAAATAATAGTGCTTGCACTTTTGCTCAAGTTTCTTTTTCTTTCTCTTTTTTTTTGCTTCTCATTTCCTTTCCTTCTGTGCTTTCCCTTGATTGATAACAGAAAAAATTGGCGTGGTGGTTTTTTTTTTTTTTGCTTCTCTATGTTATTGCAAAACTGCTGAAATCTGGCAAGAGCAAGATTAAAAATGTTCAAGTATATTCAGCAGCCAGGAAGCTGACCCAAAACTTCAGATAACAAGTTCATGCAGATGTCGACTTAAAGTTCAGATAGATCAACATTCAAGTTAATTTTCTATGGAGTTTTTAGAGAGAAAGGTAAGAAAGAAGACAGTAAAACTGGAAGAAAGCTTACAAGCTTCCTTTGGGCATGTAGTCTACTCTGCAGCTCAGCTTATCTCCAAGAGATACTCAAATAGTCTAGATTTTTTCTTTCTGCAACTTTCTCAATTAGAAATGGTTTATTAAGGGAAGTTAGTGAGAAACCCCACTAATAGTCTTCCCCTTAGAACGGCTTGCTTTCCCTAGACTTGGCATCAAGGGAGAGCTCCAGTACCAATCCTGGGCTAGGTGCAGAAGGAAGGAGAGGAAGTACAAAGCTCACGCTGTCTCATCCCCTGCTCTCCCATGTCTCTGCTCTTCCTGAAGCTCAAATTTTGTCTAAGTGCATCAATAACCCTTACCATGGTGGGACCTGGATCACTGGGACCATTAGCAGTTTCTGAAAAATACTAATGTTGATAGAGAAAATGAGAGCAAACCTTTTCTAATTCTGCTAAAGCCACTGATGTTAGTCTAGATTGAACTTGTGCAAATCAGAGCAGAGCATGGACCTGAATGGCTGGAGAATAGTAACTACTGTACAAAAGGCAGTGTCGTGTAAAACTAAGATCTATAAAGTCTCTTCATTCAAATCTTTAGCTCTAAGGAATCTTTGTATTCTCAACTTGGTTACAGCTATGATGTGCAATGAGATATGATGCATGCTAAAGACCTCAGCTATCAATTAATAATAGGCAGAAATGAAAGATGAATATCTAATGTATGACTGATATGGTCTCCGGTGAGAACGGTTAGGTATTTTAAGTGCATGCCTGTGCTTCTGGGGAAAACGCAGAGAGCTGCTTGATGCCCACAGCAGTTGGCACTGAACAGTTGGCAGCTTCTTCATCTCCCTCTCAGGAGAGCACCTGCTTTACACCAGGGTTTGGTTTCATGTTTAAATCTCTCACAGAACCTGCCATAGAGAATGACACTGATGGTCAGGGAAGAGACGTTCAGCAAAGGCACCCATGTCAGATGCAGTGAGAAAGAAATGTTGCCTGTGCGGTTTAAGTGACTGCTCAGAAATAGGTTATAACTCCTGCGGCACGGTCACTCATGGATTTGGTGCGGCTTGGGGAGCTGTATGCACACTCGCATGGGCGTGAGCTCCCACCCCACTGGCAGGGCAGGAGGAGCCTGCCCCCAGCCCAGGAGCGTGAGGTGGCAGGGGCACAGCGAGTGGGGCTGCTCTCCACCCCGCCTTTCTTACCAAGCACCTCTGTTCAGAGATAAAGTTACATCTAAGGGGGCTTAATGCTCTGAACATGTGAATGCAAGTGCGTATCATAGACCTGTTGATAATCTGAACCCTCAGGTACGTAGACATCATTTTAAATGAACAGCTCACATAATGTTTAGACACCTGAAATGGAGACCAAAGAAGCTTTTCTATTAAAGTTGTTTTTGATAAACACTTCATTACAAAAAGCCAAAAGCCAGCAAGATTGCATGCCTTACATGTGTAACAGCAGCTAACACATGCAGTACAAATGTATCTATTATTTACTAGCCACCTTAAAGCTCTATCAGCACAAGCGGTGGACCAGACTGAATCTTATCAGCAAAACTGCTTTGACACCCAGCTGCTTTTCTCACAGATAAAGTTTTCCCGGATTCTGCCAGGCTCTGCAATGACAACTGGAGAAACGTGCAGGACGGCATACAAGCTCTCCACAAAGAATCGCACAGAAGCAGCCTGTGCTAATCATCGGAGCTGCTGGCACACTCTTAACCTTTTCACCAACAGCTGTGAAAATAGCCTTTTTTCAGATCTGAAAAAAAAAAACCACTTTTTTCCTCAAAAAATTCCAGAAACAGTAATGTGACCTTTTCGGGAATGGTATAGAAAATGGGAGAGATAATGGGTCCTTTGAAACAATGAATCAACAGGGGGGAATGGAAAAAGAATGTCAGTGAAAAATTCTCTTGCGTAATCCATCACCCTGATAAAATTTGTGCTTGCCGTGTTAGGGAATAAATTGGCTATCATTCTGTGATAGGAGAGCAGCAGTAGTGCGTACTGCAGTCCTTAACGCGGACACGCAACTTGAGATATTTTGAGCTCGGCAATTTACATAAATGAAGAGCCTCATCCTGTGTGTGCGGGGTTCTGGAGCAATGGAGAAAGCAGGGAAGCAAAAAGAGGAATCACCGAACTTCCACATGTCCCCATGGTTCCTGTGTGGAAAAGAAATGAATGAAAGATAAACCAGCTGCTGGCGTGGCGGGCTTGCCGGGGCACTGCCACCTGGCTTTTTGGCTTGCTGGTCAGGTTAGAGACTCTGATGGGCGTGAAGAAGAAAGCCTGCGCCTGGTATGAAGAAACCCTGTGCTGCTTGTTCCTCTCTAGCAGTCTAACACACCTTTAGAGAGATGTTTTAGAAACTGTGTATCACACAGTTGATGATTTTTAAGTACGGTTTATGGCATTTGGTGACAACAGAAACACCAAAGACAACCAGAGCTGTATTAATGTCGAGTGTCTTGGACTGCAGATATTAGCCATACAATTGCACTAAAACCTTAAGACTTAAGCTTGTAAAATATCTAAATATGACAGGTACAGAGCATCAACAGCAAAAGTAAAAGCATTATTTGAGTGGTGGAATAGTCTGAGTCTCAACAACGGCACTGTAGCAAGCACACATCTATCTCAGTGGAGCATCAACTCCAAAAGCATTGCTCTGCCTTTCCCTCTCAGGCAACTCAAGCTCAGGACAAGACACCACCAGAGCATGTCTTCACCCAGCAAAGCAGCTGCAACCCCACCACCAGGTTTGACGCCCCCGTTATCTTTGGGGCATAAAGGGGCTATTCCTGTCACTCTTTCGGTGCTGAGATTATTTGGGCAAGGAGTTCTAGTAAGATGTAGGTGCATCATGTATCAAAGTATTCAGTTAAGGCCCTTTGTCCTACACCTGGTGTGACTTATCCTCTTAATCTACAGATGAATGCAGTTGAGAGCATCCTACTTATCCTGGGGTGCATCAAGCACGGCATTGCCAGCCGCTCTAGGGAAGGGATTGTCCCACGCAACACTGCGCTGGTTCAGCCTCACCTCGAGTACTGCATGCAGTTTTGGGTGCCACAGTACAAAAAGGACATAAAACTATTGGAGAGTGTCCAAAGGAAGGCAACAAAGATGGTGAAGGGTCTAGAGGGGAAGATGTATGAGGAGAGGCTCAAGTCCCTTGGTTTGTTCAGCCTCGAGAAAAGGAGACTGAGGGGGGACCTCATCACGGCCTACAGCTTCCACACGAGGGGGAGCGAGGGGGCAGGTGCTGATCTCCTCCCTCTGGTGACCAGTGATAGAACCCAAGGGAACGAAATGAAGCTGCGACGGGGGAGGTTTAGGTTGGATATTAGGAAAAGGTTCTTCACCGAGAGGGTGGTCGGGCACTGGAACAGGCTCCCCAGGGAAGTGGTCACAGCACCGAGCTTGACTGAGTTCAAGAAGCATCTGGACAACGCTCTCAGTCATATGCTCTGATTTGGCTGGTCCTGTGTGGAGCCAGGAGTTGGACTCGATGATCCTTATGGGTCCCTTCCAACTCAGGATATCCTATGATTCTACTTAATATTCCACTGTACACGAAAAGAGATCCCCAGTCCAACAGGAACCCTGCCTTTCATTTCAGTGTAGCACAGATCTTTTTTTTTTTTTTTCTCAAATGGATGCAATTTCCATACAGCTAATCATGGTTACTCTTACTCACAATTCCTGGTTTTCTGCTGGGAACTATCAGTTGAGAGTGAAGTGTTACAATGTCAGACATTGTATAGATCCATTTAGCACTGCAGAGACAGAGCCATAAAGCGACCATGAGAAACCCACCAGAGGCACTCGTAACGGGGAGATGGGGAAATACTGTGCGGTTTGCTGAGCAGTTTGCAATTTAGCAAGAACTGGCAAAAAAAAAAAAAAAGAAACTTCCAGACACCCAATGCTGCTGTAATTCAGTTGTGAGATTGAAATCAGAAGTTTCAGGAAATGTTAAGTTTAACTAATGAAAAGCAAGGTATTACCTGAACCCACTGTCTTGTGAATTGCTAACTTCTCTCTGTAAGGACTACATTCTACCTGGTGAGGTTTCTGTTATTTTGGTTTTTTTGGTCACAGCCATTCAATCACTTATAGGGAATAAAACATAGTAATTAGAAAATTTGCATTCATTAGAAAATGCACAAAGCCAGAAAGTATGTTTCTGGTTTTGAAATGCATATATTTAATTTTTTTCTCTTGATTTCTCTAAGCAACTTTAGTGTGATATTACCGTAATATCTGGTAGATGAGTCAGTCTAAATGGCAAGCTCAAGAAGAAGAACCAATAAGTAAATATGGAGAAAAGTATTTGATTTTGGAAAAGGGCTACTAAGGTTTCAAATCTTTGCATACCATGCCTATTAAATATAGCTATATGTCCACATGTATCAAATACAATGTAGAACATTTGATTATTTTACTTAAGATGGTGAGCATAATAAATTAAATAAAGAATTAATATTCTTTTCCAATCTCAAGATAAAAAGATGCATCTGCTAAAAATGACTAGAGCCCACACTAATATAAAGTTTTCTGTACAGTCTTATAGCTGTCATCTTCCAGCAAAGCCAGAGTCCTTTGGGAATCAGAAATACTTCATGCTTTTAAAACCTTTATGAATCCACTATGAAAAGAAATCATAGCACAGCAGTATGCTTAGAAAAAAAATCTCAAAACTAGTATTCTTTTTAAATGCTGACAAAATTTATAAGTCGCAGTAATAAAACTCAAATTCAGTGCACTTTTTTTTTTTTTGCCCTTATGGCGATATTATTTAATAACACCTCAGATTTATCTGTCTTGGTTATTTGATTGAGTTTTAGCCAATTACTGCTAAAGATAAACCCCCCCATTACCACCTGAATAGAATTAAAAGATTACAGGATTTTTTTTTTCTCTGTTTTCTCCTCCCTTCATCATCTATACATAGGACGGTACTTTCATATATATCATTTCATTGCTGCCAGTGCAGGTCTGCCTGCTGGTTAGTCAGGTTGCTTCTCTTGTGTAGAGCAACAGAAATGAACACGAGAGACGTGAACACAGAGAAAAAAAATGCTTTACAGTTAGAATAATGGAAATTGCTGGGAGGATTTGGCAGGCACCAGGGCTGACACCATTTTTGCCTTTTTAAAAAGATAATTATGTTTCAATTTGGTACTGTCACTTCAAAACAAACAAAGCAAGCTAACATTTCCTTGCAGAAACAGTAATTTCTTAAAAGACTAGTCTTATAGTTTATTTAGATGTTACTTTTTTCAGAATTGGAATAATTCATAGCAGAGCGAGAACGTGTTGAAAGGTGCACGGTTTGTTAGCAATAAATAGTGTAAATACAGTCCCGCTCTACCCGCTCTGCCATTTATATAGTGGAGCTGGCTGGGCTGCCAGCTCTTCTGTCCAAGAATACATTAGCAATTCATCAAAAGAGCAAATGTCATTATACACGGGAAGCCCAGGGAATTATTTTGCATTTGATTTCCAGCTCTGATAGCATTATTATTGATTTAAATATTCTCCAGCATAACATGCACTAGACACAAAAGATCATTGTATTTTTGAACTGCCAATCACAGTAATCCTGAGTTTCCCAAATACTGATGGCTTTAATAAAATTGAATATACAACCCCCTTAGGTCAGATTTCTAGCCTGGTAACTAATGAACTTCATCACAAGCTCCTAGACTAAAGAGAAATTTCTGAAATATCTAAGAATGCAAACCTAAAATGGCTGCATCAGTTACACTGTACCTCCTTTACTGCAAAAATCTGTGGGTAAAAGTAGTGAAAATGAGGAAGGAAACATTTCTTCATGTTGCTCATTTCAAGTAAATAACAGCACAGTGAGGTCAGCACATGAGGTCATACACAATCACAGCTCAGCCTCCCCGAGGGAGTGAAACTGGGCCTCCCTGGGAGCGCAAACTGCTACCGCCTCCATGAAAAACCTCCATCTTAAGAGGAAAAACAGGACAAGACCAACCAGATACAGAAGAAACACGGTAATTTTGGTTTAAAGTATAAAGGCTTTCTACTGTATTCCTTAAAAATGCAACTTTGTACTTTATTTAAAGCCAGAACTATCTGGCTGCAGTGCTGGGGCTCTTGGCCAAGAGCCACGTGTGCCTCTGAAGGTCTCTGACAGACCCCGTGCGCCCCAGGCCCCCCGGCATCACCGGTGTTGGAGGGTGCCCGCGGTACACAGCCATGCACAAGCCTTACTGCTGACACCAGCTGACCGGGAACAGGACTAAGTTGCAAGTGCAACCCAAGCTGCCTCGGGAAGCTACAGCATTGCAGAAAACAAGGACTCCTGATAGCCTCTGGTCCTCCCGAACAATAAACAGTGTAAGTCATTGCCTGAATGTGAAAGCGACTTGGCAGGAGACTGGGCCACAAAACAATTTTGACAGTGGTTAGCAAGATGTCCAGAAGAAAGATGGGGAGTTGTTTCTGCAGCTAGTGAGACACTATATTCTGCCATGGGTGGGACAGGCAGGGCTACGGCTTGCGGCAATTTAAGGCTGTGTATGGATTTAAATCAACACAACTGCTGAAGGAACTGGGGAAAGGAAACAAAAAGATATCACGTCTCCACGTGGGCATATCTGAGAGAGCCATCTGGGATGTCCCCACAAGGCCAACGTCAAACAACGAGTGAGGGTGAGAAGTTGATGTGAGAAAGCACAAGTTTACTATTCCATGGTTAGTCTGTTCATAACTAGTCCTGGATACAGAGAACTGATGCTGAAGGAATTTCATCCCTCTTTCTGAAAATGCCAAAACAACAAGCAAACAAAAAACCGAGAGAAGGAGCTTTGTTTAGATAAATGCACCCATCCAAAACCAACGGACATGAAATGCTGCTGGAGCCAGACACGATGACACTTGGAGCTCATGAAGGGCTTTGACATCTACTCCCCCGTGACTCTGGCTGGAGGGATGTAAGTCACTGCCCCTCCCCAGAGGTCAGTGACCCACAGCAGAGTTGGCAGACTAGACCGGCTGCTCGCTTCAGTGCAAAATTCATCAGCTTAGCTGACCGCTCCGGTGGCTGCGGTTTAAGCTAAATCAGGAGAGCTCAGGCTGAAGCAGTGGGCGAGTGCCTTGTGGCCTCTGCTGCGGGGAAACGGGCACCAACCACAGTGAGGATGGGCAGGAGGAGACGGCGGCAAAGGACATGCTATCTTGAACCACCTGGTCAAGGTTTGAAAGACACTTGAAATACCAGGTTGTGGGGAACTAGAAAACCTCCAGAGATCGTGGCCAGTAGAAAGGGCAATAGCAACAAATACTTTCAAGATTACCACCTCTCTTCCAGATGCTTTAGCAGACCAACTTTCACTTTATTGAAATGTTTGTCTACCTTCAGCCTCCATTCCTGGAAGTGATGGAGTCTATCTTGCCTGTATCAGCAACAGGCGAGGACTGTGGTCCCAAGAGAAGACAAGACAGGAGAGCTACAGAAATGCAGACTACTGCTTGTTTTCCAGTCCCTGCTGGCATAGCGCAGCTTTGTCAGATTTAGCCATAGACAGGTTACAATTATTTTCTATTTGCTTTTATTCTTGCTTAGTGAATTACAGTGGAAAAGTTTAGTTAATCAGAACTAACTTGTTTCTGCCACGCTGGTAATTACATCCATAACTGCCTACATGCTATATAAAAATTCAGTGATCCCATACCTAGAAAAACACATGTATGTGGGCTAGGGAAAGAGTGGGCTGAGGACAGGTACAAATAACATGATTTAGTTAGCTTGTCTGAGTGTTAAGCTTCAGTGTGTTATTCTACAATACCTATTTATTTATGGGTTTGGATTCTTACCATATAAAATATGTAGTTTTTTATAAAATTAAAGTATTCTCTACTGAGAAAGCATCAAAAATCCCACTCCAGATATCCAAGGATGACAGTGGATTTGCTCTGCTTGATTTATTCCTTGAAGTTTTATCCACCTACATCTTTCTCAGGTGCCACCATTCTGCTTCTAGTTCCCTTAAAAATGTGTTTTAAGGCAGTACTATCCTTCTAAAGAGAGGCATGCTTCGAATCATATGTAATCTCAACACTCGGCAGTTACTTCTAAAAAGATGTCTAAAAATGCAGTGCACAAATATATTTTTCATCGCATAAAACCACAATACTGACAGAATGCTCCATTTCTGAATAACTGAATTGTGAGTATCATAATACGCATTTCTTTCTCAACTCAGTATTTTAGGTTCACTTCTTTTGAGAGCCATGGTGCAAGCTTCTCCCTATGGACCCAGTTTTCAGGAACGAGGTGATAATTAGGATGGCTCTTCTGTTGGAGACTCTCCACAAATTTACCCCATTAAGGTCACTGATGACTAAAGAGCTTAAGTGAGCATGTCAAGGCTAGTTTGTGCGTGTTGTTATGGGTTTAGAAGGCTGTGATGGCTTGTGGTCACTTCTGAGCAAGGTAAGTTTCAAATGACTTGAATAGGACTTGGGTAGTTTTTTTTACTCTCCTGGAATTTGGTGGATATTAATTTATAGATAGCATTTTAGGGGTAGCCAGTATGTTTATTTCTAATCTTGTGACTACCTGTAGAAATCATTATATCCTAATCTCTGCTCCATGTGTTGGTGTGTGTTCCCGCTGGAAGTGCGCTCAGCAAGTGGTGATGTGGGAGGCCAGAGGAGTAAGTTAATAAGACAGAAATTGCTTGTTTGATGTTGTGTTGTTGGAGCTGGTCCTAATGCCATGGGTCTGTTCTGGATGCTCTTGGTGGAAGTGTTTTGACTCGGTTATGCAGTAATGCTGGTTCTCAAGATCTCAAAGTTGAAGGCTGGTGAGGTTGTGTGCTGTGCCCCCTTAGTTTGCCGGGGAAGGCTGTAGCACATCGTGAGGCACCAAGTCAAAGGGCAAGCCTGGTGTGTGGGGCAGCAGCAGCATGCCCAAAGTGCTAGAGTACTTACAATCAGATTTTCTCTTTTTCTAATCTAAAACTTGATATGTACTGTGGAAGAAAAAGAATTTCTAATGACGTGTGGTTTCATAATTTGCTAATGACACTTAAAAATAAGTTTAACTAATAAAGGACTCTATATTACTCCAAAGTTACCCTATTCCATAAAGGAATAATAAGAGATTGTGCTTGACACCAGATGCTTTAAAAGCACCTGGCTGCCATATCAACTGTTTTCCAAGATGTTAAAGCACACATCTCTTCCAGTAAGCGATGTAAAATATCAATTACTAAAACTTTCTCAGAAAAGCTTCTTCCTAGATAAATTTGAGAATATCCATATTGTATTTCACTTAAAACTAATTTCTAAGTATCTTTACTTCAGCTTTGAGGAGTTCAGTGCCTACTAAACCATTTTTTAAATATATTCTGTGGTAAGCCAAAGCCCTTACAAGTTAATAAAAGAACCAGAGACAGCACAATGCATATGAAGCAGAAACTTTCATAGAGGAAAAAAAATACAGTATTAGGATGCAAAAGTATAGGACAGAAACAATGGAAATAGTGAAATGCCACTCCATAAATCATTGTTGTACCTTCTCTTAAAATATACTTTTGCGTACTTCACCTGCCATAGCACAGAGCAGAAAAAGAAAAGACTCAAAATCAGGTGATGGAAATGATTAGATGTCTGGGCTGACTTCTGCAGGAGGAAAAAATGAGAGCTTGGTATTGTTTAGGGAGAAATACAACAGCATAGTGTGACTTGCACAAAAGTAGTAAATGATGTGCTCTATTTGCTCTTTTATATAATGGAATGAGACAAATCAGTGAAACAGAAAGGTAATATATTTAAAATGTATTACTGATGGAACATACTTCTATGATGCTTAACTGAAAGCCTGGGCATTGTTAAAAAAAAAAGACAAACATGAAGTAGAAATGGAAGTGAGCACCATTTAGGTCAAGGCAGATTCTGGATTTATGCTCATTGTTGCAGGAGGCAGAATTTAGTACTGAAAGAGCATAAAACAGCTATTTAAAACTTGAAAAGAAAAAAAGTAACAACTCTGTTTCAAAAACTGTTTTCAACTCTCAAAAGGTCAAATTCATCCCCAGAACAGCAGGTACAAAGTACACACAAGCTGAATTTGGTTCTAGAAGTGTATGACTTTATCTTTCATCTCCAAGGTTTTACTGACTTTTTTTATTATTTTATTTTTATAAAGTGTGGACTGAGGAGTTATTCTCAGTGCAGTCCCATACGCTTTAATGTGACTATCATATTTTATTTGTGCATTTTAGTCAAATGCGTTAGTCATGTATCAGAGATGACCTCGTAAGGGGTAACTTTGAAAGTAGGAGAATATTACAATATTATGAAGGGAAATTCATTAAAATGATATCAAGTTAATAAAAATGGAACATTAAGTAAAAACCAAGAAAAACATATGCTCAGGGAGGGCATTAACTCTAAATGGAAGTACAGTGAATGTTGTCATTCGGACACAAACATTTTGAATTATTTTTGCTGCCAGTACATCCATTGCTATGGGTATTTGCAACTGAGTACAGTTAGCATGTTCCATTTTTGTCAAATACACAGCGATCTATTTTACATGGACTCCTTTTATTGTAATATTAAAAAAAAAAATTGCCCATTAGGAAATATTTAATCAATAGCAATTGCAAAATACAAACCAACTGAAATAGGAAATAAGAAATGACCAATTACTATTCCAACCTAAGAAAGCATGGTGGACTTGATTATCCATTTACATTGGTGATACCGGACTGCAAGGGACATGTAAAACACTATAAAGGCAGACAAGGCACAACTTGCTATATGATGCAGGCTCTAGCCCGTTCTCTTGGCTGTGGGATGGAGAACAAATTTCATGTGACAATGATGCTCTTGGAGGTACAGAGCAGCTGTGGTTATTAATAACGCTGAGCAGAGCTGTGGGGAGCATGGGGTTAGTGTGGCTCTTCCACAATCCCTACATGAGGGGCAATGGCATCACTGCTTTGTGTCGGGAGTGTGATGGGCTCATCGTTGCCTCCTCACAAGCTCATATAACCAGGCTGGTCCTGCCCTTGGTACCAAAGACGTGTGCTGCCACATCTGAGCCCAGAAAGTGTCGTGGATGCTACAACAGCCTGCTCCTCCCATAGCCACAGGGCTGTATATGTATGACACACAGCAGATATATGGAGGTTGTGCTTATGGTACTGGAAGCCCAAAGAGAAGAGCAGAGAGATACATTTATATCCACTGCAGGGAAGCAAAATGTGCTGAATTCTGGTTCCTAACTTGCACTGAAAACTCAGAAAATGCCATAATTACAGCTTTATGTACAATATTGCCTGAGGATGCAACCATGGCAATTTGCACATCCTCAGGAAAACTAGTGTTTATTTCAACATGGCCAGAAGACAAACTCCTGACAAAAGAGAAACAGAATGAAAAAAACCCCCATAACGTAAACATCACCAACACATATGAATCTGATTAAATGCTGTCCTCACTGAGACCTGAGCTTTACATGCAGAAGCTGTGCCATGCCTCGAATAAACACTCAGGCTATTTAACCCACATATGGTTAAACTGAAAATTGTGTTATCCCCTTTTTAGCCTAAATAATGGGCAGACCTTGGCATATGAAGCCTGACTTTGGAAATGTGCCGACTGCATGTCACTGCCTCTTTGCAGCGATGATGTGATTTCGATTAGTGCGCGGCGGTGCAAGGGGGATGCTGATTGTAAAGAGCAATCCCATCACCTGACAATAGCTCCGTGATGAAATCTTACACAGATTAAAGAGGGAAAGGCAATAACTCATCAGAAAAAGCAGAACTGTCTGGTTAATTACTTGAAAAATGTCTCAGCCACTACCTTTTATGATACCTAGTGGGTATAAACATGTCCACAGTTTTAATTAATTTTACCTCTTCTTTCATTGCACCTGTATAGCCTGGAGAAATGGAATTCTAATGAAATTACAATCAAGCATTTCTACCAGAGTTTGAAACACACTTTGGCAATAAACAGAAAATGAGGCATTTCCATGGGTTTAATTAGGGAGAGTGTACTTGGAAAAATACTTCCCCACAATTATCATTATTCCAAATCAAGCTACAGTGTAAACTCCCTTCTTTTAATTCATATAACATTGCTTTTTGGTGTCCATTTTAATTTAGAAAGATAATGGAGCAGGCTTTTCCCTGGGGCAAAGGGGAGTTACGGTGAAAATCCCTCTCTTGGCATTTTCAAAGCAGCACTAGCATAAGCTCATACCTTTGACCTTGCAGTCCTGCAACTCTCATTTAAAATTGATGAGTGAGACCCTTGAATTTATTCTGCTGAAAACAACACTTTTATAATGACGTTTATAAACATACCACTAATTGTCCAGCATTCTAAAGTGCCAGCTCTGCAGAAAAATGAAGGGAGCAGAGGTCTTATCTCCTTTTTTGGGGAGGGGGGAGGGAAACAGGTTTGCTTGTATTCTTTGAGGATGCTAGGTAGGAGTTGCTGTCTTGTCAAATACAGCCTGAATTTGTGTCAAAGCTTAAGAAAAAGGCACCTTGCGTGTCCCCTCTTCCACATCGCTCTAGAGAAAAGCCATACTCATGCTGGTCTACAGCAGGTAAAATGCAGATAAAACCCTAAATACAAATTTTGGATAGAAATCTAATGTTCTCTAATGCTCGCAATAGTCAATCACTACATATCATAACCCTTCTGCAGCTGAAATGTCTTTCACTCCTTTATTAGTCTGTGAAGATGTTGTGCATCTTGTAAAGAAAGCAAGTGCTTTAGGGGTTGAAATCCATGTGGATGAAATTAGGAGTAATAAAGGAAGCGGGATAAATATTGGGGGAAACAGAATCCAAGATGTGTTTTTAATAGTGCAGTCACAACAATGTAGTATGGACATTTGTATCGAACCTCAGGCTCCACAGCTCGGGAGTTTGGGTTGGTGTAGGACCAGCACCCACGGACCAGCCAGTACCTGCAGTGCTCCAGAGCCCTGCTGATGAATACAGTGCAGACCTCTGGCTTGGCTAATGCTGCCCAGAACACTTTCCATGGGCCCCAGCTGTAAAAACATGAACCTTCTGAGCTGGTGAGGAATGGCTTGAAGCTAGCTACTAAATTTTACTTTTCTCTCAGTCATTAAATCTTTCAGTCTGTGGACAGATACTGCATAGTAAATGTAGCTCTAGTCTCTCGTAAACTCATTGACTGTTAACGTTTAGCAAGTTTATACAGGCATTTAGATTGGTCTTATTTTATGCAATCAAGCACATTACACTTGTTCTAATTTTTTGCTTCAAAGGCTTAACATCTGGAAGTTACAGAATTAACAACTTGCTGAAAATGTCATCCCAAGTATATAAAATATTTTTAAAGATAATATTGTAACGTGGCCATTCAGAAAAAAAAATAATAAAATGATGGTAGTCAGATGCAGAGTACCACAGCAAGAATTTGCAAGGTTTTTATCACTATTTTTAGAAGCATTTTGGATTCCATGCTTCTCCCTACCCAGATTCCCTGTGTTTATCAATTAGCGTCACTGGAAAGCTCTCAAACATTCTCATGTAAATGCATTGAATGGTTTGGGCCCATGATGGAAAGCGAGGATCCTGTATCAGTGCAGCCTGGGACTGCCAAACGACTCAGAGAGGCATGCCTCAGAATGACCAGTAGATGCTTTGGAAAGTAGGTATCTGAAACCCTCATAAGTTTAATTGCCCTGTCGTTGCTGACCAGCCATTTTTTATCATGACAAAACGCTGTTCCCCAACAAGGTGAAGACAAAGTAGAACTTGACCCTCAGTTTTAAACAGGAGGTACTGGGGGAGGAAAAAGGGTTGCTGTAGGGCAGCTGATGAGCAATAGGAGAGAGACTGTAAGTGACGGACATTGAAAAGTGTGAGTCAAAAGCAGGACCACAAGCAAAGAAGGAAAACCAGAATTGCAGGAAACATTCTGCAGAGTTACTTAAAGCAAGCAGGATCTGCTGCACCTCCCGCCTGTCAGGTGGATTAATTTGGGAAGTCACACTTAGGCTAAATATGTTTACGCTGCATTTAGTTGCACAGAGTAGAGATCTGAGCTAGCTATAAATCTGTTGTTTAGATGCTCCTGCAATAGTTACAAACCTGATAGCTCGGGTAGCAGCAGCAGCCTAGCTTTGGCAGCACAGTGCTTATCATGGGCTAATTGACCTTGCTGAGAGTGCACTGGCTCTACCGGATGATTTATGGCTTCCATGCTACATCACTATCATATCTCCACGATACAGTCTTTCCTATCCATCTTCCCTGTTAAACTCTCATTCAGGCTCTTGCCATACCATGTCTTGATTACAGCAACAACCTTTTCTCTGGCCTTGACAAATGCAATCTTGCCCTGCTGATAACCATCCGGAACGCTGCTGCAAAGATCATTTCTCTAGCTCATTGCTTCGGTCATTGTGCGCCAGCTCCCCCTTCTCCGTCTCATGAACCATTGGCTGCTTACCCTCACTTTCAAAACCCTTCACAGCCTGTTCCCACCCCACTCATCTCCAGTGTGACACTGGGAAGCTAAGTCTTCCCTCTTATCCCTGCCTGGTGATAAGAGCCTTCACTCCTTACCTGTTTGATTTTTATTTACTTGTTCATTACACAGGCATCCTTGTACCTTCTCCCATGCTGCTTTTCACATTTGGGAGGAGTTCTCCATAAACATCAGTGAAGTAAGATCATGAATCTCCTTAAGCTTATCTCCTTAAAAGCCTCTCTTTTGCAGTGATGACTACTGGAAACGTGATACTAAATATTAATCATGTGCTGTATTACGACTACTGTCTGTCATGCTGACTAGTGTTGATGCCTTAGTTCTTTGTGCTCCACAGCTTGTCTGTACCTGTTGTCTCCTTAAATTGAGAGTCTGTGGTAAGGGATCATCCAGCTCTTTGGACAGCACCTAGCTAGCACAAGAAGAGCTCATAAATACAAATGCTCCTAAATAATGTGGTTGTATAAATAATTTTTATAGCAGCACTATAGAAACTGCTCAGTCAGGAATCAACCAGTTAAAGCCTCATCTTCAGGAAGCTTATGGAAATGATGTATGGTTAAGTGCCAATGCAGAGTATAATGTTACCCTCTGCCTGACTTCTCCTGCAGACTCCTATAAATTTTTAGACAACGTTACTGCCAGTTATTCCTGTGCTATTTTGATGTTCAGAGAACTCTCATTCCCTTGTGACAAAAAAGGATGAAAGGGATGGGAAGATTTTATTTATTTATTTATTAGACAAAGAGAACCTGAAAAGGGTGGACTCCTTAGCTGAACAAGGAGACATGAGAAATGATAAGAAACACAAAGACGTTTGGAAAGTGTATTAAGTTGTTATAGCAGCACCATCGACTTTTTTTTTAACTTATTGGAATGCCTGAGTTGTAACAGTAATCTTTTAAATTTAGCTGACATGGCCAACACGAGCTATGCCCTGAAAGCTACCACAGTGACCATCTTTCAGGAATTCTGTACAAAAGCAGGAACTTTCATGCTCTTGAGATATCGAGTGTAGCTTCTAAAGCTCTAAAAATACATTTAATTCTTTTGAAGGTACCTAAAGTGAACAGTGAGACAGTAAAGGAAATATGATTTATGGTTTCCCATAATTTTCTTATATTTTTACTCTGGGAGAATCCTCAATTGTAGTGTTCATTAGGAGCTTGCACACTAAAGCATGTCGAAGCAATGTGGTACCGTGGGAAGTCGCCAGCTCATCCGTGGAACTAGTGTGAGATGAGGTGCAGGCATTCGCTCCCGTTCACTGTATGTTCCTGAAACTACAGGGATTGTCACAGGCACTTCAGATAAACTGAAAGATCACAGTATAAATCACATTGAGCCAGAGGTCTTCAAGTTTTAGAGAGTATCCCTATCATGCATTTAATCCACTACACAAATATTAAGTGCAATGAAAGTCATCAGAGACTGCACATCTGGACTTCTCAGAAACAGTCCTCCAACTTTGCTCTGTGCTTTAGCTCATGGTAAGAAACTGTAGCGTGATCAGCCACCACTGTACATCTTCATTTCTGGCCCTTGTAATTTAGATCATGCATCTACAGGACTTCTGTCAGCCACCCCAGTCCTGTGCAAGTCATTGCTCTGGAGGAGGGACCAACTCCATGCACTTCCAGATCTCCACACTTACAACAGCAACACACCTACAAATGCTTTGGTCTGCTCCAAAGGGCAAGAAGCAGCACTGATATACGTGCTACGAACTGAAAAGGAACATCAGAAGGGAGTATTTTAAACTTCTGATAATGCTATTCATAGCTGGTAAGACTTATGGTTTTGATACTTCTCAGATACATAGCCAACAGTGAGTTATCTGGCTGCACGAATCCCCTTGCTTTTCTTCTGTTGGTTAAATCTGCGATTCAAATGCATGCTCCAGTACTCAGGAACATTATGGGATTTGCAAAACTTTCTGAAAGACTTCCTGTCCATTAGCTGTTGGCTGCTTTACAAAAAGGCATAAAGATAGCATTTTCCTCTTGTAACAGATGTAATCTCTTTGCAGTGTTGTTCGTACTATTTGAAGGAAAGCAATATTCTTTTTCTCTTGGACTTGCTGAAACAGTGGCATCTCTCAATATAAACTGAAAATATACTTGGAACTTAATTTGATTCAGCTTTCAGAATTTCACACATGAGGGATGAACACATGAGGATCAGCTTTCTGTAATTAGTGAGGCATGTTAGAAGGGCTGGATCCTGTAAGGTCATCTGCGCAGCAAATGACTGTGTCTCTATAGTGCCAAGAAGCACCTAAGATCTGCTCTTGGCATGACCTGCTAGACCGACAGTTTTATTTCAATTGTCATTCTTGAAGCTTACATGAAACAGCTTCACATTTTTAATTTATGAATATATTGTAGAAATTGTTACCCACAGTGTGAAGTGAATTAATGTATTTTGGTTTCCAGTTTATGCTCACCAAAAATGAAGAGGGAGAAAAGTAGTCCTGAAAAGCATTTCATCCAGATTAAGACTTGGAACAACTGTAGGCAGAATTCAGAGCATGCCAAAGGCTGCTCTAGCTTGTGTTTGTTAGTTCCAGTGTATTGGCTGCACTGACTGTCTAGAAGGGTTTTTCTCAGGTCTGCTTCACATCTTCCAGCTGTTGGCACAGTCCATCTCCTGAATGAGCTTCTGAAATAGAGGGAGGATCAAAGAGCAGATGGCACCGAGCTGGCTTTGCCGATCCTCTGCTGCTGGAGGAATTTTTCTGGGCCAGTAAAAATCCTCTGCTCCATCCTCAAGCCTGCTTTTCTGCTACTTTGCATGGCCAAGGCAGCACAGAGCATCCAAAGGGTCCAGGCACTTCCATAGTGACTTTGCTCCAAACTCTCCCAGGCGCGCTGAGGGTGCAGAGAAGCCCGTGGCAGACGAGATAGGTGCTTTGTAATGAATGAGGCAGAGCGGTGCAGTAAATTCGTCAGGGATACTGTGGCAAGCCCCAGAAGAGGCAGAGGTCTAATATCCATTGAAGAGTGAAGATAAAAATAAACGTTGAACAGCTGCTCTCCTCACTTTGCACTAGACAAGGACATTTTTAAGGGTAAATATTGTTTAGAATAATCCATTGTGAAGAAGCCTTTGGCTTATCCACTGCTTCCATAACATGCCTCAGAATACCTATCCTGAGTTGTATCAAAGGACTGTCCACAACCCTTTTCCTAAGCAAATCATTAGGAAATCCACTCTATATTTCAAAATCTGAACAAAGTACTTTAACAAACTTCACAGCAGAGCGGGAGCAAGCTGCTGGGTGAGTGGTGACAAGGTGTTTCATAACCAAGTATCTGCAAACCCTTGCTGACAGCAAGATCAGCACAGCGGGACCAGTGTTCAAGGAAAGGTATTTTAAGTCTGGCAGAAATTTTATGGCTCTTCTGCAACCCGGATCATCACAGAATTAGTTAAGGCAATTTTTATTTCTGAAGGGCAGCATCTGGCCTACTTGGCACACTTAAAAATTTCAAATGTGTATTTTTCGAAGCAAAAAGCCTAACGAAAATACATAACTCAAACTGGCAGAACACTATACTTTGGATGACGTTTTGTAGTTAATAACAATTTAACCTAGCATAAACTGCACTTCTGCTGTGCTTCAGCCTGATCCAACCTAGAAAAGCGTCACACAGTTCAGAATAGAAGTGCTGAAAGATTTTTTTAAATGCAGTGGTACTACCAGGCTCTGCTGCTCTTACAGGAATAGTAGCTTCTGCGATGTTATTAATGACTGGTTTTAGCGTTTGATATTTATTGTAAATGGACAAGATTCTGAAATCGTAAGGGAATGTGAGGGGTAACATTTTGGTCACAGCACTGCAAAATTTATACTATAGTTTTGTATGTTCCCAAAATAAAAAAATAAAAAGCTGTACAAACTTTAGAAGACTTGTACCAAATTCACTGCAATTAGTGGGAGTTAGACTCATGTCCCCGTCCACATGAAAAGCCCTCCCTGGGGCTGAACTAGACCCTGCCTTGTGCAGCCCTGGCTCCTGCTTCATTCCTCCTTTACGTTCCCTCCTGGCTTGCCCTCAGTGTCACTTATACTTTCTTTGCCTTTCACAAACTGCCCAAACATAATCCGGGCATGTCTCTGAGAGCTAAGCTGTGCCTGAGCAACGCGACCGAGTGCCAGCTGCCTTTGTTTGTCCTCAAGTACCATGACACTCCTCCACTTGGTACGTTCTGGAAAAATCAGGGTAGCCCCCCCACCGTGCCTGGGAACGGCCAGACCCCAGGATGTGTACGCACACTGCGTGCTGGAAGAAAGCCAGATCGGCTAATTCCTCGTTTGTGTCAATGTATTTAAGCTTCTTCCTAACAATATTTTGACCTGGGTAAAGAAGAGGAGCCATATGGCATCTTCTGCCCCTGACAACAACTGCTGTTAGTGCAATCAGCACATTACCTAGGTGATTTGTTTAAATTCAGCTGTGTCACTAACTTGTGGCAAACTCAATTATAATTAAGTTGCGTATTAGGTAGGGTCCTAGTATAAGCTATTTTCATATGCTATTTACACTGTATTTTCTGCCATAATGCTGCCTACAGATGAAGGGTCCCGACCAACTGCTGCTCAGGGCCACTGCCTTTCCCACTTTCCAAGCTCAAGGTGAATTTGTCTAGCATAGCACCCCCAAGAAATCAGACAGCTACAGCATCAGCCATAGAGCCATGCCATAATTACAACAAAATTAGAAATAATGCACAATCATCAGCCTTCATGCCTCACCTTGCTAAAGTCAGCCTTCAGATCCCCCCACTTTTTTTATTACTTTTTACATTTGTCTTTCAATTATACTGTAAGCTATTTAAAGTGGGCGACAATGCCTTCCCTTATTTTTGTACAATATCCAGCCCAGAGAAGCACCAAGCTTAACTGAGGGCTTTGAGAGTCAGAATAAGCCACCATTTGTTTTAGCCATTTGCTGTCCTAGGAGGTAAATGATGGGTCAGGGACTGGCTCTGGGTTTCAGCAGTGTTTTCTAAGGTGTTTATCATGTATATTTTCTCAAAAAGCATATATATGAAGTAATGATACCTGTTCATGCCTTCTAGAATTCCTCATTTCCCCAGACTGTTTCCTGTGTTTAACAACAGGATGAAAGAGCTCAATAGTGCCACGCACACCCCTGCCAAAATTAAGCATCCCCCCAGTGTGCTGTGGACAGAACAGTGATATCTCCTTTTTACAATACAGATTTCTGACTCAAATATTAATGCTAAGCATAGTGTAAATTAGTTTATAAAGCTTAGAAAAGAACAAAACAGTGTTGAAAGTTATCTAGGGCTATTCTATTTCTCAACTTTGCTGTGCTAACCCGTTACTTAACAGAAGGCATACAATTCTTAAAAGCTTACTGCTTAAGAATACTGAAGGCAAGAAAAAAATTGTAAATACTGTCAGATCACACATAACCATTGCAGCTGCTTTACAAGCTTTTGCTTTTGAACCATAACCTCAGAACAACAGGGAAAAAACCATAATCTAATTACAAATAATGACCAAGTATAGAATTAAGGCTTCAATAAAAAATACTTTTAAAATTGCAATGATAAACAAATTAGCACCCTTTAACTATGCAGTAAAATGCTACAGTTCATTATGAAAAGAACAAAAGAATGTCACTTCCGTAGGTATTTAAGATAACTGTGGGACAAAATACGGGGCAGCAGACAATGGAGACTTAATCCCAAATGAAAACTATTAATACCATAAAAATTCAGCAATTCTGTGATTTCTCTACATCCTCTGCCTGGAAATGGAGTCGACCAAAATGAGATGCAAATCAGTGCCTTTATCTAATGAATAATGCAAATGAGTACTCCTCTTATGGCAAGGCAGTCTGCAGGAATCCTCTCTGCCTCACCTCACATTTCTTGTGGATTTAAGCACCATGTGTCAGAAGAAATTAGAGAATGGAATTGCCAAGAAATGACAAAGCCTTGGAGCCCCAAGTCAGTGCAGACAGCAAGGTACATTAAGATGCATGGTACAGAGGAGGAGAGAGCAGACATCTTATTAAAATGAAAATGTTGCTATTTTTCCTTCACCTAGTTAATGGAGTTGTACGACGTTGTAGTCTGCAATTATTTGTGTGGCTACTAGTTAGAAACTTCCTCTAGAATGATACCAAGGTGGGATCTGAAAAACTTTTAAAAAAAAATAAATTGTTCAGTTTGGGTTTTTTATTGCTGGTGCTATTTTATCTCTCTGGTATCAGCTAACTGCATCAGCGTTTTTCTTGTAGCATCACAGAGCATACTGCACCTTATCCATTAGTCACAAGCCTTGCTGTAACTTTCCCTTAGCATCTAACATTACCCTCCAAAAATATTCTCAAGCAAACAAACCTGAAGGCATGCAAGCCCTGAAAATTAACTTTTTTTTTTTCACCCCCCCAATCGTTATTTTGCCTGAATACATTTGTGATTTAGAATCCAGGGCAGATTCCATCTGCTCCATTAAAACCTCTTAGTGTGTGGACCAGCCGTGCTGCCACAGCTGTCATCAAGTCCCTCCTCCTTGTCATTGCATCGGGTCCCCAACCTGGGGATTTGTGAAACTTAATGCTTTTCTGACAGCTACTCGCTTAAAATACAGAGCAGGTAAACCAAATCGTACAAAGCCATTTGCTCCTCAGATGATTTCTTAGTTATCAGACACAGAGTGGTGAAGCAGCAGCTCAACTGTGAAAGGGATCTCCCAAGGATTTGGGACACCGGGAGGGAATCCCTCATCATTGAGATGCATGGGGGATGTGCAGGGACTGTACATCTGAGCAATTCAACCAGGTGGTGGTTCAGGCAAGCACATTTTTGGGGTGGGGGGAAATTGCCTCTCACTCGAAAAGGGAAGGGCACCTCAAAGGTCTGAACTGTCAAGCCGAACACTGAACACAATCACTAAACTCTGGGATGCCAATCATATACGACACAACCTTGGGGCTGTGCTCCTGTTGTCCGCTGAGCTATGTTGTAAACCAGCAGGCAACAAATCGGTGTTTTGATTCAATAACCCATCAAACTGATAAATCTATGTACTAAGCAAAAGAAGAGATTAGAGATGTCTTACTATATGTCTTTTCAGGAAATGTAGGGGGGGAAACCCCAACAACCAACCCCCTTTTCCTCACAAGCTGACAAAGATGACATTGCTATTTATAGTTGTGCTTCAGCTCATCCGTTGGAGGCACGCTGCAGAAGACGCTAAAGCACTAGCAACATTGCTACTAAATTAAGAGCCTACAGTTTCTTTTTAATACTTGAAAGCAAAGGCATTTCTCTATTGGGCAGCTTGTTGCAAACTTCATAACAGTGAAAAAAAAAAAGTATATTATTTTGGATGGATTTTCTCTCAGCTCAATTCTAGTGAATCAAGGGGGAATTGCTTGGGAAGCGGGTCTATAAGGAATTTGGTGTGAACTCCATAAAAATGTGCCTTGCAATCAATATAGCATTTTCACTCCCTTATATTAGAGGGACATGGATAGGTTCTCTGCTCCTGTTCCTGTTAGCAGTTACCATGCCAGGAATATACAGAGAGTTTAGGTTTCTTAGAGCAAGGGCAATGATAACTATAGAGAAAAAACAAATGTTAAAGCGAACTAAGCAGTTGATTTGAAGCAGGGAAACAATTAAAGCACAGCATTTCTGAAAGAGTAATAAAAACGTCACTGCAAATGACTGATTGTTACAAGTCCTTGGCTTCTTCCTAGCACTGCAATAGAATATGGTGTTAAATCAGTTCCAAGAGATTATTAGTGGTATATGTTATTTTCACAAACTCAAGGAATTGAGTATCATTTCATAAATCAACTGCGGGTTAAAATTAGATTTTTTTTACAACTTTAGTTCTGTGACCTTTACACATACAATTAACAAAAACAAAATTATATTAAAAAAAAAAAAAAGTAGTTGGAACTACTTGGAATTGAGAAAAGCTAAAAACGTTCCACAAAAACCCAAACCAAATTTGAAAATAGCTCTTTTCCATGGCTGCAGATCTGCTCAATGCCTGTGAGGTCCACTGATTGCGGAATAAGATGTTGAGCCACAGGTACTATAGAAATGGACTCTAATTTCTCATTAGCTTAAGGCTCTGTAAGTTACCTGTAAAGTGTGCCCATATTTTGTGTTATGTGTTTACTTTCTGTATTGTTTTTTCTGCATAAAGCATTAAGAAACCTAGGTCAGAAAACTATAAATTATTAAAACCAACAATAACTGAACCCAGCCACCTGGCATGTGGAGATGTCCAAAGTGGAAGGCTGAAGCAGACGTGTACTGTCGGATACAGCAGTATTGTAGGCTCAATTATAAGCTTCCCTGCTTCACGTCTATGAGCCAGATAATGTCTTCCAACAAAGTCTGTGTGACGATACTGTTGGAATCTCACAAGCATATCTTACATGGAGAAAAGCTGATTTCTCCTGCAAACAAATTATCCAAGCATCCTCCAAGATCCGCAGAGAGATAGGAGGGATCTCTGTCGTCGTCTTCTGAGATGCAACGTTGCCACACACTTCTCTCCATGTGCACGGGTTGCTTAGGGGCTGCAACGCCTCCTGGGACGCTCTGGGCAGGCGTAGGATCACAGGGCAGGGTCTGCCACCAAGACCAGCGTCACCTTGTAGACTGTCATTGCTAGCTCAAGCGAGGAGGTTTATCGCCCTTGTTCTTCAGCAGCAGCCTTTTGCTACAGCTGAACCGCAGGTATTCGCACGTGCTTCCCAGTAAAACACTGTGGATCTGATCCCTGGTTAAGAGGGATGTTTTGGAATTCCAAAGGCATTTCCAATTTATGATTTCATCATTGTAAAGGTAAACATGTTCTGTTCTTCCTGCAAGGGTTTATACAGCTCATAATTATAAACAAACCAATTACTAATCCAGAGTAAAGGCAGTGACAGCAAAGGCTTGCTCAGCATCGTCCTTACGCCTACCTTCTGAGGCCTTGGACATTGACTAGGATGAAAGCCAAAAAACCCCCAGCTGTGTCTGTCTTACGTGACAAGAGTTTAGAGAAGCTCATGTAAGGTGGTGTCATTAAAAAAAAAGAGTTTTAAAATAGGTCATCACAGGTGCCATTCATCTCTGTAGTTATTTTGTGAAAAGCATTATTTTTTCTTGGTCAGCTCCTGTAAATCTTCTTTTGGGGTATCAGAAGGAACTGGCCTGGCAGGAGGAGGGTGCTGACAGTTGCATTAGCATAGGTGCAATGACCTTGAGGATGAGAACTGAAAAAAACCTGAGGCTAAGGTTGAATTCAGTGGGGCCCTTCTGCTGTCTGATTTTTTTTTTTGTTTCTGATCTTATGTGCAATTTTATCATTCCAAACCCATCACTTACCAGTATGAGGCCCTTGACAAGATAAAATCACCAGAATGACATTTACTCCAAATTCTTAGTCAGACTATTATTGATCAGGAGAGTCGAACGCTGCCTGAAAGAGCCTGTGCCTGCTTTCTCTGCACTCCTGCAACATATTTACTCTCTTGCAGACTGTGCCTAGGAAAAGCAGCACGATGAGGGGGTCCCCATAAACCAATCCACACTTCAGCACGCGCTTCTCCCATCCTACTGCTGAACTCCTTAACCTTAAGACTGCAAAAGGATTTCAAAAACATTTCACGTCTAAGGTTCACAACTGAGGTCTGTATGGGTCTGTACCATTTTAAGACACTGTTGCCCAAAAAGGGGTGGCAGAAGTGTAAATTAGAACAAACCTATCGGCTCTGGTGGCTTCTGAAGCTGGAGAGCCCTTAAGGTGTGACAAGATGGGGATCCAGCCAGGAGGAAGGCAGGCACGCAGGCTCTTGTGTTCTTTGGAGCAACTCCCCATTTCTCTCTTCAGTCTTCCTTTTCTCTGCCACTTTCAAGAGTCTCCACTTCATCGGGGCTGGAGCGAGGAGCTGGCCCCAGGGAGGGGTGCGGGGACGGCGCAAGTGGCAGACGTATGGGAGTCACCTTCTCTGCAGTGGCTGCACCATCCCATTCGATGCCCATACACCGCTTTACACCAGCTGAGAACTTGCAAGAACAACTTGTAGAACTTGTAGAAGGAGGGGAAACAAATGTGTGTATGGCTTTGGGAAACAAACAACCCCCCTGTGAATTTCAGACATCAATCACTTGTCTATTGTTTAATGTTTAAAAATGGCATACTATTACGGCTTAAAATTTCACAAAATGTTTTGCTGAAATCCCTATCTTTTCTGATTAACAAACAAATGGAACTGTTGAAATCTTGTTTGGAGACTTGCTTTTAAACCTATAAAACCTGAAGTTTATAAATTATGATGCTTAGCTAATGTTGAGTGCTGCAACCAATGATGGTGCAATTATGGAGAACTATGGGAAGATTATTCAGTAATAGTCTTCTGTCCTTTTTAATTATTTATATATAAGCCATGAGAAGCATAAAGCTAAAATAATATATTTTAATACGCAAACCCCTAAATGTATTCTATATGCGTATTCTAGCTTGCACTTTCCAGCTAGAAGGTCTAAAATATGCTTTCAGTACGTTCTTGGATGCCCCAAAATTGCCAAAACTGTACCCAAGAAAAAAATGTATCCCATTAACCAAATCTTGTCCTGTCACTAGGGACAATCAGCCTTGCATCGAAGCTCACAGGGGTGAAGTAATCCAAAACCAAGCACCAGTATAATGAGTAAAGATTTTATAACTGAAAAGAAAAAGATGAAAAGATAAAGGCATACTGTTAATTTTGCTTTTACTTAAGATGGTTTTAAAGTTTCCAGTTGAGAGTTTCAAACTGGCACAGTGCAGAGAATAATATTCAATACTAAGGAAACAGTGTCTGGGCACAATCCATTGAGATCAGTAGAAGTCCTTCTGTTGACTTACACAGGGCACATTAATTTCAGTGGAAGATCATATTTTAAGTGCTGTTTATGGAAAATCAAACACACACTCTTAGGCATGAAATATATTCACCTCTACCTGCTTTTTAGTTGTTGAAGGATACATTTCTAAAAAAAAATCAAAGCCAATGCTTCAGATAACAAAAAGCTTGTATGTTGTTAACCTTTTATTTTTAAAAGCTTCTCTCACTTCTCTTTCAGGAGAAAGGGGAATCCAGGTGCAAACTGCTGGCAAAAATTTACCCCAAAATTTTAGTGAGGAAAGCTAAAGCTCGAACCCCGTAAACTCAGCAAACCCATTGCTTGATGTTTCTGGAAGTCTGAGCAAACTCCTGCAAAGCAAGACGCCTTGCTAGGATATTTCTGCAGGCTATCCCTACAGTATTCGTACCGCTTGGCAGATCCATATGGTCAAGGAAGCCAAGAGGCATGTCAGAGTCTGGAAGGCTGCGATAAAAATAGATGGGGAAAATAGCACAAGTAGAAAGAGTTGTTTTAGCAGTCAGAAAATTACATTCTGTACTTTTTTTCTATAGCTATGCACGTTGTTGTTTTTAAAAGATGAGGGCTTTTGTGTAGTTGTTTGCTGTTCCTTTTTTTTTTTTTTTTAACCTCCCCCCCGCCCCAGTCACTTGTAAATGTCACCCACAAGCAGTTTCTAGTTTTCACTGGAGGAAAGTGCCTTATGAGCAGGTGTAGATGGTAAAAATCAAATTGATGAGTTAAAATGATGGCTCCTGACAGTTTTACGGATAAAAATCTAAAATGCACCAGGATGCTAGAAAGACACAGTATGTACATGTAAGAAAATGCTCCTCTCATCATAATGGTGTCCTCTTTTAAAGGTTTTACAACTACTTAGCTATAAAAATTCTCTCTGGGCTGAAGCCTGACATAAAATATCTCTGGTATAGTACAATTTCTTGCTTGTAATAAATATAATTAAAATTCATTTGCGCCCTTTTCTTTCCTCTCCTTTTTTATTCCTAAATTCTAGCTAAACAATCTGCCTAAAGAACTAGAAGAAATAAAATCATTTTACAGAAAATACGATACAGCAAACATCAAAGCTACATGAAACCACTTATGCACGTTGCCAAGCCAGCTCAATGCCAAGGATTTTCATGTCCCTAGCTATATTTGTACTTGTAGATCAAGATGGTGTCACTGGAAGTGACCTGTGAAAACAAAAACTTCCCTACCGAAAATGTGTATCAACAGCCATTGTTTCTACAAGTAAATCGGGTACAGAATTACTTCCTACTTTTCAGCTGGTGAGATCAGCATCCCAGTGTGCACAGGGGCGTGCGTCTCGGCACTCAATGACCTTAATAGTATCTGGGATTATTTTTGACTTTTCAGATCTAGCTAGTACTTATAAGCCCTGAAAAAAGTCAAGAAATATTTGGTTTAACAGATGTCTTACCTGGTTTTAGCTAATCTTAAATAGGTATGTGGGGTGTTTTATGTATCAAATTGTAGCTTTGGCAAAAAAGTGTTGTTTTTTTTAAAAAAAAAAAAAAAAAAGAAGCAGCGGTACTCATACTAAAATTCAGCAGCTCCCACAAATTCAGCCCTTCCTAAGCTCTGTGGATAAAAACAAATGACAGGTTTTCATCGCTGTGTAAGGAGACGGGTAATTTCCATGCTTTGTCAACAGGGACTGCTAATGCTTCTCTGGATTTCTCCCTCTCTGCTCCACAGCGCAGAGCAGAAGGGATGAGAGCCTGATTATCAACTCAGTCTGTACATTTTTTTTTCTTGGATCCTCAGGCAGAATATTGTGGGCTTAAATGTTTGCATGCGGCGACTTGGACTGTATATAGGACTGGCTGCTTTATAAGTAACAAATGTCTAAATGTTAAAATCATTATCTGGGAGTCAACTTATTGACTTTGCCTTCTCGAAGGACTCCAGGGGAGCCCGCTAACCAGAATGGTTGGTTGTCCTGATGTACACAGGGTTTGCAGAACTCTCGGCCAAGTTCACTTGGCTTTGTTTCAACTAAGGTGCTTGCAAATGGAAATTTTAATTTATGGAAGTGCCTCAAGAACCTACATTTGGTTTCTAGTGATTCTTAGCTGTTACAAAGTACAAGCCCTGCAAGAAAGAAACACAAAACTCTGGGGTTTATAGACAAACAGGTACTAAATGAAGAAGGAAAAATGTGTTTGTCCAGATAATTTGGACAAACCTGAGCAGCATAAAACTCGCTCTGCTCAATTCTGCCAAGTAAATCCAAAATTCTGAGACTTGTCCATCACAGCAGGAAGAAATATAATATCACACTCCTTGTATACTGTCCTCAAAATGAGACAGCAGCCTGGAAAGCCTAATGCTGCACAGCTCACATGGGACCACAGGGCATCGTGCCCGTGACCAAAATGTGCGAAAGCAAACTGGCTGTTCCCGTGAGGGGCGCGATCCTGCACCGCCGCTGCTCCAGGCTGACTGCCTGATGCCAGCGGGTTAGAAAGCAAAGGTCGTCATGCTGAAAGGGGGACTTATTCCCCTGGGGGAAAAAAAAAAATCTCAGTTCAGGGCTTCTAGCAGAGAAGGAGTGGTGTCACCTGCTGCCGCCTCCCCTCAGTCCGGGAGGGTGGGAGGGATGTGCTGTGCCACCCCGGAGGGTGGGAGGGATGTGCTGTGCTACCCCGGGCGAGGAGCGCTGGTTGGGATGCGGCTTTACTGCATTGTTGCTCTGCACCCCAGGAAATCTTGTTTGTTAGGAGAGTCTCCCTGCAGTGAGCCACAGGCTCAAGATCACCTCTGCCTCACCAGAAGAGGTTCACATTACAATATGTTGCTAGTAAAACTTTTATTTACAAAGTAGTATTGTTTTATTGCAGAAGATGGCACTAAAGGTGCTGCTATGGGGATGTTTTGGTCCAGCTGCACTGATAGCAAACCATTCAGATTCCCCCGTGGATGTCAGGGTATCCTTTTTTACAGTGGAAGCTGTTTATTTCCTTCTAAACTTGCTGTTTTCACACCCAAACAAGACCAAAAGCCCAAGTTCCCTCAGAGTACTTGGGGGGCAGCTCCCCCAGATACCCCCCTCGGCAGGTGGGGGAAGGCGCTCCGGGGTGCCCGGGGGGCCAAGGGCAGCGGGGGGACACCAGCTCAGGTGTTTGCAAGAACCTCATCAGCAGAGCCACAATCGCCCCCAGCGCTCCCTTGCTTTCTAAGATCAGTTATTACTACAATAAATTGATCATTGTGTTAGCTACAAATGTCTAGTATTTCCAGCTAACTTCAGGGGAAAAAACAGAATGGGAGAGCAAGTACCAAATGGAATAAAGGCAGCATTAAAAGCAGCAGTTAAGCAGCTTCTACGAAACGTATTTATAAAATATACATCTCGTTAAAAGGATGCACTTTTACACATAGTAGTGATGTGTGCCTTAAAACTCTGCAACTGAAAATAAGTAGAAGCCCTTGTTTAGGAACTCTGTTTTACCCCCAAATATTTTTAACAACTTAAGTACCTTGTGGGCGTGCTTTTGCTTTGTTTAAGGTTTGAAAACATTCCAGTACCCAAAGTGTAACTGAGGAGAAAAACAACGAAAAAAGAAAAATAGCAACTGGAGAGAGTTTTGTTAATGACTTACTGGGGAATCTTGATGTGTGATGATGAATAAAATGCAAATCTGTTTTACTGGCAATCCTCAGTTTAGATTTATGAGAATTATTAATTTTTAGATTGCTTCCAGTTGGAAGAAAGCAGAGATTTTACCAAACCTTTTTTTTTTTTTTTTTAAAATTCCTGCTGTCATTAAGAATATCCATTTTTTTTCCTCTTTCATGAAACCAAGAGGTCCGAGGAGCAAGGCGCCTCTGAAGAGCCTGCGGGCAGGCTGCCACCAAAGGCACAGGTAGGACCGGCGGGGGGGGATGGCAGGAGCAAAGGGCATGGTGTGTGCTTCCCGTTTTCCTCTTGTCCTGCTAGCTGCTCTGCTCTGAGGCTCCAACGTAAGGACCAACGCGGTGCTTTCATGGGAATGGCCATATCAGTGGAGTGGTGGAGGTTTCCTGCCTGAGCAGGGGAGAGGAGAAGGGGCGGGGGGGGCTGTAGTACACCATACAGATCTCGTGGTACTAGAAATGAAATGAAATGAAATACCCAGTAACTTAAGAGGAAACACCAGAATCAAAACTCAGCTCCCTGAAGGAAAAGGTTCTTTCCCAACAATGACAAAGCAACACTCATATTAGTTAAATGTGCTCAAAAGAGTTCAAAATAGACAAACACAGGTATTGTAAATAAAGTCCGCGATAACGTTGAGATGTACATACTTTTAAATTATGCAACTATGAAAATCCACATTAAACGAGACAGTAACAATAGCCTCACCTTTAACTCCCTGTTCCCATTCTACCCCATGCTACCTAATAATATTGCACAGACGGAACAAAAATGAAAGATCATATGGCCTTATTCAGCCCATAAAAGAGAAAAACCTTTTTTTTTTTATCAGCACCTCTTAAAGGTACTGTTCAATATTGTTTTAAAATGTCTTACCCAAGAATGCATGTATGCATACCAAAATGCCTCCAAAAATACATTTTTATTTCACATTTTGACTTATACGTTACTCAGAAGAATATCTGTGTTCATTTAATTATTTCAGTAAACATAATAATGGTATCACTAATTACACTATGGAGTATTTTCCCTTTTTTAAGGAATATGAGCCTACTTGTAATTAAAGGAATGCTATATTAATGATGCTGAAAGTCTCAGAGGGAAAAAATTTAATGTCCACCTCATAATATTATGCCAGAATTACATGCACAGAAGACTTGTTAATAATCTTTGTTTCTTAATTTAGTTTTGATTGGCTATGAAATACAGAGTAGCACTCAAGGGCTCAAATTTATACTGTCATCAGCATTTCTGCTCTATAAATTGTACAAATGCACAGGACTCCCGTCTGTAGGCTTCTTTTCAAGCTTCTGTTTAACCTATGAAAAAAATTAGCTGCAGGCAACGATAACTGCCGATAATTTCATAATTTTTTAGCCACTGGGATGTGGGATGGTGTTATGATAGCTAGGTCTAAACATAAGCAGAAAATTGTATTTTTATGTTGCCATTTCAGCCGCAAACATAGGTTGGTAAGGTAAATTCACATCACAGTAATTTGCACATCACAGCAATAGCCACTAGGAGTCTCCTGGTTAAGTTCGTGATGAATTTCCACAGGGATGCTGGCGAAGGCTTGTGTGCCACCCCACGCTATCGGCTGCGTTTCAGCGCTGGGGCCAGCCCCCCAGCTCCGGGGGTCCCGACCCGCGCACTGCGGGCACAGCCAGCAAACGTTTGAGAAATGAAGAAGTCAGAAGCCACCTATGCGCTGTTCTGGTAGGGCAAAAGGTGGTGACGGTCGTGAAAAGTCAGATTTCTTTCACTGTGTAACTGGACAGAGTTTTGTGAAGTTGTAATGAGTGCATACAAAGAGGGCAGTAGCAGATTTCACCGACTGTTAGTCACTCCTGGGGATTTAAAGCAGATTTGTTCTGCAAACTGAAATGCTGCAGGCCACAAGAACTACCCCCCCAGGTACTTTAAAATTTGCTTACAGTATCTCTGCAAAGTGAACCCTGCAGTTCTGAAAACGTGAAGTAGCCTCTTTCTCTTCTCCTTCCCCTTCCCCTTCCCTCTCCTGCCAGGCCAAATAAGCGTAAGCGCATGGTGCCAGATACACTCTTACCAACGCCAAACGCTCAAAGGTCATGAATTACAGACCCACAGGAATGGTCACGCTGGCTCAAACGCCATGACCTGCCAGTCCAACTCTGTGACTGATAAAGGACAGCCAAATTTCCTCGAAGGAATGCCACGGAAAGCAATGTGTGTCATCTGCCAGCATGCGTGCCTCGCTCTAAGCAGCTAGAGATTGCTTTAAAACGTGCAGGGAAGCCAGAGGTGACCAGTGAAGCCCTCTGCGGGGGGCTGGTTATCCTGCAGGCAGGAGGAGTACTACCTGTCGGGGAAGGATGCTGTCACGTCCTCCTTACGGACACAAGCAATTCCTCGGCCAGAAACCGTGAGCATTCACTGCTCTAAGCCACTCATTTGTTTGGATGCTTCTTTCATGCATCTCTCTTCTTGAGCAAAATCTTTTCCTAAACTCTAAAAATCCCGAGCAACTTTAAAGATTATAAGATTTGAAACAAATAATAATTTGAAGGGCTATTTACTTGGCTTCTGCTTTTTGAGCTTCTCAGTTTCATTTTCAAACTTTTCTCTGCAACCAGAAGGACTAGGAAAATAAAGATGATGTTTTAAATGAAAGCTGAGAATCTCTCATAATCATAGGACTCCAGGGGTTTGAGGTTTCAGAATAATCTCACAAGTTGTCAATACTGAATGTCACCAGAAACTATAATGTTATTCTCAGAATAGATTGCACAAAAGCAATTGTAGGATAGTTTTCCTGCTACATGTTCCCTGTAATACCTGTGGATGCCGTCCTGGAGGGACGACCCAAAGGCACAAGTGGTGAGCTGCCACGTGCTGGGTTTAGTTACCAACTAGAGGAGTGCTGCATTTTGCAACAAATTTGCATGAGCAAAACCTCGTTATTTGGTCTGTTGACTAAAGAAGCTCACTGAGTAAAAGTTCATAATGGACTCGTAAGAACATTTAATTCCACAGGGAATATGCAGCAATAAGTAAGAGGCAAATTTTACCACTAACTGCCCATGTCCTCTGTATTGCATGCTTGCGTGCATTGCAATGCAGGATTGCACTGTGTGTTACTGCAGAGTATTCTCATCTCCCTCTCAGACTGCCTTAGGTTTTACCACAGTCTCCCAGCAGGACTTGGGTGAACCTCTCGGTCTGGCTGTGTTTCAGGGATATAACCTGTGCCAGCCAACATGGCTTTACTAGGGGCAAATCGTGCCTGACAAACTTGGTGACCTTCTATGATGGAGTTACAGCGTCTGTGGATAAGGGAAGGGCAACTGACGTCATCTACCTGGACTTGTGCAAGGCATTTGACACTGTCCTGCATGACATCCTTGTGTCTAAACTGGAGAGACATGGGTTCAATGGATGGACCATGTGGTGGATAAGGAATTGGCTGGATGGTCGCACTCAAAGAGTTGTGATCAACGGCTCAATATCCAAGTGGAGAACGGTGACGAGTGGCGTTCCTCAGGGGTCGGTACTGGGACCGGCACTGTTCAACATCTTTGTCGGCGACATGGACAGTGGGATCGAGTGCACCCTCAGCAAGTTTGCCAACGACACCAAGCTGTGTAGTGTGGTCGACACGCTGGAGGGAAGGGATGCCATCCAGAGGGACCTTGACAGGCTGGAGCGGTGTGCCTGTGCGAACCGCATGAAGTTTAACAAGGCCAAGTGCAAGGTCCTGCATGTGGGTCGGCGCAATCCGAAGCACGACTAGAGGCTGGGCGAGGAATGGATTGAAAGCAGCCCCAAGGAGAAGGACTTGGGGGTATCGATTGATGAGAAGCTCGACATGAGCCGGCAGCGTGCGCTTGCAGCCCAGAAAGCCAACCGTGTCCTGGGCTGCATCAAAAGAAGCGTGACCAGCAGGTCGAGGGAGGTGATCCTGCCCCTCTACTCCACTCTGGTGAGACCCCACCTGGAGTACTGCATCCAGCTCTGGGGGCCCCAGTACAGGAGAGACATGGAGCTGTTGGAGAGAGTCCAGAGGAGGGCCACGAAGCTGATCAGAGGGCTGGAGCACCTCTCCCATGAGGACAGGCTGAGAGAGTTGGGACTGTTCAGCCTGGAGAAAAGAAGGCTCCAGGGAGATCTAATTGTGGCTTACCAGTTTCTGAAGGGGGCCTACAGGAAAGATGGAGAGGGACTGTTTATCAGGGAGTGTAGTGACAGGACAAGGGGGAATGGGTTCAAGCTGAAGGAGGGTCGATTTAGATTAGATGTTAGAAAGAAATTCTTTACTGTTAGAGTGGTGAGGCACTGGAACAGGTTGCCCAGAGAGGTTGTGGAGGCCCCCTCCCTGGAAGTGTTCAAGGCCAGGTTTGGGCAACGTGGTCTAGTGGAGGGTGTCCCTGTCCGCAGCAGGGGGGTTGGAACTAGATGATCTTTGAGGTCCCTTCCAACCCAAACCATTCTATGATTCTATGATTCTACTACACTGATAGCTGACACACACTCAGCAGCTAGTACCTCAGTCGGTATAGTCTGTGGTGAACAGGAAATTACTAAGCCTGGTCAGAGAACTGATATGGAAACAAAACAGGAGGCTGCTTCAACATCCCCCTCCTCTTCCTGCAGAAGCAAGCTCAGCTGTTTGGTACCCTTGCTTATTGTTACGATATCTGAAAGGACCCTGATCTCCTCCAAGGCAGCGTTAACGTGATGTCAATAACAAAACACTGGCACGCAGGTTTAGCACCCAAGTATTGGATCCTCACAACAATAAACCCGAGCATTTGTGTAGGTCAGTTCGGCAGTTCACCATGCTGAAAAGAAACCTTTGGATCTCTTGTCAGTTCAGACTTGGGATTTTTAGGGCAAGAACATGCCTAACAGGAATGCACTTTTTGCCACTGCCCACCTTCTCCAAGTATGTCAGTGCTAGCTTCTCAACTCCTTTTCTAAAACTCAAAGTGAACACAAAAATAAAAGATTTCCTCATTGGGAAATGCCAAAGACTCAGCCCTACAAATACATAAAACCTCATGTTGAAGGAAATGTGTAATTTCTACATGTAGCTATAGTACAAATAGACATGAAGCATTTTCAGGGATGAGAGTGCTCTGCTGCTGTGCAGTACCTCAGGAACGTCAAATATTTCTGCCATTTTCCTCATGTTTCAAGCAACTCAAGACATTACCAATGCCTGTCTGAGTATAGTGTATATGTACAATATACATCTATACCGAAAGCAAATACAACAGTTTATCACGTAGGAGTCACTCTACACTCACACCACTGAATACACACCCTCATTGTGCACACTCTCTCCCCAGTCCTTCCTCTTTCTCTGCTTCTCATGTCAAGATTCTGGTGGCCTTCTGCATCTCAAGGGCTTAAGCAGCAGGTGAGCTACAGCTGTAACCTCAGGTCATTCCCAAGCCAACTCTCATCCCGCATCGCAGCATCGAGGACCTTGCTAGGTCAAACGTTTTCAGGGGGAGTTCTGGCACCATTTTTAAAACTTAAATTTAATCAAAATGTCTTTTGTTTGTTTAAAATGATTATTCTAACTAGAGTGGACTGATAACCAAGGCATTCAGAAACTTAAAAAATTACTTAAGACAGGAACTGCTACAATGTTTGTCTGTGTTAAAAGGAAGAAACAAGTTTGCTGGGCAGTTTCTTTTGCATTAAAAGAACAACTTTTCTTATTCACTAGATGATGAGTTACTAAATGTCACCGATTGAGGGCTAAACCTCAGTTTAGCTAGGCTAAACCTAGCTATTACTATTCTGAGGGAGAAAACAAGTTTCAAGATAAAGAAAAAAGAAAAAGACCGTATTACACCAGGCATGTTGCTTTTATTTGTTTTCAAACAGTGGCTGCTTGAAGCTGCTTGGAGGTTTAGAGTGTCAAAGCCATGTCAGCAGAGATGGATTAGTGGGCAGAGAGCAAGTGATGCAGTCAAAGGTTCACAGTGAATGTAATTTATGCACGTAGCTCCGCAATTTATCACGTGGCTATTACCATAATGTACGTGGGAAGCAGCTGCATGCATGCACATAATGCCCTAAATGTACGTGTGGTTGGACCCGAACTCCTTACAGAACAGTAGTGGTTGAAAATGATACCATAAGGCATTTAAAAGCAAATTTCCTTCCTGCAGGGATGCTGTCACACAGCAATGATGATTCGTACACAGGCAAATAAATATCTTGTAGACTTTTCTCAGTTATGATAACCTCACTTACCAGAACTCAAAGGTTTTTCAAATTAAATTACGTAGGTAATGTGACGTACGTTTCCAGTGCTTTATTAATAGATGTAAGTACATCTATCATGAATTCTCTGTGATCGTGAGGAGAAACAAGTTACCTACAAATTGAAGATTGCCTTTAACTCGAATGACCTCTTACAGCACAATCTATCAAACAGTTGGGAGCAGCACAGCTGTAGAAGGTTGATATATATATAGTGTCTGCCTGGTTTCTCATACCTGTACAACTATTTACTAAGCCCAACATTTCCAAAACTAGTCTCTAATTTTAGGAACATCTAAATTAAGGAGCTTGCCTTTGGTCTCTTTTAGTTGGCTTGAATGCCTACAGCTTTGGTTAAAGAAGAAAGCTGTCAGTAGCTGGCAGAGCTGGCCCCCACCTGAAGGTGTTTCTTGCTGCACAGTCCACACACGCTGGTATGGACCTGCTGGTACGCGCCTGCTGCATGTGGCAGCAAGGCTCCAGCAGTGCTGCCCACGGCTGCGTGGGCTTGCTAGAAAAACTCCACCAGCCCAGCTCCCACCACCATTTGAGCTTCTGTAGTTTGAGTTTCTAACAGCAGTCTCATGTTTGGAAATGATGCTGAATTATACCACACTATGATGCTTTCAGATTATTGTATTGGAACCAATTCACTCAAGTCTTTTGCGATCCAGGCAAACGTACCCCAGTTACGGGTTAGCATGCTAGGAGTTTTACACTGCTATCTTTTCAGTCATTAAAAGTTGACTGAGAGGTTCACCGAATTCAGACAAAGTCAAGTTAGGTCCCCATAAGTAGAACATCTCATTGCCCAGCTTAATGTACTGCTCGGCATTTTGTTCAGCAGAACCTTTCGCATTCAGAATATGATGCAGATTTTCTTGGATAATTACACATGTGCTCTAGGGCTTCCATTTTGAAGCCATCTATCACAAATATATACCCACTAATTATGCAAAACGAAAAGCTTGCCTTACCATTGCACAGAAAGTCTCAGGAGGATCTCCACACGTTATGTCTGGGGGATCCAGAGTCACTTTTACGTATTTGATCATGTCTCTGGCTTCTGGCTGGCACGCCATGTAATCCCATACTTTTCCTTCTTCTGTGTAAATCTGAGTCTTACACACATCATAGTGTCCCCACACGGAAGGGTAATGCTGCATCACAGAGGATACGGTAACCCAGAGGGCGTGAAGTGACAGGAATCTTGACAAATACATTTCTAAATCCTTTTATGTCACCTTCGTAAGGATGCGCAGTACTGGCGTATGTGCAGTCTATAGATTATACATATACATACATATACATGTAAATATTTTATAAAATAAGTTCCAACTCAAATGTGAAGCATTAGGATAGGGTGTTTGTTTCACTAAATTGAAGACTTTGGTAGAAGCCACTGAGACCCAGGTGACAGCCTTTCACAGCAACGCAGCACTTGTCCTTTGTCTTATAACGTATCTGTCTGGGCTTCTTGTAAAAGATGTCCAATAGCAGATAATAATTTGTGAAGTTGCAGGTCTTCAGCTACACTGTCGATAACCCTGAGTGATCCTCTGTGTTCAGGGCTCACAGGGGATGCCCAGACGCACTGATAAATCGGTATCCGAAGCAAAAGGATGAGTGTCTACAGGCTCGTGTCTGTTTCCCATCAATCATTCTTTTCTTCTGGCACCAGCACCCTTTTAGAAACAATAAGAGTTAGGGTTATTGTCCAAGAATCAATGCATTACAAAAATATATGATATGTTGACATTTTGGAGGTTTGATGCAATATAAAGCAAATTGGTATAATATGGATAACCTTTACCATGGGTGCTGTGCTAGAATGAACAAGCTACCAAAATCATTCACAGTGAAAAGTATTTTGACATGAAGGATTTAACTCTTCTCTAACAAAGACAGATTTATGACATTCCAGGTGAGTTACGGGTTTCTGCTTCCAAAACTGTATTTTCACCCTAGCAAAACCGGAGAGCAAACTACTGAACCCAAGCATAGCCCAGATTGGGCAGGCAGGCAGGCAGGGGAGCAGGCAGCCCAGCGCCACGGGGCAGCGGCAGGAAGGCTATTTATTGGAGTGACACAGAGATGGGTATCAGGGCTACCAGGTGCTGATAGTCTCTTGCCAAGAGGACCTCAGAGAGCTCCAAAAGCCTTACACATTTCTTTGTTTGGTTGGCTTTTTTTCTGTTGGTTGTTTGGGTTTTTTTGAAGAGTAACAAAGATATTGCAAGCATGCTTCCGTTTCCTTGAAATTTCTCATTAGCATTGGAAGAGCTTTGCTCCCTTCTTTTTTTCTTTGAACTGTGATTTACTGATCACACTGATGATAAACTACTGATAAAGGTAACGGTTCATTTGTAGCTTACTGTAAGAATGCTTTCCCCCTCTGTTATAGCAATCTTATTTTCCTAAGTTTGGGGGTGGGGGTACCTGCGTACACACTGTTTATTTCACAGCAGATATAGCCCCTTTTCTCTTTTCAGAAAGCAACTAGAAATTCTCTCAGTTTGTATTACCACAATCATATTTTTACAGGTACAAAATCCTAGGATGTTATTACAAAGACTTAAAATATACATTTGCTAAAAAACACAGGTAAAAGTAGAAATTATGTACGAGGGAAACTGCAAAGATGGAGTAAGTTCCCTAAATGCGGACGGAGAAAACCAGGGCTAGGAACTCCAACTCCTTCCTCGCAGCCTGCGCCTGGTGTCAGCAGTGCCAGCCAAGGACGGGGAGCCCGGGCGCTCTGCAGGAGAAGGATTTCAGCCAGCCGCTGCAGCACCTCTGCACTCTGTCTCTCTGGATGCTAAAATCTAACAAACCCGTCAGATGTGTTACGAAACAGCCGTAAGTCACCACTTTTTGCAGCCCGCTTTGCTTGTTCCCCGTCTAAAATTATGCCCAGTGTCATGAACCCTCCCATACCCGAAAACCACGGGAAGTGGTATGTGACCCGGTGAGCTCCTTAGCACGTCACTTTGGTAATATGCCTTTTCAAAACTTATCTTCAAAGCTATTCGCAAACGGCCTCCCTATATTTAAATAATGCTTCATCTTAAACTGAGCTAAACTACAGACACTATGAAATGCCAACAGATGGTTGAATTGTGTTTCCATAGCAAAGTAATTTACAATAATTGCCGTATGGACGTAAATGCAATTTTCCATTATATTCATTTTATCAAGTGTTACCATACAACTCTCATATATTTTATCAGAATATGCAGAGAATATCTGAATTCTCATGCAATGACAATTCTCAATTAGTTCAAATATATTTAAGCTTCAAATCTGAATTTGACACAAAAGCAGAAATATCTGAGACCAAATTAAAATAAAATCTTTTTAAGCAGCACACTGTGTAGCACCACTGCTTTCTAGCCACCTTACGTTCTTTTTTGTTTACTTATTATCTTGGAATTCAGTAATTCAGAGAACACTTTCCATGTCATTCTAAAGACACCTCATGCCCTTTCCCTCTAGTACTTTCCAATGCAATTTACTATTTTGTAGGGGAAAAAAATCCCCCCCAAATCCTGTGCCTTAAAACAGGCATTATACAAAAGGAAAACAACTGCTCTGCTAAAAAAGGACCCAAAATATTTTAAATTTGTGACAAATCAAAAGATACTCTGTATTAGAGAAGGCTTGGTCATAGCTGCAATAAACAGTAGGTGAATATCATGTTTCTGTGTAGAAATAAGAAGTTAGTTTAATTATCCTTAGACTATGAGCCTGTATATTCAGGCAAAAATAGATTTGATTTCTTTAATATTTTCCTTGCTAGCCTTTCAGTTACCTGTAACCTTTTATGACTGCTGAGGCTCAGATCCACTAATAAAGAGGACTGGATAGGACTAAAATAATGTGAAGCATGCCACTACCTTAACACACAGTGCTAAAATACTTCCCATATAACGAATTCTCATTAAAGTAAGCCAGAGTCATAATGATGGTCGTTACACAGAATTATAGACTATAACATTGATCGAATTTAGTGCACTGACAAGGAAAAAGTGCAGAGGAGTGCAAGACATCGGAGCATTAGGCAGCTGTAGCAGTGTACGACAGACATTCCTGACAAGAAGCAGCCAATTATAGCTTAAATTTCTGGCATATAACCAGTTCTGATTAATAGTTTTCCATTACATTACAGACATATTATTAATGTATTAAAAATGTCAAGCTTTGGCAAGAACTAATACGGCATGGCTCAGTTAGTCTGCAATATCTTCTTTTAATGAGCTTCCATTGATACAGAGAAAGATATTGACCAAAGCACATTAAGGATCATGCGCTGAGCACTGCTGGGGTTTTTCTGACGGAGCTCTACGATTTGTCTTGCTTATATTTATTCCTGCAGAGTCACTCACGATATGCATTCTACATTTCAGTGCTCTATTGCTAAGGACATATCTATTTGAATTATTCTGTAAAAAAACCCATTTAGAATAACATTTCTGAAGTTCACAGCTGTACCAGTCGCACAGCGCTAAGCCTCTAGCTGTGGGCAACACAAAGCGACGTTTTTTTTTGTCCCCAATAATGCCTGTGCGTTTGACCTTACAAAAAAGCAATCAAACATATCAGGAATAACTAACGTCTGGTGCCTCGATCCCCTGCACCCCACGGTGCTCTGCTAGTCGGGCATGTTGGAGGCCCACGGGGGTGGCAAAGAGGGAGCAGCGTCCTCGCTGACTGAGGGCGAGGGAACGCGAACTGCTAATGTATGCAAAGCCTCCAGAGCGTGCCGCTCCTGGAGATCTCCTTTGTGGGGCAACGGCGGGAGGAACCGCGGCACATTTTGGGTCTTGAACGTTCCCATGTGCCGTAGCCTCTGCAATATGGAAAACACCGTGAGGCCACGGTGCTGAAGGCCACTTCTGCTGCCTCCGCCTTCCCCCAGAGCATCGCTCCCTCTGCAAAGTGCTGGGCGTTCAGGCCACAGTGAGTACGTTATGGCTGTCTGAGAGGAACGGCACGCAGCTGACCCCGACTAAAATCTGCTGCGAAGGCAGCTCTGAGCACACGCATCCCTTTCCAGGTAGGTAAGTCACACCTCGCAGCATTTTAATTCTGCAGCCCTTCACAAACCAGCTAAAATGCACCTCGGCAGAAACGGTGCCAGTGAAGAACTTCAGATCTCGTCAGGGGTTGTTAGCAAACATTCCTCCTTTGCCTCCTTCCGTCACCATGAAAATCCACCCTCTTCCCCAAATAACTCCCTCCGCACAAACCGCGTCGGCTGGACGCCCTGCACGAGCTCCCCGCCGGGAAGTCGCCGTGCAAACCGTACGGGTGGGCACCTGGCCTCCATCTTTGGCAAACAGCAGGTCCGCGAAGGAGGCGATAAAATAACAAGCGATCGCCTCTCCCACAGACCATGCATTTGACAGGGTACGCTGCCACCGCGCACAAGTAAGGACGAGAGCCAAACCCGTTATTATAATGCACGGCAGCCTGAGGAACACCGGCTAAAATCATTAAGCGAGGCGAGGAGTGCTGGCTGTCACCTCCTGACACCCGCATCTGCAGAACCGCTTTTTCCAAAGGAAACGTGTTTTAAGTTTGTACCCCTAACAGCTTCAGCGGATGAATGCTATCTAATCAAGCCCAGGTAAAAAGATCCTTTGTGTCCACTCCAGTTATTAACTATTTAAAAACAGTTTAGAACATATTAAACAATGTGTAGTACAAAACAGAACTAATCCTTATACTTGCAACTTACATTTAGTAAAACCCAAGTGTTTTATACCTTGCTACACCTGGACGCCTTGAGAACCTGGTACACATAAAGCCCTGATATTTATAAAAAAAACCCAAACAAACCAGCAACCCTATCCCTTTTATAAATGCAAAATTATTCATCTATGCAAAGAAGAAGGGAACCCATACTTAATGATTTAATACACACTTTCTGTCGATACTTGTATGAAACATGGTATATTCCAAACAATTGCTGTGGTGCCTTTGGACTCAGATGCTGCTCCAAACAAAGTTTACATTCTATTTTTATTCAGCTTATTTAACTATTTAGCAGAAAAAGATTTCTTTGCCTCAGGAGGAATTTAAAATGTCAATACCTATTGGCTGAAGAAAATAAAACACAGTGTTCTGCTACCAAAACACTGGGATCCGGCACTATACTTAAAATACATCTGGTTTTCCCACATCCTTCTTTGCTGAGTGATACCTCGCGCTATCGCTGCCATTACTTGCTGGGTATCATCAGCTGTCAGCATATGGAGTAAAAGTACTTCAGTTATTTAAATTTTAGAGCTTTCATACCTAGCTGCTTTGGTTTTCCTCTAGAATCTTTGTAATTGTGGCTTATTACCTTAAATATCTCCGTACCTAGCATTAATCTGTTCTGCAAGTTTTTCCTCTCAGAATGTAAGTTAGTGTTTGGGGTGGCTGCAGGTTTTTTTTGGTCATTATTTTTCACCCTCGATAAGGTAATACATGCTCCTCAGGCAGTGTATCCGGGGTACAGGGCTACCAAGCTTTCAGGTCGTGGTGTGAGCGGATGACTTTCTAACTGTAAGTTCTTAGCCTCAAAACTGAACGAAGGTGAATGCCTGCTGGACCCCGAGTCTGGTCTGCGCTATCGCCAGACTTTACATACGTAGCTAGAAAGCTGGTGCCACTTCTTATCAGCGTCACAGGGCTGAGGGCTGATGACAAAGTCCACGACTCCGTGCGAATCGCCACTAACTGCTGGAATCTCTCTGGTAAATATCCTTTAAAGCTCCAAAAGTATGCCACAAATTAACCTTTATTTTTCTTCCAAATAAAAAAACCAAACCAAAACAAAACCACCACACATAAAAAAAAAACCAAAACCAAAAACAAAACAAAAACAAACAAACCGGAGAAAGTTCTATTGTGGTTTTCCTCCCTTGACTGACTGCCCAGGCCACAGCTGCTCATCCTCAACCGCATCGTCCTTAGGCCAGACAGTGATTTATTCCCTCTTTAAAAGCATCTCCACCGTTTGTTTCACTCACTGCCTCTGCAGAAGTAAGGCTGGCTCCTAGCACATCAGATCCGGAATATCGAAAAGTTGATTGCAGAACAATACAAGTATATTCAGCAGAGGCCAAAACCGCACACGCACCAACTTTGGGAGTGCAAAAGCATCTGGTTTATCGGGTTCAGCTGATCTGCGCTGCTAGCTGCCGCGTGGGGTTTCGTGAGGGGGTTTGTGCCTGTGACCGCTTAGAAAAGCCGCCTGCAATTTCCGATGCGAGGGAGGGAACTGTTTCCAGGTTGGGTACCGGTGACCCGCCGGGGGCTCCCCGGCCAGGGCGCTGTTCCCTCCCCCCGCCCTCAGCAAACGCGCCTTTCATCATACCCGCCCCCCCCCCCCGGGCGGGAAAATCCGCGCTGAGGGGCGGGAGCCGGCGCGAGGGACGTGCCCGCGCCCCTCCCTCGAGACGCTCCCCCGGGGCTCTCCCACCGCCCCCGCGCCCCTCAAAGCCCGGCTCTGCGCGGCCCGGCCCGAGCTCCGCGGAGGAGGCGCCGCCGCGCAGGTACCGCCCCGGCCCGGCCCCGCTCCAGGCCCCGCTCCGCGCGGGCGGCAGGGGGCGCGCGGCCCGCGCCGATCCGCCCTCGGTCCGAGCCTCGGCGGGGGGGGGGCGGGCGGCGGCAGGGTGAGGGGACACCACACGGAGCCCAGCACGGCCCCCGCCGCGCCGCGCAGCCCCCTCGTCCCATCCCGCCCCGGGGCGCGCGGAGTTGCGGGCGGGCGGTACTCACCGCGCGGGCTCGGGCTCGCCCTCGCCTCACCGCGGGGAGGCGCGGAGCCGCCGCGGCGCCGGGACGCGCTGGGGCTCCCTCGGCGGCGGCATGAGGGGCCGCGGGGCGGGCGGGGGTTGCTTCCCCTCGGGAAAGTTGCCGGCGGGGCGCGGGGGGGTTCGGCGGGGCGCGGGCGGCGGCCGCCGCCGGCCCTAGGCACTTGTCGGCGTCGAAGTTTGGCGGTGCGCGGGCGGCGGGCGGTGCGCGGCGGCGGTGCGGGCGTGCGGCTGGGCGGGCGGGCTGCCGCTCTCCTGCGGCGCTCGGCGGGGCGGCGGGCTGCGCGCGATCATCGCCGCGAGCGCCGCGCAGGTGCTGCCCGCCGGGGCTCCCCGCCCGTCACCGCCGCTCAGGGCGGGGGCGTCCCCGCGCGAGGCGCCGGCGACCGCGGCATGAGGCGCGGGGCGAGCGGCGGGGCGGAGCGCGGGCCGGGACCGGGGCTGCGGCGCGGCGGTCCCCGGCGGCGCGACCAAACTTCGGGCGGCGGCGGCGCTTCCTCACTTCGGAGCGACCTCCCCGCGACTGCCGGCGAGCGGGGCGGCGGCAGCTACCCCACCTCCGGGCCCGCGCGACGCGCGGCCCTAGCGCCGCCGCCGCGCCGCCCCCCCCCCCCCCCCCCCCCCCCCCGCCGCCGCGCCCCCCGCCCCGCCGCCCCCGCCGAGCGGACCGCCGCGGGAGGGGGGGGGTGTGTGTGGTGTGTGCACCGCGGGTGCCGCCTGTCCCCGAGGGGGCCTCGCTGCCCTCCCCGCCCGCAGCCCCGGCGGAGGCGGGAGCCGCCCAGCCCGGCAGCGCTGGGTCCGGCGGGGCTGCGGCTGCTCCCTTCCCGCTGGAGCAGCCTTTTTTTTTTGTTTTTGTTTTTTTTTTCCTTTTTAATTTCGGCTTCAGCCTGGTAACGCACAGGCGGAGACCGCCGTAAGTGCTTCTGCTGTCCGAGCCCGGAGCCCGGGCGGGCTGAGCCGAGCACCCCGCCGCAGCGGCGCTGGGGCGCGGGGACAGGGCAGCGTCCCGCCCGCCGGGCCGGAGGGTCCCTCCGCAGAGCCGGACGTGCCTGGAAAGCGCTGGTCCTTCCTCTGCCCCCAGCACCGAAGTGCCACCGAAAGAGAGAGAAAGCGTTATTTGTACTGTGGTGGTGCAGCTGTGACCGCCCTGCTCGTACCGGCCCTCCTGGGCTCCAGAGAGATGCGAAAACTCCGGCCCCACGTTCTGCTCTGCCTGCCCGGTTCCCTCCTGCACCCATCCGCCCCACTTCTGCCATTTAAACGGGAGATGTACGCACGCAGTTCTTCCCTTTAGACTTCTCCAGGCTGTAAAACAGTATCTAAAACTAGTAACGATTAGCAAGTCCCGTGTAGGAATTGTTCTTACTCCCGGCAACTACCTGGTTGCTGAATTTGACGGACTCCAGGTGCCAGCTCTGGGCAGCGGGATGCTGGCTGTATTGTGAACACTGCGTTTATCGCTTGTTTGCGTGTTTTGCACGGTAAGAGGTGTTAATGTGTTTATGTAGGCAACAGTGCTGTTGTTTGCGGTTGATCAGATTTGGCATTTTGCAATGCCAGGACTTAACCAGATGAAATGAGTCAGTGGATTTCTGGTAATGTAAGAGACTTGTTCTCCATTTAGGCCATGGAAAGTTGTGTAAATAACTGGTAGGAGCCATTAAGAAGGATATTTTACTTCTTTCCCTTACGGCCAGCTAAACCAACAAAGTTAAAAAGATGCCTTCTAGATCCTCCCAGCTTTTGTTTCCCTATGTGGGCAGTGGTGGTTCTTCGCTCTTTCCGTTCCTTGTCTGGCATCTCTGTGGCTGGGTTAGTGCAAGTACCGCATACATGGAAAAGCCGTTTGTGTGGGAAAGCCTGGAATGATCAAAGGGATGGGAAAATTCAGCTTTGGGGTTTTTCAGCCCCCAAAGCAGTTCTTGCTCTGTTTGCAGCCTCCTGGTGCAGGGAAACTGTCCCTGAGTTGGTACAAAAGGAGAGAAGATGAAAATGAGTAATTTTCTTTTACCACTTGAACTGGAAGCATGTCAGTCTTGAGGCTCTATAGGGCCTTTTGTAAAGGAGAGGGGCAGAGTTTCACTGCCATTGGAAGAAATGAGTTGTATCCCTAATTACAAGACAAATGGATGGCTGTACAGCAAAGTGCAAGACACTGTGCGCACTGAGCCAAGTCCCCGCAGTGGCACGTGCGGGTGGACCAGCCCTGCTGCCCGTGGCTGCTGTTGGGGACCCCCTGCCTCTGAGGCGCTCCAGGCGTGGAGGCTGTGGGCAGGTCTGGGTCAGCTGTGTGCGGATGCTCCAAAGTGAAAGGTTTGGGAGCGCTTGAGGAGGGCTCTCTCGCTTTAGACTTGAATTGGGAGAGGAAGCCTTGTTTTTATGTGTGGAGAGCACAGCTCTTTGTTATGATAATGCTAGCAGTAGCAGTGTACTTGGTGGAGAGCAGAGCCGAGCGTGCGGTACGCACCCGCTCTGCACCTTCTGCTGCTCAGGTAATGTGCCCTAAACCTCACCTACGGGGCTGTGTTGGAAGCATTCTGTCCTCCGACCCGAGTCTTTGGCCTGTCTGCTTGAGACCATCACTTGGCTGGTGGGACTGGCTGGCCACAAAGATTAAAGGCAGGACCAAGTCATTTGAGATGTCAAACATCATTAAGTTCTTCTGCTAATGATATTAGCCTCTTCTGTATGAAAGCTGGAGCAGCTGGTGTGAGTGCAGTGTCACCAAGTCTGAGATGTGCTGTACTGGTAAAAATGATGGCCAAAAATCAAATCCAGTCTGAGAACGTGGCCAAACTTCACAGCCAAATTTTAAGCTCATCAGAAAAAAGGGATGTGATTTAAATTCTTTGTCAAAGGCTGTTGCAAGGATGGAAAAGCAGATGGAATTCGGCAGCTAGAGGAGACTTGCCTGTGTTGTTTTTGTTCTTGTTAAGAGTCATAAGCTGGAGTAAAATGGGGAAAGGAAGATGCCTTTATAATCAAACTGAAAATAGTGCGCGAATATCTGTATTGAATTTCTGACAGTCCCTTCGGTAATGAGTAACGATGTTTCACATGTAAATGGACTGGACAACTCGCTGCCAACAACACCTTGGGACTGGACTTTAGCAGGATTCCTAAAGCAGATTTGATATCTGGACAGACAGTAAGATTAACCGAAGTCTGAATAGAATATTTAAAAACATACAGACTACTGCAGGTCCTACTACCTGCCTTACTGGGTTGGAAATTGGCTACAATGAAGATTTAGCCAATCGTTAAGTACCAAAGGATGGAAAGTCACAACACTGGGAACGCGTTACCTTGAAAGTGCTTCCAGCAGTATGTCTTATGTCTTTTCAGTAATAGCTGATACTGGCCCCTGACAGAATCAGGGAAAGGGATTAATTTTTGATTATTGGCCGGAGCACGGGAGCACCTATGCCTGTTAGGATACTTCTTGCTATGAGGCATAATTTCTACTGGGAACAGCGTAAATTGCTGGTACAGAAGTGATATTGCTGATTGCAAACTTTTCTGAGAAACACCAACTGAACTGCGAGATTTTAACCAAGTCCTAAACCTAACCAAGCTTTGCATGATTTCGAGCTGTGGTTTGGATATTTAGTGCATCCCCTTATGTGCCATTATGAATCTTTTATTATCTGCTCTAGTTGGAGTTGACCTCTAATGATGCAGCAGAATTATTTTATTAATGCATTGCCCCGCAGCAGAGGACTGCTGCACTGGGCAGCAGCAGAGTCCCTGGCTTTGCCTGAAGTAGCAGGTGTCCCTGGGAATGTGTCCAGAGACACGGGGAGCATCCCTGCCTGAAACCCAGCATTTCGGCGTATCGGTATCCGAGGCCTGAAGTGAAACACACAGATGTGACGTGATGCAGCGGCTGAGGCCTGACCTCAAAACAAAGAGGTTGATCTGGCCGGTTACTGCCCCACGGGGAGGCCGGTGCCCTGGCAGGGCAGCGGGGAGCAGGCAGCGGGGAGCAGGCAGCGGGGAGCAGGCAGCGGCTGCAGTTGCTTGGGGTTGAGCAGCGGCAGGGAAGGTCCCGCTGTGTGGAGAGCGGCTTGGTGCTGCTGTGCATTTCTGCGCTGCGGAGCCGCTGCCTGCTCCATGTGCTGCTCTGCTCCTCTGGCGTGCTGTATATGCGTTTCTGACCTCTTTTGCCGCCAGCCGAAGGAGGCTTTGCGAAGGAGCAGGCAAAGGGTGTGAGAGGCACGAGCAGGAAGGAGTGCTAATTTGCCCCTGCCTCCTCCTGCTGAGCTGAGACGGGGGTAGAAATAGCCAAGAAACAGCAAAGTCTCCCAGAGGCAGAGCTCGTCTGTCCACTTTATTGCTGCTGTGCCCACAGTAGTTTAACCTCCTGTAAAGTCAATTGTTTGGTGAGGATTTGAATGTTGGTCTGGGCTTGCACCTTTAGTGCCTCCAGCAGCGTCATTTCCAGCAGAACGATTGGAAAACTGTATTGAGATAAATGACAAAATCAAAAGGGTTCTGCATTTGTGCAGGCAGGGGGACAAATCCTGATTGTTCAGCAAAGCAGCAAAAAGACAGACATTCCCAAGCAGTGTTTTGCCACTGCTTGAGCTTCAACACAGCTCAAGGGCAGGGGGCCGGGAGGCTACTGGGGGAAAAAAAAAAAAAGTCACCCCTTGCTCTGAAACCTCCCTCACAGTAGAGTTTGCAAGAGGCTTTCTCTGAGTGGGATGGATGGCAAAACAGAAGAATGCTGGCAGCTACAAGTGCCTTGTCTAGACCAGGGCTTCCATCATAGCACTCTGCCCGGAGCAGACCCAGCTAGCGGCGCTGGGAAGTTTTAATGGAAAAGGCCAGTGGAAGCACGCAGCGCTCTCAAAAGCCCTCCAGCCCCCGAGTAAGGTAATCCGGGCAGCCAGCTGGGAGTATGATGTTGCGCTGATGTGCACTACATAAAGAGATATGCGAGTCTGACATCCTACTCCTGCCTCCATTTCCATACAGCTTGATAATGACTTTTTCTCCTTAGAGGGTAAGCAGATCTTTCCCAATCATGTTTCAGGGCTGAGAGCTTCTCTGAACAGGACATCTTGGTCTGAAATCTTGAAATTGGGTATATATGAAATCTGGGAGAGAGACTACCTCATCAGCAAGGTTTTTTATTTAACTGGGATTGTTTCCCACTGGCAGAGCGTGGGACCCCATCACTCATTCCTCGGGTCTAGGCTAGAAAACGAACTGTTTCAGTCTTCTGGTAGAAGCGTTTTTGTAATTCCCGTGCAGTTCCCCAGGGAATGCCGGCCAAGGAGTTCCACAAGGTGTGCCCTCGGTGAGAAGGCAAAGTCAGTTATTTGATATACAAGGGGTTATTCTTAAGTATCGGACTTGTTGATTTGGAGATGCACGTAAATTACAGCCTGGATTTCCACTCGCAGGATGAAAAATGTTTTGTTCTAATAATAAACACTGGATCTCTGCTGTTTCCATTTACATAACACACATGACACAATGTGTAAATCCTTGACAATATTTTTTCAGAATTTAGCAGCTTGTTTTTCTGCAAACATAAACATTTATTTTTGGTGTTAATAATTAATAATATGCCACATGCCCATAATAAATGCAAAATCTAATCTTGTATAGACATAAATGTGTCTGCCAAAGTGGTCTTTCTGTGCTGTAAATGACTTTCACAAAGTGGTAGCATACATTCTATTTTCAGTCACTGGTGATTTATTTTGTGAACAGATATGTCATTAAACTAAATGTTTTCCTTTGAAAATAACAAATACTTCACACTTTTTTTTCAAAAGAAAAATAGTTGATAATTATTTAAAAAAGGGAAGTGGCTAATATAAAAATCTTTGCAGCTGTATCCAAAGCAAAATATAGACAGGAATGTGGAAAATCCTAGCAACAGAGGGAAGGGAGCATGAGATATGAGAGCATCAGTCCTCATCTCTGCAGTGGAAAGAAGGAAATGACCTCCTTGGGGTCAAAGTCACTCCTGCAGTTGGCCAGAGAATGACTCTACAAGATACCGGAGTGGTGCAGGGTAGCAGAGCCAGGTACACCCTTCCCTCACCTATTGATTCCTCCCTTTGGAGCCCAGTATTTTTAGGTTTCATCATTTCCTAGAAACCGTCAGTAGCTGAGAAACCTCCTGACAAAGCCTTTGGGTTGTATTGCTCCGAATGGCTGTCCCACCTGGCGGCTGGCAGCGCGGATGCTCTCACTGACGGCACGACTGCTCTTCCGTACTGTGTTAGCACAGCCGGCGGCAGCCGCTGCGCTGGACGCTGTAGCTGTGCTCCTGAACTCTGCTTAACAAATTGGATCATATTTTAACACTGATTTCTGGTACAAGATAGAACGTAGTTTGTCTCTTCTTCAGTGAAGCCTCCTGTAACTGTGGTTCGCTAAACTGCTCTGGAAATAGCCGACTTTCCAGAGGAGGCTGGGCTGACTTTTGGGGAAAGGTAGTGATAGAGGAGGAGTAACAAAACGTGAGGTGTTTTATTAGTCTGTCTTGTAAGGACTTCATAGTTTCTATATTTGTTCTGCTTTTATTTGTACTATTCCAGCCAACTGATGAAAGATTTAGATTACTCTAATCTTTGCTGAAGGTTTAACTATTCAGTTCATTGGTTGTGGTTAGCACTGTGGATGACATGAGGGCCCTCAGAAATGGGTCAAACCTTCCAGAAAAGGTAAACCTTAATATTCCAGCATGAAATAAGAGAGGAGATGAAAGGTTTGTCTGAAGCATTTTCACACTACGATTATGCTTTCTGTAGAAGACAAAGATCATAAAAGTCCAATTGCTAGTCATGGGCCAACACTTATTAATCAAATGAAATAGGATGCCCTAATAAGATGGGTTCAGAGTAACCAGGCTAGGCTGAGTCAGCTGTTTTTACAGTGACAAAGTGCTTTGCAGGAAAATTTTTAAAATTCCCCATTTTCTGAATTTCTCTCTGCTCAGTTCACCTTCTGCTCGGGTGTTCTTTCTGCTGGAAGCCCACAGGCACTTAGAGCTCCACGGAGGTTCATGTCGCTGCAACTGAGCCGACTCCTGCGGGAGCCTACTCACCTGCATGGGTGACCATAGGGTAGGGTACAGCTGTCAATACAACTGATCAAAAATGTGCACAGCAAAGGGCTTTTTGCATTTGCAAAAAAAAGCTTTTGAGTGAAATGCTCTATAGAAATGGCCAGCACCAGTGCAAGCTTCAGCCATTTTTCAAACATAACAGTAAGCATAATATAGTATAAAAAGGAATAGATTATTTGTCCAAAAACATTGAACTTGTTTTTGAAATGGACGTTCCATCTTTTAATTCTATACTTGGAAAATATTTCATGTGCTTAGTTTTTTTAAGCAGATAGACTTGTCAAGTCTTGGAGTCAGGAGCTGCTGCTTACGTTTGCATACAGAACCTAACGCTGTTCTTTTCCGAGTTCTGCATCTAAGGTTGGACTTGCTACAGTAATTAACAGTAATTCATCATGTGTCTTCAGATATCTTCTAGCTGTTAATACTACCCTAAACAGCTTTCCTTTTCAAAACCAGCTTTTTTTTAAAGAGGTGTAGCCCTCTTAGTATGTATGTGATAGCTAGCTGAAATAACCAGCCACTCGAATGAATTCTGTTCCTAAATGGAGCTTAATGTTTGGGTACAATGACGATCACATTTGCTGTGTCAGAGAACTGGCTATATTCTGTTCCCTCAGCAGGGCAAAAGGCACGTGTTGGGAGCTGCCGGTTATTTACCCAATCCCACATGCGTTCCAGCACAAGTACGGACATTACTTAGTACCAATTTTAATCAGCCCAATATTTTAATATTGAATAGAAACACTCCAGGGATGATTGTCGTTGTTCTATTCTTGATGAATTTCTTTCATGGAGGAAGAGGATAATTCAGCATTCAGGAGTGAATTACAGTAACGCTCTGACATGGGATAAAAACACAAGAACAATGGGCAGAAGATAGTATTTGAAATTATCTTATCCCTCCCAATGAAAAGGAGAATTAGGTATATAAAAGCATTTACTACTTGAAAACCTGGATTATGAAGAGGCATTTTTGGGTGTTCATTTGATAGGGGTGTGGAGCTCCTGGAGAGAGGAGTTGGGAGAACTCGGTCAGTATTCATGTGGCTGAACCACGCTTTGTCAGGTAACCATTAGTTTTGATTTGTGGTATACCATTGCGAACCAGTGAAGGGCAGCACTAACCAACTGTTGTAGGTAACCAGAAGGGTTACTAATTATGTTTTCAAGTTTAAAATTATGTAAACATTAATTGTTTAACCGGATTTGCTACGAAATTGGTTACATTGTAACTTGAAGAGCATTCTGTAATTGTCAGAGCAGAACTCTGCAGCTACAAAGCAACAGTTTGCTTGCAATGGACTTTAGGAATGGGCATTTCATTTGTTGTAAAGCTGAATCTCTTGCTAAGAGTATGGTCAGTTCGATTGCTTTATTAGCTTATAGCATAGGATCTACACATCAAAACAGATTTTAGCAGATTGAATTATGATTCATATCAGAAATACATAAACGATAATATAGATATTTTTGTAGTTCAAAACACTGGAAGTATGCTTTTCTACACAAAATTGGTAGATAAGATTAGCTGATTTATTTCTGAAGTTTCCTTCAGCTTTTTTAATAGGAAATAATGATTTGTATGTCTGACAAACTCATATTTATACTCAGTATAACAGGATATTGAAAGGACTTTGGCAATTTTATTTTGTCCTCAAGTCTGAAAATTTAGCTGTAAACTCGTACAAAGTCTTTCAACATATTATCTTATTTACTATGGTGTTTGGGAGGGAATAAATTAAAGGGTGCTCTACTATTTAGTCTCATTTTAAATGTCCTGTGCCCATGTACATGTTTAAAAATTACTTTAACAACCTTCCCCCCCCCCCCAAAAAAAAAAATAAATCTTGACTTTCCATAGGAGGCTATGTTATACTGTAAGTTCATGCAAACAATAGTTCATCTATTTACTTGTAAAAACAAAGCTATACATCATTCTGAATTTGAAGGATTTGTCATGGCTGTGAAAAACAGATGAATCAGTCCTGTTAGATGATTAACTGAATACCCTGTAAATAAAGATCTTCACTGTGATTTTATAGTACAGAAAGGTCTTTCCACATATATTCAAATAGCTACCAACAATATTAATTTGCAGCATTGTTCCTTTTTCTAGAGAAAGTCATTATTCTAATACTAGGAGTATTTTAGTGCTAAAGAGAACATGTCTTGACTGAGCTCACAAACGCAAGCGTGCCCGCATTCAGCCTTACTGTCTCCTTCACATCCTCGCGCCCGCCGCAGCCTCCGGCCGCCCCGCCAGCCAGCCCCGGGGTCGCGCAGACCCGAGGCGGTCCCTGGGGCTGAAGAGAGATGGAGAAACGTGTCTGGGGTCTCCAGGAGCGGTTCTGAGTGGAGCGACCCTTTGGGCGGCACGCTGTTGATTAGCTTTCTAGACACATGATAAAGATTAGCGTAAAGACCAGCCGTCGGGCAAGCCCTTGCCTATTAATCCAAAAGCATCTACTTTAACCTCAGAACTTTTGGTGCGTGGTACATGTACAAACAGTCGTTCCATATGCCTCTGTTGTGAGCAAAAAGCAAGTTTGTGAGAAAAGTTTTGCACAGTTGCTAGAGTTAACAGAACTTCCTGCTTTATCTGGAATTACTTTTTGTTGTTGTTTTATCCGCTCTAAATATTTGAAGTACTAATGTGAATTCAGATCCTGCCACTTACTGCGTACTTGCAATGTTTTGCATGATGTGAATGCTTTAGGGTTGGGGTTTTTTTTAAAGATGTCTTTACAGAAGTCTTTCTGGCACACAGCTGGCCTTCCTGCCAAAGAAAGTTCCAAGTGGTAGAGACCAGAGTAGGGACGGCATCCGTGGCACTTCAGGCACAGAAAAGCACGCGCTTGGTCAAAGTGAGTTACCTTGGCTCCCTAGTGCGAGGGATGAGATAGTCAGGGATTCATCCATCCCATGTAAGAGATTTAAATCAGGGAGGATTAATTACAGAGGGGACCCAACTGGGAGCCTCAAGGCTTAGGGGTGGGCTCCAGGTGAGCCCTGCCCAGGACGGCTCTGCTGAACCGCTTTTGAGAGAGGTGCTGGTTTTATTTCCTCGCCCCCGCTTTCGCACAGACATGCGATTCCTTCAGCCTTGCGGTAGTGGAGGGGGGTTGTCGGGGCCAAGATGACTCTAGTTGTTTTCTTCCTCTAGCAGACTTGTTTACTAAACAAATATAAATATCGGGATTTTCACATTCCTATAGTCAACAACATTTATTTATATTTTAAATTTCACCTGCATTGCAAGACATTTATTACTATATTTAATGTGCAAGACTGTCCAATTAATTGATGAAAAATTCCCCTTCTCCTCTTAAGGGAATAAAATATTATTTTATGGAATGCATCTGGGACACTGGTTACAAATTAAAATGGCGACATTTGCTGCAATAATGGTTTCTATGTTGGAGAACCAGACTAATAGATCAGATTATAGAAAAGACAAATGAATCAACAAATGAATTAAATGACTAAAAGCTTAAGCTGGCACTGAAGTTTATATGTGTACTCTGATATGCAAAACATCTATTGATCTGAAGTTTGATCAGTAACATTTACAAATGTATTCTCATATACATCATTATTGTTGTATTCTCTTGTATTGCAAGTATGCTCGGTTACCCGAGGAGGCCCCTGGCGCTTCGGCCCAACACTGCTCACCCAGGCTGCTGCAGTTGCTCAGGCACCCTGAGGAGCTCCGCTTCCCATGCGTGGGTAGGGCTTCCCTCTGAAAAAGAGAGCAGGAGGGACAATGCTTCCCCCAGTGACACCATACCGTGTAGGTGCACCAGCTCCCTAGCGGTGGTGCGCGTGGTGTGTGAAAGCGGGCTGAGGGGAGCCGGTGGGGCGACCCCGGGTAGGGATGGTGCTGCCGCATCCCAGATGGCTGGAGAGGGAGGGAGAGCGGTCTGGGGCTCTCAGCAGTGCCTCCTCCCTCGGGACGGGGTTGTCCTCCTGAGCAAGAACAGTGGAGCAGAGAAGACCAAGGAGCAAAGACTGTGTGAGTTTGGCCATTGGCATGAAGAAGAGCTGGAGGAGAGGGCAGGCAGGAAGAGGTCAGACCCATCTCAGGCTTGTGAGCTCGGACCACAGGGCAGTGCATCTCCAGAGATTTCTTTTGTTTTCAGAGATCTGTGTTTTTCCAGGGCTTTTAAGAGTAAGGTTTCTGTGGGTAAGCGTTTGTTGGTTTTTTGATTTTTTTTTTTTTTTCCTAATCCCTTGTTCCTTGTTTTCTTGACACATCCTCTGAAAAGGTATTATTATATCAGACATCACACAGAGTAGTGACCTTGATGCCGCTGGGGAAGGGTGCATGCATGCCCTCCCCTCCTGTGGGCTCGGACCTTTTGAGGGGCCCAGGGACCAGTTTCAGGACCTGAGAGGATGGGTACTCGCTGTACCATGCTCCAAAAAGCCATGTGCAGAGAACAAAAGATGTGAACCTGGAGGTTTCTCTTATAAAATAGAGCTTGAAAGGGACTGCTTACAATAGACAAGTAATTCCAGAAAAGCAAAACTGGATCAACCTGAACCTGAGGTTCGTTAAGAGCAGAAAGCTGGGCAATGATACAGTCTGCTGGTAAAAGAGAAAGTACAAAGGATCTCCAAAGGCAAATAATTTAGCAGAATTAATTTTTTTCAGACTTACGCACAAACACAGAAAAAGAATTAGAAAGAAAAGTTCCTGAAATCAGAAGTTAAATGCCAAGGGGATGCATCTAGCATCCATCTGTAGTTGATGCTAAAGCTACAACTGCTTTCAACAGGTGCAGAACCCAGATCTGGCTCTTTCGAAGACACATGCAATGTGTCCTTCGGGCTTTCTACCCTCTTTGGCTCTTTGATTTCAGCAGCTTTGTTTGCAGATCTGCGGCTGGGTTCACAGGGACTGAGAACCAGGAGAGCATGGTTTTGACATTAGCATCTCCCACTCTGGGGAATCTGGCCACTGGCTTCCAGTCCTGCCCAGCATCTCACACAGATCAGAAATGACGTCAGCTAAAGCTGTAACTTAAGTACTGGCCATAGGTATCCTTCTGACTGTCCAGCTTGCAGTGCCCCTCTATGTTTTTTTCCTGAACAGAAAAATGGTAATTAAGATTATATGAGGAACATACGATTGGACATTGAAGCAATAGAGCACAAAGAGCATAGCCAACGTAGGTAAGACCATAAACCAAAATACTTGTTCTCATTTTTCATATTCTTCACCCGATGGCTGAAATCACAGATTATATCCAGAATGAGAAACATTGTGCGCTTGACTAATATATATTGCAACATTTTAAAAATGTATTATTTATAGACAGTCATAAATATATTACTTTACATTTGTATATATTTAGTGGTATGGATCTAGCCGATATTTTTACAGGAAATACAAACACGCTGCTCTGATTGGAATCTGAAGTGACCCTGCTGGAACAACCCATAATGGGCACCACCAGCACGCAAACCAGGGCAGGTGAGCCAGCAGGAAGATGCTAAATACTCCTGTGAGAGTCGAGGCAGTACAGCTTATAACTGCAGATGCTGAAGGTTGTAGGTAACTCTACTTAGGGGAATAATTTTGTATTAGTTCTTGAGGGTTCTTTTGTCTTTATAACTGCATTCTCTTGTAAATAAATAGGCAGGATATCTTACCAAACAGAAAACACAAAGTCTTTTACAATAGGGAATTGCAATATTTAGAGCTGTGTCATGTCACAAGTTGTTGCCTGAACACCCATTTACTTCTGAGAAACTTGGTTCAGCTGCCCTGAAATAGCTGCTTACTCCATTCAGATTCTTAAAAAAAAATTCTATTAAAATTTGGATCTGAATTAGTTTTTTGGGTTTTTTTTAGGTTTGTTTTTTTTTTTTTAAGACCCTGTTTTGCTCAGGCCAGCAATCTGAGACTTCAAAAGATAAGCATTTCTCAACATGAACAACCTGAAATGTATTTTAAAAGAAAGCCATTAGAAACATTGTTTTTTAATACATTCACAGTTTATTGATGCTGAGTAGTGCAAAAAATTATGAAGAAATACATCTAGAGTCATTTTGTCACTGGACCATCCCAGAAAGTGTGATTAGTCTCATAATGAATAATAAACAATGTGCAGCTGGAACTGCAGGGAGCAAGCATGTGCATGACCGCAATAGCGGTCTCATGGGCTAATTGTGGGTGTTAAGGTCCTCTCCCCTCCCCCAAATACAGAAACGAGCATCTAGCGGCACAAACAATCACTATTCCATCTTCTTTCATACACAGGCTGCTAAAAGGGTATGGGAAGTGAATTGAGATGTGTGTCAAAAATTACATTAACATGGCAAGTCCCTTTCCATAGTGCTCTCTAGGATAGTTGTGCATGGTCATCATCTCACTGCAGCTGTGGTCTTACCATTATCACCATCAGATGCATCCACTTGCTTATTTCTGCATCCTTTTATCCACAGCAGATGAAAACCAGGAGGTCCATTTCAGCTGTATGCGTGTTCTCCAGTTGATCTAATAACTGTTTTGTCCTGCAGATAGGCTTCTTCACTCCCTTCTGTGCTGTAGCTCTCTAAAATGTGAGAATTGCTTAAGCAATGTTGATCTATCAGATAAGAGAGCTATTTACTGTGGAATGGATAAAGAACTTTTCTTCCCTTTCAACAGTTTTGAATCAATTATTTAATAGATGGTCAGTGGTTCATGTAGCTTGATGGCTCCTTGGCAGCATCCTGAGAAGGCAGGAATCCTTGGATGGTGTTATTGCACCCAGTGACATAATGTATGTGACATCATCATCTACCCCAGTGGTTGTTAGCAGGAGGATGGAATTAATTCGGCAGCCTGGGCATTTCTGGAGAAGCTATTCTAATTTTGTCCTGGCAGATTCTGAAAACAATAAGGGTACGAGTATGATGTTCTTGTTAATGCCATCTTTGCTCCACCCTGTGTGGTATATTATCCGTACCTCAGTCATCCATCTATATCTGCACCTCGCAGTCCTATTACCAATTACTGGAACCGACCACTCTCCATATGTATTTTAGAAATTAGTCTCTGATTATTAAATCATGACTGCGTGTTAACACCCATTATTTTTATAAACCCACTGCAGACTCCCATGCATTATAAATAAATTGTATTAACTCCAGTTCATATGAAATATTTATAAATATTATGGAAAGGGCTCACTTTCTGTGCATAGTTATTAGACATTTTAGATTATAGAAGATTGCAAATGGTCAATTATGTAAAATTATGAGAATACAGACTTAAAACTAGGCTCATAATCCTACAAGAGAGACACACAAAACCAAGATTCCAACTGGGTTCAAGAAGAGTGACATGCTTTATGTTTCTTAATTATCTTTATTTCCCAGTAGTATTGCTATTGCCAGAGCTCAATTTACTATGTGCCAATGAAAGAGTAATAAGTTGCAGAGACACTCCTATATCAGATGAGAGTTTCACTCTCCTGTGTTGTCAGAACATAAACCCATAGAGGACAGATGATTTTAGCTATACTGTGTTTGAGTCAGAGCAATTTTGGAGTTTAGGCAAAATTCAGTTGTGAAATAAATGGTTCTTACCAAAACCCCAGCTAGAGATGGGCAATGAGGCTGTCGATGTCACTGAATGTTCAGCAGCTAATAGGAACTACAAATCTAAATTTTTTTTTTTTTTTTTTTTTTGCAAATCTAGGTCATAACTACTAACTGAGTCTTTGAAAATATCCTCTAGAGTGGTAATAAAACCCAGAAGCTAGAGCAGGAGTACTGAGGCTGCTGGTTCGCGGTGCTCTCGTTTATGAAGTAGGGAAGGACATGGCTGAGTGACAGGAAGAAGTTTTTTAAAATATTGACCAGATTCCACTGAATCCAATGGAAAGCATCTTTGCTTCTCTGGGAGAACCTGGGGAGATCGGTGACAAATACCTCTGAAACCCTCAGCCCGGTGGTCTAAGCTGCCTGTTCGATGGCCCACCAGGGATTAGAAGCTTTTGAGAAGTTTTATCTTTTTGTTTTGGTAAGGAAGCTCTTCTAAGAGAACTCGGTATGGTCTTTTACATAAACATGATAAACCTGTTTACCCAACCTCCTCTCATCCACAGCTTTCTTCTAACTAAATCTAGGTTATGTCCCCAGTTAGAAAATTTAATTAATAAATAAGTTAAATGTTTGTACAGCACCTTGAAGCTGTAAAGTGCTGTCTAAATCCCGAGTACTAGCAAGTCTCTCAATTATGATACAGCATGTTTATACAAATATGTTTGATGTCCTCAGAACATTTGGACTAAGTGGAGCATATTTCCTGTTGAGAATAGATTTTGCTGGTTGGAAACCATGCCTTATGAAATGCTGACTGCTGTCACAGCATCCATTTCAGGAAAATAACAATGTAAAGAAACATAATTTGCAGCATTAAAACTGCATTTTCTAAATATTTGGAAGCAGGAGTAAAAAAGATTTCAAATAATGCCCTCTTGTTTAATCTGAATCGTGTTGCTTTGCGGATTATAGGAGCACCTGCAAGTTTTATTACAGTGGTATTGCATTTGACTGTAGTTAATGGTCTGACTATTTTCATTATGTATTTTTAGGAGTTTATCATTTGGACATTTTAAAATGGAAACATAATGAAAATCATAATAGAATTAGGAAGCTTTTCTCCAGAAGAACAATTTTCTCCATAGCCTGCAATGGAGAATACCATTTTTCTCATCCTAGTTAAGCAGAGGAGGTTGCCGGCTGGGGGGAACACTGGGACTTGCTGTGAACTCCAGGACTGCAGTCAGGGCGAAGGCCTGCTCTAAACCGCTCTTGCTGTCACTGTAGTTGCAGGAGAGATGTAATAAGATGCATGATAAGACTAAGAGAAAATGTAGTTTAAGTCAGACTCCTCTTCTATTTTCACACTTAAGACAATGACTTCTCCCACTATATACCAGGCTGTACTTTATTACCATAAGCTTTCTTTGACTTAAAATATCTTTAGCATTCTGATTCTCGAGTGTTGAAGCTGTCAGGCAGTGCCTTGGCAAGCAGAATCTATTTTTTCCAGGGAAATGTTTCACATCATTACAATGCTTTTCAACCCCAACTAAGGATAGTTTATGAACTACAATGTCACTGCTAATGCCAGTAAAGAGGTCACATTTTGCTGTGATGGAGAAGAAAAATTGTGCCTAAGGACACCAGAGAATGCATGCGCATTTTGAGTAAAGAGCTGTTAGACTTCTAACAGCCGTGTCAGAATTCATATGCTTGTAATTGAAAACTGATACTGGATAATTAAGCCATGTCAACAGATAGCCTCGAAGATATGCTACCAAGGATACAGCATGCTATTCATTGCATTAAAAAAGCTTTATGGTAGAAAACTCCAAATTGTTCACCATTAGGCTGGTGCTGCTGCTGCTGCTGAAGTAAAAAGTAGAACTCCTGACAGCTTCCATAGGAACCATGCTGCACTACTGACACATTAGATAATTTCATCATTAATTGCATGACCAAATATCTTAATTGTAAATCTGACTCAGCCTCACTCATCAGTTGCATATTAAAAGTATAGATGGGCAAAGAGCAACTATTCTTGCAATGACTATCAAGCCTTCAGCATTACGGATTTTTTTTCTAGATGAAATTGAAGTTGAGAGGAGACAGAGAAGACCTCATTCGGAATAGTGGTCTGATAAGAAACAGCTGCTTACGTGGTGATTAGGAAGTCACCTAAGTGATGGTTCAGAGAGTAATTCCACCAACTTGAGCAGTAGCCCACTCGTGGTGTTTTCCCTCCACTCCCTGGGAGCCAGCGTGCTCCAGCAGAAGGGACAAATCACGGCAGGCAGGGCTGCAGAAGGCTGCCCAGGTCCCCAGCCTGCGCCCTCCCTCCTGCGCGTCCCCTGGGTGCCCCGCTCCCCTCGCGCCCCCCCTGCCCTGGGCTGGGGGCTGCACCCGCGCCGCACGACTGCTGTCACTGGCAAAAACTAGCTGGCCTGAAGCTCTGCTTTTGCAGCTTCGTGATCTTTTGTCATGCTGCTTTCTGAGACCGTGATTAATCCCCATCTTTTATGGCAGCTGTTAACCTGAAAAACATTTCTGAACGGTGCTCGGCTCCCTGGGAGCTTCCCCCTTGCAGGCTGCGGCCATTCACTTCCTGCAGTTGCTCTTTGTAAGCCAAAGGCAGTTTTTTCTGCTGTTCTGGCTTTTAGCTCTATTTTCTCTGCTATTTTCTATCCTATGGAAATCAGATGACAGACAGAGCTGCAGATGGAATTTAACTGAGTAATCCTCAAATTCATTATTCCGGACTTCTACCTATGTTTTGCATATCTGAAAACTGGTAATGATTTTCCTGTGGATAATTTATCATTGCTGCAACCTTTTCCTGTCTCACCTTTTCCCCTATCTTATCAACTGAGACCAAGGCCGTAGAATAGAAACATCTTCCACTTCTCTGCCTAACACTGTACTGAGACCTGCTGGTTTCTCTGCCTGTGATCCCACACTTGAATCGTCAGACTTTCCCTAACCATCTCATTGTTTCTTTATTAAATACACGAGGTGGTATCACAGACAAGTTGAGCTGTCTTCAGTATGTGCTTTTTGCTCCTGTAACACAGCAGCCGTGGGAATGGGCTGCTCTACTTTAACCTTCTCCTGCTAATCTGAACCCAACGCTCTGCCACAGCTTCACCAACGCACAGGACTTCTGTTCAGCCAAACACGTGTTCATCCCATACCTGCTTAATTGCTTAAATCTCTGATTTCCTGTTTGCTTTAAATCTTGTTTTGCAGATGGATTTTTTGATGTGTCATTTGGGTGTAAAAGCTTCTCCTCCCTTCCTCTGGGTGTCTTTCAGTTGAGGTAGCCCATCAGTGCCGGCTCCCTGGTCCTGTGTGACCTCAAAGGACTTCTTGTCCACAGGAACTTCAAATCGCTGTTTAAGCTTATTAGTAAAGAGCATTTACTATAGATATTAAAATCCTGAACACTTAAAGAGATCTTCACACTGCATAAGCTACTATGCAGCATCTATACTGTTTGTCCTTTTTCTGAGATAGTCGTACAAGTCTTATAATTTCAGTTCTCACCATGAGCAATTTCCAGTGTTGGTCAAATGTTTTCTGGTGATTTGTGAAGCTTCCTGGCTGTCATTTGGGGTAGCGACCCAAGCTGTATTCTTGGTGAATGTAATTTCCTTCTTGAGAACGATCAGGAATCTTAATACAGAGTTGGGAAAGTGCTGTGTTTTGTTCCCAAGCACCGAGCTTCTTCACCCACCAGGTTGTCCAGCTGGGCAAAGTTGCAGGTAGTATCTGAAGTACCTGTTTTGTTTGATGGGTGATCACAGTGTGGATCCTTCCCTTGTCTACTCAGTAAACATTAAGACTTTTTCATGTTTTACTGGGCAAAATCATAGACTCATTTACACAAATGTAATAGTGCTAATGTCCATTGGATTATATTGTTAAAACCGAGCAGAATTTATTATATTTTGTTTAGTTAAATGCAATTTCTAATTAAAAAGTAGTAGTTTCTATGATATGTTTTGCATTCTTTGCAGCACGTGTGAATTTTAAAGAAACGTACAGCATAGATTGAGATCATAGTAACTGGCATGAGGGTTTCCAGAGCAATTGCTTCAGCTGAAATCTATAGTGACTAGAAGAATAAAACCAAAGGTAAATATTGTTAGCTTTATAGCTCCCCATAGCACAACAGGGAGTGCTACAGGAAAGCAGTCAATTTCTATACAGGCTTTAGTTTTCAGTGCTAGTTTTCCAGCGGATATAGTGATCTGGAACTGAAAAGGCACAAAAATAGTTGCTTTCACATAAGCAAAATGCTTTCTCCAGCACTCTTGTCCAAGCGCCTGATCAAGGAGTGGCCAGTGAGACATGTAAAAGATCCCCAAGCCACAGCTCTGTTAGCCTGGCTGAGATGAGGACCCCTCGGCACGTTTGTCCCAGCCAAGGTGGTGTGTCCACAGCGTGAGGTGGGCTGGATCCTCGTGGGATGCGCAGGGGGCCAAGGGGTGCATCTCAGCCTCTTCCAGAGGTCAACGCTACCTCTCTTCTTGCCTCTTTGAGTTGTCCCATCCAACTTTAAATCTTTAAAGCCTTCCTTCATCTGGTTCCAGTTCTAAGTATGTGAAGAGAATTGTACTTCCCAGTACTTATTAACATGTTATCTGGATGTGACTTCATTAGGAGTTATAGTACAAATATGCATTAAAATACATGAATGATTTAGCTGTTGAAATATTCTTAATTAACAAAATTAACAATATCCCTTTCATCAAACAGTGGAAGAAAGGAATCAAGCATAGGCGAGTGAATTTGCTTTATTTTGACAAGAAATATGAATTGTCCTTTCTTAAACCAGGACGCTTCCCTGTTCCCCGCACCACTCTGAAGTTCAGAGTGTGGGGCCAGAAGGGCCTTGAGATCGGCCAGTCAAACCTTCTCTTTCTGTTAGACTGTTCAGTTTCTCCCTGTTTGCTGTCAGGCTCAATAACTCACTGAATTCATAATTAAAAATATGTTCTTAATTTTTAGTTTGAATTAATCTGCTTTCAGCTTTCAGCCCTTGCTTCTTGTTACGCTTTTTCCTGGTAGATTTAAGATCCCTTTAGTGCCTGGTATTTTCTCTCCACAAGATGCTTATCTGTTGTAATCAACTCACCACTCAATCTTCTTCTTGATAAGATAAACAGATCGAGCCGTTCAGGTCTCTCACTGTAAGGTATTTCCTCCAGCCTAAAATAATGTATGTGAGCCTCTTCTGCACGTTCTTCAATTTTTTTAACATCCTCTGCCTTACATGGCTTCTCATATCTAAAAGGAGCAATCTACCACGAAAATTGCTTTTTTTTTTCCCCCCTAAGGAACAATCATCATACAATGACCCTATGCAAGGCTCAAAATAACAAGAACTGGATTTCTTCTGACAGCATGCATTTATTAGTCAGCGAGGCCAGCTGAACATATCTGAATCTTACCGCTTTGCTTTTGCGTGAACCAAATTTCACCAAAATCCTCTGATTCATCGGTGGGGAAGGTGAACAGTGGTGCATGTCCCCAGGAGGGGCCGCCCAGCCGGGTCACAGCTGCTGGCGGGTTGGATGGAAACCTGGAAGCTTTGCGGAGGGGATAGGAGTCAGGCCCGGCACCGGGACGAGCTGGGTTCATGCTGCGGCCAGCCCTGCTCTGCCAACCTGGCAGCATGCTAATACTGTAGCGATTGGGGATTTAAACGTGGCCGATATCAAGCGGTATCACACCTAGGGTGGGTGAGGAGTGCTCGGCGGAGAAGAGCAAGTCAGATGAGTACCACGGGTACTGCAGCCTTCGGGTTTACCCGGCCGTGCAGGGGAGGGCTGAGCAGAACAAACTGCTTCCCTGCTTGCAGATGTTGCGCAGACCCCTCGTTTACTACTCTTGTGGTACTCACTGGTATTGTTGGTAGCAATGTGGTCCAAGAACCAAGTGGTGTCAGCCATCGTAACTTTAAAAAGATTGTGATTTACCCAAATTTAGGAATTACCTCACTTTAAAATAGAGAGTAAGTTGTACATAATTAAAAAGGTGGTTTTAGGGCTAGCAAAGAGTAGAACAAAAGGCATACTAATTAAATTTCTCTCTATATACGTGGTGGAATCAAACTGCCTTTTAGAAATCAAAGTGAATTACAGGCGAGTTGCCCCGATGCTGTCGTACGGAACCTGTACCCGCGAATCTCCACGTGAGTGCAGGGAAGCTGCCCGCAAATACTTCACTGCGTGGCCAGGACCTAAATAACCAGAAATTCCCGCGTTCTTATACAGGAATGCTATATATGGTGAAACACATGGCATTCGTGCCTTCAGCTGCTGAAGGACCGAGGAGATGATGTGTTGGGATTTCAATAGTCATCTATGACCGAACAGTCACGGTTCAATAGTTTTTCCATGCTGTTTAAAAAAAGCTGTTTAAGAAATTGCTAATACCTCATTTAAAACCTTGATCCTTTTGATGTGATGACAGGGGGTCAAGCTTGGAGGCGGTGTCACAAACAGAAAGATATGAATGTTCAGCATATAGAAGTATTCATTAATGACTCATAAGCAAGTACGCCTGGCTACTAATTGGAGATTTTTGTGCAGAAGGATTGTGTTTATGGGCTCCATACAATCTAACTTATTTTCATTCTGCTGCCTGCGAGGCTATCTTTTTGGCAGGAAGAACTCATTAATCAAAACCCTTCCTTTTGTAAATGACAGGGTATTGGGAGGGTGGGGAGGGAGGAGGGCAGGTAGAACGTGCATCTGAAATGCCAGAGAGATGCTGCGCTGCTACAGCTCGTACCTCCTAATAGTAACAGGGATGTCAGAAGAGAGGAAAACCTCTATTCTAGTGCTCCTTATGTCAGTGCATTGTTGATGAAACCCAGCTCTACTTCTGCGTGTGAAATCGGAAGTTACACTTTTATGATCCTTTTATATCTGCTAATTTTTTTAAAGCAATGCAGCTAAAATCCAGTCTGCTTAGCATCAAGATATTTGAATTAACATTTTACCTTCTCAGCTGATGCAATTTTCTCATTGTCTCAGGGTTCTTGTGGGAGTCAGGGTCTGTCGGGGAGCTGTGGGGTTTGGGCAGGGAGTACCCTCTTTCTGCCCACGTGCGGTGGTTGCTCTCAGGTTGCCGCAGGCAGCGCAGCCTGGAGAGCACCTGGAAATAGAGAACCGCTACGTATGTGCTCAACAGTGTGCAGGCAGACGGCAAAAGGTTCCTTGGCTTGCTTCCTCTCAAGCTAAGGCCTCTGCTGTTTTCACATTTTATTGTTCTTGAGCAAGAAACATATATAATTTCAACAGATAAAAAAAGGTATCTCCACTCTTTTAAAGGACTGAATTATGCATTCTCTGAAACAGTTTTCTTGGCACGGAGAACTTGGTATTTAAGCTCTTTTTGCTTACTCTATATCATAGGCTAACAGATAGGGATTTCATTTGTTTCTACTGGCAGAACTACCTTTTATCCTGGTCTAGCAAGGCCCGATTGATCTATTTTTTAAGATAATAAATATGTCATTGACCCTGTCTGCTAGCATACTTTACGAATTCATTAACACTTTCCTAGGTTGTATTATTTACTGTCCCATACAGCTATGCAAAGAGAGCTGTAGCCGTTGTACTGTAAATCACTGACACGCAGGCTGAAAGCAGTTGCTGTTAATGAAATAGCTCACCTACCACTCACACGTCAGAGACGTTATTAAAAGCAGTATGATGCACACAACTTTGGTGGGGGCTGAATTTGTGTCTGTAATAAATGGAGGAAAAATGGACAGGATGGTTGGCCACACACCTGAGCAGGCCATCTGTGATGCCAGCACTTTGCAAAAAGAACATTAGAGAAATTAACTCAGATGTCCTTCTGATTAACCAGCTTTTCAAAGTCCAGCATAAGCTCTTTACTCTTTGGAAGGAAATGCTTCCAAGGAGGATAGAGAATTGTTTTTAATGGAGGTAATCTTCTAATAAATTACTTCTGACCAAGGGGAGACTTGGAGGGGCAAGGTAATCCCAGAGTAAAGTTGATTTAACTTCTCCATTATCCTCTGGAAGGCTCTGGGATTGGAGCTTTGAAGAGCTGTATGTGACATTTTTAAAAGGTTTCAGCAGAGGCTTAAACTCCTATAATGTTAACTATGTTTTCCAAAGTGATGAGATTCTCATACTGGTGGCAAGACGTGAGCAATATTTTTGTGTGTGCACTAAAGCAGATGACGCTGGCTTTTTGACAAGGTTACGAGATGTGAAAATGCGTTGGTTTTCTTTTTTTTTTCTTCTGAGTAGTCTTATTACTTTCCCAATTAGCAGCAAGCAGGTGGTTTACATTTTTCTCCAGAATTCAGCAATGTATGCATAGGGAACGTGTGCTTTCCATTTGGTTCCTGGTGGACCGACCAACTGTACATCAAAGCTGTGCCTGATGCAACCTCTGCCCGTGCGCTCGAGGTCTGGCGGGAAGCGCGTTGGCCGGGGCCGTTGGCAAGGCTCAGAGTGTAGCTAGCTGCCCTCGCTGGCCTCCGCATAGAGAGGCTGTGACTCTGCAAGTCTGGAGAACCGGCACCTTTTTCATTCGGGTACAAGAAGGAAACCTGAAATTGTCATTTTTCAGCAGGACGTACTTATTTGCATTACAAGGCTGGGAAGAAAACATGCATTTCATCTGCTTTGACGGTTGGCTTTCTGAATTACACTTACCAGCCATATTAGCCCAGCGGCCTTTGGCAGAAAAGGAGCAGGGGTCGGTAGCGTTGCTCTTGCCGATCAGGGACAATGCATGGCTCCGGATTTCTGCATTCTGTTCGGCACTTTGGTGGCATTTATAAATGTGACAGCTACAAATTATCTCAGCTATTTACAGGCTGGATTGCGCATGGCTCGCAGACAGGCAAGGTGCAACAGATTTTTTTTTTCCTTCCCTTCACTTAGTGTTTGATATCCACCAGGAAATCTGCGGCAGCCAAATATAATAGTGGTCACAAGCCCTGACTCTGCTGATCTATTTGCCTAGCTAATTTCTGTAGACAGTTATGTTTGCATCTGCGGTTGGTCTCGGCAGGAGGATCTTCCTTAACAACTCTGTGCGGTCGTGTTATGGGATGATGAAGATGAAGGAGGCCGCGCACCTGAATTCCTGCCCTCGCAGAGGACTGCGCCTCACCCTTGTTAGTTGTTGTTGGGATGCTAATGATGCTTCTACTTTTCCCGTGGCCTGTTTGATTGGTGTTCCCTGCTGGATGGGGCTCTGTAATGAACAGTAATGCATGGTGCGAAGTTCACGTAGCCCCTGCACCGCTACTTTGTCTTCCTTAGTAGGAATAAGGGAAAAAAAACCCCACAACCACTTGGCTTTTATTTTCAGAAATTTCTCTCTATATTCTACTTAGCTTGAAAGTTTAAATTTTGCTGAATTTCTCTGCTGTAGTAGACAAAAGGGAGCTTTTCCTCAGACAGTACTGGCATGTCTGTGTACGAGGGGGTGCAGATAGCGCCCGGTGGGCTGGGAGCAGAGGGGAGCTCAGCTGGAAAGATGGGGAGCGGAGAGCAGCCACAGCCTCAAATCCGCCCGGAATGGGGGGAGAGGAGGCTCCTGAAGCCCTGTTCTGCCTCACAGAGGGCTGTGTGCTGGCGGGGCTGAGGGCAAGCATCCACCCAGACTGGGCCACTCGGCCAGTGGCCGGCAGGGCTTGCCCGTGTCCCCTTGGCGAGCGTTCCTGCAAGCCACCAAGGGGTTAAACAGGGGAGACACACTTCTTCCTCCAGACACTAAGCTGCTGCCTTCTATATCAGCTGTGAAAATCTCCGTGCCCTTGTTGATGCTGGTGAGGTTCCCCCGTGCATCACAAACAGCCTCTAAAGGTCTAAAACCAGGGAGATGCTTTTCCCCTCTGCCCTGGGGGAAACCTGGGCTTCCCTTGTCAGACCTCACCTGGGCAGCGCCTCTGCGACGCCTTCTTGTTTATGTAGGCTTAATCATACAGCTCTCGTGTGTTATATACCGTGGGCTTGTGGCACAGAGTAGAGGACTGGTGTGGAAAACTATTTTCTGTGTTATAAGCATTATTTCTGTGATAAATGCGTGTTTACACATGCATGCCCCTTCAGCCTGTTAGAGAGTGATGTCTCTTAATCTCTGCAATACCTCCTATACAATTCTGCACAGTCACCACCAAAATCAGTTATTGTGGAAAAACCTTCCTCTTCTGCCCCCTCACATTGCTAAAATCCAATTTTAGCCTGGGGAAAAAATGATTTAAAGGATTCATATGGGCAGGGCAAATTTTGTGACAGACTGGTCCAGAGCTCCATCCTGGAAGCAGTGCTGCCTGTCAGCTGAGCCACTGCAGTATTTGCAATTTTTATGTATTAGTGATCTGGCACCTTTCTCTGGCATCTTATGCTGTACAAAATTAGCCCAGCATATGGGTAGTGTAAATTGGAGGACATAGGTTTGAGTAATGAACAAACAGTGACTATGCTAATTGGCTTCATGGGCATGGAGTTCAGTGTCTGCAGAGTAAAATCACCTCGGCTGTTTTACAATAAATAATAAAAATGAGAGTCCCTCATTTGGGGATTTTATTTTGGTTTTGCAACGGCAAATATTTCCGGCCTCCTACTTATTGTGATTAGAGTTTGTGTGCAGCCCAATTCTCTGCATGTTGTAATGAATGTCTCTTGCAAACAGGAGAGCCAACATCTTTTTCCTTTTGAGTTTTTAATGTAGTAGCAGTTGATAATAAAGATCGACGCATCCAAAGGTGTTCATCAAGTTCTAACATCAAAACAGTAGGGAACGCAGGAATCGCTGTGCTCGTAAGAGCTGTAAATATCTCATAAAACTGAATATCAATTTTCAAAAAATAAAGCTTGCTATAAAAAGAAAACCCCAGAAAGATATATTTTACAATAAGATTTATTTTATGAATTTCTACTGACTACAGCGGTTTCCAAGCTTGCCAGGCTGAATTATTATTTTTTTTAGCTGCGTTTTAATGACCCTCATTCTTCCTCTGCCTGGTCCTAATTCTGCAGCCCACGGTCACTGCTGGCTCCTGCGCTGGCGTGACCTCCTGCACGGATGAGTGCTGAGTCAGCAGCGCCGACTCCCTCGCCCAGCCCTGTTCCTAAACCCCGGCTGGCAGAAGCACCCGACTGCCGCAGGGCTGAGCATCTTCTTTGTCCTTCCAAAAGTCCTGGGCCCTGCCAGGTGGGAAAGGCGGATCCGGTGTGGAGTGGGAAGCTGGGAAGTGTTTGGGAAGTCGTTTTGCTGCTGTTTAGGTCCCTGTTCCCACTGCAGGTCTTGCCAAACAAACACTAGTGTGAGGATTTAGTGCTTTTACTCTGTGTTACTTTAGTGCAGGCTGAACTTGTGCAAAGTGAGTGCAAGCAATTTCAGTTATCCTGTCACTATAAAGAAAAGCATGGGGGAGAGGGAAAAGGAGAGAAAGAGAGGACTTTGCCTTGCAGAAGCTAGTTCCCTGCGAGCAGGTATGCTTTTTCCTCAATGCCGTACAAACACACCTCAGTCCTCAGATTAAATTTTACCATCTGTGCTTTGGGGACCATGGAAAGTGATCTTCCAAATGGGGTGTTTGGGGTTTGGGCTGTGGCTTTTTGGCGTTATGGAGGTATTCAGCAATTGAGAAGTGGGATCGAAGTACAGTCGACGAAGGACTTCTTAATCTGCCTTCATTCCTTGGGCTGGTTTTGAACACCACGTATCTGCATTTTAGGTGCTGTTCTTATAGTTTTAACTGCAAAGAAAGGAAGGAATTTGATAGTTATATCTGTCCTGGATGAGAGGTAGCTGCTGTAGCTCTAACTTAAACATTTTCCCCAGCTAGTCATAAATCATAATTCATAAGGATAGATCATTATTCATGGTAAATGAGCTAGAGAAATTCTTCTTTCTGTCACACCCCTCCTTGATAACGTGATGATCATTACTATGCTAAAAACCTTAAGAAGTACCCTGAACAATCTGCTTATCAATGCAAGCCTTTATAATGGAGATATATGTGTAAACGTATACATAAGAGCCTAATAGTATTGTTATTGTAGTGCTGATGTTCTAAGGATTTAAATGGGCAAGGGTTTTAGACAGATAATGTCTTTTATTAAATCAGCAGTTTCAGCTGGAAAACACTGGCAAATTTTGGTCTCGGTTCTCTGTCAGCCTTGGAACAATACTGCCTCTTCAACGCAACGCTCACGCTCTCTTTGCCTGTTGTTATTTGCGCCGCTGCTTGGGTTCCCCTTCTAATCACGAACAATTAAAAGCACGTTTTTATTGCTTCAGGTCACACCTCAGTGTAATTATCTGTGGGAATAAAGTCCTGACGGTGGCCCCTCTAGCCAGAGGCACGCTGACAGTATATGTTGCTTAGAGATTGCCTACTTATGGCTGTCCACAATTCTCGGTTATTTTTCAGGCATACTGCTCTTAAAATCTGATTGCAGAGTACTCCTCATCTCACAACTCGTGCAGTAGGATCAGGACAGCAGCAAATGTCCTAGCCAGTGTTTTATATCACCAGCTGATCTGCTCTTTGTTAGAGGAGTCTGTTACTGTCCATGTACCTCCATTGGTGAGCAATGACTTCATCTTCTGGGAATATAAGTAACCTAATTTTGAGTAATTTTTAGAAGAGTCATGGCTACAATTTCTCGTTGGCTTTGATATCTGTAAGATTTTATGAAGTAAAGGAGCTAGGACTGTTCCACCTCCCATACGGTAACTTCTGTCTTGATAACAACCTGTGGATTTTGAGAAGAATCAGATGGATGATGCCATGGTAATGAAAAGTTTATCTAAACATGAGCACAGACTTTAAAAGCAAAAATCATGATCTACACTTGTGTTGGCTCTCATGTAGTTTTCATGAATTCTTATGTACTTATTCATGAATACTTATATATTGTTGCATGTGCAACAATAATGCATTCTTGATACTCTGATAGATGACTATGAGAACAGCTGCTCATTCTGAAACCTGAGCATCAAACACTTTCACCCCTTCTAGTACATAATTTTTAATTCTTTCCAAACAAAGCAGCACAATTCAGGCACTGCAAAGCTTGGCAGGTAGCATGATGTTGAAGATTGAACAACTTAATTGTGTTCTAGATAGAAAGTGCCAAAAGGAATCAATGATACAGGAGCCAATAAGAAGCACAACTCAGGCAGTCCCACTCTCTCTTGCTTTCCATCAGAGAATAGGGTGGTTTGTAATTTAGTATTGCTGCATCAAATATTTTTTCTTTTCTTCCATAGAGGTGTTCACAGGAGAACTTCACAAACCTTTACAAATATTTAAATTAAGTTTTGGTTTCCCTTTATTATGATTCCATTTGTATGAGTATATCAAGTGAAGCACCATTATTTTTTTTTTTTAATGATCAGACTTTGGTCCAATGCATAAAAAATATCTGAAATGCCTCATTCAATTTAATAGCTGCCCATATATCCTAAAAGAAAACCACAAGTAAACCGAACTTACTGTATTTTGCAGGTCACAAGCAGAAGCTTCGCGAAAAGCATTTTCCAGTTCTAATATTTTTACCTGCTTTGTTTTGCACAGAGAAATTAAGCAGAGTGTGTTTAATAACATAATATCGAGCAATTTCATGCTTACAGTATGGAAGTAGCTTACCATCCTTTAAAAAAAACGTAAGTGTCCCCTTTAGGTTACCTGCTCCATACATGACCCATTGAACGCCAACGGTTACAGTGGTAAATCTACAAGAAAAGAAACATACCAAAGACAAAAATTCTTCAGCAAGAGAGATGACAAGTTTCCAGCTGGAGAATAACCTCTCTGCAGCTCCTTTTAGAATATAATGGATTTACTCATCCCAGAGCCCAGCTGATGGTCACCCCCACACAAGTACTGTTAGAAATAATCGAGTATACCATAACAGCACTTCAGTCTTACACTTTATTGCTTTAATTGTATACAAAATAGAGCGAATAGGTATCATACCACTACTTCTAGATTTCAATTTTAGGTGCTCTGTGAGTTAAAAAAAAAAAAAAAAAAAGAATGAAAACGCACTTTTCATCCTGAGACAGGAATCATTTCACCTGCTTCTGGTCTGGGCCGCAGTAGCTCAGAAGTACCACAGAACAGTTTGGCAGAGAAAGAAAAAATAATTCTGCATCTGACTGTAAATCCAGCAGTAATTTAGTTTATCCAAACTGAAATTTCTCCCAGATACTGTTATGTTTAACAGTCCCACACTTGCAGAAAATGCCGCGGGCTCTTTAGCAATCCCTGTCCCCGGGACCTTGGCTGCACGTTTGTGGCTGGAGCGGGCCGCCTCCTGCGCCGGTGCTGGGATTGCTCCTGAGGGGCTGCGTCGGATCTCCGACCCTTCCTCTTGCAGACATTTTTACCGGGGGAGAGCGGCAGGAACATCCCTGCCGGAGCTGAAACACCTTGACGTGGCTGTTGGTGGTGGCGTTACCGTTGTGACGCGCCGACCAGGGTGCCTGCGCAGGAGCGGGGCAGGAGCTGGGGCCGAGGGGCCGGGGCAGCTGCCCTCCCTGCACGGGTGCCCACAGAGGCCCCGGCACATCGCCTGCCCCGTGGGCAGCTCCGCTTTTACAAATGCTACACCGCTCTCTGGGCGGGCGATAGAGCTATGCACCGGCCCTTGGAGGTACTGTTTGACCAGCGCCTTCCCTCTTCCTACGTCTTTCCTAGGCGTAAGGAGAAGGCGGCTGGAGCGGTGCGGGGTGCAGGCTGCCCACCCCTTCCCCCTCCCCGGGGCTGGAGCTGTGTTCCTGATGAAACAGTAACGCGGTGGCTGGGCTCCAGGGTTACCTTATGGCTTCAGATCCTGTTCCTGGAAGAAGCTGCCTTTCCTGGTGGCTCAGTGGCAGGGGTTTCAGGAGCCGTTTACACGGTCTCCCCTCTGCCTTGTGAATCGGTGAACCGTAGCGCGCTTCACGCGTGGTTTGCCAGCTCTCGTGTCGCTGGCAACGCTTGCCGTACCTCTCTGTCAGATGTGCCTTGGACATGATGGGGCGCGTAGCCAGGCTGGGCAAGGGTCTTCTCGCAGGCGTTGTGGGGTGTTGCTGACTCTTCTGCTTTATTTCCCTAATTAGATGCAAAATGGAAACCTGTGCCTTTAAACGCTGGCTGTAGAACCTGCGTTAGTCTGGAACTGGAATAAACTGGGTACGTAATTCTCATTAAAAAAGGCAGTCTGCTCAGGTAAAACACGCAGATGAGTATATATGGCAGTAAAACGCAAAAAAAGTCAGAAAAACACTAGCAGTTCCAGTGCTTATCCATGGCAGCAATTTACTGCCCCCTCCCTGCTCCCACCCCTTGTCTGAAACTGAATCGTCCTTTCATGGGAGAATAATTTGGTACTACCTCAGGTTCAAATCAGAACGAAAGTTGTTATTTTCAACAGCTCCACAAGAGAAAAAGCTTCCAAAAAGTTTTAGATCAGAAAAGCCAGAGCAGGACGCACTGACTGCTCCATCAGTCACAACCAATTTCATGTTAAAATCCAATTTCCCATTTAAAATCAGCAAGCAAAAATAAAAATAATTGTTTCAAATTTTTATTTAAAATAAGAACTATTTCGAAATGTTACTTTGAAGCAATTATTCTTCAGTTGTCCTGCCTGGAAGATAAAGACCTTTCAAGAAAATTGAGTTGTTTCTGCAGATAAGTAATATATTGACAATGCCGTATGTTCCACAGAAAGAATCTCTCAGCCAAAAAGATGTGAAATTGGAACAAGAACTAAACTTACATTGTTCGACCATGTTAAAATACATTTGAAAGTGATAGCACTAAACCTGAAGCTGCAGTCTGCCCCGCTTTTTCTGAAAATCTAATGCAGCGATGGCAAACCACCACTAGCGGCGTGAACTCTGGCGCAGGCAGAGATTTGGTTTGGCGCGGGGGCAAGGCGCGACGGTGTCCGTCCAAGCGGCGCTGGCCCCAGCCGGTGAATACCCCCCCCCGGTGCGATCCGGGCCAGGCGCTGCTGGCACCCCTCCTGCAGTGCCCCTGAAACTGAGAGGGCAGCCCCCATTCGCCCGGCTCCTGCCTCCTGCCCCTTCCTGGGGCGTTGCGCAGCCTGTGTGGAATGGCAGCGGCAGCCGGAGCAGGCGGTGCTGGAGGGGCGGTTTCGGCAGCTCTGCCCTTGGTTGGGTGCGAGACCGCTGCCGGTGTGCCCTACCCAGGTTTGAGCTTCCCATGGGGAAGAATCAGTATGACCTGGGAAACCCTGGGTTTCCTTATTGCTAAAATGCATTGGTTGATACATTTTAAATACTTCCTATTGATTTACCAACAAATCGCGGTGGGGAAAACATCTTGCAAAGCCGTAGAGTGCACCGACAGACATGTTTATGCTTTGGCTTACCGGGAGCAGCACTGACTCACAACAAAAAATGTGAATTACACTTTAGCAAGTGGTAGGGCTCCTTTGGGCAAAAGTCTCACTTGAGGACTGCAAAGGGACAGGAAGATGGCAGCTCCCCTGGGTAATCGCCCAGGGTGCTAAATTCAAAACAGTTGTAATTTAGCAAAAAAAAAAATAGATTCATTGTGACACTTTATTGTTTGGAGTTTATAAAATGGGGAGAAGAGGCCAAGAGAACAATGAGGGGAAGGACAAGAGCAGCTTTTCTCGTACGTGCCCATAGGTTATTTCCCCGCAGTATGCACGTATGCTGTGACTGTAACTTCATCTTTGAGTTTTGGTAACATAAACCAAAGTCCCGAGCAGGAGTTAGGCACTTGCGCAGGGCCGAGCACATATTCCTTCCTGTGTCCTCTCAGCTTTTTTAAAGGAGTCTGGATTAAACGCAAATGTAACATTTCCATATATTAACAGAATGCATAAAAAAGAGAATTTATGTTGCTGCCTATGTTGTTTGCGCTGCACTGTTCCAGTAAAGGTGTTGGTATCAGGAATATACATGACTGCAAGCACTTTCCTGATGTGGTGGTTATTAGAATAGGTATAGGCTTGCACAGGCTGAAAGAGGAAGTGTTTCTTCAAAATATAGTGACTGATCCTACATTTTAATGCTTCCTACTATATATACACTTCTTTTTATTACAGAATAAAGTACTTTTCCATGGTATAATAAATAGAAATACAGCATATGCATGTGTATTTATCACATTTGTGGCTGATATACTTCTGGTGAAAATTAGAAATAGAAATAGGACTAAGAATACTAGGTCAATGTGAGAAGTAAATTTAGAACAAGATAGCAAGCTGCTATCTGGGACCCAACTTCATACAAGGATTTTCTTTGTAAGGACATACAGATAAATCTGAAACAACTCCACAGAGTTTATTAAGGTGAGAAACAAATATAAAATTGAGGCATATAAAGCCCTGAGTCCTCTCTGGTTTAGGGGAGAATTTTGTACACTGCAATTTAGGCCTGATTCTCATCAGAATGTCTGTTCAGATATAACTTTATAGCTGAAGTCCAAGCCCAGGAATAAAAAAAGTGTGTGGCCTGATTTTAAATGAATTCATTAATTATATCTGTAGTTATAAAAAAATTGGAAATGGTCTAAATTTTTGAGGAAAACAACCATTATTCAGATCCCACTTTGATGTAGTCCTTGCCAATTTGCCTTCCATAACAGATGTTACTTCTCTTGACAATTTATTGTGGCCAAACGGCTTATTTCTAGCCAGAAAACTGAATAAATGATAAAAGCCAAAAGGGAGGAAGCTGCATGGTTTTGTCAGTGCAAAGGTTTACTCCTCCCCCAAGATGATGCTGGTTGCACAGGAGGTTGAGTGTCTACACAGGTGCACGTGCAGACACCCGCACGCATTTGCCTTGTTTTACACGTGCGTTCGTTAGGTTAGGACTTGCTTGTTTACATTTTTGTTCTTCTAGCATATTTCTTTCTTTGTCTGTTCAGAAATCTGTTTTCTCTCTATCCTTTCTGTTCTGCTCCAGGGGAATCCTCTTGGCCAGTTTGGAACATTTTGTCTGTGTTTGATCTGATGGCCACTTCTGTCCTCCTGCATCCATGGGAACTTTTACATCTCAGTTCTTGACCCTTCTATATGCTGCCCAACTTCTTTCCTAGACTGAAGGGTACACCCTGCTCTGTGGGGCAGACTGCTTTCAAACATGAAGTCCTGCTTTTGGAAGATAATGATCAGACTCTTCCACTCAACGTCAAAATACCTTTGAGAAGAACTTGCCACTAAACCAGTGTTGGAGCATGCCGAAGGTACCATTGTTTGGAAGAAACGGAACATTATAATTACATAGTGATTTACTAATTTATGTTTTCCCCCCTCAGAGATTCTAAGCAGGTAATTACACTGCTTCATTTGTGACTGCAGCAAGAATTTTAGCATGGTATAATACTTTGTGGAAGTGAGTGGAATTGTCTCATAATATTGCATTTTATTAAGGTATAGAGTTATCACAGCCAACCACAAAGATAAGCAGGTACTTTAGTGGACAATAGTTCCATAAAACAGAAGTGATAAAGCCTAAAGAAATGCTCCTGAGGGAGCCCTATTGCCACACCAGTGTGCCCAAATTTCCTTTTGCTATTGAAAGAACGACTGATCCAGATGTGTTTCACTTACACCAGGAAAAGGACCCATGACCTTTGAGTACAAACTGTCCTCAGAAAGCTTGCCTTCTCTGAGCCCGTCTGTCTATCTTGCAGTCTTTTCCAGTGTCCTTTTCACAGGTTTAACAGCCACAGGCATACAGGAAGCGTGCAGAGGCTGAAAGCATGTGGGCCACCGTTCCACGAGAAGACCTAAGACTTCAGAAGAAATGGCAAGGACCTGAGATAATTTTCCAGAAGCCATGGGGAGATGGGTGCAACAAGAGGTAAAGCATTTTGCTGTGGTAAAGGTAAAAGCAAATTTCAGATCTCAGATTCACAGGGAGGCCGTGACTTTCATCATGAAGATTTCTTCATCTGTGCTGAGCCACCAGGATCCTTCAGGGGCTGAGGACAGGACGTGCCAATGGTTTGCAGAGCGACTAGGAACCCTCCTGGATGAAATGATCTGCGTAAAAGTAAGACGTTATTCTTACTAGTAGTACTTTTCACGTTCCCTTTGTTACAATTACTTTCACAACATGACTGAAGAGACATGCTGCTAAGAATAAACTTGATACTTGCACTGCATTATAGTAAAATTGAAGATAATTTTCGATAGAAAGAGAGAGCAAAAAGAAACATTTTTTCTTTACCAACGCCATAGCACGCTACCAGCTGTTCAGCCTGCCAGCAGCTCTACACTGCTGCCTCACATGGGAAGGAGGCAAAGGTTTCATGCACTTTGAAACCTTTAATTTCTCTGACTAAGAAGCCCATTTTGCATTATTTGTAATTTTACACATTTCATGGCTTGTCACAACCTTAACTGCATTTGAATGCAGTTTCTGTGTGTGTTAAATATAGCCTTTTTAAATAAGTGACATTTCCCATATTTTATGTAGTGACAAATTGCAATCGTCAAAGTAAGGATCTTTTAAAAATATTAAATGACGTGCACGGTAGGCTGGTGAAAACAGGTATCTTGGTGTTTTACCTCTTCTAAGGGGTTCAGGCAATACGTAGGCCATGTGCAAGGTGTCAGCAAAGATACCACAGGATGTCACGTAATGAGCATCATTCTGTTACTCCTCTTTGTGCCAGTTCCTGAAAGCTGGAGTCATGTCTTGGGTTCAATGTGTCTTGGGTGCTGTGCGAGCAGACAGTCTTTGCCCCGAATGGTTTGTCATCAAAGCCAATCTTACTCTTATTTTTAATTTTTTCTCTGGAATGTTATAGATAAGAACAAATTCTGCTGTCAATGGTGTGAATAGTTTCTCTTGATTTCACTGGATAAGCACTGAGCATATAAAGTGAACTATCAGGTTTTTGAAGCATTTAACTCTAAATTTTCTTATTCTGTCCTACAGCTATGCATACAAGGAACCACTAAGAACTGCAGTATCCTTACAATAATATAATTTAGGAACTGCTGAACTAAGTTTTTCCCTCAGTATGCCAAGGCAACAGATTTCACTTTCTCTGGCATGGGAAAGATCACGGGAAAACTGTTCGAAATTTGTTAGTAAAAAATCACTGACCATCACTAACATCATAGATAGGTGTGGGCCTGCATTAAATGAAAAGACCCAGCCCAGACTTGCACACAATTAAGCTCAAAGATGATTCTAAGTAGTATAGCACATCTATTGCATATTGCCTTATCTTGTTAATGTCAGCCTGAAAGCGTTCCAGGCAAATCTGTTCAGAAAAAGAGCACAGTATGTACGAATCTCTCTAATCTAAACAAGATAGGGTGCTTCTCACAGGTATGCAGTTTACAAGGCATGGAACATATGCTGAATGAGGAAAACAAAAGAAATCGTGATTGTGTAGCAATCAACCATCTGAATAAACAAGGGTGCTGTGGACAAAAGTTTTTCATCACTTAAATGATCACAAAGAGTGCAAATTAAGCCTACACTTTCAAAAGGCTTTTTTACCCCTAATGCCGTTGTTTTATATTCAACAGAAGTACTATTTAGGGGGACGTGAGACACTCAGTGTAGCTCGCACAGACAACAAGCAAAAGCCCTAATAAACTAATAAAAAAGTCTTAATAAACTGCAATTATAACAAAGTATTTTGATCAAAAAACCCCAACGCCCTTAACCCCCCAAATCCAACCTGATTGTAACAGTACGTTTGCCAACTGTTCACATGGGAACTGGCCAGGATTCATCATTTAAAGTAATACCTAATTAATGCTGGTTTGCAACAGATGTCAAGCTTTTTTTTCTAGTCTCATAACATATAACTTTTTTCTAGTCTCATGCGCATGTAACTTTTATCTTGTATTAAACCTGTCCTCTGAAGCCCGTCTTTGACCTCTCTTTTGTTGCAGCCCAACCAGAACTTGCCTTAAAGGAATAGCTGGGGTTCGTCCTGGTGTTGAGATGCGCGAAAGTCAGAGCAGCCAGCGACGTACCGCGCGGGACCAGCGCTGAGCCCCAGGGCTGCCATGGGGTACGTAACGCATGGCCGGGCCACTGCCGGGCACTGTGCTGGCTTCCGCTGCGCTCCTTTAGCTCCGTGGCCTCCTGAGGTCTCAGGACAGCAGGAGACCAAGGGCATAAGACTGTGATGATTGGTTTTCCTCAGTTTTGTCCGTTTACGGGCCAGTCCTTTCTGGCCTGTGTACTCCTGTGGCTTTTATGCCGCTCACGTTCCTGACGGGCGTGCGGAGTCTGTTTGGGACAAGCCAGTGTTTCAGCCAGGCAAAGCAAAGCGAGTCACCCATAGCCTGCACGGCAGCACTGAGCTGTGTCTCAGCAGCGCTAGTGACGTGTCCCAGGCCTCCCACTGCAGGTAGTTTTGTTCTGCAGTTGAGAGAATTTGCTACAATTTGCCAGCCCTCCGGGAATTTTGCCCGGCTCCCTGTGCCATGCTGCCTGTCTGGGGCTGGCACCTGCAGCACGGCTCACGAGCAGCTTTGGGGGCTTTGTTTGCGCTGTGCTTGCCAGGGACTGTGACGTTGCCAGCACAGTCATGTCATCACGTGCCTTCCTACCAAAGCCACGTTTATACAATGTGCGTGGGGAATTATTCACGTGGGCGTCTGAGGAATTTTACAGAGAAGCCCCATTTTACAGACTCAGACAGAAAAAAAACCACCCCAAAACACAACCATGAGGGAAATGGAAACTGGAGAGACAGCAGAGAGTGCAATGATAGGGGAGGCAGCTCTGAAGTGCTGCATGGTTTTGTTTTCTCTCTCATCTCATCTGCTGTCTAACCTGCAGCACTTCAAAAAAGAAATGACACACAGCTTAGCTTGTGGAATTAAAGAGAGCAGGTTTTGAGGTGGATATGGTCCTACACATCTTACTTTGCATAGGGCCCCAAAAATCTAGATCTACCAGTGTAAGCCTCAGGGACGACAGAGTGGAATGAAACACAGAGACAGGCAACAAGGGATGCTCGGTAGGGCAGGCTTGATATATTTAAAACAAAGTACAGTAACTAAAGGCATATGGGCATGTGTCTGTATGCACATACCTGGATCCATCCAAAATAAAATTCCAAACAAAATTTTGCCAGAGTGACCAAAGATTTGAAAGCTGAAGGAAAGACTTGTACTTTCCTTCTCCAGACCTTATTTTGCTTCTGTTTTCACCTGTGAAAGGGAGGTGAAACAAAAGAGGAGTCAACCCATCTTGTAGCAGGAGCAAGATGATGCTTCTGCAGCCTGATTAATGAACTCTTTGGGTTGGTTTTTTTTTTTTTACTGTTGCTTTTAAATATCCTAGGGGCAGAGACTAAAGTATTTGAAACTGGCAGATGACATGGAGAAAACAAACCTTGGGGTGTGCTACCTATACGGGTATTTTAAAAGCCTAATTTCTGGACTCTAAAGTCCCTCCAATTCAGACATTAAAAAAATGCTTTGGCCAAGAAAGAGTATTGTTCTTTATTTTGAGCTTCCCAGCTTTTGTCGGCTGTAATATAAAACTGTTTGGCATGTACTAAAAACCAAGTGTAATAAAAAACTGTTTGGCGTGTACTAAACCTCTTTAAAATTTGATGTAAAAGTACAAAGTATTTACCTTTTTTAGAGAACTTATATAGTGTTAGGACCTCTCCCTTCCCTCCTCTCCAATTTATATGAATGCATGGGGAAAATTTAAAAAAAGAAAACTGTATAATGGTGGGATGGCTTGCTTGACATTTCTCAACAAAAACTGAGCGCTTGGTTTCAGGCTATTTTTTTAGCTTGAGTGAATTTTTATGGTTACATCATAAACCCTTGAAAATCACAGTTTATAGAGAAAAGAGTGACGCAACCTTAGTTATGATATATCATGAGCTGCCATTCTAAAAAACATTGTTAACTCCTTCTGGGAACCTGAGAATATATTGTGATGTTCATGCACCATCTGTTTGATTATATTCCAAAAAACGTGATGGTGAAACATGTATAGTCTAAGTGTCACCCTAGATTAATTTATCAGCTCTATAAACTACAAACACAGACACATACCTACATGGCTAACCAATCTATACTTCATTTGTCAGTACAGTGTATTTCATTTGGGGGGTAGAGGACAAATGCATATGTTTAGGGCAGTTAACTTTGGAATGAGACGGCTTTTCTGGGCTATGTGTTTTCCGTGGGTTATATAATTCCGCTTTGGTGACAAAATTTGAAATTGGTGATTCAAGCTCTCAGGAATCCTGATGTTGGCTTGGAAATCACGACTTTTCAAATATAAAGATTTGGAAAACTTTTTAATTAGCGCCTAGACTTTGAAGCTTTAGGATTTATGTCTCAAAATAAAACAAACAAACAAACAAAAACCAAAACCCTTAAAAACATAGCTATGATTTCCACAAATTAACAGACATCCAGGGGCTAGGACTTTGAACAAGTTCTAACAATTAGAGATTATTTTGACAAACAAACACTTTCAGCAGTTAAATAATCGGGGTCCACGTGCCCTCCAACATCACTAGTGTGCATCAGACATCAGCTAGAACCATGGTTTTGAACTGTTAGCCGTCTTCCACTGCGCACACACTCAGCACTTGTGGGTGGCAAAGCTGACAAAACTGCAGATACAGGGAAATTTTATTGTTTTAGTACAGCTATCAAAAGTTATTGACCGAAGAAATCTCGGCAGCTGAGGACGGATCTGTTAGTAGAACTGCTGGCTGAAAGAAGCAAAAAGGATCTCCCTCCCCCAGCTCTGCAGACGAGAAATGAGTGAAGCATAGGAATTTCAGTTAAAGTTAATGCCATGTTGGCTGACGCACAGGCAGCTTCAATTCTCTTTAATTAGTTCAGAGTTAAGTGACAAAGTATTTAATCAGCGAGCTAACAAGTGCGGCAGCTGATTGCTCTGTGCGTGCGTGCGCTTGTGTGGGGGCGTGACTGAAAAAAGTAAATAAAATTACTTTCCTTGCTTTAAATGAAATGGGATCCCTAATTTTATTACAGCTGCAATCGGTTTAGAGGCATGATAGAGCAATAAAAATTGATTCTATCCTGTTTTATTCCTTTAACAAAGTATTTCATTTAAGAAGATAATACTGTAATTTAACTGTTTGGCTTCTCAAGGTATGAATTTAGGCCTCATTTCCACAGCGTCTCTGTGAAGGGAAGGATCCAGCAGGCTTATCTTGATGTTGTACTGTTGTATTTAAAGCACACCTATTTCAGTTTGCCACTGATCAGATTGAAGGTTGAGCCCCCTTTTCTTAGAAAGGTCTAGAAATCATGATCCACGTACATAAGCTTATCAACTTTCAGTATTGCAATTCATTACATCAACGTCTTAAGATAAATACTGTGAAAACCCTCTAACTGCTGCAAGCCACTTACCAGCTTAGTAATGCAGATTACCATCAACACATCACCTTGCGCTGCGCCGTGTGCCCGGGTTCCTCTTGAGTAAAGTCCAGTTCATGATTTCTGCCTCAGATCCCAAGCCCTCCGCGTGGAGCCTGCAGCTGCTGGCGAGACTGTCACTCCAATGCACCGAACCGAGAACACGTCAGCTGGCAGAGGATGGCACATACGGTCCTTTACTGGCACCGAGCTCGTGGATCTCACACACGTGAGCTGGAAATGGCCTCTGGACCGGTTCACATTCAGAGTTAGTAATTCCAAGCTGAATTATTGCAGTACCTGGAGCTTCAGGCACAGAGCATGTGTTAGGTACACATGGGGCAGAAAGGAAAACCTTGTCCTAAGAGATTTGTGGAACTGAATCAGACGGGAGGCGATGGAGTTAGGTGGAGGAGCTCAGAGAAATACTGAGGTTGTATCGATTGGTATGGGCGGCAGTCTGGGAACTGTAGGAACTCAAATGGGCTTTGAAATAAATGAACCTGCTACTTTAGTGGTAGCTGACTACTTTACCTAACCAAGACCTTCCTTGACAAGTCTCTACAGAAGGAGAGAAGAGACTTTTCAATTAATTGGTAAAAGGTATGACTCACAAAGTGACCCTTCTAGCTGAGTGGCAAAAATCCTGAAAATTCATTGGGACTTTTGTCATCGGTTTCAATTTCAGCCATAATCAATAATTTATAGTAGGGGCCATCCCAAAAATACAGTCAGCACCAGGGGCTGAAAGGACTCGGATGTCAGGGCTGAAATAGCTCAGATGTGCACAGTGGTTTGTGGAGGGGATGGTGTGCAGCTCTCCGCCACGCAGCCCTGGGAGCGGCAGAGAGGGGCTCGTCCCCACTCCTCTTCCTAACTGCCCACGTAAGGCCACGCCTGAGACAGGGGAAGTCATCAAAAATCTGTAGTGTTGTCCCCGCTCTTGAGCAACAGCCGCACTCCTGGGAACTTTGGTTTTTAATTTACAGTAGAGTGCTGAGAGAGGTTAGCTTGGGAAGACAGACATGGAAAACAGACCCTTGAATATGAAGCTGACAGGTTTTATTTAGAAAGCCAGCATATGCACTGGCTGCATTCATATCTGCAGTGTTCCCCAGCTTGACAGGCAATCTAGAGTATGGTGTATATTAAAGAGAAGTAGTTTTGGATTCAGATTTTGGTTCCCTTCATACAATTCCTGTAACACTGAACATTTTTAGACAAGTACTGGTTTTGTTTTTCAATAAAGACTACAGATTCAGTTTCTCTCATGTCTTTTTATTTAACAGCTCCCTGAAAAAAAATTGTGTTTTAGCATAAGTCTGGCTGCCTAGTTAAGCAAGTTTACTTGCATTTTTTTCTATGCAAGTAAAATACCATCGGAGTTGATCATAAAGCCCTGCCTGAAGAGACTAGAGGAATGCATGAGAAAGTTTTTTATGGTTTTAATTTAATCTCAGAAATAATATCCAGCAAATAGAATGCTCTACATAGCTACATAAACAACATTCTCATATTCAGAATTCCTTTGAATTTCCCAGTGACCTTAGGAGGATGGGTTGATACTTTTCTCAGGCTAATGCCACTCCTCTGAGATGACAACATCAATGGCCTGTTCACGGGAGCCAACGTCTAGTTATGTCATCTCAGTCACAAAGAAATGTATGTATAAGAAATATATGATTGAAACCTACATGCTATGGACCTCAGTTCAAGTCCTGACTTGAGGAAATATCCTTAGGAGAACACTTAAAGACAATGCATATGTATACATGCTTCCCTGAGAGGAAGTGGGCCGCAGAATATATGCAAGTTCTTTCTTGAGCTAAGCTCAAAGAAAATGTAGGTAGTACTGTTTGTAGATCTTCCTAGGAATGGAAAAATAGGAAACCTAAAAAAAAAGAAGAAAAAAAAAAAGCCAGACATAATTGTTGCAGTGTAGTGGTCCAGAGTCAAGGTGTTGCTAGGTCTGAGTAATAAATAGTACCAGCTAAGGTGTAAGACCGTGAAAGTGGAGAACTGATTTAACTCGTCTTGAATCAGTATTCTGTGAAAGGTATAGATAAAGCACTCTGTTTACAGACTCCTTCTTTAAAGATAAGAATAGCTGTAAATGTTGCACTTCAATAAAATCTCTCTCAGTTATTAAAGAGGTGGTTCCCACCAAGTCTTCTCTTGTGTGTGGAAGTGTTACTAAAAACCTCTATCAGATAATTTCTTAACCAGGTGCACAAATACACATGAAAAACCTGACTGCACGTAGATGCGGTGATCCTGGAACCTGCCGACCAGCTACTTCTGCCCTTCTCTGCCTCTGCTACACGTGGCTGTAACCCACGCTAGCTCCCCTTGCACAGGGAACGGGGACAGATCCTGGGAAAGAAGTACGTAGATCCTGGGAAAGCAGCTGAGCAGGTCTGTAGATTCATTTAAGTTGGTCCCAATGGTCTATTATTATTATTATTTTAGAGTTAATATGAGATGACTTTTGTAAAGTAGCAAACAGAGAAGCCTTCTGCAACTTTAAGCTTAAACCAAATTTAGAGATGGCTGAAAATCCAATAAAAATGAATGGACACTAACATTTTATCATGCAAGTTACATCAATTTAGGTTTCCTGTTAGACTCTGTAAAGTTTTCTTTGTTTGGCTTATTAAGACCCACCAATATATCCTATGATTTTTACAGCTCTCTTACACATCTTCATGATGTTGATTCAGGGAGTGTGAAAAGAAAACAAAATAAGAACGCAGCAAAAACAAACTGTTAGGATTTACCCCAAAGTAGGGGCTTAATGTATCTAAGTACTCTGACATGGAATTAATTGCAGGTGGTCAAGGCTCTTTAGCCTATGAGATGACCAAAGGAGGCCCAAAGTCTGGCAGCTCATTGACTCACCTGTCCTTATCAATCTGCAGGTGGGGATGATTTTGCTGTGGCCAATCAGGCCATTTCCTAATTGATATCAGGGAACCCTCAAGGCAGCTCTTGCTAAGCAAGAGATTTTAAGAGCAGGCTTTAGTAAAACAAAGTGTTTAAAATAGTAGTGGGGTTATGTAGTTCCTGGGAGTGTAAATGGCTGTAACTTCTGGATGTAGCTGTGAAGCCTGGACAGCTGGAGGAGTTACAGAGAGCTTGTTTGCTGACTGGTAAGTGAAACAAACTTTTGATTTTAATCCAACCCCCACATGTGTGTGTTCAGATAATAACTCCTGTGCTATTACTGCTTGTGCTCTGGTAAACTTAAGAGAAAGTTCACTGGAACTGTAGTTTAGGACTGAGGCTGGAATACAGAAAATAAGGGGCAATAATCATGCTGTTAAGAAAGCTTCCATTTTCAATTGTTCCCTAGGTGCTATTTCTGTTTGTAGCTAAAGATCGCTTGTAGTAAGACAAAAGGATTGACTTTGTTGAGGAGCATGCTGCTGTGCAGTCTGAAAGGTCTTTTTTTAAATAAGCATGTGGGCATGTGAAGAATTATTCCCTGGCAGATCAGAGTTTCTGGAGAACCCTGGGCATGGAGAGGACATGTTAACAGTGCTTTACCTTGCTATAGTATTAACACTATATGTGTCTCCTGTGGACTGACTGATTTCCGGCTGGCCCACCCGTGCAGATGTATGGCACCTCGGCAGTTTCGTGACACTGCCTGCTGTGCAAACCCTGGAGCTGGTTTCCATTGAAAACTGAGTGCAGCGATGTGGTGAACGTAGATGCAAACAGATGTGAGAAGTCTAAATGGAAATGATAATTTTGGAGTGAACCTTCCCTACATTTTTAAGGCTCTTACTGTACTGTGTTGGAATACCGCTGGTACGTAGGAAATGTTTTTAGTATGTACTTGTTTTTCCTTGGTTAAACTGAAATAGTTAACCTAACATGTTAATCTGTGTATGTGGACACAAGGGAGTAAACAGAAGGCGGACAAGGACAGGGAAAGGGGAGAAAAGAGATTCTCTGAGTAAGCTGAGCAGCTTTCCAAAGAACAAATAGTATCATCTACTTTGTGGTTAAACTGATTAGGTCTCTTATAATCATATCTCAACTGATGAACTTTGTGATCTTCCTCCGTGAGAGCCTGCTATGGCTGTTCTGTTTCATTCTTTAAGAAGATTAAGTAGCTAATCCTTAGGCTCCACAAAACCACCTGTTGTTTGGGCCCCTGTGTGATGGGGCTTTTGAGTCAATCCTTTGGCCGTTCAGTAATAGGATTGTGACTCGGCTCACTTATTTGTGTACCTGCTGCTTTCCAGTCTGCATGGTGCAGTGTGCTAGATTTCTAGCAGCATAAGTAGCTGACCCTTAGGAAAACGGGGCCCGATTAACCTGTCTTCTCTCCTGCTCTCCCTTCCCAAGGGACAGTTTCTGCCTGCAGGGACACTGCTTTTGTTGCTATAACGGCGTTTGCAGAGAGATGGTCACTTCTGGTCTGGCTGTTCCAGGGTTTAAAATGCACCAGGTGCTGGTGAATACATCCACTTCATCAGGAAGGGTCCCTTGCAGCATGCCTAGAACAGAAAATCCTGTTAAAAATAGACAAATGCATTGGAAAGGGAAAGAGGAAAAAACAGGAGAGTCAGTCAGCTGCAGGTTGAGCTTTAAACAAGAGTCGTGCCAGAACTGGGTCAAAATCCTTGTTCTACATAATTTGCTGGGACACAAGGGCAGCCATCCAGGCTGGGATGTATTCCTGTAAACCACGCTGTCTGACTATCCTACTCAAATGTCACTCACTGCAAGTGAAATTCCTAAATTTAAATCCACAACCTCCACTCCAGAGCAATGTAGGAACTTGTTTTTCCAAACAGGTCAGAATCCTGCCATGATAGAATGTATTCGTAAGGTACAAGTTAAATATTCTGGATTTCCTGCTTCTCTGCTCTGCCAGTGGTGAGGCCACAATCCAACAATATGTTAAGCCTGTGATTAATTCTAAGCATCTTAATGATCTGATGGTAGTAGCCAGTAGCGTGGCTGTTTGTCTGCTTTGATTTAAAGACTTCCTTAAATGCATTGCTGACTTTGGCCTTCTCTACCACAGGTTAATACATTATGATTAAAAATGAATAAGTTCAGTTGTATCATCATCCACAAAACTCTCTGTCAATCCATTAATATCAGGATGTTTATTCTTCCCCATCTCCCCCTTAATGAAGCTGGGGGTGGGGGGGAATGATTGTCAGGTTATAAACCTTATTGTAAATGGTAGAGGTATTTCAGTCAAAGGCCTCGTGTTAAGAATGTCTCACATTTTCACATAAAAAGTCACTAAGTGCAAGCCAGACATTGGTGGTCTTGGAGTAGTTCTCTGATGTCTTGCTTACACATCTGCCTTTCTGTCCCACTCTGAGCATGGCAACCCTAAAACCGCGTGATTTGGTCAGAAGGGTGTCCAGCACCGGGGGAACGCATCCTGGGAGTAATCCCCGCATGCTGCTTGTGTCGTCCCTTTGAGCTGTGCTGACTGGTAGAGCTACAACTATTTGCTGCAGCTTGATTACAAGCACGAGATTTTGTGAGCCATGAGTGCTGAGAAAATCACGCATCAACTTGTCAGTGGTCTTCTGACTATGGAAGTCTGATTGCAAAAAAAAAATAAATTGTAAACATATGGCCATTGTTTTTGATTAATCTGTTCCTTCATGTTTCCTGGCAAGCAATGAAGAGGTCACCAGACTTGAGCATAGATAAGTCCCTTCTGGCTGCCCCTCACTTTGATCTCTAGTAATCACCATAAATATTGTGTGCAGCTTAATTGAATATTTTATATTGCAAAATGGATCAGTATGATTAGCACTTATCATGCTAGAAATGGCTCAGTAGAAAAAGAATCATCTGAAAAATGTCTTTGTCAGGGTGTCCTAAGTGGCAGAGTGGGGGACTAAACCAAAGATTAGTGTTGTGAGAATTGATTTGATCAGTGGTGCTAAGGGTGGATGGGAAATGGATTCATCATCCCAACTCTGACGCTGCAGTGCAGAGGGGGTTAATAACAGGAGCGTTCTTTCACACGGCTCCTCTGGCTGAGGAAGATCAGGGTAACCACATGTAGGGATATGCTTTGATTGACAGTTTATTCATCAAGGCATTGATTGTTTCCTGCCATTCAGCTTGAAGATAGGTTGTCCAGTAAAGGAGAAGTCTGATTAAAATTCCTTTGTGATGTGATTCCCCTAGAAAGGCACGAAACCAATGGCTGAGATAGCGGGAGAGTTTAAATATTCTGTTTTCCAGGATTTCAGAGTACCTGTTTTGCATGATAAATTTAGAAACCTGATTCTGAAGTTTTGTCCTCCAGTGTAGTTACCTAGGTGTAGCTGCGCCATGAAGTTTCAAGGAGGGCACGTGCCACTGCTTTCTTGGCTAATGGCTTTGTATTTTCTAATGACAACTTGCCAGGGGAGAGCAGTGGTAAACCTGACCTTCTCTAAAGATAAAGAGTAAACAATCCAGGGAATTTACTCTTGTTTTGGTTGAGGAGGTGGATTTGAATTGTTGATGGCTCCCTTTCTTCCCCAGAAATTCCCCATAAACTCAGGAGCAGAAGGGAGCTCAGCTGTCGTACCTGGCTGAAGGGTACAGCCTGTGACATAGCATGACAGCTATTTCTCTTGTAGTAGCATTTGTGTGATGTTAATAACTCTCGCACTCCAACAAGTCAGCGTGCTATAGCTCAGCCTTGTTGTGGCTGCTCCCGTTGTGCACTGGACTGCTAGTCATTTTGTGCCCAAGAGTCTCTGTGAGGCCAGTGTGCTCTGTATTGTGTATGTCTCTTCCCCTGTTACTCAAAAAGGAATTACAGGAACTGTTCTCCAGCCTTCCTATGTCCCAAAGTGAGTGTTATATTACTAGGCTGTCACAGGGTAGTAAAATCCCAAATGTGTTGTATGAAGAGTGCTTTTTAAAGCACAAATTAATGCTGAGCAAGCACACTTTATCCTTTATTAGTCTGTATTGCTTGTCTCGTAATCTCCTGTAAATCAGTAAATAAAACCCCTTCCTAGTAAGAACTCTAGATTGTGTCTTGAAGAATTGCACAACAGTTGAGTGGCATTATGTTCCAAAATACTGAGATATGGCTACAACACCCTCACAGGAGAGGGAAAGAGCTGTTGCATATATAAAGAGCACTAAAGAAAAGTTGACTTTTTCCCTATGAATTACTGTTCCTATTCTTTAGTTGGCAATGGCCATATTTTTCATTGCAATGAAATATAAGGATACAGACCCATGAGAGCAAAAGTGATTGTAACTGTATTTAATACAGGTATTTGCATATTCTGGATGATAAAAGGATCAAATGCGACTTCTTTTTAGATCACTGCAAAAGGATTTTTTTCAATATTGTGGTCATTAATTCTGGATTTTACGTAAAATACTTAGAAGTCAAGCAATTTTTCTTCATGTCTAGGTATTTCTAGAAGTTGCCTGCAGCTTCATTGAAGTGTTTATTGGAAATGAGGGAGAAATAAGAGCTGTATGGCTTGGGGCAGTGAGAAAAGTCTAAAAGCCACCTCTTAGAGAAGCAAGACCTGGACTGATGAAGAAAATAAGTTACTTGTTACTTTATTTCTCATTAAAGTATTTGGCTGTGGAGAATCTGTCCTCTTTAGCAGGATCATCTCTGAATTTTTGTTGTAATGCTTTGATCAGGACGAAAGCTGACCACAAACCACAATCCTCCTAGCTGTACAGGGGCTCTGCTGCAAAGCAGCAGATACAGCCACCTTCACTGGCAGGCGATGCTGCGCACATACCTGCTGTTAAGTCATCTTTTACCTGGAGAAGGTGTAGAAATCCTCCCGTGCAGGGTAAGCAAGATAGGGTAGAACAAGTCATGGAAAGATCTGGAGTGATATGAGCATCTTGAAGTAATTTAATTTACTATTTTCTTAATGGTAGATGGGCTTCAGTCACAAATGTGGCAAATCATCTCACTACATTTGGGAACAATGCGAATAATTCTGTGGTGTGATTTATTATGTGCTGTTGAAAGCAATTTTGGTTTAATCAGAAATCATAGTAAATATGTAATTAAAAAGTTCTCAAAATGTATGGGTTAAAAATGTCAAATAGTATTGGTTGGTAACAGCTTCATTTGTCTACTTCTGTACTCGGAGTTGTATGGCAGGGCACAATCACATGTACAGCTCAGTGATTTATAGACCTGAGAGTAGACACTAATGAGAAAAAGCTTTTAAAATAAGGGCTTTTATTATATCATTTATGTAGCTATACCCATAAAGGTCAAAAAAGCAATGACTGAACAGATAGTTTCTGGGTCTGAACTTGGAAGTGTCCAAGCTTATACCCTTGCAGGCGTAAGAATTATAGAAGGAAAGAGCAGACAATAAATTTGAAGGAAAGCTATATCTTGCTAAGTGGCACTTCAAAACTGGTATTAATCCTAAAAGCTAATGTCAAACTTGCCTTCCCACCCCACCCCTTCCTTAACTAAAGAGGAGTTTGGTCTTCAGCTAGTATTTGGTTTATTTTGTATTTTAGGTGAACAAAAACACTTGCATACACTGTAGAGGCATTAGTCGGGGAGAAGCGTATGTTATTTAATACAGTACAGGCAAAGTTTTTAATAAATAATTTATCTAAAGTGTTTCTGTGGTAGTGAAGGCAATGCCCAGCTCTGGCACAAATTGGTGCAGCAATGTTGATATTGAAAGAACGGGACTGACTTGCACCTGCTGCAGAGGCAGTACGGCCCATCATCTGAGTTGGCACATCAGCCCCCTCGCCTGTCTAGCGGCTGGGTGGAACGGTGACGTAGTAACATGGGCGCTGGCAACCTGGCGCCCTGCTCCGCGTGCAAGTGGGAAGCAGCTGCGCAGGGAATACTGGTGCCTGCTTGTCCCAAGTTCTGCGGACCTTCTGCCATGCCTGTCTGCTGGGAGCGTGCTGGGTATGAACCATACCAGGTGTCTGTGCTGCCATCAGCAGCCGTGTTTATCAAAAAATCTTGCTTATGCCTTTGAGCTGGAAAAGAGTTTGCTAATGACAAAAGGAAAAGTGAAGAAGCAAAAAATTACAAATAAAACTTCTAGCACATGACAACTGCAGCAAACAATCTAACAGGACAATCAGGTGACCTACTGTCTGGGTACTTTCATGTACAAATAGATATCGAATTCTCCAATTTCAGTTTGCCAGGTCATGCAATGCTATGTCTGGTTTTCTGCTGTCTGACATCTAGTAACTGACTCAGTAATACTGCACTGTTATCAGATAACTGTTCCTGGGAGTATTGCAGGGCACACGATGTATTTAATATGGTTTCTGTAAGTAGTGCTGCAAACACTACATTGCTCTTCCAGCTGCTAGCTCAAAGCAGGGCCAGCTTGGGGTCCCTCTCCAAGAGGGACTTGAATGATAGTAGGTAAATATGTATTACAGAAACTAAATAAGCTTCTACCGTACTTTCTTTCAAATTCTACAAAAACAAAATGAAAAAGAGCATCTGTGTTCAAAGGCTGGTGGACTCTGGAACATGGATTTTAATTGGGAAGGGATAGGAGAGGGGTGTTTTGCCTTTTTTTTTAAATTGCTTTTAGCAGCAATATTGGGTAGGAGGCTATCTGAGAAACTGTAGTAAACCTATTCCTAAACCAGGAATAGGACCAACTTATAAACCTAGCTCCTGTCTGTGGCTTTATGGTAGGAGCCAGAAGAATTGCTGGAAAGCCTGTAGGGTGGATGGCTTTCCATTTGGTTTAACGCTTCCTTCATCTAGAGACTCTGTAGTAGGAAGAAGACTCTTGACTCGGTTACATATCCTGATGAGTACTGCCTCAGCACCTGGGAAAGACCTTGCCTGCCCCCCCAGGTAAACTCCCTGGGGACATTACAGCTGAGGAGAGAAATAGCTGAGTCCTTTGCCTGGTCCAGGAGCCTGAGCCAGGCTGGAGGCCGGCGGTGACCGCTGTGCGGCACAGCATGCCGAACGGCTGCCCGTCAGCTGGTAAAACCATTGCCTTATTCAGGTATCTAAAAATGTAGTAGGTTTTGTTTTGGCACTGCATTTATGAGGGCAAGTAGTTGGGAAGGATGGTCAGAAACAGCCTTTCAAGGCTATGGTGTGAGGAGGAGCTATTGCTTTCCCAAGTATAACCATGGTGTGAGGAGGAGCTATTGCTTTCCCAAGTATAACCTCTACATTTTCTGAACCTCAGGAGCTGCTTCAGCCATGGGGACTGTTTTGCATGGCATAAAGCCCAGCGTGATTCCTTTGTATAATGTACGATGGGTGGGCTTTTACAAGGAGTATTTGTAGAAATAATGATATTAATATACCTGTTAGTTCACATACGTGATGAATTACAATTTATGCTAATTATAAAGCAATTTATCTTTCTTATTTAGAAATCCTCATTCCTAAGCAACAGTGAGTTGTAGAGCAAGCTACCAGGAGACTTCTTTCTTTTCACCTAATTAATAAAAAATGCAGTATTTCCAGAATGTATGTTCTTTGCTTGGCTTTTGTTAGATTAATAATTTAGCAAATATAGTTGAGTGTGTTTAATGCAATTTTCTCCTCTTTCACTTTAAAATGTTGTTCTGGTATGTAAAAGAACATCACTTTTATTTGTGTGTTCATGAACTGAATCCCATTTTCCACCATTTCAGGGTGATCTAATGCTGCAGAAAAAAGGGGCTGGGGGGGAGGGGCTTGAGCAGCCAGGTTATTCAAACAGAGCTGTCAGGTTTGAATGGCCAATGCAAATTAATTGCTTTTCATAGTTTACATCTTTGTCAGTGCTTTGCATATCACCATAAACTTAAACTGGAGAAAACTTGGTGACAGCGCCATGTCAAAACAGGCAGTAGGTGGGTCTGGATGGTCTCGCTCTGGAAGTACTGGTGAGACACGAGGACAGCTGGGGAAGCAGAGCCTGCTCTTGCTTTGCGGGTCCCCACACAGACTCAGCAGAGCTATGGTGTTTCACGGGCTGGGATCTGCTCCTTTGCTGCTGTGCCCACAGCGTGGCGTGGGGGTGGTTCCAGGTATTAGTGCACTGACAGGTAGAGGCATCTGTGGCTCTTCGTGGATTCTCCTGGCCTGTTGCCCTTCCCAAGTGGTGCTCCTTTGCTGTGTGCTCATTCCATGAGCTGTATAAAAGAGGGAAAGTCCACAGCTGCTCCAGTTGGTGCCACAGAGGCTGCGAAGGGTCGATAGGTGCTGCTGTGGCTGTCAGCAGGTGACACTCCCTTATGTGCCTGATGGGCTCCAGAGCAGATCATCTTGCTAAAAAGAAAAGGAAGGATATGGCCATCCACCCACCAGCAGCTGGGCTGAATTAAACATTATGTAAGACAGGGCTACTGCTCTCTGCTGGAAATAAAAACAAGCAGTAAGCAAGAGAATAACATGGTGGCTAGTTTTAGCATTAGCAGTGGTTTGCAGCAGAGGATACCTTTCTCTTTTTCCCTAGACACCGTCCAACACATGGTCTGCTGCTGTGGGCTGTATGCTCAGCAGCCAAAAATTGTCGCTTGGGGAACAGATATTAACTATTTTCCCCGAATTCTCCAGAAGTCCTATTGGAAACAAGACCAAGAATTACACTGCCCAATATGTAAATTATATGTTAAGTAGTTTAAATGTTCAGTCCAAAAAATAAAAACCCCTCACCCTTTCATAACTAGAATACAGAGCAGAATATTCAGGTAAAAATAATTTATGACAGTAATTATGGTATAAACCAACTTGTCAGCAGATAGTTGTTTAAATTCCTTCTTCCCCACTCCAGGCTTCTCAAACCTGTAGGGAAATCACTGTAAGAAATACCCCGTCACCCTGCTATATTCATCACAAATAGGATGCTGTATGTGAACACTTAACTGTGTAATGAAAAAAGGATCTCATTTGCAATGATCTGGAGTTTCACGAGGTCGACCAGTGTTCTGATAACTAAGCTTAATCTTTACTGGCAACATCTAATATTAATTACTAACACTCATACCTTTCACCATTAAAATCTGAACATTTATGCACATATAATTATGAGTCATCTAATGGCTCAACAGTTTTAATTTTTTTCACTGCATGCATTTCATTTTGTTTAACCATGAGAGAACTGGACTTGTATTTATTACAGGCAAAGGTGGTTCAGAATAAATCCTGACAGTTCAAGTTACTCCTGAGCTTTTACATTTAATGGAAACAGCACAAAAGCCCTTTCTGTGTGGGAAGGGGGGATCTGACAGAGGGGAGCTGATGTCACCTCTAGCGGAAGCGACAGCACGGCAGGGTGGGACAGGCATGCGTCGCTTAGCTCTTTTTGTATCAGGAACCCTTCACCAGCAGGGAAATGCCAGTACCCTCACAGCACATCCTTATTTTAAATACAGCTCTGGCCTGGCTGCCTTACTACAGATAAACTAAGAGCAGCTCCAATGGGCAAGGTAGCTGTTCTGATAAGTGTGAGATTGCTGGTATTACTGGCTTTATACCAGGGGTTTCTGCAGACAAGGTATAGTCAACAGATGATCTGGCATCCCCTCCTCCACCCGTCTCTTGATATCTCTAGGTAAACTGGTCTTTATGGTAGATGCAGATGCTGAGTTCAGAAAACAAGCATGGTTTGGTTGAGCTCGTCCTCATTGCCACAATCACCTCAGAGTAGCTCCTGAGATTTGGAACTTGGTGGACTTTAGATTAAATGCTCATTCTGGTTGCACAAGCATGGATGCCACCTGGGATAATGGATTTATTGCTGCAAAACTGGAAAATGGTCACCAACTTGTTTCACAGAATCAGAATAGTAGAGTTTGGAAGGGATCTCTGGAGATCTAGTTGGGTGCCCCTGCTAAAGCAGGATCACCTAGAGCAGGTTGCACAGGAATGCATCCAGGCGGGTTTTGAATCTCTCCAGAGAAGGAGACTCCACAACCTCTCTGGGCAGCCTGTTCCAGTGCTTGGTCACTCTGAGTGAAGAAGTTTTTCCTCATATTGAGATTTCACACAGACTACTGGACAGACACCAAATGGATAGAATGGCATAAACTTGGTCTGGAATTTAAGAAAGAAAAAAAAAAAGGCCAGTTTGTAGCCAGTGAGAAACAAAGCATAAATGAAATGCTGGCCACTGACGGAGGCTAGTGGAGGACTGTTGCCCTGGTTTTGGCTGCAACAGAGTTAATTTTCTTCCTAGCAGCTGATTTAGTGCTGTGTTTTGGATTTAGGATGAGAATCATGTTAAGACACTGATGTTTCAGTTGTTGCAGAGCAGCATTTACAACTAAGTCAAGGACTTTCTAGCATCCTGTACTGCCTTGCCAGGGAGAAGGTGGGAGGCACCCAAGAAGCTGGGAGGGGACACAGCCAGGACAGCTGAGCCCAACTGGCCAAAGGGATATTCCATAACATATGATGTCATACTCGGCATATAACCTAGGGGGGAAGTTAGTCAGGGGACCACTGCTTGGGAACTGGCTGGGCATTGGTTGCTGGGTGGTGAGCAATTGTGCTCTGCATCACTTGTTTTGTATATTCTTTTATCATTATTAATATTTTTCCCCTTTCTTTTCTGCTCTATTAAACTGTCTTTATCTCAACCCATGCCTTTTACTTCCCCCCTCCCTGATTCTCTCCCCCATCCCACTGGGGTGGGGGGAGTGAGTGAACGCTGTGTGGTGTTTAGCTGCCTGCTGGGTTAAACCACAACAACAGTGCAGGGCCCCAAGGGAACTCCTTACAGGAGAACAGTTATTCCAACAGATCTGAGAGATGCTCAGCAGGAGGGTGAGTGTAGAAAGTGTAGATGAACAGTCCTTGATAGGGGTGTGACTATTAAATAGCAACTACTGCCATTGCTTGCTTGTCTGCCTTGTTTTTTCTCTTTGAGTCAGTATGAATAGTAGTTTAATAACTACCTGCACATAGGTAGTCCCCTAAAGCTGGAGGACTGTCAGGCTGGAGAAGTTGTGAGAAATTCTGGACTCCTGAATGCAGAGATGGTTCTGTCCTCAGGTGATGAAGCTTGGTCCTTGCCACCCTGTAGCTACTCGCTCTTGCTCTCAGTGCCGAGGGGAAGATTTTTCCTCACTAGTTCTCTGATGCTTTTCAATCTTTAAGATAGTTTTATAAAACATGGATGTTATAAGAGTCATATCTAAGCTGTCTGGACCTCAGGCTCTTGTGCAAGGAGGCTGCTTGACAGGGGAAGAAATCCTTTGTAGTCCTTACCCCTGCAATAGCATAAGATAGCAGGAAATGCTTTGATAGTTAAAGCAGATGGTTTCTCAGCAAAAGCCTTCTGTGGCTTGTATTCTCTGTAATTTTTTTAGTGAGACAAACCAGCTTTCCTGATATGACAGCTTCATTGCTGTGCCTTGTGGAAACATGCTGCCGCTTATACTAATTTTACCTTCTAAGAACAGAAGTATGAGAGCACACTGGTAAAGCAAAAAAGTCAACATTGCTATGGTTTGAGAGATGCTTTTTTTGGACATAAATGGTTGCCAATAGAGGGAAGTAATTTATAAAAGCTATGCAGAGAATAATAACAACATTAAAATAAAGATAAACGTGTTCCTGCTTCTGATTTTTACATATGCACACCATGAGCCAATGAGGTTGCTAAAAGAGTACTCCCCAAAAGGGCTGCTCCACATCTGCATGGTTTGTAAATGACAACAGTGAAGGGGAAAATAATAAAGACAAACTTATTCCAGAAGACTGCACTAACAGGGTTTAGAGTCTGAAAATAAGGTGCATGGAAATGAATGTAGAGCACTAATGTTAGTAAAGGCCAGAGACAGCTGCTAGCCCAGGGCTGTGGAGCTGGGAGCTCTAAGACTGGGCTGGTCTTACTGGGATGAGGGGCAACAAGGTGGTGACACATCTGACTTTGGTCTGTGAAGACCAAGGGAAAGAGGGATGCTTCTGACTTTGATGCTTTCCTCTGAGGGTGGTACAAAGCAGGAGCATACTGATTCACACTGTATTCTCCTCTCACTAGTGTATCACAAATCTGTAAATCAGCGATGAAAAAATAATTGGGTTCTTTTAGGCTGTACTGACTTCCATGGAATATATCCAAAGGTTTCAGATTAGAACCTCAGTGGACATTGAGGTCTAACTTCCTATAGTGCCATCAACGATGTCTTCTTACAGTGCCAAACAGTGCCTGTTTTTGCTGGGGATGGTTCACAATGGTACCTGATTAGATTCATGTTTTGTCCTTAGAGTTCTCCTTCTGGAGTGATTTGAGGTCCCTGAAGCTCAAAGTACAGGAACTAAAACTAGTATTTATAATCATCCATGATCACTCAGAAACAATCTCTGGAAATAGATTTGTTAATTATCTGCCTTCACCGTATTAATTTTTGGGGTAGAATAAGAATTCTGAAATGATTGTGCATCCATCGTTCACATTTAAACTCTGTGTGACTGAATGCATTCATTTTAATTGCATATCTTTGCATGGCCTCTTATTTTGGATAGGAGTTTAAGGTGAACTCTAATCTGCTCTGTTGGGGATATATAGAATCCAAAGATAATACAGTTAATGGGGTCAACTCTTTTTCACTCTTAAGACTGCATATTTGAAATAACTTCAAGAATTTCAATGATGGCAAACACAAATTCAATTAGAGCTGTGCGGTTCTTTTCTCCACAATGTCAGTCAACCCCGCGCATGGGAAACATTCAGTATAACCATGTCTAAAAGCTGAGCATTGTCCTCTCTGTGCAGAGAAGGGACTGAATTGCAATCTACGCAGTTTCAGACAGTTTAAAAAAAATTTAAATGCCACAACACTGGCAATAAAGACAACTAATGTGGTTCAGTGCCTTAATTGGTTTCTGTTGCAGATGCATAATAAGTAAGGACAGCTCCATGAAATGCTATAGTTAATTTCCAAGCAAAGCATGGTCCTGTAGCTATACCTATGTGTAAAAGAAGCCGTGGGGTCTAATCATTAGAGGCCTGGATAAGAGCTTTGGAAACCCATATTCTAACAGTTTGTTAGGTGTATTTTATGACCCTCTAAAAAGGAGGAATAATGGTGCCAAGCGGTTTGTATCTGAGGTGTTTATATATAATTGGTTAATATCTGGAAGGCAGAAGACAATCTGTGTATAGCAATGATCAATTAAGTATTATTTTGAGTATTACAACTCGGAAGGAAAGAAAAATATTTTGACCTTGAAGATCAATGCATGATTTTATAGGATTGTGCTAATAGACGTAGTGTGTCAATTACCTTAACTTTTCTATCTCAAATATTGTCACACCTAACTGTAAGCACCTCTTCTGGAGCAGTGAATCTGTTGGAATGGTTCTTCAGCCTGATTTGTTTCATATTCTCTCTGTCAGCCCACCATCTCATTATTGACCTTTCCATATTGTTAGTTACTCTTTTTTGTATCAATCTTGGTCAAATTAGATTTGATTTCCAATAACCTCCAAGAACTTTGGGGCCAGAAGAGCTCCTTGGGAGGAATGTAGTTCTCCTGAGATTTAGAACCTCAGGGTGAGACCTTGCCAGCACTCATCTGTCTGTAGGACTAAATGACAGTGGATGTTCCTGTCCTGCTGTAGGTCACCTGCCTGTCTGAGTGGTGATCAGGAACATAAGGAGCCATATTAATACGGCCTTCTCATGGGGTCAGTGGGGAAAGAAGCACCTTGTCTCCTGCTTTGGGGTCAGGGTCACTGTTTATCTGTGCAGCAGTTGGGGCTGGCAGCACAATGTCACCTGGTCTCACTCACATCTCATTTGGAAATATCTCGACCTGGAACAAGCCCTGACCCTTCTGAGGAGGATCAATTCTCTCCCCTGTGCCCAGGGTCTGTCCTTGCACAGCAGTCAGGAGACAGTGGCACCCTCCCTTCTGCCTGCTCACACTGAGGTTTTTCAGGGGGAACAGTACTTGCATGTGCTGGTGACATGACAATAAGCTAGATAATGCCCACCACAAAGGGACAAAGCTTTTTAGAAGGAAAAAAACTCTGATGTATAGTGGATTAAATATTTCCTCAAACCTTTTTGGAATTAAAATTCTGTGAGGATGCTTGTAATCACGCTTGACTGCTCTGAATAAAGAGGCAGGAAAAAGAGAACTGGTCTTGGTTTAAAGGTAGATAGTGTATTCAAGAACTCTTAATGCACAGAGACCGAAAATGGACATTTGAAATAAGTCTCTATAGCATCCACATAAAAGCATATACCTCTGAGGAATTGCTTGTACTTTTTCTCACATTTTTTTTTTGTTCACCATTTAAACAAAATAAACCTCCCGCAAAATTCTGAAAGCAATGATTTTTCCCAAGGCACGCTGCAGTTCAGTTTCTCAAGACACTTTCTTCAGTTACTTGACATTGCAGTAGGGCTCTAAATGACAAATTGGTGACATCATAATAGTTTTTCTTATGTAATAAATGATGAAGCCATTAACACAGGACTGTATGACTTAACTGCAGTCCAAAGAGAATGAACAGCTGGCTTCTCATAGAAAACTCTTATTCAAACACATGTATCTTCCATAATAGAAGGGGAAATACAGAAAATTACTGTCAAAGTAAATTGCATTTTGTATGAATGCCATCTCTGTTCAAGTTTGCTCCAGCATGATAATCCTTCTTTATTTAGTGGTGTTGCCCTTTTCTCTTTAGAGACCTTTAGTGAAGTCTTCGTTTATATTTCATGTATCATTAAAGTGACTTAAATGATCAAGGCTGTGGTAGGCCTGACATTTATTTTTAATTATTAGCATAAATAAAGAGCCATCTATATTCCGCACCTACTGCAATTATAAAAATATATTTTCCTCATTTATAAAACAAATTATGTGCTTTGGGGAGTCAACCAGAGAGATGAGAGGCAGTTCTTTTTTGTAATCTCTATATATTCCCAATGTTTATTAGATCCGACTGCAAAGGACCAAAGATGTGGTATTGATGCCACTCAATTCATGGTTTCTGTGCAGTTTCTGGGAAGGGTATCTGCGTAGTACTGAAAACAGAATTGTGGAGGAAAAAATACTCCAGAAGTGTTTTGTCACCTTCTCATATCTACACTGCTGGGCAGTGCCACCTCAGACATTGTATCTCTTCTGAAAAGAGCAGTTTATTGAGAAATGCTATATTGATCACCAAAAAGTTAAGCTAGAACAAAGAGAAAAGAAGCCCTTTCAGCCATTTAGACATCATCTAGAAAAGCACTTCAGTTTTGGATCACTTCAAAGATAGTTTTGTATGAATTCAAAGAGCTGAACTATGTTTTGCTGTCTGTTGATTTCCATTTTTCATTCCATTTGTATGTGTAAGTCAGCATTTCTCATAAAATGTATACATAATTACATTTAAAAATACAATAATTAAAATTAATCTTATTTGAAACTCCATGTGTCAAAGTACTCTGCTTTAGTAGTTTATACTCCTTTCTCATGCAAGCTGTCCTATTTCTTTTGTTTTACCAAAAATTGTATCTTGAAATAGTAATGGTATCTTAACACTCTTGGCAAGACTGGCTACAGCAGAATCAACTGGCTACAACTAAATCATGCCTCTTTAAACTATAGTGCCGTAGGTTAGACAGTCTCATCTACCAAGGCTGAGAGGAGCTTTTTGTTCTCTTCTGTGTTTGGTGGAAGACAGAAACTATTTAGAGTAATATAAAGGAGGCTATTTCCTGAGCTCTTCCTCCTAGTCAACAGTTAAGTGACTTCAATGAATTGTGGTGTACTGTAGTGCAAGTGCAGATGATGACTTTCTTTTGGATGATTTGTATCTGGAGATTTCTTGTGATCCCCTTAGATGTAAGGGAGCTAAACTCTAAGTCTGCAGAGGTCCATGTGGCTTCTCTGTCTTACAGCATGTCAGAGCTCTTCAGGTGTGCAAAGGTTTTCACGGTACTGGCTGTATCTGACAGATTTGACACACTTAGATTGTCTCTAGCATTTGGCAGAATGGAAGATACTAGCTGAATACCTATTGATAAAATACGATATGATGGTAATTTGGTGATTTAGTGTAAATTCATAAAATTGTTGTTTAAAAGTTTAAGTAATTAGTTAAAAGCTTTTTGATTAATGGCAGCTAACAGCTTGTATGCATGAATATTATAGTGCTGAGTGGCTGAATTCCAGGTGAAGTGATTGATTTTTTTTTTCTGGGGGTGCACATATGTTCCTGGGTGCATATAAATTATTGTTAGTCATGCAGTTTCAGTAATAGGATTATTTTCAGTGATATCTCTTCCATCTTCATGTCTTAGCTTTTCAGTCTGATTCTAGACATCCAAGACTGCCCTGGCTTGCATCACTCTCTTTGTAGTCATTCCCTTGTTCTCTTTCATGTAACTGTCATATCTCAGGGACAATGACAGCAAGAAGAATGAAAAGAAAAAATATTTTGATGTCTTGATGAAAATAGCAATTTGAACAAAAAAATAAACTTTACATTTTAAGCAAGTAAAAGGTCTGCTTTGACTTTGTTGTGACAAGGCAATTTGGCTTTTAAGGTAATGTTTTCACAAATGCTCAACAGCCATAGAAGTAAAACTATTTAGATGCGTGCCTTCCATTTGCTTCCATTAGAGGTAGAGGTCCAGACTATATGGCGAAAGGAACTGGTCTCTAAACTGTTTGCACAATTTGTCCCTCAGGATGTAGACCTCTGTATCACTTGACATTCAGGCGTTCTTTTATTACAAAAATGTTTCTTGAAATTTTATTTGAAGGCAACAAATATGTAACTGCATGGGCTTAGTTTACCAAGTGTGGTGCAGCTGGTCTGGCTGTTTTGCTAGCACAGCCCACCTGGCATCGCTGGCTCGTACCAAGAGATCTGTGTGAACGCTAAGCTTCTAGGACATGGATGGAGCCAAAGGTTTTGACTGAGACTTTTGCTGCATGGTGTTAGATATCACCTTGACCCACTGGGGGTTTTGACGTTAAATGTAAGATGAAACAAACTGAGGGGACCAATTCAATACCAAGCCAGCGCAGGACAGAGGCAATGCAAAGGTAGCATCACTTCAGTTTTGCCCCCAACCTCTGACTTAGGCAATAGCTTTTTGGCTGCAACCCACATATAAAGAGCTATATAACATACCGTCCTGAAAAACCAAATGTGCTAGGCTGACAGCAATTGCTGTGGAGTGCTCAATTGTCTCAGTGTTGCAACCAAAAAGGCAGCAACCAGGCATGTCTTCCACCAATCCCTACGCCCAGGATTCGCCAAAGCCATTTTTAGAGATAACGGTGTCCTCGTGTCCTTTCAGGATTTGGTCTCTATGCTCAGAGTGTCTTGGATTTTGTGGGGAGGATGCCTGTCTCCCACAGCCCAGACTGGGACCATCCATCCATTTTGCACAGGGCGCAGAGCAGCTGTCAGACAGTAACTGCTTTCATTCACCACCCCTCTCCCTCTGTTATTTGCACATTACTGTCATTTCTGCCTCTCTTCTCATGTGCAGCATATCAGCTTCTAGATGTTCAGAGCGGTTTCTGCATGCAGATCTGGAGTAGGTTTGCTATCAGAAATCAATATTTTAAATGATGTTTTCCCCAGAAGATTATTATCATTGTAAAATCAAAATATTTTGCAATTCTTGAAAGCTCAAAGAATATTCTGTGTATGAGCTGACAGGAAACCATAATCAAATTGTCAAGCAATTGCTCCTACTGTGGCAAAGTGAGAATGTTAGATTACATGTGTCAGCATGTGAAGATAAAGACTGCATAGTGAACAGCACACTGAAGGCTTGATAGGAGATGGGAAGTTTATCGCTGTACACTCTAACCTATTGTAGACAGTTCTGCTACCTCAGCAGTCCTCAGTTTGCATTAAAAACCTTTATGATCAATAAAATCCCTTGGTTGTGTCATTTGGAAAAGATGTTTTAAATTTTCTACCAACTTTATTTGGTCAATTAAACTGAAGACTAATTGCTATTCCAAAGGGTTAAGTAATAAAAGATGCGGAATACTAATATACGCAGACTAGTTGTTTACCAACTCTATTATTATTATCACTGCCCTAATCTCTTCAAACAGGCACCCAAATGCATGCTGCTGTGATTATTTGAGTAAGAAAAATGGCTCATTTATTCAACATATGCATTGGCTGCTCGTCTGGGTTTTTAGATGTTTAAAGATTTATGTTCAAATTATTTTTCTCCAGTTTTTCTGTCCTTTTACCTATTCTTCTGTAAACTCTTCAATCTTCCTGTTCTCCATGGCCACTCTGCACAGTGGATGTTCACTGTAAAGATCTCACCAAAGTGTTCGGTTCTGAGCTCGGGGGCTATAACCCAAAACCTGCTGAAAACTTGAACTCTCATTAAATTCAGTTGGAATTAATGACTCATCACCTTGCAAGATCAGGTTCGTGGGGCATGTTCTCAAGTAGCCCAATCATTCCTGTAGCTCTTTCTCTTGTAGAGGCAGGATCAGAAAAGAGATTTGCAGGAGTGACATTTAAAAGGTTTTTAACTCTGATAACCAGATTGTCATTCAGGCTGGTTATTTAACTGCAGCACAGAACAGGCACTTAATGTCAGTTAAATAAATTAAATCATTTTAGAAAAGTACAGTATTTAGCCACTTAACTAGTACAGCCTTCTTTGTCTGACCCTGAAATAGCTTGCAATTCCCTAACAAATTTTTAAAAGAAAAAAATAGTGGTATGTGATTGGAAGAGGAAAAGAAATAGTATATAATCAGAATTAGGTTACCAACAGTAGATTAAACTGCTATCATGCATTGATAAGGTGACTGACAAAGGGAATGCACTATATTTCATCATTTTGGTTAGCAGGAAAATATTTGGAAGGGTATTCTTTAAAAGTATATGGAGGGAAATACAATGGAGAATCACAAATACATGAAGATTGGAATTGACATGCATGTTTAATGTCAAGAAAAGGAAAAAAAAAAAAAAGGATAAATTGTGAATGTTTAGACTGATTTAGAAATGAGTTTCTAATCTTCCTGGAGTAAGGGCCTGCAGCATCCTTCCAGCAAGACTAGTAAGTGGGAAATCAAGCCATATGGCTGCAGGTGAAAGCTGAGAGGGGCTGAATATGGAGGCAAGATCTTTCCCCTGACTCTCCCCGGGAAGGGCAAAGCAGCCAGGCTTGGCTGTGCCTCTGTGTTCCTGTTAGTGGCTGCAGCACGTGGACTGTCACCTTCATGCCAAAAAGGAAGGTAGATTTACTTTTAAACTGGAAATTAGTCAGCCAATGAGACAATCATGTAATGTGGGGCCGGGACTAGACTGGGTGTCCAGTGAGTCAGTTGCAGTTCTTTAAGCTTACTTTACTGTGAAGAACACATTATTTCTCAGAACTATTCTATGTCTAGTTGAGTGCATTTAGTCATAGTTTGAAGGGCAAAGTCTGTGCCCTTCTGTGTCTTTAATCAGTTTAGCTCCTCTGCTGTACTAGTGTATATCATTCGGAGAACATGTGCTGTGGAGCAGTTGGGTCTAGGCTTGTGTATCTATTTAGTACCTACCAGGTGAACTGTTTAACACTAGATTTGACTTCCTTTGCTACTTATGGGGGTCACATGCATTTATAGCTGAGTCCTATCCCCATTAAAGTAGGAAGACTACAGATTAATGATAGTAATCTCTACATCTGGAGAAAATATTCTTTTTCAGGGTCTTGAAGGCTTATCACATGCTAGAGACTGAGACCCAGAGGAGCAGAAAGATTGAAGCTGTGACTGGTCCCAGATCTGAGCGCAGTGCTAGGGATAAAATCACTTCCAGTCCAAGCTACTAGTTGTAACTCAGCACTTCTTGTCTTCTCTCCTTGATCCCTCTCTACAAAGCCACTCTTTTCCTACAGTCAGCAGCAAGGTATATCTCCTCAATGTAAGTGATCTGAGAATGTTGTTGAAAAAGGTATGATTTCAACATGTAGGAAAATGATCATATATGCACAGTATTCTAGAAGAAGATTGACGTTTTAAGTACAAAATGAAAGTTAAGAAAACCTTGTGGGCTGAAAGCTTGCCACTAATTAAAGCCCAGTACATACTAGTGCAAGTGGTCTGAAACTTTTGCTTAGTGGCAACCTGCAGGTCTTTTCATTAGTCAATTAATATTCATTGTCAATCACTGTCTCCTCCCTCATCCCAAAGGCTTATCAACTCCATTCCACTAAGCATATGCATCCCTTCAGTGAAAATTTGTTGATCATCTTAGTTGACAACTGAGCAGCTGATCACTTTGGAGTGTCACCTGTGCCTAAGCAATGAATCCCCACTGGCTACTTCCTTTGTGCTGCCACACCAGGAGCTGCAAATGAGTAGGAATTAAGCAATAATTACTGTTGCTTTAACTCTTGAGTTGAAACTGCTTACTTGTGGTTTATTTTTTGCACAGCTCTCCAAACTGCTTACCTAAAAAAGCATTTAAAATGTTTGTTGTATTGCTGGGAAGGATAGCCTGCCAAGGGCTATTATGATGATAAAATAAATGACAGTGACTGCACTTTGCCAACAGAATATTGGACCATAACCTTTTCCTTCAGCAGTTTCCACAGTCACTATCTGAATGGAAGATGGGGGATAGCGTTAAGGTGAAATGCCTTAGATTCAGCATTCTCCCCTGACGGGTTCTCCTCTTTCCTTGCAGGACGTTAAGCACCCATCTTCCTGAAATGAATCTTATACAGCACCCTCCTTCATCTTCCCGCCTCCTTCAATTTCTTTGGTAATGAGCAGAATTTTAGTATTAGAAGAATGTCTTTGTAGTATCATTCAAGGAGGAGTCTGTGTTGTCATACATCTTAATAATTTATCATGCTCTTGATAAGAATTCTAAAAGATCAGTAGATAAGAGTAAACAGGCTCAGGGAGACAGCCCTCTGATGCCAATGTTCTTAATTTTGCAGCAACTGAATTGGTCTTCTGTCATTACAACTTAAGATGCATAATTGCAAGATCATAATTTTGGGAAGTTACTACTGCCAAATGTTTTACAAAATGTCTGTGTAATTAAGCAGTTTAAAACAGAAACTACATCTTTCCTTACTAACATGGGAGGGAGGAAAAACCTGTAGCGTGGAGACCTTAAAACACTTATAAATGTGGAGAAGAGAGTTGCAATCTCTTTTCTAAAATTAGAAAGAGAGGGTTTTTTTTTTTTTTTTTGAATATAACTAAGCCATTAGATATGGGCAGACTAGTTCAGATAAAAATAGACTTAAAGTGAACCTATAGTTAATATTCAGAAATACTGAAGGCTTGAGAAACTGATGATGATTTCTGCATATTTCGGTATCTCCTGGGGTTAGTAGGGACTAGAAAACACAGAAATATGCCATAAATAAGGTAATTCTGGAGAGGGAAATGGTTTACTGATCTGAGCTTAGGGATTTTGGAGTATCTATGACACTAATTTTTTTTTTTGTGGTCTTAGGTGCTTTTTGTCCTTTCTTTTCGCTTTTGCATGGGTAGTTTGGACAGTCAGTTGTGTGTGTGTTTGGGTTTTTTGGGGGGTTTGTTTGGTTTAGGTGTTCCCCCCCCCAACTGTTTGCAGAGAGCTTTCTGTATGCAATGTGCTTTTTTTTCCATCTTCTTGTCTGCTATAGTGCTTACAAAGAGCTATGGTAGGGAACTGTAGGGAAGAACAGCATCAGCTCCTGGAGAAAGAAACCTCTGCAGTTGCTTGTGAACCCGGCTGCCTTTGGGAATGGTGCCCTCTGTAATGCTCTCTGTCAGTGGTAACAAGAAGGTGGTGGTTCTTAATTCCCTCTGGTATGCGTCTTACCAGAAGTGACAGCAGAACTGAGTGATCTATGAAAATGGAGAGCACATAATCTGTGACATCTACCAAGTTTGTGCTCACGTGCAATGAGAACAGCAAAAATGCCTGCTGGATGTTAATTGGTGTCTACTTCTACCATATTGGCATATTCTTCTTGGTTACTACAGAATTCTTGCTACTGGCTAAAAATCCATTTGGGAGAGAGCAGACAATTGTAGCTGGGGGGATAAGACTACAGCGTTATGGAATATTCCCGAGGATTTGAAGAAATGAAACCAAAATCCCCAGGATCAACCATTTGAGGATATTAAGAATTTTGGAGCATAATGGCAGAGAGATGGCACAGAAGAGGGTTGATTTATTCCCGTCAGAGAAAGCTAGAGGTTAGGTTCTGGGCTAAGATGCAGGGGTAGAAGCCAGGAATCACTTAAAGAAATAAATGAATGGCATTACAAAAGTATAACTAACAACATCTAACCTTGTGGCTGTGGTGGCTTGAGCTCTGCTTGAGGAGTTATGTTTACTCTTAAAAGAATACATGTTTAAGTATTTGCCTCATTTCTTTGAACCAGCTCTGCTGCTACCTGTAGGTAGATATCTAGGTACAGCCAGGTGTGCCTGTTGATCAATTTTGAGTAGACCCCCCCTTACTTGATCAGTTTACTGCCCAAAGGCAGGAGAAGCCTGGCCCATAAATCTGCTTCTCTGTGCCTCTGTAATCCAAGTCCCTGTTCCAAGAGCACTGATTGCCTGCTAACGTCTCCAGTATGAGGACAGCAGTAAAGACAGCTATTACAGAGGAAATGGAACCAAGCACAGCTAAGAAAAAAGCTAATTAAAAATGAGGGGGATGAGGAGCCTGGAAGATGTAATGGTCCTGGAAAACATTTTGGCCCTAGAACAAAGGGTATTTTCTGAAAGGTTTTCTTAAAAGCATTGTCAGCATAGGTTCCTTCTGTGCTGTAGAGATCTCTTTCTTTTTTCGGTATCTGTCACAAAACTGCTGGTCACTGTAATTGTTGCCATCTCATCTTGTCCATTTGGATGTTTTCTCTTCTTCAAAGTGATTTTATTTGTTCCAGTAACATAGCTATCCTATGGATCTCCTCTGTTGCATTCTCTAAGAACTCTTCCCTAGTGCCAAACCAGAGCTGAAGCTATCCATTATGAACCAAACACAATGTAGATTCATAAACAGCATTATCGAAGAGGCACTTTGCATGATTTCAAGTACCCACTTTACTAACATGTGACTATTCTCAAGATTAATAAGGGCTGCCTTTGAGTCTCTGCTAACACTTCCAGGGCCAGGGTCTAGGCTCAGTTGTGCTAGGAAAAATGTAGAGGAGCACCACAGAAGTCAGTTGTTGTTATGGCTTTGTTTGAGGGAACTGAGATAAAAATCTTTTCTGTATCACAAATAGGGCTCTCCCAGGCCCAATACACAGATTAAGTTAAGCACTTGCCTTACCACCAAATAGAAGAAATAAGTATTTAACAATCTTACAGAAATGAAAGTGGGATTTAGTAATTTTTTTAAGATATTCACATTTTTTGTCATTCCAGTTGTTTGTCCTTTTTCTTCAACACTGTTGCTTGCAGTTCATTGGGCGGGGGGGAAGATGAAAAAGGGGAGTAATATCTTCTAGCATTTTTATAGTAACAGTTACGGTAATTTTAGAAAATTGTCATGCCAGTGTGTTAAGGTAATTTGAAAACATTACAACAAGATGAAATAAAAAAAAAAAAAATTATGCTGATCATGGCTGATTTACCAGCAGTGGAAGCCTGGGGTTTCATTACTGTTACACTAACAGGCCTGTTATACCTGCCTCACTACTTCACAAATAAAACATGGCAGGCTCTTTGAAAGAAGATTGAGAAACTTAAACCAGGGAATATAGCCCAGTATAACTCCTGGTTTGGGACAGTCCTGACTGAGCCCCCTCTGCTGAGACCAGAGCCTGACCTGTCTTGAGCGGCACAACAATGCACTACATTGTTTTACTGAAGAGGACTAAAGGCAAAGAGATTAAGGATATTTTGTCAAATATGCAGGAGTCTGTGCCAGAGTTTGAAATGTGTTTTTTGTCCTTTGAGAGCCTGGGATATGTTGTGATGCTGCTGAGGCGTGCCTCTGGCATACGCCCTGGGCCAGGCAGTGTCCCCTGCCATTTTGTGCCCTGTTCCTCCTGCCTTTCTGGGGCCTGGCCCTCCTTGCCTCTCCCTCCCACCTCAGCGGATCCCACGGGAAGATGTGGTTCCCTTGAGTTGGAAAGAAGAAAATGTCACTTTTTTGCCTTCAGTGTTTTAATGACTTTAATGAGCATAGCAGATATGGGAGAAGGGCTGGAGCTTTCTGAGGGGGAGAGGTTACTGTGGGATGGTGCTGGGATGTTGAGGTGGCATGTGGGGCCATGCCCTCAGCCAGAAGCTTTGCTGAGGAAGAGCAAGATCCCTCCTCATCCCAGCCCAGGAAACAAGGAGAGCTCATCACCACAGAAGGCGGTGAACTACAAAGGCTGAAGTTCAGATGTGCTTTCAGCCCAGGTGACTTTCCTTGAGGGTGGGTTGTGAAGCCAGCTCTGCCTTGAACCCATTTTCCTGGAGGGTGTGACCTGTGGCAGAGAGAGCAGAAAGGGGCCATTAGCCAAGAAATCCAGGTAAGGGCTTTGGGGTTTTGCAGGCGGTGTCCCCAGGAAGTGAGCTGTTCCAGAGCCAAGGCTTCCTTTCCTAGTAAGGACTAACTGCTCCCCCTGTGAATGGCTGCCTCTGGGTTGAGGGCAGTGTCTCTGTGCCTGTAGGATTTAATCTAGTCAAGAGGCTCAAGCTCCCATCCCGTGGCTGTCTCTCTGAGGACAAAGAGGTTGGCTTTACCCCTCCGGTTTAGCAGGCTGAAGGCAGAAGTCCTTGAAGGAGGCTGGTGCTTGGGGCACCATCTGCCTGTAAGGGAGTGGACGTGTAAGCTGAGGAGCGTGGGTCTGCAAGGGCCTTCTCACACCTACGCAGGGAGCGGTGGGGAAGGAGAAACAGGAGCAGCCTGACGAAAATTAAAGCTTAGAGTCCTTAACAGGAGAGTGGGAGTGAATACTGTGTAATCTCTGAGTTTTACCACTCTCTCAGGAGATAAGTGGAGGAGTGAGGAAAGTACATCAAGACATACCCTGTAACATGGCAGAGAAATGTAGTCTTTTTTTTTTTTACTGCAACATTGCTGAGGAGCACAAGTTATTGACTTGCACTCTGTTGTAGCCAGGTACTCTACAAACACAGCAAAACACCTGTAAACTCCTTGGGATGGGGGCTGTCTTTGTAAGCCATGGAGTACAGATTCCTTTTGTGCTCTGACAAGCTGGCTTTACTGCAAGTCAAAGAAAATTTCCCTAAAAATCAGAAACAAGTGCCTGGCTTCCCCTGTCCTCTCTAAATGTGTGTGCCCAAGGGGCTCGGCATCTTTTTCCACAGTGATTTACCCATTGGGCTTAACTGAGGTTCCTGTGCATTTACAGCAAATAACTGAGCAAAGCACTCTGAGGATCAGAGAGATTTTTATAACTTGTAACAGATCCCTAGATTTATGCACAGTTTTTTTTTTTTAAAAGCGAAGGTTCTTGATGAAGAAAACATTAGTTCACACTGTTCTCATAATACAGCGATAGCAATTCATTGCTGCCTTTCCCATAACTTCTGGTACAAAGAAGAGATGAACATAGGGTCCATTTCACCTAATCTTTGCTCTGAATGAGATTTTAGATGTGTCTACACCCTACAGAATAACACAATGTACAATTCCTTATGCCATTTGAAGTGTGGAGAGCCATCCACGGTGGGCAGGGCATCATCGTGTAGAAACAGTTCTTCATGTCTCGAAAGCAATGTGTTCCCCTTAGTACTGTGCAGCTGGTAGCTTCCAGTTGTGGTAATGGTGTAATTGTTGGAGTTGTTACCTGCTGTGTGGTGTTGATTGGTCCTATGGGGTTTACATGAATGACTTTGGGGATTTTGTAAAGATTCAACAAAGGTGTTTTGATTTGGCATGGATAGTACTTATGAGCTTAGAGAGCAGAACATCCACACTGCATTAGTGCTTATAGTAACTATTTCCTAGTGGAGTTTTGTAACTGTTAACTGCATCTTTCACAGCCCGTTTCCGATATATGAGGGTTTTGGATACAGTTTTACAGCACCTACTAAGAAGTGACCTGGCAAAATATCAGCTCTTGAAAGATCCTTATATTCAGCAGCTGGAAATACATGCTTGATAAGGCGTTCATTGTTTTATTGGCTAATCAGGAATTTCACTGTCTTCCAATATTCTTTTTTTGCATCTCCAAGGAGAAAACATAACTTTGTGTAGTTGAAAACATCATGTCTTTTATTGTCTGGAAACTTCTGAGCCTGTATGCTCATCCTGATGCTGAAGGATAAAAGTATATGAATTATATTACCTTGAAATATGGATATAGCAATACCTCTCAAAGTCTCTTTTTAGGCCTTGAAGCTTTTCAGGAAACATGTACAAAGCACAAAATAAGCATTGCAGTTTGTTCTTTCTCCCACACTGTATGTAGAATTTTCTTTAGCATCAGTACAGATGTGTCCACACTTGCTGCTGCACCTCCCTCAGGCTTCTGCTCATTTTGGAGTGCTGGCAGAGCAAGTACATTGTGAGAGTGTGGAAAATATTTGTGTAGAGTCACTGCTATATAAGTGACACAGATTTGGAATGACCTGGAAGGCACAAGAAAATGCTCTGTCTTGGCTGGGATGCTCAGCTGAGATAATGTTGCTTTGGCTCCCTTTCCATTGCTCGAACAGGAGTGAAACTTTGGGCAATATGTTGTACCTTCCTGTTTCCATCTAACCCTTTAAGGCCATTTCCATAATGAGAGCCTTACCTCTTTCAAGGAACAGTCTGCCTCTTGGTGACCGAACAGCGCCTGCGCCACACCGTGCCTCAGCCTTTGCCCTGCCCCAGTGCCCCGTGCCCTGCTGCAGCCTGCCTCGTCTCTGCAGCTCTGCGCCCTCTCCCTCGGCTGCTGCAGCAGTGTTTGCCCCTTGCTCTTGTGCTGCCTTTCTCCTGGCTGTGCACCTGCAAACCCCATACAGGGGGCTGACAGCTCTCATGGGAAGTGAGAGACTTTGTCTCTCACTGCCCACCCCTTTTTCCTGACAGTTAGCTCTAGCTCTTGGTTTAACACAGGGGACCCAATGATACGCATACGTAAAGATTGCAAACTAGCTAGTGTGCAGCAGCTGCCCCTGATGAACACGTGCTCCAGTCAGTGCAAGCAGCATCATAAGCAGGAGCAACCTGTTGGAAGTTTGATCAGGTCCTGATGAAAACAAGATAGTTACTGTGGGAGATGTATTAGGGTTAGGCAACCTGCTGGACTGGCAAGGATACCCAGGGCAGGATGTTCATCTCCCCCCAGCTGGCCACTGGACACAGATTCAATTTCCCTTTTCTCTTTGTCCTTTTGCTGTACTTTTTTTTTCACTAGAGTAACTTTAACCATTAGAGTCAATGTATGCCATTAGTTATGGAGCCTACTAATAATCTTTGGATATGTGAGCTTATCTCAACATCCTTTGTGCTACAATTAGCACGTTAGGACCCAATATCAGTTAGAATCTTTGGTTGTGGTAGTAATGCAGTAATACAATATCACAGAGCTCGTTTGTAAAGGCTGTAGGTGTTACTGTAGCACCACATAACCTCTTCTAGAAGGATGGGAGACCTGAGAATTTTACAAATAAACTGAAGAGGAAAAATGACAACATGTATTCGTTTATACTTAGGATGCTTGGCCAGTACACGCTTCAGAGCAATAAGCTTTCAGTTTCCATGTAGCACAGCAGGTCACCCAGTTGGTTTGTCTGGATTTGGATGAGAAAGGAGATTCTTGTCAGTAATCCAAACAATGCTCTATGGATCAGATTTTTAAACAAAAAGTCATTATCCGCAATACAAGCCAGACTTCCTCAACAGCTCAGCCTCAGTTTAGGCACCAAAACAAAGTGACCATATTCAGCCAAAGAGCTCTGTGGGGTGTGTGCGCGCACACAGAGTCCTGATCTCTGCGGCACTGCCAGGGCAACGGGGAGGTGGGGAGGGGGTCTGCTTCTGTGGATCTAGCAATCACAAAAGAGTCTAAATATGACCTTGGCATATTGAAAATCTGTTCAGAACTGAGGGTGCTGAGCCCTTGAAAATAACCCCCTGGGCTCCTATGAAAGCCTGGTCTTGCATCTGTTCGATCTGGAAGTGCTGGGAGTGAGCTCCTGCTATGCAGATTTGCATTCCTTGTTGAATTCATTTAGAATTGGTTATCACATTTTGTAATTATGCTGTGTACGTTGTTATAAGCATAAATACATTTGGGGGAGTAGAGAAAATTATTATTAATCTGTTAAGACGCTATTACAAATCTCTTTGGTGTATTTTGCATCATTTTCAGTTTTATTTGAAGCATGTATCTTTTTCACAGCAAATAATTGTTCAGTTGATCAAATGTTGGGAGAAACTTTGCTCCCTGCTTTCCCTGCCCCAAGTCCTTGGTTTTACTTCCTGGTAATGTTGATTAAAAAAAAAAAAAAGCTCTGCTCAAAACTCCCTTTCAGCTGCAAGAAATCAGGAGGTCACCGCAGGGCCCAAGGGTTCTCTGTGGCAGGCTGTGGTCTGCCTTTACTCAATTTATTATATTTAACTTAGTTTGTTACTTCCTTTGTAACAACACAAAAATTCTAGGATGTCATGAGGAGCTCCTAAGAGCACAAGCCTGCACTGGGGAGAATGCAGGCAAGCTAATAGCTTAGCTGATGTCATGCACAAAAGTCATTGGTACAATCGAGAATGAGGATGAGCCTTGCAATCAATTATTTCTTCAACGTTTTCCAGAATGAAAGCCCACTTATGCAGACAGTGGGTTTGTGCCATGAATAGAGACAGTAAAACACTCAGTCATCTTCTGAGGCTGAAGGAGTTCACCCCATATATAAAACTGTGATTATTATTAATGATACACTTTACCCATTGTTATAAATAATTTGTGGTTTTGCTAAAACAGTGCTTTGACTCATAGAAAACCGTAACACGCTTTCAATATGTACTTTCAAGACTTCAGCTGTAGTCTTTAAAAACTTTTAATTTCATTCTGTAGGTTCTTATAATTATGTTGCTAAACAATTTAGATGTAAACTGTTACATACAGCTTATATGGTGTGCATTACTTCTCAGTTTCTATTGCATTGTTGAATAATTTGCCTGAATATAGCCAGTACGGTAATCAAGCAGAACTTTCTGCTATGCTATCTCCAATTTGCAGTAAGATAAACACTGGGAGTCACATTCTCTTCTGGCACAGCTTTGGCCTCACTGGATTTATCCTAACAGAGAATATCATCCTCTCTACGTAGAAGTACATTAAAATGATCACATTTTTTCTGTGGATATTCATTAACCTAAGGGAATATCCTAAATTTGTCCTATGGTGAACCTTTTAATACCTGGAGAAACAGGAGTATTGAGAGAGCAACATCTGCCTGATAAATAATTACTGATCCCTCTTGATGCCTGGGGTTCAAAGATTAGGTCACCTAGCTTAACCAGTGATAACCTGCCATCCGTTAAATCCAAAGGTTTTTCTTTTTGAGACCCATTTCACTCCTAACCTGTATCTCTGTGTAATAGATACCTCTCATCTCTAACTTCTGTACCTCCCATGGATAGCCTGTGTTGTCTGAAAGTTAGGTATAGTCTATATAGTCTTTCCTGTTTCGTGATTTTTTTTTTTTTTTGTAGAGAACACAAATAACATTGCTCCCCACTTCTGCAGTTCTTTATTGAACAGGGAAGGCTGTCAGTGGAATAACTGTATGGTCCCATCTCTCCCTTTAAATAAGGACATGCAGTAAAAGGTAGATCATGTGGTTACTTAGCAGTATACCATCCTGCCTGGCACCTGGAGAGAGCTTTTTCTCTTGGAATCTCAGGCTCTTTACAAATACTGGTCAGTGTCATTACCTCTATTTTACATGCAGGAATATGAGAGATAGAGGTTAGTTATGACTTTTGAAAAAAAAAAAAAAAAGTAGCTTCTGATGGTTGGATGCCTCAGTTTTGTAAGTGACTGAAGAATATCCTCTTCCAGGAAAACCCATGGAGTTTTAGGAGTTTTATGCTCTTGTCAAGACCTAGAAATGCAGAAGATGCAGACTAATTTTCTAAGTAGATCACTATCTGAAAGGGTTTTTTTGGTAGTCTGTTATTACTGGGTAGTACTTGCAAAAATCCCATTCTTGTGGTTTTTATAGAAGAAGGATAGGGAGAAAGGATGAGGAAACTTCATCTTAGTTTTCAGGCAGCAAAATGTGAAGAACAAAAATAAAAATAATAGTTTGGATTTGGTGTTTCACAAACAGAGATTCACATCATATTGTGGGTTTAATATTGACATAATACAGGGGCACTTGTAGAAGGCGGTGAAACTCCTGGAGTGCAGCATGGAATCGGGCTTGTACTGACCTAGCCCAGAATAAGTAATAAGTCCATGTGGTGTCATTTCAAAAGGAGAAAACCAGAAGTGAAGGAAACCAAAATACCAATCGAAACAGAAGTATTTCTGACAGGCAAGAAACAAACCCATGATTTCATTCATAATCAGCCTTGGAAATGAGAGGATCTAATCCCAGGGCCTGCCTTGCTTGTTATGGTGTTTGATTTCAAATGCACAACGTAAGTTTTCTCTGCCACTGCCTCTACATGTGATTTTGACATCTGCTGTCAAAATGCTGCTATAATAGTTTATCATTCTTTGTGCAGTAATTCTGGATATCTTTTCAAAGAATACCACCATGGGAACTTCTTTTTTTACTCTTGCATTCCATAGCATTCCCAATCTTTTTTTCAAAGTGGTTACAACTGGCTTGGAAAAACATCTGCTATGACTTTTAAAGTGTGTTTTGTTTGACTTATAGCATTATTATAATATTATTTTAGTTGGTTAAAAATAAAATAGTCATTGCTATTACTACATAAAAATCTTGCAACAAATTAAGTTTCAGCATAACAATTTCAGATAACACTGACAAATGCTTGAGGCAAGTGTGTTCTAATTTGCTTCTACTGTTGGCAAAAAAGGAGAGGAAAAAAAATGCTATCTGCAGTTATTCCTTTCCTGTGGAGCAAGCTTGAGGAATGAGGAGTTCTATGAACATGTGCAGCAACGCTTGGTATTTCTCATATACTCAAAGTCTGCAGCCACACAAAGTGCTTTTGCATAGGAGACACGTCCTCCAGTGAACTAGAGAAGAACTATAGATATCCTCCAATAATGATAGATAGGGTGTGTCTCCACAAGTGATTTACTGTGCAACATACGTTGTTTCCAGATATGAATCCTGTCACATGTACTTGTGCGGTTCCGTGCAGCATGCTAGCGCATACCGAGGGACTTGTGAAATGGTCTCTCTCAAACTAGTTCCTCAAGTGCTCCAGCAGCATGAAGCCTCTTGAACTTCTGTTTTTCATTTAGGCACATCCATGTTGGAGATGTGTGACTGTATGGGTATTGCAACTCATTTGTAGAAAATATTTATAAATGTATATTCACTAGTTCCCTATAGCTATTGCAGGACCCTGGGCTGACTAGTTCACCTGTAATCTATTAAGTAAAGAAAGCATTAATAGTCGAGATATATATTCAGAAGCTTTATAGCACCACTTTAAAATAGGCGAAATAGATCCTATGGGTGTATTCATAGTGTTAAACAGCATTTAACAAGGCATCTTCTATTAAAATCATAGGTTGCTGTCTGGAAAAAAGAAAGAGCAGCACGAGTGTGATGGAAAACAAAATAAATCAAACGCAAACTGAATCTTAGCTATGAATCTGGCCTTAGGCAATTTGGCACCAGTTTGCACCCTTGGAGAGCAGCTGCATTGCAGAGAAGCTGCTCTCTGACAGGAGGGTGGCTTTACAAGCCTGTTCAAGGCTCTGCTGCAGCACTCTGCCAAATGAGTTTCTTCTGCCCAGGGACAGGTGCTGAATCACGTCTCTCTTGGTCAAACAGGAGCCATCTGCTTTTGTACCAGCACTGTCCTTGCCTGGTGAAGATGTTGGTCTCTCCTCTGCGATGGAGAGGCTGCAGGATATTTGTAATTCTGGACCCAAGAAGAGGGATCGATGACTGGGCAGTGAATCTAATCCTGTATTCTAAGTAACTGGAACTTTTTCTGTTAGCACAGTGACGTCTCTCCTTTCAGTAACTAGCTCAAATGAGATGATGATTCTGGAGTCACTGGCATATCATCTAAATGTTTTGTGGAACAACTTATTTTTAAGCAGCATCCCTGAGGTTGTATAAACTTATGTATTTGAGCAATAAGCAGTTGGTTTGGAGCAACAGTTAACAGGATAATAAAGTCAGGCTTATAATAAAGGAGGAGAAATTCCACCAGCCTGGAAGTCTGGGCTGTTCCTACAGCTTCCAAAAAAGGGTGAAGTAGCTCATATTCAATTTTGAGTGCTAATGAAGTGCAGTAAGCCAGCAAAATGTAGGTCCTGTGTGGCTTCACGTTTAGTGGCATTGTCTGAAACTGTCCTGCTTTAGTTCCTTCTTAAAGATGTAAACATGACTTGTACTCAGATACAATTGTGACCAAAGCTTTAAACAGATGCTGTAATTCTGCAGAAAGGGTGTTTTGGGGAAGGTGGTTGACTGTGGCCTAAAATAAATGGCTAATCCCAGATTCCTCGGAGCAGCTTGCTTTCCTTGGACAGTGTGGGACAGCAGCAAACTAAGCTTCAAAAACTGATAAATGTTTTTGAAGTGCTACTAGCTATACTAAAACTGCAAATGCTTACAGTAGCCCCATTTTAGCCACTCACCTGCAGTTTTCCTGTAGTCATTATTTGTTCTCATTATTTTCTCGTAGCTCAGCAATTCTCTGCCATGAAAATGTACACAGAAATAATATTGACAAAAAAGAGGGGAATAGACTGAAAATATATATAGATGTAAACGTTTATGCATCCCACATTAGCTATTACCATAGAACATGCCAATTAAACTAGTCTGATAACAGCTATACAATTACTTGAAAATATTGCAAAACAGCGACTCAACTGTAAAGAGCACTGAAGGACAAATGCAGGAAAACATTCTGGTACAGGAAAGTATATGTTTAGTTTCAAGCATGTTTAAGCATTCTCACCAAATATCTTAGGACTTGCATACCCATTTAAATGCTTTACTGAATTGTGACCTAAAGCTCTCCACCTACCCGGAGATAAGAGTAAAAATAAGAAGCGTGTTTAATATGAGAAATATTTTAAAAGAACAAAACTATCAATAAAATGTTGATGCTGGATATGTTCCTGGGATTAGTGAAAGGCTGCTGGCCTTGCCCATCCAGTCATTAATCCAGGAGGAATTCCATGAACTTTGGTTGTCACCCACCTCTTTGAGATGAAGAATAAACCTATGCTTCTTAATGGCATGTGGAGTTGTTAGATACCTCCCTTTTGCATTTTAGAAGTATAAAAAAGTTCTTCCACTCTGGGGAAACAACAGGTTAGATCCTTAGCTCTTTAAGACCAGCCTAAATTTTACATTTTGCCGGCCCGACCAAGGACTAGGCTGCTAATAAAAAATTAATTCTTTTATTTCTTGAAAATATGCTATTTTTATTTATTATAAAACATTTTACTAATGTTATATATAAATAAGACTTGTGTTTGAAAAGCTATTATTTCTTACTGACAGTAGTGAAAGAAAAAGGAAGAAGTTCTTAACTAATTTCTAGATGCTATGAAAATATTTTGAAGAAGTTTTAAAAATAAGCCTCATACTAGAATGCTAACCTTCCATAAATATTTTTTCCCTGTGGAACATTCAATAGCATGAAAACTCTGGCTGAAATCAGCGCGTGCATGCACACACACAAATATTAGGTTGTTGTCAACCAGAGCAGAGTGCCTACTAGAAATATTTAAAGCAGATATTGATTGAGATACCACCTTATAGTCTTGGCAGCTAGATGACTCTTACACTGAACTGGGAAAGCCAAAAGGCTAAATTCTCCGAAGAGGAGGGTGTTCAAAAACCTGCCTAGGCTCATGACCCAGGAGCAGTCTCTTCAGAGTACTTCTGAGTGAAATAGTCTATTATTGATTCAACAGGATTTCTTGCTTTCCTTGTCTTTAGTTTCCTCTGTTGTCCTTCAGTTCAGTCACTTGGGGCTTTTCAGGAAATCTCAAAGAGGAAGTATCTGATCTCTTGCTTTGCAATTTCTATTATTCCCAGCCAGAATACCTTGTTAAAGTGTGAAGAAGTCTGAGAACACAGGAGTAATTCAAGGATGAAGAGCATTAAAAGAACACTGTATACATGTTGTGTATATATATAGTGTGTGATTTTGTGTATTTTTTTATATTTTTTTATATATGCTTAAAAATCCCCTGCAATATTCTCACAAAGTTTAAAAAGCTGTCAAATGCACTGTCAAGGCTGAATGTCAATGAAAGCAGAGAATTCTGACTGATGGAGGTGTATGGTTAAGGTCACTTCAGCCAACTTCTGTGCTGTTCTTGTTAGTAGGACTACAAACAGCCTTTGGCGTAGTTTAGGGGATTAACTTGAGAGGAGGAGCACTTGTAATGTAGTGTGCGAGGATACCGTCATCTTATACGGAGCTCATAGCAAGTTTGTCTAAAGCATAGAGCTAGATTTTCAGCGAAGGCAGACTGGTCTCTTTCCTTGTGAAAGCAGTGGGCTATGCCACTTATGTTAGCTGAGTGATCCAAGTCAATTTCTATAAATAAATACCAGCTTAATATGGCTGCTGCTGTCCCATGGCCAATGGAGTCTTAATTGGGGTGCATTTGTTTGTGTTTTTTTAAAATTTGATTGTTTTTTCATTTGTTGGGGGGGGAGGGGCTTTTTTGGTTTTGGGGTGGTTTTTTTTTTTTTGGATGGTGTGTTTTGGTTTTTGGTGTGTGAGTTGTTGTTTTTTTTGTTGTTTTTAAGACCAGTTCTGTTCATCGAGGATTTTATTCACTGAGGTCCGTTCAGAACTGTAGCTCTTGCTAAGCTTTTTAGGAATGTGTCATTTGATGTGGAGAAACACCTCTTTTTAGAATTGAGAAAAATGAAGCAAATCAAATGCTGAAAGACTTTTTTTAATTAAAAAACCCAAACAAAACCAAGCAACATATGATCAATGCTTTTTTTTCCTGAAGGACTGAGCTTACCAAATAGCAAGCACAGAATGCACATGGAAAAAGTGAAATGCAGAGGAGCATTGGAGAAGTTTGGAAGAGAGGAGTGGGGAAGGAATGAAATAGTTTATAACAGTCTTTCTGGTTATGATGAGATTTTTTTTTTTTGTCAATTAGGTACTTAAGAGTATACAGCTTATTTACTCCTTAGTTTGGCTCAGGAGAGAAGATAGAATATTTTATTGGCATTCTAGAGCCATTCACTTCATTCTCACCTTCTTTCTGTTTCTATTGGAAGACTGCTATTTTAATATAGGTTTCTGAAGCAGAAATATGGAGACTTCAGTTTCAGTTTAAATTCACCCTACAAAACAAAGAGCATGAAGATTTGCATTAAAACTTCTTGGGTACATCTGAGCTTCCATCTGTAACAGCACATCTTTGCTCAGTGCAGGTTGTTCTCTGAGTGACAGGTCAAGGCTCAAACGGTTTTACAAGAGTCTGGTTTGGAGCAACTCAGCCTAGGGCTTTTCCAAGTTGCCAGTCCCATTCTCTCTAGATCTTGGTACTTTTTAGTCCCACCTCTTTTTATAGGACTACTCTTCTTCACAAAAGGCGTGAAATATGCTGTAGTATTTTTAATGCTTCTGGCTGTTTATTAATGGTTGATGCTAAGTGGGCACACAGGACAGAATAAGAGCCTCTCTTTCCAGCCAACAGTTAACACTATGTCCCTTTGTAAGTTTCTGACCTAGTGGGTGACAAAAATGCCATATTGTCTAAACACTGTGACTCCATGGTGATAGGCTAGCTAATGAACTTCCTTTTTTTTACCATTTAAGTACATATCGGTATACAGCGGTATAATTTATAGGATTATAAATCCATTTATTTTATAATAATCTTATCAATAGCTGGCCCTATCTGCTTGACTCTAACATGCTTAATGATATTGTCCATGGACCAAAGATCTTGCAGTGTAAGATAAATAATGTGTTTGGGTTCAATCCTTAGAGATAAAAGGCTCAGTAGATTTACTACAGCTGATCTTCCTTAAATTCCTGTCATTTACTAAATTCCTTAGAATTGAGACTTTGCATGTTGTATAGGAAACTTTTTAGAATGATTTTCTGGATGTAATGTAGCAAGTCAATTATATAAATTCATTTCTCTTTTGGTGATTTGTTACTGGCTGCTTATTGATCTCTGATGAAAAAGTATTATGAAAAGAAATTTATGTGCCCATAAACTTGATGGCAGTAGTGATAAACAGGATTTGCATGCAGGTATAGCTGCTGCTTACATTCCCAGCAGAAAGATTATTGCTTCGCTCCAGATGATTGGAACTGAGAAATAGTACTCCACCTTTTATATTCATGAATTTCGTGTGTGTGTGTCTGTGTACATGTGTGCATGCATGGAATATACTCATATGGTATATTAGAGATATTTAGCTCTTTCATGCACATCTAGCGGCTGTAATGCATATCTTCGGTAGATCAGGCCTGGCAGTTCAGATTCATGCTACTGAAACACTTCCATACTGAAAGTGCTCCGCTGTTTTTCAGACTTATATCCATTCTGCTGGGGCAATATCTCCAGTAGGCTGCATCCTTTCTCAGCTTTTTCAAAGGTGGACAGCTGGTTCATAGCTGTACAGTTTATACAGCTGTACAGAAAGGGTTGGAAGTGTCATAAATGAAGTTTTGATTGAAGCTATTACCTCCGAGTATTTTGATCGGTACTACTGACAAATAGGAATTGGATATGAATGTAGGAGTTGATGGTACTTTGAGAGCTCCCCACAGGTATGGAGGACAGGAGATAGTCAGACCTTTCTGCAGAAACCTGTGGTGCAAGGACCATAGGGCTCAGTCAAATACAACGTGGTATCATCAGGGGCTACCATTTGTTGAGTATCATGGTTTAAAGTACAAGTCATAAAAATTGGTGACTTACAATAACCTTGTGATCCATGCTCAAGGTGTTAATCATCCTCACAGTACATTAACTAGTCAGTTTTATCTGTGCATCAATCTCCCACAAAACGATGGGAAAAACAACATCATAGTAAGACAGCCCAACATAATAATTAATATGCAGTATTAAATATCTCGTAAGCAGACAGTAAGGAAAAGAAAGCTCAATCATTACATTGGATTTAATTTGCTGAGGGAAACAGCCTTCACACCTGAGCCACAGTCACAGCTTGGTTTTCTCTCAATTAAATCCATGCTTGTCTAAAGCAATGAGGGTTTGGAGGACAAGATCAGGGCACATGCTAATGAAATTCCCTGCAGTACAAGGGCATTATGCAGAAACTGTTACAAGGTAGAGACCACATAATCTGTATTTAAAATTCTCTCTAAAGCAATGAATGTAAGAGCTTGGTGAACATTAGATGTAGACCATGCTATTAATAATCAGAGTTGTTTTCCCAAAGTAAAAATTCTAAAACTATAAAAGTATGTTTGTGACATGTTTAAGGACTGAAAAATTGGGAATGTTTATATTTAAAATATTTACTCATAAAATACTCGTATTTTCAAGTTATAGCATCAAAATATAGATTTTTGTCTGATATTGCCACTCAAGAGTACTTATCACAAGATATTTTTATACCTACCCTTTTGAAATCTAATGTAACAACAAAAAGTTGCTGCTTACTTCTACCCAGATCTATTTTGAATTATTCCCTTCATACTCTATGTTGTTGGCAAAATCAATCTATAGCACTATGAACTACTGCAATATTGCTCTACTAATTAGGTTTTCTTGCCAGACTTTTAGAGTTTCTGGCACTATCACGTAACTCCCAGAGAATCTCGAAGCTGGGGCTTCCAGAAAGTCACAGTTACTACTACTGATTGCTTATCTTTTCCTGAAAACCATGCCTTGGAAGGATGATGAGCAATTGCATTCAGAAAGACTTTGAGGTATGCAATCGCAGGATGTTCTTCAATTTATTTTTTTTTCCTCAATTATGGCAAAACAGTTTTCAGGAACTTTTTCAAGGTTATTCATCTGTATACACTTATAAGCAAGTACTCCTATTAAACAGTTCTCCACCAAAAGTGTATACATTTGCATATTCCTTCCCTGAATCTTCCTTCAATTAACAGAATTTTAACTGTTTCAAGTCATTACTAACTAATCAATTTTCTCCCATGCTATAGTGCATTATTTTCTTCTGTCTGTAGCTCTAACCTTAAGAACTTCATAAAAGAAATCCTGAGTAGCTTAAGAAGTTTGTTAAAGCTAATGGGAATACTTTCATTTGCCTCCAAAATATTAATTCTGAGTTCTGTTTTTTTTTCAGCCAAAGTCATGAAACTTGATATTTGGCATGAGGGGAGAAATATACGATTACAAATTCACAACTCTAGGAATCCCATCCTGATTCTGACTGGCTTTACACTAGCTTCACTCCAAGTAGTTAATTTAAATAGAAATACAGTGCAGTCAAATAACTATAACTGGAAACAGGACACCCATTTTCAGAGTTTGTTTCTGTGGAAAATACTGAATTAAAAATATTAGAGATGAAAAAAGAGTGTGTAAGAGGTCAATCAGTTTATCTTTTCCCTTCCCTGCTATCCTGTCTGCAGGTTTCTCTTGAGTCTGTCTAGTTTTATGCAGGGGGTCTAGATGACCTATTTCCCTCTACCTCAGGACACTTTGTCAGGTGTTCGGCTATTTTTATCATATTCTTAATTTGATCCAACTTGTACTTGTCATATGTCACATTTATGTCACTGCAATTCTTTCTCTAGTCTTGGTGTTTAGACATGACAAAAAACTTCCTAGCTGAGCCTGGTCATTGGGCTCTATCAGTAAACTGAATTTCAAAATAATGAACTGGGTTTGAAAAAGGAAACAAAACCTTCAAGAAAGGATTAAAAACCAAAATCACCACCCCCCACCCCCCCCCCCCCCCCCCAAAAAAAAACCCCCGAACCAACCAAAAAAACCCAAATAAACCCCCAACAAAATCATCACCACCATTTGTTGATAGCCACTTAGGATTACATGTTTTGAACATGCTGATGTACTTCTGCCATGAACAGTGCTTAACTAGGCTATTTAGAGATTTCCTATTTAATCACTTAAGAAATCTCCCAACTAGTAATTTACACTTTGGTGTGGTTTTGGGATTTGGTTGGTTTTCTGTTTGGTGGGGTTTTTTTTGCTTTCTGACCTTGTCCAGTTTGTGTAGTCTGACTAGCCATCAAGAAATGGACTATCAACTCTGTGCTTATGGTACATTATTTGCATATAAAGCCCAAGGTAGCAGTGGTCTCTTCATAGAATCATAGGATATCCTGAGTTGTAAGGGGCCCATGAGGATCATTGAGTCTGACCCCACAAAGGGCATCATGTTAAACCAGATATCTAAGTGTTGTCTAAATGCTTCTTGAGCACCAATAGGCTCAGGGCCATGACCACTTCCCAGAGGAGCTTGCACAAGTGCTTGACCACCCTCTCAGTGAAGAATCTAATCTGAATTCTGCCTGACACAGCTTTAATCCATTCCCTTGTTTCCTATCACGGGATGCCAGAGAGAGATGATCAGCACCTCCCTCTGTGTTCCACCTCATAAGGAAATCGTGCACAGCAATGAGGTCACCCCTCGGTTTCCTCTTTTCTAAGCTGGACAAACCCAGTATCCTCAGCTAGTCTTCATAAGTCATGCCCTCTAGTCCTTTCATCATTTCTGTTGCTCTCCTTTGGACACATTCTAATATTTTTATATCCTTTTATTCTGGAACTCAAAACTGCACACAATGTATACCATATCCCATCAAAGACGTAGTCCTACTAATTTCTCTCCATTTTTCACTCATATGACTCTTTGAAACTACTATTTCTCACTTTTCTTTTGCATTGATTGTTTTGGCTGTTTTGGATTCTTGTGAAAGTAAATGGTCCACCACTTTTTTCTTTTTTCAAAGGCTCTATCATAACCCCACAATTGAAAATTCATGCTGGCAGAAAAAATTTGAAAATTATAAATTCTTCAGACTGTGAAATGTGTACAAGTCAGTCTCAGAATGTTTTTATAGCCAAGCCCAGCTTTGGGATACCATGTTTATGCCACTTTCATGGAATTGTCTTGAATCTCCTAGCAGTATCGATAATAATTCTCAGTAAGACCTGAAGACAGACTTGTGTGGAATAAATAACTAATACTTTTAGGGGCCCTGGGAATTGAGATTGATGGTATGGCAATACATGATTCTGCAGATTTAAATATGCAAAGACAAGCAGAGTAAAAGATATAAGAAGATTGGCAAAAAATAAAGACAATAGGTTTTTTTAAAAAAGTCTTAAATTATGTAATACCTGTAGTATAAATTGATTTAATTATTACATCTTTTTAAAGCACAAAATAAATTAATTCCTTCTACCTCAAACTATAAAATAAGACTCAGAGCTACAGTCTATCTAAGTCAGAAGATGAAAAACTAAAAAGGGATGGCTCTGCAAAGGATTTTTCTGTTGTGTATAAATCTGAAAAAAAGAAACAAAACCCCCGCATCAAGCACTAAAAATTATCCTAGAAATAGAAGGATAGTAATCATGTGATTCTAAGGCAAACTGGCAATATCACTGGAACTCTAACCAGTGTTAGTGGTCACAACAAAAGAATTGAAAAATGCAGAGCAACAGATCAGTGCAAAATGTTTCCATGTTAGAATTTGACATGAAATAGTTGACATGTTTTTGTTGTATTCTGTTTTTTTTTCTGATGCATAAGTGTTGTGATAATACAAATCATTATTCATTAACTCACTCTGATCAGAATTACCCCTAAGGGGATCTAAGAGAAGGAAATAGTGCCTTATACCCACCCAGATTCATTAACAGCACCTGCCCATGACAGACACACCAAGTGGTGTTGGAAATAAAGAATTAGTAAGAAATGGTACTGTGGCTGCATAAATGAGGGGATCGAGCTATGAGTGCACTGAAGCAATGGGAGCTTTAATGGATTTAAGGGTCTGAAGGTGAGTATGGCAATGATCTATATGAATATAACTTAAGATTTTAAAAACTCTTACATGTATTAAGGAAGAAGATAAGAGCTTGGTGGAAATGAACTAATTTTAAATTGTCCAGTTAATAAAAGAAAGAAGGTATCATTTGGTTTGGTTTTTTATTTCCTAAAATTGAATGACTAACCAATTTTTGAGTTTTTTAAATAGAGGTAAATAAAATACATGTCATGTTTGAAGGTGTGTTCTTCATATCATGCCAAATAAAGTTCATATCTTGGGGAGGGAAAAAAAGAAAACTAAGCATTTAAGAGTAACTAAACTTTAGTTTCCAAAAAGTGAGTCAAGAGATTGCTTTCTTTTTCTCTCTCTACCCCCCACTCCCCATGGGATTGCAAGGACAACTGTCCTCCAATCTTTCTCATTCTGAAAAAGAAATCCAAGAAGAGGGCATGTAAGCTGGTAATTAAGTCTGCTTCACACTGTGTGGTTCAAAATGCAAAGCTAAAGCAAAACAGAGAGAAGATCCCTCTGCTGCACCTATTGAGCTGTAGAGAATTAAATTCTTTTTGAGCATCCTGTTATCTCAAAGGAAAGACCGCTTCACAGAAAAACCTGAATAAAATCCCAATAATTACAAATGCTCAGTGGTTTATTAAGAAGTTCTTACAGTGGGACTAAGCCATGCTCAAAACAAATTTAAGTTTAGGGATGGAAAGCAGTCCTTGCGCTCACTGCCCTTTTTACAAACTAACATTTGTGACAGGCATTTAGAGAGAGAAAGTTCAAGGTGAATTCACTCAGCTGTGACTGGCCATGTTTTCCTATTACTATCATCATATGAAACATTTAAGTATTAAATGTAGTATCCAAGAGTATTAGCTGAAAGAGTAAAAACTAAACATAAACCTCTTGAAAACAAACCCGAACAACACTCTCTCCAAAAGAAAACAAAAAAAATCCCCCAAACAGATAGCAAAGTTTCCATATGTGAGCAATGTTTACAAATACTGTCCCGAGGCTTCCTCAGTGGGGAGCCAGAATTAATAGGATATAAAGTGATCTCATTTGTGAAGAAACACTAAACAAATATTTTTTTTTAACTAAGAAACTGCTTCTGTCAGTGTCTTTTCTAACAGAAATATTGGCTCTGAAACCAGCTGCAGAAAGTTAGATAATAAACCCTTTACATAGGCTACAATAAGAAACTGGTGATATCCTCTTAATAACAAGCTTGCAAAATAAGAAGGTTATAAGGAGTGGCATAGGCAGGTAAAAACTTCAGTAATGATCATTTTATAGACCCAAAGTATTCATAGCTTAACTATGCAATGTGTCTGATTGTAATGATTTTAATTTTGCACAAAGGTACGTCATGGGGAGAAGTGTGTAACTGCGATGGAGGGCAATGAGCACAGTTTCAAGGAGGGAGGAGTACGAAGGCCCTTGGCAGCCTCTGGCTCCCTGTGTGCAGCAGGTTCCCGTGTCAGTCCCTTCCCATGCAAAGGGATCCAGGGACATGGCCCTGATGACCTGGGACACCTAGTGGGATGCTTGATATGGAAAAGTCTTCACAAAGAGGAAGAAATGGAGTTTAAAGTAATGACATGAAGGCAAATGCCCCAAATGTACTCTGAAAGTTTTGGCGTAATCATCAAATGATGCATCACCATTGCAAGCCAATCTGTTTCAGATGTAAAGTTGTTGTACTTTCACAGGTAGGAGTGAGGTACAAGGATTACAGGGTTTTATCTCTGTCGGGATGACGAAAATTTTGAGGGAGCAATGGAAGCAGGTAGTGGAGCATACGTTAATCAGGATACACCATTACATGCACTGAGGCTTCTGTCAGACTAATAGACATGCCCAGGACAGGACATTTGTGGTCTTGCTGTGTGTCTGCATGAACAAGTTATTGCGCAAAGATACGAGGCTGTGAGGATGTTCAAATATATGACAACATACGATCAATCTGATGACATGGGCAGAAACTGGAAATTGAATGTACTTTAACTTGTGGATGATGTAATAATTATTAAGGAAGGGTTGATCAACATACAAGATGATAACCAACAGAAAAGCATACTGTATTTATTACAGTACATATAAAGACGAGCTTTATGTCACAGATATTGGTGCTGGGCTGTTGAATGGACAGACCCTACTGTGAAAACTGTGCTTCTTGTTTGAGCTACTGATTTCCATATTGCTGAATAGCCGTGGGTCCCTATCAAGTGGCAGTTTAAAAATTGTGCATTATGAAGGGAATTAAGCCCTTGAACTCTTTCGGAGGGATACTGTGGATGCTAAATATATGGAGCAAATTCATGTAATTAAAAATCTCTTAGGGACTATCTAATCTAGAGATATCCCTTAGAGCCCAGGAGGGTGAGATTGGCTAGGGAATGATGTAGGTCCTGTTGTAAAAGAGAGCGCCCCAAAAAGAAACGCCCAGCTGTTCTGTCTGGGATGACAGATGGAGGAGTGGAGGGCAAGAACTATGCTTTTGCAGGATTAGGTACCTGCTAGTTAGATCTTGCTGTGTTACATACATTATATAATGATATCGTGTTATAGGGCACTTACTTAATAGAGCTCAGGCATTAAATGAATTACATAGCCTTCATAGATACTTTGTTTTCAAATACGTTTTTGAATAGGGAGATAGTTGTTACTGTGCAAAGAGCAATGAGTACAGTGCCAGGCATGGAATTATTTTCACAGGAGTGTTCTGGCTGGGTGCGAGTAAGATGCAATTCCCCCCCCCCCCCCCCCCCCCCCCCCAAAAAAAAAAAAAGGTGTCAGAGTAATTGGAAATCAAAAAGACCAAACTCTGTCCAAAACTGATTGGAGAATGCAGTGATTCTAGATGGCTCTCAGCTAAAGGATAGTGGCTCCCACCAAAACTTTATTAAATTTGCCAAAATATTTTTTTAAATATTTTTCTTAATAGGGATATGTGGTGGTGGCATAACAAAACAGAGGTTTAAGAGAACTAAGAGAAATCTCCACCATGTTTCAAGTTGCAATATGTCATAACCTGTTATAATACAGGATCTTAATTTCCATAGATTTTTTTGTTGTTATTCTCCCAATACTTACGCGTTTCAGCATTGTCTGTTGTTGTAACTGCTCAGAGTGAATTTCTCACCAGGGCTTCATCTGACAGCTAGAACTTGGTTAAGATTATTAGTGATTAAGATTTTTAGCTTGCGTTTTGTACCCCTTATATCCGTAGCTTTGGATTGTCAGTATCAAGGCAATAACTAAACTAGCACTTGTGATCAAACCAGCAGGAATAAGAGCTGAAGACAAAAGGAGCCTTGTGGAACGACCACACAAATTTGGAGACAAATAGAGATGAGACTGTGAAGGATTAAATGGAGACAGAAGAGAATCTAGAGAGGCAGGAGTAAGGGAAACCATGATATGATAGCCTTTCAGATTTTAATTTGCTGGGTTGGAGCTATCAGATGAGTAGCTGACTTATTAAAGAAAATGTGAGTAGAGTAAGATCTGGGATGGGGGTGACTTTTAGAAACTTTTGCCTTGGAAAGAGAGGTTTTAAAGAAAAATGGACAAAGCAAAAATATCTCATGTTTTCATGTGTAGATATCTGATATTTATGTTTTCAATGTAAAATTTGCACATGGATTTTCTAGGATGTAAGGAAAAAACATTACAATTTTAAAGGTTTATTTCCTTTTGGATAAACCACTAGACTGATGTTAGTAACTCTTATACTAAGAAAGGTGCTGTTTCCAGTTGTTTGGGGCAGACCTCCGATATTTCACATCCAAAAACTTTTAAAGGTTTGGCCTTCATCGGTTCTAGACAGGAGTAAATATTAGATTGATTGTCAAGTACATGTTAGTTACTGAATAGGGACGAAGCAGTGCTATATCTAGTCAGTTGGCCCAAAGCCAGTAAAATCTTATTTTATCCAGATTTTTACTCTACACTTGCTAAATTAATCTCTGTGAAAGCCACCAACTGGAAGGAGCAGGAGAAGTGGTGCATGGGGGAGGTATGCTACAGCATATGCTCTGGTTCTGCCCTTGAATAGGACAGTTCTGAAAACAAATTATATAATGTGTTGACAGAAAACTATAATCCCTGAGGTAAATTTGGCTTTGGAAAATATTCTCTAAGAATCATTTGACAGGTCCTTTGAGAACAAGGTTATGGTAAGAATGGTATCTGATACACTGTTAGCAGATTTGACTCTATCCAATCTTTTTTAAAAGACCTGAAGTATCCATGATTTATAGTTGATATAGGGCAAATACTATAATATGTGCTTAATTTTGCTGGGAAAGAGAGAAAGCTTTTCAACCTACAGGGTCTGTTCTAACACATTTTGTTCTTGATCTTACATCTAACAAAAAGGGTCCCATTCTGCTAAAAGTCCTGCTGAGAATTTGGTCAAACTTAGCTCTCAGCTGAACTGTTAGAAATCTAGAATTACTGCTTCAGTCAGTGAAGTCTATGTGGACTTGCACAAAAATTACTGACAGAAGAACCTGACTCAGTATTACCAAGTGGTGTGTATTTTTTAAATGACTGGTGTCAAACTTACAGTTTCCTTATTGATGTAAGCTAGAAAGATAATAAGTGGAGAAGAGCACGTGGTGCTGGGGCACGGCTCGTGCTTCAGAGGCTTGTTTTCAGACGTCCCTATGTGAGACTGTTTTAAAGAGAGTGCAGTTTCAACAAGGAAGGTGTAATACTGTTATTTTGCGACTAGCTGGATTCCAGTGAAATGAAAACTGTATAACACTACTTACATTTTAAACGCCTTGTTAGTAATATGAAGAGTATTATATACTACTGTATTTACGATGATTGCCTTTTAACTGCTATTCGGTATATGAGCCCAGGACCGCAAAGTTCATTTGCTCGAGACCGTTATCACCACAAAGTGGTTGTCATGGCTGATCTCTGTCAGGACTGATCACATGTACGTGTATTCTGTAGCTGACAAAGTATGATTGCCACTTTAAATTTCACATGAAAAATAGGAATTCATATAACAGGTGGTTTTGAGTGTTTCTCTTGTATGAAGATGCATTAAACCTCCCAGGGAGTTAATAAACTCAAGAGTTTAGTGGAATTTGGGAATAGTCATTAGCAATCTGCAGAGAAGGTGAGAGAGTTCCGGACAAGCCCAGAGGGTAGGTGGCAAGCCATAACATGGTGGAGGAAAGGCCAGTTCCTTTTTTGCAGGTGCTAACTCATGTGGAGGGAATTGGATGTGAATAACCAAAGGCCTGTGGTGCTGAAAAGTGGGAAGTGTACTCAGATATAGAGAGTATTTGGAAAACTAAAAGTTCAGTGCAAATTGTTCATTTAAAAACTGTAGCATGAATTTTGACATTTGATAGTCTTCCTCATTTTCTTATCAGGCCATCTCACGTTATAAAATAAAAAGAGGGTTTTTTTTCCCCCTCATGCTCATCCCTGCAATCTCAGTCTGAAAATGGAAAGTCTAAGGAAATACTTTCTGGGTCCTGCATAATTACAAGTAGTTTTGATTTGGTGTTGATCCACTTCTATTAGATCCAGATTAAATTGATATTATGAGGGTTGAATCAAAGCTATATGCATGTGAATTGCAGTATTCACACAGGTTCTGCTTTAGCAAAACACGCTGACACATGCTTAACTTGTAGAATGTAGTAGCTATGCTTAAGCTTGCTCATAGAAACATATGCGTGCTTTGCTGAAAATGAGCTTGAAGTTATTAATGTTTTTAACGCTACTTTGTGCCTTGAAACATAGGCGGTGTACACATAAAGGCCAAAAGTTGTAATTCACTGGCAGAAGCCATTTAGAAATGAAAAGGCTCTTCAAAAGCTTTGTGGAAAAAATTGATACTTTACAGCAGATGGGGTTTTGCTGGTTTATTTTATGTGTTCCTCTTATTTTTTTCATATTTGACTGCACGATAGCACTGTTTGCTCTTTGATAATTCCAGTGGATTAAATGGCAATTGAATATCACTGAGAAGCCTTTCTTTTAGGTAAGAGTGAAATATCATGGTTCACATTCAAGTTCTTGCATGCTTGAAATAAAGGAACATCTCACCGTTCTTTGGGTCCACATTTTAGTTATCCATACTTACAAACTTTGTATTGTAGAGAATTTGATTTATTTATTCTGAGTAGCTGAAAATTTGTTGTGTTATTAGACACTTACTTGGCTCACTGGGACCAGCTATGACACCTCAAGCATAACCCAGCTTTGAAAGGAGTGCAAAATGGCAAAGATCCTTTTACAAACTTCACATATATCATATCAGAAATATTCCAGTGTCAAAGAAACGTGTTCCTTCTTGCATAGTCTGTCTGGACAGATATTACTATTATTTCTATTTCAATTATTATTTCACTAAAATATACATTTTAAAGAAGAGTGAGCAGAACATTAGAGCACAGCAAAACAATGCTGACAGTAGCCTAATTGACAGAATAAACAAGATTTTTTTTTCTGATTCTCTTATTAACTTTGTTCCATGTGAAATGCTGAAAGGATTAAATTGATCTTCCTGCCAGTTTTAACAGGAAACTATTATTACTGGTGATGGTTTGTATTTGCAAGCTGACTTTTACTGCCTGTACATTCTCTTGTGGCATGGAGAGCTATCCACTCTGGCAGCCTGGGGCCTCACAAAGTAGTAGTACATCTTTTTTTTTCTACCTCATTTTTGTTTGATGTAAATATTTGTATCTTTTTAGCTTTTTTTGTGCTTTTCTAGTTTTATTCCAGTAATAACAGCTGTCGTCCCAGTGGTTTCTCCTCCAGCAAAGACAGCAGCAGTTCTTGCTCTTGGTACTGCATGCAGACTGGGCATCAGGAAGTATGTTAGGAGCTCTGAAATTGTCATGCTTCCTCCATTGTAACCAAGCCTATATGACCCTGTCCCAGAAATGACAACTCTTTATTCTCTCAGAGTGCGGAAGGCTTGAGGTGGTACTTTTGCCCTGGTATTGTGACTATGTCCAGCTGCCCTATTGAGACAGCAAGATTGTCATAGCAAAAAAATCTTTTTTGCTTTGAGAAACGTATTCTGTGTTTTTCTGTGAAGTACTGGAACTTTTTTTGAAAGTTCTTTCACTTTCTTTCAGTATTCTGTTCTTACCTACAAAATGTTTCCACTCTGCATTTGTGAGGTCTTTTATGACATTCATTTGGTCCTTGCAGGGGAATCTTTTACCTGCACAAGCTCAAACCAAGTCAAAGTCCACCTTGAGGAGACCATGGTGGATGAAGTTGTGGTATAACAGGATCATGCTCAGAATAATGATCCCTCTTCCAGTTTCAATAGAAATCAGAGGTACTTCTCTGCAATGTAGAATTTTAATTCCGCTCACATTCTTTATTGATTTCCAGTGCTCAAATCCTATTTTATTGATGTATCCTCCCCACTAACTGCAAAATGTCAACACAGTTTCCAAAATATTTCATCTTTTCTATCACCAAATTCTATTCAATTAAATGTATAGCATCAGCAAACATTAAGACTCCAGAGGAAATAATGCAGTATAGTTTTTTTGGGGTGGTTGGTTTTTTTTTTACTGTCCAAGTAAATTCATTCAAATGAGGTACAGTAAGACAACTGTCACTGACAGCTTTTTCAGTAGCTGAAAATACCTGTGGAGCTGCTGAGTATCATTCGTATTTTAGACCAAGTCACTCTTAGATAATTGTTTGGCCAAATTGTATGACCTGACAATTTATGTGACTTCCAAGGAGCAGAGTAGCTGTGAATGGGATATACTTAACCACTGTCTGTGCTGGGATTGATTTTTGGTCTGATGTTTTTCTTAACGTATCTTGACTAAGAGCTAAATTCTGCTGCTTTACCAATGTTAAAGAGTACAGATAACATGAGTTCAACAGTGTTTGCTTAAAAAAAAAAATGACATTAGCTAGTGTGAAAAAAGATGGTAGAGTCATGCTATACAATATGAGCCAATTTGATCTGCATATCAGGAAAAATGAGGATGTCATAAAAAGAAAAGAAAAAAACATATTTTAATTTTTTCCTGTGTTGGAAATATTCAACAAGGAGCCACCTGATCCTTGGAAACTTATTCAAAACCCCAAGTAAGCTGCAAAGATGTGTTAAGATGACTGGACAGTGGCAAACTCACACTGTTCAGGTGTCTTGCTCCAAAAGCCCATAGTGCCTGGGGCAAGGGTGTTTGTGTGTTTGTTGGCACATAGTGAAGCTCCGGTTCCTCCAGCTCAGTGGGTATGAAATGAAAGATTGTTCTGCTGAACCCTACTCTTCAGATGTGTTTTTTATCCTTTTCTTTAAGGACCATATGCATTTGAGCCGCACCTCTAAACCTGCTCCTCCTCTCTGCCCTACCAGACAGCCAAGTTCAAGTCATGCAACCATAATTCAGGTGCCTAGAGGAGAATACATAGGGAAGCTGAGTCAGAGCTCTTCTGCAGCACACACAGAGTACAGCTCATCCGCAGATTTTGGTGGCTGTGGGCAAACATCATCAGACCCACATGCATTCCCTCCTGAGCACACTGAAGAAGATATGCCCCTTTCTGTCCCAGAAGAAGCCTCCCTGGTGAGGGCGAGAGTAGAAACACAACCTGTAGAGTTTGGAGCCCCAGTTTCTAGCTTTCTGTACCAGCTTCAGTGAAGCTGGTCCTGTAATATAGATTTAAAAGGATTGCACAGGCAGTGACTCAGACTTGTTGATTTAGGGTCAGGTTAAATCAGCCCACAAGAACTTGAGTGCAACAGATATACTTTATCTGACCCACTTGAAAAGATCAGATTTAAAAGGAAGATGACTGAAATACAGCAAATGAGAGAGGAAAAAAATGAGCTAAGAATCTGACCTATACTAAATTTTTCAGTGCTTTTTCATTGAAATCAGTTCACTTTACACAATAGGTCAAGGGAGCGACATAATCTTTCCAAGAAAAGCTTGAATTTCAACCTTTTCCCCCCAACCTGGCACAAGCCACGAGCTTTCCTTCGTACCTTGCTCACTTAATTCTAATGCCAAACAGGACATCCATTTTTTACTTAATTACTCTGTATCTGGGGCCTAATTCCCTTGGTCAGATTTTATGACCAACTTAGACAAACAACACATAGTAATTTAATTTTATTAGGTCTGTGATCAATTTTTTATTACTCAGGACTTGATAGTGATGATAAAAACTAGGGTGCATGAATAAATATGGAAAGGGTTTCAGCCACTCATACAAGTGATACATTTCCAAGCGACTGCAGGACTCTGTTTCTCTTCCTTGACTTTGAAGAGAGGATCGCCCCATTGGAACTGCCAGCTGCAGGCAAAAGAAAGAGCTTGTCTCTTTTTTTTATATGATCTCTTTAGTGTCCTCAAAATTACGAGAACCTCTGTGAATAGTGTAGATGGCCAACTATTAATTATGTCAGGTTAGGTGGGGAGGAATCCCAGGTTGTGTTTTGCAGGCTTTGCTTACCCTCATACATCCTGAAACAGAATTTGTGGTGGTATTGACTCCCCTTTGGTTTATGAACTTGCAGCATCTCCCAGATCCTTCCCTGCAATACAGTTCCCTGGGCAGGCACCTCCCTTCACACAGCTCATCTTTCTTGTGTACATGCAGCAACTTGTATTTGTCACTTTGGAATTTTGTTGGTTTTTTTAAGATTATTTCCTCTGTCAAGATTATTTCAAACTCTAATCTTGCTTGTCAATGTTACCTGCAGTCCCTCTTGACTCTGTGTCAGTTATCTAGTTAATTTTGCATCCATCTAATAGTAATTTCTAAAGCTTCCCTATGAGAATGCCATGCAAAACTGCGTCAAAAGCTTTACTAAAAACAAGGTATATGACACCTACTCTTTCTTTCCTGTTCACACAGTCTGTCCTGCAAGGAAACTTGGCTGATTTGACATTCGTTCTTGACAAACACATTGGCTGCTGTTAACCTCCTTGCTACTGTCCAAGTGCTTACTTTTTAATAAAAGTTCCAGATTTTTTCTGTACATCGATGTTAAGTCAATTCATCTCAAATTGTCCAGTTTCTCTGTTTTCTTCTTTGAACCCTAAAAGAAAGAGGTTCTCTATATAAATATATTATTTGTGGCATAATAGACCAGAAGTTTGGAGTAGTCATGGCTTTTGTCTTGGTGAAATTCTATTAGCCAGAGTTCAGGTTTGTGAAAGAGAATTGTTCAGAGGCAGGCTTTTGTCTTAGTCAAAACCCTTTGATTTTGGTGGAAGAAATGATTAAATAATTTGAATTTGAGGTAATTTGAGGGTATTCCTACAAACTTTTTTAAGCAATACTGTCTTTTGTAAGAGTCTGGTTAGGAAGAAAGGGTAATTTCCTTTAGAAAGAACAATGTGATTTAGCACTAGTGGAACCAGGATGTAGGACTGTTATTACAAACAGTTTTGGCAGCATATGAATCTGAATAGTTTATTGCCTGATGCAGGCCAAACTATTAATGTTTGCAACAAATAATACCAAGTTTGAGTAAATCTCTATTTGAAGATATGCTTGGGCCTTTTAAATGTTGCCAATAGAGAGCAACTCCTGTGGGTTTTGGTTTTTTTCTGGTGCTTTGTTTCTCATTGGAAAATACTGATTCAGAAATGCCAACTATTTGCAGGTTTTCACAGGAACGTACTTAGGTAATAAAATTTTTTATGGTGTGGTGGATTGACCGTGGCTAGATGCCAGGTAGCCACCAAAGCCACTCTGTCACTTCCCTTTTCATCTGGACAGGGGAGAGAAAATATAACAAAGGGCTTCTGGGTCGAGATAAGGACAGGGAAAGATCACTCACTAATTACTGTCATGGCCAAAACAGACTCAACTTGGGAAAATTAAGCTGAAGGAGGGTCGATTTAGATTAGATGTTAGAAAGAAATTCTTTACGGTTATAGTGGTGAGGTACTGGAACAGGTTGTCCAGAGAGGTTGTGGATGCCCCATCTCTGGAAGTGTTTAAGGCCAGGTTGGATGAGGCTTTTGGGCAACGTGGTCTAGTGGAGGGTGTCCCTGCCCATAGCAGGGGGGATTGGAACTAGGTGATCTTTGAGGTCCCTTCCAACCCAAACCATTCTATGATTCTATGCAAATTAATTTAATTTATTATCAATCAATTCAGAGTAGGATAATGAGAAATAAAAACAAATCTTAAAAAACCACCTTCCCCCACCCCTCCTTTTTTTCTGGGCTCACCTTCACTCCCTATTTCTCTGTCCTCCCCCTCCAAGCAGCACAGAGGGACAGAGAATGGGGGCTGTGGTCAGTTGATCACATGTTGTCTCTGCTGCTTCCTCCTCCTCAGGGGGAGGACTCCTCACACTCTTCCCCGGTTCCATTATGGGGTCCTTCCCATGGGAGACAGTCCTCCACCAACTTCTCCAATGTGAGTCCTTCCCATGGGCTGCAGTTCTTCATGAACTACTCCAGCATGGGTCCCTTCCACAGCGTGCAGTCCTTCAGGAACAGACTGCTCCAGTGTGGGTCCCCCAGGGGGTCACAAGTCCTGCCAGCAAACCTGCTCCAGCATGTGCTCCTCTCTCCATGGGGCCACAGGTCCTGCTGGGAGCCTGCTCCAGTGCAGGCTTCCCATGGGGTCACAGCCTCCTTCAGGTGTCTCCATCTGCTCTGATGTGGGGCCCTTCATGGGCTGCAGGTGGATATCCGCTCCACTGTGGACCTCCATGGGCTACAGGAGGACACCCTGGTCTTCTCCACAGGCTGCAGGGGAATCTCTGCTCTGGTGCCTGGAGCTCCTTCTGCTGCTGCTGCTGCTTCACTGACCTTGGTGTCTGCAGAGTTGTTTCTCTCACATATTCTCACCCCTCTCTCTGGCTGTAATTGCTCTTGATGCTGTTTTCCCCTCCTTAACTATGTTATCCTAGAGATGCTACCGTCATCACTGATGGGCTTGGCCTTGGCCAGCGGTGGGTCTGTCTTGGAGCTGACTGACATGGGCTGTATCAGACATGGGGGAAGCTTCTGGCAGCTTCTCACAGAAGCCACCCCTGTAGCCCCTCTGCTACCAAAACCTTGCCACACAAACCCAATATACTTGGAATACTATAAAATTGTGGTTTGGGGTTTTTTTTTTCAGCCAGTTCAAAACCCACTTTATTGCACTGTTTATAATTTTAGGGTTGATACAAATATATATGTATAACACACCACACAAAATATTCGACTTACAAAATGCTTGGAAAGTGAAAGATATTATATTTGTTTAGCCCAGAAAGGAGAGGCTGGATGGAGAAGTTTCAATAGTTTATAAGAATTAAAAGGCTATGAAAAAAGGAGTAATTACCTTAATTTTAAGAAAATCTGATTTAGATTAAGTAAAAATTTGTTAATTATATGGGTATTTAAGAACCAAAAAAGGCTACATGTGGAGGCTGTGAAGTGCCCTTTACTGCAGAATTTTAATTATGGGTTAGACAAATATCTTGCATGGACAGCATAGTTATACTTGACCTTGTATCAAGTTTCAGGGCATAAATGGGATGGCTTCTTAAGGTTCCTTTCAGGTCTTTTATTATTTTTGTAATAAATATCAAAGTGGTCACATCTAAAATAAATATTTTGAAAAAGCTAAAATGACATAGATGTTATCTTCATGCATTGTTTGATTATAGACCCAAACCTCAGTATGTACTATGGAATAGAAACTCTAATTTTTCCCTAAACCTAGTTGGCATTTGGAGAAAATTTCAGCTAAGATTGTATCTATTTGTGACAGAATTTATAATGATTGGTCAGTAAAATATACCTATTTTCAAAAGAGCTAAGCTTAGATCACATGTGACTACTCCTGTTCTGATCTTTCTTATTGCAGCTCTATAGCAGCACTGCTGAACTCCACTGAATCAGAGTTGCTGCTAATTTTCACAATGTGAAAATGTTTTGGTCTGGTTTCTTGTTTTATTTTTCTCATCCTCTGTTTTACTGTTACTGAAAACCCATGTATCATACCAAGATCTTATCAGATTATAAAAGAAAAATGTATGTAAATTCCACCCATAGTGTGTAGCCAATCTGAGTTATACTTTAACATATATCATCCCACTGATGGAAGGAAGAATAGCTATTGACAGATATTGGGAAAGGAAATTTTGAACATGCAAAGCAACATGAATATTGGAGCATAATATGTAACAATGTAAAATGCCCTTCAGATTCTCAAATAGATTCATGGTTTTCCACATCAGCCCATGCAATCAGTATTGCTTTGTCACTGACTATTATTTAACACCATAGTTTAGGCTTCTAAAAGCTGTGATTAAAAGCATTCTTCCCACAAATATACCTCAAACTAATTGGCTTTCTCTGATAGAATTTACCTAACCAAGCCCGCATGATTTCATCTGTTCAGGGACACATCATTGCATCTGGGATGAGGGGATGAATCATGCCTTCCATCAAAGAAAATGAATATGATGCATTATTATCTCTTGTTTGTATGGCACCAAGAATGACCCAGGTGCTACCGAGGTAGGTAATAAAGCAAAGGGGAATGAGCTCCAAACATAAATGATCCTGTTCTGCACAAAAGTGGATCCAGGCATAAGAAGGGAATGAGCTGAAAGAAAAGCGCTAAGTAGTTTTTAGCCTGAAGACTCAGCAATTATTATGTGGAACCCATTAGTGCTGTGATGTACCAGGGTGCAGGATGACATTATAGGCCTGACCCTCCGAATCATTACTAAGGTGACGACACTTCTGCAGAACTGAGCGTGTCTCTCCTGGAAGCAGTAGTTATTCTACACAAAGATGGACCAATACCCCTCTCCTCAAATGTATCAAAGGAGAGAAATTGCAGAATCATGCACTCTGTGCACGTATGAATAGACTTGTTTTGAATACAACTATCATGACTTTAATAGGCAGTGATTACAAAGAGATTATGAAACCTGAACCCATGCTTTATGACTGCCAAAACAGCATACAGACAATATAAAATGTTGGGAATAAAAATGCAAAATTGTTGTCAACTGTAATTTCAGAAACTTCACAATTGACAGTAACTGCTTAAAAAAAAAAAGCATCCTCATTAATGAACTCTGCTGTGAAAATTCTTCTGCATATAAAGTATAATTTTGAGAAGAATTAACATTTTTCATATAAAGAGAGGATTCCAGTGGCTTTAACAAGCGATATAATTGATTTATCCTTGTATGTAGGGGAATGCAAAAAATAGTTCCATAGTTTTAGTAGCTGAGACTTAGTTACTGTAATGCGCAGGACCCTATGTTCTGTAACAGCCATAAAATGGAAGCTGGCAGAGGCCGTCCAGTGCGTGTGGCAGTCCTGGGTGCCAGGAGTTACCCTCTACTTTCCAGTGAAATGAACAGCCCTGCAAGTACGTGCTCTCATCACAGAAACATCATAACATTTATTATGATTTGCAAGGTCTTGTTTTATTTGGTTTTGTTGCAGGTTTTTTCCCCTCCTTTTGGGAGAAAATAGGGGGATGTCTGGATCTTCTTTGTTTCTGATCAAAGTAACAATTATTTGTGACTTACATTACAGCACACTATTTTCATAGTACTAGGGAGAGTATGCAAAAGTATTGCATGAGCTTATGTTTGAAGCAGTCAAACCTGAATAATAGAGAAGAGGGAAGGACAGGAAAGAAACTGCAAACAACTTGTGTTTTTACTGCTTTTAATCTACTTTTTGGAATGCAGCTGGGTGAGCTATAAATGAGGCAGAAAACTATGCAGTGAAAATGTAGCCATTGACAAACATTCAAAAATTAATAAGGACCTCAAAATTGAGCCCATAACTTACAGGATGTTTAAGAAACTTCCTGTTCTTTCTAATGGAGCTTTTGAGCTTTATAGGGGATGTATTTTCAGCTTCTCTCTGTAGTTATGAGGATTTTTCTTTTCTTCTGTAAACTAGAAGTTGACCTTCTCACAAAATCATCATATTCTAGCATTTAAAACTTTGCTCGGAGTTTTGAAATACCCACTGTTGCAAAACTGAGAGACTGGGCAATAATAGATGGAAATCCATAGCAATTAAAAGCAGATAAGCCAAAGCAGAAAGAAGAAACTGAAGGAAGGGGAAAAGAAAGTGACAAACTCAGAGATGAAAGCTGTGATTTGCCCCCTCTAATAGTTTACCTCAGATACGTTGTTGGCCACAAGGAACAGATATCTTGTACCTAAGAACCAGCACAAAATTCTTCCTGAATGTCACCTTTTGTTTAAGCACTGCTTCAATTTATTTTCCTAGGTTCCTCCATTTAGTGATTTGCAGAGCTGTCAGGTGTTTCTTTTCTCGGCCACAGTGTAAGTCTCCACACGTGGGCTCTTCAGTTCTCCCTGTCTTTGAGAAGAGCCCTCACCTCCTCCCTTTGCACTGTCCTTTTCGTGTGAATCTTGGGGCTTGTGCCAGAGTGCATCATGTACCGAAAGATGACTGACTCTGTGTTGGGGACAACAGAGCTACTGTTGGAAGCATTGGGGACATGCTGTGTTTTTAAGATAGAAGAGGTGAAATAGTGGAACAGGCTGGTGACAGGAAGACAAGTCACCCTGCTGCGTTGTTGTAGTAGGAAATCAAGGAAGTAGGTTGTCTGTGAAACTTCAAAAGAATGTCAGTTTGCCAGTTTTCTTCTATTCTTCTTCTAGATGCTGCTGTGCGCCTCTATGCTGGAGAAATCAATCCACTTCTTGTGAAATAACAAGGTTTCTTGTAAAGATCATCCTGCCTCAGTTTCAGGATCTTTATGTGGCCCTGTGATAGGGTCAGATAAAGCCACTAGCCCCTTGTGACCTACCCATGTAAGGGAAATGATGACTAATTAAAAGGCAAAACTACTGACACAAACACCTGACTTGGAAAACACCAAATGCAAAGCACTACAAAGTGCTGTGTAAAGTACTTCAAAGGAAGACGTTGTAGAGATCCTAGGCTCCTGCAGATTTCTATTTTGATGGGCAGTAATTGAAATTTTGAAGAAGTGATAGAGCAAGTCATAGCAGGCTGTAATATTCATAAACTGACATGTTCTTCAGATCACTGAAATACAAAATGTTTTCTGTTTTACAGAAACTTATTTCAGTAACATAATCTTACTTTGTTTTATAATGGCACACTAGGAAACAACTCTGCCCCAGGAGGGGTGTGGTTAAAATAACACAATACCAGCTGTGATGGTGGTGAAAAATTACCTCTGTATGTATGATTCACACAGTGTCTTTCACAGGTGGAGCAAGATGAAAAGAAATTAATAGTTTTGCCAGATAAGTGATTTTTCTACTCAGGAGGACTACCTGTCTAAATGGGCTTTTCAGCAGACAGGGAAACAGTGATCATACTTTTCATCATTAATGATGGTACTAGAATAATATTTAAAAAAATTGGTTTTCATAAAACAGCCTGAGGTCATGGAATACAGACAAAGTGGGTGATAAATATGTGGGTATAAATGAGTTACTTGTCTGATAATTTAAATGAATAAAAATTATTGAGACTATATCCTCAGTGGGTGAAAATTAGGTTGGCTTAATTGGCTTAAGTAAGCAATGTTGGTTTACTCTGATTTTCATCATCAGATTTAGTGGTTGTAGCTTTTAATCAAAGCAGGACAAGCAGCAGAAAACTAATGTGGACTCTGTGCTCTGTAGCTGACGAGTGGTCACTGTAATCAGGGTTGCTTTGTTTGTTAAATAGCCCATTTGCTTGTTTTTAATATGATTACCTAAAAAAAAAAAAATCACATAAAAAGATGATGGTGGTCGTGTTGTCTTCTGGTTGCCAAGCAATTATAATTCCACAAGAAGCAGAATTTAAAAACTTCTTAGGTTGATTTTGTGCGGCATGAAGACCCTGATGTGAGGATGAGGGCTCTGAGCTGTGGCTGGGCTTTCAGGGGCCCCAGGAGGCATTCCTGCCAGCCAGCTCCGGTAGCTGGGGCCAGGGAGGACCTGTCCAGGGGGCTTCATGGGGAGGCTGGTGCCTTCACTCTTCAACCTCATGCATAAGTAATGTCTCTATCAGCCCCAGGCTAGTTTCCTATGTGAGGAAAAAGCAATATATAAGGTAATGCTGATCCTATTAAAAAAAAAAATAAAAAAAGAATCTGACTCGAATGGAAATAGAAGTACAGAGAAAGTTCTGCCTGCTTTTCCATTTGCCCTGCCTGTGTGCAGACTTCCAGGGTGATTTTACTACAAAATTATTGTTCTTTTTTGCATCTGCACCTTCATTTTAAATGCTGTTTGTTTTGCTATAATTTTGCATATACTGTGGATTTACTCCTACAGCATTAATGGACTTCAAAATAAAGTAAAAAATTTTGTGTGGTAGAAGCTAAATTTAAATAAGCTGTGGCTCTTTGGAATTTTCTTTGATTCAAGTCAATGAAAGACAAGAATTTTACTTTAAAGTTTATCTGTTGCAAGATTTGAAGGCTGACGCATAAGCTTATTTTGATGTTTTTGAGATCTGGAAATATGTGTGGGGGTGGTACTCCTGTCTTGAACTTCACTATTTGTGAAAAGAAGAGTTTCTGCTTGCAGTCTTTTAAAATGGGGTTTTCTGTCCGTGAGTTTCTATTAAAAGTCTGACTTCAATCTTGGCTCCATCTGTGGAATCTCTGAACTAGGTGAAAGTGTTGTTTCAACCAATAACATAATTATTCCATTATGATCTTTCCTTGAAAAAGCCCAACAAAAGTAATGGGAGAAGAATTTGGGCACAGAGCTTATCACATATGCTTTCACAGGCATTGTGGAAGTATAATGTAGTAGGAGGTTAAACTTGCTGGCGGGGTACAGAATCAATATTTTTGTCCTAACTACTTTGTGTCAATAAGTCTTTTCAGATGCTTTTCATATGAACACTTCATTTTTTTTCAGTTAATAAACCAATATCTAGTAAATATCTGTACACACATTTTGTAAAATACTTTCAGAGTATAAAATTTCTTTTTCTTCCCATTTTTAACAAGAAAGCAATCTCATGAATTTCAAAATGAATACTATAAACCTCATATCCCTACGGTGATTAACTGAATGCAGAAGTGATGTAAATAATATCATGCTGGTGGAACTTTTAATGGAATCCTATAACATATGTGAGCCTAGGGGGTTGTGACCACTGAGTTCCTTCTAATTTTCTCTCATTTCTGTATACTGCTGCATTTTTCTGTCATTTATATGTCAGGTGTGATAAAGCAGAGAGAAGTAACAGATGGCGAATAACCACAGGTAAAGTCATAGTGCTTCACCTTAAATCCTTATTTTTGTTTGCTCTTCTGCTGGAGCACTAGCCCTTGGTTTGGCTTGGAAACTACACCAATGTTCATGAGCTCCCTGACCTCAGTCCAGGCCTTAATTTAAAGGCCCATGGGGGGAAAGATGAGTCAGTGGGATTGCCCCTGGACCAGGACTAAAAATTAGAAGTTTATATTTTTTTATGACAAGTTCAAGGAAGAGATAGAGAATGATAGCTGGTCAGTCTTCAAATCACCTTTGATGTCTTTGTTAGACCTATAGAAAGTAGAGAATGTTTGGGTTTATGGAGTAAGTTATGTGACAAGTATATAATACATGAGGAGTTTATCCAATACAGACAAACCTTGAAAGAAAAAAAAAAGGTCTGCAAGGAAAGAGGCATTGCTCTATGTGTCACATATGTGTATGTCTGTTCTAAGGCAGAGAACAAGGACAAAACACCTGTGAAAGTGATCTTTGAGTGACAGCTGAAGAGAAGAGCAATGTGAGCACTTATTGGGGTGGGGGTTCACTATGAACTGCCAAACCAGAAGGGTCAGGGTGAAGATTTTGGTGAGCAGTGGACAGAGTAACCCAAGGCACATAATGGTGTGATGGGGGGAGGTTTAACTGACTGAGTTGGGAAAGGAGTATAGTAGGGTACAAATCAATCAGATTCTTTCAATCAGATGGTGTCTCTTCTCTTACTTCATAAGAGAGAAGAAATATTTAGAGAGAGATACTTTTGTAGACTTGATTGTATGTGCTACGCAAATTCTGGCTGATTAATATTAAAGTTGGATTTAGTTTGAATGAGGACAGCCAAGGAATGACCGAGTTTGTGATCTCTGGAAAGGTTCTTACCTTTCAGAGCAGAAACAACCTGGTCCTCCCAAGCAATCAAAAAAAACCTCCAACAAGTGCACTAAAGGAACCAAGACATTTTGCAAAGATAGTTTTCAGCTGCCACAGAGAACTCCTAAATGACTTTTTCTGAAAGTCTCTGGTCTAATTGAAAAAGCAGTTAGAATGATGTCGCAGATCTTTTAAGGAAAGTAATTTCAGGATAATCTAGGGAAGCACAATGCAGATGAAGTTACTACAGACAGGTGCAAAACTGGTTGGAAATCGATATCCAGAGTCATTTGGTCTAGCGTCAAAATGGAAGGCAATGTTCAACAGGGCTTTTCAGTTATGTGTCTTGGGTCTGATTCTTTCCTGTATGCATTTATTTAGGTTTTAATGAATGAGCTAGAGGACAGAATGGTGTGCCAGCTTTCTAAATCTGGAGCATATCTGGAAGAGAATCTGGATGTGTTGGAGGATGGAAACAGAATCCAAAAATTATCTTGAAAAATTGGATAAATACTGTGAAGATGATGGATGAAGTCTGATGGTTATGCTCTGTGGGAGTGAAAACAGGAGCAGGAACAGCTGGCTACCAAGAAGTTCTGCAGGAAGCAATTATGGGCTTCCAGTGGATCATGAGATGAACTTGGCTCTAGTTTGTCTAAAAAGGCAAACTTGCTACTTTTGCTGTGGCTGGAAAGAGTTGTCCTACGCAGTGTAGGGAAACACAATCCAGATAAGGCTGTGAAACTGCTATAAGCAGCAATGCACCCTGCCAGCTGTATAAGGTAATCTTTTGGAGTTACTAAGCAAGCCTCAGCTGCAGTGAGGTGGTTTGCACACTGCAATTCAGGATAGATACAGACAAAAAGGGAGATACGACAGAACAGAAAAGAGAACTATTGGGTATATGGAAATACAAGCTCTACAAAGAATAATGGAATGAACTGGGGAAGAGAAGACTGAAGAGGGGTCTGTCTTAAAAGACAGAAAATGCTGCTGCAAAGCAGAAAGGAACAATCCATTCTCCATGTCCACAGTGAATGAGACAGGAAATAATTGTCTTACATTGTAGCGAGAAAGACTGACACTAGGCATGGGGATGAATCCTGTTAGTGTCAAAGCTAGACAGTTTTGACATGGGAAATGGTTGCCTTTGTAGGTTGTGGAATTTCAGTGATGGAGACTTTCAGAACAGAAACCTGTCAGGACTGATGGTGGGGCCCAGCAGTACAGCAGATGACTGCTTGAGATGTCTTCCAGGCATCTTGTTTTAAAAGTTCCTTTATGGTTTTATGATTCTATAAAAGAAAGCACAAAAAATCAAAATGAAGAGGTTTTGCAAGACCCAGCTATCCTGTTTCTTTGCTTCTCAATGTTCCAGTCTGTTAGGTGCTATGTTACTTGGTAGTCTGACTTTACTGAGCTGGTGCTGTGGCTGTTAGTGATGGAAATGGAACCTCATACATTTTGTTCATTCACATTTGACCTAAGAGTTAGCTTTCCCTATAGCGACTACTTTTCTTTACATGAGGAATCTTGGAATCAGAAATTTCTAATTTACTTTACAGTGTTTTTCTATAGTTCCGTTAGACTGTGTTCAGGAGTAGGATAAGCAGAACTTGCTACATCAAGTTTGGAATATTAAGCATTGTGCAGCTGTCTGGGATTTATATATATATATCTATTTAGGTTTCTAAGAGTCATTCATGTTCTCCCATCTCTGATCCAATTCTAGCTTAGCAACAGCTTTGGGTTTGCTGTGGTTTTTTGGGATTCTTTTTTTGTTGTTAAGCATTATGATAGAAGGCTGTGGAAAAGACTGATCATTTGTGCTGATTAAATGATTATATGATTCTCATATATTTGCTAATCAATTTCAGTTGAAGAATACATCATTGGACAATAAGTCTGTCACATGAATTCAAAAGCTTGACAAAATCTTTTTATACAAACAAGTGATGTTAAATGTGCAGCTGTTATCTGGTATGGAGGCATTGATGAAATCTATGTCTGCAGAACAGTAAATCCACATTTTTATGAAATGATTATTTCATAAAAGCAGCAGGTCTTGATCTTTATGACATTTATTCCCCCATGCTTTTCAAATCAACATTTAATTTGAATTTGCTAAATATTGTTTAGTATTTCTATGGTCTCATGAAGGCAGAAATCCATTCATCATAAATGATACAGGGTTTTGAGCATATTTTAACAGAAATATCCACAGTATACAGTCATTTAAAAACAAATTTGCAAAGTGTTGTTTTGCAACTGAAATGAAATGCAAATGCTGAATATAGGCACAATATTTCAAAAATGACAGATTACACTTCCCATTCTCAGTTGCTAACATTATTGTTATGAGTTGTCATGTGTGGCTGAGCTCTCAGTAATTCTGAATCTTTGTCACTGAGCATACAATTTCTGCAATGTGTTTCTGCATCTAGAGAAGTTGAGTAACACAGAATTGAAAGTTGGTTTCTTGATTCCTTTTATGTTCTCTGAATACTGGAAGTGATCAGAAGTTGATTAAATATAGGGTTCTCTCTATTCAGTAGATCTGGAGCAGGGTGAACTACAAAATTAGGAGGAGGGAATACATGTCCAGAGAGAAAGAGTTTAAAAGACAGAAAAGCTTCCGTTTCTGTGGAAAACACTTGGAGAGGGAGGAAGGGGAGGGGTTTTCCCCACTAATCCTGAGTCTAGTTTGCTGCTAGAGGCTTATTCACACCCTCATATCTCAGGTATTCGTTACCAGCAATTAGGATGGTTTTACTTCATTTTCTGAAGCTGGTAAGGACGATTTGGAATAAAGCTCGGACTTAGCCTCTAGCAGCCTGTCACAGTTTTAGCTCATAGAGTGCAAACTGGTTTACTCTGTGTACCTTTTAAGATCTGGTGAGCACAGCTCTACCAGTTGCTGACCACAGACAGCACTTTAAAAATCAAAGTACTGATAACCAAATTTAAATTAGAGCAACTATTCTGAAAGCATTTCTAGGTTTGCAGAGGTATTTCTGGCAGTCTCAATGCAATGCAGTAATACTTTGCTTTTGTATGCGTGAGGTTGTTCGTGCAAGTCTTTTAGGGTTCTGTTTTTGTGGTTTTTTTCCCCCGATGTTACTGATCAGATAGTAAGTTTGACTGTGTCAGGCTTTCATCTCCTATAATCTACCTGCATTTAACAAAACTACTCCTAGTTTCCATTGCTATAAGTAGAGGACAATCCAATTTAGTTTGCCTATATCTACTTTTTAAAGTGAATTTATATTTTAAAAGAATTGCACAGTTGGGATTAATTTAAATGACCAGTGGACATTGCTGTAGCCTTTGCCAAAGGCAGGAGCAGGCATACTTCTCTGGCTGTTTAAATAAAGGCAACTCTAGGTCCAGAAGTTGTTAATAGGGCAGTTTTGGAAGTTTGCCTCATGCCTCTATTCCCCAAAAGTTTTATTTTGATTTTAGTATCCATAAGCAGCCATTGATTTTTCTAACCCAATTTCCTCCTTGATGTATTTAATATCAAGCCAGATCTGCCATCCATCTACAAATCACTCTGGTTTACAAGCTAGCTCTGCCATCCATCTACAAATCAGAATGAATTTAGTTAGGAAATTAGAAGCAGGCTTAATTTTTTTTTTTTGAAAGTAAAAGATTCTTAAATCACTTCAGCCCTCTCTCATGACTCAACTTGTGATTCTGTTCATTGCAGTTCCTGGCTCATGGACTCTATCAAGGTATCACATACAGCATATTGTAGCTGACTCAAATTCTGGCAATCACAATGGTTGTGTGCGTTTTTTCCTTTTAAAGAAAAAGAATCCTGATTTTTTTTTAATAATTCTGGCAATATGCATTTTAATGACAAGACAAAGAATTAAAATCTATTGCATTAGAAGGAGGAAGCACGTAGTATAACAACAGTATGTCTTCACCAAAGAACCTTAAACTATTTAAAATTAATTGCTACTAATTAATTACTGATTATGTCTTGAATTTCCTTGATATGATAAGCTCCATCATCAAACCTTTTTTCATAAATGTCACTCCCAGAAGTAAAATTGAAGTCTTAGTAAGAATGAAAATATTAAAGTTCAATCATCTTAATTTATGACTTATTTTAAAGATGATTCAAAAGCATCATGATTGTTCTTGTTAAGCTTATGTCAAAGACACGGCTTCCTATGTGTTTCAGCCATAGAAGGATGGTTCTTCACCTTTGTCTTTTGCTGGGAGCAAAAATGTAAGGAAATCAGTATTTGGGAACTTACGTGGACTCATTGTGCCATAGAATTCAATAAAAATGTCTGTATTTTTAGAATAATTATTATAGAATATCATTACTAATAATACATACAGTCTCATGTACTTGTACTTCAGTTTCATATGACAGTACGTTTTTATGCTACTTTGGGGGTGGTAAGACCAGAGAACTATTTTTAGAAAAGGTAGGTATGCACCCAGCTGGATTTTCTAAAGCATCTGAAAAAGACCAAAATTTTACCTTTGTACTGTGCCAAATTTTCTTGATTTTGGAACTCTTGTAGGGAATGCCTTCGTATGTTTTAAATCACATAGGATAGTGTGTTCTAAGGGACAGATTCTGTTTGTGGTGTTATTGGTGAGGGGGACCATTCCTCTACAAATAGCTCATCTGTATCTTACTCAACATGGCACCCTCCAGTGTTCACCCACTGAATTCAATAGGTGTAACTCCCAAGAACTTCATAGAGTTACAGGTTGTCAGAAGAGAATTATCTTGAAAATCTGCACAAAGACTAAAGCATAGTAGGCTAAATGGTAGACTTTTTAGTTTATTATCAAAAAACCTCCCTCTAAATAAGAAGTCATGAAAGCTTCCAAGTCTGAAAACCTGGCTGTGTCTGAGACATTAAGGGCCAAGAAAGATACCACGTGAAGAGAGCTAAGACTTAGCAAATGCCAGATCTATGCACCTGGAGTACATGAACATCAGCACTAGGCATTACATGGTAATGTCTTTCCGTGGTGCAAATCAGCTGTAGCTTTTTTTAGCTGTAACTTTTCTCTTTGGGCTGTTGTCCTTTCAGTGTTTTTACTGAATAACCAAATATTCTTGCTACTTGTTGTATGAGATTATTGCATATATTCAAGAAGATAATTTCTTGCTTGTACATATAACTTACTTGTACATTCTTTATAAACTAATCTAAAGATGTCCTCTGGAGATATTTACCAAGATGTCTCAGTTGTATTTTTGACAGATTTCTTGTATCATTTATAGTGAAAAGAGAGTTCGTCTGATAGAAAAAGAAACCTGATGCTCTACAAAGTGTGCTTTGCTGCTAAAAACTTCACGCATATGGACTGCCTCTGTGTTTTGACAGTGTGTTGGAGGGGAATACTAGATGTCAACTAATCAATGTATACAGAAGCTCCAAGAACACATATTTACCAATATGAAGTTACTTTTTTCCTTCTTTTTTTTCTGTGAGCTGCTGGAATGAGCTATTCAACAGCTACATTTGTTTGGTTATGACTGGAGCTGTATCTTGAACTGAAAGGGAAAAGGTACTATGGGAGAGAGAAGTCTCTTTGCAATGGGAGCAGAAAGTCTCGGGGAATTTGATAAGAATGCTGAAAATGCATCAAGTGATGGTTTAAAATGTTATTATAAATGGCTACATAAAAAGTCAGGCACATACAACACCTCAGGATTTGTAGATCAGAAGTAGCAACTAGAAGCAAGTTAAAACTTTGCTATATAAGTAACAGAATGTTGGACTTCAAATCAGTTAGCTCTGTACCGAAAAGGTTGAAGATTTTAAATATTTAGCAAGATGTACCTTTTAACCTTCACTCCCCCTGGGAAGCAGTCTAAACTCTACCCAAATCATTAAATTAATCCTTAGTGGCCTCTGTAAAATCAAAATTTCATTTCTTTAGCATGCAAATGATACCATTAACGTTTGAAAATATACAGCACAAAAAATCATCCACCTGTCTAGTTTGGTCTGCTCTGAAATCTTCAGCATAGTTAAACTATAGACAAAGAATATAAAAAGTAACTTAAAATTTATTATTGCAATTAGATAGCAACAACTAACTTTATTCAAAGGATAAAAAGCTTAGTTTTTTTCTGGAAAGCATATGTGGATGCACTGTAAACAGAATGATATAAGGGAAAAAAGTACATTACTATGAAAGACTTTGGTATCATTTTGATCCTGCAGTAAATTAATACAGTTCAGGTGGGTCAGCTTTAGATCAGTGCTGCTTGCCTCTCTTAGAGGACTTGGTGCTAAGGGAGACCTGACGATCACCCTGGCTCCAGCTCAGGTACCCTGTTTCACTTCCCCTACTTCTTCCTCGGGTTTGCAGTGGCAGCAGCTTGGTAAGAGGGTCCCAGAGGCTCCCCACACACTGTGGGAGGAAAACACCTAATATCCATGGCTATGTTAAACTGGGTTTTTTTCAGCTGTCTGTGAGTGCATCTCAGCAAGGTGCCCCATGCTGGTGGACCTCACGTCTGTGCACAGGGAGCCCGCTTGGCTGGTGCTGCAGCACCCCGTTGTACCAGTGTACCCCACAGCCTCGGCGCTCCTGGTGCCTCACTCATGCTCCACACCCATCCTGCAGTGCTGGGGCTCACTGGCACACCTCACAGGGCTGGTTAGCGGGAGGGTAGGGGACTGGGTGAAGGGCGGCATTGGGATGCCCACCACCTTCCTGTCCAAGCCTGGGTGGCCACTTGAAGCTAAGCCTGGAACGCTACCAAATTCAGCAGCCAGAAACACATAGGCCTGGGCCGGTGGCGTGACCTGGGAAGGGGAGCTGAGCAGTCCTTGCAGCTGATGCTACTCTTCTGGTTGCCAAATCAACAGGCAAATGCACATCATCATGTTACATATTTTCCTCCTGGCTGTTGCCTTTGTTTCAGGAGTCCTGTGTGGCTGAGGGATGGCCTTGGCCAAGGGAAGCTCTCAGCCCACAGTTATCAGCAGGGAGGTGGCAGCAAGGAGCTGGGAACCTGCAGATTCTGTAAGGATGCACTTGAGGGTCTGTGCAGTCTGCTGTAATGGGGGAGAGCACCTGGAACCAGCTCAGAGCCATGAAACTCCAGAGAACAGAGCTGCTTACAACCCCCTTCTGCTTCTATTCTGCTTGGTCCCTGGTCACTTTGGCCTTTCTCTATTCAGTCCAGTGCAGCCACTTTTATTTTTAGATGGAGAAAAGCCAATTTTAAAAACAGTGCTACATAACCTGAAAGACATCTCCGATTAAATGGGTTTATGTTCTGTTTTTGAAACATTCTCCATATTTTGGGAAGCTTTGGTTCAAATCTATACAGCCTGTGATTAGTCTTTTGCTGCTTAATGAACCAGAAAAAGGCCTAATGGAGTTACCGTTAAACTAAATCAAAAGATGTAATTGCTTCAAGAGGAGTTGGAGTTGAAATACTTCAATGCTTTATGCTTTTAGGGAAGTACTATTTGGTTTAGAATGAGACATCTTTTTGCTGTATTTTTGCATGCTAACTTTCCTGCAAATATTTGCAATGTTTTCAAGATAAGGTGAACCAGAGTATTGTCAAAAAATAAACAAGAATGTCCAAACAACAAATACTTATTACAGTTGATTGCTGTCTTTGTTCCATTTTATGTGAGCAATATTTTACCATCTTGTAAAATACTAATCCTTCAAAATACTTAGCTCAGTAATCTAATCTGCTAGTATTTCTTCATTTATAGATATTGGTAACAATATATTTTCTTCTTTCATGTCACAAAAGTAAGATTAATTCCTACGGTAGCCTAGAGCACAGTGAGCCAGAGAGGAGCAGAGAAGGGATGGTTCTGGTGCTCTCCAGCTTATACCCAGCTCCTCACAGATCATCAACTGTGACCTCATAGTTGTGTGATTGTGAATGTGTTTGTGATGGCTTTCCCACTTTCTGTGCCAAGATGATCTCGACACTGGGGAGAATTTTTTTTACTAAGCAGTTACCTGCATAATAATATTTTTAGAGTAAATTTTAAAGGGTCATATTGGTAGCTGTGTGGAAATGATTTGGCTATTACTTTACCTCATAAATCCTTTATAAAGACCTGAGAAATATGTTCTTAGTTCTGTTCCCCAACAAAGTATTCTTAAATAAAAGATAGTTATAGTGGCTTTGGTCTCAAATCTGTGTGCACAGGTAAGCTCAGTATTGCTTTGGTAAGCATATCTGTGGATGAATATACAGGTCTGAAAAATGTGTAGTTGCCAGAGCTGAGCAACCTAAATTGTAGAAGTACTTTCCTGCTGGAAGGTAGGCATTTCTTGTTAATGAAAATCATTGGAATTACATTTCTGATTTATTGACAAATTAGGAAAAGCAAATATATTTGGTCACACTGTCTTTTTAAAATAGCTTTCTTTTGCTCGTACCCATGGATCAATGCAAGCTACAGAAAAAAATTACAGCTATTGTACTTACAGCAGAGAGGTTTTTCAAGCTCATCCTTTCCGGAAAGCAAGCAAGCAACATATTTTACAGTTGTTATAGTTATGAAATCATCTTTAAAATGATACATGGTAGCATTCCAGCTCGTCATGTTATAAGTTAATAAAAGAATTTGAAATCTCTGTAATATTTGGATGTGAGGAAAAAAGACTAATTTAGTTTAAAGATTTACACAAAGAAATCCTCTTGTTGATATCTGATCCTGATTTAACTGTTATTGAGATACAATTCAAAATCTATGCTTGTCTATGTTCCCAAGTCTTCAGAATAAAAGAAAGTAAGAGACACCCCCACTCTTATGACACAAATTGAGGAGTAATGGTTTTTGCCCTGTAAGATTTCATTGATGGCTTATTCCTCCCCCCCTCCCCCCAATGTAATGCTATCTGACAAGTTTCACAGCTTTTTTGAACAACCACACCAAGCTCTTTAGGGCCTTCCCCCCTCTGCCCCCGTCCTTATTCAGGCCCATTAGTGACTGCAGACAGTTGAGCAACAGCTGAGAGAAAGCACAGTGATAGCTGCCCTATGAATGTTTACATCTCTGGCCTTACGCTGACATTTATTTCCATTTTGACTAAATTTCAAGATATATTGTATGGGGGAGGAGGGGAATCAACAAACCCTGCAATGACTTTTGGAAAATGTTCCTTGATTTAACATTTAATAAACAAGCATGTGCAAGAGGCAGTCAAGTTTTGCTTATGGTAAGCAGAGCTGCTTAATTCAAACACAACTTCCATCAGACATGGCTAGGACAACAGTAATGCCATGTCTCTGAGGATAAAAGTCCACTTTGACACGGGTAGAACGCTACTTCTCTGTCGTGAATTGGATAGATACAAAATAGAATAGAGAGTATCTAGATTGCATATAACGTAATGAAGGAGGTGGGAAGATGACCATCAATGAACTAAGACATTCCAGGCAGAATTTTCAGCTTCTTCATGCCTTTCCCCTGTCTTCTTCCTGGGGCAAATATTTCTATAGGAAGAAGGGATTTAAGAAGATCCGAGGAAAGGAAAGGAAATTAACTATCTGTGATATCACATGGTTCCCACCTCATCATTTTCCTTGAAGTTACAATTGTTCATTGGGAAGAACTAGTTTTGGGAATCCAATCTATAATCAGGGGAACAGATGAAAAGAGGAATTTCTCTCAATTTTTTTATATAGTAAGTGTAGAGGTAGATCATGTAACTCCATGATGAAATTTCAAGTGTTGAATTGGTTTAATATAAAGTCAGTTTATAAATTTCAACAATATTTCTATAGTTGATAAGCAGATAAGAAATTCAGGTCGATTCACAACAGAATGTTGACATTCTGTTGTGGAAATAAATGGAAACAAGCTTATCTTTTTATGTTAATTTAAATTTTCTATGTCTGCAGAAACATTTTAAATTTCTATAGAGAGACAAGATGGTAATTTATAATGAAAAAAAAGCACAATGATAAGTGTTTTCATAAGAATAATATTAATTACTTAAAAAAGCCTGGTTACTTACTAGACCCTCCAATCATTCTTTCTAGTTTACACGGTCCATTACTCTAGAGGATGAAATCCAGAAATCTGCACTCAATATTTATGCAGTCTCAATTGAAATAAAATTCCCAGCAGCTTCAGTAGGACTTTTACCTAAACCAATTTCTGAATAAGCACTTCAGAATCTGGACCCTAGTGGAAATATGTAATCTGAATTTAAAAAGAATTGCTCTGAGTATACAGAAAGCTATAACATTCAGCAGCTGAAGAAGAGAATTCACAGCAAACTAGGTTTTAAATTATTAATTCTTATGAATTTGTTATCCTCTATTTTCCTTCAAAACTTTTCACTACGAAAGCCATTATCCTTGTTGGTGTGGGGTGGCTGTCAGTCAGACTAGCAGTGCTCTTCCTCCAGCTAAGGAAGCAGCGTGGTCTGGTTGCTCTTTGCTAACCAGTCCTCTCCTTACGCTATACAACCCCAGTGGATCCCAGGTCAGCTATTAGATGAAGCAATCATCCAGGAATAAGGCTTCATTCTTGTGAATTAACACAGAGCCAGGGCTCTTAAGCTCATCTCAGGTGAAGATTGTGTTTTGACTACATCCAGACTTTAAACAAGCTACTTGAATAGTTAAAATGATGATAAATATTATTGGGCCATATGATAATGCTTCTGTATTTGTTGTCACCTGCAATATTTCATGCTTATTTAAAGGTAGTATTCGATATTTAATCTTAAATAAGAACTAAGCAAGCAAGGAATTGGGTAATAAATATATATATGCATGCTTTGTCACCATTCTTTGACCTTCTGCGTCTTCTATGTTTTCAAGCAGCACTGACTTGAATCTCGCTAGAAGAATGTTCATTTGTGTGAATGACTTTTTTTCACAGTAGTCTAAAATAAGACCAGATTAATGTGGAACTTCCCGGCCTTTTTTGATTGTGACAGCATTCACTATGGGCAGTGCAGCTCTGATCCAACTACGTGACAGACCTTCACATTTATATAGAGCCCTATCTGGATCACCAAATTATAGATTTCATCAAATTATGATATCTTAAGGATATCTACCCTTTCCTTGATGCCTTATTGAAGCTTGTTCTCTTTTAGGGCAACTGGCTCATGAAGGTCCAGCCTTGGGGAAGAGAAATGTTACTAAGACAGAGCAAGTTTGCAAACATCACTGATTTATGTAGTACGTTGGTTTTAGTCTCAGAAAGTTTCTAGATATTTCATTGTTGGAACAAGGGAGTAATTCAGAGTATATTAAGTGAATTAAGAAAATCAAAATCATCACAAAAAATATTGTGCAAGAAAAGCTACTGAATATGGTAATATTAATCTTCCATTGTATATCTTTTGTTCAGATTGTACAGTACTTTGAGTACTGAATTTTATATTAATATGGGATGGAATGGGTGATAAAGTGCAGTACTGAATATTATCAGTATTTGGCATTTCAAAACCAAAATATGACTGTTTTGATTAAACACAGAGGTCACTTGATATATTTCTGTTTCCCACTTCTGTAAGCATAGCTCAACAGATTCTTTTCTTTCATCAAAACTCATTCTCACAAATTCAGAATCCCAGGTCCCTAAAAGCTTGGGGTTTAATGGGTTCAGATTTTTGTCTAGAGAAATAAGACTTGCAAAAGCTTGCATAACAAAGAACCTAGTGGAAGAATGAGTGAGAAAATGGACACAATGGTAGGATGAGTACAGCCTACGCATATTTGTTTAAGAATTTGAGTCTAAACATGTTGCTGAAAATAACAAACGTTAAAGTGAATATGCTGTATTATTTAGAGAACCATATGGTGCTAACACCTTTACTGCTTGGATCAGTCTACCACTCAGATTGACTAACAAGTAAGGAAATGGAGCTTGATCATTTGAAGTCAGTGAGAGGTCTGCCACAGAGTTTGATCAGAAAAAATAGGACCTTTGCTCCCTGCCTGATACTTTCCACAAAACTTCTGTATTTTGAACGGTGCCATGCTGAGACTTGACATCTTTGAAAATTTTATAAACTTAGAGAAGTAAAGAATTATAAACATTTGATGGAATGAAAAGAAAACCCCACAAAACTAGAATAGTCACTAAGGACCTGAGGGAAATTGCCTTTATTTATAGCTAATGATTATGGTTTATCTTTTGGTGCTCTTAGTAGTTCTTTCAATCGCCTTGATCTTAAGAGGTGTCAGTAGTACAATATATTATCATCCCATACATATTAGAAAGCTATAAAAAATAACTGTCTTACCTGTCCTTTTTCTGATAAACTTAAATTAAAAGTGTTCTTCATTCCTAAGTACAAATAAAATAGGGCAAAATACATTTTTAACAGAAAGTATTTTTTTCAAAATTAGTTGTTAAATTAAATTTTCTCTTTCCTATAGTTAGCTGAAAAAACAGATCAGTCTATGTAGATTTCTCTTTTGGCAGCACAGCGAATCCTCCATAATGACCTAAGCAGTTAATGAGCAGTCACAGTCTCTTGTGACGTGAGGTCATTCCTTCCTAAGACCCATCTTATCCTGTACTGAGGCCAGTTAAGAAAACTTTTAAAGAATAAAAGGGAAGCACAAAAACTGGACTGTGACTGGTCATTTTTCATTAGCTACTTCTCTGGAGTATGGAACAACATCACGTAATGACCAAAACCTGCCTGAAGCCTCTCATGTAGGCAACGTAGATGTTACAGAATCAAAGAATTCCTACAGAATCAAAGAAACTCTACTGAGGGAGAATGTGATCCAAAATGGGAAGATATAGAATGAATTCTTACAAACACACTTTTCTGTTGTTTTCCATAGATGGCCTAGGGATATTTTCAAATTCCTCCCACCAACCTGTCAAATGGGGGTACTCAGTGTATGCTTTCCATGAAATGTTTTGCCAATGCAAACTTTCATCTTACATCTCAGTGTGCTTTTTTTTGTACTGATACGCTTACTTTCAAAGGTGTAGGCATTTTGCTAACATATTAAACTACAAGGAAACTTAATCATGTAAATGGCAAAGTTCAGAGTCACAGGTTATCCTCTGTCTAATGGCACATTTCTTAGCAGTGCATGGTTTGATGATGATAGGAATTGTTTTTTATCACATTATACCCTGCAAATTCAGAGCAGTGAAAACCAACTTGACTAGGTTGTAATTATAATGGATTTTTTTCTCCTCTTTGTGTATGGATTAGAGCCAGATTGAATTATAATGCCTCTCTGATTTCTTTTCTGTGCATTAGGAATGGAGGAAGGTCAAATGTATCCAGTCATGTTTTCTCTGTGGAAAGCAGGTACCACGGGGTGAATTGCAGATGCAAATGAGTGACACCAAAAGCCTTTTCATCCTGACTCATAGCTCTTGTGTTAATAGCTATTATCCCTGGACTAGTAGTTTACAGTTTGTGTCAAAATGACCTGATATGTTGCTGGCAATATAAAATATGATCAGCTGGTAATGACGATTACTACTGGTCTATGAGGTTTCTTGCTCTAATGATATTAATAATTCCTTTGAATGACAGTGATTTTGTAAGAGGCAAACAGTTTGAGTATTTAATGGAACATAGAAGGAGATGTGGCTGTTCCAGTGCACTAGAGTATCAGTTTCAGAACTTTCTTGATTCATTTGATTACTTTGAAATCCTAGCTGATCAAATTAATTCCAAACTCACTGTAGTTATTGGGAGTATTTCTGCTGATTTCAATAATCATTTTAAAAAAAAACCCCAAAACAAAGCAAACCTAACAAAATCTATACAAAGAAGAGACCATATTGTTTGAAAAGACTTACAAGGAAACTTCAATATTTATTAAATAAAAATTATGGTAAGGTATTTCATCATTGTTCTCTTTTTGTAGTTCAATACTTATTTTGTAACTATTCTGCTGAAAGATTCAAACTTAAAATTTCCTTACTATTTAGTGCCTGGTTAAATATTACTTAATACCAGTCACATTCTTATTTTATTCAAATTTTACTCTTATATTCTATCAGATAAACATAAAATATTGTTACTTGCTTTCATAAAATATTTCCTGGGAGATATCCCAGTTCAGATTGGATTGGTGTATTTCAGTTCAGTTTCAGCAGTGTTAAAGAAACCCTCAAGCCTACCTCCCCTGTACCCTACGACTTTCTCACAGTAAACCTCTCTAACCTTGGCAAAGACACAAGATTTTTAAATAGACTTTAAACGAATTATAGAAAATGTTAAGTATGATTTCAGATTTTTCCCCATTAGCGTTGGATAAATGAAAGATGCCCTGTATCTTGTACCAAGCCAAATCTATCTTTGTGTTTCCTATACTTTCATCTGAGCCCACAGCAAAGGAAAATGGCACATGCTGAGCAACTTTTTATGCTCATGGTAATCTCACTGTGACAGATATACTTTAATCTGTCAGTGAATCATGTTTGACACAGACTTGAATTAATGTTAAGAGAATTAAAAGAATAGGCAAACCTTTTCTCTTTAAACTCAGGATGCAAAACAGGCAGGGAGTTGAACATCTCTAGCCAAGACAATTAATATATCAAAGAATATTCCTTAGGCTAGACTCAAAGATCAGGTGTTCTTGCCATGAGGGAGAGGAATTTTATTTGGGGGGAAAAAAAATAAAGCCAGGAAAACTAAACTAAAAATGTCACTTTCCCCTTTCCCTCAAGAATGGGAACTGCAGTAAAAGATGAGTAGGTTTACATACAATGGACACAACCAGACTGAGACATGATGAATGAATGCACAGGCAATTTCTGTAGCAATTATTAAACGCATCAGAAGCTAGTCAAATACAACAGAGGTGTATCTTTTTTCATAAAGAGAGTCTGGAAACAGCAACTTGGTGCCTGGCAAAGAGTCAAAGGAAAAAGTGACCAGATGAAGAGAGAGCATGCTTTCTCTAAGTCTAAGATTTTTGGCTTCCACTCAGTGTCTTTCTATATAATTGATCCAGCGTCTATTGAAGTAAGTGGAAAAACTCCCATTGACTTCAGTGTTGCTGAAGCGGTAATGATCTGGCCAAATTTGTGACATCCCCCTCTCTAAGGGATCATGTTGGAAGTTTCATTGGTTTCAGATCTATTCCATCTGAAATCAGGTAGTCACTGGAAGAGTCTGTGTTGAGTAACACCAATGCTTAGATGGTTATTCTTGCTTTCAAGTCCAGGAGACTGCAACTGTGCAGTATTCATTGGAGAGAGGAATATTTATGTATATGTCTCCCAGCCAGGGAACTCACTTTCAGATTAGTACTGTATCATTTTTTCCTTTTAACTAGGTAGAACCAAGAACACGATGATACTATTATCAGCATAGTTATAAATGTTGTGTTCTATAAAACTGGCACACGAAACTGGTCTGCCTGATCGTCGGGAAGCTCTTGCTGTGGGTGAATGTTCATGCATCTAAATCCTAAAGAATACTTTTTGAGTTGTGCTTGGAGAAATCTCTGAATGAAGCTAGGGCATATTTCCCTTGAATAATCATTTCTGATTTTAGACTGTTTTGCTTTGGAGAAATATTGATTTGCCAATATTTATACGAGGCCTATTATGAGGTTTCATTAAAATTTGAGAGAAAAGCAATGCCTGTACCCCCATGTTTTTACTTGAAAAAAATGCTATAATTTCCAGAAGCAAATTAGCATGTTAACTCTTTTATTTACATATTTTCATGTCAAGGTTAAAAGAATAGAGCACACTGGAGTTAAAAAACCTTAGTGTTGACATGAGGTAAATTACACCAGCATTATATTTCTGCACCAATCACAACTAATAAGTTCAAAAATACATCAGCTAAGGTTATTGTACCCTTGACTTGAAATATAAAGGTTAATGCAGAAACAATCACTTAACACTGTTAAATCTCTTCCTTGTCAAATCACATATCGCTAATAAGTTTCTGACTGCAAGTTTGGCTATGTAAATCGTCAGATTTCTTCGGCATTCATAGAGTATGTAGAGATATTGGGGTAAAAATACCAACGTTATAGTAACTTCTGTGTTTTAGGTTAAATTAATGCATACAATTTTCTTTTTTACTAAAAAAAATAACTAGTAAATCCAAAAAAGAAAACACAATCAACCAGAAGATGGAATATTTGAACTAGTACATGCAAAATAATTATTCAGCACTGTAGACTAGTCTTTTGCAAAGCTTTAAATAATATATGCAGAGAGATTAGAAATCCCTGGCAAGGAAGTTTTGAATGTTGTCCTATATGGCCCTCCTCAATATTTTCTTTGAAGCTTGCTCAAATTTATAGTCTAATTCAAAATGGGGGGGGGGGGGGGGGTTTACGTCAAAAATTGTAGCTAAGCAAATATTTTTCCTTAAATTGGTTGTTCAAAGGGGGGAAAAAAGTTAAAATTTGTTGTTTAAAAACATACTGCTTCATGTGTTAGTCAAGGTGCAAAACTTCTTTTTTCCGTTTTTTTTTTAAAGGTTGTGTACCTTGAGAAATTTCAAATGACCCTTTCGTGAAGAGTAGTTTTAGAAATAAACCTCTGTTCTCATAATATATTTTTTAAAAAGATAGCAATATCTCTTTCATTGAATGTAACAATAGAAGTAATACAATATTTGAAAAAACAATAAAAGAAACATATATTTTCCTTTAGGGAAATGGATGGCCATCCACTAGTTAAAAATCCAGAAATTCTTAATTGGAAAGTACTAGTGAATGCTGCAAACTTTTTGTGTTACAAGATTCTTTAGCTGAATTACCAAATACGTGAAGGAAAGTGCAGAATGATCAGGGGTTAGAAAGAAAACTAGAAAACAAAGGTGTAAAGACAAACTATATTAAGCCCTGAGGCAGTGCACCTTATTTATACAACAAAGAATGTCTACAGAATAAGCAACTAGCACAACAGAGGTATGACTAATAGATAGGTATGAATCAGTAGATTTGTATTCTTCTCGCATATCCCTCTTCCCAAAAGCAGACAAAATGAAAGAAACCCCCTCCTGAGCTCTCTCACCCATTCATCCTTTTCAAATCTGATGCTTACAGTTATGATAGTTAAATTTTAGCTTTGAGCAAACCAGGGTACTATTCTTACATGACCTCTTCCAAACTAAATCATGCCCTTATGACTCATTTACTTTTCCTCTCATTTTTTTTTCTCTTGGAGGAAACTGTATCTGCCGTCTCTATCAAAATAATAATAATAATAAAAACCCAAAACAACAAACCCAAAGATTTAGAACCTCTCTCTTGTTGCTGGCTAAACCTAAAGAGTTAGAGCATAGGTTTTCATGTCATGGGATCTGGATTATTTCTAGCTCACAGGCTTCCTGCTCCAATTTAGTTGCATGGAAGGGACATTTTCTAAAATCGGGTTTGTAACTACGCTTGAGTGCCAATAAATCAATATCTAATTGCAAGGCTGTTAAAATCAATCAACTAATTTATCTTTAAGGTTTTCATATAGAGGCAGCCACAAAGAATGGAAAGCACCATCTCTGCCATGATAAAACACTCCCAGCAAAACAGGTTTACAAGTGGCAGAGAAAGCAACATTCCAGCAAGTAGCATTGTCTCTAAAAATATATCAGATATTGTATCACTAACATTCAACTTAAGTTCAGATCTTCTAGCTTTTTTGCAAATGTAGAACTTGCAGATTACTTGGAGGTATGCGTACTGGTTTGAGCTTTTCACCATAAACCCCCCAAACATTTTTATTTCTTGTGCTAAAAGATATATTGTCATAACCAGTCTGTACATCTACAGCCTTAAATGTTCTTTTCTGTGCAGCTGGGCTTTGAGAAGGACTCCGGTGATTCATAGGCCTTGTCCTGGATCTTGTACAAGAGCACATTAACCTTGGTGGAATATGTTAAAAGAACAGGGTCTTGACCTTGCAAACGTTACTGCACGTGTCGAGCTTTCCCTGTGGGACTCCCTGCATCTCCCTTAGATACTATCTGAGACCATATATGGGAGTATTGATTTTTCAGAGGGAAGAATATTAGGATACAAATCATATTCTGCTAATTATTTTGCCTTTTCAATGTAATACAAAAGCACTGTGATCTGCTTTCAGCTGTGATTAGAGTTAAAAAATGAGTACAGTGGGCTTGTATAAATATAAAGTATTGTTGCTTTTACCCAGCCTCCTCTTGTTTAAATAGTCTTTTTTTTGGCTCTGTAAATAATGGCAACGTGTTTTTCTCATGTTTTGCATCTACAGTGACAGAAACAAATGCCTTATCTGATGAACCTGAAAGTAGGTGGGAGCAAATTTGCAAAGAGTCTTATTCCATTTGACAGGTCTGCCTCTTGTGACATTAATAATGCTTCAAGAGTGTTGATATAAATCAAGATATAGCCAGAAGCAAGCCATAGACAGGATGGGGAACCATTGGTTCTGCTGTTTTAGTATCCCCAGAGCTGATAGTAAGACTACAGGTTTCAGCTGTGAGTACCTTCCTCCTTGTCCCGGAAAAGCGTACAACGGTCATGTTCCATAATGAATCACATCAAGCATCCCCAGGGCTAAATCAGCAAACTTGATTTAAAGTTCGATCCAAAATCCTGTGGTTTAAAAAAAAAAAAAAAAAGTCTTTTAATTGACTTTGGTGGGCTCAATCTCAGCGTGTCACTGGCACTTACTTTTCTGGCTACTTTTCTGCCTTGGGAGGTCCACATTTCCAGAGCACTTTGAAATCAAAGTACCAGCTTGATCCTCCAGCTCTTATATAAAAGAAAGCACATATTGAGCTTCAGCAAATAAGATCGTAGCTGGGAATCTCACAGAGTTTATGCGCAACTTAAGTTGGTTGTATGCCTTATGCTGCTTCTGCAAGCAAGGGAGAATATAAGCTCTTCTGGGCACTGCAGAGCCTCTCTCTTGCCTTTTGTCGTTGGTGAAGTGCTCAATCTAAGAGATTAGTAAAGAACAGGGCAATCTACAAGCTGCATACTGGCGAAGAATGAGACTGGGGCCAAAGTAAGTGCTTGCAGTACGGTGCAAGAGTCCCTGTCTAATGAGCCCGTACCTTTTGGAAGTGAAGGGCATTTCCTTTCCTGTATGCAGCATTCTGTTCCTAAAATGTGTATTTTAACACCTACAGCTGCTGATTCTGCTTTTCTGATGTCCCACAGTTAAGACAGCAAACACCAGAGGATAATATTCTGGCAGGAACTATTCTGCCTGCACTTTTTCCTCTGTGAAAGATGCACGAAGGTCAAAAGATTTCAAGGGAGGTTTTGTGGACAAGAGAGCCGCTCTTTTCCTGTAGCGGAAGATGAATGCCACAGTAGCATGTAAGAAATTGCACTGTTTCATTACTTTGCACGTGTTCTTGCAGAGGTCTTGTTTTCCAGTAGTGTGTGGGGTTCTCTCCTGGCAGAGAAAGTTTTCTAACTCTAAAGACATTTGTCCCTCTGAATGAGCAATCAAACTCCCTTAACCTTCTGCCTAGCCCCTTTCTTAGTGCTGCTTCTCTTGCTTTCTCATTGGTTTCAGTCCCTTTCCTCACTTAAGCCCCCTTGTAAAGGGCTCTTCCTTACTCTTCTCCCTTTCCTGACAGCTTTTATTCCTGGAAGCTGTGTGCAAACTGTTTCCTGACACTTGCATCAGACCTTACTTTGCCTTGCTAAATGTATAGCCTTCATTACAGCAGTATATAGTCTCTAAGCAAAGGCATAATCTTTTCAATTAACAATTTCAATTTGCTATAAATTCTGGAGGAGTAATTTCCTCATTGATGTACTTGATGTCAGCATCAGTTAGATCTGTGTACCAAAGAGGGACATTGCTCCAAATCTGAACACCAAGGACACTAAACGGATGGAAAGAATGCCCTCTAGACCTTGAACTTCCCAGGAAACCCTCATTTGCTTCCATCAGGGTATTGAGAAAAGGAAATTAAATGGCTTAACATCTGCACTCTCTTTACTGAACTGCAGTTGCTGAGTTTAATGCAGCATTTATGCCTAGCAGAATAAATCGGCTGTGGAGCATGTTGAGCTTCTGATTATAATAAGATAGGACAATAACAAATAAGACATGAAGCCACATCTCCAGCAATGTGATAGGACTGAGATGGGGCGGGGGGGGGGGGGGGAACCAAACTCCTTCTCTGTTCTTGAGGAAGATGGACCTTGTGGAGACCTTGAAAATCCATTTGGCCATTCTGCAGTGAGGCAAGAGAAGCAACTCTTACTGTATCTTTCTGGACAAGGTTTCTGATCACAACTGTTACAGAACGCTGAAACTTCATGGTAGAGAAACTTCTCTCCACATCTGTGTCTGCTTTCATGTAAGCATTTGAGATATTGCCCTCAAAACACTTCCTTGGGTTGTACACTTCAGTACATTTTTCTGACGTTAATAGACTTATACGTTATGTTTTTCTTATGTAGGCAAGTTTCCCCTATATTTTTGTATTCCAGTCAAGTTTCTTTCAATCTGGGTTTACCTTCAGCAGGTTCTTATGTTTCCAGGGAGCGGGCTATGCCAATTTGAAAAGGGTTCAGCTTCATTTGAAGTTCACTATCAAACTATGCCTTCCTTTGTTCCCCTAACAATTGCTTCCCCCCTTCACTTGAAATGAAAGAATTTGTGACTTGTTATTACACATATTATGCTGTTAAATTGTCTTTTTCATACAGACTATCTTCAAACATTTTGCTATTTTATATTATTAATTTCCTTAGTTTTTTCTTTAAATGTAAATAAATCCCCCACAACAATATCAAATGATGGATTCTCTTCATTTATATAACCTTGCCTTTACCAGGTGCATTTATCCCAGAAAGGCCTGGCAAGCCCCAGGGTTCTCATTTTTCTTGTAATCTCCTTTCATTGGCATCTAAAGTGGCATTAAGCACACAGACATTTTGACCTTGAAGTCTTCTTGATAGAACAGAAAAGCGAGACCCCTTAAATAATAAAAGAGGCAGTCCATAGTTTTATGGTTATAAAATAAGATCCCATTTCTTTTCAAATGCTGTGGTGATTTTTCAGTGTCTACATTTGCTGTCTCTTTGGAGGGTTACGAGCTTGTTTCTTTCATCTCCTGAAAACCAACTAAAGTCTAGAAGGCATTTTTTTTCTCCCCCCCCCCATACACCCTATTTTAATTTCTGGAAATGCTAATTGTCTTTCCCCATCCTTACACTTCCCTTCTTCCAATATTAAACACTTCTCTTTTTCTGTTACTTTTTTTTCTTTTTCTTGACAAAACGCTTTGTGGTTTATACTATCATGCTCCCTTTTAACTAAAGATCCTGTAGCATTTTGAATATTCAGTATTAGTCCTTAACTGCTCAGTGCACAGACTTTATAAATACTATATTAGCTTTCTCCTTAACAGAAAGAATGAAAATGTCCTATTCTTATTAAGAATACAGTGATGAAAACTCATGTAATTTACTTCTGGTACAGTCTCTCATTAAGAGAAATGGAAAGCTGATTTTATAGTCTGAATCTGTACCTTGATAATATAATAACGTATGCCTCATTGACAGAACATAATAAAATATATTTCATTGATACAACACCCCAGTTTCATTTTTAATAAGTAAAGGGTTCACAGTATTCCAGACAAATCATTCTGTGATCAAAATGTTGGCAGAGACTTTTAAAAACCCTGCCTGCTGGACATTTTCTCCTACATTTCTCTATGGCACATAAAGCATCTAGGACTAATTACTGCTGTCGCCTTTAGAAACCATGGCTTGGAAAACTGGAAAGAGAACAATTCAGATCCCGCCATTGCAGTTATGTGGCAATGACTTCTCTAGGGTCATGGAGCAGCAGCGTGTCTGCAGCTCTTCAGGATGGCTCCACGTCTTCAAGGAGAATGACCCCAGCACAGCATGACAGAAACCTCACCGTGTGTTCGTGAGCCTCAGCTCACAAAGCAGCAAGCTTAGCATCTCGGGTGCCTCTTCTGGGGAGGGCTGCAAGTTAGAAAAACTGGTTGCTTCTAAAAGGGACTGAAAACTCTGGTTTGTTCTTGCATACCAGATTGTGTACACTTGACAAGAGGATACAGAAGGTTGGAGCGAGGGGGTTTGCAGAGCCTGTAAAATTGTGTTTTAGGTATTAGTTACAGCTTGTGAACTATTGTTTCAATGTAGTAAACTTTTCTTGAGTGAACCTTCTGAAGCCAGCGCTATGCCAGGTTATCACTGTGTGACTATACCAACCCTCAAAAGGCAGTGATGGCACAGCTCAGTGGCCTGTGTAAGCTTCTTGTCCCTTACGTGCCAATGTATGAGAATTTCTTATTCTTCCTCTGTGCTTCTCTTTTTCACACTCAGTTGTTCATTCTTCACATTCTCAGCTCTGTTTTCATCCTATTTCTCACTGGAGTTTCTCTATGTTCCCTCACTCATCCTTTGTTTGTAGTCTCTCCTAAGCAGAATAAACATCAAGTGACATTCAGTTTTGTACCAATGTTTTCAAAACAGAGTGTTCCAGCTGATTTGAAATTAAGCAACTTGATTTACAAATCCGTACACAGATGTGTTACAGGTAAATCAAAATTAAAACACTTGAGGAATTGTTTTTAAAATTGCAGCATACATATGAATTTACAAGGATAGTCCTTAGCCTTGGAAAAAACCTTCACTGGAATTAAAATTATGCAGTTGACTACTCCTGCTAGCAGATACCCTGCAGATACTAGGTAATTTTTAATGTTGCAGAATGCAGGCCTAATTATGATACACAGGACAAAATTGCTGAGATCGGATGTTTATCCTGTGTTGTAAAATTACGTGTAACTATATTGTTTGTCCATGTTCTTGTATGTCTGTGAATTACGTATACGTAAAGATTAAATAGATAACGTTTAAATAGGAAATTTGTGTGCATGTGGAATCCGATTCCACAATACCACCATAGACGATATCAGTCTCCAAACTATCTATTCTTCAGCAAATCACTTAAGACGTGGTTAAGTCCCTCAGTTCCATTTAAATGTATACTTCTAAGCATATGCTTATGCACTGTGATATAGATAAAAGTGGGTTTATAATCTGAATTAAGATATATGGGCATGATCCTGTACCACTGAAGATGCTAGAAGTTTAATTACTGACTTTAACAGTCACTTGAGTATTAATGGCTGAAAGCTGGAACCTCATTTACACCTGTAAATTCAGTTAGCCTTTCCCAGTAAAAAGTTTTAGACATATAAAGCTTTGTCTGCAATTCTAAAATGTGGCCATGTCAAAATCAACTCCTGAAACTTTATACAAAGCCAGATACCTCATCTAGTGTGTCTAATAGTTCTGAATGTGTGTATGTATTATGAATTATAGGTATAATAATTCTGGCTTGTTTCACTTGTATAATGCTACGTACGTGAGCTAAAGGTCTGGATTCTATGGCGTGTGCAACCAGGTCAGGGTAAATACTAAGAAATACTTTATTGATAGTTGTCTTTAGCTGATTCTTTTGCATTAAAACTACTTTCACAGTAATGTCTTCAGAAAAAGTTTTCAAACAACCATTCAGATTGTCATATGAAACAACTCATGCAATTTTACCTTCTCACACAAGACTTAAATCTCTCCTGAAAGACGTAGTTAATTTTTAATGATTTTTCTCCAGAACCAGCCTAACTTTTAAAAACTAAAGCTGATACTAGCCCATGAACAAATGATATGAATTGAAATGTACTTTTTTTCTTCAAGGTGATTGATGTAATTTTGTATTAAAGTGACCTTTTTAAGAAATGTTTTGACTATAATGATTTCCTGTCCTTTTTGCTCAGCAATCAGAACAGCAGAACTGGCATAAGCCTGTTTCAGCTGCTTGATGTTAATGCTTGAAGGGAAGTGAGCTGCACAGTATGCATGCCTGTGGGATGGTGGCAGTGAATACAGGTAAGTGCCAGCACCAACGAGCCACTGAAATTTGGAACCCTAACCCGAGAGGTTAGTAAGAACGGGGACCTGGACCTCACAGGACTGAAAATACAGTCAAATTGCCATATTGAATTTAATTAGGTTACATTAAATTTCTTAGGAAGAAGTTGTGTTCTCAAGTGAATTGCATTTCTGAGATGTGTATGGACTGGTTCATGTTTCTATATAGGCATATATCTTGGTTGTGTTGAAACTCTGGCACCTACAAAAACTGTGATTTATGCTTGTAAATTATACCTATTATATAGTTATAAAAATATACCTGTGTGTCTGACTGATAGCTCCTTATATGAAACCACCTTGTTATGAGTTTTTCTATTAGAAAGTAATAAGGATGGCAAAGATCTTTTGGACTCCCTGGATGAATGTTTTATTAAAAATAATTCCATTTTAAAAGGAGAAGTAAGGCTAAATTTTACTGAATAGAAATTTATTTTAAAAAACATAAGTAAAAAACTTTATACCATTCAGATAAACACAGTTATACAAAAAAAAAATAAGCTCTATTCCCACTTGAAAGAAAAAATATCAGAGCAGTCTTAAGACTAAGGTGAGACAGGTGCTTGGATTAGATTCCCCATATGACCCTTCTGGTTTTAGAATGTGTTGGCAGTACTGCAGGCTTATTTTCATGTGAACACTGTTAAATATCATATCCATACAGGCAGTATACTGAGCAAGACAAACTCGCTATGGCAGTTCTTTTTTTTTTTTTTTTCTTTCTTAGTTTTATTTCCTTAGTTTTTACTGTAGAGATTAAAAAAAAAAATCTTTAACATGTAAAGCCATGTTTATTACCTCCTGTTTGTAGGAGAAAAGGTAGCAAAATTTTTTTTGCGATATTCTTTCAACTGTGAAGTGTACTTTTTCATAACAACTCTGTGATCTTAATATTTTAGTAAATAAATCAGAAATACAGCATATAACAGAATTAACAGGATCTGTTTAAAAATAAGGTTGTAATTACAAGCTTATCCTACTACCAGGATTTATTTCACAGAGCATATGGCTTCTCTAATTAAGAACAACACTTTTATTTTTTTATCTTTTAATCTTTTAAGCTGCATGTAATACTTTAAGTTCTATTCATGTATTACCAAACTTGTCAAATGTGCCTGCTTTTGCACCTGAATTTTTGCTCTTGTTCAACCCTCTTGTTAAAGGCTGAAATTAAAAAAAAATATCATGACATAGAATAATATTTAGCTTTAAAGTTAATACTGGACTTTCTTTTAAAATTCCTTTCTTATTCTAACTCCTTTAAGTTTGTAATCCAGAAATTTAGTGCTTCCATCTCTTTGAAAGTGTTCATCTGATGTTTATTCTTTATTTATGGCTGCTGTCTCCTATTCCTTAGGTCTATAGGATGATGTGTTTATTACACAATTATTGCTGTGTCAGGTATCTTGCACATAATTTGAATAACAACAACGTTAAGAATAGCTGTGGTTGTTGCAATACAGCGTAGGACATATTTTGCCCCTTTAGAAAGCAACATTCTGTCTTTTGCTCTGTTGTCTACACAGTGAGAAAAATCCCAGGAGTTTAAACAGACTAACAATCTAGGAGCTATATTTTATGAGAAAATAGGCTAGAGTTTACTCCAGTCTGTCTTGCTTTGCTAAGTATATCTACCAGAAGGCCCAAATCTTGCCAGCTGTTAATCTGCATGAATACGTGGTGGCCAGGTTATGTTTTGGTTTATTGTGTATGCAGGATGGAAAAGGATTAAAGGAGCATTTTTGCCAAGTATATCCAACTCTGGAGATCAACAAGATTCTGATGCTGAACCCAGGTCTTGCTGGGTCATGGAGCAGAAAGAGTATAGCAAGTTATACTAAGCTGAGAAAAGAAATCAGCATAGTCCTGTGCTCAAGGCTTCAGGAAGAAATGTCTGTCCTTGAATGCACCATTCTATGTTTATTCTTCTTCACTGCAGTATGTCTCTGTGTGTTGTAAGTGAGCAGCAACCCAGCTACAGGGCAGGTCCGAAGATGACATAGCAACAGATAGCCCTGAAAGAAAAAGGCCTCAAAACCTCCCAATTAGAAGAACTGGATCATAAGTTTTGACATGTATTTTTAAAGGTGATCCTATGACATCTTGACTAACTGTTGCTGATCCTGTGTAGCTTTTGACCATTCACATGACTTCTAGAGTATTTAGCCTTTTACAGTTGGAAATTGTTGGTACCTCTGGGAAATGAGGTTAGGTGCTACCCAGAAGTTCCCCTTGCCCTCCCCCAGGAAGCAAGTGGTTTAGCAATTAGTAAGTCTTGCTTTGTCTGCCTCCAGCCTACTACCCTTCCATTAAATAGCACTTAGTGCACAAGTCATCCTTCTGTTTTCAATAGGATTACTCAAGTGAGTACCACTTTATACAGGAAAGGTGATGGAATCGGCATCTAAATTGCCTGCAACCTGGTTGTTATGACATTAAAGTTTATTGTCTTCGATTTACCCACAACTGTATTGTTCCAAATTCTGACACAATTCAGGCTCAATAGAAAGATTTTTTAAAAAATAAAAAAAATAAAAAAAATTGCTCATTTGAATTCCAACATCCTTCCAGTTATTGAAAAAATCCCAGAACAAAACCCCAAACAAATAAAAATCCCTACATAAAAAAAATTAGAAAGATCATGGAAATTTCAGATCATTGATATCCTTCTCTACTTACATGGGACTTTTTGCAAAGTAAACCTACCTGTAGTACTCTTATATTTATGAATTCATATGCTAGGCATTCTTGTAATCAATTTTTTTGGTAACAAGAAGTCCAGACTGTCCTCTTTGTACTTATTCTGTACATTGGCTTATCAATGAATTATTCAAATGATCTTAGTCATCTACTGCAAAGTGGAGAAGCTATTCTTTGTCTCTACTGTCAAATCTGCTTCTAAAGTTATCTGTTCACAGGTACATGAATATTTATACAGATGACATTTGCAAGGCTTCTTTGGCCCTAGATTCTTAACGGAGAATAATATTCCAGTTTAAATGAGTTAAAATTGTTTTCTTTTCATTTAGTATGAAATATTATCACTGTGTATAAACTAAGGCTTACACAGAAAAGTAAAATTGAGGATGGTGTTTCGTTTGTATACCTAGTAATGTAATCATATGCCAAAATGCAAAAATAAGCAAGTTATAAACATTGGTGAATTGTAAATAAAAGCAGAATTAATAAGATGTTCTTAGCTGCTAGTTGCCTTCTTAAATTGAAATCTGAAGATTCATGCGAGATGTCTTTAAACAAAGTCGTGTAAGGTATAAATTTTGTGAAGATATTCTTTAATGATGTTAGTAAAGAGGGAGGAGACATTGAGCTATATTCTTTATGCTTCTGGAGCTGCTGATGTCTACAGTTGAAGATTTACTCCATTATTGCATTGGACGTGGAGGAAGATACCATGCACTTTGCATTCAAGTCCTGGATCTGACCATGTTCCTTCTGTAGCACCTCATGTTGTCATTGGGAAAAGGGCTGTAATGAACACAGTGCACTGAGATCTGTTGAAATGTGTCATACTTGATCAGTTATCTGTAAAAGGTACAGAGGTGTACACGTGAATGGCACTTAGGAAGTTACAACATATTTGCAAATAAGCGGTTTTCAAAGGAAACCTTTAACAAGGGTGCTCCTGGTATGTTATCCATTCTGTGCAGCATCTTAAAACTCCATCCCTCGGGGTCATCTTCAAAAGCTGAATTTGTGAGTAAGCATGAAACAGATTTGTCAAGCTGCTGTCCACAAAGTACTTAACAATTTACACGGTGAAAGGTGGAGGAATAAAACAAATGGTTATAGCTTGAACATTTATTAGATTTCAACTATCAATTTGTTTAAAGGGGTTTATGTTGTTTAAATAAAGTAACATATAATTAACATAAGACTCAGGAACTGTATCATTTGATCACGTTGGAATATTACAGAGACAATATTTTGTGATATATGTGTGTGTGTATATATATATATCAGCAACGTACCTACAAATAATACAGTGGCTGAAGTTGATGGTGCTCTCTAGCATCGCAGGGCCTGTTGTGTGAGCTCCCTGAAAAGGAGCCTTTGTTTCCATAGGCAACAGAGCTGCTGTGGCACATGGATCAAACACATCTGGATTTACTTTTATGCCTCTGAGGTAAACAGTTGCCTGCTGCACTACATAAATACTGAAAGAAAAACTCTCTTGGTGAAAGACCTGACCAGCATGAACTGAGGGTAACTGCAGGCTGCTGAGAAGAGCCTAGCTCAGGCAGCTCCGTGATGAAAGTACCCTGGGAGAGTGCTACATGCGCTGCCATTTTTGCCTTTTCTGTCATTTAATGCTCTTACTTTTTTTGTTGCGTATTTCACAGCTTAAAGACTGATAAAATCCCAAATCTTCAACGTGATCATTTTTCCCTCCCCCACCTCCAGGGAGAATGTGCTTAGGTTGTCTTGTCATAGTGAGAATAATTATCAAACGTTTCTGCTTTTCACTATTTGAATTGCAGAATTAACTGCAGCCTCAGATCTCAGACATCCCAAACTGTGGTGGACGTGGCTAAACAGAGAATTTTAGAAGACAAAGTGCAAATCTTGCTGCTCTTCTGAAAGCGTACCCTTCCATTTTAACCAGGGTGAAATAAATTCAAGCAACATATCATAAATGAAGGCACATGAATAATGACCTTTAAATAAAAAAAATGAGATGACTTATGATTGTTGTTGTACAAGAAAAATGAAGCATGAAGATCACAGAGAAATGTTAGCTACTGACAAGTTATGGGTGAATTTGCTGAGTTTGCTTATTCATCTGATTAAAATTATGCCAGTCTATGCAATCTATGTTTATTTTATTTTGCATTTCCTATTTATCTTGCTAATGGTTTTGTTCTCTAAAAGTCAGGTTTTCAGAGGTGCAAGCCATGGAGGAACTGTATGCTCCAGAGATTCAATGCAAGCAGAGCCTAATCCTGACTTAAGTTCACAAAATTTTACAGATGTTGCGGTAAGAATTTTATTGAATGATTTGACTGATTTTTAAAGGTACCCACTGTCACAGTACTGAAACCATTTTAACCCACAATATAATAAAAACCATCAGGTTTCTGCCTCTGTGATATTAAAGAGACTTATGAAACATATTCATTCTGTTGCTAAAAATGCTCTAGTTCTTACTTAGGCAGCTTAATGAAGAGACCTTGACCTGTACCCAGAAGCTTGTGAAAGAAGTCTGCTATAAGAGTTTTCAGAAGCATGGAAACTCTCCTGTCAGAAGGCTGCTTCCTTCTTGCAGGTGCTGATTTTTCAAATGACCAACTCCTGCACCAAGTAGATTTGGCACTGTGGCATTGCAGATGCCCCATGCTGAAAAAGCTGCCCCCAGACCTGCCCACGATGGAAGTCTCAGCCTGACCTTCCTCATCTTTCCACTGGGCCTCCTCCTGCAGTCTGTTTCGGCTGAACTAACTTCTTGTCAAAAATGGGTCCTGGAAGGTGCCCTTCTGTCTTTGACTTTCTCTGTCCTAAGAGGTCAGATACTGTGATATTTTTATCTCAGCTGCTCTTGTCATAGAAGGACTCCTGGAATTCAAACAAATGTTCTGTTTATTTGTTCTGATTAAGGCTACTGAATAAATTAATTATTGAGAGCAAAACAAAAAATGTCACTTTTAAGGCAGAAATGTGATAATTATTATGTCACAAAGTGATGAACACAGTCTGGATGGCAATGCGTTTTTTGAGTTCTGTGTCCTAGGTCTATACGACCTTTTTTTGGTTAACATGAAAGCTCTTCGAGGTCAGCAATACCATACAGGTAATGATGAACCTGAGGTAGGCTTATGTTAAATGTGTCCTCAGTGGTGCAGGTTAATCTTTTCCTTTGTGATTTTTTTTTTCCATAAATGAATACACAGAAAGACATTGTCTGTGTTACAAAAGTAAACTTTGTGTCTTTAAATATTATGGTAGTCCATTTTTCTAATAAGAGACTAACCTATGCATTAAAAAACATGACATTAATTACAAAAATCTTATTTCAAGTGCTTTATTTAGCAAAATGGAAACTCTGGGTCCTTCCAGGTTGTTTAGATGTAAAAAGTGTAGAGGGATAAATAAAAATAGGGCATCTTATCTGTACTTTTATGTTTAATCTAAAATTACATGTTATTCTATCTGACCTAAATAGGTGGGGAAAAAAAGTTAGTGAATTGGACAGATTACCAGTGTCTTGAAAGTGGAGATCGGTTTAGATACTGCTGGGCCGAGCCCTGTAGTCCTTATTTGATCTTGTGAGCTCAGCCTGCTACCTTCACTTCCCATTTATTTTAGCGAGAAGCTGATTTTCATTAGCATGAGTAGTATTTGGTGTTATTTTGTAAGGATTTGCAAGGGTCAGTGTTTGCCAAAACAATTTCAGCTGCTAGGAAATCTTGAATTGTTATTCTTTCCTCTGGAATTCTTTAGCTTTAAACAGCAATCTGACTTTTCCTTAGGATTTCCTTATTATAAGGATTCAGGTGTCACATATTTCCCTGTGCATGAAATTGAACATAAAAAGATAAATGATTATTGTAAAAATATTTTTATCTTGTTTTTAGTAGAAATAATATTTATGCATTTGTTTGGTCTGTGTGTGACTGTCTAAATGTCTTGTCTAATAACTTCTGAACCCGCTGGCCAGTGTCAACCAAATTTGACAGAAGGGCAGAAGTATCAAAGATAATTGAGTTCTCTGTAGTATTGTAAAAATAAGACCCCATAAGCATTTTGACTGAGGGAAATACAGCACAGAGCTCATGTTTTGAAAGAGAGGTTATAGATTCCCATGCCAGAAGAAAAGCTCAAATCAGAGCTTAAATCATGAGATACAAATCCACAGGAAACCAAGCTGCATTTATTTCAGGCTTCATTGTTTCACTTTTGTTTCTAATAACATCTTATGGGATTTAGAGATATAAAAAAAAAATAATCTTGTGTATTTGTCATTATTTGCACTGTTTATTTAGTTTTCACTGTCTGAACTCTCTGATGAGAGAGTCTTTCCACTTTTTGTCAGCATCTAATGAAACGTGAATTTATGGGAGGCGCAAATGGTTGTGTTTGCTCTTTAATTACTTCAATTCTATTATCACGTACTCTAAAAACATTCTTCCACTTTTTTTTTTAATACAAAACCTGTATCATAATCTTTCTTTGAAAATCAATTTGAAAACCCTGTAATCAGTGAGCTGTGGAAGGTACGCCCCTCACTGACTCTGGGTCTTTGCATGAGAGCTGGAGAAATAATTCTGAGCTATCCTTTGACTACAGTAGGCATCTTGCTCGATCTAAACATAGGAAGGGATTTTAGATCACTGCTGTTCTCTCTACTGACGTGTTTAAACTCCAAGACTTGAACACATATTTGAGCATGCCAAACAAAACCTTCATCTTTCAGTCAAATTCTTCTCTTACCAAAGGCCATATTCATGTTCTCTTCCCTGTAGGAAAGGGAACTTCCCATTCTGCAGCACCTTTCATGTGCTGGGAAGGAGAGGACACTTGTGAGAAGACGTGGGAGCCAGTGGTAATGTGCATTCTCAATGACTGCTGACTTTGGTGGAAAATTACCAGTCTTTTTCTGAAATCTTCTCCTGTCAAGGAGGTAAGGGGGACCTCAAATTCCTGCTTTCTCCTGTATTTATTCCAGCAGGATGAGCTGTGCAAGAGTGTGTAATCTATCTTCTGAGTAGTGATCTCTGAGTCTATAGACAGTATCATTGTAGATGGAGATTGTGTTCTCTGGACAGTACTTATAATTGTGCTATAAAAATTGAGCCAGATAAATTATCCTGAAAGGTTATTGTGCAATCATATATTTCAAGCAGTGTTTTTCAAACATTTTACATTTGGCACAAGCATTTGTTCAAAGTCAGGAGGAACTGAGAGCAAGCAAGAAAAGACTGTAGATTTTTGGAGTAACCTGCATGCCTATCATTGAAGTGACTGTCATGTCACATATCTTCTTTGTGATATGTTACTGCCATTTTATAACATGCCATGTCCTAAGCAGCATACTGTCACTCACCTCACTGTCATGCACAGACTATGCGCTTTAGTACTGAAACCTTCTCAGGCACTGGATGAACAATTGAAGTTAGCTCCATGTTTGCATAGTGAATCGTGAAAGAGTAGGGAGAAAACTGTATTAAAGGGGAAAAGAGACTGCAACTTGTTGATTGCTTTCTGTTACCAGTTAATTCTAGTCCAGTAAACATACATTTTGCACCTGTTTGGTACAATATTCTACCCATTGTCCTTTGGAGAGAAGGTACTGCATATTGGAGGTACTCACCAGCTGGGCATTTTATAAACGCAAGTCAGGGCTCTGACAGATTAGCTTTGGCAGACGTAGATGCAGTGATAAAATGCTAACCCTTTACACCTTGCTTCTCAGCCGGAAGTAACTACCTGAAGAGCAGAGGCAACAGACTGGATGCGTCGTGTAGCTCACAGTTTGGTGGCATAGCTTAAACTGCTGATGAGGGTAGAACTCCAAGCTGTGAACATGCATCCCATTTTATAGTACTGGGATAGAGCTGGGTGGAGGGAACATTTTAAATCACAACAGCTAAATGCATGAGGTAAATGTGGACCTGCTGCTGAATGGGGCAGGGGATCTGGTGAAGGATGTGGGAAAGGCCAAGATACTCGATGCATTTTTGGCCTTAGTCTTTACTGATAAGACCAGCCTTCAGGAACACTGACTCCACTACTTCTTAACATCTTTCTTAATGATGTGTACAATGGGGGAGAGTGCTCCCAGTGCAGCTTTGCAGTTGATACAAGACTGGGAGGAGTGTTGGATACACCAGGGGGTTGTGCTGTCATGCAGAGGGACCTTTAAAGAAACAGGCTGACAGAAGGCTGATGAAATTCAACAAAGAGAAAAGCAAAGTGCTGCATCTGGGGAGGAGCAATGCTATGTGGCAGTACATGCAGGGGGCCAACCAGCTGGGAAGCAGCTCTGCAGTGGAGGACTTTGGGGTCCTGGTGGAAAAGAACATTGCCGGGGGGTCCAGGGACATGATTGTCCCTCTCCACTCAGCACTGGTGAAACACATTTCATTTCTGTGTCCACTTCTGGGCTCTCCAGGGCAAGAGATACATGGACCTACTGGAGAGAATCCAGCGAAGGGCTATCCAGATCAAGAGACTCACATGTCTGTCATATGAGGAGAGGCTGAGACAGCTGGGGTTGTTTACCCTGGAGAAGAGAAGGCTTCAGTGTATAAACACTGAAGGGAGGCAGCAAAGATGGATCCAGACTCTTTTCAATGGTGCCCAGTGACATGACTAGAGGCAATGGGCACAACTGAAATACAGGAAATTCCATTTAAATGTAGGGAAAAACTTTTTTACAGTAGGAATGATGAAACACAGGAATAGGTTGCCCAGAGGTGTTGTAAAGTCCTTAGAGATAGTCAAAGCCTGACTGGACATGGCCCTGAGCAACCTGCTCTGACCATGGGGTTGGACTAGATGATCTCCGGAGGTGCCTTCCTACTTCAGCCAGTCTGAAAGTCTGTGATTCCATAGCTTGCCCATCAGTCTCCTGAGTCACTAGACCTTGTGCTTTCAAGTCACTAGACTTTTGCTGATTTATTTTACTTTTGTTTGATTGTCAAGAGAATGACATACAAAATATACTAATGTACGAGCGTTTGCTAACCTTGAGCTAATAAGAGGGTAACAAAAATAGTCCCTTGTGGCTGGTCACAATCTGACAGTTTTGCAGGATGTTTACTGGAGAGAATTTCCTTATTGGTATGTACTGAACCTATTCTTACAATTTTGCAAGATAAGTTTGCTTTTGACTTATGCCTTTAGACAGACACACAAACTGCTTCTAAACCCACCATATTGGAATTAAGAATTTCTTCAAGCCATTACTTGATGCTTTTGTTTTAGCGTTTCTTGTCTTAGAGACCCCTTTGGAAGATTTAACTCTCCAGCCTTTGCCCCCTTGAATGTGGTTGTCTTTTCATAAGCAATTTGTAACTCCCAGCATTCCTTTTCTACTGCAAATATGAATGTAAGATCCTATGTTATTTATTCTTTCTAAAGTGATGAGAGAGAGTTGTAAACCGCTGAATTACAACCTGCAGTTGCCAAGAGGCAGGAACAACTTAAAGAGGAATTTAATTGTAGATGTTTTCTTCCTTTCTCCTTTAACCCTTTCCTTAGGGAAGGATAAACATAAAAACAGGCAGTTGAACAGTAAAGGAGCAGTTCTGGAGACAGAGACAAACAGGGATAGAGAAGGTCAGAAGGAACTTTGCAGCTAGGAGGAGAAAAGACAGCTGTAGTATAAGACCATCTTTAGTAAAGCAGATATTTGGAATTAGTATATGGAGTTACTCTGTTCAAGCTTGTTAATGTGATAGAATCTACTCTTAAAAAATGAAATTTTGGGTTAACATTGGGAAGGAGTTAAAACCATTCCATCCTGATTAGTGGATAAACATGAGACTCCACCAGTGCCCTACACTAGCCCAGCCAGCTCAAGCCAGAGAATTTTGTGAAGGAAGGAGATCTGAGGTAAACGAAGAAAGAAGCTAACAGGGAGAGCCTTTAGTGGGTCATTTTATTTATTCAAAAGGTATGGTCTCAGGCCAGTCTGTGATGCCACGGTTACGCTCTTACTGGTATTTATGTTTGCTTGAGAAGGTCATCTTGAAAAGCTAGTGCTTCTCTGGAAGTGGCACAGGTGTGGAGACAGATACTTTGACCTGCTTCAAACATAGTAATGAAATTACCAATATGTTTATAATGAGTGAAAGGCTTAAAGAGAGTGCTGAAGTGGTATAAAAACCCTGCCAAGTGCTTTTCTATCCGTTCCATTGTTTGTTTCTGACTGTAGGAACTTCTCCTTGTAGGGTCCCTCACCATCTTTCCCTCAGTAATATGGATGTAACTTGCCTCCTAGCAGTGAATCTCTACAAGATGTTGTCTCCAACAGCTGTGTCATCTAGAGAAATCTACACATTATATCCACAGTTAATAACAGCCCTGTAATCCTGAACTACATGTGCTGTAAACTATAGTGCCTGACAGTAGTGTGAGCCATTCCTGCTGGCTGAAAATAATTACCTGATATTTAGAGTAAGGAGTGGCTGAAAGGGGCTTAGAGAAGCACTGATTTTACCATCTTCCCTAAGCTTCGTGTTAAAAGCAATACAAGACTGCACCCTCTTTGCCTGGGTACCCACAACTAGAGAGGGACATCCCTTGAAGCCAAGAGCTTTTTGAAAAGGCATGGGTAATGCTAATGCTATTACCATGGTTGAAAGAGAAGTGGGCATATTCTTCCATTGTTAGTTCTTGTGAGAAAGCCTTATTTTCTATTAACAGCATGAGCAATATGTATTGTCAGCTAGGGGTGACCCTTTTTTTGTACGTGCATTACATGCCATATCTCTGAAGTGCATAGGCATTTTTGCATGACACTGTATGCTATCTTTTAGCAATTCCTGAATGTAGCTGACAGGAGGAAGTTTACAAAGAAGATGTAGCATGGGCACTTGCAAAAAGATTCTTCTTACGTTCTCTGCCTGAAATGGAAGTTCTTCAAATCTGCCAGTACATTAATTCACTATATGATGTGTCTACCATTTTTTTAAATAATCTGATTATATCCCTGGTCATCAAAATCTGTTAACAAAAATCAGAATATGTAGAGAAAATAATTTAAAAAATTATTTTTCTCTTCATTCTTCTCTCTTTTGTCTCATTTAATTGGCTTTCTCCTGTATCATTCTGTGAACTAAAGAAATCAGGAAGATGAAAAAGTAGTTGGATTTTTTTTGGGGAAAAAAAAAATCCCTCATTTTGATGATAAGTCAAATACGAGGTCATTTGTTTTGTCTGAAATACAAGGCACTGTTAGCCTTGAGCATGTTCCCTCTAGAGAAGAGAGATTACGTTATAACCCTAAACGGTGTTAGTCTGAACAAATAAATAAACCTAGTTCATTCCTTGAAGGTACGTGGGGGTGAATATATAAGAATACCAGATTAGGGAGACTTTTCTCTAAGTGGTTGAAATATACTTATGAAGCCACATGCAGACACACTGCTGGCATGACTTCGTCTCTCTTGTCCTTTCTTCCTGCAGTAAATCCTGAGGAAACCTGGATGTTTACAGGCTTAACTTCAATTTGACCAGAAGCTGGAATTGTGAATATGCTCTACTATAATCAACTCTGTAGTGCTCAATGGCATTGAATCCTTGCTGCCCTTCCAAGTTGAACAAATTCTCTGAGGAGTCTTGTCCTTAACCCACTGACTCTGATGTGATTTTTCACCACCTTTTTCCTATCTTTGTGTGGCTTTCCCACTCCTCCTTCTCACCCCATTGTCATGCAGTTCCACGGCAGTTGCCTCAATGTGGCTAACATAAAAACCACCGGGGAACTTATGGACAGACCATACTAAATCAAGGCCATGTAAGAATTAGAAATGAAAACCACTTTCATTAACCAATTTAAATAATAAAGTCCTATAATGTTCCACTGGCATTTACTGAAGACATTTTCCACACATAAAGAACTGTGTACCTTCTAATTGTATTACTATGGAAACACATATTATTACTTTAACAGACTGTTTAGGAAGAAGATATATTTTTCTTTTGAATTCAAATCTCCATTCTCTGGTATCCTCAAACACAAAACCTACTGTAGTTTCTTTGTACTCCTATGGCTTCTTTGAGTTTTGTTTGTTGTGCCTGGAATATTCTACTGTTTTTGTATGCCAGGTTCTCACCCCTTCTGACAGGATATTTCTTGACACAAACAGGGTACAGAATTAATAAAAAGTGCATTGTGTGTGTAAGCTCTTTCTTCCAAGTCTTTCTGTATCATTTAGGTTCTCCTTCTGCACACTGGTTCAAGTGAACAGTTTTCTTAGTGTGTGTGCAGGGACCCAAGAGTATATGCTATTGCTTGGGAAAGAATATTATTGCCTTAATTTTTTTTTTTCCCCAAATGTTATTATATTTCACCTCACTTTCCCTTGTGCTTGGTTTATTTATCTTTGACAGCAGTTCTCCCTATCCTGAGGGATTATGGTAGCCTAACTTGACTTTCTTTTCGTTTCTTTTAATGTCAGTGTTTCATGTCTGTATAAGGAGGAATAAAGCTCTTGAAGACTTTTGCTAGATTAACGGCATTTTAAATACTCAAACTAACTTTTTAAAAACAAGGTTTTTTTATTAACAAAAATTTGAAGCACAGACACTTTTTTCCTATTTTCTTTCTCTATAGAGCTGGTATGATATTTCATGCATAGAATGTCACTATCAGCTTCCAGGAAGTTTACAAAATAGCGTCTCAGAAGCAAGATAAACATCGGATTCAGATAGAGGTTGGAATACGAGACACAGAGCTATTGGGCATGGTACTGTGGCACTGAAAGAGCTTCTAAATGTAAGAAAAATATATCTAATAAACAATAAGTATTTCCTAAAAAGTAGAAATTTGTTTACTTACGGTTTGCTGGAAAAAGCATTAGGTTTTTGCTGACCTTTAACTTTGTCCTAATGAACAAAACAAGACCACTTCCCTAAGCCATTGTTGATGATTTCAAAATATTATATTGTTAAATTTTGGATAAAAACTTCATAAATATTTGAAATATTTTAACTTTTACAGCTGCTGTCTGTTCTTGGTCTGAATATTACAGGTAAGAATTCCCATATTGCCTTTCTTACAGCAATACAAATAACTTATCCATTGCATTTTGCCAACATTATTCTGTTGCATTAGTTTTAACGAGCTGTCTATTTAGAACAGTCTTCTTTTCATGAAATAGTTAGAATAATAGCTCAAACATTTTTCAAAGATAATATCTCTTTAAAATAGATGGGTGTTATTATTACCTCTTTTTGCAAATGGGGAAACTGAGTCACAGAGGAAGGCAAGAATGTTAGTTCATAACTTGCTGACCAGTTATGGGTCCAGCTGTACTCTGTGGGAAACAACATTTGCTGCCTCTGCAAAAAATGCCCAAATGATTGACTTTTGCAGGAATTTATAACAGGGGCTGGAGTGAAAAAGGAATCCACTGTGATTTAGTCTTTCTTGTTTCCAACTCATTCCCAGGTTATAAATGATACCAGTAAGGGCTGTGGAAGGAGGGAGAAGAGGAGGAGTGGATCTGTTTCAGTTTGGTGCCGTATTTGTTTGGGGAGAAGGCTTTTTGTCATTTACTTGCAAGTAATCTTTCCCAAAACCTAAGTTTAAGACAAAAATTGTTTCAAGGAGGTGAGCTGCTTGGTCATAACCTACTGTTTTATGGAACAATTAATGAAGAAGTACGTGAATTTAAACCAAAATTATCTCTATACAGGCCTCCTTTTTAATTCACAATATGTGTGAAGTCTTATAGAAAAATACTGTCACTACGAGTAGGAAAGTGACCTTTACCCATAATGTGCACACCTGGTTTGAACCAGGGTGGTTTGGGTTGATGAGAAAGCAAGCAGGAAGAGCCACAACTGGCTTTCAAATGTTAATGGATATTTTGGGGCTGGGTAAGGCTCAACCTCTACTCATAGATATTTCTGTGGGAATCCCTAAAATCAGTGGAGTTAGATGAATAGTAATATGTGTAAGTTTGTGCTCAACTATAACAACTTCGATATTATAATTTCTAAGTGGTAACAAACATTCCACAATACACATTTTACAATTCTTTTCTCATCTGTCCGCTCTCAGGCTATTAAAATTTGCTTAGCTTCCAAATTCTTAAGTAAACACAACTTCTCAGATTGTTTATTTAGTCTCTATTTTTGGATAATACTGTTCTGCAATCTTTCATTTCAGCTAGACACACCAGGCAGATACTTGTGATGAATTTGTAACACAAAAATTACCAAAATTAAGAACATATGAGAAGAAAAAAAACCCCCTCCTCTGCCTTTGCCTATGAAAAGATTAGAATTAATTGTTCATTGCATTCTTTTCATAAGCATCCTCAGCTGATGCTAAATTTTGAAGCTAAAATTCTGATAAGGTCAGCAAAATAGTTCAAAGGGAGGGCTTTTGAGTAAGGGCTGCATCTTAAACCTGCAGGGGACTAAATATATGGAGTTATTAACATATCAGATACTTTAAGGTAAGTATGTGCATAAGCGAACATGGAATCCTAAAATAAAGTTAGAACCTTTCTTTTGATTTATTTCTTATAGCAACCAGAACCTGATCTTAGAATGAAGAAATATGGCAGGAAATAATTCCCCTCTCTAAACTTCTGTTTTTCTTAGTAAAACATTGTTATTTGTGGTGTTTATATAATTATATTCCAGTGTAATTCAAGTATGTAATAACATTTCTCCAATGAAAACATTTAAATAACTCAGGAAATTGCTTTACTGTTCTGTTTCCTGACTTAAAACCCATTTTGTCATGTTCATTTTATTGTTCAATCTGTCTGAGCTCATCTAGACATATTCTACCCTATACAGAGCAAAATAAAATATTTACTAGCTGATCATCTCATATATGTATATATACAAATATACATGTTATATTAAAACCATTCTTATATATATAATATTATTTTCATCCTTTACTCAGTTTATATTAAAAACAGAAAGCTCACTCCCATAACACCAGAGTGTGACTAGAAAAAGAAATAGAAGAATCTCATTTAAAAAAGGAGTATCAAATAATAATTCTATCAGTTCTAGAACAATAATTAAGCAAAAAGTGAAAGCATTTTAATTGTTCTTGTAGTATCAATCAAACGTGTTTTTCCTTTCATTTGGGTATGTATTAAAGCTAGTTTTTTGCATGTACAGCTCAAAAGGGCTATTTTGTTTTGTTCAATGAAATGGAATAGTTTGGTACAGAGGTGGTATTTTCCAGCAAAGAAGGGGAAAATTTACCAGAACTGGATCTTCTTTTTACCATAAAGACTCTTCTATGAGACAAATGATAGGTTAATCTGTCTCATTTTTATCCAGACCTTTTTTAATTTAGTGGATAAGATTAAAGTGCAAGCCAAATACCACAGGTGTAGCTTGGGTTTTTAATCTGCTTGACTCAAGTTATTCTAGTTCCTGAATGAGGCTACTAATAATATAGTTCCCGAAATAAAATAGGAAATGTAAGTACTGCAATGCTTTTATTCAGCTTTGTATAAATCAGTGGAGCATAAAATATACTGAAACAGATTAAATTTTATTCCTGCAGGAATCAAAGTTTAAGAAGTTACAGTAGAGATGGAGAGAAACTCAACAGAGGAAATAACACGCTGCACAGGGGAGACAGTCTCTGCCGGGGTACGATCGTGCCCAGAGAAACCACCTGGAGGGGCTGCTGCAGGGCCCCTGGGGATTTGGCCTGAATAAACAGCTTAGTGACAGCTATGCTCCTGGGTTTTTTTGCTTATGCGAAAAATAGAGACCAGTGAGGTTATGGTGCTTATTTTTGTGTTATCCTGCACTGGAAAATATGTCTCTGCACTCCAGGGCAAAAATGAAAAGGAGAAGCAGCAGCCAAATACCCTGAAATAATTGCTAGTATATAAGAATTCTCTAATTACACACTATAGTGTAAATTCATAATGTCTTTTTTTCATAAGGCACTTTAACTTTCACGTATTTCAAGCCAAAGTCTTTAGCCCTTAGGTGAGCAAAACTCCTGCTGCTCATGCTGAGAGGTCTGCTCAGTTAAAGAGCACAAAAGCTTCATCCTGTGTTACACTGATAGCTCTGATATTTCTGCAGTTTTTCAGATTTTCTGTCAGTGGAGGAGTCACAAACCCCTATCTGTCCCTCCGAGCTCCTGGGATGGCACTGGAAAGGCAGCAGAGCCTGCAAGGGCCAGGGGCACCAACTGCACCCCACCTACGGCCTGGAGCTCACCCACTTGCAACACCCCAGTGAGGGCTGGAGCAAGAGCAGGAAGGTGATGGGAGAGAGAAAAGCGTCACGTTGGTATCAATAATTGCAGGAGGTAATTCAGAGGAGCAGTGGGTTTTGCAAAAGCCTTTCCTTGCCAGAAAGGAACACTAGAGTGTTTAATTCCTCCCTGACTCCAGTTTGGCCTGGGAAGCAATTGTGCTGCAAGCATGGTCTGGAAAGGGCTCTGGGCATCCCTGAACTTGTGGGAAGGAGAACCAACCCACGCAATGCACAGTGACTGTGGTAGAACGATGAATGCATAAGCCCTGGCCACACGGGTTCTACCTGAAGAACTGCTACCTGGCTTCAAAGCTAAGCGTATCCTGAGGTGCAGCTTCTGTGAGTGCTTAAAAGTTTTTCCTACATCTTAAAATTCAGAAAGAAATGTAAACTTAACTGATTTTTTTTTTAGGAAATCTGTTTTCCTTGATTAGAATAAACACTGTTTTTCTTAGCTGGTGGCTCTGAATTTGGTGAAATACAGTCATATCCAATGATTTGCTTTAACTCTGCTGGTTCAACTTCATTTTATGTACATTAGCCTAGTCAGAGTTTTAATATCTAACTCAGCAGTCAATGTATGTTTGCATGTTTTAGGTAATACTTATTCATATATGTCTAAATACAGTCTTTTTGTCAGTCTTCAAGTCCAGAAACTAATCCCTTCTTTTAACTAGCTCAATTACAGAACTTTCCAAGAAAATTCCATGATCTGAATAACTGCTGCAGCCTGTTGTAGTGTTGATGGACTAAGGCGCTAACAGAAACTTGAGTGCTTTTCTAATTTGATCTAAGATGGTAACTGTAAGTATTTGAGAAACAATCAATCTAAAATACATATTTAAGTAGAAGTACATGTATAAGCATTTCATGGGAGTCCTAGCTTCACTGGGTACCTGTTTTGTGATGAACAGTAATTACTTAGTGTTAAAAGGTAGTGGTATATTAATCACTTTTTGTGTTGTGGTTGAACCATCTTCCTTACTTGATGTTTAGATAATTATTTTCATTAAATAAAGAAAGCATGCTGGTACTCTGCTTACCTGTGTAAAAGTGCAAGATGTGAAATAGTTTTTAATTTTCTATATCTTAATCCTATTCTTCATATTTAAGAAATACAAAATCTACCATTACTATATACTTGGGATATTTATTACAACAGTCTTTAAAACTAATTTCTGTATAGATGTGTTCTCACAGACTGCATTACTTAAAAAAAAAAAAAAGTGAGGGTGAAGAGAAGATTAAGATTAGATCTCATACAGATGAAACTGCATAAACCCCCCCCTAATGGAGTAATGTTACTTATTCAAGGCTAACCCCCTCCCCTGCCCCTTAACTGGTACAAAAGATGTTTGTAGATGTTGATTGTTTTGTGATCTCTGTTCCTGTGAGGAGTTCAAGCTTAAAAAGTGTGAGAAGACACTGAGAAGTCTTGGATGTTTTTATTTCAGAAACTGTCTATCTATTTAAGAAATATCATGTACGATGATCTTTAGTCCTCCTCTCAGATAGAGCAGTTGGGGCCAAAAGGGGCTCAGAAGGTTCCCCTGTGTGATCAGTTATGATGTATTACGTTTGTGTTAATGATTTCTAATTTAAATCCTTGTTTTCCGTGTGGATGTTGGATTTTTTTGTCCGTCCCCTAACAAAATGTTTCGTAACAGAACTTAAGCCACGTGTTTTTTGTTCTGAAGTGGCAAATGCACATTCCACCAAGTTCTATTAAAAAAATCTGTAGCTAGAGTTAAAGCCTTCTGACTTCCTTGAATTCTGGATTATAAACTGTGTCTCTTGTGATTAAAAGCACCTCACAGATATTAAGAATTATTTTAATTACTAAAAAAGCCATAGAAATCCCACTTAAATATCTCAGTAGGTCCTTCTCAGAGAATAAAATCTGTTCAAGAAACAATAGATCCTACAAGACTGACCTGAACCTGAAAAATAGTGCAGCCTGATTGTTAGAAGGGCCTAAGGGCAAAAATGGTGACTCCATTTTAGCACTTCTGGGGAAGGGATATACAATGTCTTGTGCTGTCTCCTTGTTAGAAGGTAAATTGTTCAGGGCTCAATATCCACTACTAGTGAGGGAGTCAATGGGTGTGTCTCATCAGTTGATGTTAAATGTTCTCTTTTCTGGTGTCTGACAGAAGCTTCGGTGTGTGAGGAAGCAAAGTTCAAATTCCTTTTGTGTCTAGATCTATACAGCTTACATGAAAGGTTTTGTGAATAGAGCTTGGGCCTCATGCGTGGGGACCCCTTAGGTGAAAGGTGTGATGGAGGAAGGGGAGGCATGTAAAAGATGCACTTGGGAACAATTGTTTTCACTCACCCATTCTAAGAACATTCTCAAATCTTTAGTAAATGTAATCCATAGCTCATCAGCAGAAGACACGATGTATTCGAGACAAACAGCTGAGGCATGTAGCTGTCAGTGAGTATGGTAACTTTGCTCTGCTAATGGCAAGTTCCACCTGTCTGCAATTACTTAACTACTTGTCCCGATTTTGGCTGGTATAGAGTTAATTTTATTTCTAGTAGCCAGTATAGTGCTGTGTTTTGGATTTAGTATGAGAATAATGTTGATAACACACTGATGTTTTCAGTTGTTGCCAGGTAGTTGCAGTGCCTACACTAAATCAAGGCCTTTTCAGCTTCCCATGCCCTGCCAGGTGCAGAAGGAGCTGGGAAAGCACAGCCAGGACAGCTGACCCGGACTGGCCAAAGGGATATTCCCCACCATGTAATGTCATGCTCCGGATATAACTGAGGAAGCGAGCTGGGAGGTGGGATCGCTGCTCTGAAACAGACTGGGCATCGAGTTGTTTTGGCATGTGGTGAGCAATTGCATTTGTGCATCACTTGTTTTATATATATGTAAAATAAGAATTATTATTAATCTTCCTTTGTTATCCTACAAAACTGTCTTTTTCTTTTTTGCTCTGAATATCTTGGACAGAAAATGTTAAATGAAGTTAATGTTAATAAGCACTTCTCAAGTGAGATCAGGTGCAGTGGTCAGAGCTGAATCAGAGGTTAGCCTAAATTGGATTCAACTGAGTCTGAATTATCTTGTGTGTTCTATCCCACCCCAGCACCCATTTCCTCTCTCCTTGTCTGTGCATTCAGTATCTTACTAGACTGTCTTGTGTTTTGCTTCCACCTATGTAAGAGCTAATCAGTCCTAAGTGTGGCAGACATGTGCTAATGTCTTTAGGAAAAGTTTTTCAATATTGGATGTTTACTTTGGTCGTGGAACGTTCAAGCTTCAAGAAGATATGGTAAGTCTTATTTCTGCTTCCTCTGGATCTGCTTGACCTGTCTAGCATGTGTTCTGTAGTTATTTCTAGCAAGGTGAAAAATTTTGGCTGTATTGTTTTTCCAGCTTTTGTATCCTATGTCATATTGCAGACTTAAGTGTGTCATTCAGATACTTATTAGACAGAAGCCTACACCAAGAACAATTTTGAATGTATCCTAAAATTTTGGTACTGCTTTGTGCTAGGCAGAAAAGGTATATTCCACATTGTGTGTCTGCATCTCTTATGAAAGATGGTCCTTTTCATTTTGGATAGTGAGTTATCTACACATATGGCAAGTCCTGTTTCTTAGTGTGGGTTATGTAAGATGACTAAATGTCAACTTTTTTCCTTGGATGCTGTGAACAAATAGAGTTTAACTCTAGTTCTTTTCAAGGCATGAGGCTTGGTTACTGGCCTCCTTGGACCAAATTCCCTGATTCTACATTATCTATTGCGCTATTAAAACAAACAAAAAATTCCTTAACATTCTTCTTTCCTGTGCCTCTTACCTACAAATAAGCATTATTTCTAATGTAGATGCCCCAAATGACTTTATTACTGTGTATTCCAGTAGAAAAATATGTATTATATGTATATGTATTATGGAGGTAGGATTTTTAAAATTATTTTCACACTGGTCTTTTTAAATTCAAAGACATACTGTTTACTGAAGAGATGACTTTTTATTAAAAAAAATACTATTTATGTACATATCTAATAGTACTGAATCAAAGAAAGGACATTCTTCTAGAAGCTCCTTTTTATAAATGCTTTCAAAGATATTGTGTTGACTTAAATGATTGTTAAATATTTAGAATTTAGATGTAGGAGACCAAATAGAATAATGTATGGAAATAATAAACAGATGGATAGTGGAACTTTTAAAATAAAGATCAGCTGATTATTTTTCCAAAAAATAGAAAATATTTTCTCAAGTTAAGTTGGGGGATCGGCTACTTGGCTTGCAGTAGGAAACTGTCAGTGGTGGTGCAAATACTAAGCAAAATACTGAAGCAAAGAACAGCTACGTCTTGCTTTCATGGGAAAGGTAGTGAACACATTTGTAGAGTTAATGTTAACTGGAGGCATAGAAAAACTAAGCAGTTTCCTTGCTAAATGGGAAAGGTATTAGAGACAGCTGGGATGATCTTCCTGTTTCTCTAGCACCATCATCTGTGAACTGTCTTGTCTTCTATTTTACGTGTCCTTTATGAAATCTGTGGTCACCTTTTTCAGTGAAACTCCTTGTCCCTTCTGGCCCTGCAACCTAGTACAGTCAGCTGCTTCCCCGATGTTAAAAGACTACAGTAGCTCTGACATCAAAACCAAAGTTGGAATGTAGCTTTTCAAAATACTTCTGTGATCCTTCATATAAAAGCATTTAAATATATATGTGATATATAAGTGGGGGCGCGTGTTGATAAGATTATATGGAGCATGAGCACAGACAAAGTCTATGTAACAAAGTAATTTCAGGATAGGTCTCAGCAGCTAATGTTTCTCTAATGGCAAATTACCAGTGCTTTCATTGGAAGGTACTGGAAGGGAGAAACCCAACTTTAGAAACTGCAGAAATAGCCACGCACATAGGTGTACCATTATGACAAGCACAAAATGTAATTATTTCATTATAACTGCTTCTTCTGTAGACTTTTTGAAACCCCAGATTGGACTGACCTATAGTTGCTACTTGGAATTTGAGATCTTTTAGAAGCATGGGCAATGTCCAGCACTTAATTGCTTGATCTTTGTTTTTAGTGACTGGATTTTACTTTATTCAAGGTACTTCCAGACCTCAAAATTAAGAGATACTAAACCAGTAGCTGCTAGTACTGACTGATGTTGTACATATTGCATTAAAATGCTTCTCTTATTGGTGCAGAACCAATATTTGGAATATTGATTCCTTAGCTACCTCTGTAACTTACAACTGCCCAGTTTCTTTGCCATTTTCAAACTGTTTTGATGTGTGGATAGTTAACAGTTAATTTATAAAACCTGTAATCGCTGTCACTTTCTACAAGAACAAGATTATTTCCTTTCAATTTACTTGCTCTCATTTTGTGGGATTTTCACTATTGTATTCTGAACAGCTGAATCTTATTTTCTGAATAATGATTGTCTTGCAAGAAAATCTAATATAAGAGAACAACATCAAACTGACAGGAAGATTGAATGGGTAATATATGCCCTCTTCTCTTTAATGTGTGGTATCTTTATGATACCATGGCCTGTGGTTGACAACTTTGACCCACATCTTCCTTTTTAGTTAACCTCCATCAACTATTTAATATAGCTTCACATGTTTGTCATATGAATTAGTAATTAATGCCATTCTATTCCTCATGTTAATATGTTCACTGAGAATGACATAGAAGGAAGGGCACTTAGATCTACAGAGAATTAATTAGCACGTAATTTTCTGTATATCATCTAGTGTTAATTAGCAGTTAAACCATCTTCTGGTGCATGACCTGCTGATTTAAATACAGCATTCTGTTACAGTGGCCCTGGGGGAAAATGTCTTGAAAGGGTATTCTCTCAAAAATGGAATTCTTTAAGTTTGTCTCTTTCTGTTTCCTTGTACCTTAGCATCAGATCTTTCTCAGCCCTTTCTACAGCACAAAAGCCCCTTTACTAAAGTGATAAGCAAGCAGCAATTTTGATATTAATCAGAAAAGGTAATGATAGATGTAAGTATGCCAAAGCGACGTGCTGCCTGATGGAGATGGGGTAACGCCATTGCTCTAGGAGGATCACATCCTCCCTAATGGATCTCTGTAGCTCCAGTGACTTCAGTGAAGCTTTACTACTTTTTTTTTTTTAAACACACGTAAAATTCTACCTTGAGGAAATGTAATATTGACTAGCTGAGCCATTCAAGAAGTCGTCTTCTGGAGTCTCTCTTTAGATAGTCATAGTGTATATGCTTATATTTCTTGAGAAAATAAATGAAACAAGTATCATATTATATTTTAACTACCTAGCTTAGTAGTTCTGCTTATGTTTTGCTATTCCGCCTTTTTTAAGTTGTGAGTGATCCTTTAAATTTTTTATTTCATCAGTATAAAAATATCTAAAGCTCTATTTTATTGTGCACTTCCATCATCTTGAATACCTTTATTATACTGCTTTTGAGGTCTTATTTTTCTATGCAATTCAATTCCCTTGACCTTAGAAGAGTATTCATTCCTAGTATCCTCTGCTTTATATTATATAGGCTTTACCCTGGTGTGTCATCAAAACTGTTGCTGTGAAGTGGTGAGTTTTAGTGCTATGAAATTGAACTCTTCCACAGTGATAGAAAACAACTGACCCTACTTTTTCAAACTAGTGGGTGATTGATTGGGAGACAAAACCAAGCAAGAAGTAAGCTTCTTTTGCTGCTGGCTTTTCTTTTCTTTTCTTTTTTTTTTTTTAATAATTCCTAAGTAATACAGTGCAAGATGCTATTAGGCTGAAAAGAAAATAGTCTCTTGAACACAAGAAATGACCTATCCAGAAAATGTCCAACTTACGAGTTTCTGAAATGAGAACTCTCTTAATAACAAAAAGAGCAATCCCCTCAGTTGTCACCAGAATTGTGCAGATTCTCTTAGAAGTTATCACATGTGCAATACATGACAGACACAGTATACATGTTTTAAGAGACTGTCTCGGATGCTTGCAATGAAATTTCTACCTAAACCCAGGATGGACTGTAAAGCTGTTCATTGCCATTGTGAAGTGTTTTTGCAGGCCAATTATAAATGACTGTAGTCTCTGATTAAGTGGCTAATAACTTAGCGAACTCTTCAGATCAAAATTTCTTCTTAGTGGTTTTTTTTTTTGCATTATTCAAGAGCTGACTTCAACACATTCAATGTATTCATTATTCAGTTTTCCTAAAAGACTCTGTGACTATGGATTGATCAAGAATTTAGTGCTGATAGCTAAGCATTGCCTTTGTTTGCTCTTCATAGCGAGTGGTGAAACTGCATTTGTTAGAATTTGTTTCTGACTAAAGATATATCCAACCCAAACTCTTACTTCTGTGTTAGAAAATCACTGCCTAATCAAACAGACTATTCTAAGCTATTAGCAATAAGTTTAAGTACTGATGTTTCTCTGAACTGTGACATGTTCAAACACTTTTGTTTCCCCCCAGTCATGTTAAATTGCATTCAGAGTAGAACTGTCCTTTGAAACTAAGATCAGAATATGGAAATGATTTGCAAAGCTTTGTGTGGTTTGTGTCTGAAACTGTTTCACATGCTGCATATCTGGCTGGCTGCTGCTGAAGTTCCTTTAGCTGATATTGGTTGGGCAGGGAAGAGGCAACAAAAGGTGATTATCTATGGCTTACCTCATTGCGGTGCTGAGAGCGCTATTTAAGGTGAATTAGTGGGACAGTGTGGTTGTGGTGGTTTTTTGGTTGGTGTGGTTTTTTGGGGGGTTTTTTGTTTGTTTTTTTTTTTTTTTTTCTTCTGGCAGAATTTGGATATATCAGTGTTTTCAGGCACGGCAAAGGAATTGAATAGCTTCATTTTCATAGTGATTATTAAATCTATCAAGCTTTGGGCATTTATAAGTTCAGTGTGCTAAATTATTTTTTTGATGACTGGAAACTAAAGTCTCGGTCCTACCAACTTAAAAACCCAATAAATATACAACCTTTAAAATACTTTTATACTTTTATATGTGCATGACGAGGGAATTGGGGGTGTTTAAAACTGAGAGAGATTATTCTTACCTTGGTAAGTCTCTTTAAAAATCAAAAGCAAGAAGTATCTATTTGTATATCAGTATATGTAAATACTAAGTGATTGAGCCCAGCCATATTTTATGTACAGTGAAGAAACACTGATGTTAAAGGATGTTCAAATAATCTGTGCTGCTACTTAGCACAGAATAAGCTCTCATTGCCAGACCCTAATGGATTTGTTGAAATATTTTCTGATTATGAGCCCATCTAAAAAAAGCTTGGCCAAATCCTGCTAAAATGGTTCTTCTATTGTGTTTCCAACATTTTTTTCTCTGCAAAAATTTCTTGTAACCACTTCTATCCTACAAAATAACCAGTCACTCTTTGCCTGGTGTTCAGAGCCTATTACAAACCCTCAGATTGCAAAATCTTGAGTTCCCACTGTCAGCAACTGTTTCAATTCCCAGTTTCTAGGTCACATTAAAATACTATGATAGTAGTTTCTATTCAACTTTCCCTGTTTAACTGTCTCATCTTATGTGTTTCTGGCACTGGTATTCACACTGAAAAGTGTTACTGCTTGTGTGAGTAAGCGGCACAAATACAGACTTTGCAGAAGCCTGGAAGCGTGTAAGCCATAATTTGCTGAATGATGAAAAGAGGACATAGAGGAAGGTTGGTCCAATATGCTCTGTCACCAAAGACTGAAGCATTGAGAGCAAGAAAAGAGGAAAGCTGCAAAGAAATCTTTGATGCCTGCCTAATGATACAGAAATATATTGCTTGCTAAAATTGAAGATACCAGTTTGTAACACTTTGGTGTTCATTGTGTCAACAGGGGTCATGATGAATTCCCTTGGTCTAAATAGTAATGCATTAAGTTATTTAAACAGATTTTCCAGTAGTAATTCTACTTATTGTGAAGTGTTTCTGGTTAGTTCCTAACTAGATGCCTATAACTAAACCACAGCTTTCAGAAAGAATTGGAATTTGTGCATTGCAATTACAATTGCAAAGAGTCAAAAGTTTGCAGCAAATTGGCATGTAACACTCCTGTAAAAATGCAGCTGGAAAGTTTGGACCATTTTCTAGTCCAATCAAAATCCTACAATATGATTAATTACTTAGTCGATATCCTAAAGATTCCTATCTTTATTTATGGTGCTATAAAAGTAATTATGATACTATACAAAGATGAGGCAAATTCTAGAGAACATATACAAATAAAGAGTATTTTTTGTTGTTGTGTAATAAAAGCTATCATTATTAGTTTAACTGGACAATAAAATCTAGGCTCTTTGAAAACATGTTGACATAGTTTCTTACCCCAGTAGGGAAAAACACTCCCTGGGTCAGAAGGTGCTGCTGCAAATCTTTAGGGGTTTGGAAGAACGCAAGAGTGGAGCTGTGTCTCTTGAAGCTCACTCCAAGAGTAAAGAGAGGTGGCTAAGGCAAGCTGTGTCAAAGAGCTTTCAGGGTAGGACTGTGACAAGCCCTACCAGGGGCTTGTGATTTGGATGATCCTTACCAGCCCAATGCTGCTGTTCAAACCCAGGCAAGCCCTGCCATAATAAGCTTGCTTCCAAAGACAGGTCTGTTACTGTTCTTCTGGAGTGTGTGTTTGAACACTGTCCCTTCCCCAAAATGCTGATGTGTTTCCTTTCTCTTCTGTAATGGAGAGCATTAACTCAGCATTTGATTGACAAGTGTAGAACTACTAATCTTGACTCAAAGTCTGCACCTTTTAGATTTGTTTGTGATATTTCTGGTCTAAATTAGGATTGCTGTGAGAAACTGCATCTACAATGAAGACAATGGTCTGTTTCTCTATTTCTTCTATTTCTGGTCTGTTTTCTCAAAGACAGCCTGAAAGACTTCCGCTCTGATGAAAACAGGTCGCATTTAATCCCAAAGCAATTGAAATGACAGTTACAAATGGTAAAAGTTTATAACAACTCTGCTGACAGATACTCAAATAAGGAGTACTGGAGACCAGCAGTGGAATATTTGTTACAAGAACAGGAAGATCCATTATGGCCCTCTTTGTACAAATCTTGATCAGGTACAGATTCTACCAAACTCCCTCACTGACGCTAGCAAGTACTTGAAATAACAAGTAGTCCAAGCACAATCCAGAGTAAGACATTTAAATATGAAGGAAGGAAAGACCTCTTTTTGCCTGTTAGAAAATTCTCACCTGTTCTTTTGTCAGTAATACATTCCAGGAATGCCATATATTCAGTTATATGACACAGTCCTGTTTTTCCTTTAACTGCTCTTATATCTGCAGATAATTCTTCAAATCTTGATTTACTGCAAGCAGATTTTGGATGTCGTCTGGTGTCTGGGGTTGGGTACTAGGACCAAAACAGAGAAATGAGATTGGAGCCAGAGCACTGAGATGATTGCTCACAGTGGGGGCAATGTCAGTATTAAGGAACCAGCGAAAAAGTGCACACTGTATTTCACTTCCCGGTAAATCCCTGGCTGAGAACAGGAACTGCTGACCTGCTTCTGAGGCCCTCCAAAGGCTCTGTGCACCGGCCTAAAGGTGTTTGATATGATCTCATCATAGTTCAGAGGATTTCTGAGTCAAAAGCCTGTAAGGAAGAATGATGGAAGTCTTTAAGACCAGGTTGGATGAGGCTTTGGGCAACTTGGTCTAGTGGAGGGTGTCCCTGCCCGCAGCAGGTGGGGTTGGAACTAGATGCTCTTTGAGGTCCCTTCCAACCCAAACCATTCTACGATTCTATGTGTTCAGCTGTTCTAGGGGGAACAGAAGCATTGCAATTCAGTTTGAGGAAGAAAATTGTACTTTCTGTTCTCTGTTAAAGCGCCTTGGATTCCTAATCACTTAAGGTTTGGACCGGTGCAGTATTCAATGAATGCATTCAGTACCTATTGTTAACCTGTTTTTCTCAGAGCAGTAAAACTATCACTAACTCCACTTTGGATCATGTGTACTTGGAGTTAACTCATCCTGAGGGCAATCAAAACTACACGTAAGTTTGTAGGGGCAAAACTGGGCATTCACAGTTTAAATGGTGACACAACAGTGGCTGAACGTAGTAAAGTGGGGAAAAAGCTCTTTTTCCAGAAAACCTTAAGATCAGGTTACTAACACGTAAATAATACCATGGTGAAAGCTCATTCTTTTGTAGTAAGTCCCAGTCTCTTAAGAGGCTGACAATTTGACAATATTAATCTCCGATTGTCTAAAATGAGATGGGCCAGCTGTGGTTCATGGATCACCGATAGTCCATGGTGGTCCATCTGTTATAAAGGGGATTAGGGGAGAATCCATTAATCTTCAGGCAACTATGCTAGTTGTTTTAGGGACTTATAGAACCTTCAGAAACAATTCTTTTTCATCTTGCTGATTAAAATAAAGATATCAAGCACTTGGCTGTACTGTGCTGTAATGTCTTTTCTGGCACCTTTTTGCAGGAAATTTGACCTTTACTATTCTGAAATGGAAAGAGGGAAAGCGAGACCGCAGAGGCCAGCCTTGAATTTCAAAATGACCTGGAAAGTTTGAAGTAGCTTCTAAGAGGGAGATATGGGACTCATAATCTTCTGTAGTCAGGGAGAAGTAAATATTACGATTTCATAGACATAGTAGAATTCATTACATCTTTTCTCCTCAGAACTGTCCTACTTTGATGCATAACACAGTAGGATGGTCGCAGGAGAGAACATGCTGACTTGTGGCTGAGGGTTTGAGAACACTACTGGCCAGGAAAGTAGGTCTGCTCTAACAAGTAGCCTGAATATGAAGTAGTCTAAGATCTTCTTTTAAATACCATAAACTCCCTGGGGCATTGTTTCTAGTTGTGTTGTTTAAGCATGTAACCCAAACAGGAGAGATGCTGACTGCTTCTTACTCTACATTGAAATTCAAGTCCAGAACTTGGCTCTTAACTTTGCTGGTTGGGACTCAGATATTTCTCCCATGGCTTCAATAATGCTTTCTTCAGTCTTGAGAAATCTTAAATAAAAGAACAGAGAATTTCATACAGATATTTTTTAAACTCTTGCAGTTCTAATAAAGTGGCATTGCAAAAATCTGTGTTAAAATTTAAATGGTAGGAAAGAAAAACAGGGCAGGAGGCAGTGAGGAAAAGGGTAATGGAGGAAAAAAAAGAGGAGATAATATTCTACAAGCTCTTTGTGGCAGGGTATGTATTCCTGTATATACATTCCTGGTATGTATTTGTGCAGAACAGTGGGCCTAATTAATGCCTGTTACTTGCCACTTAATACTAAAGACTTGTACTAAAACTGTTAGTAAAAAACAAAGGGAGAATAAGAGGAAGAATGCAATGATGGAAGGGGAGTGCAGGAAACGCAACACCAATATCTCCCTTGAGACAGTCTAAATCCTGCTTAAGACTGTAGGAACTTCTTAGAAGCAGAGACTGCAAATGCAAGGTATGGCTGCGTGATGCCCATGATTGTAAATTGGGGTACAACAGTGTAGGGGCAGGGAAGGGCAAAATATCTTCACATTTTCTTGTGAGATTTGTCCCATGGTAGTCTCATCATGGATTTATTGTAAGCTGATCTAAGTTGTGGCAACTGGTAATAGGCTTCAAGAGAACATGCCTGTGTCTGGGTTTCACTGAGGCTGAGGAGTAGAGTGCAGCCTGGTTTCTCTGGCTGTGGGAAGGTTCAGGGCTGAAATAGAGAAGGAAGTACCTGGAATGGAGCAACTGTTCAGCTAAGCATTGTTTTTATGCAAAACTATCATATTTCAGGGAAAAATTATTTTAGGAATATTTCAGGTTTTGTGCACTAGAAGATTATTGAGACTTTAGTTATAATCAATAATATTACAGATTATTTTTCTAGGCATTGTTTTACAGACAGATCTATTTTTATGCTGTTGTTTTTACGTCACCTGATTTGTTGTCGTGAACTTATCTATGTACATTACCAAGTATGAGAGAATAGTTTGATCTGTCTGAATAATGATAGAGTTGATGTGTAACCTTTGTAAACCAAGGACTTCAGGGCATTTATCTAGTGGGTATCGTGTTGTATACACACTGGGAGGGGATAACCAGCCTTAGAAATGGGGTTTGTTCATGCAATAACATTTAAACTTATCTTTTAAAAGCAAGAGCAATATCTGTTCAAACTCTTAGCTTTGTGATGGTGGAGGTATTCACTAGTGACCTCCAGACTGAACTCTGACGGCTTGGTGCTTGTACATCACTCTTCTTCCTTCGTATAGACATCTCCAAGAAAGAGCTACTGCTTTGAGAACTGCAGTAGCGATGAGTAGTATGGCACTACCACCTTGGGGGCTGCTCGTGTTTCACATGCTAAACTGGAGCATGCCTCGTTAACTTTTTGCCCAGTGGTAATCCATGATTTACAGAAGTTAAGATACCTATGATCTTTTATCAGCCTCATTCATGCGAAAGAACTATAATTTAAATATGTAATTGAATCTGATTCAAATCCAATGTGTACTGGTGGTATTGGGGATTTTTTTCTTTTTTCTTTGTATTGACAGGACCTAGGGGTAAAGGTATGTGAGAATTTGTTATGCTCCATACTATGCATCTGGAAATTGAGCCAGTAATATTCTAGTTAGCAGTTTTACATAATCTCATTGACTTCAGTGGCTTTATCCTCCTCTTGCACTATAAATGAAAAAGACTCAGTCCATTAACATTTAAATTGGAGAGACAGATTCCTGATGTAAACTATTTACAATGACATTAATAGTGGGCACAGCCCATTAGTGTGAGCTCATATTAGCAACATCTTAATAATCATGACAGAGCTTTTTTTAAAGTTATGGGAATTTCACTGTAGCATATAATTAAATGTGTATGGAATTTTTATTGGTTATAATTAAGATGCATGATCTTTGTTTATTATAGCATTAGAAAGTACTATAATAGCTCTGAAAAGCACTGCTTGTCATGTGGTATTGCTTAATTGTGGAAAAATACTACAACACTTCAGGTTGGGCTGATTAAAGCAATTAGTGCAAAATTATAATCGGATGTTATTAAAGTATATAAAAATATTTACAAGCCTCCTCGTGACTATGGGAATTGGGCATTGAATGTTCTTAAGGATGTTCTTAAGCATGTTGCTGTTCTTAAGGAGATGATACAATTTATATTTTTACTGTTCCTATATAGCAAAAAGCAAATATGAATCTATTAACTACTTATTGGGCAGTCATACCAGGAACTTACATGTGTGCACGTACTTAAAAATATTTTCATGTCCTTTAGGATCTGAAGTTATGCGTGTTGATCTCATCCACAAAAGTGGTCCCATTTGTATTTCTTCAACCAATAATATGCAATGTAGAAATGAGATCCTTCTTTTTTTTATCAGATCCAAAATTCATGTTTGTGTACCTAGACTATGATAAGATTCTTTTCTCCTGCCCCTTTGTCTCTGCTTGGGAAACACTGTCACTGAAATTCAGTCTTTGGCACAAAAATTATGCTAATGTTAATATTTTTCCCTTGCTTATGATATGGGTAGATATCATATGTCTGTTCACCCCTTCTTGTTGTGATGGTTTGGGTTCTGTGTGGATCCTGGAGGTATTCAGCATTTTAGGGTAGCTGGAACCAGCAACATCACCAACTGAAACTCGCAAATAAAAAGAGTGGAGGGAATAACGCCTTAAATATCTTTAATTATGGTTATTTTGTCATCTTCTGGGTTTTGAATCTTCGTAGTGCACTTAAGTAAAGCTTCTCTCCACAGCCACACATCATAAGAACTCAAGTATTTAAAAACAATAAATAAAAGAACACGTTACTGGCATGTATAGGGACAGCCACTTCTCTCTGAGCTGTTGCATCTTGGAAATAGTTTCTTTCTGTTTGCACAGTTACTCTCTCCAGTTCCTTCCTGAATCTGCTAATCCAGGGAAGCAGGGAGACCTGATGATGAGAACAGAGCTCAACAGACAGCAAGTACAGAGCAGGGACATGTCATCAGTTGTAATAAAAAGGTATTTTTTTGGTCTCAATTCTTCCTGCTTCTGTACCTTATGCATTGAAATCTTTCAGCCTGTTTTATTTTTTCCTAAAAGAAACTGAGATATTCCTGCCTTATATCTGCCTCAGTAAGGAAAGTGGAATGATATTGTTTTAGCTGGGAGATGTCCCATTTGTTATGGTAAGAGATTAAGTATGCTTGTCAGTGGTTTTTATTTCGTTACTCTCACCGACCTTGGCTATTTGCGTAAGTGAAGATGGCAATCCTATGGCAAATTGTGAGATGCGATATTTCCCTCAGCAGGCAATGTGTTCCCTGGAACTGTACTAAACTATGTTGTGCTTTTCTTTAATGTTCCATGTCAGTGGCTTGCTTACCACTAAATCTGTATTTTTTTCTACTTATTTTCTGTTCTTCTCTTCCCAAAACTGGGGAGTCTGAATTTCCATGACAAACAGATACTAACGATCTCCATATACTACACAACCAGCTTCATCTGTATGCAGCTCAGTGGTTCTGGTGAGTTGTTGCAGATGTTTTAAAAAAATACAATATCCAAGTTATGAGACTGTAAACCAAAATTCTTTCTGTGCCTGCACATCGTAGGGGAAAATACAGGTTATGTAGACACCATCAATTAAGTTGTTTGGTCCAAAGTTTATGAATGACAAGTAACACATGGGCGGTCCCAATGATCACACTTTGGTTACTGTTAGGATGCTGGCAGTAAGGTATTTCTTTTTCCTGCTTAAAAATCTTACTTAACCTATAATATAAATTCTTTCAAATGAGATACTGTATCATTGTGCATTTTTGTTATATTAGGATTCTCTTTAGCCATACCCAATTGTGTTGACTCTAGGCTATGCACAGGAATTCTTTAAAAATAGTGTCACTATTCATCTGAAGCCATACCTCTCTCAAAGCAGCCACCATGACGAGGACCTTCACTTACATTTCTCTGTGTGTGCAAGGGGACAGACTCGGCTGAGGCATGTTGCTGAGCCAAGGATAGCAAGTGTGAGAATGGAAGGTGGAAGACCGTTTGATTAGGTATTCATCTGTTGGTGAATTAATGTGCTTTTGAATCTTAAGCACTGAGTTCTACAAACCCCACCAGCATGACAAAACTTGAGGTAGCTAGAAAGGTGGACCGGTTCTGCTGTTTGGTTTTTTGAAAAAATTTGTTCTTTTTATTTTTGTGCAACCTCAGTTGAGTCCTTTCTAGTGTCAGTTGTGTATCTGTGTTGAGAGTAGCTCAGAGGAACCACCATGCTAAAATAGCCTTCTTGCTGGTCTACCAACTTCTATCTTGCTCAGTGACAACTAAGCCAAACTACTGCAGCTTTATTTCATCTCTTGGACCATGTGCTTCTCTGAAGTGGCATCTTTCAGCAGTTCCTCTTTCAGTCTTGGCATGCTCACCCTGGCATCTGAGGCCTTTCACAAAACAAGTTTCCTACTGAATGCTTCCAGTTCTGGTTATACATCTACTCTGAACTTGTGCCGTCTTTGATTTTTCAGAGCCAATAAGTAATACAATTGTAAATCCTAAAACTAAATCAGTCTGTTGCTTTCTATTGTAGTGCAATTCTTTGACCATTTAGGTAAATAATTGCTGAAATTATTTAGACTGACCAATCTCCTTTGCTCAGTGCTATCTCATTGCTCTCATATGTTTCTCTAATTTCTAACTTGCTGTGTTTCTTATAAAACAAGTATCACTAGAAAACAAGTGAAACTAGAATATGAGGGCAGATGTACACTAGAAAATCAAGCTTTGGTGCCAGCATCATCTAGCTAAGGGAGGGACAAGAGCACTACTGAAAATAAGCAGCAGCCAGAACTCTCATCAGAAACTACTTTATCCTCGCATGCTTGCACTTTGGTATAGAAATTTTAACTTTTCTCCAGACACTGACTCAAATGGTTTTTATTTTAACAGAAATCTGGACTACTGCTTTTGGTTAAAGAAAAATAAAGAATTCACAGCTGTTGTTACAGGTGCTAATGAAATAGAGATTCTTTGCATGCCACACACATGCCATAATGAAATTTTGCTTTGTAGCTACAGCAGTAATAGCCCAGGGACTGTGCTCTAATCACTAGATACTCCTCTCCCTTACTCATGGGTGAGTTGTTTAAATTAATGTACAGTAAGCACTTATTAGATTTTTAGGATGAAGTACAAAACAGCTGAGACAAATTATGTTCATCCAGCTAATTGCATAGATGAACTTTTTGATTCTTACACTCAATAGCAAATCTGTCGTCAGCAAAGATGCAAAAACTCGTCCCCTTCTGCCTGTTTCAGATGTTCAGGTTTTGGTCATGAATATAATAACTAAGAATATCACAATGAGAACAGAATTCAGTGACCTCTGTTATTTCATGGTTTCAGCAGCTCTGTCTCACTGGGAGAGTGCTTTGAATTTTTCAGTCAACTTAGCAACATACTCTTTGATACACTCTTCATTATTAAGCTAATAGGGAGGCACATGGAGGACTTTAAAATGGATTCAAGTGTGAAACCAGTAGGTAATATACATAATGAGGGCATTGCTACAGCTGTGCTGCTTGGTAGAGTTAAACTACAAAGGAACTTGAAATTGGCTCCGGCTTGAGTTAGACCTGCACCTGAGAACAGCAGAGACATTGGGAATATCAGTCTGGGATTTATTAATTTATTAATTGACTAAAGTTATCTATGTATAAGAGATCTTACAAAAGCTGGCTTGGGGGAAAGGGAAATAATGGAAATAACTTGTTTTCCTTTTTTCCTTTTTTTCTTTTTCTTTTTTTTTTTCTTATGAGGAAAACAGCAACAAACCTCCCTTTCTCTATTTCCCTTGTCTTTCTCCTCTGAGGTTCTCACTACTAACACAGTTTCTTCTCTCCCTTACCTGTCTGTGGATTTTGGGTTTCCTTTCATATGTAAGTTATCACAAGGCTTCTCATGGCAATATAACGCTATGATATGGATCTGTCTAAGAATACTAACTGGGTCTCATTTTGCAAATACCTGTGTGTTTTCGGATCTTGCTGTGGTTGTCAAACACTTGCTGGTATAATAAGGCTATTCAAAATTAATTTTTCAATTTCTCCAAGTCAGTCTATGCATCTGGAACTGGGAAGTCATAAACTGATGCCCAGCCTTGTAGTTTTGAGATGATGAATGTTCTGGTGGCTAAGAGTGGTGCGGGCGGAGTAGACAGAGGGAATAAGGACTTAGTTCTTATCTCTGTCAAATACTTTTTGTGCCTTACAGCATGTCACTTAGTCCCTGTGTATCTCTGCAGGGATCTTGTAACTACTTGTACCTGTAGGGATAATAGCCCTTCTTCTCTCCTCTTATCCATCCCATTGTTTTGGTTTCTGAACTCTTACTACTAAAAGACTGTTTTTTACAGTGTGTGTGTAATGAGATGATATCTATATTGTTTTCTTCAAGCTGTGCCATGAATATTTTTGAGAATCATCTGTCAAAATATCTTAAAAAAAAATCCACATTTTTAGGAAAACAAAGTTTCCATGCTTCTGGGTTTTTATTTTTTCCTTGTAGTCCACAAAGACAGTGCAGCCCACATTTTCTGAAATAGTCTGTAGTTTTCCTCTTTTGCACAAATTGCTGCACTGTATTTTGGAGCTGTGATCAGGAGAATGATATAAGCTGGGAATCTACAGGAGCTGATGAATAAAGAGTTCAAGAGTAAGAACAGCAATTCGGGTGACTGTACTTCAATTGTATTCTGACCAGGAATTAAATGGTTCTAATCCTGACCTCTTGAAATGTTTCGCTTTGATATGTTGAGTTTATAATAAATGTATGGGAACTTTATAATCTGTGAAACAGGAAAATACAGTTATTAAATTTATATATGGAACTTAAACAAGTGGTGATAGAGAAATTTCAAGGGGAACAAAAATTTTGTTTTGGGTCATGAGTGTTTTGGTTTGTTTTAGGAATTCTTTTTGGTAAGTTCTGTTTGGTGTATTTAATGCAGCAAGCATGGGCAGTGTGATGTCATAAGTATATAGCTATTCCAGGTTATACTTAAAGACTTGCAGAACTAACACACAAATAATAATAAAGAGAATCTGTGCCTGAGGAAATGCAAGCGATTATGCACTTGTGAAAATGATAATCAGTCTGAATTTACTTCTTGTTACTTACAAGCAACCTGGGAGACCCAGTAAAAATGAAGTGTAGTTTGGGAGAACTGGGTAGGATGCTGCTGCCTGAGCTCATGCAAAACATTTTTTGTGATCGTGTATTCGTGTGTAATGAAGGCTCATCTCTCAGGGAAATGACAGTAACATGGCCTTAAAAGGAAAGGAGGAAGGCATTCTTAAACAATAAAAGATTGAAGAGAGAGAGAGAGAATGGAAGAGGGAGACTCAAAATTCCTAAAATAGCTTTTTTGATTTTTGGGGCATCAGAGCGAAATATAAAGGAAAACTTAAGACTTCAGTGACTTTAATCAGGCTTTTCTTGAACCTAAAGTGAGCTTTATTGGCTTATATTTGTTACTCTGGCAAAAAAAAAAAAAAAATAAAATAAGTACAAACCTTGTTTTTGATGGAACTAGATAAATTCAGGAAATTCTATTTCTGGGGGAAAACAGCTGTTAACAAAATACAGGAAAAATATATCCTTGAAACTTTGATAATTAAAGGTGATTGAAGAAATTTGAAACTTGGACTGTTCCTTATATAGCACAAATTTTGATAATTGGCCACACAGACTTTTAAATTTTTTTTAATGCCCCAAAACATTCAATGAATTTTTTTTCAGTTTTAAGGATAGGAGCATATCCCAACACTCCCAACCAGAACAAAAAGTTGCAATACCAAAAATCTCCTAAGTCGATTCCTGCCGTGAGATCCTGGACACGGTGACTTGAATAAAATTGTAATTGCTTCAGGGCATACCAAAATTGAGCGAACTCTGAACCTTTAGTGATTCACATATCAGTAGTTTCTTTGATGTGAACCAATTTCTGAGGCAAATTCAGGAAAAAAAATCATCGTCTATCAAAGCCTTTTGCCACCACCCAGCTGTGGGATGGTGCCTGGCAGTGGTGTGGGCAGCAGAGCAAGGCATGGGGCAGATGCCTTCTGCTCTGATGCAGGTGCAGAGCCACTGCTGTGGAGGTAGCAACGTGCCCCGGCAGCATGCGGATGGTGCTCGAGCCTCTGGGGACAGGACATGCTGTGGCCATGTAGCTTCTCCCCCTGTCCTAGTGTTTTTCTCAACCCTTCACCTGAATGTGTGAAGTTGTAGAGTTTCAGGGCCCTGTTCATGCCTGTGTACATTGATGCAACTGATTTAAAGTCAGCAGAGTTGGAACTGTTTAAAAGTGTGCAAAAAATAGTCAGCTGGATAAGCAAAAAGAATGAGGTTGGACGAGAAGTCAGGAGAGTTCAAAGTACTCCAGAGTTTGAGCTGATTTCTGATTCTTTTTGTTCTTTTTATTGTTGGAGAGAGAGAGCCAGGGCAGACAGGGTTTCTTTTGTGTGTTGTTGCTGTACCATGGTTAGAAAAACAAATGCAGGTCATTTTTGTTCATTTATTTCGCCTTAACTAGACTGTCTTTGACTCAGGTTAATTAGTGTCCAGTTTCCTAGTCCTTGCAGCTGCCTTGGTGATTTCCCACCCTTACTGCAAGCCTTCTCGTTGCCCAGGACCTCCAAAAGAGCAGCCCCATGTAGTTTTAACCCATTCTGCTTCTAGCTTTACATTCTTAAAGATTAGTTATGGAGGAAGGAGGAGATAGGAAAAAAACTACTCTCTTTTCTTCAAAAGACTGGACTAAAAAGCAAGGAACTGAGCTGCTTGTTCAGGTCTTGACTTAATAGTACAGTTATTCCTGGTTCCCCAGATATCCAGAGCTAGGCTAATGAATTTAATGATCTTTGTTCAAGTAAAATAGAAACATGTATCTCCAAATACACTAGAAGGTGAGAAATCTGAATTTTCACTTTTCCCTGACATTTTTTTTCTCTGTTCAGCTTCAGATTACCTGCCATGTTATAGTCATGTGTAATGCTTTCTTTTCTGATGGTCAGGCACCACATAGTCACTCCTGAGATAGTAAAATATCTTTTAATAGGAAAACTGAGGAAATAGCCTCTAATGATTCTTTGCAAGATGTTATTTCTACCTCTGCAATGGCTGATTTAAGTCTCAGTGGTGGCCAACAGCCAGGAAAAGAGCAAGACAGTGCTTTCTAAGAGAAAATGTGACTCTTCCTTACAATGTTAAAATAAGGAGTATCGGACAATTTCCTTCAGAAGTAGATAAGACTAGGTTCTGCCCAGGAGTGCTGCTTTCTCTGTGATCTCTCATCCAAGATTATGGTGAGCTGATATTCTCTTTAATTTTCATAGGCAAGTCCACGTTGTCATAACTTTTTTTTGTTTTATTTAACTCTCATGCAATTGCTCTACTGTGGAAACTGTTGGGGCACGAGCTGTGCTGGAACCTTATGTGAGGCATACAGGCTGCTTTTCTCCCTTCATGGAGAAAGACTTGTGGGTGAGCTCAAAGCATGATCCCTGATCCTGCCAGAACCAGATCCTAACTGCTGCTGGGGTCAATGTAGCGTTTAATCCCGCTGAATGTGTCATGTTGGTTGTGGGCCTGGTAGCTGAGGTTAAAATTTTGCTTCATTTTGGCTACTCTTCTGCTTTGCTTTCTTCTTCTGTACATCTTATCCTGCTTTTATTGTATGAGTCCGTGTGTTTGTATGTGAAACAAAGCTGAAAGAGAAATCCCTGCATTTGCTTTTCATTTTGGACTGGTTTTAGGACTTAAAAATCATAGTAGTTTGTCTTTTCAATACAATAATTCTGAAAGAAAAAAAAATTGACAGGGATCAAGTTGTAATGAAAAGTTCTTGTTCTTCCTTTCTGTTCTGATTGAAACTACTGACTTATGCAGTGGGAAGACTGAAAGCCTCATACTCCAGGACATTGTAGCTGGAACTGCACTAACTTAAAACTAAATTAACGTGCTAGGCAATAAAGCCTACGATTATTCTATAAAATATTTTATTTTGTGAAGAATTATAAGGACATGATATAAATAGTGGAAGTGATGGGAAATTTTCAAACTTTCGGTTTCCTAAAATTAAAATAATTTAAGAATACAGTACACCAAGAAACAGTATCATAATACCAATGACTACTACTATACATCAGGGCTATTCAGTTTTGAATACCAATTTTACTATATAGGTAGTGGGAATGTGTAAGTGTCATTGCATTTGATAGTCTGACTTGCTTCACTGTAGGAGTTAAAAATAAGTGAATTAAAATATGACTAAATATTAAACTGGGGAAATTCCATCTGTTCCTAGATTCCTGCTTCAGGCATTACACCAGCAGCAGTTCAAAGCTATGTAATGGATATTGAGACATTAAGCAGGGACACCGTAGTAACGTGCTTAGGAAGGCAGAGCTTGTAGCGTGCGCAACTCCGTTATCTACTCGTTACTGGGAAGTCAAGGGTTTTTTGGCCTTAGACCATGCACATATCTGGCTAAGGAGTTTGTACTAGTGGCAGATGGACTCTACAGAAGATTAACTATAACTGTCCCTGGACTATAATTAATACAAATCATGTTGTTTTCTTTTTATACTATATCCAGGTAATTTAAAAATCAAATCTCAAACTTGCATTCTTGTCAATGAAATCCCCTAGGCCTGTTATTGTACATCCTGGATTTCTGAGTTCCTACTGTGGAGGAACTGGATTTTTCTAGGCTCCGAGTTGGGAACGTATTGTACACTGCTGCCTCTGAGACAGGCCAGGTGCTAGTACACTGAATTAGACCTTGTACCTGCTGCTGTGTACCGATCTGGTGAGGAGAACCTCTTTTCCTGTGTTGGCAGCCTTATGCTTTGATTGGTCTGAGCTGAGCACCATGCTTATTAGCATTTCTTTTACCTGAGCCTCATAATTATTTTTAAACTCAAGAGCAGGGCTTCTAACAAAACACACCATTTTCCTGAAGAACTGCCCGTAATGCAAAAGTACAGTATAAATATTTTGTCAGCTTTCCTATTTTGTATCTATATATATGCGTGTGTGCGTGGAGAGAGATCACCACAGTTTAAATGAAGAACATGTGCTTTGCAGGTTAATCTTAGGTTAAGAACAAGGAGCAGCTCATAATGCTCTTCACTTTGTCTTTCATAAGCATTCTGGAAAAGCTGTCTCTTTCAGTAATGAGGTTGGCCATATTAATTACAGCATATTTGAAGATTGTAGGGTTTATTTTATTTGTAGATCTGTGAAAGCTGGTTTGCCAAGTGTTTTTACACATGGGTTTTTGAAGTGAGTTTGTCCAAGTCTGACAGAGGTTGCAGTTCTAACACTCACCATGTGAATTCAATGTGACATTTTTGCCCTAGGCAAAATAACAAATTTTGAGCAAATTTGTCCCAGTGAGAATTTAATACTGTTTTCACTAAGAAATGTCCCTATTTTCAGTGTGAATCAGACTTGGTTTATTATTATTATTCTGTGAAACAGAAGTTCTCAATCTTTGCAAATATTTTACTTTTGTAAGAAAACTAGTGAAAATTCAGTGTAAAAAGCTTTTGTTTTCTTTTGGAAGTTTCTTATTGTTTCCAAGTAGGGTGATTTCTCTTTGTTTTTGGTTGTCTTCTCCCCCACCATCTGTTAGCTCTGGTTTATTGATGGTGTTTCACCCTTGTGCCTTTTTTTCTTAAAAAAAGAAAACCTTTCTTAAAAAAAAAAAACCCTGCCCCCCCCCCGCTTTGGTCAATAAGTTAAGATTAAGTGATGACAAAAGAATTTTTGATAGGAAGTTCATCCTATTAATTGTTGATAGGGCTCACTGTGAGTGTAAGTCCTGGGTCAGGTCATAATCTAAGATCTGAACTGCAAACACTGTAGGCTGGAGTAAACAGACTCGACTAACTTGTACCTGCCAGAGATTTGGCCCAATTATTTTGGCTATGAGGAAGAAAACTAACGGTGATTCTAAATTAGCCAAATGTGAAATATTTTACATTTATCTTGGTGATAATTCACATTTCATTGTATTCATAGTATCAAGCTTAAATAGAATAAAAAATATTTTGTCCTATACTAATATAATGAGATGTCTACTAATTGCTCTGAAGCATCTTAAAGATAAATAACCTTTGTACTGGAAATAAAATTTAAAATTATTTAATTGTATGCTGACATGCTAAAGCCAGTAGTGTATATAAATGGCTTTATCATCAGTTTTGCTAGGAGGCTTGCAATGAATATTATTAGCAGAGATTTTGAATTGAAAGATATGCTCCCCCTGAGTAATGTAAAGTAGGAACATAAGATGGTGCATCCTAGCAAAACAAACATATATTTTAATCTTGAATTTCTTTTGAGTGCTACGTATCTGTCATTTCCATCCACGCAACAAGAATTCTCAAGACTATCATCTGCCCCAATTTTTTCTTTTTTCTTTTTCCCCTGTCTCCTGATTGTGATTCCCAGTATTTCTAGCTCCTTTTGCGATCTTCTTGAAAGTCTTCGCATCTCTTACAGTGCATTTGCCTCCCACTTCTTCCCTGCAAGGTGTTAATCTTTCTCTGTGCTTCTACTTCGCATAAGAAGTTTACATGCTAATTTTCACTTTCCTTGATTTCTTAAAATGGTTTTAAAAAAACCCCATATCTTTATGTGCAATGGTATTCTGAAATTGTTAATACATTTTTTCAAAATGCCTTGTAGGAAGCAAAAAAGCAATAAAACTCTTTAAGTGGCCATGGTTATGAAAATAATGTGAACTGTGCTTCTATACTGTGCCTGAGCGTATAAGCAACTGCTGCAGATTTCTGGGTACCATGGCCAAATCCTCACCCTCCACAAACAATATATTAATGCTTGTAAGAATTGTTCAATATGATTCAAATTTAAGGAATACAGAAAAAAATTACTTTTCGTGAGGGAGGGAAAAGAGTCCTTTCTCAATCTGCTTGCTTTCTACCAGACTGATTCTTCTGCACTGTGAATTCAGGGCAATGCCTTTGAAACCAATAAATGTAATCTAGATTTTTTTTTTTACTCTGGTGTAGCTCGTCTTGTCCAAAACAGTAGCTAACAATAGCTGTGGAATACAGGACCCAGTTCCTACAGCCCTTGAATGCAGCTAGACTTGCAAACAGTGTCCATCCAATGCGGTTACAGCTCTTGCGAATGAATTCTGGAAAACAGGGGAGTGTTGACTCGCTGGACTAGCAGCTGAATGTCCAGGCTCAAGAGTCTGAGTATGTCTCCTCTGAGCAGCTGGAACACCTGGAGAATCAGGATGGGTGCACAGAGGTAGGTCTGAGGAACAGGGATGAGGAACTGAGCCTGCCATTCCAAATCTTCAAAGCAGCCGCTCCCAAAATTTTCTGTCATGGACCACTGTTGATCTTGCATGTCCTTATGGTTGCCTAACAAAATAAGGTGGTTTAACTTTGAATCTCGGCTAAGAAAGCATTATCTGACATCATCTTCTTTGCTTTGCTTGCTGTACTGTGTTTTTAAAAAACAAACGCAGTATTGTGGTCCATGTTGGTATCGTACCAGAAGAAATCTTCTGTTACAAATGTTTGCCTTTCAAGCTCAGGGAGGAGGAGCGAGGCCTGGCAGAGTGTTGACCCCCGTGGTAGTGACAGACCCGTTGCACTCTATTCTGGAACTGCCATCTGTGGTGTGGGGCTTCTCTTTGTTTAAAGATGTCATTTTAGGAGGTCAGAATGTGATACTTTAGTTACTGCTTCCAGTTGTGCTCAGCTTGTTAAGCAGTGGTGGCCACAGGGAAGACCTGTGGGGCCTGGGCTGCTGCCTGTGGAGAGCCAGGCTCTGGCCGCCTGGCACCACGCTTGCCTTGGGCACCATGTGAAAACCCAGCAAAAGCAACAGAGAATTTTTTTTCCCCCTCCTTTGTTTAACTCTTATGGTGGCCTTGTGAGGCCAATGAATTGTGTATTACTGCTTGATTTCTTTCGCACACTTATCCATGTTGGCTGAGGTGGTTTTACAGGAGCTGGCCATTCCTCAGCAGGCCGGGCCTGCAGGGAGCTGGCTGACCAGGCGCTGCTCTGTCTGGGTGTCAGGGTACAGACCCTGGCCCGGGCCCAATGGCCCCCAAATGCCCAATGCTCCTGAAGGACAGGACCACTGTGCTGACCGAAAGATGGTCATCCTTCCTCATAGGTGTGTTTAGCATCCAGTTATTACATTGTCTGTTTATATATGGCTGTGTTTGTGTTTCTCTACAGCCAGTTGTCTGCTTAGAAAATGCAAATATTTTAGATACAAGGTTTTAGAATGTTTTATGTTGTTGCTCACCAAAAGGTATGCGTTGTATTTTTCCAGCACTTTTGCTAAATGCATATATAACTTTTTTTTTCTATAAAGTAGAATATTTTCCCTAAGGAGTTAACTAATGTCTCTGAAGCGTTCTGAGGTTAAGATTTGAGAAGTCTTCAATATATGTCCCTGATTTTCTGCCTCTATTGCTTATTTGTTTAGTCTGATGGGAATAGGCTTTGTCTACTGCGCTTGAAGAAGAAACGAAGATTTTTGTGCTCCCTGGAGGCAAAGGCAGTTTTCATTGGCATTTTAGCGAAATATTAAAGGCAAAGCAGATTTGGAGGGACACACTGCAAAGGCTGTCACAGTGATCAGAGAAGCACTGGAGTGAGGAAAGGGACAGCTAAATGTGTAGGTGGAGAGTCAGTCCATTTGTGCAAAGGTATGAGTAACCGAGGTTATGAATTGGTTGCAGATGGGAGCTGGCAAGCAAGAAAAGTAGAACAAAATTATATTGACATCCCTGTGTTGTCTAAAGACCACTACAAGACCATTAGTATTGCTGCGTAGCCAGCAGGGAGGCCCTGTCAGGGTGAGATTTTACTTAGGCAACTGGTATTGATTTTTGGTCTGCCGCCAGGATGTAGGAAGGGAAAGATTATTTTTTTATTTTTTTTTCCTCCCCCGTGTCCATACTCATGGCTGCAAAGCAGTGTGTCTGGAGCTGGGATGTAGGGCTGCGAGTGGCTTTGTGCAGTTGTGACTCTGACTTTACTGGGAGAACAAAATGAATCCTTTGAATCACCTCTCGGGATTCTTGCCTTGTCTTTGCTCGTCTCCCCTCTCATGTCTCATTGTAAGGCCATTCTAAAAGGCAAAGTTAAGAATCCAACACATGTGGAGATGGCGTCAAGCATCATGTATGGCAAACTTTTTTTTTCCTCTATATCTTTCTGAATTAATTTTGCGTGACTTGTGTCTGTGGTTGCCCAAACCGACAGCCCCATGCTTGCCCCCAGAGCAGCAGCAGCCACAGCCATGAGGGCTGCAGCTCTGCCCCGGGCTTGCTCTGGGTGCCATGAGGCCCCCGGCAGGAGCCAGGGACAAGCCTCACCGCACTGCAGGGAGAAAGTCTAAGGATTCCAGCCTCCTCCCATTTCTGGCCAAACTCTGATCTGAATGCTGCCAAGTAAAACTGTTAGTAGTGCTTCTGTGCTTTCTGTTCAAGTGAAAACTGATTAGGGGCTAAAAATGGGCCATGAAGCAGCTATGAGGCCAGGTAGCAGCTCTTGATTTTGGTCTTGCTTGAAGTGGCAACCTAGAAGGGTAACGGCTCAGTACTTAGTGACTGCTGCTCCTCTTCCTCCTCCTGCAACAGAGGTGTGCCAGTACTAGTTTCTCTTATGCATTTATGAGTGTCCAATTTAAAATATTTGCCATGGATTTATTTCCCTGTTTCCTCAGAAGAAGCTTGGCAAAGAGAGATTGCTGGCAAGAGAAAAACTTGTGTAAAAAAAAAAAAATTAGTGATCTACAGTCTGTTAGTAATAGATGTACAGAGACCGACCTGGTCTTAAATCACATAGGATCCTTCCTCTGGACTTAAGATAGCTCCTTGTATATTGTTATTAATATACTCCTTCAGCAGAGAAAATAAATCTGATAGAAATATGTTTTTCAACATTCTGTTGCGTGTGTAATAAACACTTAGCTAAGGGTGCCTTTTCTTTAAAATTTAAATACTCACACACAGAAAACTGAGACTGCTGAATTGTTAGAGAAGCAAACACTAAAATAGAACAGTGCTATTTAACTGTAATAGATTAGTTAAATATCCCATGCTATTTTGTCTCTGTTCATCTATGTCCTTACCTTTTTTTTATGTTGTGAAGCCTACTTAAATGTCATTCTGCTATTTGTTTGACAGGAGATTATTACTATGGAGGGTAGATGCAAACACTGCTTGTTTCCAAGGGGATGAAATGAAAAAATTCTTTTGGGAATTTGGCCCTTTAATTATGGGTAATTTTTAAACACATTAGTTTTGATCATTGAAACACTAGATTAAGATCTTGACATTGATTGCGATCAGTTCTGTTAACACTCCAAATTTTGTGTTGTCTTGTACAGGCAGCTGTTTGTGTCCTGAAAATTTGTTTCCTGCTGCTTTATTTATGTTCTCTCCTCTTTGGTTTTGGCCACATATCCGATTGCGAAAGCAATTATCAAGGAAACAAAACCCCAATCCAGAATAATATGAATTTTTAGATTATAAATGTTTTAAAATTTGCCTTAGTAGTAGTGATTAATTAGAACTTTGTACAGGCTCCCCATATATTTGAGTAAAATGGTGATTAAAGAGTAAAAAGCTATTTATTAACAAATTCTGTCAAAGTGTTGTGTTTTCTCACCTGTTCTAAAGCACAGCAGAAGTCAAGCCCTTACCTTATTCTTCTTCCTTAGCTCTCCCTCCAGGACTTACTCAGGTTCTCTCTGGCTTGACTTTAACCCTGAAATGGAAAGTTGTCTGATACTGTATTGGGTCGAGTCACCAAGAAGTACACTTGCTTGTCTGTGCAGGTTGTTAGAGCAGGACACGAGCAATTTCAAATTATGGCTTATTTGCTTTGGTCTGGCAAGATCTGGAGTATACAGTATGTATTTAACTTTACCGTTCAATGTTCTAACTCCCTCTCCCCCCCGCCCCCCTTGAGAACCCAGCCTTTATCTGAACTCTGTGTAGCTAGGCTAGGCTACAAACTAATCAGAAAAAGGCTACTTTTTTATTTGCTACAGAAAAGCTGATGCAATATAAATAATGGTTTGTAACACTGCATACAACAACGGTCTTACAAGATGTAAGCATAAGGTCTATTTTCTTAAGAAATTGAGATGCTTTATGAAGACCTATTAGTGTAATAGAAAACATTTTCATCAGTGCATTTTGCAAGAAAATGCTAGTGGAGGCTTGGGTGTCATTTAGATGGTGTGTTATTTGTGAGCATGGCTGCTTTTTTAATCGTGCTTTTGAAAAACAGCTAGTACAATGGCACCATTTATTTCTTCTAGTAACCTTTTCATATAACTTGCAAATTTTTTTTTTTTAGTGTAGAATTAATTTTTAAGCTTGCTGAAACAGTTTTGCACACCAAAGATCTTTCCTTTTGTGTTTAACAAGCACGTGCGTGTAGTCTAGTTGCCCTTCTAACACCTTGCACTTGAATTTTGGGCTGATACCATAAATTCCTTAAGTACAGGGAGAGACTGTACAAGAGAGTACAGTCTCTTGCCTTTATGCAGGCACACTTGCTAAATTTAGAAATATATACAACAGTTCCAGGAAAGGCTACGCAGAAGCCTTACTTTACAACATTAGCTGACAAGGAAGTACCTTCTTGCAAGCCAGTAAGATGGGTGGTGGTAGTGTTTTCCTCTCTACTGTTTGATAGCAAATGATTACAGATCAGCTGTAGGGATATCCATTTGTTCACAAGGACTTTGTCTTGCAGCTGAAAGAAATGTTACCAAGTCAGAAAGCTCTCTGTGTATGGCAATCAATTTTAACTCTCCCTCCCTGCTGTTAATGGTAGCTTCTGTCTCGCTCCCAGTCTGGCTCATGCGAGCTGCCTCATCAACATGTTCTGAGCTTGACATAGTTGTATAAGTCACTTTATGGTAACAGAAGATATCATTAGACTGGTGAACAGATAGTAATAAATACGGAAGTGTCGAGCTGCCTTTAGTTATATCTATTTATTATCTCATATGAATGCACACAGTATTTCATAAAACTTCACCAAGATTTTAATCAAGTTACCTGTGTTGAGAGAGGGAGAAGCTGTTGTGGGGACCATGTTAACTAAACCTCAGATGCAGTAGAGTGCAGAATGCAAATTAAGGAGACCCTTGCTCTAAAATTACTGTCATTTGGCACACAAGCCAGGAGAATCTTTTATAAGAAGTCTTATAGATCTCTGAGACTTTGTATGCCAGCTAATACAGAGTGACATAAACACAGGCAAGTGCATCCACTAGAGGGTATTGGCACACTATATATGGTAGTGCACCATAGATAATATCTAACAAGTCTCATTTATTATGCCTTTATATGAGACCTTTAAAAGTCCTTTCTCTTGTAAAGTCCATATTCCCCAGAACCTCCACCATTTTCTGGTAGCAAATGCGTTCCTAATACCAGCTCAATTGCCATTAAGAGAACAAATGGGTGGTAAGCTGCTCACCGCCAAACTGTCAAATGGCTCATGCCCAGATGGTGATTGAAATATTGATGTAGTCAGAAGACTTCTAGGGAGACTGAATGTCAGTCGAGCAACATGAGGACTTGCCCCTTCCTTGCACAACAGCTTTCAGGAGAGAAGGATAAGAGCATTCAAATTCTGCTATGTGAGCAGTTCCAAAAAGCATCTGTTCTGGAGGCAAGAGGGAAGGGAGCGCAGCAAAGGAGCTTCTATTTTTAATAGCATCCAAAAAGCCCATTGCTATGAAGACTTTTAAAATAAATCCAGAATGGGACCTTTTAGTTTATAGTACGTATTTTTGTTGATCAGAGAAATACCATGTCATGTTATAATCTTAAGAATGTTGCTTTTGGATTTAAAATGTTTATTATCTTGGGTTTGATTGTGACATGAATTGTGGTTTTTCTCATAAATGACTATTAAAAGGAAGAAAGAAAATGTGTAGTGTGTGTAAGATTGAAAATACCAAGTGCTTCTTATAGGCCTGATTCAAAGTGCACTGGAGTCAATAGAAAACTCTGGGTGGCTTCCATTACAAAATAAAAAATTTCATTTTGTGGAAAACACTGAGAAAGTGAAATATTAGCTGCTGTCAGTTGAAATTACTTTCAGTGTTTCAAGTCATTCTGATTGGAAAAGGAAAAAAAAAAAAAAAAAAAAGCTAATGCTTCCTGAATATCTTCTTGTTGTTCTTGTCTTGAAAATTTTATGGTCTTGAGGGAAAGAGATGTCTCTTTATTTGTTGTGCATAATAAGTGGTGATTCAACTATGTAAATTTTGCTTTAAAATGTATATATTTATTACGTTAATGCCTGTCAATTCCTGTGAGAGGCTGGGCCATACCAGTCACAAAGGGAATTTTCTTACTAGTATCAAAAAAAGTGAAGACTGGAGATGTGCTTGCCCTACTGGTAACAAACCTAATTTGTGGATGTGAACAAGGCTCACCAAAATGCACTGAGCCCAAAAAGCATTATCCCTGATAATGAAAATGTCTCAAATGATCCATGAAAATGAAAACAATAACAAATATTACCTTGTTCATGTTACAAAAGCCATTGTCTTTCTTTCCCATGATAACCCGCTGGCTCAGGGAATTGATGATAATGCATATGAGCAAATCAGAAAAGAATTTTAGTGAGAAAGTCCTTTATGTAATATCTATCTTCATTCAAATTGGAGATTGAAGGATCAAATAACGGGATGAGCTGTTCAAGGATTGATCTGCAAGAAATCGTTTTAATGTTGTAGTCATTAATGAAAATGTTCTCCTTAAATATTCAAACTCTATAGCAGTATTAAAAATTAATCTATATACTGCATACCAATACTTGCTAATTCTTTTGTAGAAGGTAAATTTAAAAAAAACTGGTTATGTACAGGGAAGCACTTTTTTAGATAGGTGTTTTTTTCTTGTAGCGTTGATAGTATCATTTGAATAATTTATTTAAAATTTAGTGAGGGATAAAGACTGCTTAGGTTTTCTGATTCTTCTCCTTCCAAAATAGGGTTTTACAATAATGTGCAGATTGTAGTGCTCTGCCTATCTAATTTAAAATTATCCAAGTTATGAAATTCCCACCAATTCTTTGAAAGATTGAGTAGATTAACAGATCTAGCTAATAGATTGTCAATTCTAATGCTTAATCTACTTTTTTTCCCCCCGCAGAAATAATAGAAATATATTCTGCAGAATAATCTTTAAGAATGCAAGTATTTTCTTTTTTTATATTTTCAGATATATGGACTTCAACATAATTTAAAAAAAAAACACACACAATTTTATATACCCCTTTTGTAGTACCATATTTCATTGCGAACATGTCTGTTGTCTATCTGTTTTGCTTCTAAACATCTTTCAGTGAAATTACTTATGTAGTTTCCTTCACATTGTATACCTGGTTTTCCATTAAATGTTCTAGCTCACTTTTTTTCATCACTGAATACCATTTATTATTGTCTGTCCACATTTCTGATTTCTCCATTTCTATTTCATTTCTGTCGTCATGGACAGAAATCAGTCATCACTACACATCATTATTTCTGTAATCATTTTTAATACAAAATATATTTGCATATTTAATTAACAGCTTTGTAAGAATTGCTCTGAAGTAATTAAGAATTTAGAGCAAGGCCAATAGCCTGCAGGTTCATTAAATATATTATATAATCCCTTTTACATGTAATTCTGAGGTGCATCTAAGCTAGGCTGATGGAATGTTGATATCTAACAGTATTTTGGGGAAAAGCTTTTGAGCTCTAGACATATTTCTGTCTCTTTCCTAACTCTCAGTCTAAATTTTATTGTAGCAATCATTTTTTTTACTTCTGATTTTTGTTACTAAAAATGCAGCAATTTCACTGATAAATTAACTCTCCTTGCCCATGTAAAGTAGGATGGATAATCAAATAATAGAAACAAAGAGGTATCTTCCAGCAAGTATCATCCTGAGAGAGCAGAGTCCTTACGTTTGCATTTCTTTATCCAAAGGTTGGTAGCATCACCAGTTCCACTCTGCATTACAATGTCCTACCACTTAAAAACCTTCCTGAGTATCACATTAATGTATTGCAAAAGGTTATTGTAGCTGATGATTTTTTTTTTTAATTAAATTTGAGGATATCAGTTTGATATTAATTCTTTTTCTGCTTTATGACTCCACTTCCTTTGTGGCATGATGATGTGGTATTTTTGCAGAGCTTTAAGTAAATTATGGTACTTATGATGTTACCATTGAAAAAAAAATCCCCCTTTTTTTTTTTAACACTTTGAATTGCTGTTACCTCAATAGTTGCCTCACATTGATATTCAGATACAGCACATTTCTTTCTTAAGGCAATGTTTAGGTTTATGAATAAACAGCAATATAAAAATGCATCCTATGTCAGAAATTAATAGCTCTTCACTACCCATTTCCAGCACTTGCCTTAGTAAAACAACTGAAAAAAACATGAAAGTTGAGTTATTTTCACTCAACAGAGAGAGAGATAAATTTACTCTGCAGAAAAGAAATACTTCTGATTTCTAGGGATTCTAGTTTTTTGGTTAATTGACTTGGCATCACAAGCCATGCAATGATTTTATTACACCATCAACTGCTGTGATTCTGCCCGACCGAAGAGACAAAGTAGGGCTGGGCTTGGGTGTGCTTTTCTCTTTAAGCACATATTTCTGTGGGTCTGTCTAACTATACAGATATATAAATAAAGTTTTCCAGGAACATGTACAGTAGAAGGCAGAAACTCATACTGTACATGTGATTCTTTATGATACTAACATGCTCTTAAGGGGTAAAAGCAACTTTTTAAATCCAAGTTTCCAATTACAAAAACTGTATATAATTTTAGCATACAACCATCTATGGTACCAACTTCCCCTTCAGTTTCAAACTGCCTTTTCTCATTTTCCTTCCATGTTTTGTTATTGTAGTATTATGTTTCCCCTTGCAGTTCTTTTTCCTCATCTCATTGGTGGTGGAATATATTTTGTATGCTATTTGTAAAGTATTTTGGGCCAAATACTGTCATACATGACAGTAAAATTTGACAGATAAGTAGACAAATTATTTTCCTACCTCCAATAGTACATTTGCATAGCATGTGAAACACTACTACACAAGTTAAGCTGTACTAGATATATGGGAAAGAAAAAAAACCCAGATAAACCCTCCAAAACCTCAAATGTAAGTAGTTTTCTCAAATGAAGCTATAGGTATTTCTGACATCACCTAAAAGAAAATGCAAGCTTTATGTATAAATACCTACAACTGAAAAAAATGAATATATTCAACATATTGGTGATAGCTACTTTTTAAAAAGTTTCCAAAATGCTGGTTCAGCTGAAAAATACATTGCTCTAAGCTCTATATTTTTAGACACATTTGAGAGGGTTTTTTTGTTATGGGTTTTGTTGGTGTCCCAGCCCCTGCCCCCCCCCCCCCCCCCCCGCCATCTCAAGTCCCAATGCCCACATTTTGTGTAGTCAAGGTTACTTTTCTATAAAAGTGGGGTTTGGCATACAGCCTCATGAAGCTTCTTTAGAAGGTCAAAGTAAGTGGAAAACTTTTTGCTCATACTTAAAGAAGCTACTCAAGTATGCATTTAAGTCAAAGTAAGACAGATGTTGGCGAATACATATTTTAGATGTTCTCTTTTGGGATATTCTGCAGCAAGAGCACCTGTCCTGCCAAATGAAAACATCTCATAGGAATGAAGTGGCACTTGTGCTGGTTCAAGCATTTTAAAACAGAGATACTCAGCTATCACTTAACAAAGCAGCATCTATGGCACAGGAAAAGTTTGAGATCGTGCTGCTTATTGGGCTTGCTTGATCATGTTCATATCTGCCATTCCAGCTTGTCCGCCTGGTGCCGCAAAAAGATGTTTCAGTGACTTTGGGAAATGAGATGTAAACTACAGATTTGTTTATGGTGCTGAGACACCTAACACAGCCCCTTGTTAGGACAAAGAATATAGGGATCACAGCTGCAAAGCCTTTCTGTGTGTTTTATCTTCAGAGCTGAGGACGTGTTTGCGTTCCTCTCTCTGTATGCTTGACTTAGAATTCATAGGAATTACTCCAGTAGCTCCGTCATATTGCATTTGCTGATCTGTAGGATTGGAAGATGAGCATTTCCAGGTTAAGGAATTATATTTTATTAATGGTAAAGTTCACTTACCTAAGGCACAGGATTCTTCCAGTTGTTGTAGACTGTTGCACAGCAAGCTAAAACTTTCTTATTAATAACAATCAGATATAGAATTGATACTTTTGACCTTCTGTGAATGTCTTTGAGCAGGGACTATACAGGAGATAAAACAGATATGCTTCTTGGTTCTTAAATACCACTCTGTTCTCCTTTTACCAGAAGTGCATGATCAAAAGTATATGTCCCATAACATCATTTTCCTTTCATCTAATAAATGTTTTTGTATATGCAATATATTTCTGTGGAGGATATAAGCTCCTGGAATCAACCATTTTAATTTAGCTGCACACTGTGTAATTAAAATCTTTAATTTTCAATCAATTTCCAGTTGTATTTTGGTGAACTGTATGTTTTTTCCTCTCTAGGAAATTATTCACATTATAAATGTATAAATTATCTTAACTGTAATTGATGAATACAATTGATTTGGGCTTTTTGTTTAAGGTAGGTTGTTTCCAATGTGATAGTGGCATGTTTACTTTTATCAGAGTTGTTGTTATCCGGCTGACTTTAGATTATCTAGACTGTTTGTTTGTTTATTGGCAGTAAACAGCTAAAGGTGTAAATGTTATTATCAAAGACTGAAATTATTGGCTCTGAAGTCCTACAAAGGACCAAAAGTGTTGTGAGATGTACTTTGTTGTCAACTCAGGGGAAACCTGAAGTTAATTTCTCCACTGGCTGGGATTTGCTTTATTCCAGTACTATAAAATGTGATTAAATCTTAAATATATTCCCAATACCCCAAGCTTTGCTATAGAGAAATACCAATAAGAATGTTGGTGGTGCGCTGCTAAGATGCCAGCCTTGTAATTCTGTTCTGCCTTGAAAGTAAGTACTTCAAATCATATAAAGGTTAGGAATACCTGATCTGTAGAGGGATGCTAAAAACTTCATTTTTCCACCCTGAGTTGAGCAGCTGGTCACCAGAAACAGCCATGTGCAAATGTGTGTCCAAAAGACATAGCAAAAAGCCTAATCTGTGGTCCTTGAAAGGAGTCGGTATTTGAGTCAGAGGAAGGATCTGATCTTTGCTCACCGTTTGTTATTGAGATACTCAAGTACTAAAAATGGAGAAAAACCTGACCTCTTCTTGGTTACTTCAGTCATTATATATAACAGCTTGATAGTCAGGGTGCTGTAGTGCTCTTTAGTAGTTTAGAGGCTTTTACAGTTGTGTGTTTTTTGGTGTTTTTGTTTTTGTTTGGGTTTGTTGTAGGGTTTTTTTGGTGGAAAATCTTAGTTTAAAAAAAAGGTGTTTCAACCGTGACCCTTTAATAAAGGAAGTATTGAAATCAACAAGACAAATACAAGTGTTTCACATTGTGTTACTTTATTTTTAATGATTCAGCCTTTTTAAAAATACATCATTAACCTTTACCAGTGATAAACTGAACACTGCAATATTGAGAACCTGAATATAAACAGTGGAATTAATTTTATTAATTTTCATTGTGCAGCTTAAAATATGTGCAGGAATGGAAGATGGAAAAAGTGTGTTTTCTTTCCTTCACTTTGATTTATTGGAAGAAAACTTAGACCAACTAATATGTTACAAGAAAAGTTTGGTATAATCAATAAAAAGGTTACAATTCTGGAACAGCAATTTCCTTATTTAATACTCCTAATGGGAAAAGTTAGAGATATTAATTTGTCAATTACATTTGAAATGCATTAACTAGACACAAATAGCTCAGTCAGAATAGACACTGTAATAGCTCATTACGCTTGCAAATACTACAGTACAACCCCCAACCAGTAAACACGTGTTCTCAGTAAACAGCAACAAGCAGTTTAAAATTTACACGGAAAACTCTAACACCTTATAAGTCGTCTTAGGTTAGTTACAGATACATTATTTTTGCTTTTTTCTTTTTCCCTGATGAAGCAGTTTAAATGATTCAATCCATCTGAAACACTGAGGTATATCTAACTGCACTTATGTAATTGGTTTTTAGAAATACTGCTATCAAGGAAAAATTCTAAAATATCAAATAATCATTTTGAGAAACTAAGATAATAAAAGTAATGATTTTCAGTGTAGGTTTCCCCCCTAAACGCTATCATTTGCAGTTGTTATTGCCTAAGAGATATTTTACAAGTAAACCCACCTTTCCAGCTTTTTTCCCATGTAATGTAAATTATATTCTAAAACATTCAGTATTAAGTAATGAAGTGGGATGAGTTATTTGTGGGGGTTTTTGGGCTTTTTTTTTTTGTTTTGTAAATCAAAACCTAAGTGGATGTTTGAAGTGACTCACAAAAGTACCTCAGTGTCTTTAAATGTTTAAATGTATTTAAATGTTTGCCCAATCTCTCATATATGAAACTTTTGTGAAAAAAAAATGAAGGCCTCGTCTATATTCTGTTTTTGCTAAGGTGTAGTCTGAAGAATAATTTGGGGACAATGTGTGGTTTAGTGTCTAGAACAGAAGAAAATGTCGTATCAGAACACAAGTTCATCCATTTGAACTGTTCTGCAAATATTTAGTATGTATGTTGTATGATGGATATATATCCTTGAAGAAAATGAGCACTCCCTTCAAATCAAGATTAGTATCAAGAAGTTATACGTAAAGATTGTATCTGTGAGTGAGCGTGCCTGTACTGATCCTGCCTGAGTACTCTTTTGTGGCAATGAGCTGGATTTGGAATATGGGACCATCTTCTGCAGGGCTGCTCAGAGGGGCAGTATAGGAAGGGAGGGAGCATATAGCTCTCTAGCCTAGCAAGTGCACCCTTGCATGCAGTGTAGCAAGAGGCCCCAGGCTTTGTACTGAGTTTGCAAGGCCTCTAGCCTGTGGGTTGTTGCACTTACTTTCGATCGGCTTGTCACAACCTGTCCTGAGCCTTTTCTGTGCTTGAATTTGCTGTAACAGCAATTTTTCTAATAGCCTAGATTTAATTTTGCTGATGTCCGTATCGTACAAGTGACAAGTAGTAATTCTGCATAGAAGAAGGTATTAATGATTCTAGCATAATGGTGTAGTATAGAGAAACGCAGCCTGGTCCCTGGTGGGACAGCACAGGCAGTAAAGGTGGGGACGTGGGATGCAGGCAGGGGATGATGAGAGGTGGCACACAAGTGGGCACCAGAGTCCCCACAGCTTTAAATGACTCACCAGTGGTCAGTTAAAGAAATGCAGACTTAGAAGTTGGGGAAAAATTATGTTGGGGCAGTAAAGAGAGTAAAGAACAAGTAGCTCGTGTGTAAAATCCACTATATACAGTAAATCTGAACTGCTAAAGAACGAGCAAGGTTTAAAAGAGCCCAGGGGACAGTAGAAGGGTAAGCATGATGCCAGAGAATGGGGTGGATACCAGGAAGTATGCCTATAACAGTTTTAATGGTATAATTTATTGTATTATACAATAACACATTATTTTATAATAACATCTCCTTTTTCTGTAACAACTAAACTGGCCCAAGCTCTTTGACTAGGCTGTGAAGATTCCAGTTCTAGTAAGAATTTCTTGGCTTTATACCTGAGGTGTGCTTTCCTCTTTGCCTGTAACAAGACATTGAGCCTTGGATATTCTTTGCAGTGCTGGGTTAATATGTGGATATAGCTGCTGGGCTCCCTGGCCATCCTCCGGCCTGATGCGTTAGTGGTGTTACTGCATCCAGGGCAGTGGTCATTTCCCCTGCAGCTCAGTTGCAGGACAAGGGTTGCTCCTGGTCACTCTTTCCAGGGCTGTGAACTGAAGTTCTCTGTTGATATTGGGAGAGTTGGCAAGAGGCAACTGAGAAGTGGTGTCCTGACCTTTCCCTGTCGAAACAAGTTTGATTTAAAAACTGCACATGACAACTTAGTGTGAACACTTGCAATTCTTCACCACGTTTTTTTAATGCAGTCTCCCCCCTGGCTGGCTATGTGTCAGGGCTCTGGGAAGCCCCGGTTATGTTGGTCTACAGCCTGGAACAAGCATCGTATTGTTGCATGTCTCAGAGTTGCAAATAAAAATCTCTGATGCTAAATATGTCCTTGAGAAGGGACTTAAGATGCACAGCTCCTTTTGTCCAGTTCAAGTACTATTTCACTGTGTGACTGTTCACTACAACTTTGCTGTATTTAGCAGTATCCATCAAGTGGAAATAGCATAAGTTAATCCTATGGTAAAGATGAAAACCTTTATTCCTCATGGGACCGGACACCTGTCAGCCACTTTAAATATCTAAATCTAAAATTGGATTCTTTTTGCCTCAGCTCAGCTTATACCTAGGCTAGGATATTTCTCAGTTTCCAAAACTAAGGTTCTTTTGAAGTCTGAATTTCTGCTTTCCTAAGCTCTGTGTGGTCTCTGTGCTGGTAAAACCAAGGTACCTGAGAGCTGACTGACTAAGCGTGATCCTTCTGCTGCTGCTTGCTGTGGGACTGGCTCCTACATAAGCACAGAAAGAGTAATGAGGCTCTTCAAGGACCCCTTCTTATAAATAGTTCAGTGACTGTGACATTCACTCAGGAGGTTAGACACTATCATTCAGTTTTCCACAACCACCTTTGCCCAGTGATTATTTCAGCTATCAGACAAACCAGGCAGCATGATGGTTAGAAATGAAGGTGCCAACTGAGATAAATTAGACATAGGAGACACTTAAGTAAAGTCTCTCTCAATGCTAGTATTCCAAGTGGTGTTTTGGGGCAAAAACTATTTCTTTTCTTTTTTTTAAACTTACTTTAAGATTCACTCCTTTGATGTATCTTTAGGAATTAAACCCACCAACTGAAGACCAAATCCCAGAGAAGAACAGAATTGGAAACATACTTGTCTTCCTGGTATTACTAAGGGCTTTCCCCCCTTGCATTTGGAATGAAAATTATGACGACTTCAATGAGTCAGTAAATTATACTGGATGTGTTGCTTATTTCTAGCATGTGTCTGCTTGCTGGTGAGAAAAATAAGACTCTCGTAAACCTTTTTACAGTTATAATTTCATACGGCAGGTAGGCAATTTTAATTGCTGTATACATATTCACTATATTGAGGTTTGTGCAAAAGAGATAATGCAAATAATTAAATTAGCAGGAAGTTGTAGGAGCTCTGAAAGGGATTCTGAGCAAAAAGATCCTGTCTAGTTTCAAACAGAGTCTTGTGAAAACCTCCATCTTCTTTTAAGTGCATAGGTCTGTGAGGGAGGAGGCAGAAAGAGCGGAATAGACCTGGGTAAAAAAGCGGAAACTTATAGTTTAGTTATACATTGCTTGTTGGTAAGATTTCATTTCTCCAGTATTCTGCTTTGATATCAGTCAGTGAAAAAAATTGCAGATTTTATCTAAGCTGCAGAAGAAAAATATATTAAAGGAAAATCTTTCTGGTGATTTTCTGGTCTTCAGTTAATTGCATCAAATGTTTACTCATGTATATTTCTGTTTGGAGTACCTACATTTAAATTTCAGCCAGGAATTCTTTCCATAGAGAAAGTGATGTTGTTTAATTATTAAGATACCTTGCAATGTGACATGTTTAATAATACAATTTAACTCCTTTAGTCTTTCCTTGCTGACATTCATGTGAAAATTGAGATAAAGTTTGATCCATGTGAAATTTTTGCTTCAAAACCAGTAAGCAAGTAAAATTCAGCAAGTATCCTGCATTGCCACAACTGTGATATTGACTCTCTTTTTTGGAAAACAGAAGTGTACACAAGAAATCACACGCATTTTCTGAGGAAAATAAGACAAGCTTCCTTTCACCCTTCATTGTGGCATCTGGTTTTGAGAGAGAGAGAAGAAAAAAAGAAACTTAAGATGTTTTGCTTTGAAAGCTGATTTTAATGCTGGGCTCAAATAAAAATCTTGTATAAAAGCTTGTAGCTACATGTTACAAGAGATTTTCTCATGAATTTCCAAGTTAAATCTTCCATCTATTAGAGGTTATGGAAATTCTCATAAATATATATCTTTTGTTTTTCCAGAGTTGTCATTAAATACTACCTTCCCTCTACTGCTGTGCTTCAGTGCAGGTATGCATTTTGCTTGAGCCTGTGTCATTGTAGCCTTGTCACTGTGTTACGGAAAGGGGTTAGGCATGCCATGAACTATTTTATTATTATTTTTAGTGTTTACTTATACACTACTTCTAAGGATTGACATCAAAAGGCAACATGGGTACACAGACTACAGAACAACTTTAAAGAAACCAAGCTTTTTTTGATTGTCTTCTGAAATGATGATACCTCTCAAAACAAATCCTAGTTACTCTCCTGCTATGTGTGTGCACGTCTGTTTTCCACAATAACTGACATTCAAAGGAACAGCTCTGAAGGAAGAAAAAGTGCTGGCATTAATGCTGTTCAAGAATAATAATTTCATTTGGTAGAAACAGAAAGAAATGCAAGTGCTGTTAATAGATGGAAACCCTTTGGAGAAAGCAGGTGTTTTACTTTCTTGCCTTCTCCAGAGTCTTCTGGAAGTTCTTCTGCATCAACGATTTCTGATCTTGGCCTCCAGGGAAACACCCTTTTTGTGATTTGTGCAATAGTACTGTGAAGTGGTGCAGTTAGGAGGAGACAGTTTCATCCCTCAGAAAAATGAGATGTTCCAGACAATATCTGATGTGTTCCCAGGGCAATTTGGGGCAATTTGACAACCTCTCGGATACCAGCAGTGTCTGAGCCGTGACTAATGGACCTTGCACCTGGAAAAGCAATGCTGGCCCCTGAGCTTTTCACGTTATGGCTAAGTCATAAGTGCAGTATTTTGTTATTGAGTGGGAAGATAGTTTTTGCCTTTTCTTGTGCTTTTTTTGTGGGAGTTTCTTCGGTTTTATTTATTTAGTGGTAGTTTGACATTACACATGGTAGAAATAAGCCTTTTGGAGTTTGGGACATCTTGTGTTCATGCACTGATAGCCCTTTAGAGTTGTACTCTGACAAATATGTGTCCTGAAGCAAGTTCTTTGTTCGGAAAGGTTGGAGTGCACTGCCAGTTCTTAATTTTGTGTTTCAGTCTGCATGGTGTCCCTGCTCTGCCCCCTTCCACCTGCCCACAAGGGTTAGCATCCACCCAGCCTGTAAAAGGAGGTCAGGTTCTTCACCCCTCCACATTTACGGCACTGCTGAATTCTGGTTGAGGTATTTAAACCTAGTGGTTTGTCAGGTTTAACAGGCTCTGAATTTGTTGACGAAAAGGCTCCCAGAAGGTCTGTGTATTTGAAGGGAAGGAGAGAAAACTGTAGTCCTTTGGCAGAGGTCACACCTGCCTGCCATACACTCTGTGTTTAGGCATGCTCTGATCTGCAGAAATCGGGTTTGTGTGATAGAGAGTATTAGGCTACAGAGTAATATGGGATGGTAGTTCTTGCAAAATGTTTGTTCTAGCACTTTTAGAAATAAATGTTTAAATTAATGATGATTTGAAAAGATCACACAAATGTAAAGTAGTTAAATCTAGTGTGACTTTATGCAGTACTTCAGTATAAATTGCCTGAAAAAAATCCTTTGAAAGGTAAACACGTTTTCAGGTTAACCTTCCTTCCCATCTTCATGCAGTAATTTTCATAAATGAATAAAAAGCTGTATAAAACCAGAAACTTGTGATTAATAAGATAAGCTCTAGTGTATCATGATAAGGAAGATATGAATTGGGCAGACTTTTACAGGTTTGATACTTAGCATCTCCTTTTTATCTTCTCGGGGCTGCAGAATGGCATCAATGACAGCTTTCACTAGTGTGCAAACTTGACAAACCAGACTTTGAAATTACGGTCCTTTATACCCAAAATACAGGATACAGTGCAGAAAAACTTAATATCAAATGATAATCAAGCAACTAACTATAGGGCAACTGCAGTTTTATAGTGTGGATCAAGTGTATCTTATGAACTGTTTGTTTGGTGGTGTTGGTTTTTCACAGTCCTCCTGCAAGTCATCTTCTCTAGTTTTTTTTTTTTTTTTTTTTGGAAAGCTCACCTTGTAAAAAACAGGTATTGGTATGTAATATCATTGAAGAAAGAAGATTTTGTCTTGGGAAAAACCTTTAACACTTGAAATTACATATGCTGACACCTCCACTGGAGCTGAACTTGTCCTGTTTTACAGGGACCTGTTGCAATGGACAAAATGCTGGGACAGCAATCACAAGTCCAACTCTGCAATCCGTCATCTTCTTTTTAAGCTAATTGCACAAAAGTCTTTGTCTTGTTTCAACAACGGGAGAGGTTGTAGACCACTAATTGTGGGGGATGGCTGCATACTTTCAATAGCACTCTGAGAGGTGTAAAGCTGTGGGGGATGAAGAGACTGCTCGCACAAGTAGTGTGCTCCAGCCAGGGCCCTAGAGCAGCGCTGGCAGGTGTGCGCTGCTGCGAGCATCAGACATGCTTGGATGGGCTTATGGCAGCATGGGGAAGGGGGTCAGCCTGATTTGCAGCTGCAGATCGCTCTTTTCTGCACATGTAACCACTTGTAAATATTGAATCATTTACAATCTAATTCTGTGTTAATGAACAAAGACTGGCTTACTGATGTTACATTGCAGTTTGGTGCTCAAAGTCAATACAAGGGAAACAGCTAGAGATTTTCAATTAAAGTAATCATATTTTATAAATTGATTATTGATTAAGTTGGCATGATAAGGGGCTAGTTATGGTCTTGTGATAAATGTCTACAATTACGAGTGCCTTTGTTGAAGGCATGATCTGAAATTTAATAATGGAGTTCTAGTAGGTTTACATAAACTTGCAACCTGATTTAAATTATCAGGCTGATCACAAACAGGTCCATAACACATCAGTTCCTAGACTAATGAACCATACATCCTTGTCGACTTTAGTAATGTTTTGACAGTTTTTGCCTCAGTGCCTTTGAATTACAACTTTGTAGAGATGTATTGCTTACTGCTACAATAGGTCTCTCCCTCAGGATACGGTAGGTCACATTTGCTGAATCTGAATTGGTTAACTAAACAATGACAATTTCTATAATGTTTTAAAAGAAGGTTACAATTGTTTTTTATAGTCATAATTGCAATTTGTTTTTTCACAAGGAGAAAGATGTTAAAAGAATGACATTTTTCAATTTCATACATTATTTAACTTCTCTGAAATCACACTTTCAGAGTTCTTAAAATATAGAGGATTTATATAGCAGTGTGATTAATTTTAAGATGGTAGAAAAGTGCTGTCGACCCTCCCCTCACAAACAGAAATGCAAAATAATTCAGGTTTTAAAATTGGGCTGTCTTTACCTTCTCACTAATGAATGTATTTTGTGAATAAAACACACGCAGCAACTGCCTTGTATCATTTACTTGTTTGAGTTTGTCCTGTCACTAACCTTGTTTAGTATGGGTATTTTTCATAAATAAGATTATTTTTTTTTATTTACTATGTTTTTCATGTGGCTGGTTTTCTAAAGTTGAAAAAAAAAGCCTGTATTGCTGTATGTTTGATCTTTTCTGTGAATTTCCTATTGTTTCCTTGAGTTTACAGGAAGCAAACCAGACAAATAAAGGAAGACAGTTTCAATGAATGACAGATAATATTAGTATGAAATGTCTAGATTTTCTTTTATTTGTCTATTTTTTCCCCTTTTTGGAATGAAACAGCGTGGGGCTTAAATTAATCTTAAAAGTTAAACATCGAGGTCAGCTCTCGGATGTGGGTGGAGTATTATTTTATGTGTTTGAAACATTGCATTGCTTTAGTACTATATTATGGAGGGAAGGGCAAGGCTGGCTTTATTAAATGTCGTGACCTCCTGAAATGGAAACTCTGCAAATTTACCTATGGTGTGTCCAAGTATACAGAAGTCATGAGGAGCGTGCCTTTTGTGGAAACGTGTGAATCTTATGATTCCCAGGATGTTTTCTCAAAGTAGGGTCATATTTGAGTGAAGCGTGTTATACAACGCATCATCATTTAGTTACTCGTGGGAAGATTTAGGAGTAATGATCTCCAGTACTGCTGCCTTTTGTTCATATCCGCTCGCATTCATGACCTCAGAAAGGGGTGGTGTGGGTGCTGGAAAAACGATGAATGCTGTGAGGGTGGTGGTGCTGTCACACGCGTCCATGCTGTTGTCTCGCTTCCTTGTGGAAGCGGAAAGTAGCATGAGACCTGTTGTATTCTTTGTTAAAATCTGTTATATAATAGATTGTATAATAGTAGGCATAATAGTCCATAACATAGACCATAATCCCCATTATGAATGTGTAATTATCTGCTCAATAGTCCTTTATTGTACCTTAGGATTCATTATCATATACTACATTAAGGTCTTGAAGTTTTAGTTCATGGATCATCGCCCTTCAAAGCTCTCTGACAGTCTATTAAGTAAACGCAGATAATTCAGTCTTTAAAAATTTGAATAATTTTTTTTCAAAAAGACAGTGTTCTAGATGGAGCATCTCTTATACCTCTTCAACCTCACTGCAATCAGGAAAGATGTATGTAGAGTTAAAAAAACAAGCTCTGTAATATCTCATGAAGAGGAATGAATTTTCAAAATGAAGCAAGATCCAGACTGGCTCCTCTGTGCCCACACAATAGAGAAGAGTGTTTTCTACAGTTTGTAAATGTTACTTTAAAATTGTTCTGTTGTATTCACAGCCAGACCTGCTGTATTTAGAGTCAGTCCTGCTGAAGCCATGCTGGACCTCTTACAGTCCCCTGCTTTTTCTGTGTTTCTCACTGTGTGCCTGATGCAGGTCAGTGCCCGAATGCTACAGAAGAAAAATAAATAAGGTACTTCTCCAGCTCTCTTACATTCTTCTCCCAGTTTCTTTTCTGCATATCATTCTATGGTATTGGGAACTTGCAAAATGTATGGCTTAGAGAGCTTAGAAGGAAAACCTTTTTGGGCTGAAGCGTTGTTCTTTGTTTCTCAGCCCGCAGAGATTTACTGCCTAAGGGCAGTTAGATTTAAAACCCCCTACAATGGAATGGTAAACTATGCAGGTTAACCGATGGCAGAGATGATGCAATGTTGGCTTTGTCCCTGTGAAAAGGGATTTTCAACTTTGTTTAGTCTGCAAGATTCAGGATCCCGACTGAGATATGGTTTAGTTACAGCAAATAATTGACAAATTATTAAACTAAAGAGAGGCTGTAGATGAATTCTAACACAGACGAACGTGCAGTGCATGGGTTGCTGCACTTGGACAACCATGCAGTAGTTGATTTTTTTTGTTTGTGGTTGTTTTGGTTTTTTCCCCCCAGTTTCCTTAAGCTTTTTTTGTCTGTCTTACGATCTGTATGCTTATCATAATTTAAATAAGGATGAATGACTCCCAATTAGGGGCTTAGTTCTTCAAATAGCACCTTATCTTTCCTATACTTCGTAGAGATGGAACCTGGAAGGAATAATTTATGGTCTTTTCACAACCTTTAAACCATTGCAGTCACGCCGTTGACAAAAAGCATATGTTCTCACTTTCAGAAATGGCTTTTTACTATGTAGAAGATAGCTTGTCTTGATTTTCTATCCCTTTGACTTCACTTTGATGAGAAAGAAAGGCATAGTAGAGAGCTTAACTAGTTTGTACAAAGATGGATCTCTTCATAGCAAACATTAAATCTCAGGCCACTTTAAATATGATTGTTTTGTGCTATAGGAAGCATAGATGTGACCATTATCGCTATAGTTCATAGTTTGGGAAATCTGGTTTTCATGGATGATAATTAATTAATTCTGGTACCACTTGGTCTATACTGTCATTGCATTGTGCATGTATTTGCTTGGCAGCTAACATAATGGCTGAGAGATGGATCTAATCACACATGGTCCATGCCAGGTGCGCATCCTCCATTGCAAAGCTCTCAGTGGTGCTGTGGTGGTCCTGTGTGCCCGGGGCCTCTCCCTGGGCCTGTCATACTGCTTGTTTGTGGAAGAGTATATTTCTGCTAGAAGAAATTACAGAAAACTGCTTTTAAAAAAAAATAAAAAATTGGCGCTTGCGTGGCCTTGTGTATGTTCTTACTGGAACATGGAGAGGAAGCAGAGAGGGCTGCAGGAGTGACCAAGCTTCATATGAGTGTGGGCTAAGACACACAGAGATGCTGAACTGTGGCTGTGCAGTGGATGCCCTCAGCACTGTAAGAACACAGATTCCTGTTTCAGGCATTTCTATATATTTGGCACCCTTTCATCATCATGCTGGTATTATATAAAATAGTTCATTTTAGTTAAGTATCAAAACAGGAAAAGATAAGTCAGAAACCTCAGACAAAGAAAAAAACCCCTTTTGTTGTCGCAGTTTTCCTGTCTTTAAAGGACAGTGACCCTACCTGATTCAACATTAGCCTTCAGACTTGTTTTTACTGTGATTTTTTTTTTCCCCCCCAGCCCACTATTCTTAAACTGCAGGTTATTTTAAGCTTATTGCTTTTAAATTGCAGAGCATTTAAGACATTGCAGACACGTAGAATTAGCTTGGACAGTACTGAAGGTCACCCTATAGAGAACTAACCTATAATGACAGTTGGCTAGTCTGCATGATAGTCTTTTTATCTAGCTAATGTATCTGATTCTGATTTTATTAACCAGTGTTTATTCCTTCCTGTGCTGGCAATTATACTCCAATACTTCAGCATTGATATTTTAAACTTGCATTTTTTGTAAAAATTTTTGTTTGAGCAAATATCAGATTTATTTGGTTATTCTCATCTAGTCAAGTCTGAATGCGTTTCACTTACCATAAATCTTCCTTGAAACTAAGATTTTCTGTTGTTTGTTTTGTAATGCTGTAATAATCATTGACGTGGTGATAGATGAACAAAACCACTGGAGGCATAGTTTTCATTTATTACATGAAATTTGGGAGAAGATGGATCTGGACAAAGAGATACAATTCATTCTAGTGTTGCAATTTTTTCAGTTAATCGTAGCATTAAAGACTTCTGATACTGTAGTAGCTCTTAAAACAAAGTTTTGCTGTATTGCCATTCCTCATGGGCTTGGGAGCGCCCAGGTTGGCAGTAGCTGGCTTTGAGTTTCCTGTTTCCTTGCTGAGCACTGATGGTGTTGTGTTCTTGTGAAAAATCTGGTCTCCTGCTGCTATGTATAAATGGAGATATGGATGATAAGGAACATGAAAGCAATTGCTCTTCACTCATTGCTGGTAGGACCTCAGCTAGAGTTGAGTCCACTCCCACCCAGTAGCCCAAGCCATGGCTCCAAGCACCACATGCTTTCCTCCTTGGAGAAGGGCTTGTAATATTTTCCATCACAAAGTTCTTGGAGTAGCTTTTGATTTGTTAGTATTTATTAATTATTTAACAAGCTGTTTTCAAAATCTAATTCAGATCAAAATTTTATAGTTGTATACACGTCTATGAGTAACATATGCAATTGTTCAAGAATTACTTGAATACTGTGGCAATTGGTATTCCAAACAGTTATTTTGTGACAGCTGAAATTTAGATACATGGAGAAAATCTGTAAAGAACAAACTGTAGATAGACTCCCTGCTACTCCCCTTATAACAAAATCTAAAACAAACCAGAAAATGACAGCACATGATTATAATGAAATAGATCCATTTGTTAACAGTTCTAAGGTGAAATTTTGTTATTGGCAGTAATAACAATATAAAGGTTTGCATTCAGCTGAGGGCATGCAGTGATATTCACAATGGGGTCAAAACTGTCCCTGTAGAGTTCTCGATGAAAGGAGCATTGCTTTAAAAAAAAACCCCGTCAGGCTACTGAAGAATTTTTATTTTGCTGTTGTGTAGTTTATCCCCCCCCCCCTTACAGCCTATTACTTTCTAATCTAAAATGTTTTCCAGTATCAAATTACAGAATTGAAAGCTATCTATCTTCCAAACATATTTTCTAATCTGTATTTTTCAATTGTCTTTATAAGTACATAAATGTGCGTGCTACAATTTATTTACAGATTATTCTAAAAACTTTAAGTACAATCTCAGAAGTGAAGTAGAACAAATTCACTAAAGTTTCTGCAAAATGAAAGGAGTGTTTAGTAGAATGCGGTAGCTTGATAAATCTGGTTTGAAACACAAAAAAAAAGAAAATGGGAAATGTTGTGCGGTGGTCCTGCTCCTGACAAGTAGAGCTGCAGCTGGGGTCTGTGAGCCAGAGTTTTCCCATAGCAGCTCCCATCACCCAGCCCTTCAGGAAGACCTGGTGTGAAGACCTGGGAGATGTGACATCCTGGCTTCAGAAGGTGCTGGGCCTAACAAACTGCACCCATCGCACTGTAAACGCAAAGTATTGATAACTCTATATGTACATCTACTTTGTATAATATGGGATTGCTTCTACTCAACATCTTACAGCACTGAAAATCCTACACAGGCTTTGCAGTCAAAACTGGCATACATCAGAAATTCAGCTGAATGCTTTTTGGATTTCTCGGTGTCTGAGCACCATGGAGACAATAGAATGGTCACATTTGTACAGATGCCTCAAGTGGTAATTTTGTAATCAAAGGAAGCATCAGAATGATAATTCCTCATTCCATACCTTTAAGTTACTGCATTTAACTGCATTTCGCTACCCTATAGTTATCTTTTCATTCTATAGATCATCTGATACTTTCCAAAGCTGTTCGTGTCTGAAAATTAAGTGAAGTTGTGACATACTTAGAATAGTCTTCCTTCAGTGACCTAAACTTCTTAGATCTGGTAAATATTCACAAAGATAAAAATTATCTATGCAGTGGTCATTCATCACAAGTTACCCAAAAGAGCCCGGTGACAAGAAGGGGGATTGTACTTTAGGCATGATAAGAGTCAATGGCTGTGAATTTTTCTCTTTATTCTAATGGTGAAACTTATAGAATATCCTCTCTCTATACAGTGGTTGCATTTGTGATTGTTATACCCATAATAAAAAGCAAAAGGTGAAGTTGTGATCTAGGTCTGTTGTTTTCAATTATCTTTAAGAAGGAGATAGGAAAAATGGTAACATTTGAATGTCACAAAAGTATTTGTTCATTTGAAGGTGACTGAATAAACACAGAGAGACCTAACAAAATAAACTGTAGTAGGAACCGGAACAGCAGATAAAATGTGGAGAAAACTAAGAAAACTTTAGTCGAGTCGGAGATGACTTTAAATTCTGTAAAAATGCTATGTTATTATTAAAAGATACTGCTCGATAACAGGATTATAAAGGATTAAAAGATATATATATATACACACACATATTACAGCCATACAGGAGTACTGTGTGGTAAATAGTGCTCATCAGTGCCAGTAAATGTGTTAAAATCATTTAGACCTACTGTGCCCATAAGCAATCTTTTAAAAAGTCCACTGATTTGCTTTTTAGTAAACTAGCTATTAAGAAATCATTAATCTTTTAATAACTACTTGTGGCATTAATGTAAAATATGTTTGAGTCTCCTCATGCTGGTGTTAAATAAGATTCATGGTAGTTTTTTTAGAGATTTTCTCCTTTCCCAAATGTTGAGAAGGATACTTTAACAGAGACAGGAGAAAATTGTAAGCTGTTAAGTCAGGCATATTTGGCTCTTTTTGTGGTTGTTATTATGTGTAGGTTTAATACTCTTTATGATCTGTCAATTGTCTTACTATAGTACTAAGAAAACATGTTTCTTGTTTGGTAAAAAAACAAGGAAAGAGAAGAGACATATCCGTGTATGGTTACGTAAGTTGAAAACAGCTAACAGCCGAAGGGCTGTAACTCAGCCAGAAATGGATATTGTAGCGCTCAGAGAGCGTTCACCTTGGCAGTTATTTCTCTTAGGAATGGAACAGAAATTTTTCTGACATACAGACAGTTACCAATACACACTTCTAACCAGTCTGCATTTTCACAGCCTACTTCATTGCAAGTCAAACCAAAGTGAAAAGAATAACCTGCCTTATCTTAACCTAACTCTTTTAAGACGTATGCATGTCAATATTCCTTTTCCTATAAAAAAATATTTTTCTACTGCCTTGAGTCTCTGTTTCTTTGATTGTTTGTCACCCAGCTTCTATAGCCTCCTATGTGGTGGTGTGTCAATAAGAAAGTATCAAGCCTGGGGAAACACGGTTGGAAACTCAGTAAAAATGAAATGTGAAACGAAGTAGAGTGCGTGTGTGTGTGTGTGTGGGGAGAAGCTGTTTTTCTGAGAGTAGTAACTTCTGAAGGGGCTTAAAGTGCCCTCTGTTGGAAGCATGATATTTTTACACACTGCAAACCATGGAGGTGGGTTGCAGGGCTATTTCTTACGTTGTCTTCAGCAGAAAATGATCAAAACCGTAAGGCAATTGGACATTTAGGAAAGCTCAAGTATCTGCTGCTGGACTTTGTGTCTGCTTTTACTATTGATTGACCTATGGCGAAGTCTAGTATAGAGAAATATGACAGTGAGATGACATGAGGTGAAATATTTTTTTCAGGTAGGAATGACCTCATAACTCATGAGTGACAGTATGAAGTGGAACTCTGAATGAATTATGTGGGGACATCCTAATGAGTAGGAGTTGGTTTTGATCAAGTTCTATCCACTGCAGAATTTCTACGCTTAGAAGAAATGTATTTCGTATTGCAATTCATCATAAAAAGTCAAAACTTGAGGGAGCTTGTATAGGTCGAACTACAGGCTGCTTTATGTATTTATCCATGAGGCGTAGTAGTGATGTTTGGCAAATGGGGTTGAATGCCACCATGGCATTCAAATGTTCAGGTAATGCTTATGACCATTTGTACTTTGCTGTCACTTTAGGTCATAAACTGCTCTAAAGCATATGTTCATTTCTTGCAGATAAGGCTTGGGTTTTTTAATACATCTATATTTAATCCTGTTGATTTATTTTTTTAAATTACGTTTTCATAGACCTGATTAAGCTAATAGGAGTCATACCTGAATCATTGTTAAGATTTTTAGCTAAAGGATTACTTAGCTGGGGTTTAGCCTCTGAAGGAGACCTGTAAGGACTGTTTATATACAAGCCATGTGACTAGTGGACATAAAATATAAAAAATTATTAGTAAGTGAAAACTTTCCTCAGATGATCTGCAGTGTTTTGTCTTCTGGGAAGAGGAGAGTACAGCACTTTTTGCAGTCCTGCCAGATCTCTGCAACATGGTTTTTACACTGAGATGGATGTAAGTACCTTGAAACTGCTTATGTAAAAGAAGTAGTTTCATAAGATCTGACCTTTATTACTGTTTTTTTCCTCATGGGTGACCTAAGGAGGTTTTGTTACCTGTGACTCTTGTTAACTGTCATACAACTAATCAGTTTGATGCTTAAAATTTCTTCTTCAAAAGGCTGTAGGAATGCAAAGGCTAAATATGAATTGTCACTTTCTAACAAAATGCTTCTAGTGTGGAAAGGAAGTATAAGGTAAGTAAAGCTTGCTTAATTTGAAGCTGGCGGTGGACTCTGACATGACTACTTCTTCCAAGTCTCTCCATGTAGACTGGAAGAAGTACTGCAGTATTTTCACAGCAAAATTTTATTTTTACCAGACATACCCAGTGATGTAGCATAAAGGAAAACTGCTATATAAATGTAGCTTTCCCCTCATGAGAAAGACAATGGAAGTTCCTTGAAATTTAGTCTAGAAATATGCAGTGTTTTATTTAAAGTTATTTGCTCTCTAGGATAACTTCATGAGGTGCACGCTTCTTTCATGAAAACCTCAAGGCAGAGAGTCAGATAAGCACCAGCAATATTTATTAAGATAAGAGATCAAAATCGCTCCCAGATCAGGCGGTGCCAGTGCCATGGATGGAGGGAGACAATGGGAAAAGAATGGCAAAGGCTGTATAACTCTTTATGCTGTTGTATTGGTTTTATGATCATAGTGAAAAGATAACTGGATAAAAGGATCAATACTGGGGCCTAAAGATAAGTGTAATGGTCCTCCTGTTGAATATCCCGCACCTCCTTGGTGGTTCTTGAGTATTCGGGAGATGTCGATACAGATACTGTTCCTCAGTCCAGGTCCTTCCGGGATGGAAATATGTCTAGTAGCTTTTCTGGTTGATCAGGTTTTGATGTCATGTTGCTTTTCATGATTGCTTTAGCCAAAGAAACTCTAAAATTAGTGTGTTCAGTTTATATCTGCCACATGATGGCTTAGTGAAAGGTTATAGACACTTTGGTAGTAGTGGAGAATCAGGGTCTTTAGCACTTTTAGACTTGGCAATTTAAAACAAGTCAAGAGGTTGCAATCTGAATAAAGTCATAAAGAGAGGATGTGAGATTCACTGGTAATGCAAGCCAGCTTTGCTAGAGCTCACAAACATGGTTAACGTTGTAAGTAATGCCACAAAAATTGAGAAGGGGTCCGAATATGAATTTCACTCTTTTAAAGCCCATTTTGTGTTTATTCAGAACATGTTTTCTTAGGTGTTAAACAGTTCTGAAGATGCCTGCCTAGCCAAGTTAGGCCTGGGGACCTAGGGGCAGGTTGCCGGCTGCCCTCAGCCCTCGTGGGACTCCTTTGCTGCTGGAAGCATCATGCTACGGTCATGCAGGCTCCTGCTGACAGCTGCAGTGGGGCAGAAAGCAGCATCTCAAATTGAGAAGAGATGCCATGTTGGTCTGTGTGCCTGGGCTACTGAAATGATCAGGTACAACTTTTCTAACCACTGTGAGTGTGACCCTGACTGTCACTGCTTGGGAACGTGTCTTAGATTGTCCTTTCATGGCCCTGAATAATGTTTCGTTTTACTACCCAAAGCTGATAAGTAGGATATGCTGACATTTATGTGTCATATTTGGTGCAGATAAATGCTGAGAGGAAAAATATACCTATAGATGTGTAGAGAGATGTGCCTTGAATTTGTCACATACCCCTTTGGAGAATGCAAATGTAAGATTATCTCGTCGTAATTATGTAGTTCATCAACTGGCCACCGCTTTTGGGGCTTACCTCACCCATTGCTGAATTTGGAGACCCGTACGCTAATTTTAACTCTGATGACAATTGGCTGTAATGTTCCCTGTTGTCACTGCAGCCGTGGAGGTCAGGCCTAATGATATGCCAAGAACTCTGTGACAGTTTGCATACAGACGCGGTTTACTCAGGTCTCAGCACTGCCATTCTCAGAAGATGAGGAGGTATTGAACTGTCAAACTGAGACTGAGCAGGTGACAGCTGATGCATTTTAGATCAGCTGCCTTCATGACTGATTTAGTAAATCCATCTGAGAGCAAGCAGGCTTTCTCTCCTGCAATATTATACTCTTCTTAAAAAAAGAAAAAGAAGCTGTGAAAATGTGTATTTTTATTTTTAAACACTACCCTTTATACCTTCTTTTCACTTTGAAACCTTTAAGTGTAAAAATCATACAGGATGCAAGATCCAAGAGGATTTTTCCTATGGAATGAATTGAGGTAGAGAAATATTTTTGTCCTTTCCACAGCTATATGGCAATTTAACATCTGACTCTCTCAGTCAATCACTCTACCTGCTGTCTTCTATATATCATAAAACTTCTTTAAATAGATAATGCTCAAAATAACACAGACAAGCAACAACATGGAGAAACATATGCAACAAATGTAACAATGTGTTTTCTTCTATTTCCTTAGTTGCTACTTCCTAATTTTGATAATGTTGATTAAAAAATAAAGGTATTTCATAGCACATGTATATCACAGTATGGTCAGAGTTAGTCTAGGGTTTCAAACCATTTCATAAACCGCACCACGCTTCTGACAGACAATGAACGCGATGGTGTGACAGAACATGTCATTGTCATTGCGGATTGGTGCTCATAGAGTTGATTGCTCTACCATGGAAGAATTAAATTGTCTCACCTGTGCAGAGAGATGTTTCTGGTCCTTTCTAATTGATAACATTAACATTTGAAAGGCCTAACGGGTTTTAAGTTGCAAATTCTTTCCTGTCCACCACTGGTTTACATGATCTCCTTTTGGCAGAAGAGGGAGAGAAATTTTGTAGATGTCGCTTTGGTGACAGCATCCAGTTGCTTAGAGCATTTTTTTGTCTCCTGTGTCTACTGGTATGCAGAAGGACAGGATGCAGAAAGAGATCTCTTCTCTGCATCTCTCCTCTGCTCTCTTTTTGACTGAAATACTGCCCTCAGAAAAGCTCTACTGTTACTCCCCATGATCAGGGGAATGCCCCTTTGTCTGCTTTGACTACCAGGGAACACAGCAGATAAGGTATACCTTGGGTTCAGGAGAAAAAAGATTTTTACGTCAAAAAAATTTCTTGCAGTTTTTCTTGAACACTTAAAAATGTAAAGATGAGATGCTAACACGCAGAGTGTGAAGGATGTTTACTTGATAATACTTGCATGTGTTTCTTGTCTGTGTTTTGTTTTTAAGAAATCATGTTGATGTTTGGGTTTTTTCAATCTGTTAAATATTGGAAAATTGGGTCACTGGAGCAATGAGTAAACTTGATGAATGTAGTGGTCTGAGATGTCCAAACCTTTCTGCGTTTCTTCCCTGCAGAAAACTGCAAGGTGAAAAAAAAAAAAAAAAGAAGTATGCAGAAGTCACATAAATTCTATTCTTCCTTCATCAGCAGTGCAGTTGGGACTGCAATATTTCTAGTGATGATTGACATTTTCTCTCACCTCTCTGTCCTCTCCTCATGAAAATGCTTAGCCGCTCCCGAGAAGTGCGAGTGTCGGACAAAGCGGAGAGTCCTGGGGTTTGCATTTGGGAGGTCCGAGGGAGGGAAGCGGTCATTGAGGAGATGAGCAGAGCTATGTCGGATCAGAGATGCCAGTCACCAGAAGAAAGGTGATGACCCAGGGAGGCGACAGTGCCAGATCACTGTGTGGCTCAAGCTATATAGCACAATTCTCTAGTGGCTGCTGTTATTGTTTCCTTGATGTATTAAAAGGGAGAGTGGGGGGAGTGGTTGCAAAATGCTTTAGAAAGCACATTGTTATATATATAGAATTAGCACTAAAAAAAGACTTTAAAAGGTAATAAAACCCCAAATACTTCACTATTTCCAGGTAAGTGTGTATGGAAGGGAAACATGTTTTAAATCTCTATTATATCATCTTATTAGAGAACTGCCTTACAGTTCTTGATGCAGGCTCACTTCCCTATATGCCGAAAACTCACTTCAATATTTATTGCAATTTAAGGTTCTATTATTGAATATAGTGACGCAAAACATCACTCCAGCAGAATGTTTTCTCCACAGACTCTGTACTACACAGTCCCGCATCATCAAAAAAAATGCCATTTGGAATACAGAGAACAATAATGTCAGGGGGATATCTATGAATTGCTTTCTATAAACTTTTGTAATATTTATTTCAAATATATAGGTAATTTTTAGATTCTGATTCTTTGTAGGCTTCTTGTGTTTTCTTTAAATTATTCCAAAATCTTTCATTTTGTATTGGTAGGGAAAGTATCTGTTCCTATGTCTAATGTGTTTATTAAAGTCCATACCTGACACTGCAATCCCTATAGCTACACACTTGTCCCTAAACATTGTCTGACTATTTGTGCCATTTATGTCTGAAATGTGGGATCAGGTACTAGAATCCTGTCACCTAAATCAAGATGACAGCCTGAGGCTGGGCTTGAGCCCTGATGGCTCATCGTGATTCAGCATCCCTGCCATCAGGGGAAGGAAATAAACACAGCAGTGAAATGGGCAGAGGGTGTTTTAATGAGGGTTGTTAATGAGAGAAAGGTAGTTTTTGTTTTAATGGTGCAATAGAATTTTTTTCCTCAATTCATTTTTTTCCCCTACCCCTGTGCATGGTTTAATACACAGAAATACACACTTGGGATCTAGTTATCTGGAGACAAACAGTGCGCACCTGGGCTGTAAGTGTTTTGTTTCCTAGAACAGAGTGAGCCAGAGGTTTATTGGGGAGTGTGGGACTTGTGGGGGCATGAATGGGTGAGATGAGCTTCCCCTCTTGATATATTAATCAGCATAGAGATTAAGTAGAGAATGGTCTGCTGAGCCCATGGCTTCAAGAGTTGATCCTGAAAGAGAGAAAATAGTGGATTTCGGCTTCTCTCATGTTATTTCTGTTTCTAGACAAAAGCAGCAAGACAGTGCAAAAACAAAGGCATGTTGACAGATTGGACTCCTTATCCTGACGGGGTTACCCAAATGACAGTGCTCCCCAGCCCGAGTCATTATAGGCAGTGTTGGATGTATATGAACTGCAGTCTTTCCTTTGCTTGTAGGGTAGCTGTTTGTACAGCTCAGTGAGGGGAAAACGAGAGAGAAGCTCATTGCTTGTGCAGCTAGAAAGACATATTTAGATCTGGGTCTAAAATCATCAAGTCACTTCAAGCCTGTAGAGTAAAATACAAGAAGGCTGTAGTTTTCAACTTTTTTTGATCTGTGAACGTCTCAACCTTTCCCACTAAAGATACAGATCTCTGTATAGTGACTTAAAGCCCCACTGATAATCACCTTGAATTCTTAGTATTTCCTTTTCAAGTAACCCTTACAGATATCCACAAACTTCGAGTGCTTTGTGGACTACATCTTGAAAACTATTGCACTGAGGTACCTGAGGTAGTCAGGTCCATTTGAGACTAAAGCTGCTAAAATGTTGAAGACTTTTATTGGGGAAAATATTCTTTTGTGACAAGAGAAAAATAGCAGTTTTAAAGTGGATAGTTCATACTATTATCTTTGAAAGTATTTACATTTTTCCTTTGAAAGCTTTAAGCAAGCTGAGCCCTGGACCCTGAGGTCCAAATGCCCAGCAGCACTGATGGGGAGCGAGGACAGAGGTAGCTGTGGCAGAGACATGTGAGTAATGCTTGCCTCTACAATGTAGGAGCAGGTCATGGATCCTGGAAGACCAGAAATTCGGGTTTTAGTGTGTGATCTTTTGGGAAACCAAGCAAGTTCTCCACAAGAACTTAGAAGTTTGTTAAAGGAAATGCATTTCAGGAATTGGTTTTGTGCAGTATTTCCTGATTGAAAACTCATTTTTTAGACAACTCTTCACTCTAGCTCAGGTCCAAGCTCAGAATTCCCAGGTCTTTTAGTATTGAGCCTGAAGTTACTAGTTGAAGACCACAACATGTAGATGTGACACTGAGGGCCATGGTTTAGTGGTGGGCTTGGCAGTGCTAGGTTAACAGTTGAACTTGATGAACTTAAAGGTCTTTTCCAACCAAAATGATTCCATGATTCTATCTTGAGAATTAATATGGGACAGACAGCTGCCAAAGGGAAATTAAGTCCTGGTGGGATGGTGATAAGCAAACACTTCTAATTATTCGATAAACTGAATTTTAAAATCACTATAGAATTGTGTCAGAAATAAGGGGCAACGACAGCACAGAAATCAGTCTGCTAAGTGAACATCAGGCTTTTATTTTCATGGTTTCTTTTTTCTTGGAGACCTCCTTCCTAGGAGGAATTATCAATGAAGACAGTAACTATTCCTTTTTGCCCACAACCAAAGAAAAATTTTTTTGTTTGTGCTTATGTCTGGATCTCCCTGCTGGCTATGAGCCTTCTTTTGACTGTATAGGCAGGGACAGGGTGGAATTACATAGTGCAGAACACCTGCTTGCTCCAAGATGCTAAACTGCTGCTTAATAGAAAACTTGATGTCTTACTTGTGTAGTTCTCAATATGAATCTACCCTCTTCTATTTCTTTGACGCCTGGCTGTGTGTGATGACTTGTGTAATAAGGAGGAATGGCTAAAAATCAATGGAAAACTGTTTTAAAACTTTCACGCATGAATTGGTATGTGTGCTTGGCATAGATTCTAAAATGCAGTCAAAGGAAATGAATGGCAAGAAAGGGATGCTGGCAAGGAGGAGGTGCATCAAAGAAGTTTGGATTAGATGATGTTAGGTAAAACCTTTTTAAACAGCATAGGAAACCACTAGTGTGTGTGTGTTTGTTTTAAAGGAGTCTTTGTTTTCTGTCCATACTTCACAAATCCTGGAAAATGAGAGTAATGCCAAGCATGTTTAGACTTTTGGGATCTTGAGGAGGAAGCTGGCAGCCAACCATATGCATTTTATCAGCTAACTTATTCCTAAACTCTGGGGTCTACATAGGAAAGCAGATTTGCTTTTTAGATTTTTGGCGGACAAAGATGGATTGCATCTTTTTACATGGCCAAAGGGAGAAGAGATATTCTGTGTAAAGTGAAAATTTTTTTGATTGTTTTTCTTTGACAGGCGCATTGCTTTTAAGAGGAGGAGGAAGAAGCTATGCTAGCTGACATAAGCTTCTTGGAAAAACATTGTTACTTCAGGTGATGTGGACCATGATGAGTTGTAGGGGAAGGAATGAGAGAGAGATATGTAGTGTTGTGTTCTTGGTTCCATGTCTGGGAAGCTTGAAAGATGAAGTATTAGAGTGGCTAGTGAGTGCTATTAAACAACAGCTTTTGGAGGTCTGTGTACTGGAAAACCCTCCATTTTAGTATCATCAAATTACAAGTTCCTCTTGCCTCAGTGGTGCTACTAACATTAATAAAGTTCCTGATATGCATAAATGTTTACAGAATTAAGCACTCAGCATATCATTGGCTTTTTCAGGTTTTTTGAGGACTGGAGTCTTATCTCAGTTAAGGCAAGCAACTTCATGGACTAACTAGAAATCATAACAGTAATTATTAATTAACAGTAATGATTACAGTAATTAACTGTAAGATATCTACTTGGTGACATATTTAAAGAGAATCTTACATTTGGTTTGGGTGGAAAAATATAGTAGTCCCACATTTACTTGTTTGGTTAATCCCATTAAAGGAGGATCACTTTAATTCTGCATTCACCACTGTAGTGAATACTCTTCATTTTGTGGAAATGTTATTCCATTTAAAAAATGTTCTCAAAATTTTTCACTTTGCTTAGGTAAGTATGTAGCGCAAATTTCTCATAAATTGTATTTGCCCTTCTTAAAGGGAGTAATTTGTACTCCTTTTTCTTCCCTTGCCATGTTGCTGCTTAAGTTTATAATTGTTTTTTAATATCTGTTATGATATCATATAGTCTTCCCAGGTTTGTTTTAGTTTTTGAAATGCGTCTATGATAGTGCAGAATAAAAAATAATTTGGCAAATTACTAACTGCATTTTGAGTGGTCTATATATGCTCACACAAATAGATGTAGAAAGTGAAGATTTAGTTCATGTGAATATTTGTAGAAATGACGTTTTGTTCTCATAGTCAAACCTTGTTTAAAGAAAGGACTGCAACAGGCTGTCTCTGAATCTCATCTGTGGGTTTGAGGAAGGATAAATTTTAGTAGACAATGAAATGAACGGGAGACAGAAAAAGAAAGGAAGAGAAAAGGTAAAAGAAGAGAGTGAAAAGGGAGGAGAAGCAGATAAACAGTTGGGACCACTCTTCACCTGACCGAAGAGTTTAGGCCTCTCAGCAGGCTTATTGGCATTTCACAAGGATTAGAGCACGTCTTAATATTAATATGGAGAAGGGTATTTCAGCATGTAGCAAGAAGCTCTTGAAACTGCAATAACATTGGTATGGCACTTCGTCTGTTTTCTGCAGAAATGAAATGGTTATTATTTCACTTGCGCAGCATCTCCCTGCACTAGTGGGGATAGACCTCTGAAATTTCTCGGTAGGTCATGGTTTCGTGCTTGTCAGAAATGGGAGAAAACTAGCTGCAAGTCTCCACGTGAGTGCTGGCAGGTCTCCTTCCTTTAGGAATTTCTGTTCTAGGAAGAGGAAAATCTTGACAAAGCCAGGTATGTTGTATGAGAGTAAGAGAGATGTTGGCTGTCCTGGCCAGCTGAGGTTGATCTTGTGTCCCCTGGCTAATTTCCTATCTCTGTCCCTAGATACCAAAGTGAATTGGCAATTCAGTAACTGTTGCTGTTCTACAGCATTGCTAGTTAATGTATAATTTAATATCTGCTAAAGTTATTAAAAACAGGTGGAGAATGCAAATGTGTTTTACACTAGAAAAATGTATTTGTGTAGACATCTAGATTCATATTTTTGCTATGCTGCTTATTTGATGCATGTGACCTTTTTCTTAAAACAAGGAGATTTCAGCTGTAGAGAATTTATTTATTTATTTATTAAAAAAAGCAATCTCCATGCTAGATCCTTTTATTATGGGCCTTATGTCAAGTTGTGGACAGACTATGCAATCTCTCAGGGAAGTGGAAATGCCACAGAAATAGTTGGAAAGGAAATTCCATTCTGCTGCTTTTCTCTCTCATCTACCAGAAGTTGGAGAGGGGCAGTCAGGTCACCACGATCCCTCCCCACCATGTTTGTGTTGTGCTCACCAGCCCTCCAAACAAAGCGTAGCTGAGAGACAGCCCAGCGTATGAAGAATGACAGGAGTATTTGATAGCACGGCCAGTACAGCTGGCCTCTGACAGATAGCTCTTCCCAGTTACAGTATGCAAAGTAGGCTAATGAAGGAGCCTGGCATGTCATCGTGAACTGGCAGAAGCCATAGGCTGGGATGACAAATGGAGCTGCTTTGGTCGGATCTTTCCTTTGCTTCTCTGGGTGAATGAGCCATAAGCGCACGTGGGGCTGGTGCTTAGTTTCCTTTCCCTCCGTATGGCTACCTATTCCTCATGGCAAGCTCTGGTTTCCTAGTGCAGCTGCAAGACAAACAAGAGAATAAGCAGACTTGTGACATAAGACCAAAGACTCATTTTTTTGACAATCTTTTCCAAGCAGGACTTGCCAGGGTCCACCACAAAGGTGCTGTTATTTTACACTATTTTGGTAGAAGGCATTGGCTAGAGAGCCGTACTGTCAGTAAAGGTATTTTTAACTTCCAGTCTTAGTACTTTATTTTTAAGCTCTAATATGGGCTTTTTCCCAAATCCCTAGTTATGTAGTTCAAAGAGATGAAGCTATTGGATTATTGTCTCTTTCCTATCAAGGAGCCTGCAAAACTCCTTCTAGATCCTCAGTACAGAGGCTATTAAACAGAACGGTTTGGTGGCGTACTTTGCAGCATATGTGTACAGTTCATGTGAATCTAATTAGTGAAAACTAAATTTAAGACAGAAGGTCTTGCCATGGGTAGAAAAATAACTTAGGTTGTAGGCAACACTTTATTCAATTAGGTTTCCTGAGGAAATTTTTTTTCACATCTCTTCATCCCAACCATTTAACTGTTCTTAACTTTACATAAAAAGCCCTCTACTCAGCTACTAAGTGAATCATTCTACCATCTTCTTTATCAGAGTTTCTTATGCAGTCAAGGAAACAGAAAGAATACAAATATTTGTGCATTAGTGTCATCCGAGTCATTGATCAGTATTCCTTTGAACTAGGCACCGTACAAACATACGGCAAGACGACAGTCGTATTTTGAAACTTATCTCTCCACAGGTTTAACAAATAATCAACAAATAAAGCACATAATTTATAAGGAATCCACTCTTTCTGTTTTTTTCATTTTCAAAAATGAAACGTATTCCTATAATCTGTCTACAAAAAAATGAAGTGTGTCAGGCAATATTTGCAATGAGCAGCACATCCACACCTAATCCACAGGGTTCTTTGTATCTAATGAGCCTCATTTTGTTTTGTTTTGTTGTTTCTTTTGGTTTGGTTTTTTTTTTTTTTTCTTTTCCAAATCCAGTTACCCTTAACTGGACAAATTCCCTTATAAATTTTAGTGGTTTATGTAAGAGAAGATTTGATACCAATCGTATGTAAAAATGACACTTGCAAAATGCTTTATTTCAAGAATCCATGGAGACTACTTATATTGCTGCCAGCATCAACTAATCATGATCTTTGAGTGAGGCTTGAAGGGAGGTTCTGAGGCAAGTACTAAATCAGTTGTATTGGCAAAAATGCTTCTAGCTATACAGGCCATTAAGGGAAATTCTGAAATCCAGAGCCATGGAACAGGAGCTGCTTAGAGCTTTGATATGCCACTTTACAAGCAAGTTCTGGGATTTTACTAGGCTTCCAAACTTGCAGTGAGTTTAATTAGAGATGTTAGATTGCAAAAGAAATCAGAAAATGCAGTACTAATAAAACTATTTTACTATTTTGCTCATTTACTGTACAATTTTTTCTTCCCCTCCAAGTAGCATTACAACACCACCTTTGTAGGTACATTTTCCATGGTTAAATGTTCAAGAGATCAGACTCTGAATTAGCTCCAGAAATATTTTAACATTACTGTTACTGCTGAAAAGTGACCCAAAGAAATGTGAAACATGAATTTTTTTTCTTGTGATGACTTGTCTTCCATGACAACATATAAAGAAGATGAGAAAAATTTTGTTATTTCTTTTTAATATGAAATATCTCCCTTTGAGAACACAAGGAAAAGATTGGCTACATCCCCAGACTTTAAATGAGAAACAAGGATGATTAATTTTTTTTAAAAAAAGACATTTTCTTTGAATAACATGTTTAATTTTCAGTTAAAGAACAGTTGAATAAAAGTCCAAGCGCTTTCAAAAATTTCAACACAATTTTGAAATTCTAACTAATCTTACATTATACTGGATGTTATAATTTGACTTATCTCTGTTGAGTTTTACAGGGAAAAACAGAATAGGGAAAAATAATTTTTCTGATATAATAAAAGATATAGCTGCCCCAAGACATAGCTTCATCCACTTTTGTCTGCCAGAATAACTGTAAAAGCAAAAACTACTTTAAAAGAGAAAGGATTTTATAGGCTTTTGTACTCCCCACAGGTTTTTCATTGAGACCCATACACATCTTCAGTAAATTCCTCACCCTGTGTTGTGTTGGGTAACCATACGCTTCTCTGATAAACTATGATGATTTTAGAGTAATGCCACTTATTTCATTGGAAAGGCAATCTTCGAGGTCACAATCACACTTGACTTCTGTGCCATGCACGTTTGGGACTTTCCTGATGGTCTCTAAACTGACTGCATTTATTGGTTATGTGCGTATGACTTTTTTATTCATGTTAGAATAAATTGTGTATTGAAGCATTATTTTGCAAACTACCCAGTCCTGTGTTGTAAAGGCAAGTATTAAAGCTCAGAAAATTCAGTAGTAGATGGAGTCAGAAAGATCAGTCTGGTAGTCACAACGCTACTGGTGCCCTGAGAATAAGCGAAGAACAGTGTGCGGAGAAACGGTAACGCTGGACTTTGCAACTTTGAGATCATTGCTGACATCCAGTGACCTTTCAGCATAGGACAATCTTTCTCCTGTCAGTGAGGTGGCAGACTGTATGTATGTGGAGGCTTGATTTGTTCTGAAGTGATGCCACTGCAAAGTCTTTGTCTGTAAATATTTTTTTTTTTGCTATACAGAAATATTTATACCAATACATTTCTGAGTATGGATGCGATTAAACCAGTCTAAGAGTGCCTTTAGCAGTATATTTTGCTTCCTGGGTGAACATGACTATTATAGCCACATTTTCATATAGTTTATCTGCTTCCAAACTAAGCAGAGTTGTATGGTTTTAACAGGCAAGCCCTTGGAAATAGTGTGAACTCCAGTTAGCTGCTGCTCTTGCTACCTAAAATATTAGTTTTGTGGCTTTTCCAGTTGCACTTAGAATTTTGCTTTCTGTCTTATCTGAAGAACTTAATGAGCTATAGGTATTTTGAGAGTAGAGAGCAAGTGTGAGAGGAAGAGTAGGGGAGGAGAACAGAGGTATGGTAACATGGCCCTTGGCATTTCCTTTATCAGAGCATCCATCCCCATCTGCATGGTGTAGCAGAACATTTTCAGCTTTATCCTTGATGCAGGTAACAAGCAGCATCGTTCTTGCACATTGGGCCTTTTTAGACATTCCTCTGAGCCTAAACTTGAGGACCTGTTTACATGAAAGATGTCTGTAGGTAAATTTGCTGCTGTTGGCTTCACAATTAGATTTTCTACTTATTTTTCCATACTGGGAGGAATCAAAAGATGAATCATTGCCTGAATCCACAAAATGGTAATTTATATATGCCTAACTTTGTAGCAGGTCCACTCCAGGAATGTTATAAAGTGGGGCCTCTTGGAGAGACAGGTAAAGCAATGCCAAAATACCTAATCTCAACAAGGATTAGATAATGCAAAATGTCTGGAGAATTTGAAAGTCAAAGCAATATGTCTATATCACATATCTTTATATTCAGGCAGAAACTGATGATTTTTAAAATTCCATTTTTAGGATGGAAGTGCCTAATCAAAATGTCTACTTTGGACACTTGTCTTTTTTTTTTTTTTTAAAAAAATCTGACATGATACATACGATGAAAAAAGTGTCCTCTTCCTCCTAGTGACCTTAAAAATCTAGCAGTGGGACAAGAAAAACCAGATGGCAACAGGCAGGTAGCACAGTAAAAAGAAAGTAAGGAAGAATATTTTCATTGAAGCAGGGCATCCTAGAACAAGGCATTTTTGTGTCCAATATTTTTGTTTTACTTTATGTAAACTTTTGTAGTACCATGTTCTCTTTTCAGGAAAGTTCAATACTTAATGCAATTATTTACAGCTATTTTATTTCCTACATTTTCTTTTCCCAGAAAGGTTTATCATGGAAAGCGCTGCTGTACTCATTTTGAAATCCTGCCTCTGCTTCCTCAGACTTACTTTCCTCTCCCCATCTTGATGGAAGTATTGATGTATCTCGCTGAACATTACTTGAATTGTAACTGACCTTCACACCTCTGAGCGCCCTTTCTGACAGTGACCACATTTTGCGCCATTGTGAAACCTTTTTAACCTGATTATGTGATTCCAATCAGTTGTGCGCCGAGCAGCCCAGAGCGCTGGTTGATGGGGAAGCCACGGTTCAGAGCTCAATGCTCTAGTCTCCTGCAGCAGCTACACACAGGCAGGCAGAAGTGGGTTTGGCCCTTCATCATTAATTTGGGTTATTTCTTATTTTTCTCTTTCAACTTCCATTTTTCTGTTTGAGACAGTACATGTTCCCAGATGCTTTTATATTCAAGACAAATTCTTGATGCAATCATCTCTGAATGAGACGTCAGTAGTAGCTTTAGCTTTTTATACTTTAAATGTGAATTTCAGCCTTAGTTAAGCAAGAAATCAATTTTGACCTGCCTTCTGTACCAAACCTGCCAAATGAATGGCAATTAACTCTGGACTATTAAACCCAAAAAAGCTTTTCTGCAACTTCTGGGAGCTGACCTGGAACTTCCTTTATAAAAGGGAACGAAAAGCAAATCAGAAGTTGCAGAGGATTTTTGTGGCTTTTTTTTTTGGAAGGGGGAAGTGGAGAATGTGAATATTATAATATCCTCTCTTCTGCTTCATTTGTAACTTCCTCAGGTTTCTGGTAGAAGGAATTGGCACTGTCTCTAGGCCCAAGGCAGCCCATGATACTTGGTGCTTGCTCTCTTTGGTAGTCCCGTTACTGATACATTTTCAAGTTCTCCTGAAACACTGAGGTTAGACGAACTGACAGATTGCTGGTTGTGGGCAGTTGTCCCCACAGGTTTGTGTTTAACAACAGCAAAGTTTTGTTTTCAGGGTTTTTTTGTTGTCTATTTTTTTTTTTCCATATCAGTGTCTGTGGCTGGAATAATTTTCCATGTTTATTTTATGCTGTTTAATGTTGGAGATACATTCAAAAAAGCAAACAAGCAAACCTGCTTCCAAACACAAGTAAACAGCTGTTACACAGACCCAAGACCAGGAGGTGGATGTTTTTGCTTGCTGGGCTCAGCATCCCCACCTGTGGGTGCACCTTCTCCTCCTCTAACTGGGCCTTTTGGCTGTGTCTGCCTGGCACTGACTCCGTGGCTCTCAGTGACTGACGGTCTGTCCTTCAGGTTCTTTCCTTCTACCCATTTGCTTCCACAGTATTGAAAGAATTGCTATGGTTTTCTCGCTGTAACTGGAAATAATATTTTTTTGTGTAGGCAGAGTAACCTAGATTTAAGGTAGGTGCATCCTCTACAGACAGATTAATAAAGCAGGGATATTTAGCAGGTATCAATATAATTGACTGAAGCTAGTAATTATAGAAACAAATAGGTAGGAAAAATAAAATACGCTTCAAAACTGTCAAGTGTTTAATACTAAGATTACTCAGCAAGGCAGAAGGGGGATTTTTGGGGGGTTTTAAGCATAGACAATCTGTGTTATCTAGTGAAATTTGCTAAGCCTTTTACACATACTCACTTTGCTCTGTATACATTAAACATTTGGTTATCCCTACCTAACACTCATATGCTGCAAAACCTTCTGTATACAAGGTGAGATGGGCACACTGATTGAAGGCCTGATGATTGACTGAGCTGTAGCATTCTCAGGGCTTCAAGAAAAGGTTTTTACTCGACGCTGTCTCCCGCAGGAGTTCACATTTGCTGTTTTATCTCTGGGACTGAGCTTAGTGACAGACACACACTGAGAGTCGGAGAAATGCCATGGGAGCTGCTTAACGGCATTCAGATGCAGAGATGGCATTTGATTCCCAGGCTGCTTTGCTGCAGCCGCTTTATAAGAAATCTAAATCAGGAAACTCTACAGGGTATCAGGAAAGCAGACCTCTGATCTGCATGCTGTCGCCATTAAAAACTGGTCCTGCTTCTGAAACAATAAACAAATCTAAAGGTTATTGAATAACTCCTATTCGTTTCTGTGGAATCTGTGAAGTGGCAGAATAGCAGGTGTGTGGACATACAACCGTGTGCGATAGGACTGCAAGAGTTCTCTGACAAGGTGTTAACAGGTTGCCTGACATACTCATCATAGCTGTTTTCATTTAATGTAGAAATTGTGTTAGTCTAATTCCTACATGTTGTTCAGGCAAAATGTTCTGGATGTGTTTAAAGTGAGTGCCAGCCTTTTGAAACAGTTCCCAGTATCTGTGTTATAGATATCAAATACTCTGCTAGAGATAGCTGAGCTTGAAAGATTTCTTTTGCATTTTATTTTTTATATATTCATGTTAATTTATATTTATAAATATCTGGAGGTGGGTAATTGAAGTTCTGCAGCAATCTTTTTTTTTTTCCCCTTTAGATGTATGGAGTCTGAAAAATCTAAAATACCTTAGGAGTAGACATGCTAATGTTATGTTGATACTTCGCCTTTCATTCAACGGAAAGGTAATATTTTGTGATTCATTTGGTGTTGTGAAATTAAGAAAGTCACCAGAAATGAATGTAAAAGCAAATGACTAGATGGGAAAAGTGATAAAAATGTAAGCACTGCAGCTGTAAGATAAGGTACTTTATGATGTCAGAACTGAATTGTTGATGAAGTTTGAAGTAATTCCATTTGCAAGATGTTTTTAAATTCTCATATAAAACAATAGATTTAAATGTGGAACCTTTGAAATACAAAGAATTAACTTTACCTTCCAGACAAGATCCTTAAGGTTAAAAATAATAGAAACATAAATCTTGTGTAAGTCTTATTAAAAAAGAAATGTCTGCACTATCTGAGTTAGACTTCTTTCAACCAAAAACTCCTATTCTGAAATGCTACCATTCTGACAGTGTGACAAATTGCTGGAACAAATGCTAAATAGTTAAATGGACAAGTGATGGATGGCCTCATAAGCCTTGCAGGGCAGCCTGTGTAAGATACTAATTGGTTCTGTGGAACTGGTTTTAGTCAATAAATTCACTTGAGAGATTTTGTGTGTGTGTGTGTGTGTTAGATACCTTTAAAGAATGCAGTGCTGTAGGTGACAAACCACTTGCAATGTTTTAGGCCACCAACAACTTTATTTTGTCCGCTATACTATCTACCTTCTTTCAAGGATATAACCTACTAAAAACCTATTATTGATGCATTGCTGTCTCTCAAATGCCTCTGAATTATGAGTTTATTTGGAAGCCTCCAGAATTTTCTGATGCTAAAAAATGCCCATGTTAAGTTTTCCACAATGTTTGCAATTGCTCTTTTCTTTTTCTTTCCTTTTTTTTTTTTTTTTTTGGTCTCCTTTCCCTGGAATAGACTCTGCCAACATTGCTCACTTTGAGCAATACTTTCTGCTACAGGTAGTCTAACTATTAGTGCACTCCTCTTCTGAAAAATATTGTCAAGGTGAGTAAAGGCAATTAGACTCTGGGCCTTGAGACCAATGCCAGGAAAGACCTGAGCAGCCACTTCTGGGACTGAATCTGAACATGAGGGAGTAACTGAAAAGGGGTTTTCAGGACTCTAAGTTTGAATTTAGGCTCTAGTTGCTCCCTGTTCTGAAATCTCTAGTCTTCACTGATCTCTCCTGGTTGAGCTCAAGGGTATTCAGTAGTTGTATGTCTGTGCATTCCCCAGAGCATCGCTGTCCTGGGCAGAGGTTGCCGCTTGTGTTACAGGTTACATCCGAGCTCGAGAGAACTGAAGCCCCAGGAGGCTTCTTTGCACACCGTGTCGGCTGCTCCACAGGCTGGCGAGGCTGGTGCCGCGGCACGTCTCGGCGTCCCGGCTCAGCCCAAGCTGGGCTGCGTGTGGCAGGGCTGGGGTGCAGGGTGCCGGCTGGGAAGAGGAATGCAGGCAATTGGACCCCAGTTCTTGCACTGACCCAAAGGGTGGGAAGAGGAAGCTGGTTGCATCTGTTGTGGTTCTGGGCATATCAGCTGAAGGGTTGAAAACGGTCACCCCTTGGTTTCCCAGTGATTAGAGATAGGTTTGTGGGAGCTTCCTGCCCAGCAGCCTGGCTGCTGTGAACCCTGTGCGAGGCACCTGCTCCCCTACTGCTCCGTATGGGATTCCATGGCCCGTAATGTGACCTGCTACCTTCACATCACCATCAGACACTGAAAAGAAAAGCCCTGAAGCTCTTACCTTTTAAGTCCTTCAGTCCTTTGTTGAATCTGGCCTGCAGTGATTTCAGTGGATATGTGAGATGGAGAGGTTGCTCTTGGATGCTTTTGTTTTGGGGTTTTTATTGTTGGTTGGGTTTTGTTTTTTTTTTTTTCCTTAAGGTATGTGGGTTCTTGTTTATTGGGTGGGGTTTTTTTCTTCTTTTTCATCAATGTTAAGCAGATTTTTTTTCATGGATGTTTAAAAAAAAAATCAAACAAAACCAAAAATCCTCTCAATAAATGAGTCGGGGGAGAGGAGAACCGTTCTGATGTTTTCACAGTTTTTCCAGATAGTAATTTCCTGTTTATTAAAATGGAATTGATTAATTCTAAAACATCAGGATTTAAAAGGCTAATCTTTATGAGATAAAAGAAAAATCTGAAATTCATTTAGAATTTAAATAACGCTAAACTTAAGGGAGAATTCCACTCCAGGTCTCAACTCCACTCTGATCTCAACTTCATTGCAAAATTAACTTTTAGCCTCTTCCTAAAAATTAACCTTTGTGAGTTACGTCTTTTTGGTTGCTTTGCATTCTCTCCCATGCTTGCATATATGAGATGTTTCATAATTAAAGACTGTACTTCAACTGCTGTATATTTAAACTAAATTTGACTAATAACACATACTAGCTACCTTAGCAGTAGTGTTGAAATAATTAGATTGAGCAAACAAGGTATTTCTAGCATGATCTGTAACAAAAAGCATTAAGAAAAGGGCTGTACGGCTGTCAGTGTTCATACCTAGGTTGTCTAATATACATGAACTTCAAGAAAACTTGTCAGGAACAAAAATTTGTGCAACTACCTTGATACATTTTCAGTGCAATACAGTATAGTCAAGCCTAGTAGAATACGTATTTAAGTTGAAAGAAAATGTGGTACTTTGGGAGACTGTGAACACAAAGATACGTAGGCTCCTTCTAAAGCTTTTGGAAGGAGGTAAATGTCTCAAGGAGAATTTGCTGTGTGTGTCATACAACCTATCCCTGGCTCCCCAGTACGAGGAAAACATGATTTGTCACTATGTAAAACTAAATTCAAGTAGTTATGTGAGCACAATACCAATAGCTTTTTCCTTAAATCCTAATATATAATTAGATTTTAGGGAAAGAAAAAAAAAAAACCAACCCCCAAAAAATCCCCCAACAAAAAACTCCAAGCCTAACGAAAGCTTATATTGTATGTGTATACACATGCTGATTGAGATATGCAACAAGTTGAACAGATCTGTTGCTGATCCAAACAAGCAAGAGCTGAATTTTAGGAGTTCAGAACTATCCTGTTAGGGGAAACCTACTGGATTTGTAGCCATCTGAGAATCAAAAGATAAATACAATATACTTTCTTACATTTAATCAGACTCTGTGGCTCCACGGTAGAGGCCTATGGGTCCCTCTGGAGCAAATTTATAATGAATATTTTAGTTTATTAATACAAAGGATTGTGACTCTACACAAAACAGTACAAACAAATGTTATGTGATCTCCAATACGCTGATCTGTATTTATGCTTGTGTAAAAGCCTGAAGTAGGATCATTTAGGACATTGAGCCATAAAGTTTGACCACTGTATCAAAGATGGTAGACTAGAAATTTTGTGTAACCAAGATAATTTTTATAAAAGCAATTTACATTTCTTGTTTAAAGTTGATTTTGAGCTTAACACTTTTTAATTTTATTTTTTTTAATGTTCTGTAATATAGCACACTTTGCCAGGCATCACATGTAATTAATTGTTTACATCAATCTGAAATATCCACAGTGTGGCCCTTAAAATGCTGTTAAAGGTAACCTGGCAATCTGCAAATGATGCTGTGGCAGGTGAGGAGACCTTACAGCACAGAGCACTCCAGCGAGTGCTCACCAGGCCACAGCTTAATCGTTGTGAAGCAGATTTTTCAGGTTTAAGTACCAACATCCTTTTGCTTGTAAATCAGCTAGAGATGAGGGTCTTATGCCCATCTGGATACTGAACATCAATCCTTTGAATTCAGTTGATAGACTTGGATGTTGCAAGTGTAAAGTATGTCATTTGGTGTAAAGAATTGTACTTACTGTGTACATATAAAAATCATGCTTGCAAACCCCAAAAGGCTTTGAGTTCCCATAGAAACCCATGAGTCACCTCAGAACGGAAGAGTAAGCTGTACCTTGGGTACAGCTGATAAGGAAACTGCTTTAAAAGCTGCTCTCATTTCTCAAAGTTTCCAGGTAGACTTGAACTTTAAAACTTGAACGGGTTTTAAATTAAGAGTTTACTTACAAATAGCTTATGAAACACATAGGTGATGAGCTGATATGTTTGTCACACTTGTATATTTAGGAAGCCATGTGTTTATAAAGTGTCGTATCACATCTGTGGGAGAGACTGCAGCTGCTCATAACTTTGACTGTAAGAAATCTGCTGACCTGCTGGATTCATTAACAGTTTAGAGTTATTGCTAACCTTTTTGAAAGTTGTTTTTTTTTTTTGAAAGCTTATAAATGTGTCTCTCTTCAGAAAACCTGAATGTGCAATGTTTGAAGAGAAATGAAGAGATTGAAAGAATAAAAATGCCAAATGTCAAACTTGCAAGGAACTACTGAAATTCAGGACAAAATCCAAATTCAGGTAAATTCTTAAGTTACCATCTGTTCTGTTCACAAGTATCTTTTCTATACTATAAATATACCATACAGTAACAGCTTCCCAGCTGTGAAGAACCCATTTGCCTGACTGTTCTTTTAATTCCTCTATAAAAGTTTGGGTTTGAAGTTGGCCATCTGCCTAGACGCTACTGTGATAGGTATTAATAAAATATAATATAAAGAATAAATTATAAAACATCTGTTAAAATTAATACAAAAAATGTTGTATTCGGCATAGCAGGAAATACAGTAGCATGGAGAAACTGAGCAGTCTGAATTGGTAACAATAATTTTAAGATATGAAGATAATAAAGGAGGCACTTGGGATCTGGTCCAGCAAGTCTTTGTGCTCGACTATAAGCATGTGAGTAACCCCATTTTTGGCTTACTTGCACATAAACATAACACTAAGCACGTTATTTGAAAGAATCAGGTTTTACATTCTGATACAGCTGTATAGTTTTCAAAGATGTATTTTACTGTTCAGTATAACCCTTTGCAGGTGCAGTTTTATCGGGAAGGTAAGAGGACTGTATTTCCCTCTTTGTGTGTGTGCTGGGCTACAGCTTAGAACTGTAACTGTGCAGCCTGCCAAAGTTAGGTCCGGGCTATGTCTGACTCCTCCTGAGAGAGAAGTTAAAGGCCAGGCTTCCTGTCAGGATTTCCCCATGAAGTATTTTACAAGCACATATGTGCATCTTTTGTCCTTGTACCAAGACAGCTGGACTGGAGCTATGTCTGAACTTGGAGCTGCCCATGAAAAAGTTTGATTGAGGGGCTTTAAGGTTTTTATCCAGTAATTATTTCAGCTAAGAGATATATCAGAACTGACCTTGGTTTAGAAAGAGTTTTGGTTCTGATGTTTAATGAAAAGGTATTTTTATGACAAAAATGTTATGAATTTAATTACGTTTTCCTAGTGCACTGTCAGCACTGCCTTACTGCCACTTTGCGGGTAGGCAGGAAAAGATGTTCAAATTTCTGTTTAATTATTAGTCAATAGCTTGATTTCTTCTGCACTGTCTGTTGGATCTCTGTGCTCAAGCTCTTAAGTTGGCTGACCTGGGAAAAATGGTCTTTCAGTTTCTTGATCAGCCATATGGTCCATTCCTCAGTAACTGAAGGAAAACTAGGTTGTTATATAATTTCTAGCATTGAAAATGGGCAGCTCTGATTCTGTCTCTTCTGAGGCTTAGCTGGGATTTTAACGTTTGCAGCATTTTCCCTAATTGCCAAGCACTGTATCATTTGCGTGTCTCCTCCTGTTCCATGTATTTTTTTTAAACTGGGCACTGGTCCTGGGTTTGTCTCCAGCGTGCCTCAATACCTGAGACTGTGTCATTACATTATTTTAGAAATCTGCTGTGATTACTGCCTAATCTCTTTGTGCACATCTTTTGGCCTTCCCCTGGAAACAGGGATTAACCTTCTGTGGCATTTTTGATCTAGCTAGCCATGGAATATGAATCACTTCTACTGCTGGCAAAAGGCTTTGCGGAACTGTGTGAAGTCTGCCTTCAGAGGTACAAAGCACGATGACACACTTCCTTTCTCCCTCCTGTTGCACAGGCGGATCTGTGCTGTGCGCTGGAAGACATACCTGCCTCAGTGTCGTTGTCTCTAGCAGTGATTTTCTTGGGCAGAACGTTTTCTGTACCATGTAGCACTGGAGGCTCAGTAATGCACTCTGTAATCACTTGGATGCACTCAGCAGCGGGTTGTCGCGCCCTTTGCTAATGGTGTCCGATCAGGCTGCACGTTCACCCTCCACCCAGCAGACAGCTGATGGGTCCGGCTGGGCAGCGCACAACAGTGCCGGGCTCTGCCAGCAACCAGTTTCATGTGGGTGCTGCTCCCAGGCCGCCTCCTGAAGCATTGCACCCAAATGCAATGTGACGCTGGAGGAGAGTGCCCTGTTTATGATTTTCTGTACTCATTGGATGCTCATTCTTAGACCTCTGGCTATTCCCATTATGCAGCACTTCTGTGTGTGTATCAAATCTAAAAAGAACACGTCATGCATCTAATTATGATCTGAAGGTCTCTTTTTCCATTTGCTTTTATCTGGGCATTTTCTTATCAGCTCTTTATCCCTTGAAAACAAATAAGGTCCCTTTGAGACATGCAGAATATTTCATGTAGGAAACATCGGTTGTGTATATTCAGTTCTGTACTCTCTCAGTTCCTTCAAAGGTTTATAGGAACTTGGTGGATACTCTGCTCACACACGTACAGTTAGAAGCATACTTTAGGAAATACCAGATATGTGTGCTCATACACACATACACACCTCCCCCTGTCACTGTGTTTTTTTTATTTTAGTCCTTCCCTTTTTAGCAGCCTGCTTATGTATTTAATATCAAAAGGATGAAAGATTTGTAGAGAAGCACTGATGAAGGCCATGGATGCAGATACATAAAAGGAAAAAGAAAAACAAAACAAAACCACAAAAGACTGATCCAGAAAGCTGAAGACTCATGTGTAAATAGGAAGGACCACTGTGATAAGTAGTTATTTTCTATCTTCTATTTTTTTCTGTTATAAGTTTTAGAGGTTTGGTTTTTTTTACTTCAGATAACATAACTTTTACTATCAGTGCGTGTTGCAGTAGCACTCAGTACCACTGCACTAGTTAAGGGTCTGCGAGGAGTATTTCTGTTATAAATCTGGAAGATTATATCTCTGTCTTCTCATATTGCATCATACTGAAACTTGACAAGTTGTCAGTGGAGAAGCAATTATTTCTACCAAAACATTAAGAATATAACTTACATTTCTAAGGCATGTAGTGCCATGAGAATATATGGATTTAGGAGAAACTGATGAGGTGGTTGGGGTTTTTTGCTCTATTTTGCCCCAGCTGTAAAACTTGCGTGCTGATACTATAAAAATGACATTTTGCTTGCTGTTAGTTAAAAATGAGGTTTAATTGTGTTTGCAATTTTCAAGGGAGAGGGAACGATACAGTTGAAACCCTGAGAGACCTGAAAAAAAACCCAGTGGGGCTGAAAATACTGTTCCGTCCTATGAAAGCGAGATGATATTATTTCCAGTTTGCAGATTGTTGTTGATTTTGAGAGCAGCCGGTGTTAGAGGAAGAGCCTGCGTTTCCCAGCGATGACTCACTGGATCTCACGAGCAGCAGGGAGAGCGGGTGCGAGGGGAGCCAGGAGCGGTTGTTAGGAGCTGGGCGGCCAAGGCTATTAGCAGACTGCAGCTTGTTATTTTTACTTTGCAAACTCCCGAGAAGAGTGAATGTTTTGGAAAAGTGGGACAAAGACCAGGGAGCCAGGGGAGAGGAGAGCATGTTTGGAGGGGCAAAAGGAGTCTGGGGAAGAAGAGTGAAGGCGTTTTTCAAGTCATCTGATAATATACCAGCTTAAAGGAGCACTTTGAATCATCAGTGAAATGTATTGAAGTAGTAGTATGAAAAGTTTAACCAGTTGAGAGTAAGTGAACTGTAAATACAAAACTGAGATTACCCTTTATTTCAGGGTAATTGTTTACACGAAGAAAGCCAAGTGGCCTTGGCAAAGTTACTAATTTTTAGTTCTTTATCACAAATTAGCTTTAGGAATGCTGATTATTATAAATGGATGATAACAGTTCTCTTATTTAAAATCTTAAAGGTATAAAAATTCTTTCTTTTCTACCGTGCTGTGAAATTGAATTTGAACCTTTCTTTCCTTCCTCCCTCCATAAAAATGGAGAAAATTAATCTGGATTATTTCCCAGCAGTGCATTTACTGGGAAAATATGGGAGTTTAAGATCCCCGTTCCTATAGTGGGGGTGTCTCATTTGCTGGCTTGGAGTTACAATGCTTTCCTCTCAGACCTCAGCTAAGTGACTAAGGCTGCTGCTTGGGGCATGGATGAGCTAAGTTCAATTCTCTGCTCTGCCACGCTTCTGTGTCACGGTTGGGCTTTATACACCTTGTTTTAACATCGGGCTCTGCCTCAGTTATCCTGTTGTAATAGTTTTGCTTAATATTGGACAATGAAATAGAAATGTAACTGAGAGTTGGAGGGATCACCTAGATCGTTCATACCTCACATGAATACAAAGGACCACAGGCTACTGACTAACATACAAACTAATTCTTGGTATTTTGAGGAATATTCTGGTTTTGATCAGAAATCTTCTGTGTACTTGCCAGTCAATATTGAGATTTTGATACTTTTCAGAGAGAAATTTGGGTCCTCAGTAGCTCTGTTAATGTTGCTATTAGAAATCTAAATAGAAATTGCTACTACTAACATACAACTCTAGAGAATTTTCAAAGGACTTACTAAAATTTCTCTCTTAAATAAAAAAAAAAGTTGAGAAACATGGAACAGTAAAAAAAATAAATCTTCAAGTATTTATGGATAGAACCTTTTTTTCTCACAATGGAATATGACTGTTACCACTTACATCACTGTACTGCTGAAATGCATGACATCCTGAAAGCAGACTGACACCATGTGGTCTGTGCTGAGTGGATGGGAAGCGGAAACAGTATGGAAGTGACAGGCTGCAGTGCCTAGGCGGTGAGGTCCAGGTTATCCCTGATGCACTGGCTATTGTATCTGTATGTATGTCTTGAAATCATGAAACGGTTTTCTACGGTTCCTCTGTCTAGTTCATAAGTATTACTTCCCTGCAGAAGAGTGGTCAGCTGCTTAACAGAATGAGAGGATAAAGTCTGAAAACATTAAGTAGTGTCTCAGACAAGCTGCTGGAGTTTGTGGGTGCCTGGGGAAGGTGCATTAGTACATTCATCCAAGGAGGTGCAGACACATGCAGGTTTTGATGAGTACGACAGCTGATAGCTGTTTGCTTAACAGCTGGGACCTTCTTTGCTTGCTGGCTTTGTCACCAGTGTAGAAGTGTTTCATACATGTGCCATGTAGTATAAACACCAGATTGCCTCCCTGCCTGCCAAATGCTCAGGACATTGGTGCCCATGAAGTTGCTCTGAGAGTGCTGAGCAATCACGACGGCGTTTGCTATGTTAGCATTTGTTCACAGGATGTGAACATGTTGAAACAGGAATGGTGCGTTAACAGCTCAGTGACATATTGAGATTGCCACTGTTAGCGTGATCTCACACCCTGCAGAAGGTAACACTGATCTGAACACGGCTTAAAAGAGAGCCCATCGTAATTAATGAGGAAGTTAACCTTCTCTTTGGAGGATGGCTGAGATCCACAAAAACTCCTTCTCATAAGATGACAACAGCTAGAAGGAAGGGAAGAGAAATAATTGCTGAACTCTGAATTTTGTGGCTATTGAGAACTTTTATGTACTTGACAGTCAAGCTGCTCATATCATGGATTTGGTCTATGTTTCCCATTGATCCATTTCCTGCAGTTCCCAGATTAGCAGAATATGGCTACACTGAAGTCTTCTGACTGCATACACTGTTTCTTGATTTGCATTTTCTCTTTAACCTCAGTGGCCTTCCAGGGTTGCCTCTTGCCATTCCTGTATTAGTTCCCAAAAGCACATCTTTTCTGACATTTTCTCAGAGCGGATTGTTTGTCGGTAGCTCCTACTTTTGTTGAGAGTAATAGATGTTCTATGCAATTGCACCTGTAGGTAGAATTCCCTCATTTCAATATTGCTTTATACTCCTAGGCTACTTGGCAATTCAGTAAAGGACATTATCAGGCTTGAGAGCTCTTCCACAAGTTCTTAATCATTTTGTTTTTTCTCTTTTGTAAAATGCCTCTTGACAATAAAGTTGAATCCACGTTGTAATCTGATTTTAAAATACATTCAGTTACTGGTAATCCAAATAAATGTTCCTAAAATTAAATGGCTGTTGGAAAACATAGGTGGACATGATGTACACAACTGCTCTGATTAGAAACGGAGAAGTGTCATCATATGCTAAATTTTTCATCTTATCTCCCTATAATTTCCCGCAATGGAAACCTGAAAGTGAGAAAAAAGAGGAAGTGGGAAAACTGAAACTGCAGCAGCAGAAACTCAGGATGCACAGCAGAAGTTCACACTCTTTCCACCTTGGTGTGCTAACACTTCTGATTTGAATCGTTAATTGCTCTTGTGCTTTTAACTCCTTGGCAACCACTGGTTTTAGATATCTATTACACTGGGAAAATCCATTGCTTAGTATAAAAGGAGTGAGGGAAATACTTTATTGCTTTTTATTGCCATTCTCTTTTTTACGCAAAAAATAGACATTGTGTTTTCCTAAAAAATCTCTCTTGTATTGGATTTCAGCTTAGCTGAACAGCAGCCACTGTTAAAAAGTGACTATGCCCCTATGATACCTTCCTTCAAAACAAGACTCCTTCAGTATACACAGTGTGACTGATTTAGAGGGGAGGCTGGTGGGAAGGGAAAGTTTTGATTTCTGTTATCTTTGTGTAGCCAGAAAAACCATGAACATTAGCTGGATATTGCTCCAGTTCACACAACATAATCAGAATTGTTAACTAAATAAATAGCACTCTGACTTACACCCAGTGAAACCATATAGACTTATCTTGACATGCACAAAGTTTCTCCTCAGATTGTAGTTCCAGGAATCTTAAAATATTTTCAGGCTGGGCTCAAAGGTTTCACACTGGGATCGTGATGGTGGATGCAGATGTGACCCCAACTATCAGATCTTAGCTTATATTTACAGTGATCTGGAGAAAATAATAATAATAGTAAAGATAAGCCCTCTTATTTCTATGATGGCAAATTGAACAAATAAGAAAAAAAATGACCTATTTCATATTCTCTTTTCCTGGGTTTCTGTTTTATTGTAAATTACTATTTTTAAATGGGTAGTAGGGACTAACACAGAAGTGAGTTTGTATGTATGACTTACAACCTAAAAGTGAATATTCAGTCATGCTATATATGACAATTTTCCATAGAGAAATTTTATGTCAAAGACTGCATGTGTGAGTGATCTGTAAGAGAAATCCATGTTTAGTGTTCAGCTGAACTCTTAGATCTTGGTAAATTGTCTTCAATTTGTGAACTTGTCTTCCATCTGTGTAGTGCGTGGAGACAGACAGCAGCCTACGGAGCCAAATGGGAATTTCACTGTTGTGAGGAGTCTCTGACATGCGGATTCTTGCACTGCCTCGTTGGCAAGACTGTAAAGATACACGACCAATGTAAGAAAAAACAGGTTATGACATGGGTCAGGCTTCAAGGGGAATAGTTTACATCAGTCCTGAGAGACTTAAAAAAAATAATTCCAAAAATAGGAAGAGTTAACTGCCTCTTACGTTGCTGCTTACTTTTATCTATGATGTACATTTACCTCAGCCGAGGAATGGGCATATAACAGTGCAACTCCTTACTGTAGACCTGGTTTGGATTCTCAGACTGTCCACAAAGGACGACTTGGAAGCAGAGAGATGTTTGTGCGTTTGTTTGCAGGTCATAGATAGCTCTCTCCTCAGGTATACTTTACAGTAATGAAGGCACGGTTAACAGAATTGGTATGTTTTCCTTTTCAGCATTGTTATTGGTCCTAACTAAATGTAGTAATCCTAGAGTAACTAAATTGCTTGTTCTGTATATTTGTGATGCTTAGGAAAGCCTAAGTCTTACGAAGATTCTGAATGCAAGAAATACCCATTTTGTTGGCTTTTTTCTTTCACTAGTGTTATAGGTAGGCTTTGACCTTATGGGACACAAGAAATGGTTCTGTTCAGTCTCAGACATGTCACATCTGGGGTCGGTGAAAGGTTTGTTCTTTCCGTGTACACTTAGGAAAACAGTGGGGAAGGAGGGAGCTGAAGGGAGCTCGCAAACCTGTGTGCACCCGTTTTTATACTTTTTTCTTTTTTTTAAGTGGAAAAAGGTTTCTACTGCCTTGGGAATTCAAAGTTAATTAGTATACTGGTTTTGAACATATAAAGTGCACATTGCGTCAAGTACAGAGATTACTACTGAGCAGTACACGCCAGGTGGCTAAGAAAAGCAAGCCTGTGTCTGTTGACGTAAGTTCAGTTTACAATGGTTCATATTCTCAGTGAAAAATTTACAGAGGTCTACAGGCTCTCTGGACTAGTCTGTTGCCTGGGAAACTGCACTCTGTAAATTAGGGTAAGGGGAAAACCTGGTTATTAGACACATATTTTTTATAATTATTACTGTAATTTTCACAATAAACATCCAAACCAGGACTTGGCCATGGACTTGACAAGCCTTTTCATGCTTGTACAGCACTGAGAATAAGGCTGGGACATTTTTTTGTAAGCAATGCATAGTTGCATAGGAGATTAAATATTAAGCAAAAATAGTTCTTTTCCGAGTGTATCAGAGTATGTGTTGCAGATATAAAATCTCTTCCTCTCAGTATTAATAGCTTGCTGTATCTGCCTTATATGCAGAATGGACCGCTGGAGGAATGGTTGAATCCCTCCCTCCCAAACCTGACATAATTGAAAAAGCCAAGGGAGAATAAGGATTGCCTGAACTCTTATAGCTCTAATCATTTTTTATCCTGTAGGTGTCCCCTCTTTTCTTAGCGCTTGCACTTTTCAAGAGCATGAGCTTAAATTTTTATAAGGGATATATAGCAGACAGATTTACTTAATATGTGGTAAAGCACAGAGCATCGACTTTTGAAATTGTTAAAATAGAATACTTAGCCAGACTGGGCACTCCAGACACTGAAACTTAATTTGCATACCGTTTCAAACGAGAGTTTTGAAATATGCTAAGAGCATAAGATCATAAATGTATCATTTTGAACTTCCTGAAAAAAAGAAGAAAATGAAATCATGTTAAAATACTAAACAGTACCTCCTACTTTGGCTAATCAACAAGACAAAAGCTAATCGTTTTTGCAGACCCTAGTTTCTTGGGAGTCACTAAGTAGAACATCATTTGCATTGAGGATGATGGAGGAAATAAAGGCAGTTGAAACTAGATCCTCATATAGGCATGGTGAAAGCTCAAGTGAAAATGAATTTCAGGGAACTTCTTCCCTCTGCAAGTGCCTCACGAGGCACTACTTCCAAAACATAGCCATCAGGACAGCAATGGGTAGATTGTTCCCAGTCACTGTTTCCAGGTCTGGTTCTCCAAGATGTGCTATGCATGGTGGGACCAGCCTTTCATGTCTGCTGTCCCTGTCCTGCTACATGGCTGCTGGCACTCTGGATTTCCTCGTGGCTGGGATGGCTCCCTCAGAGACCACCTGCCTGCTTGGTTGTGATGCCCTGAGCTGTGCTGAGCAAGGGCTTTGCTGTCTGCGCTCTCAGGAGGTCTGCAGGTTTCCCAGAAGCTGGTTCCTGGGTCTGGTCTCTCTGCATTTCCTCCTGCTGGGCTTTTGTTTTTAGTGTTGAACTGAATTCTTTGGCTCAAAAGGAATTACTTTTAAAACTGACTCTACAGTGTTGGTTTTGGACTGGCAACAAGAGAAACTGCAGTTTTTATAATTGTGCATGTGCAGCAGGAGTTCCAGGCTCTTACTCAGACTAGTTTCTATGAAGAAACTCACTGAAAAGCTAATGGCTTTTCTGGTAGTAAATCCATTCTTTCTCCGGGCTTAAGCCATTCAGTAACTGCGGGCACTGATCTCTCTGTCAGGGTTTTCCAGACATGGTCTCTGCCTAAGTGTCAAGCTGCTGCTAGAGGATGAATGCTCCAATCCACACTAAAGATTATTTTCCAAATCGAATGGAATTGTGAAATTGAGAAGCTGACATGGGCATAAACTCCAAACTGTCACACATGTGTACAAGAAGTAATAACACAGGACACACTGCAGTCTTCTGGACTGCTGAAGTTTATTTTTATCTTTAACTGGCATAAGTTAGGGAAATTTGGTATTCATTGCCACTCAGCTTCCCCCTCAACTCCCTGGTGGTAAAGATTTACCTCACTTGGCTGTTATTGCACTATATTTACTTATGCTCCCTATATATCTGCTGTTTTTGTTTAAAATGGATTCCCCCCCACCCCCTGCATTCGGGAAAGTTATGTTATAAAAATCGTGAAACTCTGTTTTGTTAGGTAAGTGCTGAACCTGGGCTGTTCCACCTAGTTCTACCAGTGGCCCAGAGTGTTCCCCAGCAGAGCACTTAGCAGTGTGACTAATCTGTTACATATAGTTTGTTCTATCATGTTCTCCCCATGGGAAATTTGTATAAACATTGTAATGCTTTCCTGTGGTAAGATGTTGTTTATGTTTGTAAATGTTTGTTATTGATGGGTGTGTTAGAAGAGGTGGCTTTGAGAAGAGAGCTGGCTTGCTTCCTTGGTTGTTCTGGGAATTCATTGCAGAGCTACTATTGTTATCCTCTGAGAACATCATTTGCTACCCAAGCAATCTTTATTACTGAACATAGTTACTGACATTACAGAATACAGTTGTTTGTGCTTTTAGAGATTTATTTATTTTTAAAATGTGTTTTAAGATTCAGGTCCAATGGGTGTTTTCAAGGTAAAGTCTGACAACTTTTGGATAGTTTGGTGTTTCCATGGATCTTTGCTGGAACACCATGCACAATAGCCCATGGAAAATAGCAAATGGCAAGTTAAAGACTGGTTTTAACTCATAATTGTTTAAAGGCAGTCAAAAAAGTCAGTGAAGTTACTTAGTAGAAGTGGCTTCAGCAAACTCGAGATATCTTGGTGTAATCCTTTGAATACATCAAAACGGTTAGTGAAAAGTTGCCCATCAAATTTGACTCCAGGTGCCAAGTTTGTTTTTTGAAATATGTATTCTAGCTTTTGAGACAGTTATGTTACATATTTTCCTCGTCTTTGATGTTAACACATAAAGCAAAACTGCTTTTTGCTTTCAAAGGAAAGGATGACACGTATAAAATAATAAATGTGTCTCAAATATTAACAGTTTCATAAAGTACAAGTTGTACATGACTTGTCTTTCCTTTTAAACAGAATCTCAATTTATGATGGAGCTGCTTTAAAGTTTCATTCTAGTGCCATGATGTTTTCTCTTAAGGCTTTGCGACTATGCATCTCTGGGCAGGTATGGACAAAACTACTTCTATCTTGCTTAATCTCTTTATATTGAATTACTAATTCTATCATATGTTTATGATGGCACAGAGGTCTCTAGGAAATTTTTTTTTCTCTGAAGTGTGTTAAAGAATAAGATTCAAAGGCTAGAGAAAAAGCCTTCATAAATGATTACTTGTACTTGGAGCACATCTAGGGTAGCCATAGCGCTGTGAATCAGCCACGCTGACTATGGGGAAATGAGAAATTTAACATGAAATAAAGTATTAAGCTGAAGAAGAATACAAGGATATCTTATGTCTCAACTTCTGAATGAAAAGAGTAAATACCTGATTAAAACCCCCAGTATATCAGTCTACTGAATTGCTTTTGGGAAACACTTATATTAATTCTGGGCTACATAAGCAGCAGTGGTTAGCATTCACAGTCAGTCTTATCCAAGAGATGTATTCTCTGGCAGGCCTGTACCAATAAAACTCTGTTTCAACTAAGTTTTATGTTCTGCTTAAAGATGTCCCATCTGCTTGGAGTATCTCATCTCTTTCTCCTAAAATGCTTTTCAGATTACCCTATTTTTCACCTCTGTTATTCTGGAGTGTCATAAATCATTCCTTAAACGAGTGAGGGTTGAGTCTACCTGAGTCTCAATCAGGGTCAAACGTTAGCATCTACTTAGCTAAAAGCTCATTTTTTTTTTAATCTTGATTTTATTGTAGAAATGGAACAATGGGATAATCGAATCTACTCGCTATTCTAAATAATTCAAGTCACTTTATTCAGATTCCTAAGAAGTGACTGTCAGCAGTCTGGGATTTGAAATAGCAAGTATTGCTTTATACTTAACAAAACACAGATAACTGACAGCCCCTTCACATAGGGAACGGTTCATTTTGTGATGCAAAACAGATAGCTTGGTTGGGAATAATATTGTGTATCTATATGCAGGATTAAATCGCAGACAGAAAGCACAGGCAGATGAAAAGATTGTATTGCTAGTTTCTTTCTCCCGCAGTAAACCTGAATATTTCACAGCCCTCAAGAGAGTAAGGCAAGTGACTGGTTAATGCATTGGCTGTGTTTGACGTACCTTATAACTATTTTTGAACTTTCAGCTGCCTTCTTTAAACACAAGCAGATTCTTTCTGTGATTGAATAGCTCTCCCTAGTAAGAATCTTGTGATAGGAGATTAATATGTTAGAGAACAGTATACCTCCAGCACAGGTAAGCAATAGTCCTGACACCATCAACAATCAAAGTGCTCAAGAGCTAGGCAATCTTCTTCAGTAAAAACTGTCTTCATCCCTTTCATCAATTATAGGAAACACTTGGTTTCAGCGGTTTGTGGGGGGTTTTGTTGGGTTTTGGTTTTTTAAATTTATTTATTTATTTAAAATAGTTTGACAGGTACATTTTGAGAAGCTGAGATTTGCATTCTTAGAGCTTGCAATCCATGGAGATAACTCTGACAGCCAAAGTGATCAGATGGTTCTTGGAGGTCTATTAGTCCAGCTCTTTGTTATCACACTGTATCACAATGGTGTGCTCTTCAGTATCTGCCATTTGTAAACCTGCCAGCATCTTAGTGCATGAAACGTCCGTAAAACATTTCTGGGGATGCTGCCAAAGGGAACTGCTTCATGCATTTGGCCCTTTTCCTCCTCTCTGGCTGGTGCTTTCTGAGATCACTGCTGGAGATCAGCCCAAGCGATACATACATCTCTGTGCCCAGTGTGGATGGAGGCACACGTGTAGGGCAGTTTTACTTGTCCAAATCATTTCCAGATGAGTGGGTAGCAGCATCATGCACGTCATCCTTCTGGACCGCCATGCTCATTAGCTAACTGATCTGACAGCAACCACTTAACATGTGAACCCTGCTAAAAGTAGCTGTTAAACTGGTGGGTTGAACGAACTCCCGCTGACGTTATACAGCGAATGCTTTGAAAAACATATCAGAGCCCCAATGAGTTAAATAGCAATCTATGCATTTTGAAAGCTGCACTGAAGGGGAATGCGATGGTTTTGTATTCTTGTGGTGGAAAAAGTATACTTGAAGATGTATTTTTTTAATCTTGAAACAACATACAGGAGGAGAGCAGGCAGACTTTGAAGAGCAGCTCCGGATGCCTCAGCAAAACTCCCATTGGTGGTAGGAGCCCTTTTGCTGGCAGGTGAAGCAACTTCTGCCTTGAGCCAGCCCCTGTCCAAGAGGCACTCCCAGTAAAGTGTGACCGATCATATTCAGAGTTGCTTGGTTTAAAGTATAATTTTCTAAAGCTACAGACAAATATTAATCTTTCAATCAGCTGCTTTATTAGATTGTAAACCCCAAAGTTCATAGAATCACAGAATAAGTCTCTGGAGGTCAGCTGGCTCGTTTTCCGGTCAAATTCTGAGTATGTCTGGAGATGGATATTTCACAACCCCTCAGGTCTTTTCCATTGTTTACATTATTGTGAAAAATTTAGTGAAACCACAGTTGCATTAACACAAAAATGCAGCATTCCCACATTTATCCATTCCAGTGTCCTTTCGTGTCACCCAAGAAGTTAGAGCAGGAAAGCTAACAGGGAACGAAGGGAGCTTTGCAACATGACTGTAACCTGGACTCAGGAGGATATTAGATCATATGCACTATCTCTTTCTTATTTTACTGCAGGATATTTCTTATTTCATACAGCTCCACATTAAGTGTTTGCATTTTCTTATTTAAACCACTGTAAGTGAATCTCTCATGACTGCATCAAGATTCCTAAATTCTTCATTAAAAAATAATACAGCTATTCTGCACTGGAAGGAAAAAAAAAAGAGTAGTTTTTAAGAAGGCCAAATAATTTGATTTTTAAGTGATTACTTTTTAGGGATTTAAAAAAAAAAAGTCTTGAAAGCCAAATTTTTAGTGGTAAGAATCTGGCAAACATTAAAAAAAATGAAGAACTTACGCATGTATACATGCAGCAGTATTTGCATGATGGTCTGTTAGGATAATGCTATGTCAACAGCTGAATTTATGTGACGAGGATGACTCCAACCATATTTATTTGCTAAAGGACTGGAATGCCTTTGTCAGAAAGCATAGGATGACTCCAGCACAGGCAGTACGGGGAGCAGAATAGCTGAGATCATAATGGGAAATATGACCAGGACTTAAATGATTGATGTGGTTTTAGCTCTTTTTTATTTCAGCCATTTATGTTAACTTGAGGTTAATCAAAACCTTTTTTTTCCTAGTAAGATGGTTGATGTACCCACATGACAATTCTATATTATTATAGATGTGTTGAATGCTTTCTGCAATGATTAAGTAAAATAATATTGTTCAGAATAAATCAACTACATGAAACAACTATATGATTTTCTTAAAAGCTTAATATGCAACGTGTAATTGCTTTATGTTAGCCAACTCAAGGTTTCAATTCTTGCTGCTGAAGGGTCAGAAATGAAGTATTTGAGTTTACAGAGAACAATCAGGTTTTGAGGATGGGAAGGCTTGATTCTAGGAGTTAAAAACTAAACCAGTATTATTTGTCACAGTATAAAATGTGACACCTTTGAACTTGTTACATGTTGCTAAAAGGCCTGGAAATTTGCCTTAACATTGCAAAGCAAACAAGAAATATATCTTTTCCAGATTTTTCATTTCTGGTCAGAAATAGGGGCTTGCTGATGACAACTGTTTCTCTCTTGGTGAGTGTGTAAAAATTTTCAAACCAGTTGTGTGAACCTGGTAACCACATCAATCAATGTACTCGAAAAGGAAGCCACCCACATTTACTGAAGTGTGTGATGAGATACGGAGGTTACGAATGAGCCTGAAGTCCCATCTGGAAAACAAGAAGCTTATTTTTTTTAAGACAACCAGAATCTGGAGGACCAAATGCAAATGTCTAACTTTTGTGCCCACAATTGCCGTTGTATGACAATTTAGAGGCATTTTGGCAAACTGAAATCGAATGCACCTGGGATTTATGAATTTTGGTGGATTAATACACAGTACGCATTAAAGTAATAGTGTTAACCTCTGCAACAGGCTCGCTGGAGTTACTGTGCATCCAGGCCTTCCTGTTTGCTGCACTTATTGCATGATCTGCAGAGATATGGATAATTTTCCTGAAAGGCTGAAATAGCATTAAAGGGTTCCGAACGAAACCCGATCAAAGGAGATAGGCAGTGGCCTCGGCTTGAAGGCTGCCTTTCCTCTCTGTAGTAAAGGAGACAGGAACCAGCTGGTTTGACCACAGGAGCAATGCCCACCACATTTGTTTCTGCTGCTAGCAAAAGGGGTTCATCAGGCGGGACCGTACCTGTTGTGACAGGATCTACCCTTGCCCGCTCTGTTCTCTGGCAACCTCCTCGACCTCTCTGACACAGACTTGCTGTGGTTCCCTTCTGGTGCTGAAGATGAGCTGCAGCCTTGATTGTCGTCTTTGGTCCCTCTCTGCCAACCGGCCCTGGATGCTAATCCTGGCTGTGCCTTGGGGTGGTGGTGCAAGGGAAGCTGGCAAGAAACGCTACCTGGCGTGGGAGGGGAGAGGCAGGTCTATGTGTTGACAACAAACACTCAAGTGTTGCTTGAAATTCAGACTGAAATATGACCAGATTATTAAAAAAAGCCCTAACTTTTTTCACGATTAGATGATTTTTAAAATTTTTTTTTAAACTATTATCTTTGTCAAAACATCAGTCTCTTCAGCTTACTCCCAGCTTTTTCAGATGGAGTCACTCCCATTAGAGAAAATATAGGAAATCCTTCATGGCTTTGAGACAAACGTGGATTTTGTCTGTTTTGGCTGGTTGCCTTATCTTACTTGTTTTTCTATCTGGTTTCTGAGGAAACTTCATGGTAACTGTGAACCTGGGCACTCTGTGCTTAACAGTCAGAGTGTAAAAACTTGATGAGAATGTAGACTCAAATCTGCGTAATCACTTATACAAAGCACACTCTTGTGAACTGCATTTCTGTGAGGGTAAAAAATCAAAAGGGAAGCTTGAATGTGTTTTTTGTGTTCAGTGGAGGAAAAACTATTTTCTTGCTAATATTCAGCCCTGTCCTCTCCTTGATGACACCCAGCAACTCTCTCTTATTCGAGGATTCTTCCTTCCTCCACTTTTCCATATTTTCTGGTCTCCCTCCTGTTCCTACCCGAATATGCTATTTAGGCAGCAGCAGAGAGAAGTCCCAACTCTTGTACGTGTGCCATTGATGAAGCACCATGTTCAAATACCAGCATCTGTGCCACAGGTTTACCACCGCTGCACTAATGGCATCTCAACTGATTTATTGTTGTTCTTGGCTCGCTGCAAGCTATTCCATGAGCTGCAAGGAAAACTGATTTTATATATGTGATTTTTAACATGTTCCTCAGCTTGTTACACGTTATCCAAAGGAAACAGGACGAGTGCCTAGAAGTACGGCAGCAGATACAGAGGTATGTGCGGAGCCCTGGAGCTGCCCCTGCGTACCCGGCGGCAGCCTGCCTTGGCTGGGGTGGCTGGAGACCCCTCTCCCTCTCCCCTGCGGCAGCTGAGTCACAGCTGGCTCCAAGATGGATGAACGGGCTGGTGAGAACTAATCTGTTTGGAAGGACCTGTCGTTATGGATTTTAGAAAGGATACAGTTTGAGGTATTTAAAACTCTATCATTGAATAAAATCCCCAGTGAACAATCCATTTTTAGAATATCAACATAAGTATATTTTGCTTACGTAATCGATCCTAGCACAATAAATACTTTGCCATTCATTCAATCCAATTTACTTTCATAATTAGTGTGGAATAGAAATTGTGTGGTCAATATAATTACCATATCACACCTTTACGTGCTGTTCCACTTTTTTATTTATTAAAAACTATGCTTATTTTATTTTAACTCTGCAAACTCCTTTTTTTTTAACTAATTAAAAAGTATGTTGTTGAGACTAACCCGGAGTTGCATAAATCAATAACTCCACATAGAAAAAGAGAACAAATTGTACCTCTTATTTGCATAATGGACAAGATCTAAAACAAATTCCTTGGGTTAATGAGGGTCCTCAGGGTTGTTTGTGAGGATATACAGCCTCCTGTGACACCAATATGTTACTGATTGAAAAGTACTGCTCAGAGCCAAAGAAAAGAGGTGAAAAAAATCAGGAGCAAGCTGGTTGGGGGACTCAGTATACTGAAGCTTTTAGCTTGAGTGCATTGATTTTTGGCTGCCTGCACTGAGCTCCAGCATAAGCTGAGGATACAAATTCAGATTTACCCTTGCTTTGAGGTTCAAACTCAGTTTTAATCTCAGCTGGGGATTTGGCTAAGGCACAGCTGAGTTCCCAAGTTTCTGTCACACCGACATGAGGTTATCTTTTTCTGTCTCAGAAAGAGAACAGTGCTCCCCAGAGGGAAGGAGACACAAACACCCTGAAACGTGCAGGGGGTTATGCAGCTCTGTTAACTTAGAAGAGGTCTGAATGAGACAATTGTGGGGCCAAAAAATGCTAGGAGCAGGCAGTTACAACAACGTTAAAATGTCTCATATTTCCTATTCTGTTTCTACTCCATTACCTTTATCCTCTTATTCCAGGCAGTTAGCTCCCTCGTTCTCTTATTACCTTGCTGTGAGTCAGTAGCGTGGCTGGAGGCGTGCAGGGCGCTGCCACAGGTGCTCATGCCTGCACGGAGAGGAAAAAGCTTTCGCTGGAGTGCAGCGTTGTAGCAGCTCTGTGCAAATGGGATTGCTTTTGGAAGCTTGTTGTGTGGCTGCGGCTGGATGCGCTTTTATGGAGATGGCAAGAGGTGGATTCAAGGCAGAAGGGAAGGCCTCTTACCTCCCCTCCCAGTGTAAAATCACCTCTTCCAAACCAGCAGGAAGCTGATGCTGTTCAAAGTCCAACTGAGGATGGACAAAACAAATGTTTTTTTCCTAAGCCTTATTCTTGAAATGAACTCTATTAACTGAATTTTTCCTGAACTATTCACCTTGGAAAGGTCATAAAATACTGATGAAAGGCTTCTAATACAAAATTCAAATGATCTATTAGCACATTTCACCTACCGTGTCACAAAAATTACAGTGCAGATCAAACACAGCGCTGATTCCTGCTTTTTTTCCTGTTTAATGTGCATCTTGAATATTACAGCACCAGAGATGTTCTAATTTAGAGAGATGTTCTGAAGGAGGGGAGGTCCAATGGTTAAGTGAAGTAGGAGTTTTCCAATTTATAAGACAGTCACTTGTGGAGACTGGGGCCACTCCTGCATCCTCATGCTCTAAGACTCTACTTGGAAAGGCATCCACTTATAGTACAATTGCTGCAACCTGTGAGGTTCCTATTGCTGGTGCTCTGATAAGACCTTTCTTGTCAGTGCAGCATGTTTCTGGGAGTTCAGAAGCAAATAGGCTTTTTCATCAGCTGAAACATATATTACATTATCATGTCCATCAAGGCTTGGACATACCAATTGCTCTGTGTTTTATGAGTGCGGATACTGGGAAGTTATCTGACAATGTGGGATGAAAACTATTGGTCTGATATATGAAAGAAATCAAAATTTGAATCTTGTGTGTGTCCCTGTCTCCTGTATATGCTCAAAGACCTTTAGCACAGAGGTCCGGTCCAGGCCAGGCCCTGATGAGATGGCCCAAGGGAGCAACAGGTTCCTCCAAACTGACAAAGCAGAGTGAAACCTGACGCAGGAGGCAGAGCTGCAGCAGGGCAGAGACCAGGGACCATGTGGGCTCCCCAGCCAAGCCCTGGGGTGCAAGCGGAGTCACCTCCATCATCACCTGCAGCCTCCTGAGGCCAACTCTGCTCCCCCAAACTTCCCACAGGAGGCCCAGCTGCTCTTACCTGCTATGACTCTCTTTCTTAATCATTCAGCATGGAAAGGTCGTAAACTTTTGATGAAGAGCTTCCAATGTACATTTGGAGGGTAATGATTAAAGAACGCTTTAGGAAATAAATCTGGTCTTCAGCAATTCTCTGTTTTAGCTTAGAGCAAGGAAAAGGTTGCAGCTGTATATACCTAAAGAAATCATACATTAAAGGAAAGCATTTTGTGCATGAAAGGCAGATATTTTGGTTAGCTCTGCTGGAAGACACAAACTAGTGAAGCTAAGTAACATCTACATGATCACAGTGGGCACTGGTCTTTAGATCTGAGCCTGCAAACCCCAATCTATATGGAAAATATGCTGTGTTTTCTCCACGGGTATATTGCTTTTCAGACCATGAATCCTGAAGAAGACAAGGTAAGTGAGATGCCATTCCAGAATTATGTCTTTTGCGTTTACAGAGATTTTTACTTTTCTTTTTTACCTGAGGGTGACTGACTTTTCCAAACAACTGAATAACTTGTGTAATTTTTTTATTCTTAATGGATACAGATTAAATGTGAAACATACTTTTCAAAACAATGGTTGGTTTTAATTAATTTTGATTGAGGAGATGCAATTCTGTAAAGAATAACTATAATTTCATATCATACCTTGGTGTAGTGTTCCCCCAGAGAGGAAGTAGAAAGACTATGTCCTCATTTGGCCTTTGCAGTTATTTCCTGCCCTTTCTATTGTGTCCCCATAATGCTGTAAGACAGTGTCCCTGTTGCAATTTCTGGTAGTCAGCGAACATGAAAAGTATTGTTATGTTAATGACCCTTTCACCATAATTTCTCTGAAGATTACAGTTGCAAATCATGCCCACCTGGTACTTCCTTCTATGAATGAATCAGACCCTTAAAACAAGTGCCACTTCCCCTTCTGGCCATCTAACTTGCCCTTAGCTATTTCTAAAAGGAATGGTATAGTAATTATTCACTTTATTCATTATCATAAAAATCTGACTTGTCAAAAGAAACATGATTAGTATCTTTTCTTTAAATGGCAAGAATTCCCATAAGATGGTATGCAAATGAAATTGTATATAAAACACACACACACACACAAAAATGTTAATCGTGTCAAAAATCAGCTCTGAGTGAACAGGAGTGATGAGATGAAGAAATGAAGCATGCAGTGAAGCTTCAGCCACAGGGGATGTCTACATTGCACAGGTAACTTGGGCTGTCAGACTGGTTTTAGTCTTAACCCCCATGTAGAACAGCCTGTAGCTGGAGTTTGAGACACCTTAAAACCAGAAGGACCTCCAAATGCTGGTTTGGCTTTTACAAGATGTGGGATCCAGCCCCTCTCCCCGTGCTGTTTGCCTCCCAAGGGGCTTCCTGCAGGGTGGCCGGGGTCTGGGGCAGATGGACAGAGTGCCTGGGTGGGAGAAGCTGGTGGATGCGCTGCTGTGCAGGCAGCTCCGGGAACAGGGAGGGTGCAGCGCTTGAGGAGGGATTTCAATGGAGATCTGTACCAGGAGAAACCGAACCTGGGCGTTTGAGCCCAAAGGTTGCTGTCTCGGCAGCACCCTGGCCTGTCAAAAGTGGGGGGCTGCTGGCTTTCTGCCTCATTCAGTCAGACTGAGCACTACATGTACCTGAAAGACTAAGGGCTGTTAAGCTCCGTCTTACAAGTTTTGATCAAATACGTATAGACAATTAGATTCTGAAAACACATTCAAAGAAGGTGTGTATTTTACAGGTGGAAATTTTCACCCATCTTTAAATGTATGTGGAGAGGAATTACTGACCTGATAAGGGGAACTGAACAAGATTTTTTTTTCTGCTTCAGTACTACAAACAGAGCTTTAAAAAAAACCCCAAACAAACCACAAAGAAACAAAAACCCCCACAAACAGGCAAACCCAAGCAAACAACAAAGAAATTTCTAAATCAATCCTGCTCTCCCTGTGTAGTCTTCCATCCTGTATCTGTTAGTCTCTTATCCTAATGGAATTGGTTTGCCCGCTTGAAGTAGCGTTGTATGCTTCGTCATTTAGGGCAAGTAATTCTGGACCAACTTCTGGACCGTACCCAGGAAACAGACCACAAGGGCATGATGTGAAGCAGGGTGCCCTTGTCCGTACATGAGTGTAATCCCTACTTGGTTGGGAAATAGGGCTGGCTGTGCTGGGAGTCAGCAGATGTTTCATGCTAGCTTAAGAGGTCTAGTCTGTTCTTCTGTGGAGAGAGAATATATATTTATATTAAGGATTTTCTCATATATGGAGAATATTTGTTTATTTACTACTGTACATGCACACATCTATATAACTGAGATTTTTTTGTATTTTTTTTATATGGACTTTTTGCTGTGTAACATCATTCTTCAAAATGTCTGTTGCATCTTGTCTATGATCTATAAATCTAAGAATCATGGAACAATTCTCAGGGATTTGTAGATGTCTGAAAATTGAATCCTACTGTAGAAACTTAGTGAATTAAATTGCCCCAATGCATGTAGTTTTGAGAGTTTGTAAGCCTTCATTCTACACAGGGGGAAAAAAAAAAAAAAAAGACACATTAAGTAAAGAGAAATTCTGCGAGCTGAAGCCAGCAGAGCTTCTGCTGTGCTTTACCTATCATTCTTCAAAAGATGTTTGATCCTTAGATAAAACATTTGTTAATACTTTAAAGATTTCAACATAAGATCTTTAAAGATTTTTCTCTTTTTCTACAGTAAAACCCTAATAATATGTCATAATTTTACTTAAGTATTAAACTCCTTTCAATATCTGGAGCTAACTATTCACCCTAGGCATTCAATAACAACAATGTGACAGAGGAATTGGGACTCAGGGAGTAAGAGGAAGAAATAAGGGTGAGGGAAATGAGATGGAGGTTTAGCATCATTTCAGAGATTGGATTTAACTCTGAGGTCTCTGACTCTGTGCTAGCAACATGAAAAAGATAATCTTTTTATGTCATTGATAGGCAAATTGTTGGAAACGCTGAATACAGGGCACAGAAACTAATTAGAAAAAGAATTAAAAGATGAAAATATCCTTTCAGATACAAAAATCATGTTATTAGATAAACTAAGGTTCTGAGAGTTTTATTCTCTCTTTTTTCCTATATATTTTTTTTTAATCAGTTTGCAGGAAATGGAGCAAAGCAGAGCAAACAGAAAAGAGTGGTAGGGTGTTAATTGAGACCTGATAATTAAAGTGAAGCATACTCAAAGAACAAATATCCTTCCAGCTTTCAGTGTGAAAATCATGATGGGTAGCACCTATGGACTCAGCGCTGCTGTGGTAACCCTGGGAAGCCGCAGTGAGAGCCTCAGCGACACACAAGTCTTTGCCTGAGAACAAACATTAGCGGGTGGGGAGTTTCACAAAACTGATTATTTTTTTTTTTTAATTCATCTTTTTCTTTTTTCCAGCTCTGTCTTGGTGTCTGGGCTGTTGACAGGTATGAAATGGAAAGGATGTACTCCCTTGGCAATAAAAAAGCATGGGTGAGCAAGCGGTGGTTGCAGGGTAATGGCAACAGTGCCTTGTGCCAGTCTCAGCTGAGTGCTGAGAGATTAAATAGATTAAATGACAATAGATGCAAGCTAATTGAATTCAGTGATATAGGAGATGAAATCAGAGCAGTATAAAATCAGGCCTAAGATGGAGATTGTTATTTTACTTTTTATCAGCTCTCTCTTTGGGTTGCCAGAGTCAGGAGCTCTTTCACTCATTAGAAATGAAAATAAAACAAAGAACACGCACTGAAAAACAAAGAGCTGCTCTCCTGGTTTGTTTTTACAACAAAAGAGCTTTGCAAAAGATTTGCAGTATTTTAGAAAATTAATAGTTTGAGAACCATCTTAGACTGAAGTTGCTTGGATTTTCTCTGTTTTTTCTTTAGAGAAAGATGACTTGGAGTTTGAGTGTCTAAGTGGCTGTTATCCTGATTGAAGGTAAAAGTCTCTTTTATAAAGTTAAAATGTTCGGAAGTGTAATGAAGTCTGAGACAACGCAATTGTGACTCATTCTCTGGATTTTGTTGTAGGCTCAGAGGTGGTGGTTAAACTCCCCTTCTCCCCACCCTAGGTCCACCCCTTCAAATAAGTGTGTTTTATGGAAGGACCTAAATTTAGGAACTGATGAGTTTTGTATCCAGACAGGAAGAGAGGCTATTAAACTAAAGGGACAGCACAGAAAATAAAATAGACATGAAAGTGAGAAGAATATAATAGGGAGAAGGGAAGTTTTAAAATGAACAGAGCAAATTGAGAGCAAAGCTGCAGGTATGTGTTGTGTTTTTCTGGGCCTTGGATTTAAGAGAACAACTGTGAACTTGAAGCAGAGGATGAAGGATTTGATTTGAATATGAATGTCTGGCAGGATCTGAGCAGCATGAAAGGGATAATTTTAGCAGCAACTTTTTGAATAGACTGGTTGGGTACAAGCTGAGATATAAGTAGGCTAGACAGGCTATAGCTAAGATAAAGGATGAGCGGGGAAAAAAACATGAAAGGCAGGCAAAATTCACCTACGTGAACAAAAGTCTAGCAGAAGCATGTGTGACTTTCAGTAATACCTGTGTCATGTTTTGTAAATTTTATTGATATATTGGGTTTTGGGGTGGCACACAGAAATTCCACTCGGGCAGTCAGGGTATATGTTCTGGTATACATTTACGTCTGCAGTGCACCAAAGGTTTTGGTGAGGGAATGTAGGGAAGGTTATCAGGGTATGCTGAGATAGCCGACCAGACGCAGGAAGGTGACTTGTAGTAAAGATGAACTTGAGCGATCAGTATGTGGAGTCAGAGGTTATGGCAGGGTATCCAAGAAAAGAGCAAAATATATCCAGCATTGTTTAGATCCAATGACGGACTTACAGGAAAGATTTTGAAATTCTTTTTCAGACCCAATCCCTGCTTGTGCTGCAGAAGTAAAATGTCAAAACAAATGCAACGATTAATGAACTAATCAAAACGGCAAGAAAAGCATCTAGCACTTTTTTCCTCTTACTTTTGCATCAAATGCATTTTAAATTCCACAGTGATGAATTACATTAGAAGAAAATACCATGCAATGGAAGTTTAATAGGCATAGGTGAACACCGAAAAAGGGAGTGTACTGTAAAAGACTTAAATAACATTTCCAGCCAAACCATTTAGCGGATTGAATACTTTTCTCCATTGCTTCAAAATTTTCTGTTGGAGCCACTTCACTTTTCTTGCTACGCAGAAACGTAGATTATCTTTGATTTAAAAACAAACAAAAAACTTTCGTTTATTCACTTCCAGATCTTACTTTCATTATAGAAAATTTAAAATTCTGGCACTGGCTTCACTAGAGGCAGGAATGAGCTTTAATTCACTCTTTTCAACTTCAGTTGGAACATTTGCACATTTAATAGTTGATATAAATATTTCCAGGATCTAAGGCCTTATTCGCATGTAACAGAACCTATAAAATCCCATCAGAATCTTCATTTTTATGACATATGAGGATGTCATAGGGTGGTTTTCATACTTATTAACCAAGTAACCAATGAAAACCTTTGGGTTTGTTTTTGTGGGTTTTTTTGGCTGAGGAGACTCAAGTATTAAATTGACCAAAAATGAAAGAGGCTAAGTTCATTTATACTGTAATGCAATCAAATTAATATTATTAGCTTAGGACTATATTCCATGCATTTACATACATTCCCTTTAAATATCACTGACCATAATTTGATGTCTTTCCCAACTCTTCAGTATTCTAGCCAATGTGACTTAATTTTTTTCATGAATCACTTTACAAATGTTGAGAGTTCCTCTACTTTATAATATTACTTTATTAGCTGTTATCCCATGCACTCATCCCACTATCTATTGCCCGCAAATGTCAAATAAAATGTAGTCACATATTTCATTCTGAAAGTGTAGATATGCTTTCAGTATGAAGTAAAATGAATGGGATGATAATTTTGAATGAGGATTCCCATTAGAACTTATCTCCAAGGAATACACTTCAAACTCAGGAGAACAGTGTTATGTCCTTCCCCACTAAAAATAATTATATCTGGTCTGAAATTTCTAGCTAAAATTAATTTTCAGTAAATAACTAGGGAACAGAAAATGTGTCTAACTTGCAGCTTCCCTCCCCCATTGTTTTTCAAACAGCACAAATAAATTTTTCATTCAGAATTTTTATGCTTGTTAGGGTCAGAAATTTGAACAGCTTTCACTGATGAACAAATATGTGAGCTATTTTGAAATCTGAAAATCTGTTTGTAAGTTCCATAAATAGGAACAATTGAATGCTGGGCTGTAACAAAAATCTGGCCAGGAATGTGTGTGCTGAGTGCTTAAGAATCAATCCCTCCAAGTATAAATGTATAGCTTTATCAAAGTAAAAAATAGTTGAAAAGTATTGAGAAAGCTACCACCACCCCAACACTTGATGTTTTTGTTGTCTTCTAGTCATGTCCCCTAATCAACTAGTAGTGTAACTTATGAAATCTCACCTCATCTGAAATGACCATACAAATATGTAGAAAATGTAAACTGTAACATCACAGCCTTGGAGAAGCAAAGATATCACATACAGGTGCAGGGTAGAGATTTCTTTAGGGTTGAGATGGCTCCTAATTGCTGGTTTGTAGCACAAAGCAATTAATTTTCCTGTGTTCTTTCTATTGTTCTCATTAGAAAACATTTAGCTGGACAAAATGTATGTTCTTGTTCTTTTCTGTAGTCCTTAACAAAACATAGCTCTGATTAGTATTTAGAATATTACTCATTTTTGACCTTTCTTTAAGGTACCTGTGGTACAACTAATGTTGTTCATATTCTGAATACAAGAAAAGCTTTGCTGTGGTTGCTCTGTCTTACATATGATTTTTTCCATGATATTTCCACTAAGAAGCATATTATGTCTTGTATGATATGCGTTAAATATAGCTTGTTATTTTCCTGTGGGAACAGATGGGGTTTTTATTTTCTTTAATGTACAGATTCTGATTTGTCTGTGTGCTTTAAAAAATGAAGACGACTTTCTGGGATTCCTTCATATTTGTACTTTAAACTTGAACTGACACTGGTGAAAGCCGAAAGTGTAAGATGCTCTTTTTTGCTGAGTACTGAGATCTGTCAGTCCTCTAGCGAGAAAGGAAAATTCTGTGTATTAGAGACTGGCAAATTTGTGTCTGTATGTCATTCTTGTCTGCATTCTTGTTGAGAAAGAAAAGTTTTACTGCTCAGAGGCTGAGGACCTCATCCTTCTTCTGATCACAGTAGAGATTAATTAGACAATTAGGGCTGACTTGCAGCAAAATCCTTTAAAAGCAGCCACCAACCTCTGGGAGTTGGAACAGGAAGGAGCAAACAAGGGATTTGTTCTGGATTTTCAGAGGGAGTTTGGCAAGAATAAGGAAGATGGCAACTGTGAAAATAAGGGAGATGATCCAAGGAATGATAGAGATGATGAAGGTGACTAGATGCAGGAGCTGTGGGTGAGCATGGTTATTTTAGGGTAGAAGGAGTGTTTGTGTGCCAGCAGGACTGTCTGATGGAAACAGGGAAAAAAAGATCCAAGGACTGGAGATACTGATGAATGCTTTTCTGCAACTGAAGTATGTAATAGAACAGAGGGGTGAACTAGCAATACAATGAACAATCTTTATGTGCTTGCTGAGTGAGATGAGCTCAGGGAATACGGACACTCTCTACAGAAGGATCAGCCAAAGAGGAGGAGCTGGTTAGTGGAGGAAAGATGGAGCTGAGATGATGTCTGCTGTATGTCAGTAACAGAAGTTTTGATTTCACTGATAAAGTAACTGTACAGTCAGCTAAATGGGCCTAGGGACATAAATGTAGAGCAAGCCTACTCTAGAGAGTTGCTTCGGGTTAAATGCAGTGTAACTATCAGCAGTCCGAATCCCAGAGAAGGAGGGAAATGAAGCCTTAGGGCATCAGTAGCCCGTGGCTGAGGCACCTTTTCTCTAAACTAGTTTTAGTCTAGATGATAGCAGTGTGCGATATAGCTGTAAAAACACACAGCCTTTAGACACATAGGGAACTGGGTGGTACAGGGGCTTCCCTAACCTTTGATATGGAGTAGAACAGGCTGAGGAGAGAGATTCATCAAACAGATCAATAGAATATATCTCAACTTTTCTTAAAGTTTTGCTTATTGAAAACTGCTATTGGTTACACCTGAATGAAACCTGAGGGGTACTTAAATTTAGAGTTTCTCTTGGTTTACATCACCATAGAGAGAGAACAAACCAAGTCCATTGTCCAACTTGTCCTTTAAACCTTATATTACTAAGTTTCAATGATTCTGTATATATGAATTTTTGACTCTTGAAGAAAATGTTGAAATATTGAAAACTTCAGATTTCTTTGGAAGAGAGTATAGCCTCTGATTCTAATAGAGTCAAGCTCCTCCTTTCTCTAAGATTAAACAAGGATACCTGAAAATATCTGCAAGGGTGTTAGTTGTCCTTTGAGACTCTACAGGGCAAAGAGACTCAGAAAGAACACTGAAAAATGGGAAGACTTAAGTTAAAGAAATAAATTTTATCCAAACTATTTCAGGAGTTGAACATATATTAACTATACCTTCAGTTTGGTTTATTTGTTAAAACTTTTGGATAATCTTTTTTATGTTAGAACCAACCAGTATCACCAGTTTTAGATCTTTTGCTGCAACAGTGATAAGGAGGAAAAAATAAAGACAAGAAAGTAGGGTTTTTGTAGGCAAAGAGGTGGAATTAGAGCCACTCATGTTACTGGGGTGCGTTTGTCCTCATCTGTCTTCCTTTCAGAAAGTGCTCGTGTGCCCTTCTACGTCCCTCAGACTTCTGCTTGTGTTTCAGAAGTCTCTAACTAGCTAACTTCCACTGGGAACGTGGCAAAATTAGGAAGGTAGCTATCAGAAAGGCTTTTCTACTGATTCATCTAATGAAAAAAAAAAAACAACCCCGAAAACCAAACCCTGAACATGTGAACTTAGTTTTAGTGCCTTTGGCCAGCAACAACAAAAATTGTTTTGAAACCTGTGAGCTGCAACTCCTGGGTGAGTGAATCAGAGGGGAAATGCATCTGAAAAGATAACAGCCTTAGACATGCTCAGAATAGCATTAATCATCCTACTCCAGAGAAGACTGAAATGCTGACAGAAACAGCTGTTCAGGTGAACAGCACCTGAAAACTGTTTTGTAGGCTAACTCTATTAAACTGACGAGACCTCCTCTTGGAGCCTAATGGGAGCAATAAATTCCCAGCATTTGACAGAAAAGTGGTGCACAGTAAATCCAAGCATCTTCTGTTCATGCTTTCCTGAGGCTTTATGGCTGCACCTCAATGGTAGGCATCACCTGACAAATCCTGAATCTTCGGATTATTTTTTTCCCATCTTTCAATCAACATGAAAAATTCCCCAAAAATGCAGTGGACGAGGATTTGCTTTTCTGGTTATAAACAAACAGGAAAGCATAATGATATGTAAAGTCCCATAGGCTATGCAAATAACTGTAGAAAAGAGGTATTTCCAGTTCACAACAAGTTATTTTGTTTTAGCAATGAAATTCCAATCTCTTTTAAGTTAAAAAAATGATGGACCAAACTGTAATAAATATATATCTTGAAATAGTTTTGGAGAGATGAATTCTACTCGCACAGAATCTTTTGTCATTCAAAGTTTGAGTTAAGGGTGTGCAAATTTTGCACTGAATGTATCTCTTGATGGAATTGTCATTCTGCTTGGTTAAAGGTGATGTGGTTGGAAGATGCACAAGCTATCAGCTGGGAATATTTTTCTTTACCTGATAACCTCCAGACTATTTGTTTGTAGTAAGAAAATCTTCAACATTTTCAGAGTAGCTTTAAGCTAGAACACCCTTCCTGCTAAAGCAGTGGAAACGGGAAACTCTCCACATTATAACTTACTTTATAGGTATCTTCTGAGCCATGCTTTTTTTCGGTACCAAATTCAAAAGGTCTCTGTATTCTACATTCATAGCTATTCTTAAGATTTTTTTAGATAAAATCTGCTATTTAACAGCTTATTACATCTCTGACAAATTCCAATGTGTACTATGTTTACAACGTGGGACTGGAGATACCTGTTATGCAATGATAAATTGTATTGTTACAAACTCTGGCAATCAGTGTTCATCTGTATTTTCAAAACCAAGGTGGAGTTACAAACTCTATACTTTCTCTTAAGACCCTGAATAAATACATATTTTTTTTTCTGCGTAATTACATAGGGTTTGGGTGGTAAGGCAGGGGATGTTCACTTGTATGACAAGGAACTAATGTTTCCAATGCACTTAGTCCATTTGCATGTTAAAAAAATACAGAATTGAAATATAAGCATATCTTTTTCTATTTTTACAGTTATATGTGAAAATATCAAATAATCCAATCAAGGCAGAGCAAAACTTCCAATTATCTAACATAATTATATTAATTAATAGGTTTTTATTTTAAAAATGTAATTTTCTTGTCTCTGCTTAGAAAAGAAATTCTGAAAGTAGAGGGTATTAGAAGAGAAGAGGGCAGAGGGCAGGATAGTAAGTCCTACATTAGTCAGATCTGACAACACCACCCCATACCTGGGTTTGCAGTCTGCCAAGTGTCCTATCAGCTTCTAGACAATTTAAGTAACTGTAAAGGAGAAACTAAGCCTTCAATTTTTGATGGACCATTGGCCTATAGGTTTTGGAGCCATATGTTTTGTATGTGTGCTTTGTTTGACTTACAGAGATTTTAACTGACTCTAAGAAAAATCCATGCTCCAGCCTAGCAAAAAAGTTTTCCTATTACAGTCTTCATTTTGCAATTAGACTTCATAGATTTTCGTAGGAGAGAGCTCATTCATTCAGCCTAGTTTTGGTTTCACACACGTTTTGTGATTAGATGGCAAGTGTTAAGATATTACAGAGATTGGCAGTAGGACAAATCCTCCGGTGTACTGTTAGAGTATACTATATACATTTGCATTGTAATTTTTCTTTTGGGGAAATGAAAATTAGACCAGCATGATATCTGTTTAAAAAAGAGTAAGATTACTTCCTTTTTGAGGGTCTTTCATCACTATTTTAATAGCTTGAGAGCCTATGAAAGGTGGTCAAATCTTACGCTGTAAGGTGTGGATAGTATGTGTAAGAAAACGAACATTTCATCTCTTAAATCTGCTCACCTTTGGTAACTGCAAAATTGAACAGGACTTTTGTAGCTGTATTGTTTGATGATATTTCCATAAAATTTATGGCTTTTTGTTGTGGAATGAAAGTCAGAAAATTGACTTGTTACCTTTTCAAGAGCTTATGTTTTACTTCTGCAAAAGCCTGCGACATTACTATCTTTACGTATCCTTCTCATTAAACAGGCAGGAAGAGAAGGAACAGGGAAGAAACACAAAGGGCAGCTGCCATCTGAAGATTTCCCTGGAGAAGATGAGCAAGGTACTATTTGGGCAGCCAGAAGGTGAAATCAGAAAAATGTCTGGTTTTAGCATGTTGGGCATGACTTAATTCTGTCATCATCAGCCAGATGGAAAATATGCTGACAGGCTTTGAACTACCACTGACAGGATCAAAGGGCACTGGGGTCACAGTGTGATTAGCTGGCACAACAAGGACACTTTGATAACTAGCCATGTTACTAGTCTAGTGCATTAATTTGTGTGAAGCATTAACATTGGTATTATTTATGATTTTTAAAAATTTATTTGTTTTTTAACTCTGGCTTTCTGCTGAAATGCTGCTTTTAGTATTGTATGTTAGGGTTGCTCTTTTTATTACTGTATTTTAGGGTCACGTTATGTTGTGCAACCATCCAGATGGGTGGAACTACAGGCAGAATTATTTGGCTGTTAATGCATGAAGTAAAGCATACTAGAAAAAGTACTGAATTCATGGCGTCTTCCCCAATGATTAAATATTGAGGAAAAGAAGGAAATAATATGTTAAAAATCAGTGTAGTCTTTGTGCTTTTCTGTTTTTCTGAAGGAGAGGGTTTGTTTTCTGATGATGTTTCAGATGTTCTTGCAGTTATTTTATGGACTACTTTTCCAGCTGCCCTAATACCAATCTCCTTTACGTTTTCCTCAGTCTATAGATGCTCCAGGCAGTACTCCATTTCACAACAACGTGTGTGCCTCCCTGGCTGTATTGTGGAAGAACCTGTGCGTTATGATTTCTTTTGAAAAGTCCATGTGTGTGATCATGCAATAAGGTCAAGGTGTTCTTCACAGACACTGTTATAGTCTTATGTCCGTGACCTGATATGCCCTAAAAGAGAGAAGCAGGTAGTTAACCATCTAGTAGCTCTGTATGCGTATGCAGCAAGAGATTACAATCAGTCACCGCATTATTAAAACGGTCTCAACTGATCACATAAGCATTTTATTTGTGCATAAAAAACAAGACTGGATCATTTGTAGCTATCCATCCCTTGGCATCCTCCTCAGGTGTCTCTTCTGGCATACAGCAGCGCTCTGGGTTTCATCCTTTGGCTTAAAGCTGTGATGTTTCTGGCCAATTTATCCCACCTTTCCTTATGCTGATGTTTAAAAGCTGGTTCAACCATTTTGCCACCATTGTTAGTACGCTTAACTAATCCTTTAACCCTATTCATAGTTTCTGTTAGAGGGTGAGGTCCTGATAATCCCTTTGGGCAAATTGTTTTTCCTTTTGTTATCTCCAGCGGTGTTCAGTCCTTCCGAGTGGTTGCTAGCCATAAAAATATGGTGAATTTTTAGCTAATTACAGAGACAGTAATTGAGGGACTTCTCACTTCAAATTTTACTCTTTCTGTCAGTAAATAAGAACTCAGCAAGTCATTCTGCATGGCTTCGTTGTGACTGGTCCCATAAACCACGTGCTTACACCTCCAGTTAAAGGGAGGGAGTCTGTAACTTTAATGAGGGCTTGGAAATCTCTTCACAGACAAAAAGCAAAATGTCAGAACTAGGGGATTTTAGAAGAGGCCATGTTTACATATCTTATTACTACTTTGCTGGCAGTCGATTCAATTTAAGTAAAAGTTCCTAGCTTCTTAGAAACATAATACCTTCTCAGCTGCTCTATAATCTAAATCTTGACATTTTCCGGCTTTAAAAATAACTTAATATAAGCAAAGTCGTCTTTGGTTTGATTGTTTTTGTCTATATAATTTTGTACCTTTGAAGTGTTGCCATGTGCGTGGTGCAATCACCACCACCGATGGGGGAGGACAGGAATAAAGAGTTGAATGTAGTAACCTCTTACACCAGGTCTGTCACTGACAGAGTAACCGTGGCCTCGGGGGCTGTGACGTTCTTTTGGCAAACGTCTGCTAAAATTATCTTCTGAGAGGGCCAAATTTGGAGAAGCAAGGATTTTCCAAAATTTGTGGCCCTTGATTAAAAAAACACTTTCATTCGACAAGCCGTTGTCTCTTTTTGAGACCGCCATTGTCTAAATGTCTTCCGGAGGAGGGATTAAATGTTAAAAGTAGTAGTTTAAGAAGTGAGCAACCCTGCTGAGTAACATGCTGCCTGGAAGTATCCTGCCGAAGAATAGAGATTTCCCCCAGGAAATGTAAAACATTTTCCATGGCAAACAGTGGCTTTGCGTTCAGAACCTAGCAGCTCTGCCTCCCTGCCAGGCAAGCCGGGAGCCCCGCAGTGTCGCTTTCTGCCGGGAGGGAGAGAGGGGAGCTGACAGGGGCTCTCCTGACAGACAGCTGCTGGCCACCAGGACATGTGCTGTTGGTCTCCTTAAATAGAGTCTTTTTTCCCAGGGAATGCATTGTAAAATTTCAAGCTTTGCTCTTTTTCCTTTTTCTAGCATGCGGGCTGTTGGCAGTGTTATATTTATTGCAGTTTTGTTGTCTTGGCAAAGAATTCAAAAGTGTTTGCGTGCCTCAGTGGACCAGTGACAGATGAATGATATGTAGCAACAGTAAATGTTTTTTTTTCTGCACTGCAATCATGTTACATAGGTGGAAAATGAGACTGATGTTTGAATCTACCCTGGTAGTTCAGTGCGGATATGCTGTTCTCAAGGCAGGCAGCTCGTACCTACAAGTGGAGGGAGCCGAGGGAAGGCCCTGGCAGTTTTTCCATGACCTTTCTCCCAGTGGAGTTTTTCTATTGCCTGGAAAAATATCTTGAGCCATAACTGTGATTGCAGAGGATTTCACTGAGAGGGGGCTATGCTTGGGTGTGCTGAGAGTGCCCAGGTGTGCTCCCCACTGCTCTCGCTCCAACCTCTCGACAGTTCATCTTTAGGCACTATGGGAGGCAAAGCACAAGAAAGAAAAACAAAAAAAAACCAAACCAAAGCAGCAACAACAACAAAACCCCACCAGAAAATATATCTTGCCAAAAGCTATACATGTACAGAAGCACTTTCTACATATGCCTGGCACAATGCATTCCCTGCCTGTAAAACTTATCTTATTAAAACAGACAGCTGGTTAATGGGGACAGAAATGTATTTTTCCAACTAAACACTAATGTCAATGAAAAACAACATTGGTTTATTAAGAACAAAACTGCCAGTTTTTCTAGACATTTTTGTGCAATTCTATGGCATCAGAAGAAGATAGTAAATATGTAAAGCTGGCAAGTTATGAAAATTAAATAATGAAACATACTTTTCAAAAACTATGAAGAATTATTATCTCAAAGTTATCTAAACCCCTTGATTTTTGACGTATGTTTTCCTAAGAGTGCACCCTTAATTGTCTTAGATCTGGTTTCACTTCAGAGATCTGAAAACCTGGTAGCTGTCACTACAGCTGTGTAAAAAGGAGATTACAAAAGTTCTTCCTCAGAACATGCAAATCTTGAACGATACCTTATATTCAAATAATCTTTTTTCTGATTTCAGATTATGGTTTATGAGTTGTGTAGTTTAAAAAATTAATGCAATTTGATTTTAAAAAAAAAAAAAAGTAGCCAATGAAACCAGAACCATCAAGGTGCGTTGCTCCTGGCATAGAAAAGAGTGTAAACCACTGATACATTGCAACTGATTCCACAAGAAAATCCACGCTGTAAGTCCAACAGCAGCAATTATTTCAATAACCAGGTCTTCCTCATCTGAGTTCAGACTCCTGCACACCAACCAAGTAGTCTGACCAAGGAACTGAGGCTGTATTTTCCACACATGGGGAAAGGCTTCATCTTTTCCATTCCTGTCTCATAGGTCAAAGGGACCAGCCTAGCATGTATCCATGCAAAGCTTTTGAGTTCTTCACCGTAGTTTTGTAAAACTATCCCAAGAATGTAATGCAATCTAATTTCCTGTTTTGAGGTATTTTCAAAGGGGAAGTGAAATAATTAAAAATATGGGTATATTTATAGTACAGTCAACCAATACTATCAAATTACTATGCTGTCATCACTGAAAATACTAGTATCCTATATGACATGTGGAAGAAAGAATGAATGTCCTCTTCTGAGTTCACTCAAACTGAATGTTTTGTGAGAAAGCATATACTTATGACATACAGAGAAGACTACCTTGAAAGTTTGTGGGGTTTAATCTCTGGCATACTCACATAATGCTGGGTGAGGATCAGGTACAGTGGTACCAATTTTGTTCTTAACCATGTAATTATGGTTAAATATTAATTCAACCAAATTAAACATCTGATGGACTTTATCAGCAGGCAAAACCATACCGCATTCCGGACTAGCTCTATTTTATAACTTCTGCAGGTCTGATATTGAAGGCAATGTATGGATGACGGATGGGAATGTATTCTGTTCATGTATCAGGCATAATCCTCAATTTTAAACATGTACTGCATGACAATATTGCACAGCATGTGACATCTCCACGGGAATCCTGCTGAGGATGTGCAAAAGTGAGCATCCCACAGTGTTACCCAGGGACAGCTCACTGTGGTGGGGTCAGTTTGGGTTATATTCTTACAGGTTTACGTTTCAAGTCATGGAGACAATTGGAAAACTACAGCTGCAGAATACGGAACATTGTCTGTAAGGAGAGAATACAGATATAAACACTGTCTACAGAGACACCTAGATGCCTTGGGGGGGGAAGAATAACTGCTTAATTATAGACACAATAACAAACGCATCTGCAGGGAAACACAGAATTCACTGCAGAGAAGTGTCACTATGATATAATCTACATACGTTAATTGCTAGGTAATATTTTTAAATTATGCAAATAACTAAACAAAACACAAACATGCCGTAGCCTTTGAACAAGGAGTTAAAGACCTATGACACCTCATAGAAAAGTCTGACAAATGCTATTTAGAAGTGATTGTGCCTCTATGCTATAATTTTTAAAATCCTTTTTATTATTAGGAAAATTTCAAAGGAACTTCAGTTTTTGTTCTCTGATGTCTAGTTTTCAGAAGCCTGCATGTAGATTTCTGCATGGCCAATTCAAAATGCACCCGAGAGCTGTGATTATTCAGGTAAGCTCTTACATATGTTGATTTTCAAACTTATAGTGATAAGCTATTTGATTTTCTATATGTTTGTGGTTTTTTTCTTTTTCTTTTCAGTTTTCCCCTCTGGTACACTAATCTTCTCCGCTATACTTATGCTATATCCCAAGCACAAACATTACGTGTTCTAATAGACACAGCACCACTGGCAGTAGGCAGCTTAAGCTTCTGGATGCCTCTCAAATCTCATTTGAACAACATATGGAAATCATCCTACAGCTAGCTATATTTTTTGGAATATGAATTTCTAAAGAAAATGAAGTGTTCTGTTGGAAACCTGGCGGGGGAGGGGAGATAAGGAGAAACAGAATATAATAAAACACAGGGAAAGACAAAAAACCCCTTGTGATCTGGCTTCTATGCTTCCCTGTTCTAATTCAGCAACTATTTTTTTACATGCAGTAAATCCTTTTATTGGATATTTCTTGTTCTTTAATGACTTCACCACAGGGTTGCATGGGTCGATAGGAATGCCTTCTCCAAAATCCATTAACATGGTTCTTGACTGAATGCAGTCCAGGCATGTTAATCACCATTATTCTTCAAGAATGTCAGACTACTCAAGTCGTCTGTATGCGAATTTCATGTCTAAGAATCGATGTGTTCCGTGTTTATATACAGGATCAGGTACCTTGCATTGTTATCTTCAAAATGTGCTATGGAAAACTTAATAAAGATAAAGAAATCTCTTTAATGTTGGCAAAGACTCACCCGTTACTTGCTTATAAACTGAAATTAAAATTACAGTATCATCTGCACCTTACTTATCTAGATGATAGTACAATTCAGAGAAAGACCCACTTCTTCCCATAGCATGTCTCTTCTTCTTTGAGTCTAACACATGCATATTAAAGAGAAACTTCACGCTTTTTGATGTGATTGTATCAGAAGAAAAGCTATAGTATGATTGATGCCAGTGGGGTTTGACAAATAGCAACTCTACAGAAATTATACAAAAATTTCCTCCCATATTTCCTCTCAACTGTTCTGCCACTTTGATGAAATGGTTATCTCTCTAATCCATTTCTCCAGCTAGAAAAGTGTTTCAGAAACATATCCTTCCCTGCAGTTATTACCATGATGGAACATTTATTATCCAGCAAATGAGGCATCACATCCTCTGATAATTCTCCAAAAAAATCTTAGGAATAACTGCCCTCTATTGTGCATATCAATGATCAATTAAAATATCAAAAATGTCTTGTATATTCTGCACAAGACAGAAGGCAAACTGTTCCACTGATCAATATCCAGTGCAGAAGTACGTTAAAACATGTGGACAAATTTCTGCCTTGTGCCGAGGGGTGGTTTGACACGCCGCTTACGCCCTAAACCATCGAGGCCGTGGATTGTGGAGTTGTGAATTATTGTGTTCACGTACGTGAGCCTGGGTCAATTTGGCCTTGAAAAATACATCTGTAATGCACTCGGTGATTGTGGCTTCTGGGCTGTTGTAGAAGAGTGAGAAACACCACTAGAAAAAAGGTACTACGAAAATCACCAGTAGGCTTTGTACAAAACCAGTCCCGTCTTAACTATTTGCTTTATTTTTTAAAAAAGGTAGATTAGAAGGACTAAAACCACATGGGAACTCTAAACCCACCAAACTGCTTTAATGATCTTTTCTGTTCAGTTACTTACATTTTTGTGTAGTCAGTTTAAAAGGATGCAGGTGAAACTCAAGGCACTCATCAGAGAATAGAGAAGTTAATTTTAATGTTGGGGTTTTTTTCAATGTTTGAACACTGTTTTTTATAAAATTACCTAAGAGTAAGATGAGAAAATATTTGCTGACTGACCTGGGTTGTTTGCCTGTCTTGAATCTTATTTTATTTGTATACAAATACATATATGTGTATGTACTTGCTCTATGCAAATGCATTCAAATGTGGAGCAGGTACTATTTGTTAACTTTGACCAAGTTCTTTATTGGTTTCCTTAGAGTATTATTTCCTCATATCCATATTATTTCTGTCCTCCACAAGTAGCTTCAGAAACGTCTAGCTTTTGTGGCACGGCATGACTGAAACAACCCACTGAAGTGCTGTTCTAGCTAAGAGGCTTTTTCAAACAGTTAACCTTGAAAATACAATTTTTGAATAGTAATGATTCTTAAACGTCATTGTTGTGGATTCCCTTCCTTCCTATGGCTGATCTTTAAAAAATAAGTTTCAATTAGACGGATCAATGCAAACCCATAATTTCATAATGAGAAAATTTAAGTTATTTTAACATTTTGCTACTGCCTTTTCTTTCCTTAAGCTCCAAACAATTTGGCAATTTCTTTGCTTTTATCTTTAACTAAGGTAATAGATTACATGATGTTGTTTATATTTTGCACGCTTACAGATTAATGTTGGAACGCTGTTGCTACTGCTTCTTCAACCCGTACGTTGGGAACCATCTTGTGTTTCAAACTTGCAAATACGTAATGTTTTTACAGAATTTCACAGACTATACTGTGGATGGAAGCAAGACTTGTTCCCGAAGAAATGTTTTATTCAACAAAACTTGCCCAACTTGAGCGTTTTCCAGGTAAAGGATTCACATTAGTGATTCCTAAATTCAGCTCCCCCCCCCCCCCCGAATGTTACCTGTTTGTTTATACACTGTGGAGTAAGTGACCTAAGAAAAACCTGCTGAGTCAAAAGTGCTTTATTCCAGTGTCATTCATGAGAAGGGAACAAAACCTAAAATGGTAATCAGGTTGGAATCAGGCTTACCTGATAATGACAAAAAAATAGATTTTATTATATTTTTTTAATGTAGTGGGGAAAAAAACCCCAGTGATCTCAAACCTAAATAGTTACCATAGTAACTCATGTTATGGTATATTATTTATGGACATATTGCAACATAAGAGAGTATTCGCAATGCCTTGCTTTTTTCAGAACGTATGTTTCTGGTTGTTGATGTCAGATTTTCATGGCTGAGTGAAAATGCCAGATCTTTTCATTTGCAGCAAGCTAACATTTCTCTTCACTCTCAAAGTGCAGAAAGATGTACTTGTAAGATCACGGGGAAAAAAAAATATCATAGTTTACTTTTATTGCATTCAAATAATCAATGGAATGCTGCAAAGTGGTGCTGCTAATTTCTTTTTTTCTTGCTCTGCCATCTTTTAGGGGGCGAGGGGCGGGGGGGTTGTGCTGTAGCCACAAGTAGATTCCAGACCTGCTGATAGGAGAAATTGGCTCTTAATAAACAAAACAATTGAAACCACTGAAAAGAAAGCAAACAAAAGTATCAGATGACTCATTCTACCATAGTTTTTCATATATGCTTTTTTATAGTGTTACTTATCCTGTGAACATGTAAATTAGTCTGCAAAAGGCTGACTGATTTTTTAGCCTGTGTTTATGAATTTACAAACTCATTTTAATCTTTGAGGATTATTTTCAGACATATTTACTAAAATAAATATCTATTCTTTTGGTAAAAGTAACTTTGTGTTCTTTCTGCTCACATTTCAAGGCACAAAAAGCAGCTGGATACTCAACTGCTAAGGAATATTAATGAAACTTGGTCACCTAGCCTGGTCAGGGGCCAAATTAGGTTCTCTGTCTCTCTCTGCTCTCTTGCTTTTTATATAAATATTGTCTTAAAACCCATTAAGATAGAAGTTAATATAACTGTATGCAGAAGAATGTCATTGAATCGAAGGGAACCATGTGGGAATTTGCAAATCTAGGTCATTCTGAAATGCTTTGTCTTTTGAAGCTGATCTCACATGTGCACCGTGTTGAATATTTGGATATAAATATTTAGCCACTTCAGTTGATTAAGTGTACTTAACATGGAAAAATACTTGGTGTTATCTAATTTCCATGTAATACAGACCAAGTTTTTTTAAATGCCAGCAAGTGCTGCCACTTCAGAAACACAAGCTTAGCTGTCAGTAGATGTTCCCTTTTGTGCTGGTCATTTTCATCATTTTGCATCTGTAACTAGTTTGAAAGCAATTTATGTCATTTACACATAAAGCATATGACACCTAAATACCATAAATCAGGCATATGTATCATTGCTGCTGCAAAATTACATCTGTAACTGTATCTACTTGCAAACTGTCATTACTATGAGGCCTTGTTGGAAGCTGGCCAAAGCACGTGACCCACTTAACCCATCCTCTACATGTGAACCATGTTCTGTCCCATAATTTTTCTATTTGAAAGCTTATTAAAATGTTTTAAAAGAAAAATTAGGTAAAAAATCTACACTGATGAAAGAGAAATATTGCATATGTAAAGAGCATTTGTCAGCTCCCTTCTGTGCTGCATTTTATTTCAGCTGTGAAAGGACTTTTATGAAAATATATTAATATTTTATCAAAAATAGCCCTGTACAATTTACTACCTTGACCATGTAATTAGCAAAAATGGGTGTTTTCTCATATAAATTTTATTTCCACCAGCATTTACCTGGATCCTGGTACATTCTATTGATAAATATTGTAATTTTTCAGTTTTGCATCGGAAAAGACATTAGCAATAATCACCTAGCCTGCACAATAAGGAGCAGGAGAAAAACTCTAGACAAAAGGCTCCAAATACAGCGGTTGTGGTTGTACACATCTGAGATTTTCCCACTGTGCATATTTTTTGTAGGGAGAGAGGAAGTTGAGTCAGGGGTAAGGATATATTTTTGCCCATCCACTGTCTGATCATTGACCCAGGTTCTCTGCCAGAAACTCTCATAACTGCTGGGGGCAGGGAATCTCCATGTGCGATCCAGGATTCTATTGTTAAATTGTCAATATATAATAATTCAGTAGTAAACAATTATAGTGAGGACAGTCTTCTCACAATGACTACATATTTTTTCAGTTGAAAATGCTGATGCTTAAATCTGATTTGAGTGCTGTGTATGCAGTTGGAACATGTGATCTGAGAGCTCATGTACATGTCACAGATTTTTAGTTCAAATATTTTGAAACATACTCTGCTAGGATCCTTGAAGTGAAAATTTTGTATTGCCTTGCTGCTATTGTATCATTACTTTTTAGTGCTTGCTCTTCCTTCCTCCACCTCCAGTCTTTGAAGTAGAACGTCCCTGTAGCCAGTTCATGGTGATTTTGAAGTTGGGAGTATCTGCATTTATTTGGAATATGTAGCTGGAAATCAAGACTCTTGAGTCATAAGAGCCATTTCAGAGGAAAGCTGTTACCAGGTAGTGTGTTTTTCTCATGCACTGATGGACATTACTTAATTCTAACACAACTATTTTCTAAATGGTAAGAGGAAAAAGAAAGAAACGGTGAGGGTAACATCATTGGCTTCTTTGAAATTTTGTATTAATAGGATATTAAAGGTTGAGGAAAGAAAGGTGAAGGGAAGGATTAAAAAAGGAAAAAAAGAGCAAGTTGAAATAATTGATGGAGTTGAAAGGAAATCCATTTACCCTCTGCCTTATAACATCAGTGCTTAACACACTCAACAACACCCCACCCCCCCAAAAAAGGAAAATTAAACACTAGGTTCACAATTCAACAAATGGAAAATAAAGGTCATAAGGAAGTGAGGAATTAAAACAATACTTTGGTTGTACATATGTATCAATTTCCGGTTGATTTCTGACATCTGACATGTTTGCTTCTGCACTCCTGAATAAACCATCTGCCAAGACCCTTTTTTAAAGCCAGTTAACTTACACGGCACTTGCGCTTTTAAGCCATCCTTAGGGACACTTTTATGGGTGGTTTTTTTGGGGCATAATAATTCTGCTTCTTGTAATGACCAATGTTTCAGTCTTCATACAAAATCACTGAGCTTCACTGACACGAGATTTTCCACAGCAATGCTGTCCTCCTCACCACAAATGGGAAGTGTCCTCCTCACCGCAAGAGGAGTTCTAGTCCACTTCAGTGTGTAACTGGAGAAGCTTTAGCAGAGTTTGAGGACATCTTCCTGATGACTCTCTGAAACTGCTGTTTCATCATGTCAGGAGGACTCTTACGCAAAAAAACGCTACAGAATGTGTTCAAGAAAGCACATTCATTCTCAAATGAAACTTTGTAGAATTGCTCAGCAGCTGGTGTACAATCTGAAAAAGGTTCTTTCTTTTATTAGAAACACATAATGTTGGCATTCCCACTGCTGCCAGAAAAGGTTATGCCCATATGAAGCAAAGAAAGGGAAGGGAAGAAGATAGCAAGTTTCTCAGCTTTCCATTTCTATGAAATAATGTTACCTGAAGAAAACCAAAATTAATGTTTATTATATTAAGGGAAATATCTTCTGTATTTTGGTTCATCTGTTTCCAAAAGGTTTTTTTGTTTTATGTTGGAAATGATCTATTAATTGAAATCAATTAGTTGAATGCTGGCCTTCCATGTGTTCAGGAGGATGAGAGGGGGAAAAAACCAAACAAACCAAAACCCCAGACTTTGAAGGTTCAAGTTCCGTTTTAATTGGTTTAAGTTCCATTTAACTTGTTTTTTGTAGTTCTTGTGGTCATCTTGACCAATTTGGTAGGTAAAAAACAGTATAGCTGTGCTGACCTCAACTTTGCCACCTACAAATCTGTTACCAGTTACAAAGTTTGCAATTGCAAAAGGAGAGCATGGCAGTAAAAAAATGTGCCTTTTAAATTCTAAATAAACAGGTATGCATTTAATTTTGTTTTCTCATTTCTTCTGTTCTTCCAAGTTTCCTTTATTTGCCATACAACTGATGAAAATCAGTGTAGTGTAGGTCTTTACCTTAATTAAATTAATTACATGATCCTAATAAGTTATCCATACTGAACTGATTTTTGTGTTATATGTCTAGCTATACCATTATAAAATCACAGAGAGCATTTCTAGGGTGCTGCTTCCTATGACATGCAGAACAGCTCATTTTATGATCGTGATACTAAATGAGCAAACTGCAATATAGATAAAACCATGTTTATCTCATATAGACTTATTTTCCACTGAGTTAATCAACCTCATTACCCTTGCCACACATTTTCCTTATGTCAGTTGAACTATCTCTAGCCACCACAAACATAAAGATTAGCATTAGTACCATATTCTTCGGGCTAAATTATATTTACATAGGAAACTCATTTATTCTCCCTCTGCCACGGGAAGGCACCTAGCCTTTCAGCATGGGGAGCATAAACATGGGCACTACAAGGACTCAGCGAGAGAGACAAGGGTGAGGACAGAGCCGTGACCCTGCCAGGCTGTATTCCAGCAAGGCTGTGGTCAGTAGCAGATAGAAAGTATAGTGAAGGGCATCCTTTCTTCAGGGTTCTCAGGCTCTTTCTGTGCCTCTAATCAGGTAGGGATTACTCATACTCCTGCCTAGTGTTACGCAGTCTCAGGATCCATAATCTAGTTCTCAGGGTTCAGTTCTATCTGCACATAATGCGAAGACAAGTTATGGGAAATGCTACCACTATCTTAATTTTGCCATATCCCTGTTTCTTTAGTTGCAGCTGTTTTCCACTCTGTTGTCATTTACTTTGTAGATTTGGCCCCATGCAGTTTCAATACAACGTCTTCACTTAGTCACTTGGATTCAAGTTAGCTGCCCAGAGAAGTGACTATTAACATTAGTCACTTAACTAACCAGGGTGTCTGACTATGGATGGTGGAGAGAATCTTCCTTCCTGAAGGCGGATAAGTTAGAGTATTTTGGCCAAGCATATAAAATCCCAAAGTTACGTTGTCTTCATTGGTAGTGCAATGATGTTAAGAGAGATGGAGATGAAATTCTGTGACCTTTTAAAAACAAGCAATTACACTTGCTGGTAAATTAGCAGCATACATGAAATTTTTATAGAATTGCATAACTACAACTATATGAATGGATTAACGTTGATACTACCGTTCCCCTGCATGTGTATTTAGCACAGATTAAATTTATTATAGATCTTCTAAAATGTTTTCACAAATCTGTGTGTTAATCTGGATGTTTTTCGTATTCTACTTTTAGCAGATAAAATGAAGTGTCAGGTTAAATAAAATAATAAAATATTTGTTCTAAGCTACTGCTGACAGCATCCACAAGGTATTAGGAGCCACCCCCAGGAAGGACTGATTTCTGTCTCATCTACTTTAATGTGAATCCGAAATAAGCCATTTAAAGGCATGGGTATGGTAATACAGTTAAGTCAGTGTAAAATTGGCATGAAAAGAAGATGAAGATGTAATACTGAGTCACTGGTTCAGAGCAAAATACAACCCCTGTTAAATGCAAAAATTCTCATGGCTGTTGCATGGCACCTGCTTCCAGATGCAAGTTACTCCTCTGGTTCTGTTCAGACCAACCATTGGGACATACTTGCATTTTGTGTATCCTGAATATAGTCATGTCAGGGGACTGAAAATATTTGAGTGCTAGAAATTCGAAAGGGTTAGCAGTTCTTAGGAGTTATCTCAGGAGTTTTGAAAGGCTGCCTAAACTTAGCATGGTATTCCTAGTATGCATAAGTAGAGTTAGCCAACTATACATGGTGATTTAATATGACTATGCTCTGTTGTCCTCTGGCTGACGTGGCATGGGCAAGTGTTAAATCTTTCAGGTTGTGGTGGATGGATACAGGAAGTCACAAAACTGGCAAATGCATTTCAATATAGTAAGATATAAATTAGTAGATTTTTTAAGGTAAGAAAGGCCAAGCTCCTGCATATCCAGCTGCATAATTGGTGCTTTTTTATCCTGATTAGCTTGAAATGGTTAGCTTGAGATAGATATAGATAGATATATATCTTGTCAAGTCACGGAAGCAAAACCCCTGCTGGAAGGCACTAACTTCCTGCAGGTTCCTCCTGCTGCCGAGGGCTCCCTGTGCCTGCCCCGCACGTGCGGCTGGTTACAGGTCATCCTGCTCTGGGATGCAGGGAGGCCATGACTCTGTACGTGTCTCCTGCCTGTGCCGTGGCAGGGCTGCAGGTGGAATCCACTTTCTTCACCTCAGAATGGCTGCTGTGGCTCCCTGGAACTGCAGCCCAAATCATAGAATCATTTAGGTTGGAAAAGGACTTTAAGATCATCGAGTCCAACCATTAACCTAGCACTGTCAAGTCCACCATGAAACCACATCCCTGATACTCGCCAGGATGGCAACTCAGCTGCTTCCCTGGGCGACTTGTTCCAATGCTTGATAAATGGAGATCTTAATATAGCATCTACGCACAGTTGCTCAGATGAAGGCTATAGATCCATGCTTCTGTTTGACACTCCCATAACCTGATGCAGAGTGTAGTAGTTCCTGTCATTGGTTAATAGGTGGAGAAGCCAGGACTTGGTCTGGCTTGACTGCTAAAAACCACTTCATGATCACGTTGCATAGCTCACGTCTTGGTTTCCTGTTTCAGCACATCATGATTGCGATTCTAATTAGTTAATTTTAATCACGATCAATGCAGCAAAGAGAAGTATCAGACAGCTAATGTGAATTATTACGTATTTTAAGAGCATTTGTCTCAGGTTTGGCATTTCTGCCATCTATCTCCAGAATGCCCCTGCCTGCTTGACAGCAGCCTGTCAGTGCTGTGATGATTGCTGTATGCGGTGACTTTAACTGCCAGCTTTTCCCGCAGACTTGGAGAGTGATCGGTCTGCGCTATAATTACAGCAACACAGAATAACTTAACACTTGCCTATGGCCCTGTCAATTATGGAAGGATGTAGTATCAATACATATTGCAATCTGGTGCTGTACCATTTCAGTATCAATACAGATGACAAAAAGTAAACAATGGTGACCAGCTTTATGTGTACCTTATTCTCTTTTGAAGCTTTTCTCTTATAGCTGCTTGTACAAATAGCTCTGCAGGAAGATCAAGAGCTGTCTTTGTATCATTAAGTATTCTTGAAAGTACCTGAAGTACTGAAGTAGCGGTAAAGAAATCCAGTAATGCTAAGGATTTTCATAAACTGTCTTTCAAATCTGTGAAGGCAAAGGTCAGGTGAGGTTGTTGTTTATTATTAATGAATATAGGAACAAGAGAGGGTATTAAGGTTTCATTCAAAACACATAATATTTTACAGCTGAGTTTCAAGGCATCTTCTTTTTCTGAACCTCTAGTATGGGTGACTTGACCCTGGTTTTATTGATTAAACTTTTATTCATCCCCAATGAATAATTTAAGTTATGAGCAGTAGTCTGGCACGATTGGCAGGAGCCTATGGGAGGTTTTAAAGTAATACACCGTATGCTCCTCCTTCTGCATCATGCTAGTCTGATTAGGTTGAAAACTTTATATGCAACTTCATAACTTGTTTAGCAATTCTCTTCCTTGAGAGACCCAATAAAATACCAAAATCTTTATTCTTCTCTGATGCAGGAGGAGAGTCGTTGTGGAGCTGGTTTTGGTTCCCTGCTTGTCAAGCAATAGCAAAAGCTATTGCAATAAGAAGTTGTGTTATACCACATGGATATACAGGTGTTATCTCACAGGGACATGCTGTTTAATATTTATACAGGTGACTTAGGTAAAGTCATATTGTACCTGCATAGCACAAAAGTCCAACATTTTGACTTAAAATCTTAATGTAGTTCCAAGATTCTGTGCTTGTGAAGAGTTAATTTTATGTTGTACATAATCGTCATTATACTCTCACGAAGGTTTTTTTTTTTTTTTTTTTTAAATCTTCAGCTGCTCTTTTGGCTCACGGCAATATACCATGGCACTAGTTTAAGAGTCCTGAAAATGATTGTAGTTCACTAGTACCCGTGTGACTCTCTTACATGTAAGAAACAGAAAGATATGTACAGGTGGCACAGACTGAAAAACAATCTCAAACTGTAAATGATATTTAGAGTTGTGACTGGAAATATGTAACAAACAAACAAACAAAACCAAATCCCCTCCCACGAAACTATAAGCTGCAGCAAAACTGGGGAAAAGGACAAAAAATAATTATACCAGCTCCCCAGAAAACAGGTATTTTTAACTACAGACCTGTATTAGCTAGCTTGATACTAGTAATCCCGAGGCTGAGGTTGCACGAAGGAAATGACTTGCTGGCGGCTGCATCTGTTGTGTACCAGTACACAGAAGTTCCCACAGCCGCAATCTAACTGCTGCTTTCAAAACACTCCTTGTCATCCTGAAAACAGCTGAGGGTGTACTCACAGCCTCCTTCTTCCTCCCCTTTTTCAATCTGCCTTTGACTTTCCCCCTCTTAATGTGGCAGGTACGATCCTCTTTGCCCTCTGCAAGGGGAGATTCCTGCGCAAATGCTCCCAATCCCTGTGATGATACAGAGCAGAAAATGTTACTGCCATCAGTTATATCCAAATGGAGCATGTTTCTGGTGGTCGTGTTATATGTGCGCAGGCACTCAGATCATAGAGCAAGGAAAGCAAAGAACATGGTCTGCTGCCTCAGGCATGCTCGTCTCCCAGCCACGAGGAGGAGGAGAAATAGTTCCCTGGGACCTAAGTGCTGTTAGTAGAGGAAACACGCCCGTATCATTTTCCTTTTCTTTATTTCAAATGATGATTGTGTTTGGGTTGGTTATTTACGTATACATTACAGTCTCTGCCCTATTACAAACTGTATTTCTTAAATATTTTGTAGAACATTTAGGAAAAAAAAACCCTTTTGAAATCTTTTATTAGGCTTTTTTTCTAACAAAATAGAAGTGTATTTTTAATAAAAGTATATATTTAATGAAAATATAGTACACTTTTCCTGCAAGCTGTTTAATGCACTGGCATATTTCAGGCATTAGAACTTGGCAGTTTCCAGATGGATTCTGTTTTTACTCAGTCTTAAGCAGCATCTTCTTAAATATTTTAGACATTTTTAAATCTTGCAGTTATTTTTGGCCTAAAATCTGCCATAGCAGAAACCCGTTTCAAAGGACAGTTATTAGGATAATCCCAATCTTAAAATTTCAGAATTCCTCTGAAGATGGCATCAGACAATACGCTTCAATGAGTCTTTCTGGGAAGTTGAAATGCTATTAATAAAGAGAAATTGTCTCACATGAAAATTAAGATCGGATGATCTTATCTCTACCTACCTAAAAGTCAGGAGGCTAGAACAAGGAATGGCAATGGCATGTCCGTATCTCCCAACCTTCATATCACCTACAGCATCGCCACTGTCCCATTTACAAGGTTATCGCTTTAGAACAGATTTCAGAGAATAACATGCATCCATTTTTTCATCAAATTGTCAGTCTAAAGTGAAAACAAGTGTGATCTCAGATGCTTTTATTTTTATTCATCGCAAGATTAGATACACATGCCAGGTATTCTAGTGTGTGTATACGGGGGAAGAGGATTATGCCTTAAGCGGGTCATGATCACAGCTGATGCTAGGCATTAAAACTGCAGGACTGATGAAATCCAAAGCTGCGGCTTTCTGGAAGCAGTCTTCTGGCCACCCTGTTGCTGGTGATGCTTCATAAAATGTTGAGCGGTGCCCATCAGCTCAGTCTTTTCACAAGTTACTGTTTGCAGGCCAAGCCCTTCTCTTAAACCTTTTTTGATGGCTCGGGTTTGGTGGTCTAAAACTTTCTGACAACCATTATCCTTTAGCAATTTTTATAGAGGAAGAATGTCTCTCCTAAATTTCACAGCAGGCCGATGCCATGTCTCAGCTGTGATGGATAAGTTTTCCATGTCTATGAACTTGTAACAATACACATTTTAATGTTTCTTCATAAATCTTGGCAGACCTATAGGACAATTTCTTAATCATCTAGGGAAATAGCAGGAGACCTCCTTTCATTTGGAGCCTGCGAATTGACGTTCATTTTTTCCAATGACCTGCAGTCATTGTGAAAATACTTAAAGAACAAAAATAAAATACCATGCAAAGTTAAAAATGTATTTTATGGATTGAATTTGCACTTGTGATATTGGTTGTTATGTATATATAGATTTTTTTTTTATCTTTAGTGCTGTAATGGGCTATAAGTGCATTTGTACATTGAAGTTGTAAAAAATAAATTGATATCTTTTTACAGTGATTTGCTAGTATTCTATTACATCTACATCTAGTCAGGCTACAGAAAAGACAAAGGAACAAATTCTGTGCTACTTTTAGTTAATGCACTTGTAGTACATGAGGCTGAGGAGCCAAATGCAGTTCAAATGCAAGCCGTTGGAATTTTTTTCCTAGGAACAACATGGATTTAAAATTATAACTTCAGTTGTGGCTAACTTTACCTTTTCCCATATATTTGAGAACTTGGATGCAAAACAAAAGTGCTTGGATTATAGAAATGAAAGTCAAATGAAGGCAGTTAAATTTCAAGGATGAATGCTAATAACTAAAATGTGCTTATTTTTAAGCAGGAAGTTGTTTCTGGTGCAATATTTCTATATATTTATGGTAAAGACATCGTTTTCTAATTAAAATGCTTGAAGTTAAAAATCTCAGCAATACCTGTAGGTTCCCAGCCATGCCTGGGGACTTGTTCCGCTTTTGGTGAACATGTGAATTTCTGGCTAGTGTCAGCTGAGATTAATGGTCATTCTGCACTATAGATGGTGTTACTTGGCATTAATTTCTCTGCCTTGTTTCCTCATGGTAGTCACTTGCTGCAAGGAACAAGTAGAGTTCTCATGGATTTCAGGGTAAACATGACAGGTTCGCAATGTTCTACATCTGAAACGTGATAGGGTGTAGTGCTGCTATGCGTTTTGTCAAGTGTTTTTTCGGATGCTAAATCAATTTGGAAAAGTTATGGATCAAATGCAAAGTTTGTTTCAACTGCAATCTATGATATAAGACTTGCTGTGTTCAGTGGCACCTCGAAGAATAGATTAAAGGTCTGGAATTACTTTACAGGTTCTCTCTGATTCTGTTGCATGGAATTCAAGCCTGTTTTCCTGCCATAGTTTTTTCTTTCTCATGTAAAATAATAGAACAGAATAATTCCTGTATTAATAATTATTCTTTTGGTTTCATGGTTTATCCATGAAATAAAATAATTTTTTTTTAACTTCTGGAGTAGGGAAGAATTTTCCCTATTTTATATTTGAAAATAAAATTACCAGAATTTTGATTTAACATAACTTTTTAGAATTATATGTTTTGAAAGTAGACTTTTCCCTTTTTCTGATAAAACTTAGTGAATTTAAGGTTTTGCTGAATTAGGTGAATAATTTTAACATACAATTATGTTCTTTTAACAAACCATGCATTTGAACAATAGTGACTATAGCATCAGGTCATTTTGGTAGTCATGTTTGATTTTGCCTGCAGGCTCACTCAGGACGTCCTTCCCATCATAGTGACATCAACATTTTACTTCTGAATCTGTCTTACCACATTAATAATGTTCCTAACATTGTGACATTCTCCTTGAAAATTCTCCTGAAAATTCTCCATGTATGTTTAGACCTTTGCATAACCTTTTGGCATACAAAGTCAGATTTTTGTAGGGCTTCTGATTTTAGTCCACATTGGATGATGTCAGCTTCTTAATATTATGTGAGCTTACATAAGTATGTCAAAACTATGGCTCTATTAAATGGAATATTTTAGTGATCATCAGTAATAACAGATCTGAAGCATTTTTAAAAGTCTGCAGGTGACTTTTGTTCCCATCATCTTTGCATCAAATGGAATAATATGGTGAAAGTGTTTCCTATCTGCTACTGTTGGGAGACTGGTTGTGGCCTCATCAGGTAGTAGAGGACATTTGTGAGGCATGATTATAAATACATTAACATCATTCACACAACCACGTTGTATTCAGGAGGAACGCAATGGCATATGGAATTTCTGATAGATGGGACTGTTCTTTGTCAGAAACTGTTGACTAGACAGAACTCAAATATTTCAGAAGAAAATGATACATTTGTAGAAAGTGTGCTACAGGTTAGACAGAATTTCACTAAAGTTTTACTTTTTTAAAAAATACAGTGTATCAAGCTAGTTCTGATCATTATGTGTCTGTGATTATTAATACTAAAACAGTGTCTCTTGATAGCCCGAGAATGAGGTAATGCTCACAGCTCTCTCTTGGTAATTATAAAAATCTTTATAGGTACGTGCAGCTGTCAGGCTCTGTTAGTCCAAAACTTCTCTTTGCCCTTGAGTATCTCTGCTTTTGTTGCTGGTGATTCTTTTCCTATGGTGATTGGGAAAAAAAGAAATAAAATCCAACATGAGAGGGTTTTTTTCCCGCCATTCATCAATGAATGAACTCTCTTGCCCAATTTAGGTGCTCTATATCCTTGAGAATCCTTGAGATTTAACACATTATATTCTTTCTGCTCCTATCTATGAACTTTATATGTAATCATCTTATAGAAACCACCCTGCCTGAACTCAGAACTGAAAATCGTAGACTAACACAATAAAGTCTTACAGTTAAGCTCTACTATTAGGACCAAGAAACAATTATATTACCTGTTGACTATCACGAAGAAGAAACAGCAAGACATCACCATTTGTAGTCTACAGATCTAACTGAAATGACAATGGGCTCTACATAGCAATACATTATGAAGAAATAGAAATTATAAACTCTTTACAATCCTGGAATTTTAACATATTTTTAAAATATTTTATCTTATTAAAGTTATGATTTTCTATGTTAATAATTCATCCATTCTCACTTTTGAGTAGAATAGATATAAAATGTATATGAATATTGTACCAGTCTTATTGAACCATACGTGTATGAAACTGACTGTATTAGAAGTTAAGCTAATTAAGCGATACCCATGAAAACAGGAGGAGGAGGAAAAAAGAATCTTGATTTATTGTTGCACTGTATTAATTTAATCTCCTAAGACAATCATGGGGTTGGGGGTTCTAATGTAGGTTTCTAATTTCTGTCTATGGTAACTTTGCTCTTAAGTCAGGACACAGGATACATGTTAAGACATTGATGGGGTGTGTAACTGACACCCTGCTCCACGTTCCTGCCTGTTTGCAGTGGCTCCTCCAAGCCACTGGAAGACTGCCGTTAATTCATGGAGTCTCAGCTGATTGCGTAGGAGACTGTACTTTTTAACGTTCTTATTGAGCGTAACTCCTTTGGGAAAAGATTTTTGGGGAATGTTCTTGTGAAGGTTTTTTGGCTAAATCATTTCATCAGCCTACAGGCTTCCACAAAACTGAGAATGCCCTTAGGGAACAGTTTTCAGCACTGTTTGTGTCACGCCTTGTGAAACAGAGGACAAGCATGAGGAGAAGCAGTGACTTTCAGAGCTTGCTTTTGTGACTGTCAAGCCTTCTGTGAACCTTTTAGAAGGATTTGGATTCTGATCACAGAGTATCAACTTCAAGGGCAATTGTACAAATTTGCTTTGACTATGATATCATCTGAGATATTAGCTGCTAGGCCAGGTTCCCATTAGCCATGCGGTCCCGCTGCATGAACCTTCTCTCTCTTCCTCTCTACCTTACCTCCCTTCCTGTAAAATCCCATTAGGAGCAGCCATTTGTTTCATAGAATAAAAGTAAGAAAAACTAACTATAACTCCTTAAATGAAGATGTACAGCGTTCTATTAAAGGCCAAGCATTTGTTATGTGTTGCTATATAAGAAATTTAAATGTAGATAATATCTTTAGGAAGAAATAGTGAATATAGAATTGCACAGTCAAAATGGGAAACTGTGGTGGCATTTGAGACTAGTGCACCTAGAGTTCATTATCAATTTTTTTTTTTTGTCCTCTCTATTGTTCTGTCTAAATACTTTTTAAAGGGAAGAAATTATGAACTTAGTATTTTTGAAGTGGGTAGCATAGAAAAATGAAGAGGCTTGTGGCAGGGATGCTTATCTTAGTCTATTACATGGGAAAATATTCATATGGTCAAGGAATCTCAGTAATAAAATTCATTGATTTCTGTGTTGCCTGGATATCAGCGGAGCTTTCTAAACACTAGTATATTTGCTGTTGCACAGGGGTTGGTGTTGTCTGTGCGAGAAAGCAGAAGGTATGATCCTTTCAATGGCATAAACAGATTCATGTTTCTCCAAATTCAGGATGTAGATGTTTCTCACAATTAGATTATTAATACTCTCTTAATGAATGGCTTTGTTAGTTCCAAATACCCACAGGGCAGTGTGCCTGAGTGGATTCATCTCTAATATCACTGTTGTGGAGCAATAGAGATGGACCCACAAATATCCCTGAAGCCAGCCAGGACTGTGTCCCCATTCTTTTTGAACTGTCTGTATCTGGAAATAATTTTGATACCTGGTAGGGTTGACAGTCCTAAAATCTAACCTGAACAAAGTTTTTCTGTTCACAAATTAGAAAGATATTGAATGCCAAGATCGTTAGTAGGTTCAAATGTTTTATTACTGTAAATTGTACCCTCGCAGTGGGTAAATCCAATTTCATTAATATTTAGAAATCTATGTGTAAGCTGCATGATGCTATGTGAAGAAAATGGTTAGCAAACATTCTTTTTATAGTAAGAAAGGGGCACATAAATAATTTGTATTCATGTTAACAGAAGGATTATTTTCAGGGTTTTCCTCGAAGCAATAGCAACAAATGTGTCTGCTGTCTGTTGTGTAAAACTCTAATATGCTTTCTTATGGTCACTTGTTTTGATTGAAGAGGAATTGCCAGAGCTGAGAGGGCATAATGAATGTTATTACGGAGAGGGTTTTAAGCACAGAGAAAAGAATAAAAAATAAAGTCCTTATGTGAGCTCTTAGTACGTGAGGTCTGCCTATTACTTTTACAACAGTTGAGTGAGCATAGATGAGAGCCATTTATAACGTGTATTGCTGTGCGTCTGCTCTGATTGCATACTTTGATGATGGGTTAATTGCATGGTGTCAAGGAGGGCAGTCCTGGTCATGTACAGAGACTGACAGGATGTGATGGTAGCAGTCAGTACTTCATTACTTAGAAACAAAATCAGAAATTCTTCATCTTAAAGGCAGTGACTACCAAGCAGTTCAAGAGCAAATGGTTTAATGTGTGACAGTTTATGAGGTAAGGAGGTTTTATGCTAATAGAGCTTCACTTAACCCTGTGAAAACGTTTTGCTCTTGATCTTTCTGTGGTATCAGAGCAGACAGACCAGTCCTGCTGTCACACGTCCAGGGGGCTTTCCCGCTCTCCTTAGACCCAACCTTTTTACTCTTCTTTATATCATTATATTCACGACACAGTGTTTGTGGAGGAAAACAGCCGTACGTGTTGGGTGCGGGTGCCCAGGCGCTGGCGGCGGGGGCTGCAGGGCGGCCTCTGTGAGACCATATTTAAGAAAAGGCAAAATGCCACACGGGTAGGGAGGGGAGAAAGGCGTGAGAAACAGCCCCATGAGCACCAAGGTCTGGCTTCCCCTGGGGAGCCCACTCAGGAGCGGGTTCTCCTGATGGGAAGTGCGGCCCATGGAGGGCCCACGCTGGAGAAATGTGAGGAGGAAGAGAGGACCTGTTACGAACTGACCGTAAACCCCATTCCCCACATCCCTGCACCACTCGGGGAGGGGGAGCAGACAGGGGAGCGAGCAGTGACAGAGTCAAGTTGAGATGGGAAAACAGGGTCAGGAGGTGCTGTTTTAATTTTGGTCTTTGATTCTCACTGTCCAAATATATTTTAATTGTCAATAAATTAAATTAATTTTCCCCAAGTCGAGTCTCTTTTGCCCATGACACTCACTGGCAAGTGATCCCTCTGTCTTTATCTTGACTCACAAGCTTTTTCATCTTATTTTCTCCCTGTTCTGTTGAGGAGGGGGACTGGGTCGTCATCCGGCAGCTGGCGAAGTTCAGCCCACCATACTGTACATTGTAGCTGCCTCAGCTAGTACCAGTGCTGCTGTTAGATGTTTCATTTCCTCAAATCCTTGACCAAGATCTGTGTGTAAGCATGAGGAGGTAACAGATAGCACTGACAGCTGCTTTATTGCTTGAAACTTCTGTCTGGTTCAGTGGTCATCATATAAGTGGGATTTATTTCCACTGTTGGGTATGGGGGATTTTGTCACTCTTTGCGTTCCCCACACCATCCATTAGGAAAAAGAAAGAAAAAATTTTGGGAAGTGTCACTGCTCTGTTCTATTTGGGCTTTGTGTCTCTGTTTTCACCTGTAGATTGAGTTCACTAGCTGAGGACTATTTTCCTTCACGTAACATAGTTACTGCTCCTCAGAGAATAATTGTTGTCTTAGGAAAATAAGAATCGCACAGACTACAAGGTTCAACAGTAGATTCCACCCCCACCCCACCCCCGGATCTGAACATTTTGAATATAACTCAATATTTCTCACTTTACAGGTATTTCAGCTTTTTGGTAAAAACCATTGGTCTTCTACAGAAAATTCCAGCAAGCTGAGCATGCTGGGAAGTGCCCAGGAAAACCCTGATGCTGTCAGGTCTGGAATGAGTGCTGCCACACTGATACCTGGATGCTCGACCCCTCCCTCTCAGGTGTACCCATACCCACATGGGAAAACTGCCTCCCGTCCTGATCCTCCTGGTCACAGAAGCAGGTTTGGCCATGAGGTAAGGTGACAACAACAGGCTGGGATTATGATCCTGGTCCAACAAGCGCTCCCGGGCAGTGCCGATTACGTCATTGATGTACCTTGCTATCCCTTTTCCTATTTCTTGCACATTTTTTTGCCACTCTTGTCCCTCCCTTTCTCTGCCCTGATCTCCTCCCATATAAACAACCTGTCCCTAATTACTTCTTCCCCGTTAGTCTCAGTTTGCTACATCGGTGCCCAAGCTTTGGTGCTTCTGATACCATTATCTAGGTAATCTTGGCTTCATACTGTATTACTGACGCAGTTCCACAGGTGCTTTTTGCCACACGAGATTTTTGTCCCCAAAGGGTCCCCAGTTCTCCCTTTCAATTCCCTGTAAAGTTTGGCCATTTCATACATAACTCCACCTAAACCACCAGTGGAATCCTGCCATCCCCATGGTGCTATCTTTTAAGTTTGGTCAGCTTCTCATCCCGTTATCTGTCATGCCTAGTAATTTCTCAGGGCACGTCCAGTACCTTCTCCCGTTGTGCTCGGTGAGGTGCCCCTCAGGCCAGGCCGGGGGCAGCAGCCCTGTCACCTGCCTGCAGCCTAACTGAATGCCAGCCAGGTGCTGACCATCGCTACCCAGACGTGTAAGGTATTACAGCTCTGTTTCTAACCCGTTAACCTCTTTGAACTACCATCAGTTTCCAGACACGTGTGCAAGCATAGAAAAAGCAAGAGAGGTCATAGTATTTTTAAAATTTTTTTAATGAAATAGAATATTGGATGTACAGACTTCAGTCACGTTAGAAGATTTAGCACTGATGTTAACGTAAGTAAAAAAATTGAGGAAGGGCAAACTATCTGAAATTCAAAGTTTTAAATGATCAGCAAAATGAATAGGAACAAATTTTCAGAAGCAATGACCCATAATTCCAGTATATAAATGGAAGGTCAAATTTCAAGACAAGCTTCGTCCCCTGCTACAGAGTTATTTTACAAATCTTACTACTTATTTTACTGCTTTCATACGTGCTGAGTTCTTCTGAAAATATGGTTTAAATGGTCTTCGGAGCCTCCTCTATAATCCATAGGCTGTGAAATAGGAAACTTCCAGACTGAAAGTTTGAAAAGACTGCTTTTACTATCATTTCTAGTAGTAGTGAATGTCAGCATTCAATCTTGGCTTCCTCTAGCTGGCCTATGCCAGTTTAGTTTCTTATCAACTTTTCCATTTTTATAACTTATTGGATTTGGATGAGTATTTAAGATTACATGTGAATTTTTCCATTTTACCTTGCATTCAGGAAACCCTGTAATTTTTGTTACCTGTCCAGTTGTTAGGGATTTTTCATTGAATCAGGCTTTAGGAAACTACAGCTCATGTAAAGATCAAAGGGTGGCATAAATCAAATAAGCAGCATTAAAAATTTTGGAAAACTTAGTTTTAACTCCCAAATGCCTCTATCTGGTGGTGATTTTTGCTTGCTTATTTGTTTGTTTTTTTGTTTTTTTTTTTTTGTTTAAGATTAGATTTAATTTTAGATTTGAGGCCCAGATCCAAATGATTCCTCTCATTGCAGCCCCAAAACTTTCAGTCTGAAGAGGCTGGAAGTACAAAGAGAAGAAACTTCTGGTGGTAGCTGCTTAGGCTGCTCTTTCCTCATCTGCCACTTAGCTGCTTTTACCAGAATTTGCCACTGTTTAATTTCATTTAATGAGTGGTTTTGGTAAGGCCTGGAAGACAGAAGTTATCTGTATGCTCTATGAAGCTCAGTATTTTACAGGCATTGACTATTGGTCCTTCTGCTTCTTTTGCTTTTTATAGGAAATCATGTCAAATTCTTAATGTCTGACTATGTGAATGTCTTTTCAAACCTTTGATTATTTTCTGAGCCCTTCATAGCCTTTCTTAAAGAGACCATAACATTGTTTGAGGCACTACCAAAATTACTGATGTATTAAAGATAAGCAGAAGTTTTGCTATTATACTTTCATATTCTTTGGTCAACCTAACATTTCCTCGTTTTATGAGTTCTTTACACATTGGAGAGAAATTTTCGCTGAGCTGTTCACAGTGATACATCTGTCCCTTTCTTGTATTGATTTTTTTGTCACCAGACAATTCTAATTGGTGTAAAATGGATTTAAATTTTTCTCTCTTATTCTGCACTTCTGGACTTGCAGCTTTCACTTCTATTGTGTGGCCTTTCCCTGGAAAATGAGGAGTCAATGATATCAAAACATTTCTCAAGATTACAGAGATTACATCAAAACATTTGGTGGAAACCAGGTCTGGCAGGAAAGCTGGCCAGATTGCATAGTTTCTAGCCAGCCTTTTCGGCTGTGACAGTGCCAGATTAGTGAGCTGCCATGTAGCTCTTCCCAGACTTTTCAGGCTGTTTTGATCCTTTGGGAGACTGGATGTTGCAAGTTTGACTCTCCCAGGTTGTCCAGTTTGGCCATCTCAGTTGCAAGCTGAGCTTGACAGCTCCTTCATGGACCTGCATCTTAAGCTGCCATATGGTGGAGAGTGGCTGCTGGGCTGCCTGACACTGTGCCCACCAAACACTTCATCTCACAGCGTGTCCAGCAAGCAATATTCCAATACTGGTAATTCACTCCTCCTTTCTCTCCCATCTCCGCGGTAAATCGCTGGCAGGTTTCTAAGAGATGTTTTGAAGTAAAAGAGACCAACCACTTCAAAGTGCTAAACAATTAGCCCCTTGAAAAAAACAAGTCTTCAGCATCACTGCAGTACTCGTATTCAGTTGTTGGGAGGATGTGCTATTTGGAAGTGTTTTCATTGGCCTGGTTTGGGTCTAGAGTAGAAAACTATTTGTAAGCAGTTTAAATCACTGCTTGTGCTGCTCCTGTGTTTCTGTAAAGAGAACTTTTTCTTCCTGGTTAATGAAAACTAGCTTTTGATAAAACCTGCGAACCTTTCACAGGTTTTCTGAAGCCTCACCTGGTTCTCTTTCATGTCGTGCCCTAAGAAATCTAAGGTTACAGACACTATTTTACTAGTAATACCTTACTTGATCATGATATGCCAGATATTTGATTTCTCTTAATTAGCCATATAAATTTGCTAGGCTCATATGTAAAACTCTCATATGTCGTGTTGAAATGTATTATGTGTCACAGGTAATTCCATAATTCTATGGATTATTTGCACAGTTTTTACAAACTAGACCACAGTATTCACTATTTCCCAGTCCTCTGAAACAGTCACAGTTCAGTATTGATGTTGAGTGAATTATGAGGTTACTCTGCCTACATGGGAGGATGGTGAAGGAACCTCTTGCAGTTTTAAGGATGAAAAGGAGAATCGCACAAAAAGTTTGGAAGGTGGAGGACTGCTGAGCCCCTTGAGACGTAACTCACAGGAAAGGGCTCTCAAGCTGAATGACAGCAAGGAGAATGCTGTGAGTAATATTTCTGAGCCTTATGGGAATAAGTGGACTGGACCTTAAATACTTGTGAATGTGAACGGTCTGATGGGTTTCTTGCCTATTGCAAAGGTATTTTATGTATTTCAGTTTTTATAAGGCTATGGTATTCCTGGAAAACATCTATTAAGGCAGGGAGTGGTGGTGGTGTCATCTACAAAATTATAAGCAAATGGGCCAGCTGCAGATTTCTCTCTTGCTCAGGCAGGAAGGTGTCATAGAAATGCACCAGCCCTAGCAGACTTGTGAAAATATCCCAAAGTATTCAAATATTCCATGGACCCATTTGATCTTTATCTTACTTGAATTCTAGAACTGTGGACTCTGCTTAGAATTTGTAGTTTTCAAATGACTGGGATAATGTGAAGAGTTATGTATTTTTTCAGGCAAAATACTGGGATTTTTAGTGATACTTTAATCTCAGGAATGGAAATGTCAATTTTAAGTAAATTCTTTTTTGACCTCCCCTCTTCCTGCTTTGACTTCACACTGTCAAGTTACAAAATTCAGCATGACACATTGTGCTGGCAGCAATGGTTAATATAACAAACAAGAAACCTATTGAATATATTTAATTGGGGCACACTTCAAGGAAACCTCATAGGATCGCAGCATAACTGGTGTGTGAGTTAGCCACTTCTAGGCTAGATTTAGATGAATGTAATTAACACCAATGTCATATTTTTCACAATTGATTTTTCTAGGATTTTAAACTAAAAAAAAAAAAAAAAAAAAAAAAAGAAAAAGCAAGCAAGCAAAGAATCTATAACATTTCACATTAACTTGAAAATCAGACCTAATAATTTAAATGTCAAATAGTTGTATGACTAGGTCTTACTATCCTCCAACCATCACATATTTTAATTGATTTGACTTTTTGGAGATAAACGCCTTGGGTTGCATATAGCACAAAGTATAACACAACATAATGCAATTTCATAACGGATCTTTTGTAATTGCTTATTACACATGGCTATGCATGATAGATAGAAACAATGAAAGAATAAATGAAAAATATTTAAGCCTAACAATGTTATCAAAATAGTATTTTGGCTGCTTCTGAAATGCTGATTTATTTTTTTTCTTGCAATATGTCCAGACCTGAACACTCAGATCAATCTCTTCAGGAACGCTTTGGGAACTATGAGATAGAATTGATAAAGAGCTTACTTTCCACAGATTTAAGATCAATAGTGGGAACTTTAGGGAAGACAACTGCTGGCTGCTGCATAGGGTGTAAGGTGCTCTTTTGAGTGCCTGGAGCAAGGTCATCATATTTAACAAGTGAATTCTTTACATCTTGGTTTTCACTGAGTCAGTGTAAGGAGAGCAGTTACCAAGCATGTCTTTAACTTAATGCAAATACATAAGCTATAAATGGTATAGTTTAAGAATCAGGTAAGTTATAAGAAACTAAATTCAAAAAGACATATAACATAAAAATTTAAGATTTGCATTTCAGAATCAAACTTCAATCTGTCCATCTGGATAGCTGCCCAGATATGACTGTATGTGGCTGGACGGTAATAAGCCTTCATTCATTCCTAAATGAAGCTTAGACCAGATTAAAGTATCATTAAAAAATTTACCTCTCGCCATGTTTTCATCCTTTTGTGAGCTGGCCTTTCTCCTGTCAGTGGTTCATAAAATACCCTGTTCTGTATGGATGAATGACCAGCCCCCCACTTTCTGGAGTCTTTGGTGACAGATACCCTAGAATAAACCGAATTGTTGGTTACTATACTTTCATCTCATCTTGTCCCACCTGGTGCTGAGGAATCCTTTCTTTCCCATTAAAGAGAACCTGAATATCAGGAGGTCAAAACAGGCTCCAAAAGCCACACAGACCAGGGAAACTCCAAGCACAGAGCCCTGTCACTTGGACCCTCGTGACAGCCATGGATTGCTACGTACACATTATTGTCTGCAGGAGAGGTATCAACCCAGACTAGTGGAAACCTCAGTGAAACAAATAGCTGCTACACTGTGTTTTCTTTTCCTCCGCACTGAACTTTCAAGGAATTTCCATTGTCTTTAACAGAGGATCTACTCGTTTTGATAAGATCAGATTGTTCTGAAAATACTGCTTACCATTTCTAATCTTTAGTTCAGCTCTGTGATATTTACTGTTGCATACAGGAATGGAAATGATCCTCTGCAGTCCTGTTTTGAGAGGATGCTTTTGTACCTGGTTGACGTGTTTCATGAGTAGTATAAAGCTCTCTTGGGCGCTGCACAGAGGCAGTTTCAAGATGAGACAATTGACTGAGACATCTGCTGAAGGGCCTGGTTTATAGAGTATCATACATCCACGTGTCACTAGTCTCAGCACTGTAGCCAGACATCTGCTGTGGTGAGTGTGCCTTTGTTTTCAAGAGTTCTGTGAGTGATTTGTAATCTGTCACAATGGGAAAGGGCTTTTAGAAAGGTAGAGAGAGAATTTTATTCCAAATATAATTGTCTTCCTGCATATAACTACGGGTGAATGGATGTATTCTCAGCCATGTTAATCTGGAGACATACCTGCTGAACTGTTCTCATGATTTATTAATTTTTCCTTATATCAAAATGAGGAAACAGGTGTTGAGAACTGAAGTGGTTTTTGTACTCCAGAAAAGCTCTGTCCCTTACCACAGAACCATGCAGGTGGGAAGGGACCTTCAGACATCTCTAGTCCAACCTCCTGCTCAAAGCAGGTCCAAGCTTTGTCCAGCTGGGCTTTGGGTATCTACTGTATGGAAGCTGCACTGCCTTTCTAAACAACATATTCCCAGTGTTTGACAATCCTCATTGTGAAAATATTTTCTGATAACATAAATCAAAATTTCCTGTGTTTTAACTTATGTCCATTGTCTCTCATCCTAGTGATGTGCACTTTTGTGATGAGTCTGGATCCGTCTCTTCTCCACCTCTCATTGGTTAGTTGAAGACAGAAATGAGATCTCCCCGTAGCCTCTTCTTAAGACTGCACAAACCCATCTGTCTCGCCCTCTCCTCATGTGTCACATGTTCCAGCCCCTAATCATCTTGGTGGCCCTTCACTGTGCTTGCTGCTGTACATCAATGTCATCTTTGTAGTGGGGAGCCCAAAACCAGACACAGTTCTCCAGATGTAGTTTCATGAGTGCTAAATAGAAGTAAATAATCACTACCCTTGATCGTCTCACTACAGCCTTGGTTGTGGAGTATGCGGTTGGCTGCCTTTGGCACAGTGGCACAGTGGCTGCCAGCTGCTGTTCAATTTGTTGTCCACTAAATTCCCCAGGTCCTTTCTGAAAAATGCCTGACATCATACAGTATCTGGACTCAGGGGTGACCACTGAGGAGTGCCACCAGAAACTGGCTGCTAGTTATCATCCTCCAAGAGATATCCTCCAACACTCTCGAGAAAACTCCAGGGCTAATAGCATGAGTAGCATGCCTCGTATGCCTATAGTCCGAGCAAGTTCTGAAGAACTGGATTTGTTCATCTGAAGGATGAATCTCCTCTTTTGCTGCCTTTTAGCTCAGCTTTGATTTTTTTGTAGTAGCAATGGAAATACTACCTCCAGTGTTTGAAATGCATTCTTTGCAATGATAGATATTTAGTATCATAAGTCAAAATAAGAAAACAGTTGTCAATTCTGACTCCAAGATGCAAGGTAGCTTTTAACAAATTTTCAGTGTCTGTGAAAAACTCAAGACGATACTCCATATGGCAGCCCAATACACTGATACAGACCCCTTGCAACTATAGCAGAACATTCTTTTTAGTATGTTTTTTTTCTTTATTTACCTCATTTTTCTGGCATTGTAAGATGCTTGCTATCATGTTAAGGCTCACCTATTGCTGTCTATTCATAGGACATGTTAATTTCTAACTTGGGGACCTGCTTCACCATGACTTACAATTCCTGCAGACAACCTTAGTATTAGTATGTGGTGTTCCTAAAATAGTGACGGGGTGAAACCATATTCGTCTGCTCTCACCTGACCCCACTTCTTGTGCCTTATCTCCTGGGCCATAAGAACTCATATAGATCATTTGACTTCTGCTTCTGGTCTCAGTTATAAATACTAGTTGTTATGTCCTCTAAGGTCTCCAAGCTTTCTTTAAATGAGGGTGAGTGCAAAGTGATGGGTACTCCAAAATGATTGCCAATTGCTAAATTTAACTGAGAAATAAAGCTAAGATCATAACTAATTCATATTAGCTACAGCTTAATTCAACTAAGATGAGGACTCGTTATAGCAAATATTTTTTCTTGGTCCCTGAATTACTAAAAGTAGGGAAGAAAAGAGTTTGAATATTGTAATTTTGGTTTTGTCCAGCTGATATACACATTAGCTGATAAGAGAAACTGTCACACCAGTATGCTGTTGTGCCTTCTTGTTGCTTACTGTTGTAAAGTCCCATTTTCTTCCATTTCTGATGCAATGTAGTTGTTGTTATTCTTTAACCACATGGCCATCACTCTCATTTCCTCTATTCTTTTGGAGACTCTGCTTTTTCAAGGCTGGTGACTGCTTTTAATCTTTACAAATATTTTTGGTAAGCATCTGATCTTGAGACACTTAAATCATGGGACCATTTTTAATATATAAAGTTAAAGAAAATCAACTGTTTAGACCCCTTCCACCTAACTTCTCATTTTGTCTGAGTTAGTTTGACTGTTTGCACATAACAGCAGATCTGTTTGGGTTTTGGGGTGGGTTTTTTTGTTGTTGTTTTTTGTGGTTTTTTTCCCCTCTGCTGTTTCCATTGCTCTTGTTAATTCTACTGCTTTGAGCTATGTTAAATTTGCTTTTGCCAGGAATCATCTTTGAAATCTCTCATTATTAACAGAGCATTCATTCTCTCAGTATGTCCTCTAGGACATTTCTAAATGGGCAATACTCTGTTAGCCTTCTAGGCTGTCACATGCATAGTTAGAGTATCATACAGCTATAATATCATATTGCCTTTTCCTATCATGAAATATTTTACAATGATGTTGATTTTGATATGTATTACTCTTTTACAGTCCTTTGCAGATCTTTTGACGTTTCTTTATCTCCTGGTTTCTGAGGCTGCTACAAACTGATTAAGACAGGGTAAGTTTAACACTTTATACGTTTAGGAAAATTGATTTATTTGTTCTCTGTAATATTATATGTGAAAAAACATTGGCCCAGAGTTTCAATATATTACTGCCAATCTTCATTTTCTGCATTGAATTGTTCATTTTTCCTACAAACTGCCACTCTTCTATATTTTTTTTTGTTAACATTTTTATTAAAGAATAATTTAGTTTATAAAAGCAACCTGTACTTACATTGTTGAAAAGAAATTCCTGCTCTGTTTCAGCAACATGAAAAATACAGTAGGGGAAAAACCCTCTGTAATTAAACAGCAAATGAAGGTGGAATGGAGAATGGCTCCGTTATGTCTTGCTCTTGGTTCATCTCCTGAGACACTGTCTGTTAACCCTGTGGAATATTTTGCTCTGGGTGCCAAAAGGCAGTCAGCCAGTGTGCCTTTGGGGTAAGTATACTTACAATAATTTGTGTAATGACCATTTTCCATCACCAACTGCAGTTTGGAGGAGTCAGCATATAATTAACTTGTTTTCAAAATTATTGCTCTTATAGGTCCTTTGGCAGTTTATATGATGCAATTTTTTGCAGCACGAACTCAAAACTTGCTATGTGGGGCTAATATGTATATTTATTTTCTCTTTTGCAAACATCATTGAGAGAGATTTCAGCTTTTCTGAAGCAGTTCATGTTTTCTTTCTATTCTGAGTGCCACACATTAGTTTGCTTGGAGCTGTGAATGTCCATAGTTTTATTTTATAGGACAATACCAAGCATGAGCTGTGCAATGTGCCGTCTTTAGGCCTGCCACCTGGTAGGCTCTAGAGCAGATAAACAATTAACAAAGCCCCCCAGTCTGGTGGCTAAATGCAGTCCTGCGAAGGACTGCAGCTGAGACTCAAATAAAAATTGTACAGTCTCTAGGCAGCAGCTAAAGACCAAGCATGCCAAAAGGAACTTTGTGCAATAAGAACCATCATTTGCATGCAAAACTTGATATATTATTTCCTTGTTCATCCAAAATTCTCAGTAAAATAATCATTTGCAGTAAGGGTGTGACTTAGGAGTCTGTCCAGATTAGACTATCTTCTCTGAGTGTGTAAGGTGAGACTGAGATCTCGCTTCGGCCAGGCATATTTCCTGACGTGTCCCCTTTTGAACAAATGAAGTGTTGGAACTCGGGTTGTAGCAGGAGCTGGAGACGCCTCTCAGTTCACAGTTGCCACTAAGGCCAGTGTTAGCTCTGCAGGCCTGCTTTCACACCCTGGTCCAATCTAATCGATTGCACAAATCTCACGTGATTTAAGGGAATCTCTTTGGCACAGGACTACTAGCTTTGTCGACAAAGCACCAGCAAAGTCTCTGTGAGCCCTTCTCCACTCCACTCCACTGGAGATCTCAGCTAACTGGTTTGTCTTTTCGCTATAAAACAGAGGTAGAGAAAAGTTCTTCTGCAGAGAGGTACTAATCCTACTAGAGAGCTGACATCTACTGATGCCAGCAGCATGTTCTTTCATTTCTTTAAAAATTATTTATATTAACCCATTTGAAACTTTGATTTAACCCTTCCATTATTAATATCTCTTCTGGCTCCCAGTCTCTCTGCTGTCTCTGCTGTCTCATTTCCCACTCTCCACTGTTTATCTTTTCCAGGGTTTTTTATTCCTAATTAATAAGTAGGTTAATTTTAACTCTTGCATGTTTACCTGATTTGAGCTGAGTTTTTCAGAGTTCAGTCTTGCTTTGTATCTTCAACTCACAGACATGACCCTTCAAATGAAGGGTCTAGCCAGAAGGTGTCCAAACTTTGTAAAGGGAAATTTCAAACCTTACAGTGCTTACCTCTGCATTTTTACTTTTGACGCAAACTATTTCTTTACATTAATTTCAAGTATTCATAGACATCAATAGTTTTATTTGGACTAGGATTAAGGAGAAAAGACATTTCAAAAATTATGCTAATCGAGGGCTACTTTCAGATCTGCCAGGATCTTTCTGTCTGGAACTCTGGAGAAGTACAGCAGAACCACTACTTTTGTTTTAAGGTAGAGACAAGACTGAAGAGGAAAGCTATTTTGGTAGTTGTCTGAGATTTTTTTCAATAGGGTCTAATATAGCCAGGCACCAGACTATTCTTGCATTTCCAAAGAAATTGAGTTTCCTATGTCACTTAGTCTTCTTTCATAATTCTAATCTCATTTTTGGTGTATCTTTTATCTAGTCATAGATAATATATACTGCCCAAATATGGTAGGAAACACTTGACTCGTATTTATTTTGTCCTGGTTTTAGCTAAGATAGAGTTAATTTTCCTCATAATAGCTAGTATGGGGCTATGTTTTGGATTTGTGCTGAAAACAGTGTATAATATAGAGATGATTTTGCTATATAGAGATGTTTTTGTTGTTGTTGAGCAGTGCTTACACAGAGCCAAGGCCTTTTCTGCTTCTCACCCCACCCCACCAGCAAGGAGGCTGGGGGTGCAGAAGAAGCTGGGAGGGGACACAGCCAGGACAGCTGACCCCAACTGACCAGAGGGATATTCCATACCATATGGCGTCATGCTCAGCTTATAAGGGGCTTGGGGAAGAGGAGGGACGGGGGTGCAGCGGCGTTCGGAGCGATGGTGTTTGTCTGTCTTCCCAAGTAACCATTACATGTGATGAAGCCCTGCTTTCCGGGGGATGGCTGAACTTCTGCCTGCTGATGGGAAATGGTGAATGAATTCCTTGTTTTGCTTTGCTTGTGTGCGTGGCTTTTGCTTTACTTATTAAACTGTCTTTGTCTTAACCCACAAGTTTTCACTGTTCTGATTCTCTCTCGCACTCTGTCAGAGGGGGGAGGAATGAGCGAGCGGCTGCGTGGCACTTAGCTGCCAGCTGGGGTAAAACCACAACACGTTATTAGAAGGAAAGATTTAGCTATTTAAATGATAAAAGTGAAAAAGGCCAAATCTAAGACAAAGCCAACCTGTGGTTTATCAGCTTGTATGGAGAACAATCTTTTGAAGTTATTTATATTTTATATTGCTCTACTCGGCAGTTTTTGAGGGTTAAATGTTTTGATGATTTACGTGCAATAAACCTGGGCTCTTTTCCAGGATCTCCCAAAGGCCTTTTTAGTGACCTTGGGCAAGTTCATGGCAAATAAATAATGGGCTTGAACCTAATTTCCTCTTACAAAAGCAAGCAGTGTGGCTATATGTATAAATGTTTATATACTCATTTGAGATACTGCAATAAAAGAGTCCTGTCAACCACAAAACGGCGTTGTTTATTGCAGTGGATAAGACTGAATGATGAAGATGCTAATGCTATCTACTCGATCTGCATACTTGTTAGTGTGACATAAACACAACATTTCCCATCAAATACACTCCTCCTGATATGAATCAAGCTCTTTTATTACAGTGTTCTACACTATTCATCAATCTGCTTCCCTGGCCTTGACTGCCAAATACAAAATGCTTGCTGATTTTCAGGGATGTCACTTGACAGCAATCTGCTCTGGGTTTAGAGTAATAGGCTATCAGCAAAACACACACACAAATAATTACAAACATTTAGAACTGAATTCTGGGTATATACTTTGTAGTAGAGATGCAATTCTGGTACATACTTCTGCAATCAATGGGGTTACACAAGATATATGCACAGAATTTGGACCTTCATTCTTTAGAAATGAACTGTAAGGTTCATAGAGATTCACTATGTGACACTGTTAGTTTCACTATTAAACATGGGAGGGTCTATTGCATTTGAGGATTTTATCCATCCTTGTACACTGCATGGTACTTGTCTTTTCATTTCTCTCTGTTTAAAGTGTTGAATGTTTTGGGTAGGCAGTCTGTACTAATACAGGAATTCCTCACTGCTGACAATGTATAGATTAGCATGGACTCGGATTCTAAAGGATCAGTAAACCCTATTGAAGAGAATAATCAATCCAGTTGGCAAACATTTTTGGCAGTAAAGCTCAAGACAGGAAGTTTGGGGGTTTAGTACTGGGACCAAGACTCCTTGACACTCTGGAAAAAAATACCATTCTTTTTTTCTCTCGTAGAATTCTATCTGAAAACCAAACTGAAACCTCCTCTGTTTCTTTGCCTTGGTTACTGTTGGTCTAGGTTAATTAACCCATGTGTGAGTCCCATGATCTGTTAAGGGATTATGTCCAGTGCTGTATGGCAAGTGTGGAGCAATCGGTCGCCTTCACCTCGTGTGAAAAATCACAAAAAGTGTGTTATGTCTTGGAGGTGCAAAAAGTCAAGGTTTGAAGTACAGAAGCAGCTGTAAACATCACACTTTCCTAGGTGTTTTGTGATGACAAGAAAGCTGGTGCTCTGTGAGATCGTTGGCTACACAGGTACAGTACAGTGTGGAAGGTCTATTTATGTTTATTGCAGACACATTTAATTGGATACACTGAAAAAATCTGGGATGTTTAAACAATGTGAGAATCGTGCGTTTTGTGCTCAAATTGAAGGAAAAATGATGCTAGAAAAAAGATTTAATTATTTTTGAAGGAATTTCTTTTTTCTTGAATGAAATGATGACTCTTTTGAAGTCTGAGATGCTAGATTCTCCTCTGGAACTAATGTTTACGTAAAATTAAAAGGGTGGTCTTTTGCTCTTGGTAGCAAAGCAGGACCCAGAAGATGCATAAATAATTTCACGGTTTCCCAGTGATTGACTGTGGGTAAATCGCTGACACTCCCTGTGCCTGTTTTACCTGACTAGGAGGAAAATATTAACTTTCCTATCTGTAGTATTGCAAACTTCATCAGTGCAAAAAGCTGTTTATTATTATTATGTGTGTAGTAAGTTGGGACTGTACCCTCTGTTGGAGGATATGCAGCAGCAAAACACTAGGGAGAAAGAAAATTAATGGCTAGGGAAAAAGGATAAGATTTAATTTAAGGACTTTAAATCCCATATTTTCGCATTTCCTTATTCTCCTTCCCAACTTGAGCCCATGCATGTACAGTAACTTCTTGATGAAGTATTTTGTTTAAGACTTCAGGGACCACAAAGACCAAACAGTACTCACCGCTAGCTGTTCAGCTCCAAGGCTGATCTATAACCACACTGGAGGCAGCAATACTGCTACCAAAAGGAAATTCCAAAGAAGCTCTGTGGCTGAAATATGTTTGATTTTCATTTTTTTAAAATAACCAGTTCTGGAGAAAAGACAGTAAATCTTAATATTTAACAGTTAGTGCTAATCATCCATTACTTGTTCTGTCTGACAACTCCATCTTCAGAATTTCAGGTTACTAATGGTCATCTTTAAAATCCGAGATGCGATTGTCCTCTAACTCATGTGTGCCAAAGCGTCCTTTATTTCCCACTGAGAAGTTGAGGTGATACTGGCAGATAGTAGTAGGGGAACACAATGAAAAATCTGTATTTATATTTTCATTCCATTTCCTACTTCAGATCATTTTTATGTGGTCTCCTTATGTGTGGCTCCATGATTCCTTCTCATTTGAAAAACACCCAAGATTTCAAACTGGATTGGACTTGGTCTGTCTCCCTGCTTTTTTTAATAATACAGTTTACAGGAATGGGCCTGGAAATACTTACATTACTGTTATTTCAGTTTGGCAATATGCAAGGCAATAATTCTCTGTACCTCAATTTCCAATCTGTAAAATGAGCATCATAATATCTGTTTTATACAACAGGCTGTATGGAATAACTAATGAACTCTGGAAAAATTATTACTGAGTTTTTGAATAATAAGTGCTATCTGTACAATAACTGCAGAAATGTTACAGGCTAAGTGCAGTCTTACATCCCAGATTGTTTGAGGATTGACCAAAAAAATGAAAGAAAGACCAGCTTAGCATTTCAAACATCCCCTGAAGTGAGAGGGCACAGAATGATCTGGGAGATGCCTGATTTTTAGCAAAAATCTGATGATAAAGTAGTACAGCATCAAAGTTACCCTTGGTATGCATGAAAATGGATCTTCTGATATTCATTTGGAAAAAAAAGAGAGATAATTCAGTTCCTGTAAAGTATAAATTGGTGACAAACGAACAAAATCAAGGACATCCATACCAGTACTGTAGTTGTTTTAATTCTGACATTGATGCGAACAAAACCTGTTAAGCCATTTGCAGTCTGCCCATGCGTGTCGTTTCCCAGTAGAACAGGCACCTGAAGGGTTTGATTTTAAACCATCATTTAGATGGGAATTATCTGTTGTTTTAAGGTTGTAGCTTTTGGTTTTAGTTTTCTCCTTAGGGGAAGCAGAACATAGATGACCAATGAAAAAAGGTCTGTTCCTCTGTTCAGAGGAGAACTGCTCTGCCTATCTGCTGCGAGTTCAATAGCTTGACTGTGCTCATTTTATTATATATATTTCTATTTAATCACTGGGCTCAGTTTTAATCTTTTATTGGTTCTTTTCCAGACAGTGCTTTGGAGCTGCTTATTAGCTCTATCCTTGTAATCCTAGATTTTTGCTGTTAAACTGTTAAATGGAAATTTAGCTTTAAGACTTGTGGGAATTCATGCTGGCTACAACTGTGTTATCCGTACAGCTGGCTCTATACGAGCCTTGATCCTAGTGGAGAATTGAGAGTTGAGAAAGGTGGATTAGGAGAGATGCTGGACAGTAAGTGTTGTTCACAGCTGGCAAAGTGAGCATTTTATTTTAAATGCGGTTCTAATGGCCACTGAGTGCCTCTGATGTCAGGACAGCATACAGTAGAGGCAACGTACAGCAGACACTGTGAAACTCCATCTGGTGGATGGAATTGGGGTCATTTGGGGAATTTCTTAACTTCCTGCTAATTTTTCTGGCACTGAATTGAGATTCTGCCATAAACATTCTTAGTTCGGTGAGCATTTTAGTGCGGATTGCAAGTGAAAATAATCCCACCGCCTTTAAAATTCAGTGAAAAAGAAACTAACTGTTAGAAGTTGAATAGAGGAATTCCACTGCGAAGAAGGAAAAATCATTCCCCAAGGATCTCTGTCATGGGAAGCCTTTAAAAGGAAAACGCAAGTAAGATTAAAGTAGTTCTGGGTGACTTTGAAGGTGACTTTGTCAAGTGCTGATGGGAGGCTGTGGTGGGAACCTTTTCAAGGGGTGTGCTCCGGAGAAGCCAAATAGCACGTCTGGTGGTGGTAGCACATACAGCGTGGTGCTAGCTAACCAAGTTCGCCTTGGTTCGCCTGGTGTAACCAGGAGCAGCTCTCATCTGGGAGATAGAGGGTCCATCCTCACCAGGACTTTGTAACTCTGCATAAATTTGAGTTTGGCTCAGCACTAAACATTAACGTGTTGGCATCAAACCCAACGCCACAACACAGTGGGGCAGGAGGTGCTGCTGCTGTTGAGATCTCCACCAGTGAAGCAGCACCAGAGCCACTACTCAATGTACTCATACAGAATCCAGATACTGTTGGCTGTGTTGAAATGTTAAACTGATCTCTGATGTATTTGAGCTTTTTCACTACTGTACAGTTAGTTAAGTAATACATATTTTTCTACTGATGCTGTTTATAGTCTTTCCCGATAAAAAGGCAGCTCTTGAAACATGAACACCTAGAATGTGCTAAGGAGATTTCCTGCTAAGGAGGTTTAACTTGTGCTGCAGTCAAGTCATGTGTGTGGCTACAGAAACTGCTAAGAAAGCTGGATACTACCAATATATTAGGTTGTACAGGACAAATTTATCCTTACTGAATTCTGTGTTGTCATGGATACATTGCCACTGGTACCTCAGCTAGCTAGTTTAAAACTGGCTCAGTTATGTCAGTCGTATTGCAGTTTCTGCAAAGTTTTGGTCTGGTCTGCAAGTGAATAGAAGGATCTTGTATGGTACAGAAGTGTTGGTTCTGAAGCAGCAAAAAGTCCTGCTTTCCTCTGTGCATTACCTCTAGTATTACTGGTTCAATACTGAGAAACGGTTTTATTGTAAAGCACTGCAGGGCACTCCTAGGCTAAGATCTTTCATGTGGGACATTTATTTGCATTAGATATTGGACAATATTCTTGACGGAAGACTACTTTTTTGGTACATTATTCCCTATCACTCTCTTATTCCACCAAATCTCAGCGTAAACATTCTGTGAGAAAAATACTGTAAATATTTGTATTTATCAATGAAAATGGAAATCACACAGCTAAATCCCCGTGCGCCGGACTAAATATTTACGTATTTACCCTTCTGTGTAGATTTTAAGTGTATTCAAGGACAGAACAACCATTCTCAGGGTTCAGAAACAGTAAAAGGTGCCATTCAAAAGCCGTGGACGTTTCCTTATTACTAATATGAAAGATTAGAATGGGTTCTAAATGTGAACATTTTCTGCCTTACAGTATTATAGCAATACAGTGAGCGCATCAGCACGGGGCTGGCTTGGACTCCGCGTACGCCACGGAGCAGAGCCTGACCTGCCCATCTAGCAGGAAGCGGGACACAGGGTGCACCAGGTACCCCAGCCCAGCAGGTCACCCCTGCACCCCAAAGGAGGGCCTCCGGTACAGATCTAACTTGTACAAGGAACTTCTTTCCCTTTGGTGATATCTTGAAGGTGACAGTGGGAAAAACATCACCAAACTTTCCCCACAGCGCGACCGCAATTCCCTGGGTTATAGTCCACGCTGTCTGCTCCTGTCGGGGTAAATCGATGCTATTGTGTTTAAAGATAAATGGCATCCCTTTGCATATACCTCTGCTGCAACTTTTATAGAAGTAGTGGCAAAAGGACAAGTAGTAATGACCAGACCGGAGTAGATTAAACGTGGAATACCTTGCTGAGCTACAGCTCACTAAAACCAAACCCTGTCTTTGATTTACTAAGCCAGGAAAATAACTTACAGTTTAGACTTGCTTTTCTCTTCTTTTTGGGACCCAGGAAGGCTAATACTTTTCTAATAACTGTTTATTGAATGTCTGACTTCATGATCCTGACCTAAGCACTGAACAGGAGACCACTACAGGAAATTTATGCCTCAAACCAGTGTAGTATCTCAAACTATTATTGAATTGTAGCACTACAATATAGCTCACAATAAAGCTTGTAACAGCAGTGAGTTCTCTGCAGCTCTTTCTCTTTAAAATCTCCTGATACACTTTTAAATCAATTTCTAACAGGAAAACCTTTTTCCCAGGGCAGTAAATAAAATGCTTATTGAGAGGAGAATCCTTAGCTGCCCCACCGTGCCTGAGCAATCCAGGAACTGCAATAGATCAGGACTCCCGCCCTTCCCCTTTGAGGAAGGGATGGCTGGGAGGATGCTCGGTGGTGGCCTGGTCCACCACACAAATCCTTCTCTGGGCTAGAGGAGCTAGACTTGGAGTTCACACAAATATTCATAATTCTCAGAAGTGCCCTTAAAATCCGTCCGGCCATGGGCAGTAGAGCTGTGCTTTGTGCCACTGGATGGAGTTTCTCTCAGCTACAAAATAGAGAGGAAAGATTATATATTTGATAAAGGTTTCACTTTATGGTTACTTTGGGATTTAGGTTTTTTATAACAAACTACTAGCTGACTTAAATCAAAACAGTAGTCGTAAAACCTGGGAATAGAGAGAAATTCAGATTCATCTTCAATTTCTGTATTCTGGTCCTATCTTTTAAATAAGCAATAGTTTAATATCAACTCTGCATCTGAAGCCAAATTTAAAAAAAAAAAATAACAACAAAAAATTCATACAGCACCTGTACATCTGCAGTAACATTGAGCTAGTTTGTTAATAATGAAAATAGCTTGAAGGGTTTGGGGAGTTAAATTGTATTGCTAGGTAAGTGAAAAGTGTCAGTATCTATTTGTATTACCCGGTTTGCTCTGAATCAGGGAAAACCTCTGATCTGTTTTTAACAAGCTAGTCTACAAATGTAATCTAAATAAGTTACATTTCTTATTCATGTAAGGTTCTCTGTAAGAGATTTAAAAGCCTGATTTCTCCTATGTTATTATACAGTAGCTGCTTACCAGGATCGCAATTTTTTTTGTGCTAAACAAAAAGACGAAGAAATTATAGTTAGGCATGTTTATTAAAGGAAGGAGGTTGCTCGGTACAGATTAAATTTTTAGGGGATTTTAACGTCCCCTTTTAAGAGCATGCGCAGATAATAATTCAGAACCTTGCAGTCCAGTCAGGTCTGGTTGATAGAAAGCATATCCTACCTCCAAAGCAGCATCCTAAAAATCTAGTTGCTACTGAACTTTGCAAAATCCTGTTGCAAATCATGAAGTTGCTAAACCCTCTCATAACCTATTTATTTTTTAGATTTGAAAAATGCCCCTTTCTCAGAAATGGATGATTTTTTTTCTAAAACTATTTTTAAAATGACATTTGGGAGGAGAATTTCATCTCAAATATTTAAAGTGTAGTATAATGAGAGTAACTGCAAGGTAGTTACATTGAGAAGTGCTTTGTAATATTAACTATGGATATTGCTATGAGCTCTATCTATACTGAAAATGACAGAAGTAAAAAAAGGAAATTTCATTCTCTCTATTTTTTTAATCTTAAAATGCTCCTTCAAATAGGATTAATTTAATTTGTTTCTATAAGAAAACTTTGCCAGGCTATCAGGCTTGTGATTTAATGGATGAATTTCTCTTTAAAAAGATTAATTTTACCCTGGGACTTCAGTGAAGGCGCTGGCCCATCGTGCTCTGCAATAGGAGTGTATTTCATAGCTACGGGCTCTGACGGAGAGCAGCCTGCCCTCTGCTCCGGAGAATGTTTCTCGGGGGAATCTTCACCGTAGTACTTCAGATGATAACTGCTTCCAGAAAGCGTAATGGATGACAAAGAAAATGGTGAGAGAGTTTGACCCATGCCAGTCTGAAGGCTTTAAAATTGCTGACCTAACTATAAACTTACAGTTGGATTATTTTTTTTAACTCCCCCGTGTGGAAAACGGAATACAGGTGTGCTGTGATTTTTACCAGAAAGGCTTGCAGCCAGGTGGCCTGTAGCTGCTGCGGAAGTAGAATTCCCTATTTAATGTGTGTTGGTGAAGACTGAAATGCAGATCGCTGTCATGGAGTTGTTGTCATGTGAGAGATCACGTGGTAGAGAAATGGTTCTGGTTTTGGGTGGTTATAACATTTTGGCTTCTGTTACTATCTGGACAACCAAGAGTGACAACAAGTCTGAACTGATGCCCTGCACTTTTGTAGATATTTTGAAGTTGGCTTTAAAATTGCTTATCAAGAGCAAGTTGTGTTGTCACAAGAATATTTAATAAAAGTCACCCTGTGATGTGACCACCTCCTCTGCTGCCATGGCTATGTCGCTAGTGTCATCTCACTAGCAGCTCTGATGTATCTGCTAAGTTGTAGACACAGAAGTGACTGCGGTGTTGATATGTCTTTTGGATTTTCCTTGGTGCACAACATATAGACAGAATTATGCGAGGTTTGCAACAGTACTGAGAAATTTTGCTGACCTAGACATAAAATGTACTTACCTGGTCTTTAGTAAGATGCCACTGTTAGAAAACTAGCATTTCACTCATGTATAAAAATGTTATTAAAAAGTAAAGAAGTCAGACTTTGCAATGCAGACAGACATCTGCCCATCTAGACTGGATGTATGAAATTTGTTGTTAATTTTTATGATGTCTAAGGCGTCAGCTTCAAGCTCAAAGGGTTATCAAGAAAACAGTATCAATCAACTTGATCCAATTCTGCAAAACTTTCCTATAATACTCTTTACTGGCATTGTATAGATCTTCATAGTGTGACAGATGTAATTAATTTTTGGGCTTCACCACTCAGAATTAATGAGGTTGTTCTAAATTTGTGCTGATAAAACCTTCAGTCCACCTCATGCTGCAGTGCATGCCTTATATAGTATGCAGAGAGGTAGATGTATATACACACATTCATTCAGCTTATTTATTTATCTTTACACTTACAGGGCATAAAGCTTAAGATCTAGTATTTTTAATACTCCAATAGTCCTGAAATGTCCATAACTATAAAGGTAAATGGCCTATGAAACAATATGCTTAGCATCTTTAAAGGAATAATGTGTTTAGAGACCCAACGGAATAAGAGTAAATCTGTCAACGCAAGACCTACTTTAGAGAATGTGATTTCCATGAAGTTATTTTTTTCTATAGAATATCAGGAAAGCTGTTATTCAGTTAGATAAAAAGCCCATTGGGGGGGGGGGGGGAGGGGGAAAGCCAAATATGCATTTTAATTACTCTAATTAAACAAAGGCAGGAAAAAAAATTCCATTTGGCCAAGCCAGCCAATGCTTGCTGTAATGCAAATAACTAACAAACTTCACACAGCAATGAAAGTAAGTTGGGATTTCTGAGTGTCTAAATGTGGAAGTGGTATAAATTCTTCTTGAAAAGAAAAAAAATATTTGGGGGCTTTAAGTGTGCACAATAAGTTGCTATTTCATTTTCTTTTATGCTTGCTTTTATTACTAAACTCAGATTTGGTTCAGAGCATTTAAAAATGCAGGAATCAGTGGGGGAGAGTGAAATGTTTATACTTATGCCATCTGAGTATGTTGTGAGTAATTGCAAAAGTGGCCGTATCGAAGACATCAGTATGAACGAAAACCTTACAGTAATTTGAATAGCAATATAGCAAACAGCAACAAGAAAGAAAATATATATGCTCTAATAGATATAGAGAATCAGCTAGTTCTCAAATGTAGAGGTATCGCTTCTGCCTGAGGCAGTCTCTGAGATGCAAACTTTGAAACTGGGGAAATGTGCTAGGAAAGTTACCTCTAGGTCTGCTCTGTTCTTAAAATTTGCCTCTGACATCATTCGTTGACCACCTTCTGAGACAGGACAGACCACGCAAGCAACTGGCCTCATCCTGAGGGGTGGCTCCTAAGCCAGCTTCTTGCGTTGCTGAGGATATCGAGCTCTAAGCTTGCAGTGACTTCAGAAAACAGTTAAGCCCTTGGAAATTCCCTCACACTGAATATTACTCCTGTACATAAAGTCACACATGCGCTTAATGTCTCTGACAAGGCAAGGACATGAAGTACAAGATTGTATTACTGGAGTTAGAGTCATTGACCTCCTGGCTGTGTGTTTCCAGCAGATTTTGGTACTTTTTATACATAAACCACCCTAGTGAGACATGGTCATCCATTTCAGGCCAGTCAGTGCAGATTTGTTTCTTTTAAGACTTATATTTCGGAATTAAACCTCAGATCTAGTTCAATAATATATTCAGTTCCAAATATGCACATCCCCTCAGAGAGCAAGAGTAGAAGGAAAGGTCAGATGATATCATTAGCGTTGCCAAGAACAGCTACAGGGTTTGAGAAGCAGGATGAAGAGAAGGAACGTTACTTGGACAGGAGCCAGAAGTCTGCACTTTGGTGAAAAATTTTTCTTTACGTTCCAAGTACACTATTTCCATTTAGTAAGGATCTCTGAGGATTGCACCATCCAGCTTTCAGGGGTTAAAAGTACCAGCCGTCAGAAGAATCCTGTTTGCCCAGGTTTCCAGTAGCTAGAAATACTGGTGTTGGGCTTCAAAGCAGTAAGACCTATAAAGACATGATCGAACGGTTAATTAAGATATATGTTTGCTCTCATACTTCATTTAGAGAGTGAAAACATTCTAATGGGATGTATCTCTTGAATGATGTAGCTATTATTATGTTATCTCTAATTATGTAATGAGATTTCATGTTCCAGGTCTATTCAGATAGCTTTCAGGTTTTTTTGATACAAAAGCAGTTTAGTCCCTCAATGTATCTAATAAAGTGAATTCATTGAGACGATGTGTTGAAGATTAAAGAACTAAATCTTGCAATTATTACAGTCATAAAACATGCTGTGCAATAAAACAGAGAAGTATTTTATAGAATGATTTAGCACCTTTGGTAGTCAGTAGAAAGAAAAAATGAGATCGGTCCTCATGGATTTTCCTTGAAAATCAAGGAAGCCAAAGTGAGCCAGGAAACCAGCGTGAGCAGGGCACGTAGCAGCCGTAAGCCTCTTACCGTGTCTGTGATGCAATGCAGATGCTTGCAAGCATTTCTGAGGTAACACTGGCAAAGCGAGCTCTCGGATGGGCGAGCTGCGTGTCAGCGTATCGCTGTGGCTGAGCTAACCAGCCCACTGAAAGACGCTGCGTCAGGTGCCATGGCTGGCTGAGGAAAGGGGTTAGCTGCAGGACACCAGCTAGCATCTCCACAGGACTCTCTGCTTGGAGTCAGACTAGCTTGGAGATCACCACGCACCCCTCCAGCCTGCAATGACAGATATTCCCTTGGTTGCCAAGCTTTATACAACACTCCAAAGCGTGAAAGATGCTATATATTCTCCACAGCGTTTATTCATTTCACATAGTAGCTTCCACTACTCTCACTGCCTTTCCTCTTGCCAGCTCTTTTTAAAAATGTAACCTACTCAATTGCCGTCTTTCATTATAATCCATAATTTATAAATAAAAGAAAATGACTGCTTAAAAAAAAAAAATCAAAGCATTTGGCTGACTATTGGGATGTGTTATTACAAATCTCTTTGTATGCTGTGAAAGAGCTTGTCTTTTCCTTCCAAATGCTAGTCTAATTTTCATAATAATGACTTTAGCTCTCCCTTCCTTTTTTAAAACAGCATTAAATTAAAAAATGAATACGTTCCAGCGGTCAAATCTGTTGGTGGCAAAACATACTTATTCTTAATGGGAGTACAACCTTGATAAAGGCTGAGTGAAAACGAAATGATGTCCTTACAAAGAGCGAAACAATGCAGCTGAGCTTGTTTCTGGCATAAACGGGGGGAAGTGTGAGCTGTAAACAAATCTGTGCATTGGAGGCAAGCTCGGTGTCTGACAGGATAACCGGCTTGTATAAAGGAATGACTGCAGGAATAGTGACTGATAGAAGGGAATGATTGGCAGAAGAGACACTGCTGTGGTGACCCTTGAAAAAGCAGAGTTTTCTTCCTTAGACTCTATGCTCTTCAGTATCCTCGACTGAGGAAATAAATCAATGCACAGCTCCTGAAATGGATAACCACGGTTTTTCTAAATAGGAACTCAGCTTTTGAATACCCCTTATGCACAGCAGGTAGAAGCTTTCCCTTGCTAGTGAATCACACACGGCTGAAAAATCTGCAAACTTGATTCTTAGGTGGTAGAAGACGGACGTTTGCCAGAACTGTGCTGATTTACGTGAGCTGACAATCAGCGCTTTAACTTCCGCAGCATTAGAAAACAGTAATAGATGTGTCAAAAACCGCTCGGATGTTCCTCTGCGATGATAAGGAACGACAGTAATTTCAAATTTCCTATCTGAAGTTAAAAGAAATACATAAAATAACAGTGAGCTAAAAATATTTATTTCTCGTAGACTTCAAAATGAGCCTAGATGTGGTGAGCTCGGTTTATATTTTGAATGGAAGAGAGAAATAATGTGGCAGAATTTTTTAAATGAATATTTTAATTCATATTTCTGTCTTTAAAGAAAAGAGGGAGGGTGTGGAGAAGTGTTAAAAATGAGGTATGTGGCCACCCAGACAAGTAACCCCAGCATTTAAATATGAAGTCAAAGCTGACCGAATCGCGGATGAATTCCAGCTACGGATCTTTTTCTCACAAATCCACCTTATTCATGGGGGTTTAGATGGCGATCAGTAGTAAAAATTGGTGTTGCTTCCAGAGATCCCCTTACGAAAGCGGGCAGAGAGCCACTTCGCAGCCAAGGACGACAGCGGTGCACAACCGCGGCGTGGCGGGGCGGAGGGATGGGAAGGGGCGCTGGGCCAGGGCGTTCCTCTGGCCCCAGCTGGAGGTGGGGCTGCCGGCCCACCCCATCGCGCGTGACCAGGGGAGTGTTTCATGGGGAGCAGAGAGTAAAGCCTGTAACGCGTAAGTAAACCTCCAAAAGAAACTTTATTTTTTTTGTAAACTATTGCCAAGCATATAGAAGCTCAGTGTTTAAAGGGACAGTTACATCAGTATCTAAGGGACTATTCAGTATGATAGGAGGTAATCATTACTATGGCAACAATTTTTTCCAGATCAGTGGATAAAATGCTGCTTTCAAACTTGTGTCTATAACTTGTAAGTAGACTTATTTATCCTCTGTTTTATTTCCTCCTGTATTTTCAATCACCACAACGCAGCTTGTGGAGAGCACTTGTAAAGAGCACAGTACGACAATTGATGAAGCATGTGGGTTCAACGATTCATATATTGACACAATAGATTCAATGGAAAACTAATTAATAATAATAATAATAATAATAAACCCAGTTTGCCCTCCATGGCTTCTTTCATCAGGGAAGCTCAAAGAGCTTTGCAAATGTTAATTATGCCTCAGAACACCCTGATAAGCATCTTTCTCTTCCTCTCGTTTTCTCCCTGTAACTAATATTAATTTCTGGATTACAGTGAATCAGAACTACAAACCAAGAAGAACTGGAAGGGAAAAAGCATCTCTGCACTGGTGTAAGGTTACCCACAGAACCGCGGCCTGCACCAGTGAAACCAAACCTGCGTTTGATGCGGTGCGGAGTAAGCCGTGCTCCTGTCCCTGCACCCTCATTTTCCCGAAACGTTTCTTCGGTCCACAGTGCGTGCAGCCATCTAATCGGATTTTTTCATCAACATATAATCCTTTCCTAATCAGTAAGCTGTATTGATTGTTGTTACTACTACATTTACATTCTAATACACAGCTTTAGTCAAAGGGAAGTGACTTTTTAAATTTTTATTTTCAAACAGTATTCCCCAAAGTTTAATGAAGAGTTCATATATTCTAGTGGGCAGAAGGCTGGTCGAGGATCTTGAGATCTAATCCTATTTGCAAATGGCTTGAATTGTAGCTTTGGAAAAATATTTTAATCTCATTACTTCAATTTCCTGCTTTGGAGAGGAGATAAATAGTATTTGTTTATTTTCAGGGGTTCATTTAAATGTTGTTTTAAAGACAGTGCAGCTGAGGTCTATGTGCACTGTCTCAGAACAGGAATGAGGCAATTATCTATTTATCGAGGCATTTATTTATTTATTATTCACTAATTTTATGAGCTTGGCCAGGCTGATCTGGGGCATTCTACAGAGGATAAGATTTTGATGAGCTCTTTTTCTAAAGCTTCCTAGCCTCACTTTAATCAACTAGAAGAATGCAATAATCTTCATTATTTTTCCAGTGTAAAGTCAAATCTTGGCAGGCTTATAGCAAGTGCACAGTGTCATCTCCCAAGGGCTGTTTTCTTTGGTTCTTGGAATACCAATTCCCACTTCACGTTGCCGCTCTTTACCTCGCCGTCCCTTTGTACTTTGGGGCCCTGTACAGTTCTTCCAATCCAATAACTTAACTGCTGCCTCTGATCAGTCCTCCTGGATTCTCAAATGCAAGAGCGAGTCGGAACAAACTCTGCAGCCTGACCTGGTGAAAGGCAGAATGTCTAAATGGACATTACTCACAGAAAGCTGTTTCATCTGGTTTGTACTGTTATTTCAGACAGTCAGATGATTTCTGCTCAAGTAAAGACGACACCACAGTGTGCCACCGGACAGGCTGCCCGCGCTTGTTCAGAGCTGTGTGAAAGTCACTGATTTGGCAAACAGTCTCTCTGGCTTCAGTCACGTTCGTTCTCATCTTCTGAGTTTTACGCAGAATTTCGTTTTCAGACTGAACTTAAAGATCTTAAACTAAAACTCTCCTGAACAAATGTGAGAGGGGACCAAATGTGAGAGAGGGAAGAGAGGTGAGGTGAGTCTTAGGCAGCCTATTTCTCTGACAAATACTTGTCACTCATCGGAAAGTTCCACTGAATTTAACAGGAATTTAAACCCCCATTTTCCTCCCAAGGTTCTGACACAGTTATTTGCAGCAGCCCTTGACAAGAAGTAAGGGATGTAGACACGTTTGTCCTGGTTATCCTGTGGATAATATCTGGCCCTTGGCACTCCAAGCCGTATCCTGGAGAAATCTCTCTTCCCAGTCCTATTTTGGGGAACTGGGCTCCCTGACAACGGTCTGAACTGCCCGTAAGCTGGTTGGTTGTCTAACGCAGATGGTCTGAATGTGACTTTCGGGTCTAATTCTCTGTGTTCTGCTAGCAAGGGGGGAACATGGCATAGGGAAAATCTGAACTGCATTCTCTTCTGGTTGGCAGGGCAGAAAACTAAAAGCTCTTATTTCAACACCAAGAGTCCCATTCAAGCCTTCTCATAATAGTGAAGATTATTTAAGTCTTAAAACTACTATCAAGGACAAAAAAATGGCAAATAAAAGCAGTCAGAATCAATTTTCTAAAGTATTAAGATTAATAAGGTAGACATTTTGTGTTGCTTGAGGTCCCCAAATTAAGAATAATTAACTTTTCAGGTGGAAATTTTCATTTGCTGAATTGCTCATTTGCGCAAAATTAGATCCCTTTGTAATTCTCTCCAAGTTCGTGGCCCAGATCTGTGATATTAGCGATTTTAAGCATGTGTGCATCTATTTTAAATTGTATTTCACAAACAGTATTTAATGAATAGTTCCAACAGTTATTCACTGCTACATGAGGTCAAAGAGCAAATTTACAATTATGTTCAGTCAGAACTTGCATACTTCTTTGTAAAGTTGTAAATAAAAAATAGAACTTGTATGAGGACTGTATTCTCTTGAAATGGCTCTTGCAGTTTAGGAGTTTTTTAAAAGAATCTTTTGACTTTCAAGGATAAAGTAAAGAAAAGATTTCTTTCTCAATTTCATTTACCACAAAAAATCCTTGCTAGCTGTTGCGTCTCACACAGAGATCAACATTATGTCACAAACACCGTGTCGAAAGCTGCACGTTTAGCAGCCACTTCTGAATATAATATCCAGCTAATGATTTAGTAATCTGTTTCCCGTAATTTTGTTGATCCTATAGTATAACAAAACACTTATTTATAGCGGATATATAAAATGTACTATTTTGGCTGAAGTACCTGAGCAGAGCCATCTTTCAGCATTTCCTCCAGGCTTCAGGTTTCATCACTCGCTATTAGTGTGGACTAATTAGCCTTTCCCAACAGAACGCTGGTGCTAGAATATGAATGAAGTCCCGCAGCATTCCCTTTCAAGTGTGGGATCACTGGGTTAATCTCTACATGAAACAGTTTGGTTACCGAATGGAAGAGCTGCCATGTGGGCTAAAGCTGGCAAAGTCAATATATTTTAAGAGATTTAGCAAGACACTCTTCAGAAGTAGCTTCACAAAGAACTGTGTGGTCTGCAATAATTTAATAAATCTGAATTACTTTTATATCTAATTGGAGTGCAGCTTTAATTTCCATCCTTTCCATTTGCTGGATAACAAAGCCCTAGAGTAATGGAGCATCAATCCTTCTCGGCTGTCGCCCGCAGGGCTGGCGGAGCAGCGAGGGTGCTCCTTCAAGGCTTTTCCTCATATGTTCCAGCTACTACAGAAACGTTAAATGAACCCCAAGTTATTAACCCGTGGTTTCGTTGTCTTGTCGCTGACAGAGAGCAGCAGCCTCACGCCGGGGGCTGTACACAATGGCTGCACAGGGGCTTGAGTCCGGCGTCAGTAGGACCCAGCTTTTGTTCGGGAGCTGAAGTTAACACGAGGAGGAGCCCTAAATCCCCTCCCCGCCACCCTTTGGGGGTTCAGCCGAGGCTGCAGACTGGGCTTCCCCGGTCTGCTTACTGTCCTTCGCATGTTTGTTCACCGTTAAAATGTCGGGCATCCTACAAAGTGCTGGCAACCGAACGATTCCCACAAATGCCACGTGGCGAGTTCCCTAGTGCTGCGATTCTCGCGTGAGGGGCTTGGCTTTGCTGTGCCAGCCCGGCAAAGGGGCTCGCGTCGCTGTGCGGGGCACCTGGGCAGCGGTGGCGAGGGAAAACACGCGGCAATTGCACGAGCGTTGTCCTCGGGGAGAGCGGTGCTGACCCAGCGCTAGATGCGTGACTCGCGCGGGAGTGACGGCTGGCTCCAGCTGAAAGCAGAGGGAATGGGATCTTCGTGTCAGCAAGGAGGTGGGTATTTCTTGGCGGACGAGTATTCCCAGCAGCAGCTTGCTAGATACTGTTTCTCAGAAATGAACAGAACAGGCATTTTTATGTTTATTTTATCATGAAATGGTTATTGGCCTACCCAGCCGTACACACCCCTTGTTACCAGAAGGAGAAAACTGTAAAGCGATTGCTTCACTTTAAGTAAATTTTCTTTGCTCTTATGCTTGTCGGCTCTGAAATAATAGTTCAACAGCAGTGACTAAAGCGGGTCAAACTTGTTTTTCCTGATTTCCAAGTAAATTTAACAAAGTGGATTCAAACATCTAACTCAAACAGTACTTAGTTTACCTTCCACTTAGAAAGGGCCATGAAAGCAGCAGCACGGTTAGAGAGAAAAGGAAAAGCTTGTGGAAAATATGAAAAAGAAGTGGGGGTGGAGGACAAGGAGTCTTTTTGTACCTGCCTATTTTTCCATAGCAGGCTGAGAGCAACCAGTAGCCATCAGTTAAGTAGCCTAGGGACCAATTTTTAGCCAGAACGCACCTTTCTGCCTGTAGGTGATATTTAGTATTCAAGATATCAAATGTCTTTTTTTTTTTTTCTTTTTCTTTTTCTTTTTTTTTTTTTTTTATCTCAATACAGACTGAAAATAAACGTTAGCTGCAAGGGGAAAGTTGCCAAAAAGTAGTAAGTCTTGCTATGTTCTAGCACCAAATTTTCACCTGCCCATGTCCCGCCTGCTGTCTCACATCTCCTGTCGTTACCGTTGCTGTTGCGGGGGGCTTCCATGAAAGCACCCACTTTCCTTTGCAGAAGGGGACAGACGAGAATTTCTAATGGAGCGTCAGACACATCCTCTGTGCTGCAGCGGGCAAAAGTGAGCAGAAGGACGAGCCTTTGGCACCTGCGGCTGCAAGAGGATAGGGAGGGGGTACGTCCTTGTGCTCAAGAGCCGCAGAGCAGTCTTTCCAAATGACTCCTCTCCCCCACTCCCTCCTCTTTGCTCCACCCTGGTGCAAGCCAGGAGCAGCCTGCTGGTGAGGAAGTAATGCGCATCTACGAGGGTGGCTGTGGTAGGCTACGCCAAAAGCCTGACAGGATTTGCATAGCCAAGATACACAATTCCTACAGGTTTTAACTTTATTTATTTATCTGTTATAGAGTAACAAAGACACCAAAAATGTCCTGAGATGGTTTTTTGAGTGTTGCCTCCTGTTAGGGCTAATTTCACTGCACCTGAAACATTGCGATCAATTTTTTTGAATAATTTTTTTTTCACTGAATATTTTCTGTAGAACTGTTGTGACTTTGTTCTTTCCTTGTATGTTTTTCTCTAGCATGGAATGAAAACTTCTTACCACATGGAGCAGGTGTACAGGAACAATTAGTCTCCCTTTTCAGTATGCAACGTAGTTTAGTGCTTAGATTACATATTCTGTAATTGCGTATGTCTGTATACAGCTAAATATGTACTTCTCGGTAGAGATTAACCTCCTATTGACATACAATACTGTAAGTCTACAGTGTTTGCATAAAGTTTAGCTAAATTGTTAAGATTCTAAAAACTGGTGATTTAGAAAATGTCATGTTTTTCAAAACCATGCTAAGTGTGCAGAGAGGGGACCATGAGGTCAGCTGGAGCGCTGCTCCTCTTGGCTTCTGCGGATGCTTTGGAGTGCAGCGAAGCAGGGTGATGGTACCGCTTTGTAGCGCTACTGCCGCCGCTGCTGTTGCTCTTCCACCATCTCTAATCAATGTATTTGGAAAATCGACAGACCCCTGCTGAGCAGAGTTTTAGCCCTACTAGATCTTGCAAAATAGTAGCGGCGTTAGATGAAGTCTTTTACATTTTGTCTTCAGTTTCTTGACTGTTCTGAAAGCAGTCTGCTGGTTTTAAATTTGAGCTGATGGCTGAAACTGTACAGCTGAAGGGACACAAGACGTACGACAGGTTTGAGGCTTGCAATAGGTCTGTTCAACGTCCTACGCTAAATGACTGAACACCAGCCAGCAGTGAAATCATCGCAGGGCCAGGTCTAGCGAGCCGGCAAAGCGGCGTTCCTTGCGACACTAAGAGATGGGAGGGTTTTGGTAGGAAATATTATTGTACTATCAATCTGCAGATGTTACTGCAATAGACCTGGTGCCTGTTCTTTGGGGATTTAAATAGGAGGATTTAATTGTTCCACTTTAATTCATGTCATGCTTCAGCCTAACTTATAGAATTTGGAGAGAATAAGAATGGATGAATCAAGTTTTATTATCTTCTTCTGCCATTGCCGGGTTTCCTATGATGGAAATTTTTTCCTGCTGTCAAGGGCCTCAGATCTAAACTTGATTTTTAACATTTCCATTGGATGAAAATGCAATTGACAGAGGGAAAATACTATTTGAAGGAATGGAAAAAAAGACTTTGGGGAAAAAAAAAAGTAATGCTGTAAGCGGAGGAAAAAGCAGCAAAGCTCTAGTGGGACCACTTGTTAAAGATAATGCTGTCACACGTTGAAAGGAAATTATTAAAAAAATAATCTTCAAACATATAATTTCCAAGTACTGAATTTACCCAAGGGCATAAAATGAGAGGAGCTTTGAAACTTTTACCTCCCTTGGTAGAGTAACTTCATCAGATATTTACCATTTTTAATCTTTAGAACTATATTTTTAATTTTTGTAAAGTACCATGAGAACCACACGCAGAGCCACATTATTTCTCACTTTTCCTATAATTTTTATCACAAGTCACTGTTACAATGAGACTGAAAGAAATAATGGAAAAACACTGTCCGCACACCGTACCATATGCTGTTTGTGGAAAGTGATTTATGAATAATGGTGTAGCACGAAAAGGAAATGAGTGAATTCTGGCTGCAAATAGCAGGCATTTGCTGTTGTACAAAGGAGGAGAAAATACTTCTGAGGTCTCCAAAATCTCTTCTCTGAAGTTCTGGCGCTCTGGCAGGCTGATGAGCCAGAAAAGGATCAAACTGCAGGCACTGCAGAGGAGATAGTCTTGTGCCCGGCCCCTTTGATGATGTGTTGAGAGAATCGTTCAGCTAAAGATCGGAAACATGTCATGTAACAGCTAAATTCTCCAGACTTCATGGGGGCTCCGTCAGCCTATTCAAGCAGTGCATCTGGTTGCAACTGGTCTTTTCTGACTCTTCAGGTACGCGTTCCCTTCCTTCCAGGTTTAGAGTCTGTGTTTAGGACCAGATAAATTTCATGCACAGAGGAGAATAAAGAGACCCTTCAAATGTCTTACGCTGCTTAAGGCCTTATTTAGGCCTTATGCTTTGCAGACCACAATGCCATTTTCTCCAGAGAGATTCAATTAACTAATGACATCATTAGCCATTGCCTCTGTCTCACACTGATGCTACAAAATCAGTTGTAAGATCCAGACGATCAGTTGTGCATAGAGAAATGTATAATACACAAAGCAATGCTAACTCCCAGTGTTGGGGAAAAACCAACCAACCAAACGTGTGGTTGACTTTTTTCTGAAAAAAAAAAGCTCCTTCCAATGAATATTCAGAGAGTTCTGTTAAAAACAAAATTACAAAATAACAGATTAACTTCTCATCACAGGAAGAAGTCACTAGAGCCTTGTAGTACAGAAATAGTAGTATGGACGCAATCCATCAGCCTGACATATCTGCTCATCTAGAACAGCTGGGTGATCCTGTGAGTCTATAGCTGCATAGTTAGGCGGGTGTGACACACACCGTGGGCTGGAGCCTCTGCAGGTGTGACAAAACCCAGAAGGAAGTCATTGCATGCACAGGTAAAATGCAGATGACTCCTTGCTTCGTGGAGCTGAATCGTCTGGAAAAACACAGTGTGTCAGGAGAGAGGAGAGGACAAAGAAACAGGAAAGTGATTACATTTGCTACAGTGTGTGCCATTTATGATGTAATATAAATATCAAATTCTTATTTTTTAAAGAACATCTAATATTGACGTGCTCTTTGGCTATCAGTCTGAGCAGGCACCTTTCATCTGACTTTTGGTATATTTTGACTGATACTTAAACTTTCCGGTTTGTAGTGAGAAAAACTATAGCACAATGACTTTACGGAGACTGTAAAATATGTATTTTTTTCTTTCTTTTGAACGACTGCTCATCATTAAAGCTCTTCTTAGGGCTTTATACAGCAGAGAGCTCAGGACATGAAACATGAGGTTTTAAGATGACATTGCTGTGCTGTAGAAAGTCTTTATAAAAGTGCAGGTGTAAGAAAAGTTTGATCTGTGATTACCTTAACCAGTCACATTTGTCTGCTAGCTTTAAAGCTTCTTTTAATCACAGGTCATAGAGTCTTTGATGTGCATGGCTACCTTTCATCCCTTTTCCGAAATCCTCTTCTTTGCCTTCCTTACATGCCAAAGCCATAAATCTCAGTGATGCTAAAATCCATACATCAGACGTTTTCATTTGTGTACTCAGAAATAGTTTTACAATTTCAACTTTAAATTATTTCATTTCAATTCTAGTCTTGGAATGACAGTGACCGAAGCCTGGCTTTTAACCTTTGCCTTTAAAAATTTTTCCTGTATATTCCTAAGGTTGGGTTTTATTGCTCATTGGGTGATTTTGGTTCATCTGCTCATTACGCTTCCAAAAGAGCTAGCAAAACTTTTTAATGACTCATTAATTAAATACTAATATCTTTCAAAACTTTATGAAGGACCTGCAGGTGGACTAAATTCTGCCGTGTGGACTAGCGTGCTGTGGACATGTCTGCTGTACTGCTGATGCCTTCTCCTCTTCTTGTCGAGTTTCCATCAATCATAGCTGACACTCCTAATTTCATGCATATTGCTCTGGTTTCACTGGGATTGCTTTTAGAGTAAAATAGCATAAGGCAGATGTAGCATAAGGCAGATGTGATCTCATCTCCCCGTCTCAGGATACGTCCAGGCAGCAAACGGAGCGCGCTCGCAATGAATCAGCGTTAGGGGACTCGAAGGCTGTGCCAGAACCCTGCTGGGGCCTGGGATCGGAGCAGCGGCTGGATTTGATCCTTGGAGCGGGTGGCAGAACCGGCAACAGGCTAGATAGGCAGCAGATATACAGAAAGCCATACTGCTATCTCTCTTACACCTATTTCTTTAATCTGAATTTGCCCTTCATTGTAAGACGTGGACCTGCTGAGGGACTGTTAGAGCTTTTTAAAAACCTGAGCCCTCCGCCTGCCAGTCCACATCATTTGCACTTTAATCCCCACATTGTAATCATCCCTAACAACAGGATCCTTGGAAAGTAACTATCTATTAAGCGGTTATTGCAACAGAGAGGAAGTAACGCATTTCGTTACAAGTATTAAATCTTGGGCCTAAATTTGGAAAATGTACCTGCTCTGCAGAGGTCGGGTTCAGGCAGTCAGACGTGCTTGCCATCAGGGGTAAACCCGTGGGAATTAGAGAAACAATGGGTGGCTCTGAGCTTTTTCATTTCCTTTTTTCTACCCAGTTGACAGCAAAATCCTACAATAATAGAGTGAGCTACAATGGCATCTAATGATTTTCTGAGAAGCAGGGAATATACTTCAGCAGGGAACCAGAAGCCACGTCATACTGATGTGCTAAAGTTTAAAACGCAAAACCTCAGCGGTTGGTGACTAAGACACGCTGAGGCAGAAACAAGTAGCCCTGCACTTATTCACCAACTCATATTTTACTGAAATTTGTAACATAGTAATTTCAAAACACTGAATAACCACGCAGAAATGTGGAGAGGTTTATGCCAATTTTAATTCAAATGAGGATTACAGCCTGCAGAAAGTTATTTCTTGGACACCATGTCGGACATCTTTGGCTATTCGATTTAAGCAAGTTTCCTAGGCTGTTCTTTTCAGTAATTTTAAGTGAAAAAGACTTATTTAGTCTTTTTGAAACAAAACTTTGAACAAAATGTATTATTTCACGTGCCCAGTTGCCAACGCAGCCCCGGTGGGAGAGCGCGGCAGCAGCGGCAGCCTTGCGGCGAGCTGCGCATCCCGGGACAGGCACCGTGAGCCGGGCTCAGGCTGCGCCCCCGGCTCCGCCAGCTGCGGCTCCCGCTTGGCAGTCAGGTAGAGGGGCTCGCTCCTGACGGCGTGGGCTGGTCCCCACAAGTCACCCAGCCAGGGGAGGAGTCACTTGCTTAAACCTCAGGGCCAGCACCTTGCCAGATGGCTTCGGTACCCGGGTTACCTGCGGAGGGCTGGCAAATACAACACAGGACACAGAGGATGCTGCTTCCCTCGGGGGAGGGAGCGAGAGGCAGGAGGTCTCATCTACAGCATCCAAAATGATGCCACACGCTCGTGTTTTGGCAGCCAGGACATGTATCTGGTTGTCAGAGGCAACTAGATAATACCGTCTAGAGCAGAAAAAGAAAAGCATGCTTTGGACAGTACTACTTAGTTTAGGTCACCTGTTATAAGCCCGGGATTAATTCTATTGTTTTCTGCTAGAAAGAGGCCAGAGCCAAAATATTTACCAATGATCTCATATATTTACTTCTTCCTTACAGAAGGGGGAAAAAAAAAAAAAAAAAATCATCTTTCCTGCCTAGCTATTTATATACGTTTGGAAAATGTCACATTCCCCCAGTGCATTCCTCAATTTATTCACACCAAAGTTCTCCATCTGTAGAACAAAACCATTACGCAGAGATACATTCCTCCGAGTAGAAGACAGACATGTTTGAACGTATACTGTAAGGGTGGAGTGGGGGTTTTGCCGCCTTTCTTCTACCTCCTGGGCTTCAATAAAGCACAAAGCTACTAAAAAGATGTGCTCTCCATGCAAAAAATGTTTGCTGTTTTATTAGAACGGAATGATATGTTGAATGATTAAACTATATTTATGCATGTTCTGATACATACAGGTGTAAAAATAACCACGAGTACAGACATTTTTACATGTAAAAGTTTAGGGTGGTTTTTCTTATGCTTTGGCGGTTGCCAAATAGAAGTTTTAAGTGTTCTAAGACACCAGTCTACAGCAAGAGCTTGGTCTCTTAAAACAGGTGGGTTTGTACCTGCTATTATAAATATTATTACCCTTTGTATAATTATCTGACTTAGCAAGTTTGGGATGCGGGAATGGCAGTTACATTTAATGCTGAAAAAAACCTTGTTGTGATATTTTTTTTTTTTTCATTTATTTGGTTGCTCTGTGAAATGTATCTTCTTTCCTACTTCTCAAGCTTTGAGCAAAAAGTCTGGGAAGTCTGTGGAACATTAGGTACATAAGACTGCCACGTTGACTATAATTCTTAATATTTTAATATTCTTATGGGTATTGAATCATTTTGATGTGCATGAATTTGCATGCATAACTCCTTATACATGATGCTGATAATATACCTCTAAGTTTTAGTGACAGATGGATTAATCCAATTTGAATGATGATGTGCTAATTTGAATAAAATGACAGGTGTACTTCATGCATGATGCAGAAAGGGCATGTTATATTTGTTGCTAGAGAGGAAACAGTCATATAGTACCTCAAATACATTTCTTATACAAGAATATACTTGTATTCTTGTATAAGAAATATATAGCTAGCCCACAGGGAGTAGCTGAGATACTTACCTGGCATGTGGGAGACCTGTGAAGAAAGGGAATTGATATTTCTATTTCTTTTTCTTTTTTTTTGGTTTCTTTTTTTTTGTTTTTTCTTCTTCCCATAGATTTTTCTATGGGAAATCTACTTTTCAGGTTTTCATGAATAGTAGCTCAGCTTCTTAAATGGTTAGTACATTGGCGTCCCATTGCAAAGATGTGAATTACAATCCTGTTTCTGTTGACAAGTGGAAATTATATGCTGATGATATCAGCCTTTCTTTTCTTTGGTCATCTATGGAAATCAAATTTGTTATACCTGCTGGTACACGCAAGTGATTACAACACAAGTGTGGGATGAAGTGTATTTTCTGAGCTGTATGGAACATTGTGCCTCTGCTTACAGCCTAGTGTTTGTTAACTTTGCTGATCACGGAAACATTTGTTCGTGGGGGAAAAAATGAAAAGCCAGTGCTCTTCAACTGAATTGGAATAGTGAAGCTGGCAGGATCAGACATTTTCCTCTCAGCAAGGATGATGCTCTAGGCTGAACTGGAAAGGGGGAAGGTTAATGGTTGGAAACAAAAGGAAATGTAGCAGTCGATTTGGTTTGATTTGTGTTACATGTTTGTTTGGTTCTCAGAAGTTGTTCTGTTCACTTTGAGTGATTTTGTGCAGACATAGAAAGGCCATTTGATATATGGGCCTGACGGGTCCAAAGGGAGGACAGAGGAGTAATGTTTCCTGAGAGCGTATTTCCCAGTCGTCCTGGTTGTGGCAGGGATAGAGTTAGTTTTCTTCCTAGTAGCCGGTGTGGTGCTGTGTTTGGGATTCAGGATGAGAATCGTGTCGTTAATGCACTGACGTTTCAGTTGTTGCCAAGCAGCCATGGACTTTTCAGCGTCTCACACTGCCCTGCCAACGAGGACATGGGGGTACCCAAGCAGCTGGGAGGGGACACGGCCAGGACAGCTGACCCCGACTGGCCAAAGGGATATTCCATACCATACGACGTCATGCTCCGTCTATAACTGGGGGGGAGTTGGCCAGGGGGTGCTGCAGCTCAGGAACGAGCTGGGCTTTGGTCAGTGTGTGGTGAGCAACTGTGCCGTGCAGCGCTTGTTTTGTATCTTCTAGTATTCTTACTGTTGGTATTTATTCCCTTCGTTTTCTTTCCTATGAAACTATTTTTACATCAACCCATGAGTTTTACTTTTTCCTGAGTCTCTCCCCCATCCCACCGAGGGGGGTGCGCGTGGGCGAGGGAGCGGCTGTGTGGGGGTTTGGGGTGCCTGCGGGGTCACGCCTGAGCCGGAGGGGTGCTCCTGCCCCCGCCGACGTGAGAGCCGAGAGCTGCGGGGGCTGCCCAGTGCAGCTGACCTGCCCTTCACAAAGTCGGAGAGGAGGAACGCCTTTTATTCGTACTTACAGCAGGCAACGGTATCATTTTAATTGTGATTACTTTGAGCATAAACAGCTAATTTCAAAATTAATAAGTTCCTATGATCATCCTTACAACTTTTGAAAATCTTGGAACTAAATGAAAGACGCTCAGCACATTAATGTAATATTTTCTGGCAGCCAGTATTATCACTTACTCAGCAAATTGTTTTGATCAGGATATGTAATCTATGTAAATAAACATGATTTGAGGAAAATACAAATATTCAAATTGGTGATAATCTTAACCTAAATAATTATTGTGTCAGGTTTTGAGTAACTATAGTGGGAAGTGTCAGTAAAACTAAGCATCTACATAGAACCCAGCAGATGTTCATACCAACCACACCAATTTTCCTAGGATTTATCTTTTTATTGCCCTTTTGTTTAAACATTAGACATATTGTTTGATATGTTGTGCAATTAAGATAAAAAGGAAAACAAATACTCAATATTCAGGTAACATATGAACGTTGCCCTTTATTCTATTGAGTAGAGAATTAATTTTATATTAGTAATATGCACGTCTCATTTCTCAGGATCCAGTATGAAGCTTCTCTAAATAGCCTGATCTAAAACAGAAAAACCAAGCCTAGCATAACTTCTGAAGTAATTTCACATTATTCTCAAATTACCCATAACCTTCTAATCCCTGTTTTATGACTGCTGTGCACAATTACTGTTGTAGCTGTGAAGTCTATTTTCTTCCTTCATTTCAATTCCACAATAAAAAAATTACAATTATGTGATTAATCAAGATACATTGGTCAATCTATTTTATTGTTATATCTTGCTTTATTGGCAGCTTTAAAAGTGTTTTTAAGCATTCGATTAAGTTATCCGACCAGAGCGTCTCTGCTGGTAGGGTTTCAGCATCAGCGCGGTGTCAACACCTGGTCAAGCATTACGGCTTTGTTCTTTGAACTAACAGAACTGCAACGGAAATTTATTTTCCTTTAACTGCCAAGTGCACGGAGAAGGGCTGAAATTATTAACCAAATGGCTTAAGTAGAAGTTAACTCACCTACAAAGTGATTTGGGTTCTTCTCAGATCTTTCAGATTTCAATACAAACAATTTTCTCTTGCACTTGAAAGCAAGGCTGGCTGGTAGATTATGACATGGTCAGATGCCTGAAGGAACAGTAATTATCCCTCCAGCATTGTATTGCACGGGCTGGTTGCCAACGCGATAGCAGACAAAGAAATCTGTTCTCATTATATTTTTGTCACTACAATTTGAAAAGCTCATTTCTCGCGCTTCTCTGCGTAAAATCATCGAGTATTTTAAAATGTTAATAGGCCTTAAAGGGGATGATTTGATGTACTCTTTCAGTGATGTCTTTGAAAATTAACTGCTGCAGGGTTCTGTAGATCACTTGTATCATTCACTTTGGTAGGTGCCTTATAGCAAGCATACTACTTCTAATATTACTTTATTTCTTCATACTGTTACAGCCATTTTTTCTGATATTGACCTAAATCTGCATCCTTGCCAGGCGGTGAAAATTCCTTTCTGCTCCCTCTTTGTCTCCTTCACTAGAGATCTTAGAATTTGCGTTTAGTAAATTTGCACATTGCTCTTTTATTCCCTTGATATTTGAGGACTTGATCACCTTTCGGATAGAGAAGGAATAAGCAAATTCTACGAATGTATTTGCTATTCTACCAGATAGGCTCTTACGAACATCTGATCTTCTGTGCTTTCCCCACGTGGACAGGATTCTAAGCAAGCAGGTCAGATTCCCTGTCTGTGGTGTCTGGTGCTAAGATAGACTTGTGTTTTCTGTCAAGGAAAATACTATACACTGATGCTGTTATGTATACGAATATCAAACCCTCATCAGCTATCTCTTCTGTTGCAAAGTGTTTTTCAAGGAAAGTACAAAAGTCACTGCAAATCATGACATAAAGGCTTTTGATTTTTTCCTGCTATTATGTCTCTGGCAGAGTGTCTTTGCTGCCTACCTACTTTGCATGCACGCTTTTGGGCATACACTATCACATGAAGCGTTAACATTTGGTAGAGTCTTGTAAATTTAATCTGGTTTTCACGTGGGATGTGGAAATCAATAGGAAAATATATCTGTGTTTACCTAAAATGTTTTAGCATCAAATAACAAAGGTCTATTGATATGGCAAATGCAGGACAAATTCAATAAGAAATGCAAAAGGGTAACATAAGGATTTGAAAACATTCTCATGTTGCACAATGTCGCGTTAAATCATATTTCGTAATGAGAGAATAATGCAATGGTAACTGCAGATGATGTCCCCCAGGGAGGGTGATTTGGGAACAAGTATTGGCAAGACTCTTGTCGATACTATTCTGTCCTACTGCCAGTTCCGAGAAGAAAATATAAGCCAGGCTAAGATGTATGCATGATTGTTATTTGATCGACGAATCTTTTTCTGGAAATCAGATATAACTGTTATTCTATTACATGCTACCAAACTTACAGTTGTTTCATTTCTGGATTTGATAGAATTGTTGTAGAAAATTACAGATTGACATGTTGCTTCATTTCCTCTGTCCATAAGAATGACTGAAGTTATTGTTTACATGCATCCTAAGGATGCACAGATGTGAAAGGTGAAGATAAGCAGTACAACAGGGGTAAATGAGAACTTAATTTCATCACATGCTATTTTTCTGATTTAAAAAGTAGAAAAATAAAAAAATAATAATAATTACATCTTCCTCTGTAAAATGTCTTTAAACTTTTTCTTCTCCCCGCCACTTCCATTAACTTATTGAGTATCAGATTTGAACTTTGCCAATGCCTCAATCTTCCTTCTTCAGACTTCACATGTTTTCTTGTATGTGTCTGTTCAGATACACGCTTAGGCAGAGAAGGGTCATGAAACTGAAACTCCTTCATAAAGTTAAATTAAATTATTTTGTGAAAATGCTTGGAATTACGGTCCACTTGGATCCAAGCTGGGAACAAGACTATATATTATTGGCAGCACCCTTTTGCTCTTTTTATTTATTTTGCTTTATTTAGTCTTTTGTTCCATTTATTTGTGTTTGGTTATACCGAACTGTGCCATTAAAAGAGAAAATGAGTTTCACTATTGAGCAGCTACATTTCTAACAGTCAGTACTACAGCAACAATAATGAGAATCCCATATATTATGTAACACCTTTGATTTCACATGTTCCCAAAATACTTTAGTAACTTAAACTTTAGATTGGGATTAGTTCAGCTTTTCCTGAATAAAGCTTCCACTAGGATTGAATAAATAATATTCTTACTTGTATAAGACAAAAAAGGAAAGCATATCTTATTCAGATGGGAACTGAAGGGGAATTTAGGGAAGAAGGGGAATTTATTTCCTCATTTAAAATTCAAGTATGACACTGCTCTCACTGCACATATTCTGAGAACGCCACAGACAATTTTTAATGATCATGGAAGTGCACACTTTCATGTGATGTCTTTTCCACCAACGGAGCCTTTCTGCTGCACAGAACACCTCTCCCAGCCATGGGGCACCCAGCTGCTTGGCTCCTGGGAGCAGAGAGGACTGCAGTCCTCCTGGCTGAGACGCAGTATCTTCTGCTTCTCTTCAGTCTTACAAATGAGCGATATAAAAAAATCTGGGTACAGGTTGAGCATCAACTTAAAAATACAGATATGCAAATTGATATGCATTGGGCTGAGAAGCGTAATAGCAGCAAAAAGGCAATGTCCTACAAAAAGTGCTAATCCTTAAGTATATAGAGGAGATGCCAATCTAAAATTAAGCTGAATTATAAAAGAATATCAAGCCTTTCTAAAGCTTTAAATAGATTATTTTTCAATTTCTGACTCTTTCAGAACTGGAGACTGTACAACAGCCAGATCCCCAGCTTGACCTGCTATTATTTCCTTAGGAGCCTTTTATTTGAACACAGCATCCTTCAATCATTCAACAGAAGACCTTGAACTCTGCTTCTACTCATAGCAGAGGTTATGCTGAGAATACTTTTAATAACACTTCTTTTCTTCTAGGGATGCTTCTAGAATATATATGCTACTAGTTTCCTTGGAGACTGACATGCAGTCAGCACAATGGCTCTACAGCACCTGTAAATCAAACTTCAAAAGAAGACACTGTCCTTGTTAGTGGAAATGGTATGCATGATGGTGAAAGAAGAGTGTTTTGCTTTCTACATGTCTTCCAGAGAATGAGAGAGCAGTAGTCCCACACGGAGACTGGCGGTCTAGGGACTGTGAGATTGTGTGGGATGGGGAAGGCTGGGCAGCCTGGCTGGGCAGCAGAGTTCAGGCTGCCTGGAGATTTTATCAGACTGGAGCACAGGGCTGCATGTAATTTGAAGACAGTAAGGCCTTGTTTTGCAAATGGTGGATGCAGTCGTTACAGAGATAACAGTATAGTATCGCTAACAGTTTATATATGAAAAGATATTTTAGTAATTCTAATCAACTCGAGCACACCTTTAGCAACTGCTTCCACGTTATCATAGATCTTGTAAGCTTCAGATATCCTTTTCATTTATCATTTCTGCATGCAGAGATGAGTTTGGATCTGTTTTCTACAATTCCAACTTTCTCCTTTGTCCTTTACAGCGTGGTTAAGGGATATAACCTGATGGTTTCCTATTCCTTTCCCTTATGTCGATGTTTTAAAATGTTATTAGTTTTGGCAGTTAGTTAGAAATTTGGTCAACATTTAGCCTCCCAGATTTGCTCTCACACAGAAACAAAATTAAAGGATATATTTGCTTTTAGATTAGCTACAGAGTCAAAAAAGGGCTGAAAATAAATAATCATCGGAGCCTCAACTTGGGAACAGGTGATGGCCTACAAGTGAGGGGAAAAAGGCTTCGCATTGGGACAGACACATGGGAATTCAGTCCAACAACACTTGGTTAAATAACAATAATATATATAATCCTTCTTATTCCCACTTTAGAACCAGTGCTGTTCCTGCCAATGTCAACATCCAAATTTCCTGTGACTTCACTTTTAGGGACAAGTTCTCTTGAGTAAATCCACAGCTAAAAATTGCCAGCTGGAGATACAAACAATTTAACAAACATATCAAATGCCCTTCACAGTCTGTGCAAATTTTAAGACTGTGATGCTCAAATGTTTGATTAGATAGTGCCGTGGGCTACTCATCGGCTGAGCCTGTTGACTGAGGAGATCCTTTTGATTGCTTACCCCTTGCTTTGTAAGGGAGGTGGGCACAGGAACCCCCACAGTGAGAATAAATGGTTATTCCAGCTTATCATGGCATTTCCAAGGGAAAATAGAGTAACGCAGTCACCTACGGTGTGATTTTATAATCCATAGCTTCAGAATCTGGTATATTGACATCTACAACAATGAGCAAAGCTGCAGTTGAATGAGACTTGATCAGATCTTGTGTGTAGCCATATGTGGAGTGATCACTAGAGGTGGCTTATTGAGACCAAAGCAGTATTGAGGGGACTTCTAGGGTGAATATGCAAAGAATCTGTTCCATAAGCAACTTGACCTGCAACCTTAGATGTTCGCAAGCACCAGGGGAGCTTGGTGTGCTGACTCTGAGACAAGCAGCACGGAGGGTGGAGCGGAGTGGAGACAACGCAGCCAGGCTCTGGGACAACACTGTAAGGATGGGAACTTGATGGTACCAATGGTACCGTGACAAACTGACAAACTGCATAGCTGTTACCCTGAGCCAGTCCTGAGCCAGCAGTATTCCATTTTCTGTTGAAATCATGTCCTTTGGTTGAACCTTGCTCAACAAGGTTATAATAAGCTCATTATAATATCAAAACACACCTCCATCCCAAAGGCTACCCGTCTCCAAGGTGCGACTACCCCTCACTGAACATGCGCTCTGAGTTTCTTTAAGTCTATAACTTTAAAAGCAAAGCAAGAAGTTTTTACACCAATCATAACAAAGGTATGTATGACTAGAGTCACTCAAGCTCCACCTGAAAGTAAAAATATAGTATAAAAAAGGCTTAAGAGAGAGGGATGTTAGGGAAGATACCATTGCAGACAAGTTGGGAGGACACTGCAGGCTTCTGGAATCAGTCGACGGGTTGTGAACCTCTCTTCCCCCCAACTCTACTGGGTGAGATCGGCTATACTGAGTGCTTCCCTGGGAAAACTTAGAAAATCTCCATAGAGTTGTTTCATAATTTAAAATATTTGCAGTCGGCTGTATTATTGATATTCTTGGTACTTGCACGTGCTTTGCAGTGTGTTTATGACCGGCAATCCAAAAGAACCTGTACTTCTGCAATCGCTTCAATAAACCGCACTGTTCATTAATCTAGCTGTGAGAGTTCTCATTGGATGTGACCAAACTCCTTAAGAATGGCCATGCTAGACTATTGAACGCGACTGGACTGAGGGTGCCTCGCACTACTGATGCATCCGTAATCATGATTGTTCAATATCTTGAACGCGACCAGACCTATAGTGCCAGATTGGGTATCACGCAGGATCCAAGCCCAGCTACCCCCAGTCCCTCTGATATCTAAGGACAAGCTGGAATGCAAGGGGGTTTATTTTCTGCCAAACCTCTTTACCCTTTAACGTGACACTGTAGGGCAGTCCTAATTCTTCTGGTGTTTCCTGCAGCCTTCCATGTACCAGTACTTCGATGGTGTTAGGACGTGGCCATCTTTCCTTCTCTGCTCTCCTATGTCTATCAGCCACTCCTTAAAGGCTTCTAGGAGTTACGCAGAACGAATTAGTTTCATCCAGTAAGAGGCTTTATCATGGCTGCATGATAAAGTTGCATTATCTGCAAAGTGAGTGAATCCTCACTTTGCATTTCCTCCCATTTTTCAAAATGCCTCAGTCTAGTTCATGTTATCACTGAGTGGGGGCAGGTATCAGATCTTTTGTTAGCAGGTCACCTTTGTCTCAATTCCTAGCCTAGCAACTGTCCGGCCAGACTGTTTTGGCCTATAACACTACCCAAACGGCAGTGCCTGCCATGAATTACGTGAAGTACATTGTAATTTGTAACGTACTGCTGAACACCATCAGGACCTCTCCTCTACATAGAGGACTACGCACCCAGTCTACCAATATGTACTCTGTAACATCTCTTCTAACATGGTTTGGGGACACCTAAACACAGATCATGTGGCAGATACACATCTGAGTAGACGCTTGGGAAGACCCTTTAATGTCCTTTGGGTGAAAGCAGCAAGGAGAAGATCACAGCCTCCAGAAAACCTCAAATGTCTTATAACCCTCTTGCAGCCCAAAAATGAGGCAATAGCAGAAGGTAGGATATGTCAGATGAATTACCTCTCAGACTGAGTTCAGCATGCTTAACTGGTAGCTTCACAAAAACAACACACAAAGCACAGCTCAACTCCTACTGAACCACCAAGCTGCCCCTTCTCAATTACCCTCTGGATGTCATTCAGTCCCACATACTTATTTTTATCATTGGTTGCTACAACACTCAGTGAGCGTGCATGCACCGTTGCTAAGAACTCTGATATGTGACACTGATCAGATACAACATTCTACAAGAAAAAAATTAAAGGTGCCCATCACAAAATATAATGTTCATAAGTCATTGACGTAGGCTGAAAACAGAAAGCCCCAAACACAGATCGTCTATTAGATGGAAATAAGACATAAGTGATGGTTCAGAGAACCTATAATGAGTGTTGCACTGATGAAATACAAAACGGTCTCTAGACGTTAATTAGGATTGTATTGCCCCCTGTGTCCTGATTTTATAGCTAGATGAATCTGGGCTATTTGTGAACTTACATGCACACTCTAAGTGTTTTTTATTTTCTAGTCAGAATGACAACTTCTGTTAGTCCCCTCCAAGTTTTTAAGTTGTTAGGTAATGAAAATAATTAGCACATTATAGCACACATGCAACTCTTTTTAAAGAACTTTAATTAAACGTTCAACATAAAAGGGTTTTGTCTTGCCTTGATGTACCGGCTAAACTCCCATTAGCATTAATAGAACTTACATGTGTTCGATGAAAAGGAAACGGGACCACAGTTTGTCGGGGGAAAACTTGAAAGAAAGTAAGTTCCTTAATTATAAATAAGACTTACATTAATAGATGTTACAGATATTCCATGAAAAAAAAAAATCTGAAACAGTTTATACTAAGTAAACAAATTATTTTAAATTAATTACTTAGATAATAGTAGCTTGTTTCTAATTTTTTAGTTTTCATGTAGTCATATTTTTTGTAGTACCCACAGACCTTGTCCAGATGGAGTCTTTGTTATATTTGGTGCTGCATAAATATGAAATGAAATTACTGCCCCAAAGATATTGCCATCTTAATTTTATTTATAGCCCAAGCAATCCCTAGAGATGTCTAGAACACTGAGTTCCTACATAAGTAGTATTTACTATTGAGTCCTTATAAACTTTGGTGAAACATTAAATAAACTACTTTTCCTTACTGAGTCTGATTATACAAGTTAGCCACTAACATAGAATCATAGAATGGTTTGGGTTGGAAGGGACCTCAAAGATCAGCTAGTTCCAACCCCCCTGCTGCGGGCAGGGACACCCTCCACTAGACCACGTTGCCCAAAGCCTCATCCAGCCTGGCCTTGAACACTTCCAGGGAGGGGGTATCCACAACCTCTCTGGGCAACCTGTTCCAGTACCTCACCACCCTCACAGTAAAGAATTTCTTTCTAACTTCTAATCTAAATCGACCCTCCTTCAGCTTAAACCCATTCCCCCTTGTCCTGTCACTACACTCCCTGATAAACAGTCCCTCTCCATCTTTCCTGTAGGCCCCCTTCAGGTACTGGAAAGACACAATCAGGTTTCTCCGGAGCTGCCTTCTCTCCAGGCTGAACAAGCCCAACTCTCTCAGCCTGTCCTCATAGGAGAGGTGCTCCAGCCCTCTGATCATCCCTGTGGCCCTCCTCTGGACTCTCTCCAACAGCTCCATGTCTCTCCTGTACTGGGGCCCCCAGAGCTGGATGCAGTACTCCAGGTGGGGTCTCACCAGAGCGGAGGAACATTTGTCCCTGTTTATTAATCAGTATTACTAATATGCCCTTGGAAATTCATGTATAGAGGGAATAGCATCTATCACTTAGCTGAAGGATGTATATTACCATTAAAAGTTAAAGTTGGCAAAATGAAAAGTTATTCTAACAGTTCGTTAAGTAAGTGTTTTGATTCTTGCAATTTTTCAATTTTATCCTGCCAGGAAAAAAGCATTTGTTTCTCATCTAACTAATAACTTGCTGAGCAGGACTAATTCACAGCTGAGTTCAAGAGTAAAGAGAATCTGTAGTATATTTTCCAGAATGTAACAAAATATACTTCTGGCCTTGAACAACTCTAAATCAGGAATTTTTATAATTTGAAAATATTTTCTCCATGATTGGAATCAAAATCTTGTAGAGATGCAATATTTCTGAACATTAAAAAAATGTAATGTGATGACTACAGTGACGCTTTACCATGATAGTAAGGGATACTTTTACCTTTTAACGTATTGTGGAACAGCAATTCTTTAATTTTTCAAATGCAAATGTTTTAGTGCTGCCTTGGTTAATATTGCTGTTTGTGTGTGCATATGCTGCTTTACATAATCTATGAAGGACATCAAACCTGGACCCGTAATCTATATGAAGTCATATAGCAGTTAACGCCACAATTTACCACACCAGGCGGTTCATGCATGGCTTCAGCTCCCACATTTGATACGCCTGACAGAACCTCGTAGTTAAATTCCTCTTTCTGCACGGCGGCCACTTTGTTTTGCAGGAACCTGTTGAGCAGCAATGCTGCGAGACGCTCTGTACGCCTGTAGTGTGCTGGCAGGATGGTGGTACTGGGGCCATGCTGGTGGCACTCACCAGCTATTGGACTGCTCCACTTATCCCCTACACCCTTCCCGGGTTCCACTTGCTCCTTACAGCGAGAGGTTGGAAAAATAGCAACAGAAAGTCAATTTAGCAATTCTCAACCGCACAAGTCCTATGCATCTTAAAACCTGTTTCTTTACGAATTATAGAACTGGGACAGAACAGAAAACAAAACAAACCAAACAAAACAAAACAACCCAAAACAAAAACCCCACAACAAACCAAAAGCCCCAATCAACCAAAATCCAGCAACAGCAACAAAGATTTCTTTACAGCCGGCCACCAGATCAGCCAGTACGGGGAGTCTGCTTCACTGGATCTTCCAAGCCAGCAAAGACTGGGGTCCGTTTCTGAGCAACTCTGCCCTGTAAAAAACCCATTCCTGTTTTTCAATCGCTTTCAATATTAGACATGAAAAAGCTGGTCAGTGAGATATCTAAAAAAGAGGTCTCTTTAAAAGCACTCATAGAACTGAGCTGCTCAACTATTTGTATTCATGCCCTCCCTGCTGCTGGCTGTTCACCAGAATCAAGAGAAGCTGATTTCCCAGTATTTGCTGGAGACAGAAAGCAGAACCTGTAAAGTAAGGAGTTCCGTTAAAACATTGCTGATTTACAACCAGATTGGATATTTTTTGCATCTTGTTTATGCCATTAATCTGGATGCCAATTAATTGAACTGCAAAATTCATACTGATGATGTTGCAACTAATGTCCCTGCAGGTATGCGTATCTCAGTGTTGTGAGCCTTGGCCATTGCTTTTTTTTCATCTTATTTCAGTGGGTGAATCCCATATTTATTTAACACCTTTTTGACATGTTTTCTCACACTCTGAACATGTTTGCGATTAAACAGATATATAGATAGTGAAGTGCAAGTTAAACTGATTTTTTTTTTTTTTCATAAATTGGGCCCAAATAATTGGGATGTAAAGATTTCCTTTCAGTACCATATGGTTAATGAATCTATGTAGCTGCCAGTTTTCGGTATATCTATTGAAATCAAAGCTCCCTAGCTGACCTGCTTACAAGAACTTGCTTTTAAAAGACAAAACTTCAAAAACTGAATCAGAAGATGAACAAAAAGGATTTCAAAAACATTTTTTAGCAAATGGATTCATGACCAGCGGTACCACAGAGACCCTTACAATTTTACCAAAAGCAGTACTTAAAAATAGTTATAAGCAAAACAAGCTGAAATTAAAAATAAAAAATTAAATATTAAAAAAGAAGAAGAAAAAAGAGAAAGAAAAAGGAATTGGGGGGGAAGGCAGTGCAGACATTATTATCTCATCCTCTTGATAGTCTAAGATAGCTGCTGGAACAGGCAGTGTGATTTTTACCCTCTTCACTAAGCAGCAATTACAGAGTTAATTAGTCTCCAATGTTAGCAAGTGGGTGGCATTTACTTTTATAATAACAGGGCTGTCTCTAAAATGGAGGCAGCACGGATCATGATTGCGTGCCTTACCTTTGGAGGCAGGAACAGTAAAGACCCTGTAAATGGGTTTAAGCAGAAAGTTAACTAAAAGCATTTTGCTGTGTCCCAAGTATGTCGTTTGTTCTAATTATGGAATGGCAAATATCAAGTAGAAATGATGCTGTGCCGGGGTGGTGACGGTGACTCAATGCTCACTAGTCACTGTCGAGCAGGCTGTCAGAAAGCATTTCTTTGTAATCATACTCGGGCGCTACTTTTCTGACTCACTGCATCTTGTAAATGAAGAAAGAAACACGAGCTGTATTCCTAAGTGCTATGTTATTTAATTCCAGCGACGTCTGGAGTATTTGCTCGGTTACTGAGCCTTTTGAAGTGTTAGGCCCTTGCTTAGTAGTAATAGTAGTAATGCATAACAAACTTACTGGTATTTTAGATATAACTGTGGGAGCAAGTGCTATGCTTGAGCAATAATAACAATAATATCAGAGGTAGCAGTTTATTCTAACAGAAATGAAATCTCATCTATGGCTCCTTTACATAGGTTTCTAACAAACAGAGAAGCACATACATAGCATGAAAAAGAGTTTTAGTAGAAAAATTACCATAAAATTAATTTCACTCTGGTTCCATTGTGAATGCTTGGCTAATGGAAAGAGAAGAGAAACTAGTCGTCCAGTGAGCAAACATTAAATGTTATTCGTGTTGAGAAATACCATTTGTTTCATTACGAAAGTTAGCTTTTTTCTAAAGAAACTTGATTGTTATCTCATTTCTTTTTTTACATTAGAAAAAGAGAGTTGTAATTATGTGATAGTCATTTGTTATGATGCAATGTAAACTATTCACACGTGATTTAGGGTTTATTTATGAAAAGTTTTACTTGTGGCTATCATTTCAACATTTGCTCACACCTGGGGGATGCTGAGCAAGACGAGACACACTACCCACAGAGAGGGAATTCTGAGCTGCTTCAAAAGAGGCTCTGGGCCTCTTGAAATCAACTTCCCAATTGCTTTGCAGAGTCCCACCTAGAGTAACAGGGAACTTTTTTGCTCTAATTTTAGGAACTACTCATCAGTTTACCACAGAACTGTCAGAGATAACATGCGGAATTCCACTTCACTCTGCTTTTGAAAACTAGTTTTTTACATCCATGCTTTAAACAGAACAGCTTTGTTGGCTAGTTGTACACTATGTTGAAGAGACAGTCAATGGCTAAGTTGAAACTGATAGGTATTTCTTTAAAATTTTCCCTTGAGAATTCTGTCAGTTCTTCTTAAGAGTCTCTCTTTTCCACACAAACTCCCCCTTTGCTTTACTTTATTATTTTTGTCCAAATTTTAGAGTATTTTAGAGTATTGTCCATAATAGCCAATATGCTGGAAGAACTCTTTGGAAGAGGTCTTTGGAACAAATTTGTAAGCAATTTATTTCATTTTGTAAATTGAGTGAATAGATGGAACCTGCTGAACAGATGGAAGAAATGCTATTACAGATTTGTAAACAACGCAATCAAAGCCATAACTAGTTAGTGCCTGGCAAGATTCGGGCTATGTTTTTTGTCATTTGAGAGATCTCTTGCGAAGGGTGGGTAAACTGGCTTTAAAAGTGAGAGGAGAACTAGCTTATATAAGATACAAGATAATAATTTAATTGCTCTTAAATTATTTTCTTGGGGTTTTTGCCTATTGTCCGTTACATCCTATTGACGTTCAGTGTAGTGATTTGGTAAACAGATAGCAACATGCCAAAATATACACCAGTTCAGTGAATGGAGTAATTTAGCAGAGCCTGTTTACTCCAGCTGAGGATGCAGCTCTGAGGACCTTTGGTCTGTTTTCTGTTTGCTTTATTTTCCCCTTCGTTGTGAACTGGGCTCCAGATGGATGCTGATCTTCTGATCCTCCGTTTCTGCACTATGGATTTGGGGTTTGGGTTTTTTTAATTTTCTTTTCCAGTAATTTAAAATAAATTAATTTAAATATGGGTAATGCATGTGTGTATATGCATATATGCATAGCTATTTCTATTTAAAAAATAATTCGGAAGCTGTATTTTAACCTAAGACAAGAATAACATGCTAAGCAAAATCTGAGAGGTAATATAAATTCATCTTGAATTTGTTTTAATCTAATTAAGACTGAATGCACATTTTTAAAAGTGCTATTGAACTTGGGAAACCGACTCTAATTCTCAACCGGTAACTTCCATATACAACATACTTAGTTTATAATTAAGGTGTATTTTTGGTTTCTAGCTTCCAGGTTCTTTAGAGTCACTTTAGGACAAGATATTCAATCATCTGTATTATTTTGGGTTTATATAATTACTATCAATAGTCATCATGTCCCTAGTTAGCCATGGAGCTACATTGCCTTCTGGTCACAGTCACCTCTTATCAATCTGGTCTCAATCACCTCTTATCAATCTATTCTCTTTAATGAAAAGGCACAGATGCAATTAACAGGCATTTAGGAAAAATGATGACATGGGTCACACCTGCAGAGACACACACACACAGAAGCTAGCTCTCATTGGTTCTGCAGACCTAAATGGTTCTACAGACCTAAAGGCAATAATATATAGCAGCAATCAGTGATTTCAGGCTGAGTAAGCAAATATAACAGATAAGGAATTGATTCCAATTCCTAACAAAGCCAGGAAAAAGTTAACAGTGGTGGATGGTGGTAGATCAGGGCAGGGAGAAAATTCTTTATATATGAGCAGGTAACCTTTTTGTATTCAATTTCCAAACAGAGACTCAGTCATTACGCATATCATAATTTAGTGTTTTGAAATAATATACTGTATGGTATCACCTTAACAAGCGTAACATTTCATAATGCTGTGTAGTATTTTGTCTAAGATAAGGTTATGGTGTATTTATTGTGTATTTTGATGCTGCAATGATGTGTGGTTAGCATGAAGTTTTGAGTGTGTAATAGCATAAATAGGCTTTATTTGTTCTTTCTAGCTGTACTTCCAGTTCATTGTTTGTCTGCTGTGCTTGTGATTATTCTACTGAAAAGAAGAATAAACTGGGCATTAAGGGACATTTAGTGATGGTACCCCAGTATGATGACAGACTGCCAGCTGCTAATATAAGATGCCTGAAGAACTAGGCTGAGTTGTGGTAGACAAACAATTTAGGAAACACGCTGCTGGTCAAGTGCATTTATGGATGTGCAACCTGCCAGTTCTGGGTCTTTCAAAATGAATTGTGACTGTAGTATACCTGAAGTGAATATGTGCTTGTGGATGAAAAGCGTTCTTCCTAGGCAACCAGAAAGAAGCTAAGGTTCAGTTTATAAAAAAGCTGATTTTTAGGTATAGTTTCAAGATCATAAGACTGTGAAAATATTGCACTGACTGACAACTATACTACATGTACAGATGATGCGGAAGGGCGGGTTTTTTTCTGACCTCTGCTCTGGACTCTTAACCGTAGTCTGGAGCTTTACTGCATACCCTGAAACCGTTTCCCATTTGGAAAGGAATTTCTCTGTGGAGAAAAGGAAGAAGGTGTGGCAGATTGAGAAGAAATTCAGATCAGAAGTGGTTGCTCTTTACATTTTCCTTTATGAGTCATTTTTACAGTGTGAGTAACTATCAATAGAAAATAGGCTCGAAAATTTTTCTAGGTCTCATGCTTTTGAAAAGCAAAGTTTTTGTTTTGGTACTGTTTGGGATGGAAGCTAAAGTTGTGTTGGTGCATTGTTAGCTTTATTTTCTGAGGAAAGAGTTTTGATTCTCGGTTTGTAACAGAACTTCAGAGGCCAACACAAATCATTCTGTGCTGAAACGTCTCTGCCGCTGCCTTCTCCTTGCAGCACCCCTGCCCTCCACTCAGCCCTCGGTGCCTCTGATCTCCCCTCGCCTCTGTTCCCGGGCTGCTCGTTCCCTTCCTCGTCCTGAAGCGAGAGGCATACGGACAAAGCGGGGGGCCAGGCTGAGCCTCCCTCGTGCTTTCCAAAACTATGGTGGTGCCTCTGCACTTGGCAGCCCACATCACGTTCTGGGGACACCATCTAGGTAGAGAACGGGCCCCGCATCCGGGGAGGTCAGACTCAGAAACGTCTACTGGTTTTTGCTAAATGTCATTGCTGCTTATTTATAGTGGTTTTATAAGGGGGGTGGGGGGTGTCTTAAGACAATAGGAGGGATTAGAGCAGAGAACTTGAGTTCAGATTGCTGGAAGCAGACACTTTGCACTCTTTTCAAGAAAAACACGGTGCTTTCAAAAAAACATAGTTATCTTGTCAATTAGATCTTTTTCAAAGGGAAAAAACCCTCTTTTGCCCAACTTTATTTATAGTGCGGCGTTGCTTATAGCTTTTGGAACACAGCCATCATATTTCAAAAAAATACATCATGTGTTTTAAAGAAAAACAAGTAAAACAATTTATCACTTTTCTTTTTTTAGCGGATTTGCCTTCCTTCATTGTTCAGTTCATTCCCGTACCACAGGGCGCTGCAAATACAGTGTTAGTCTATGTATTGCGTGAAATCTGTTCACTTTTGCTAATTTGGTACTTGTCATCTATGTTATGTAGTAGTTCCCTTCCTGGATAAATGAGACTTCCTATTATGGAAAATAACATACACTTTATCTTTACACTCCTAAACTTTTTTACATACTAAATTGTGCTACTCTTTAGATAACTTATGCAAATCAGTAGTCAATGAACAATAAATAACAGCGATCTGTACTGTTAGTCATTACAATATTGGCAAATTATCCTTTTATGTTCTATAGATCATAATCACTAGTGTTAGACAGCTAAAGTAACTCACATATATTCTTGAAGTTTATAAGGCTGAAAAAAAGTTTCTATCTTTACATTGTGTAGTCTCAAAGGGCTAAAATTAGAGTAATATTTCCTAATATTCATTAGTACTGAATGTCTTGACATCACTCGAGCCAACAGATTATATTTTCCCATTTCTTCCTATTCCTCACTGCATTCTGCTCTTAAATTTCTCTCTTGGCTTTCAACGTCCAGACTTAGTCTGTGCCTGTGGCACTGAAAAGACTAGTCAACAGGCACAGTACTGCTCATAGTGACTCATTAATTATGATTGATGATAGGTCTCCCAAGTAAGCTGAAGTTACAGAGAAGTTCTTCAGTGATTTATATGCTTTTTGAAAGACAACTATATAGGACTAGGAAAAGTTACAGGCAATAAAATGCTAAAAGTGTGGCATATTGAAACAGAAGACATGGATACCTAAATGATGTACAGATCTGTTTTGATCTTTGCTCATGTTGTTTGTTTTTGTGAGGACAAAAAAAGTTTATTAAAAAAATATTGATTTTCTAGGTATATGTTTCTCCATGAGGTGCTATAGGGTCATAAACCAGAATTTTTTCATTCAGCTGCATGTGGCTTGGAGACAAAATAGCTAAGATGAACTGGCTGAAACTCAGATTCAGATTACTGTTGATTCTTCTACATTGAAAAATTCCCAGACTACTCAATCAAAGAAACTTTGCAGTACTGTGCATTCTCTATGGCTATAAAAAGGGAATATGTGTCCACAATATCTAAAACCTCATTGATGTAATTTAGTCCATCACTCATCTGTTCAGCTGCTCCAACTTCAGCTGCAGTTACCCTCACAGAAATCATAATTACAACAGCAACAATACTACCAAAAGCATTTAAAAAAAAAAAAAAAAAAGACAGTAGAAATAGGGGTTCATTTTCTGCTCTTTAGAAAGTAAAAACAAGATTTTGCAAATATTTTTTTGAATTTGGTGTGGCTGCTTGCTCTGTTCAAGACTTGCTATTGATATTGTGAACCACTCAAGTATCTCCAAATATTGAAACAGAAGTGTTGTTGGGGAATGGCAGACCTTACAGCGGTATTCTGGTATAGAGTGGTAAGCAGTGGGGTTTTTATGGTAGCTAGTATACACTGCCTTTCTGTGCCATTCATCGCATCGATACCTTACTGAGGAACAGCAAATACACCAGCTGACCGGGGGCATTTCACATCAGAAACAGTCGATACGTGTCATGATAAGCTTCTGAACAACCTATAGTTTTAATTTAGTTCACATAAAATACCGGCCAAGTGATTTTTAATGATACCTAAATGAATAACACTAATAATTTACGAACAGTGTATCGATAATTTACATAACTAATAAATGAATCCACTCTGTAATGCTACCTTTCCTGCATGCTTCTGCTATGAGGGTTTATTTTCTAATTCTTCAGATGTAATTTGCTTGAACTTTTTATACGTTGCATCACCTTAATTGTGGAACCTAAAAGACGGATGCAAATGGGCCAGGAAATTTCTTGCCCGGAACAGAACGATGGTGCGGCCGCGTTGAGCTCGGCACGCCCTGCCACGGGCAGAGGAGGCACCGGGAGCACCAGAGCTGACGGGATTCAGGCAGGGCAATGTCTGCCCCCCGCCCCGGGATGTCTCTACGCAACTCTGCCTGCAGAGCTGCAACACGGTCACGCCTCTGGCCTCCATCTGCAGTTTTTCTTTCCACAGAAAAAAGGAAATCTATTACTATTTTGACTTGAACAGGAAGTGGCACAGTGAACTTGGAGGATCCTGCATAGCTCGCTCTGCTTGATGCCCAGTACATACTTGAGTTAGTTCTTCTCTCGTGTCTCGTTTTTGAGAGAGCAGCGACTCCAGGTTTGTGTGCTGTTCCAAAACATCACGAAAGGGGCATTTTCTGTTGTATGGAATATAAATATTTCTTTTTTTTAAATTGTAGAGCCACAAGTGGTTCTTGTTATGGGAATATTCTCTTCTAGCCTTACGTCTGTTCGCCTCATAATAAAAACATGCTGGTAAGAACCCGTTCCCTCAGAGAAGGAGAAAATGTCAGCAGCTTTGCGAATTTTCCTGCAGCGCTGGGTTTGGGGGTTTTTATGGAAGTGTCAGACATTCTGGCAACAGGATAAACCCCGAAGAGATATTAAAACTATATCAAATTGATATAAGAGTACGGTACAACATGTAGTTTCCCACATGCCCTTCGTACCAATTTTTTCCCCTCGTGCACAGCTTTACTGTAGAAGAACGATTGTTTCAGTCTCGGCTCTGGCACGGAGCGGTGCCGCCCAGCAAGCGGCTGCGGCGCTTAAACACGCTTCGTCCAGCGGGCGCAGCGCTGAGGGGCCGAGGACAGGGCGCAGCGTGTCAGCGCGCCGCCGGCCTCAGCCAAACGACCCGCCAAAAGGGCGACTGGGGGGAAGAGAGAGGCAAGGCAAACCCCAGGGCAGGGCCTGCCGCAGAGGCGTGCGCAGAAACGCCTCTCGTTCGGCCCTGCGGCTGCCTCAGCAGAGCGCGGTGACGCCCGGAAGACCCGGCCGCTGGAGCCGCCGCAGCACCTCTGCGGGTACCGGGGGGCCGGGGCCAGGGCTGCGGCGCACGTCACCGCTCGGCACCTCTCGGCACCTCTCGGCGCCTCGCTGCGCGGGCCGGCTCGTGCCCATGCGCAGCCGTCACGCGCCGGGCTGGAGGAGCGCCGCTCTACTGCCTGGGAAAGCGCGCGCGGAGGGCTTTCCTGGCGCCTTGTGGGGGTGTTTCTGTCACAGGGGTTGGAAAAGAGTCACTTTCTTTTCAGTACCCAAACAATGACGTAGTTCTTTCGCGCACTCTCTCCCCCCTCCACACCCCCTCCCCCCCCCCAATTTTTACATGGAAGAAAACATTTGTGTGATTTTTGTAAACATTAGTGTTCTAAATTATATGCATATCGTGCCTGATTCTATTGCCTAGTTTTCAATACAAATCTTTTAAACAGAATCCCAGGGGATGCATTTCTGCTTTATCTCTCAGCAAGCAAGGAAAAAAATACGTATTTTGCAAGCTTTCGCAGACAGATGCATAGGTTGAACTATAATTTGCATGTTAGTACCAGAGTGTGTTGCATCTTCCTTTAATGACTTCATAGTTTTGTATTTAATATTTTAACTGCGGTTGGAGTTTTTTGTCAAGATTATATTGGCATTGATGTGACCTCGTCTTGCTGCTACTGTTTTCTGGTACTTTGGCAACAGAGTTTTTCCACTTCACGGTAATAACAGTTGACCTGGGAATTTCTGAGATGAAAAGGAAAAGAATAGAGGCTTTACGAGTCTTTCTTCAACAGTTCTCTTAAGGGCTTTGGTCCGGGTCATCTTGTGTGATCGTTGTATCTCCGCCGCTTTCAGGTGCGCTGCTCTGACTTGCATCACCTCCAGAAGTGGCTTGCTTATTACAAATTTTCACCAGAAGGTACTTTAATCCTTTATGAGAGTAAAGCCTCACTGATCTTGCTTTTGAATCAATATTTATGTTGAAATATATTGCACAAATGGAAGTAGACATAAATGTAAATGTACCTCATCTCCTCAGTATTGTATACTCTGTCAATAAAATCTCATAATTGTATTGTATTTAATGGCCATGATCACACTTGGTGGTGGTGGCTTTTTTCCTCTTAATATGCATGCTTGAGAACCTGATTGAATAACGTGAAGATTTGATTTAACCATTGTTTAAATCCTGTATTCAGAAATAGGCACAGATTGTTTGCTAGTCTGTAACACATCAGCTGAAATCTTCATATAACTTTTGTTAAAGCAAGCGTTTAGTTTTAGCTTGAAAAGCAGATAACAAATTGTATTCTATTGTTCAGTTAAATGAAAGTGGGAGAAAGGATACATGGAGTAGTAATCTCTTAGATATTGTTCCTTTTAAGTTCTCTTCTGCATTAAAATTGAATGTACACAGACACGTGTGTGTTCTTCCTGAATAAAAACATCCCGGTGATACCCGAAACACGTGGATTTTGATTACCCTCGTGGTGATGCTGACAGCCCGCGGGAGGTCTGCTGGCAGAACAGCGGGCTGCTCAGTTAGCAGCAGCAGAATTCCCTTTCACAGCTGTTTGCAGCTCTTATGGAGAGAGAAATGATTTTAGCCAAAGGTAATGGAAGGCGGAAAGCTCATGGCTGCCTCTGCTCCGCACCACAAACACCGAGGGTGCGGATCACTCTGCTGATTGCTCCGAAGGTTCTCTCCCTCAAGTAGAACAAGGGGAGGTTCGAATTGACTTCAGGAGAGTTTGGTTTAGGGACCCATGGCTTTGGAAACTTTTTCTGCCTTTTCTGTCTTTTTAGAAAGTCTCGAAGGAAAAGTTTATATCTGCAACAGAAATAACATAAATTTTAAATAACTATTACAGCACAGTTCTCTGTAACTGCAGACTAGCATTTCAATGCTAATATCTTTGAATATAATGAACTTCTGTCTGTTATTTTGCTCTCAGATTGATGCTTAGTTCCAGGTATCCAGTAGGGCAGAAAAATAACTTATCAGCATTCATTAGATACATGAAACTCACTGGAATATTTCCTGTTGCCTGTGAAAGTTGCTTTCTAAACTAGGAAAGGATGCGTGAAAGGAGGGAAGGCAAAACAGAATTGAAATTGGGTAAGGAGCCTTTCACGTAGGGGTTATTAGTTATCAAAAGCTATTCTTACATGATGGCTCACTAGTATTCTAAATCTAATACCATATGTGGGTGACCTCATCATTGCTTCTTACATAATAATTTAACACCAGTCACTTCCCTTATTTTTAAATAACAGCTACCACTGCTGGGACTTGGATTTCTTTGTTGTGGGTTGTGATGGGGGGTTTTTTTGGTCAAATATTGTGCTGAACAAAAGAAACATTGTTTTTCAGGACTATATATGCAAATTTAGTCCCTTTTCCTTCATAAAGCTTATGAGAAGGGCTAGACTGGAAAGGAGAAGCAGCCCCACGAAAGAGGCCAGACAAAGAGTCTCTCCTCTGTGGAACCTGGTGACAGTGCCACAGCGATTTCTCGCTTGCTTCAGAGATGTTCATAAGTACAGGCGAGCTGCCACCCCTTCTCTCATTCTACCGTTGTGCTTTGTTATAATTTGTTTTCACCGAGGGTGGTGTAGGTTTGGTTGATCTGAGTCAGAATGCGTTGTTTTCGTTGTGGTCTCAGTGGTGGGAGCTCTATGGGTTTTTTTCCTCACTCTCCTCATAACAGCACCAAGGCAAAATTAGATGGAACAATTGCAGCCATCTAAAACTACTAATTTTTTAGAATCAAGAACAACTGAAAAAGTGAAAACCACATGTCTGAACCGGATCTGACTTCTGATTTCATTTTTAGACCTTCACCCATGAGCACATGGGTGACAAAACAAGAATTTCGTGCGGAAGGATTACTTCTAAGGGGTAAGGGGAGGGTGTTGTTTCAAAGCCGTAGTATCTTGCAGACATCCAGAGAGTAACATCTGCATTTTCTATAACAAATCTCAAGTCTTTTCCTTGACAACTAAACAACTGAAGTAAGACTCTGACCTCCAAGCACCCTCCTCCCCCATGTCTATCTTTGAAGAGTGCAGGTCTGACAGACTTAAAGAAGAAAGCTTGTTATTATTTTGCAGGATACTACTTCAGTAATAGTTAAGTTAGATGCCCTATATTGATCTGGACATGAAAGCAAACACCAAGATAGCTTTGTTAGTGTATGAATTCAATTAACAATGTCATAAAGAGGCAGGGAAAGTTCAGCTCACCTTCCTTTCTAGGTTGCAGATGTAAAGACTGAAGACAAAAGACTCAAAAGGAATCTAATTTTTGCCCTTGCCATGCTCCAGTCAGGGTAGAGAACTTCTAAATATGCCGTGAACTTTAGGCAGTTCACTGTATCTGGACTCCTGAAATACCAATATTTGTAAGGGATTTCAGAGCTCTGAATTTTTTTAGAGAAAAATCAGAAATGATACGAAGGTCTCCATGTTCCTCCGTACTGCTGAAGTGACTTTCTAAACTGCTATTTTTTAAACTGAAAACTTCTTAAATTAGAGCAGAATTATGACATGTCTATTTTTTTCAATATCTGACATGTTAAATTGGTGTTGGTTCCTAAGGTAAATTCTTTAATTTCAACCAATTATCTTCATTAGATTTTAAATACCAGAAATAAACTGGAAGCTGCTTACTTGTTGGTGTTTTCCATGTGAGAAACCCTCTGAAATTACAGCTATGGCTTCACAATTATAGTTAAGAATTTTAGAATTATTTTTACTTCCTAGACTAAATGGACACTACAGGATGTGATGTGCTGTTTCAAACAATTTTAGGAAAGGACATGGAGCTCTCTCCTGATGATGTTCCACATATATGAAGGGAAGTGTAGTTGGTGACTATTATGTTTAAAGGACAACTTCAGCTTAAGTGGGTCCAGGTCTAGCACTGTTCTACATTCTTTGCTGTGGATTCATTCTTACTTATTATTCTTAAAAATATATATCTCTAAAGATATGTTTGACTTGAACATATAAAAAATATGTTTTTTCACCTATAAAAGTTTTCTTTGATGTTTTAAAAGTTTGTTTGTTTTACGTAAATTTTTAATGTGGCTGAACAGAACAAAATGAAACATCAGAATATTTTTGTTTTAAGGGTAAACAAATTTGATATTCCTATATGAATTTCCTCTAAAAATAAGTGAAATGAATGATCATGCAGTTTTCACATAGAGAGGTCCTCAGTCTTCTTTTAGTACATATAAACCTCTGTAGAGCCCATTTGTCACGTTTCCGTGGCTCCAGTGCCTTGTACTTAGAGGAATTATTTAAAGGGAAAAATCCCATTTGAAGTTTTTTCTGATGTCAGGGATCATTGTCTAGTTAACCTCCGTTAAAGAAACCTTGCATCATAGCCAGGAATTCATTTCTAAACAAAGTAAGAGAATTAGAATTATTTTATTATTTTTTCACTATTCCTAAATAATTTGTAAAGCAGTGTCCCTTCTTTGAGATGCATAATCCAAATTAAATTATTCCTGTTACCTATTTGTCTACCATCTAAATTGCAGTAAGGAAAACTCCACTTACTCGCTGAGTGTACTTCTTTCTGTGTCAGAATCATGCCTGAGATATTGATGATTGTCCAAAATAAAGAAGCGATCAGGAGTAAAGGAAAATACTCATCAGGCATCTGCCCACTTGCCCTTCTAAAGATACCTTGAAGCTATGGATTTGTTTGACTAAATGCCATCAGCTAGAAGTATTCCCATGTCTTTGTTTTCACTGTTGAAGTCTTTTTATTTTATTGGCTCTTTCTTACTGTTCTTATCTGCATTCATAATCATAGAATGACCTGGGTCGGAAGGGACCTTAAAGATCATCTAGTTCCAACCCCCCTGCTGCAGGCAGGGACACCCTCCTTTGGTTGCCCCAAAGGCCCATCCAACCTGGCCTTGAACGCTGCCAGGGAGAGGGCATCTACAACCTCACTGGGCAACCTGTGCCAGTGTCTCACCATCCTCATCGTAAAAAAAATTTCTTCCTAATCTCTAATCTAAATCTCCCCCCCCTTCAGCTTAAGGTCATTCCCCCTTGTCCTGTCGCTCCATGCCCTTGTAAACAGTCCCTCTCCAGCTTTCCTGTAGGCCCCTTTAGGTACTGGAAGGCTGCTATAAGGTCTCCCCGGAGCCTTCTCTTCTCCTGGCAGAACAGTCCCAACTCTCTCAGCCTGTCCTCATAGGAGAGGTGCTCCAGCCCTCTGATCAGCTTCGTGGCCCTCCTCTGGACTCACTCCAATGCAATATAGGCGCAATCTAGAAAAAGATGCATGTTTTTTGCCTGGCACCCTACTATTTTTATTGCATGTTGAATTGTGCTTTTGAATAAGCTGTCTGTAACAACACTCAACTCTCTTGTCTAAGTGGTTGTAGTACAGTTAGTTTGTGACAAAGCAATGTGTAAAAGTAGATGAATTATTACTTCTCAGATGCAATTATTGCTTCATAGATGCATTACCTGGCATCTGTAAACTTCAACCAGCCCAGATCTACTGTTTTGTGACTCTTAGCTAGTATTTATTTCATGACAAAATATTAGCTTTTACCTGAAGTTGAGTCACAAAAGAATAACTTGCTGCTAGTGCACTTTCAGCTCTGGAAACTATATAACAGTGTGGAGTTGAGGGAAGATGGAAACAACACTTTTGCCATTTTCCTTGGACTATATTCTCAGTAATTTTGTTTCTTGATAGCCTCTTGCAAGAAAGAAGAAGAAAAAAACCCACTAGAGCTAGAACCTTAACCAATACTAACTGGTGTTACTTTTTCCATTTGAGTAGGCTTTCTCTATTTTGCCATCCAGGGCTGTATATCATACTGTATTTTGCCTTATTTTCTTTTCATTATATTAGCCAGTTTCTAATTTCTCTGAAATGCTGGCTATGTTTTACACTGTGTTAAGTTTAATGACGTTATACTTAAAGAAAGACTGTAGCCACACCACGTTGTTTATAAAGAGGAGAGGAATCCCATATCATAATGCAAAACAAAGTCAAATTAGTTTTGTCGAGCCATAGTTTGTGCTGGTCCACTCTTCTGCATTCAGAATAAGCGGTGCAGCAATGAGAATAGTCAATCATCTCTTCTAAGTAAGCGATGGAGTCTGTGAATGTCTGCTCTAGTCAGTGGATTGAAAACATATCCACGTTGAGTCTCTGCTCTGGTCTTGGCTCCACACTTCTTTTCTGCAGGCACATAATCACCATTAGCTCAGAGATGCACCTATATCTAGCTGCCTGTTGTACTCCCGGGATTAAACCCCGCGGTTTTCTGTAACGAATGCCCAGAGAGGTGCAATCAGTAAATACCTTCGCTCCAGCTGGCTGAATAGCTATTTGCTGTTAGGTTGATAGGGTTTTGGCACAAGCCTAAAGTCAGGTTGATTTCAGGATCCATGGCAAGATGCTTTCAAGTATCCTTCCCTCCCTCCTTCTCCTTCATTCTCTGATGCTTTCTTGTACTTGAAATACTTGAAAACGTGTCTTTGGGTATTTCATACTGCTTAAGCAGTTATTCTAAAAACCTCCCATTCCATGCCTAGATACAGTGATTCTTAATTTTCTCTACCTTGAAATCATTTTCATATTGACACTTAAAAATATTCCCCTAACAATATATTTAATATTTATTACTTTAGAGGAGTATTTTCTTTGCTCAGGACTCCAAAGTTCAGGTTTGAACGGAAGCACAGAGTTGGTGACCATAATCACACGCTAGCAGTAGCCCTGAGGCCAGACAGACAGAAGGGGAATTTTCAAGCTGCTTCACTGGCTTTCTCTTTTTTTTGTCTGTACTGGGTATTTTGCAATTGTTAATGGTTTTCATGTGAGCCCAATTTATCTAAGGGATTTCATCACAGCAAATCTTTAGTAGTGTCCATGATGAGAATCCTACATTTTTCTGCTATTTCAGATTCATTTCCTTGATGCAATGCTGGGATACGTGAAGAGGTTATTTTATGAAGTTGCTCTGTTGGTTATGTTTTCAGTCGAATGATGTAAGGAAATACTGCATATAGGGTCAGACCATTTGCGCCCAGAACTGGGGAAAGAAAAAAAAATAATTCAAAGAGCTGATATTCCACTGTGCAGCTTATGATCAGGCAATCTTAATAGTTCATTGTTGAACACGCTTTCATCTCCTAACAATTTGGATGTTACTGTGTATGAGAATCCCACTCGGCTTCCTGTTTTGGGGAAATGTCAGACCATAACTGTGGGAGCAGTTGAGGATTCTTTGGTCCTATTAGGAGATTTCTCAAGTCTTTACTGTCTGAAGATTTGTGGTTAATTGACACTCTTTGAAACTAAAGTTCTGCAAATTGCAGACTAGAAGCTTGTGTTTAAAAAGTGTAAAGTAGAAACAAAAGCTGAACTCAATGAGCCAACCTTGCCTACTTTAGCAGAGAAAAAACTAGTGATTGTACCACCAGTGTGCCCGTGGGTCTGTGTTGGTAAACAAGAGTCTGACTTAATCATACATTTGGGATTCTTGAACTGGAATTCATTTAAGAATCACTGAGCTGCAGAGAGCAGACTAATCCTATTTCCATGTTACCACCTGAAATTTTGTATGACTAAGCTGGGAATCTTTGAGAGGTGAGACTTTTCAGAAGTACCAAATTAAGGTATTTAAGTGATTCTGGAAACCACTGAGTACTCCTATAAAAGTACATCTGGGTGTTTCACATTACTTAAACAGTTATTACAATAAACTAAACACTGCAAAGTACAGTATGTAAATACAAACTGCACATGCGTTAGACTTATTTGTGTTGTAGACAGTCCTGCCTATCTGTTAGCGCTTATCTGCTGTCAGCTACAGGCCAGAGCAAGGCTTCATCTAAAACCTGCTTATTTAGTTGCATTGAATTTCTCTTCTGACTGCGTGGCCGAACAGCCCAGTGGTTCAGCAGAGATGTATGTGGTGCCTTCATCCTATCCCATTAGGCTGAAGATTTATGCTTAATCCAAACCCGAGATGGTTGAATGGATTTAAAAGAATGTAAATGCACGGTCCTTATCTTTGCCTATTTTTGTTCTTTATGTTTTACTTTGTTTTCTGGTAATCAGTCTCACTCCTGCGCACTGTTTGCACCTCTCTCTGGCTGCTGAAGAGCGGGATTCGTTCTCCCAGAACCCACAGGACCCGCAGGCAAAAGACACCCTCCTGGGGCACTGCTGCAAAAATGCAGATGGAAATGCTGTGCTCCTTCTAAACAAAAAAAAATTGTAGAATTAAAAAAGAGATTAAGGAGTTACAGTAGAGAGATCGATGTAAACATAAACAGTTTCCAGAAACTGAGAACAAAAAACCATGTTTAAAGCAGGCTTTTCTGGGGTGCGTGTGAATATAGATTTGTGCGAGGGGGAGGGGGGTTGTGTATCTCTTATCATTTTATGTTATTCATAGAATCTTCCCAGTCATCACAGAACTTCAGATCTGGTCTTCCCTACCCTGATTTGTTCAAACAAAGGGCAGGGTTAACAACACGGACCATAAAGATGCTGCTGCCCATCTTGCATCACGTTTGTAATCCCAAAGCTTCACAGTAAATGTGTGAAAGTATCACCTGTTTCCTGGACCTCTTCCACGTTGAATGTCACACTTATGTTCATGTTCCTAAGATGAATTATTATTTAGTGTGACCTGTGTCTTCCAGCTGTGATACTCTTTGCACCAATTCCTCCTTCACAGAACCTCCTGTGGCTACTTAATAATGGGCTAGGAGAGAAAATCTCAAACTAGAAAGTACCAAAAAAATCATCTAATTTGTTCTGTTTTGTCTGCCACTAAACAACCTCTTTCTCCAACAAGCCATTGTGTAGGGGTGAAATTTAATATCTGATATGAGATCAATCTTATGACAGCACAGGAGATTAGGAACAATGAAGAGATTAATTTGATGAGATTTGTTTGTATCTTCTCTCTAAAACCTTTTCTGGGAAATTCTAAAGGTTTTTTTGTAATCTATGATTAAATTCCAATATATCTCCCACTGGGTTCCTACCTCCTATTTTCTGTTTATTTAATAACATGTGTTTTATGTAATAGCTGTATTTCCATTTTTCTTTAACCTAAAATGTTTCTGTTGTGTTCTCACTGTAAAGAGAGAAAACTTATTTTGATAACATTAAGGCCACCTTTGCCTGCATATACTGCTTTATCATTTGACTTTCTGATTTTTTTACTTTATTATAAAGATATTGAGAATGCTGTGACACTGAGTCACAATGACCTTCCCGTACCATCACTGCAAACCGTGAACAAGGGTTCAGTACCACTGACGGACACAGTGCTGCTGACGGATGACACGCTGAGACCGTGTATCCACTGCGCACGCTTCCCTTGGTGTGTCAAGACCTTAGGCCTTCAAAAGGTTCCCATATTCCAGCCAAGGCATCGGTCTCCCTGTTATGCGTCCACATAGCCGTGTTTCCACCAGCACTAGAGTGGCTGAGCTGTCCTACATGTGAGCTGCATCTAATCTTTGGGCATGCAACTGTGGAGCTGTTGCCAGATGAGATATAGCTGCTCTGGAATTTCTTCACTTTTGGATCGCTTGATAAAATGTTGCTCTTTTCTCAACTGTGTGCAGAGGTTTGTAGTTATCCTTGCCCTCTAGAAAAAAAAAAAAAAAAAAAAAAAAAGGATAAGATGAGAAAAAAGGGTAATCAAATAGAAGAGGAAAAAATAAACTGATTTTTTTTTTTCTGATTAGTTACATCTCAGGAAGGTATTTGGGTAATCAATGAAAAAAAGATAATTTTGTAAAATTCTATTGCCCTTGTAGTAGGTCTAATTTGCCTAGAAAACACTTAATGATGACAGCTGCAGCATACCTTAAGACAACTGATTAGATACCTATTTCTGTAGAATATCTTGAAAAACTATATTCAGTAACAAATAATTCTAAAATATCCATCTAGCAGTATGTTAAATTTGATTTTTGCACTCATTTCTTTGATGTGAAATAAGAGAAAACAAATCAACAACAACAAAAAACCAAACACAAAAACCCCCACAGCTTGTTTTTTATTACTGCTATCAATGGGAAAAAGCTACGGCCAGTAACACTGAATGAATGTTCCAAGTCCAGTGAAATGGGGAACAGGATGTGACATTAATTAAATTCATGAATTTTAAAAGAATGAGTTGATTCAAACATCAATTTGCAGAATGACATAGCAAAAGAGGCTGCAAACACTTCCCTGAAGGGGAGCGTAAACCTTCAGTGGAGACTGCCGCTGTGCCTGCTGGAGAAAGGGAAAGGAAAGGGGAGGACGGGCAGGGGGAGAACGTGTGGTGTAATAGATGTTAAATGAAGTGTGACTTTCATGTGGTTGTGGCCTCTGGTCCTTTAGTGTCTGAGTGCAATACGTTTTTCCAGATGACAAATGTTAGAAAGTAAGTTGTTTATTGCCCAGGGTGTTTTAGGTGCCAAAAGGCTTGCAAGTGAAAGATGGCAAAGAAAACATCAGCGTGAACGTGAAGCTATTAACGGAACGTCAGTGCACACATGCAAGTACAGAAATAAAAACAAAAATTATGTTAATATCTTCTTCATTATTTTCCTTGGAAATAGACCTTTACTCATCTGCCCTTTCTTTTATATGCTTTAATTTACAGTGTTTAAATAAATAAAACGTCTGTAAGCATACGTTATGACTAGTGCTATTACTCTAATGCCATTTCTTCACTAGCAGTCATAACCGAATTGCTAGTACATTTGCAATGAGGCCATGTTCTCATTCACCTGCTCTGGTGAAAAAGGGTTACATTGATTCACCATATTGATTAAATGATTACTACAGCATTTTGTAGGTAGTAACAGTGTATATCTGTGTGTGTGAATACATTTTTTTTAATTAAAAAAGAAAAAAAAGGAAGGATACCAGTGTTTTGGAAGACAATATCTCGTGTGACATTTACTAATATAAAAATTATTATAAATAACTATATAAAATGAAATGGATAACACAGTTTTCATGTATATCAAGGTCAACAGTAATATTGATCTTTTAAAGTGATCTGCTCTATCTCTGCTTAAATGTGTCTTCCTTGGTTTATGATTCTATAAAGTAAGATTATCTAGTTCTGAGGGAAAAAAATAAAATTAGTGGAGTAGTCTGCCCATTGGGACAAAATAGACACAATTTTGTCTTATTGTACTCATAATTCATAATCAGCCTCATAATTCTGAAAAATAAAAACTTAAAATTTATTAGTTAAATGTAATGTTTTAGATGTTATAGTTACGGCATATGCTAGGTTTTGTAAAATCTCCACTTCTTGCACCCATATTTTCCATAACACTCAAGGCTAAAAGCTCTTGTATAAAAGTATAACAAATGATATCTTCTATTTGTATTATTTAAAAAAAAAAAAAAAGGAAAAAGAAAAAGCAGCCGTTTCAGCCATTTGAACTACTAGTGAACTACATTTTGTAACTCTTAACAACTTTTCTGAGAGTCTATTAGCACTTGCATTGACCACAACAGGGTACGTTACCTGCTGTGTTACGACTTTATTACAGATTCTCATTGACTTTAATGCAGAGTCAGAATGCAGCTGGCTTCTTCCATATTTAACAGTTCAACTATTAACTGCCATGGCCCTCACTTATCCTGTCTAAGTATGTAACAGTGAGTGCATTCAATAATACACTAAGAAATCTCCATTAGCATGCATTAGGATCATTAACAAGTTTAACTAATAAAGTTGAAAAACAGCCAATAAATCTACATGTTTTTATTGTCAATTAAAATCTGCATACGTACTATGACATTCATTAAAAATTAAGCAGATATAGATACAATCAGAGATAATCACGCATGCCACTTATTACTGAGAATATAATGCATTGTTAATTCATAGGAACTGAAAGCCTAATTACTTCTATCACTGTAATTGATGGGCTTTGTATGTACTGCTTCATCATATAAATTAATGTGAAACAAAATTTCCTTTAATTTATTGGCACTTCTGGAATCAAAGGATACTAGTTAAATATGCAGAAATCTGCATATGTATGCTATTGGAAATTTCAGTATTGATTTTCACAATCTTTCATAAGCTTGTTTTTGGCACTGGTATTTAAGTATATGGTAATTAGTCCATTACCTAATTACCTACTACGTTATTGGCCATGTAGTAAAATTAATTTTGTATTGGTAAATATGTTCACTGACCATCGGTTCTGTGTTCGAGATATGGAGTAGCTCATGGTATTAAATCATCCTTTAGTAACCTAAATACTTTATAAAACACACAGCCAAGGATGTATGAGTATTTAAACATTAATTTCCCTGCATCTATGATGTTGTTGAAATTTCTTTCTTTACTGCCTATCATCGAGTACACTGAAGGCAGGAATCCTCCCTTCCGTGCCTATTGTACTTAGTTGCTCAGATTCCTGCAAATTCCGCAGCATTGGCCAAGTCAATCTGGTGGTAGCATGAGTGGTAACATTCTGCTCTCTTGATACTGTGGACGTGGAATATAATTCAGATTAGCTTGCTGGAGTGAGTGGGCTCTGAAATTTTTTTATTTTAGTCTCAGATCACTGCTGTGGATTCTTGTTATGTGTTTTTATAAATTGAGCCAAATATTTACTCTGTTCTTTAAGGTTCTATTGCTGGAACAAATGAACCATTTGCTAGAGACACCACTGTCTTTCCTGGTAATTGTATGGTGCAAAGGGTATTGGGACTGTGTGGACATTTCGAATTCTGCTGTGTAAAAACTTTAAATAAATGGTGTTATTTAAGCTTTTGGGCAAGATGCTGATTAGGCTCCTCTGCTGATTAACTTGGGAAGTGTCTCTTGTCCTTTCTCCTATTCGCTCTGACGTCCAAAGTGATCAATCAGAAAATGAGTATACATATATTCAGGTTTTAGAGTACTCTTGGATGTTCTATGCTTTACAGATAGTAAAACTGATGGCTGGAAATAAAACACCTTGCTGAGTTAAAAAATGAATTAAGTCGATTTTGTACATACAGAGTTTGAGGGCAAAATTATTTCCCATATTCAAGTTAGGCCAGATATCTTTGTGCTAGGACGTGCAGGGTGGACTGAATGAAGGCATGTGGTTTAGAATTGGTTTTGTTGTTGTAATGCATATTTTTAGACATATAAAGAGTGCTTTTGATGAGATGGAGTTGCTTCCCTTGGCCTTCTAGTTGCACCATCTAATCTGCTTTCCATCTTCACTTATTATCCCTGTAGACCAGGAAACGCATAAATTGCAGTCACTTTTATGGTTATATCCACTCTTCAGAGAGAAATATTTAACTACAGTGTACCTAATTGCTTTATAACTGCTAAAGGTGGCCCATTTACTTTTAAACAAATAAAGAACCCTGATGATCAATGGAGGTTTTTCAAAGGCAGGTCCCAGCTGGTTGATGAGTCCCTGTAGCTGTATCTTACAGGACAATGGTGTAGGGTGTTTGATGTTAAGGCGCCATTTCCTTGAGTCGTTTTAGAGCAATGGAATCAGGTTAGAGTAGTGTTTACAGGAAAATGATTGACTCTTTCTATATCTTAAGTCACTTTTCTTCTCCCAGTGCTGCAGAAGAGAAAGAGCTGGGGGCAGCAGCTCATTCTCAGATGCTATGAAAGCAAAACTGAGTTAACAAAGGTTTAAAAAAAAGAAAAAATAAGAAAAAATATGTCTATAGGCTCAGGGGAGGGGTTTGGTGGGTTTTGTTTGTTTATTTGTTTTTTAAGATTGTAAAAGTGCATATTGCTGTGAGTAGGTATTTATTTGGATTTAACAAACACTGATTTAAAATGTAAAAGATCTGACGTTATCCTCTAGAAAAATCATCAAAAGAAGTTACAGTAAAATCCCATAAACACTTACAATGGAAACATCTTTAAGAAGCAGTGTTGTAAATCTGTTATAGGATAAACATGGATAACATACCTGTGTGGAGACCTACTGATGACTTGGCTTTCTAAAATATGATATTACTTCAGATTTTGAGCAAAGATGTTCTCCGGTTTTGAGAGGAGGAAAAAAAGAAACAGACTGTTTTGAAAAAAGTTTTCAGTATTTCACTTGTCAAAGATTTATAATAGCATAAGTTAAGATCTCAAGAGATCATTTGAGGAAAAAGAGCTAGGGGAAAAAAAACTTTTGAAAAGATAATAGTGATTTAGCCTTAGTTTGTTGTTTTTATTCAGAGATTACTCTATCTAAAATAAATACATATGAAAATTCTTCTAAATGAAGATTTTTGCTTTAAACTAAACACCAGATCTTGATCGTTGTTAAGCAATAATAACAAAGCATAGAAATATCAAAGAATAGGGAAAACCTTCAGGCTATGATATTTGACAGTTCCTTTTTCCATCAAACTCATTTATAAAAACCACAGATGGCAAGAGATTTGAGTGGGAAGGATGGGTGCTCAGTAATGGCAGTGAAGAACTTGGATTTATTTGCTGAGTTTGCTATTGACTCCTCCTCTAACGATGAGCCGATCATTTAATTCCTGTGTCCCAGTTTCCCTGTTTGTCCCCATTTCCGTGTTACCAAACCACAATTATTTCACCTGACTCTTCTGTTTTGTTTCATTTTCTAGTTTACAAGTTGTTGTGGGGAGGGATGATAGCTTACTATATGCATATGCTTCCTTTAATGGAACTTTGGAGTTTCTAGAGGCTATTCTGATACCAACAAATAGTTTCAGTAAGCTTTGAAAGGTATTTAGCAAAAGTTAGAGTTTTAAATTTCACTATAAATAGTTTTACTCCAGTGTTTCTTTGAAAAGAACCACATAATAAGTCATAATAAGCTATTAAATAAGAATTTTAGCTCTGAATAACTTTGTCATGGCTCCTTGCTTTCATCAGAGAAAAAAAATGTGCTTTCTTTGGCTTCTCTTCTCTGGATCCAGAATAGATAAACTATATTGATAATTCAGAGTAGCTTGTACTGGTTGGCTATCACCGATTGCACGGGCATTAACCATCGTAACTACAGTGGTAATACTAAATTTAAGATCCTTCTTTTTTGTTTTTAGAATGTCTTTATTGCATGTTACAGTCTTAGAATATGTTTATTTCCTTCAGTCTGTGATTATCTTAGCTAGATTGCAGGAAGTTTGTTGAAATTATTATACCACTTCTTCACACTGCTGAATGCTTCAGTAAGTCAGATTCAGGCTTCCTCTGTTGGGACTACATTCAGTTTGCTGTTACCTATAGAAAATAAGGTTATTTATGAACAGAGTTTCTTGGGGAAACTAGACTGAGCACTTTTTACTAAGTCCACAATGGGAACAAAGAATGTTTTAGTTCCACCGCAGCTTAAACTAATTCAAGACAGTGCAATGTGGGAAACAGTTCTGAAATCTTTTCAAATCATTTGTTATCTTGTAATGAGTACATCTCTAAAAATACTATACATTTGTGTGGAAATTCTTTTAAGTGGTATTTTCTAATCTTGCAGCCTCAATCAGAGATTTGACAGATAGCAATACAAGTCTTCCAGCTACTCCTAAAAATGCTAACTTGCCAGTAGATCCTACAGCTATTGTTAGATACCAACACAGTAACAACATTATGTTGATAAATATGCATTTTAGCATAGAAAGTGAAACACTTTCCTGCAGCCAAAACAAAAGCAAAACCTCTATGCTGCTATGACTGAAAATCTGGGGAAAAAGCAGTTGCTCTGAAGAGGAGAGGGTGTTCACAATCATTTCTGTTCTTTACTTCCTTCATTACGGCCCTGGAACGTTAGTCTTTCTTGCCCTACGTTCTAGCCTGGCTCGATTCAGAAGTTAAAAATTGCACCATGAAGACCTATTTCACCAGCTTCTGTCTCCCCATTATAGTAATATATCTAGCTAATGGTTATTTTTTAAAAGGGCAATGTATTATTACTATAATGCAAACTGCTGGATCTTCTCTTTTGCTGTCAAAGCCTTTCTCAAGCCCTCCAACTGCTCTCTGTGATAAGATTTATTTAAACTTCATAGCCTCTCATTTAATACAGCAGAGTGCCAAACATTTCTTCCTGTTTTCATGGCTCTCTCCTAACAGTTTCCTCTCACAGAGCTCTGCTTGGGACTTAGTTGATGAGATCCATAAATCTGTACGTAGTTTTGTGATAAAGGCTTTGGTCTTTGGGCCTGTGGGTCTTCAAAGTATTACCTGAATAAGAGTAATTTATTGTCACTCTTCCTTGACAAGAATACTAAGCAGGCTAAATGGCTGTGGTTTTATGTACAAAACCAGTGATTGTATGCTAATTTCTGTCCATTTATTGAAAGTCGGTACCTTTAAAGTTGAGACTGAAGAGCAAAAGATTCCTGAGAGTCCTCTATCTCTTCCTGCCATGCCCCCATTATTCCACGTTACATATTTCTCTTCTTTATTGTCATTCTAGAATATTAGGGTGAGACTCATTTACGTGTTGGCGTATTTTATACACGTTGTTTTAACAGTCATTAATTAGTAAATATTTTAACACTCTGCCACATAGATCTTGAAAAAGGGCACAGATCTTGACCAAAATGAGACCTGCAGAGCAATGAAGGAGGAGCGGAATCAAAAATAGATTTTTCACCTTGAAGGAATGATAGAACAAGCCTGAGATTGTATTAAGAAGCAGTACATGCACTTTGCTGATTACCAGAAACAGCGTGGCTCTATCATATGCAAATGCAGGAGATTTTGCTTGATAAGGGTGTGCCACGTGACCTGATTAGGATGCAGGAAAACCCAGCAGCAAGGCAGGAGTCATCAGTGAGAATTGCAGCTGGAATGAAAAATCAGGCTGGCATTGGAGAGGGCATAATACAAGGTTGTTCATCTCTACCATGTGGCTCCGCACTCTAGATTGGTCATAGAGCAGTGCAAAATAGTGGCAAATACTATGCATAGAGCTAGTCATGAGACAAGTTGCACACTGATGGCAAATTTTACAGCTTATTACTGTATCAGTTCTCAGTGGCATTGATACTTGCCATCTGATAGCTGAGGGCTGATAAAAATAAGGTTCAATATATGGACCAATCATCCAGCAGAGCAAGGTAAAATTGTAGTTTGAGATTAATGGATTATTTTCATGGAAAATATTCTAGAACTGAGATCCTTACTGACATGAAGTATTTATACTGATTTGCATATTGGACCTTATCCTAAATTTCACTTCCATACTTTGTAATATCTGAAAACCAGAAAGTCCACTCTAACCTTAATCCAACTGGGAAAAGCTGTGAGGGTAAAGACAAACATTTTAAGCATTACCAAGCAATGGCAATGTTGACTTATTTAAAAAAAAAAAAAAAAAAAAAAATCCCTTCAGAAACACAGTATTGGTCTGACGTAAAACATCAATATTGATGCACTTTGATGAAAAGACCACAAAGGAAGAATGCAGCAAAGGGATTCCAGAAGAAAGATGTTGCATGTGGAATAGTGATATGGAATTTAAGAATAAGAACCTCAATTTATTTATATGTTTTTATGTTCAACAGAAAAGCAGAAATGAGAAAAAAATTGCCCCGTTGGGTAATATTTATGAGTTAGAAGGTTATGAAAAATATTGGAGATATTAGAGCATTGATTCAAATCAGGTCTTGGAGACAGAATTTATAATGTTTCATGTCTTAATTCTTTTTCTTTGAAGTGTTTTTCCTTCATAGTCTGCAAAGTCTGATTTAAAATGCAAACATGGATCGGTTAAAAAGGGGTAAATCTCCTGAATGCCTGCCAGTGCCCATATACAACAGGCATGCCCCTTTTTCAGATGGCCATCATTTGTTTTTTTGCAAAGACATAACCTGGCAATCGAAAAAAAACACCTCAAAAAAACATACAAGCATTTAATTCTGGTAGAATTTTTTAATTCACACAGACATTGAGGGACATGTACTTGCCTGAGTGCAGGTGACCAAATGACTATGAATACTATTAGTTTTAAAAAAGAAGGTAAAAAAAGAAAGTGCAGATAATAAGAAGTCCATGATAAAAATAACTTCAGGAACAAAGCACTAATATGGCTACTGAGAAGTACCAAGCTGTACGAACTTTATTGTCACAGTTCTTGATTTTCAAAGAAAATAAAGTGCACTGAATTTTGGTAACATTTTGTCTTTTTAATCTGATAGCTACCACTTCATTCCACTACAAAAAAAAAAAAAGAAAAAATCCTTTCTGAATTCCAGTGGAAGATCGAACTTGTTAGGGTAAAAAACAGCATTTCAGGAAATGTTGATCTTGTTTCATATCATTAGGAGATTTATCCTAGTTTAAAGTCAGAAGAATCTCTTAATAGCCCCTAATCATCCCGTTATTTCTCATTACAAATTAACATAGAGCTTGAATTTAAAGGAAATGTTTCTGCAACAACTCAGCAGGAAGCCCGAACAGCCTACCTTAGAGTTCCAGGCTTACAGAGAGTAAAACACTGAGTACAGAGTCTGTTCATGTTTAAAATGTGTTCTTTGGGAATTAATTGGAAAGTACATTCAATGTCCAATAATGAAAAAATTGCAACTTAACAGCTCCTTTCATATTTTGAAGCCATGGTAAGTGCTGGCTTCTTGTTCTCTTGTATTTTTCCCTTAAAACCAGTGGAACAGAGGTTCTTCACCATTTTTTGGAAATTGTAGCCCATTCAAACTATTGTTCTGTGATACTGTATGAATTCTACTGATGTTAACCATGATATCGTGCTTCATCAATGGGAATCACGTATAGTTACATCAGCACAACTGAGACCAGAATATAGCCCTGACAGCATATTTGAATATAGCAAAACAAAAATGTGAAACAAATCTACACCTAACGAGCCTCAGAAATGTTTCTGGGATTCCTTTAATATGCATCAGCCTCTTCAGTAGTAATAACAAGTATAGAAAAATAGATTTTTTTCTTTGTGCTGCATGCTTTTCTCCCTTTAACCTTGTGTTAAAGTTAATGCTTGTAATACTGACCAAATTAGACATAGTAGATGCAATCTGTATTTTTCTTCAGAAGACTCTCTAATTATGGCATGGTTTTGAGTGTCAATAAATGAAACTGATATATTAAATATATTTTTGCATCTAATAATAGTGCTTACAACATAAAAAAAAGACACCCCCCCAACAGTGTTACAAATAGATACTAAATTTATTAATTTTTTCATATTTAAGTAACCCAAATAGACTGATAATAAAAAATGTTACTCCCAGAAATTCTTGTTAAAATGAAGGAGACTTGTTATATCTATGCTGAACATGTCTATAACCTTTGCGAACCTGGGGTTAAGGCACAAGGGATCATCTCACTGTTTTGGGCAACTCATATTCTAATATTGGGAAGCTAATGCATAATCTGCACCCTCAAAGAGCTACAGACAGGCAAGTTTTGATAGCAGACTGCATTGGAAATATCTTCGTGCATATATTCAGTGGGATCTGATTTTTAACCTTCTTATATTATATTGCTGAACGTTGCAGTGGTGAAAGTGGCAGCTTTTCCTTTTCTTCAACAGTCAAATCCTTTGTAGTGGTATCTATCTGCTAAATAAAATATGAAAAAAATATCACTTTTCACTTAATTTTAAATGGAACTAGTGTTAGGTTTTGTTCCCCAACACTTGAATGCTTGTAAGTACTTAGCCTGTTGATACTGTAAGAGCAGGAAAAAAAACCCCAAAGGGTTTGGGTTTGGTTTTGGTTTTTTGTTTGTTTGGGGTTTTTTTGTACTGGTTTCTGCCTTACCAAGCAGTCTGCCTTTTGCATGAAAATGGCTACAGTTTCCTTAGCAATATTCTTAGGAAAGCCCTTTCCCTCAGGAACAGGAGAACATTCAAGTACATTTTAAGCCAACTCACGTTTTACTGATTGGAAATTTGTCCATGATAAATGAAGGGGAGTATTTGGCCTAGAGGGGAGGGGAGAGAAGGGACTGTGCAGGCCGGAGGACTGTCTGTCACGGGGCTGGCTTGGCTCTAAAGTACTTTGTTCGCATATTGCTGTGCTTTCCAAGCCTTCCAGCGCGCTCAGACCCACGGCTCCTCCGCCAGGTCTCCCTCGGGGAAGCAGAAGCCGCTCCTTCTGCCCTGCCAGGGCAAGTGCGGAGAGGGGCCATGGCGGGCTGTTCTCGCTCCCACGTCTGCCCTGGCAGGGCTTATGTGGAGGCGTCTTGCTGGGAAGAGGCAAGGAGGCTGCTGCTTCCCACCGAGCCCAAACCCACGCGGCGGAGAAACCGCGGCTTGGGCCACGCAGCCTCTGGCCTGCTCCAAGGGAAGGACGTCGGCACGGCAGTTTACAGCAGATTATAAAGTAACAATCTGCCTCGAAGTAAGAGCAGGGGACTACGCGGCAGATTTCTCACGCTTCCTTCCCACGTGGCCTTTAGTGGGCAAAATATACTTTAATTTTAGGTATGACGTGTAACCTTAATACAGAATCTGAGCTCTGTTACATATTCCTGGCAAGTACTGCGCTGTATCAGTTCCACACATGCGCGTGCTTTGTTGCACTGTTTGCAAAATAGGTAAGGATCTTGCGTAGGATAATCTATCTGTTTAACTCTCTAACCTCATTAGCTATGGATAATTAAACTATGGATTACTGGCGTGCACATTTTAAATACTTATTGTCTGATACTGTTGACAGATCGGACACCAACGTGTGCGGTGGATGCTGCACTAATGAGACAGTGGAAAAAGTACAGCTTGTACCGGGCTTTTCTCTTAAAATGTGTAGTCCTTTTTGCTTTGAGGTGTGGAAAGAATTTAATGTAACAGTCATTTTGGGCTTTGGACAAGGAATTAATTTCTAAAATCATGCATTAAACATGAGTCACGATGCTATTCCTTCTTAAAACCCAAACACATGATCTCCTCTTTTCTCAAACCTGCACTAATTGCACCTTAACTATACCTAAATATTAGTAACAAAGAGTTTGGCATAGAACTAATTCTGTGCAATAATAAAAAAAAAAGGTTCACTTTTTATTATCTGTCAGTTATGCAGAAAGCAAAATCCATCTGGCAGCAGAATCAAATACCAGAACATAAAAATAAATAAAATCTAACCATCCAGTAATTCAGCAGTGGATTGCATTGACTTTGGACGGGCCTGACAAGGGAAAATGTGACATACTGAAATAGTTGAAATTGAAATTATTATTACCATGATAGATAATAATCTGTTTCCAGGTCCTATACATAGTGGATCATATTTGAATTTTTTTTTTTAGCATAGATAATTCTACTATTCATATGGTAATATAATTTTTCTTGTAGTATTTTAATACAGATTTAGTCCATGACAGTATGTAGGAAATTTTGAATATTGAAACATTGGTTAGGGAAAAAAAAAAGCTCTGCAATTTTTAGAGTCAGAAAAGATAAAATCAAGATTTTTTGATTGTTTGTTTGTTTAGCCTGGGCCAATTGTTATTTTGCTGTTTAATAAACTGGGCTAATTGTTATTTTTTTTGCCTTTTGGACAGTTAATTATAGGAGTTCTATATCTTTTGAATTATGATTACATGGTTATAATAATTGGAAGCATATACTTGGCATGGGGAATAAAAACATTTAGAAAAAAGAAGCAAAAAAAGGTAACTTTACGAGAGAAAAATGAGAGGAGTTCTCTGAATTGCCGATGATGGATTTATTTTTTTCCCTTTCTTCTAACAACAGTGTAGGAAAAAATTAAAGTGTAATAGAGAACAATTAAAGTGTGATTATCAGCTGGATCATATTTCAGGAAGTATACGAATGTGTTTCCTAATTCTTGGTTGGAGCTCATTTTTCTACCACTTAAGCCAAAATGAGTGTTGAAATTAGATCAAGCCAGGAAGTTTAGGTTTATCAAACACTTTTAGAAAAAAGCATTGAGGATGAGGCATCAGGTGCCATCTGTGCTATTCAGCACAGGGAAGTAATAGCATTTAAAGATTCAGGGACCAGAACCATTTTAATCTCTGTAGTTAGTATAAACACTATCAGAGGCATGAGATCAAGTACTTCAAAGCTTGGAAATGCCAAACCAAAAGCTAAAACCTTAAAATTTCCCCATTTTTCTACCTGCTTTGTGTGTTTACATAGTGATGGTGTCCCTATTTACATGACTACTTACCGTTTCCTCCACCAGGGCACCTGATGTGGTCAGTATTTACTATATGACTAAGATATAAAAAGAGACATTTTAGAATTATAATTGAGAGATCTGAGGTTGTACCAGGAATTTGGAAGTTGGAGATACTCATCAATTTTCATTTTATATCAAAAGATGGATTTCTTTATCTCAAAACCCTAATTCTGAAAACACATTATATATTAGTAACTGCCTTGTTGCTAAAACTTTTCTCAAATTCAAATGTAAGTATGAATAGAAGTGTTTCAATGTTAAAAATTTGATTTTTTTCAGTAGAGTTTACAAATTTGTAACCTGTCAATCTGGTGTTGCAGAATTTTCTTTGATGGATTGGATTATGTTTTACAATATTTCCATTTAATATTACTGTATAAATAGTTGCAGTATTTAAACATTTAGAATATATTCTTGTGAGAATATTAATATTTCTATTTTCCACTGAGACAGAGAGCTAACTAGATGGATACATCCAAGACAAAACAGCACAGGGTTTTTGGATGTTATACAAAAAGTTTAAAATTAAGTCCTTGAAGTAGAGAAGTAAAAATCACACCCCGCCCTACACACACTCCAAAAAATCAGCTATCATTTCCAAATGCAGATTTTTCTTTTAAAGGAAAATAAGATAAAGAAACTTTATTAAAAACAAATTAATTCAATTCCTTATTATTTTTCTCCTATGGAAATAATTTGACAAAAAATGTCCATTAAAATGGGCTTGGTTTGGTGTCAACAATGTTTCTGGTTTTCAGACAGCTTTAATGAATTGTTTTTTGAAACTAGCTCTACAGTTTCACACAGTCTTTAAGTAAATAACATTTTCCTGCTTGCAAATGGCTGTTGAATTGCAAGTCAAGTATGGCGAGCTGCTTACCGGTGAATGGAAGCCTGACCTCTGTGACTAGAATCTCTTTTGATAGTTTTCTTGGGGAACAAGTTCCCCCATTTTATTGTTAAAAATATTTATAAATGGTCTTCTCAAAAAAATTGCCCTTATTTGTTTTGGTATTATTTGTGCCCGACAGAATTTAGCTGAAAGGACAAATGTCTTTTGATCTAAGCACACCTTGGCAAGGATCTTTCTTTCCTTTTCAGAATTTTTCATAGTTCATGGAAGAGATATCTTAAATAAGTATGAATTTTCATAATATAACTTTAATAAAAAAGCACACTGAATAAAACTCAGGTTTTTGACTATGTTAGCTAATGAGGTTTCTGTACCCGTCATATGATAGAAACGCTCACATTGAGATGATTATGTGTTGTAGGAGAAGGTCTGTTTGTTAGTCAGTGCACATAACCAATAACAACAAAATTTATGTTATTTTTATTGATTGTTGTTAAGTAGCATAAATATTTATTCTAATTTGTAACTTGATTTGATAGCCCATTTCTGATCTCATTTAAGATTTTTTTTTTTCCTTTTTGTAATCCATTTTCCCTAAGTACAGTTCTCAAAGCAAGAAAATTGGAGTCTGCCAAACTTCAGATGAAAAGTTCATTGGATTATTCTTATTTGGAATACCTTCTCACAATAAAAAGGTAATTCTTAGAAGCTAAAAGATCAATTCTTGAACTTTGCCGAGATATCGTAGAACATTATCTGACTCTATATAATAATTTTTTTCCTTCCCCTCTCTCTCTGAGGTTTCAAAATACTTTATAGTTATGTTGAGTTTGTGCCGGCAAGGTCTGCTTGAAAAGGCACATCACTGTGCAACCCTGTCCTACTGCGTCAGTAGGGAAATATGTACATGTGAAGAGGTTTAGAGAGAAATTCGTTCTATGGATTCTTAACTGCTTCAACAAGATAGAAGTTCTAGACTGTTACTGCAACATAGGCTATAATGGGGATTTTTATGATGAAATTAGTGTGATATACAGTAATCTTTAACAGAATTTTTAGAACAAAGAGATAAGGAAGGAATAACAATAATAAAGGAGACAGGGATTTATTGAATGATCACAATTGCATTATACAAAAGAAAACTGTCCCATCTTATTTAGTTTACTTGGAAGATTAAAAAGGGTAAAGTCACTTGGAAAGATATTTTAAAATTGCACTTCAAAATAGCCTGCTACTCATAAAATTAAGATTTCAACATTTACTAGAGAAATAGAGGCAGTTCTGGTGAGCTATGAAGAATGCAGTATCTTGGAATCCATAGAGCAGGCAGCCAGAGCTGGAAGGTCAACTGCAAAAAATTCCGTACAAAGATTACAGTGAAGCAAAAGAGGAAAGTCATTGTCCATTGATTGACCTTCAGCCTGTTCCTCAGAGTCAGGCACTGGAATAACTCATTTGATCAACTGCTAGAATCCAGGTGGTAATTAAAACAGTCTCTCTGCTCTCTTTCTGAGAAGGGATGATGTCTGAGAAGACATCTTGACAAAAACGTATTAGGATGTCTAAGACAAGGTATTTTCATAAGCGAGACCTTGTGCTACAAGAAGCAAGATCTGGCAAGACCCAGGCCAAACTTATTCACAGTTTAGGTCCCAATCAGTGTCTATAATTTGAATAACCTTATAGAACATAACAACTTTGTTGACTCAGATGACCCTCCATGACTGCAAATACCCAGAGATCTCTGATATGAAGCAGGACTACAATACATGGATTCTTTCTTTGTGACTTTTAACCCCATAGAGATTGATTTATTTTTTTTTTTTTTAAACCTGGTTTCCTAAGTGAACTACTTACTTCATAAAGTTCTACGTTATATGGGGAAAGTTCAAGAACTGATCTGTAGCCTCTAAGAATTACCTTTTATTGTAAGAAGGTATTCCAGATAAGAATAATCCAATTAACTTTTCATCTGAAGTTGAGCAGACTCCAATTCTTACAGGATATTCTCCAGATTTTGTAGTATCCTAGCTAAGAAGAAGGCAAAGGCAATTTTGCTGATGGCTAGGAAAGAAGGAGTTTCCAACAGTGATATAAACATTTTGGGAGTGGCTGTAGATTTTGAAACTTTTGAGTAATCTGCACAGAATTGATAAGTAACTATAATCTGGGGAGACCATTCTGTCAATATTGAAAAAGAATATTATATGAGTAAAAATTATTTATTTTCGATGTATTTTTAGAGACCTTTCGTTAATATTAACATGTAGGCAGATTCATCCAGCATATATTTTGGATTGAAAAAATAAAAAAAAAAGATTTAAAATTACTAAAGAGTTCCTTTTTTTATACAAGCTTTTTCTCTTTCCTTCTGTTTCCATAATAATTATAATTATAAGTATGCATTCTTTTTCCAAAACTAATAGAAACCAAAGACCCATCATATCCCTGTTCAGGCCTCAGAGCAGCACTTTGGCTACAGTTTGTAAACTAACTTTAACATTTATGTAACATTTCTGTAGCTTGTATATTTAATATCTAAACCATAATGGTGTACAACCGTTACATTTTCTTCCCATTATAAAACCATTGTGAAAGCAAATGGAAATTTTTTTAATTTTTTTTTGCAATGAACCACAATTTTTATTTTGTTAGCAAGCTGTCCACTACTCAGCTCAGAGCATAATGCTGTAATAATTTAAAACTACATTCTACAGCTTATTCCCAGTGGGCTGGTTTTTGATATGCCACATTAAGATTTAATTTATGTGCATGGCATATGGAAGTATGTATAGGCATATAGGCTTGCTTTCCTCAGTTCATGGCTGGAAAAAAAGATAACAAAAAGATGGTTGGAAGTAGAAAAAAGCAACATTCACGTGTGCTGGATTTTTATTCTTATCTACCTTGCGCCCAAAATTCAGTAATATAGTAACATTGAATTCTTTGTACAAGCCTACTTAAATGTTCCCTTCCTCTCTTTATTGTTTATAGCTATGTGCATACGTATACAGGAAAAATAATATAATCACAAAAAAACATGAACAAATTTCCCAAACTTTCAGCTTTCTTTTAACAACCTTGGGAAGTATTTATTTATTATAACGGTTACTTTTTCTGCATTTCTTTTAAGTATCTTTTGCCGCACTTTATTTTTCTTTTAGCTGCATGCTTCAGCCTTCTACGCTCTGTTTCCACAGCCTCTCCATCCAATTAGTAAATGTCTTGCCTGCTCTGTAAAAGCAGAACGACAGAAAGAGAAAGGACAATCTTCTTTCTGTCATAGCTTAGAGGGAATGTAACAGTTTTATTCCCATCTATTTTTTCACAGCTCTGTGTGAAGACACTCTGGCCCCGATTCACTACAGTGTGTAGGCTCTTAGCCTATTCAGCAGAAAACTTGGAAACTAACTAAAAGTTAGAGGCCTATGTGTTTTGTACCTGGCTGAGTGTAGGCAGCAGAAAGGTAAACAGTATCTGTTTGTATAGCACGCCTCATATTTGCATAATAGTAATACAAATGATGACAGTAACAGCAAAAAGTGTTGGTTTATGACATAAAATTAAATAATCTAAAAATACAGTATGACAAGACATAACCTACCATCTGCAGGATGTTTCAGTCTAGAAACTGAAGTTTTCAGTTAGCTGCTTCTGTCTAACCTCTATATAGCTGTGTTGTATTGACATCCCTGGCTTGAAAACAGCTTTATTGTAGATTATGACTTTCAGAGATATGATGACAATTGATTTCATCCTGCTTGATCAATAGCAAGTATTGTGTGCTGGAATAAATAATTCATGCAAATGGTACCATCAGAAGGAACTAATGCTATCATTTTTTTAACTGCAGGAATGATTTCTTTTACAAGTTGCCTAAAAGTGTGTTATTATTTGTACACAAATGTTTACACATCACAAGGCACAGTGAGAAAAACCTTTCTGTGCAAGGAGAGCTACTACCGAAATGAATGAAATTCAATCTTGACATTTCTGGCAGTCAGTGCAGGATTCAATTCTTTCATGATGTTTTTATCCCATAATGACGTGCCATCATTGCTCTTCTAAGACTGACAACAAAAATGATCCCCTTTGAGAAAATGGCTTGAATATGTGAAGTCCCTATTTAGACATCCCATGCATCTCTGAGGCATTTGAAACGCTTGATTTCTTGTCAGAGAATTTTAAAGGTAACAAACCCTCCACTGCAGTACGTTGTCTCTACCAACAGCACCACGGCGAGGAAACATTTAGCTTTTTAAATTATATTGTAAGGTTTACTTATGTAGTTGGCATGTAGAATCTATGGTGACGGGTGAAACAGAGAGAGAGAGAGAGATATTCAGTGCAATTTTACTGTTGCTATCCATGCTATGATGTACTGCTACTACAGAATTTCAGTAAAATTATTTGACAATAAGCAAGGCTAATGAATGTCCTAGAATCCATGTGGCTAAAATTAATATTGTGTCAGATAATTCCTAGGATTTAGATTATTCATAACCTTCTAAGAGGCAGTAGCTTTCTAAAAAAACCCTTTTGTTCTCAAGGTCATTCCAAACTTGTTTTTATCATCAAAATTTTTTCATATGAGCTAAAATTCATTTAATGAACTCTAAGCTAAGAGTTAGATGAAGAAATTTCATAATTGTCTTCAGTTCAAATGCCAACTCTTTCCAACACAACATCATACTTGATTTGATATGATGCTTTTCTGGAAGCCTTTTGTTTTCTTGCTTCACAAAAATTTGGAATGCTTCAATTTGGTAAAACTGGAGAAGGTCAGTTCACAATTTTAGGAAGGAGTAATCACATTTTTAGTTGCTTCTCAGTGGTACTCCCACAATTCCTGTGTTTTTCACCATTTATTGTGACCCTTTTCATTGATAACTTACATTAAATTTAATTTTAAATTTAAAAATTAAATTTAAACTCTGTATGTACTTTTCTCACTCCTTTATCATACTGCTGGCCAGCATGCTTATGCTTCTCCTTCAGCTGTTTCTGAGAGTGCTTTAAGCCAATATAGATGTAAATCTACACCTCCTTCCTCCTAAAATTTGTAACAAGACAATTTGAATTGAGTTTATTGTAAGTTGATCACACAAATCCTGTTAAAGGAACTCTTTTTAATCTCATAAGCAAGGAGGTCAAATCTTTGGAGTCATTGAGGGATAATTCAGTAATGCTGAATACACTAACAGTTTGCAAAGTTCTTCTTTCACGCATCCTCTCTGTGTCCTGGCACCCTTCACCTGTGCCAGATATGGTGCAGAGCCCTTTTTTTTTAGTAAACATGTGATAATAAATTTAAAGCTCTCTTTTGTTTACTTATGATGATTCTTTGAGTTTGAAAGAATCGTGCCTGAAGCTGTCTGCTCAGGTTGTGGTTTATGACAGTTGAACCAATAATTATTTGAACTAATCAATCTTCTTTTTGTTCTGAAATATTTGTCTGAGGCCACTGTCTCTGACAGGATATTAAAGTAAGTGTTCATTGACCTGTAGATGTTTGCTGTAAAAATTTCTTTGCACCTGTTTTCATATCTATTCCATGGGAACTAGGAACTTTAATGCCTTTGAGAATCTGATCCCTCAAGGTGCAGACATCAGTGTGGTTTGTAAAGTGGACCAGATGAATTAATACTTTTCAATCCTGACAGATATTGAGTTTGTACAAATATCTTGTTGTCGGCATATGTCCACAATGGCCATTTGATTAATCCATTTCCAGGAACTATTCTTTGATTCAAAACTAAAATCTATTTTCTACTCGCTACTATACTTACTTTAGCTCTCTTATGAGAGAACAAGGACGTCATATTGATGCACCAGCATCTGCATTTCCAAACAGAAAATAAAGATTGAATAAAATAAAGCAAGCAATATTCCGTAGGTCTCATTGAAAGGTAATGTTGTTTGAAAACCAGTGTAATTTTCATGTTGTGTCCTCTACAATTGAGACAGGAAACCTCACTGAGATATGACTGCAAAAAAAACCCACATTGCAGACTCCGCTAATATATTGAGGGCTCCTTTATGCAATATTAGTTTTATAGAATGTGTTTTATGTGTAATTAGAAAATGTCATGCTATAACTAGAATATAACAAATCATGAGAGGTAGTCTGAGAATAAGTGTTAACCTCAGGTTAGCGTGTAACAGTTTATGACAAACTTCCTTAATGACCTGGAAGGGTAGACCATTTCCCAGCTGGACTATTCTCTATATTAAAAATTGCTTTAGGGTAACTTAGCATATATCTGGTTTTCCTATGTATTCAATTATCCCTCCTTATCCTGTACCACTGAGGTACTAAAAAAAATGACTTCAGGAGACATTAGCTATACTTTTTCATATTGCACATTTCAGTTAAACACACTTTTTATGACCTTCACGGGGAAAGGGCAAAATGAGTTATTTTACTTTAGATTATTTGATACCTTTTGTCCAATGGTGGTCCCAACTCTAGTTTAAAAGTGAAACAACATTACTTACAATCTCACTAATATAATATTTCAGATTGTTTCCTGTCTGGAGATTAGACATCCTTTATTATAGCATTCTAGGGATTTATTTACCCATCTGACACAGGTAACACTGTATTTTGATGACCAGTGTATACCTCTGTTGCATGAGGAACTCACAAGTAATTCTAGCTATCTGAAAAATGTAAACCCCATGCAGCCACTTGCTCACCCCCCCCCCCCCCAATAAGATGGGGGAAGAGAACTGGAAGACTGAAAGTGAGAGAACTTGTGGGTTGAGATAAAAACAGTTTAATAGGGCAAACAGAAAAAGGAAAATAATAGTAATAATAAATAATACAAACCCAGTGATGAACAGCGGAATTTCTTATCATCCAAAGTCAATGGTACGCACAGCCCCCAGCTGCCCAGCCTCCTAGCCCATGTGCAAGCAAAGCAAAAGAAGACCAGGGCTTCGTTCCCCACTTCCCATCAGGAAGGCAGGCAGATGTTCAGCCATCTCCAGGAAAGCAGGGCTCCATCATGCATAACAGTTACTAGGGAAGACAAACACCATCATGCTGAAGCCAATGCTGCGCAAGACCCCCAGTTTCCATGCCAGGCCCCCAGCTGACCCACCTCTCAGCCCGCCCCCAGTTATATACTGAGGATGACGTCATATGGTGTGGAATACCTTTTGGGCCAGTTGGGGTCAGCTGTCCTGGCTGTGTCCCCTCCCAGGTGCTTGGGCACCCCCCGCCTTCTCGTTAGCAGGCTGCATTCTCTCTTTTACCTACCACTCAGTGTATTTGCAATGTATTTTGTTGCTATATCTGGCTGGTTTAGGTGCTGAAATTTGTAAATAAATGTTTGTCCTTGGTATATTAAACACATAAACAGCAACGTTTGTGATATTTGAGTGTGATTAGCTCTTGAAAAATTCATCAAATGTCCTGAGATCTGCACTGCTTTTTAAAAATTCATAAAAAGTTTTGAAGAGTGAAAATGGTTTGACAAGTAGGCAGGCCACAAAGCAACTGACACATCAAGGGAAGAAGATCAAACAGGAATATAGCAGCATATTCATACTGTAGGCTGTAGAGCCTGGCTGCACTCCAAGGAGGTTGAAAGAACAAGTAGACATGAAATATAGAGAAAGAATAGAGACAGGAATCTCAAGGTGGGGAAATGAAAGACCATTTGACATTCAAAAATGATTTTTTAAACATCTTTGACATGCAGTCAATAAATTCACCTCTGCTTTGCTTATTTAACTGGATGCAAAAGTTTTCTTACAATGGAAATGTATGCTATGAAATTTTCAGGAAAATGTTTTTTCTATTCAGGAAGGAAATATTCAAGGCATTTGGAAAGGGTCTCAAAATAATCACTGTGGCTTTGATGCGGGGTTGTGAGTTGAATAGGCTCTACGATGAAGCTATTCCTCACACCCGATAGCTGCGATATGACATTAAACCTCTAATGATTTAGGTCTACTACACTAAATGCGAGTTGTATCGTTTAAATACTGGTTATGAAATGATTCCATTATTTTCATCATAAGTAATTTATTAAATGTGCTCTCATATTTATGCAGAGAAAATATATTAGTTATACGTGTATGAGTGTTCCTAAATTTGAAGTGAATGGGCAACTAGAAAGAAAATGTTTCATTATTAACATTTAATTTACTTCTGTATTAAGCAAGCATTTAGCAACGTGTCATACAAGAGATATCTATATAAGTGTAAGTGTAAAATATGTTTAACAACGTTTAACAGCCCTCTAATCAATGGCTATACCTGCCAAGTCACAGGGATACTGATCCATTTGTAACATTTACCCAGATATGGCATGCGAGTAAGACAGAAAATAGTTCTTTTGCCTTCCACTCTCGTCTGCCACGTATCCGTTATGCCATTGATGCCATCCATCAAGGAATTTCAAAGGACAATTGGTAAAAGAAAACATAAGACATTCATCTCGAGAGGCCTGATTCTAGTTTATTAGATTCTCCCTAGGTTTTCCCAAGCTTTGAAGCAGAGGTAGCAGCAAGGGATCAAGCAGTAAAAGCCTTTTAAAACTTCAACCTGCTCTCCAGCTGGGTTTCAAATAAATTCTTTTTTCACCCGGGCCAGCAGCAGTGCTCTGTAAGATGAGTGTAAGATGTACTGCAGCATTAAAAACTCGCTAAAAATTAGCTCCTCCTTTCTTATCCCAGGGACCTTTTACTGGGGCAGCACAGCAGACAAAGCATCAGTGAGATTACAAATGCCAGAATACCTGGCTTGGTTTGGTTTGAAGAATTTATTCAGGGATCTGGAAGAATATTCAAAATCTTTTATTCTTGAAGGTGAATCTCCCCCACGTTCTCGGAGATTCTCACGCTCTAGTGACGAGGATGGAAATTAGTATTTTTCTCCATTTGATAACTCTGAGAATCCTGTTATGAAAGGTTTTTGAAGTTCATTTCGATAGAAGATCTAAATGAGTCAGAAAATTTATAAGATCCTCACAAATTTGGAATGAGGCATGGTAATTTTGTCTTTGTTCCCCTGCAAATCTCTGTGGTACTGCTGCAGAAAACAAGCCAGCCTGCAGTCCCAGAAGCTATTTACTGAAGAAACGTATTCTGCGGTTCTGACAATAACAAAACGAGGAAGTGTCACATCTCAAAATATTTTTAAGTAATCTGTTTCGGTGCGTCGTTCCTGAATACAACCGATTAGAGGACAGAATCCTCCTATTCTGCCTTTCGATTGGTTGTGGTTCCAGAACGCCCGACCGGGCTCTCGCCTGCCGCCGGCGGTGGCGGGTACACACAGGTGGAGCTGCGGGCCCTGGCCGTGCCCGGCAGTGTGAGGGGCCGCCTCAGGGGCCTCAGGTGTGCGCGGCGGGGGCAGAGGCGCGCGACTGATTTTGGCGAATTAACGCTTGGCCGGGCCGGGCCGCGCCCCTGCACGAGCTGGGGCAGCTGCGCAGCCCCGCCACACCCAGCCGCAATTAACCGCCTGCTTAATTGCCCGCAGCAGGGCTGGGGCGGGGCGGGAAGTGCGTGACCCCTCCCTTCCTTACAAAAGGGGATCGCTCCAGCGGGCGACCGGTGTGGTCGGCGCTCGGTTGTGCTCCTTGGGTTGGGTGGGGTTTATGGGCACGCTGGGGTAATTTTTTTGTTGCTCTCCAAGGAGAGTCGTTTAATGTCAGACCTGGAGGAGGCCAGTTCTCCAGAGCTGCGGGGAAGCTGGTGCAAGCACGGGCCCCTTCACCTGAGGTACCGGCTTCAGCTCTCTGACCTTAGATCTCCTCACGAGTCTGTCTGCGGGGCTGAAGAGCCCTCGTAGGCGCACGTATGGCGTGATAAAACTGTCCTGTGGTAAGCTCATGGATTGAACTCCTTAGGTCTCGTTCTCTGCAAAGAAGGAGCTTCAGCCTTCCAATGATTCTTTACGCTCTGAAATTTTTACTTTTCTCAGTGTTTATTATAAATACAGGAGCAGTTTTCCTGTTAGATCTCCCTAGAGAGGCCGCGATCTCTTGGCTCCTATTAGGCACGTCTGGTGTGGTAGCTCTGCACAGGACACCGGCCCTCCGCAGGCACACCCGGGGCGGCGGTGCCGCCAGTCCGGGCCGGGGAGCCCCGAGCGGGAAGGAGGTAGGTTGAGGTGGGCTTCCTTGGTGTACCGCTAATTGCTTTTCACGTCCTTATCCTTGGAGGAGAATGGCTTTTGTACCTGGTCGTTACCTCCCTGATCGCTACAATTCGCAGCTCCTCTGGGCTTTTAGTCTAAACGTGTTTTTTTTCCTGCAAATCACCTCATTTGCTAATGTGTCACTGGTAGCCGCTCAGGAGAGCCGAGTCCCGCTAGGTTAGCTTGAACCCTTGGGAGCCCTTTCCTTGCAATTAACTCAGCTGTGTGCCAGGTTTTCATTAGAACCCGATAAAAGGTAAACTAAAGTATTGCAGGACGCTGCAATATTTTCATTGCTTGTGATTTATTTTCCTCTGAAGTGGTGGTCATGTCGTGTAGGTTATTTCTGGCTGGAATGACAGAAGCTGTGCTACAGCGAAGTGATTTACTGTGGCTACGACCATGTGTGTAATATACTTCTAGCTTCTTTGTCATGTATGCTACATGTCATGAAATACTACTGTCGAGTGCTTAATACACCAGTGCATAGCGGGAGATACCAGATTAATTACACTTGTAGAGTATATAAATCATGGCTTTGAAGCTGCAGTTGTTCAAGTGCACATGCTACTTTATATGCCACTTTTAAGGGTGCCAGGTGAGCTGCTGTCTGCACTGCTCAGGTTTGTTGCTTTCCATAGAGAAGTAGTACTCACATTTCCCAGCTTTACTATCTTCAGAATAAAAACAGTACAAGCTTGTTCTAACAAAATACAATATTAAGCCACTACAAAGCTGGAAACAAGGCTATAATGTTAAAATGCAGTTATAGAAGTTTGTGTGTGGTGGTGTGTTCTCCTCTTCCAACAAGTTATATTTGTTCTCACTATTGCAGCCTTCTGCTGCTGCATTTAGAAGACTTTCTGTTCTAGTTGCTTTATCTTCTGCATCTGACCTGCCTGCTCAAAGTCTTGAGGGATGCTTTGTGTTTGGCTTTTCCACCAGAATTTTCTGGTACTTAGAATCTGTTCTTTCTATCAAGGACCTTGAGGTAAGCACCTCCTACAGCAGTTCCTTAGGTTCGTTGTCTCTTCCATTCCTTGAGACTTTGAATAAATCTGTTTTCCTGTAAGCTGTGAACTTCAAAACACCTCTATATCCTCCTTTCCCTCCTTGTTTTATCCCTTCAAGGGCTACATAAATATTCCAAACTTTCTAATACTCCTTTGATACTGAATTTAGGCTAATCAGAGGGCCAGATGATGGGGTTTAGGTCTGAGCTAGTGTGTGCCAGAAGTCAGTGAGGAATTTTTCATTGGTGAAAGAGGGATGTTTTAGAAGTGAGAAAGAAAGTAGGCCCTTTCCTTAGTCCTCTGTTATATTTGTTAGTTGGTCTCAGGGATATCCTGGAAATAGATACACTTGTTGGTTTACAACTTAATGGCATTTATGTATTATCAGCTACATAAAACAGTATCATATTTAGAAGAATATGCATTTCATATTTGATGGAGGGAATGTATACTGCTCTGCTTACAGCTTCCCCTCGCTAACAAAAAGGTTTAACGTGCTATTACATGAGCTGTTGTACTAGCTGCTTTATTATCAAAGCAAAGTTCAAACTAGATGTCCCTAATCCCTATGCTTTGCAAATAGCAAGCACTTGCAACTCAGTGTTTGGTTGTATCTGCTCACAATATGTATTCTATAGTACATGTGTACAGAGACCCTCAGGAAGACCTTTGTGTGGAAAGAAGGGGTGATAATTTCACACTTGCCAGCAGGCAAGATTTTGGCTGTTCTGTAATCTCTGTGTTCCTACTATACCACTTCTTCGCACTTGTTTTCAACTCATTTTCTTCCTCATATCTCTCTCGTTTGAGAGACATCTACTTATGATACTTTTTTCTATGACCAAAACATAGTCTGGTCTGTAACTATTAGTGGCTCTTCTAGTTGAAGATTAAAAAGAGAAATTTCTCATAACATGTACAGATTACTCATGTGCCTCTCTTAAAGTCCCTGCAGCCCAGGTCATTAATACTAGAACTCTTATTTTTTTCAGACTTGGTAGCATCATGTCTGAATTTTGCTTTAAAAAAAATTGACACTTTCAAATATTTGTGCAATACTTACCTAGAATTCATCTGGTATGAACCCTCAGTACAGCTGTTTTCTGTTGAGTTCTGAAAACAAAACCTTCACAAATATTTAAGCATATTCAGAACAAAGTGAAGCCTTTCACACAGTCATTATCAATGTCACTGGTATATTTAGGAGAATCTTGAAAATCTGAGGATATCACCTATCAAGGGGAAGAGTGGGATGTGAGCTGCCTACCAAGTATATAACCTTCACATAGAAACTTAATAATAAAGTTAGAGCTTAATAATAAGCTCTACCCACTTCTATAAACTTAAATGCCTAACACAACTGAAATAAAAGCTTCACAAAGCTCAAAACTGAGCATCTCTGGAAGAGATAATTTCTATGTTCTTGAGCAAATAAATGAGTAAGAGAAAAGCTTATGATTGCCCAGTATGATTTGATTCAGACTCAGGGCTACATTTTTTTTACTAGTATACAATGACTTTAACAGTGTGTTTTTAAAATAAAAGCTCTCATGCCCCATTCTCAGAATTATTTGCATTTAGAATATATTTGAACTAGTTTAAGGGTGCTATGGGATCCTTCAGGTATACATTTTGATTTTCTACCTGTATATGTGGATTTCTTGATGCTTGTGAAACTCGTCCCTAAGTGAGACACTGTGTACCAGGTTAAGGGTACTATCTGATTCCACTTGCCCTGTCTACAGTCTGTGTGAATGTCTATACAAAACATGTACATGCGCAACTTCTGTATTAAGAGGATAACTTTTGCAGATTTTTTGGAGCATCTTATGTACAACTTATGTTCTTGTTTTAATGAATAATGTTGATTTTTTTATACTGTTTAAAATAAATTCAGGAGAAAAATGGCATTAGAGGTTTAGAAAGCTAGAACTGGCTGTGTGGTATTTCAGATCTGAGTATGTGTAAGATATATTCTGATGTTTATTCCTAGTTAGGGTGAGCTCATCCTGGCTCTCTAGTATGAGGATGCACTGGTGTTTTGTGCTTGTGATAACCTGATGTTGTAAATGCTTGTCTTTTGGCGGTAACTTCTGTAACTGTACGTGTCAACATGCCAGTATGTGAGCCCTTTACCAAGTGGGATACACCTCACTGCTTTGGATTTTCATATTAAAATTATTCTTACTCTTCTCTGAAATGCAATTTCTATCCCTTTCCCCCCTCATATTTGGGAAAAAACCCACAAACCCTGAAAGTGCAAAACTATTATTTCATGAAAGATGGTTATATTATTCATTACAAACCTAACATTGTTCCTTGTTGGTATAAGCTACCTGTTTTTTTCTGATCCCAAAATTGAACAAACTGGGTGTCTTACAACATCTTGTCCCTGAAGTGACCTTATTTTTGCTATTTTTTAATTTCAAATTGCTTTTTGACAGAATGGTATCTGATACTTTTGTGCAAGTTTAACTACCTTGTTTTGGATTTTTCCACATAAAACTCCTCTCTTGTTTGTTGTGACCTTTTCTGTTTCATCAAGTTTGCTTGCTTTCTAATTTCCACTCTTCTAATAGAAGTATCTGTTCTCCACTGCCATTGCTTCACTTCAGTGTCACTGATTACAGAAGTTTTGTCTGTCAATACATACTGTATCTGTTATATCCCTCTGAGTGTGACTTTCACCTCCTAATTTTTTTCTATTGCTGATGACTTTGTCCTTGTAATGATGTTATTTGATTTACTGTTTTTAGCTGTTACCTGGGCTTCAAACTCTTTCAGATGTGTTGTCTTTCCTTTGAACTCAGGAACTCAATATGTTCTGGGGACTTTGTATCTTCTTACAGGATAGGCAATAAAAATATGTTTGTAATCAGTGCAGCAAAGGTTTTTTGGGGTAAATTTTTTTAGACTTCTCTAAAATATAATTTTAATTAACTTCAATGGTGTAGTATGCTGTCAATTGACATGTGTGTTAAAAATCAACACAGGATCACCTTATGTGTCTAATCTTCATACATGAAGAGAAAGGCCAGCTGTTCTTTTCTCACCAAAACATATTTGATATTACATAGATAGTAAGTAGTAAACTATCTTATTAAACCATAGTAGTAATAAGAAAATGAAAAGAAAACTTTATTATGCAGAGGAAGCACAGTAATTTGACTGTTGCTAGACTCTAGTACAGGTGTGTTCTTAGCAGAATGCAAGCACTTCCTTAATCATAATTTACAAAAATAATACTTTAAGCAAAAGCCTTAGTGCTAGGGTGGCAGTTGGTGGCAGTTGGTGGCAGTTGGTGGCAGTTGGTGGCAGTTGGTGGCAGTTGGTGGCAGTTGGTGGCAGTTGGTGGCAGTTGGTGGCAGTTGGTGGCAGTTGGTGGCAGTTGGTGGCAGTTGGTGGCAGTTGGTGGCAGTTGGTGGCAGTTGGTGGCAGTTGGTGGCAGTTGGTGGCAGTTGGTGGCAGTTGGTGGCAGTTGGTGGCAGTTGGTGGCAGTTGGTGGCAGTTGGTGGCTGTTGGTGGCTGTTGGTGGCTGTTGGTGGCTGTTGGTGGCTGTTGGTGGCTGTTGGTGGCTGTTGGTGGCTGTTGGTGGCTGTTGGTGGCTGTTGGTGGCTGTTGGTGGCTGTTGGTGGCTGTTGGTGGCTGTTGGTGGCTGTTGGTGGCTGTTGGTGGCTGTTGGTGGCTGTTGGTGGCTGTTGGTGGCTGTTGGTGGCTGTTGGTGGCTGTTGGTGGCTGTTGGTGGCTGTTGGTGGCTGTTGGTGGCTGTTGGTGGCTGTTGGTGGCTGTTGGTGGCTGTTGGTGGCTGTTGGTGGCTGTTGGTGGCTGTTGGTGGCTGTTGGTGGCTGTTGGTGGCTGTTGGTGGCTGTTGGTGGCTGTTGGTGGCTGTTGGTGGCTGTTGGTGGCTGTTGGTGGCTGTTGGTGGCTGTTGGTGGCTGTTGGTGGCTGTTGGTGGCTGTTGGTGGCTGTTGGTGGCTGTTGGTGGCTGTTGGTGGCTGTTGGTGGCTGTTGGTGGCTGTTGGTGGCTGTTGGTGGCTGTTGGTGGCTGTTGGTGGCTGTTGGTGGCTGTTGGTGGCTGTTGGTGGCTGTTGGTGGCTGTTGGTGGCTGTTGGTGGCTGTTGGTGGCTGTTGGTGGCTGTTGGTGGCTGTTGGTGGCTGTTGGTGGCTGTTGGTGGCTGTTGGTGGCTGTTGGTGGCTGTTGGTGGCTGTTGGTGGCTGTTGGTGGCTGTTGGTGGCTGTTGGTGGCTGTTGGTGGCTGTTGGTGGCTGTTGGTGGCTGTTGGTGGCTGTTGGTGGCTGTTGGTGGCTGTTGGTGGCTGTTGGTGGCTGTTGGTGGCTGTTGGTGGCTGTTGGTGGCTGTTGGTGGCTGTTGGTGGCTGTTGGTGGCTGTTGGTGGCTGTTGGTGGCTGTTGGTGGCTGTTGGTGGCTGTTGGTGGCTGTTGGTGGCTGTTGGTGGCTGTTGGTGGCTGTTGGTGGCTGTTGGTGGCTGTTGGTGGCTGTTGGTGGCTGTTGGTGGCTGTTGGTGGCTGTTGGTGGCTGTTGGTGGCTGTTGGTGGCTGTTGGTGGCTGTTGGTGGCTGTTGGTGGCTGTTGGTGGCTGTTGGTGGCTGTTGGTGGCTGTTGGTGGCTGTTGGTGGCTGTTGGTGGCTGTTGGTGGCTGTTGGTGGCTGTTGGTGGCTGTTGGTGGCTGTTGGTGGCTGTTGGTGGCTGTTGGTGGCTGTTGGTGGCTGTTGGTGGCTGTTGGTGGCTGTTGGTGGCTGTTGGTGGCTGTTGGTGGCTGTTGGTGGCTGTTGGTGGCTGTTGGTGGCTGTTGGTGGCTGTTGGTGGCTGTTGGTGGCTGTTGGTGGCTGTTGGTGGCTGTTGGTGGCTGTTGGTGGCTGTTGGTGGCTGTTGGTGGCTGTTGGTGGCTGTTGGTGGCTGTTGGTGGCTGTTGGTGGCTGTTGGTGGCTGTTGGTGGCTGTTGGTGGCTGTTGGTGGCTGTTGGTGGCTGTTGGTGGCTGTTGGTGGCTGTTGGTGGCTGTTGGTGGCTGTTGGTGGCTGTTGGTGGCTGTTGGTGGCTGTTGGTGGCTGTTGGTGGCTGTTGGTGGCTGTTGGTGGCTGTTGGTGGCTGTTGGTGGCTGTTGGTGGCTGTTGGTGGCTGTTGGTGGCTGTTGGTGGCTGTTGGTGGCTGTTGGTGGCTGTTGGTGGCTGTTGGTGGCTGTTGGTGGCTGTTGGTGGCTGTTGGTGGCTGTTGGTGGCTGTTGGTGGCTGTTGGTGGCTGTTGGTGGCTGTTGGTGGCTGTTGGTGGCTGTTGGTGGCTGTTGGTGGCTGTTGGTGGCTGTTGGTGGCTGTTGGTGGCTGTTGGTGGCTGTTGGTGGCTGTTGGTGGCTGTTGGTGGCTGTTGGTGGCTGTTGGTGGCTGTTGGTGGCTGTTGGTGGCTGTTGGTGGCTGTTGGTGGCTGTTGGTGGCTGTTGGTGGCTGTTGGTGGCTGTTGGTGGCTGTTGGTGGCTGTTGGTGGCTGTTGGTGGCGACAGTTTGCTGGACAGCAAACAAAGAGGGAAATAACAACAGTACTTAGAATAATGCGTGATAATACAAGGCAGTTTACTGATCTGATGACTGACTGGATGCTCAGCCCACACTCGGACCATCCTGCAGCCATGCCCCCCAACTGTCCCCCTTTTTTATAGTAAGCATGGCATCATGTGGTATGGCATACCTCCTTGGCCAGCTTGGCTCATTCCATGTAAAAATTAACTCTATCCTAGCCAAAACCAGGCCACTGTCCACCCCTTATTTTAAACCATCTACATCATGATCAGATTCTATACTTCCAATTAATTATTACCACTTCCCATCTTTGATATAGATACATATGCATACACCAATATAATTTCCTTAGTGTATAAGCCATATCTCTAAAATGTCTGTTGAGTCACTTATCCCATGATGTTGGGCTCCATGGCAGTCTCAGGGCAGGAGCAATGGTGTGTGCTGTTGGATTGTTGCATGCTGCATCTGGAGCTTGTGGCTGGCGTATCTGGTGTGGTCCATGCTTGCAGATGGTATGTTGAAGATGTTGATTTTTCAATGAAGTTGCTGGGTGGTGGTTGATGTCAGTTGTAGTTCTGTCATCGTGGCAGTTTGTTCAGTTTCATCCAAGTTCATTCTTCACTGAATTTGGTGATTGTTATGGTAATACCTTTGATACAGCATATAGCAATTGTAGCAATGATGACATACAATGGTAGGGGTATTTAGCAGTTACCATAATACAATTTAATTTATTGGCTATTCTCACCCAAAATCAAATCCCCTTGAGATACACATCAGACTTACCTATCCTTTCTTATTACCCAAGTGCACCCGGGTCCCTGAGCAAAAGCAATCCCACAGATGGGTTTGCCTTTGCCTGAAGCAAAGATAACCCAGCCTGTCTTCCCCAACATATTTTTTGTGCACACTTCCATAGTATGTGGAAGTTTGCATTAGGCAGGGCCAGCTCAATTGGTAGCCTCCCTAGTGTTAAGTAACCAGGTAGCCTTTGCTAAATGTGTACCCAATGCTTGAGGGTCCCACCACCCATTGCTCTCGGTGTAGTCTTTAACAGTCCATTGTATCATTCTATTTTCCCAGAGGCTGGTGCATGATAGGGCATATGATACACCCACTCAATGCCATGTTCTGTGGCCCAGGTGTCCATGAGGTTGTTTCAGAAATTAGTCCCAGTGTCTGACTCAATTCTTTCTGGGGTGTCATGTCACCACAGGACTTGCTTTTCAAGGCTCAGGATAGTGTTCTGGGTAGTGCATAGGGCACAGGATATGTTTCCAACTGTCCGGTGATTCCTTTCACCATTTTAAATAGTTAGCGCTTACCTTGGCAGGTTTGTGGGAGCATGATGTAGTCAATCTGCCAGGCCTTTCCATATTTATGTTTCAGCCATCATCCTCCATACCACAGAGGCTTTAACCACTTGGCTTGCTTGATTGCAGTGCATGTTTCACATTCATGGATAACTTGTGAGATGGCATCCATGGTCAAGTCCACCCCTCAATCACGAGCCCATAGAGATGTGTTGTATTTCTTCCCTGATGGCCTGAGGTGTCCTGGGCCCACTGAGCTAGAAATAATTCACCCTTATGTTGCCTGTTCAAACCTGCCCAGAACATTTCAGTCTGAGCAGCCTGATCCACTTGCTGGTTGTTTTGATGTTCCTCAGTGGCCTGACTCAGGTACACGGGCATCTGTGACCTACTTTTACAACCAGCTTCTCTAGCCAGGCAGCAATACCTTGCCACAGTGGGGCAGCCCAGATGAGTTTACGTCTGCGCTGCCAGTTGCTCTGCTTCCATTCCAATGCCACTGGGCAGTGGCGGCCATCTGTGAGTCAGTACAGAGGTAGAGCATTGGTGCCACTTTCCTCTTTCAGCAATGTCTAAAGCCAGCTGGATGGCTTTCACCTCTGTGAATGGGCTCATTTCACCTCCCCTTCTGCAGCTTGTTGTATAGGACTCCATACAGCAGCCTTCCACCTCCGATGCTTTCCCACAACATGACAGGACCCATAAATGATCAGGGCATATAGCTTCTCACTTTCTGGTAGCTGCTTATATGGTGGGGCTCTGTCAGCACTCATCACCTCCTCTGGTGACATTCTGGAATTTTTGCCTTCTGGCCAGTCCATGATTGCTTCCAGAATTCCTGGGCAATTGGGGTTTCCTGTTTGAGCCTGCTGTCTGATCAGTGCAACCCACTTACTCTGCATAGCATCAGTTGCATGGTGTGTAGAGGAGTTCCTCTCTTTGAGCATCCAGCCCAGCACCAGCAGTCAGGGTGCCAGGAGGAGCTGTGCTTCAGTGCCAATGACTTCTGAAGTAGCTTGAACCCCTTCATATGCTGCCAATATCTCTTTTTCGGTTGGAGTGTAGCAGGCCTTGGATCCTCTGTATCCCCAACTCCAAAACCCTCAGGGGTTGACCTTGAGTCTAGGTAGGGCCATTCTCCCTGGCTGCAGTGTAGAGCACACTTTTTACATCTGGTCCTGCCCAGACTGGCCCAAGGGCTACCACATGAACTATTTCTTGTTTAATTTGTTCAAAGGCTTGTCATTGCTCAGGGCCCATTTGAAATCATTCTTCTGAGTTGTGTGGTAGGGCTTACTATCAGACTGTAATTTGGAATGTGCATCTACCGGAAACCCACAATGACTAAGAGAGCTTGTGTTTCCTTTTTTGTTGGTCAGTGGAGACATAGCAGCTATTTTGATGATCACATCCACTGGGATCTGGTGATGCTCACCTTGCCATTTTATTCCTGAAAACTGAATCTCCTGTGCAGGTCCCTTGACCTTACTTCATTTTATGGAAAAACCAGCTTTCAGCAGGATTTGAATTATTTTCTTCTCTTTCTCAGAAATTTCTTCTGCTGAGTTGCCCCATACAATGATGTCAATGTATTACAGGTGCTCCAAGTCTTCACCCTTTTCCAGTGCAGTCTGGATCAGTCCATGGCAAATGGTGGGTCTGTGTTTCCACTCCTGGTGTAGTCAATTCCAGGTCTACAGGATGCCCCTCCAAGTGAAAACAAACTATGGCCTGCACTCTGCCACCAAAGGGATTGAGAAAAATGCATTAGCTATCAGTTGTGGCATACCACTTGGGTACCTTTGACTACAGTTCATATTGAAGTTCCAGCATGTCTGGCATGACAGCAGTCATCAGCAGTGTGACTTCATTCAGGCTATGATAGTCTGTCAGTCTCCGCTCTCCACTGGACTTCTGCGCTGGCCATATGAGACTGTTAAAGGGTGAGTGAGTTCTGCTGATTACTCCCTGACCCTCCAGTTGATTAATCAGCTTATGGATGGGAACCAGGGAGTCTCTGTTGGTGCAGTATTGCTGCCACTGCACAGTTGTGGTAGCGATCAGTGCCTGTTGTTCTTTGACCCTCAGCAATCCCACAAGGGTCCTCCAAGAGGTCAGGCCAAGTAGACAACTGTTCAGTTTCCTCTGTCTCCAAGGCAGCTATACCAGAAGCCCATCAGTACCTTTCTGGGTCCTTGAAATACCCTCTCTGGAGGTGACCTATGCCCAGGATGCATGGAACCTCTTGGTCAGTCACAGTGGGTGCTTTTTCCCCAGTTAGACTCACTTCAGCCTCCAGTAGTCAACTGTTGGGATCCCCTTGTCACTCCAGAAGTATAGATGGGTTGTGCCCCTTCATAGCTTGATGGCATGAAGCACACTGTGCACCAGTGTCTACTAGAGCCTTGTACTCCTGTGGATCTGATGTGCTAGGCCATCAGATCCATATAGTCCAATAAACCCAGTTGTCCCTCTCCTCCATCTAGCTGGAGGCAGGGCACCTCTAATACTGCTCATAGTATTTGCTTCTTGCAAAAAGGACTTAAGTCCCTTCAAGAGGATCATAAGCATGATCAGGCCTTTTACTCAGTCTGGGGTCTGCCCACTGTAAACTGGAATGGCATTTTTCCTGGAATAATCTCTTTTTATGACTGTTTTGCCTCCCAGCTCATGTACCTGTAGGACTGAGGTAGGTTTTCTGTCCCGCTTCCTCATATCCTCTCCATGGTTGCACAGGTAAAACCATAGGATGCCTCATGGTGTGTATCCTTTATATTCTGTCTCTGGAGCAGAGGAACATGTACTCCTAATGGCTGAAATGCTGGTCTGTACAGGTGGGGAGTAGGGCATATCCCCTTTGAGTTGCTGGACCTCCCAGGACAGTTTCTCCATAGCTGAGATGAGGGAGAAAGAGACTTTCTTCATATTGCTGGAGTTGGCCAGCCACTTCATCCACTGTTGGTGCCTCCGTGCTTTTTCAGTTCATAACTGTCAGTGAGTTGGCATATGATGATGTTGTGCTCCATACAGACTCCTGCCACATGGGTTGAGTACATCAGGATCTGTGGGTAACTGAGCATCATCCAGGTCATAATAAACTATCTCCTGCATGGCTAATTCCCTCAGGTATTGGATCCCTCTCTCCACAGTGGTCCACTTGCCTAGCCAACATAGAACATCTTCACTGAAGTGATATCTTCCCCTCACACTTGAGATACCCCCTTCCCTAGACAGGGATCCCAGCTGCTTGGCCTCCCTACATTCTCATTCCAGCTACTGGCCCTGTTATCCCAGCATTGGAGCAGCCAGGTAATGATGTGCTTACCTGGAAGGTGACTGAAGTCTTTTCTCATATCTCACAGCTCACGCAGGGAATTGGGTGATTACCTCTGGTTCTGCCTCTTCCTCCTGTTCTTGTGATGGTCCTGGTTCATTGTCATCCTTTACATGATCTGATTTCTTTGTGTATTTCTTCTTGTGTATAGGGGTGACATACCAGCACTGCAGCTGAGCCAAAAGGCCAACCTGGGCCTGTTGCTGGGGTTGGGTTAGCTGCAGTGCTGCTCAGTCTGGTCTCCCTCTCTTCCCCAGTGGTGCTGCCTGCCATTGAGCAGTGTTTAGAAGATAGCATCCAGGGCCCAGCACAGGGTGATAAGTTGCACTGCCTTGGAATTGCTACAGTGTTTTCCTTTCAAATATTTTATCACTTTATCAGGGCCTTTAGTTGTTTGGGAGTGAAGTTCCAAACCGTTGGGGGTGAGGTCTCCAGATACTTGCCCATACTCTCCTACAGGCTATGCCACCCCTGAATATTCAGCCTAGGGGAAGATCCCTAGGTGGTATTCTTAAAAGATTTTTTTGTAACCCTGAATAGGACTTGTAACACATTCAGGAGACTTACCAATAGGAACATGCTGGCTTGAACATCCCCAAGATATTCAAAGTTCTCAAAAGCTGTTGTAACCAGGGAAAAGGGGAGGTGAAAGTGGGAGAAAGTATGCCCTGCTGCCTTCCCCATCACTGGGTGTGATTATTAAACAATTGAGAGATGTTGTCCAAAGTATAAGCATGACAGAATTGCCACATACAAATACCAGCTTAGGCTCATGACCGTTAGTGTTACAAGTCAATATTACAATCCAGCAATATGCAGAGGGGACGAACAGTGCCACAGGGATTACATAGAGTAGGTAGAGGTTTACATACCCCAGCCACATGACCAAACAAAACATCATTGAGACAGCGACTGTTTAAATAACATTATAAATGCTTATCACAACTTTGTTTTAACAGTAGATCCGACCAGACCATGTTATCTTAACCCTTCGTGCCCTGCGTCGGGCGCCAGAAAGGACCGCGGTGGTTCAGCCCCAGGCGCAGCTGGGCACACGGGGCCGCTGGCTCACCCCTCCCGGCGGGGCGGGAGCAGGACGGGAAGGCAAAGGTAAACCCCGGGGGATGGGGTGAGGACAGCGCTGGGACAGCAAAGGGGGAGGGAAACAACAAGAGCACTTAACAGAATATACACAACGGGTGATAACACGTGGCAATTTACCGACCCGACGACAGACCACACTCAGACCATCCCGGAGCTGCGCCGATAACGGCCTTTCCCCGACTGGTCCCCTTTTATGGCGAGCATGGCGTCACGTGGTGTGGATTACCTCATTGGCTCACCTGTCCTGGCTACTTGTGAAAATTAACTCTATCCTAGCCAAAACCAGGACGCATGCCAAAATAAATCTTTAGTTCTACTGCTCTGACTCTTGAGCTTTGGCTTTCCAGTTTTATCTGACTTCACCACTGACTCTGAGATTTCCTTTGATAAGGGGTGAACTGTATGTGACCACACTCTGTTCTCTGCTGGTGGAAGAGTTCATAGTAAAATGTCAGAGTGGAGCTTTTTAACAGAAGGAAGTATTGTTCAATGAGATGAAGAATAAAACATCACTGCTGGGAAGACAATGGCACTGGAAAGTGAATGCAAGTAGGTATTTATTGGAAATTGAAATTCTGTGTTTGGTAGGCATCTCTAAAACATCAGAGTGAAATAACTTTGTCACAGGGTCATTGTTGGACTTAAGATATGAAGGTTGAAAATAATTTTGAGATATAAAAATCACTTAATACAACAACTTTAGTATTTTCAGCACTTATGTCTGGTATAGTTACAAGGAATTAGACTAAGAAATTAAACCCCATAACTAACAGACAAAAACATCCAAAAGACAGGAGCAGGTCTGAGAGATGCAGGAAGCATGGAGATAAGCATGTACTAGGTCCTGCTGGCAGTTCTGTACTTTCTAGGATTGAAATACAGATAAACATGATTGACTAGGGACAGCTGACAGAACTAGTCAAGGACAGAAAGAAAGCTTAGACAGAATTATTTAAGAACATAAAAATTCTAATAGCCATGGGAAGCAGCAGTGTTTCTCTGAGTAATTACTCTTTGGTCACTGAGCAGTATTGCCATTCATCCTGCGCCAGGGGTATGTAGATTACTTTTTTGTTTGTCTTTGGAATTAGATGAAGGTATCAACAGCAAAGAAAATCTTTATGTTGGAAACTGTAACACTCTTTCCTCATGACCTCTATTCATCGATGCTCCACACATCCCATATATCACACAAGATTATTATGATTTTTTTGGTCAACTTTTCATAATTTGTGCTCAACAGCTCAAATTGCTGTCTATAAGAGAAGGTGAGATCAGCTCATAGTCAGAAGTTGCTTATTTACTCATTTCAATTTAGAAGTGTCATTGCCACCAAGAGAATATGAGTTTTCTAAGTATATTCAAACTCTTTTATATTATTCAATTATTCTTATCCCTCAAAGTGTTAGACTTTTCACAGGTACAAACCAATAGACAAGATCCCTACTTGTCTACTGTCTGAAAAGATACCCCTTGCACTTTAAGTATGATGTGCAAAAAGACAATTGGCAAAATACAGGTCTCTGGCAAAATATATTTATTTACTTCCTAAGCTGAGGACTAGCTTGGGAATGAAATAAATGTTTTTTGCTGTCAATTTTTATTGGTTTTTAAATGTACGAAGGGTGGTTATTCACCTCTCAGTGAATATTGCGTGAGAATTAGTGGCAAGTAACACAAAGTAAAATGTTTATGTGGAACCAAGCCAAAAGTGCGTGTATATATTTATCTTAAGCCTTCTGCTCCATGAGGTTAACTGTTCTTGTATTTTCTGCAGAGTAAACCTGTGTCATCTAGGGAGTCTGTCTAGTGCTATTGTAGGAAAATTCTAATGCATAGATATTTTTTCCTGCCCCTCCCCCTGGTAATTACTGTAGTTTTTCAAATCTGTGGCCACAAAATAAACACCGTATTGTATACTGTGAAAGCATACTACATTTATAAAAGTATAATGTCATAACTTTTAAAGTTATCTTTCAATGTCTTGGCACTTTCTTTTATCGTATTTTCGTACTCCTTATGCTGGAAAGTTCTACGGTATATCTTCAAAGACTCCTGTTAAGAGAGATGACGTTGATCTCATTTATGTTTAGGTGACAACCAGCAGTCAGCAAACACCGTGATGTAACTAACCTAATGTTACTCTGTAGGGATAATCCTCATAGCCTGTGTTATTAGAGACAAGTTGTGTCTGTAGAAGTGTTTTTACAAAAATGATTTAGTTGTATGCTGTCAATAAGTGACATAAACACAAACTTTAGTGATGTGTTTAACTTAACAGTTGAGATGTTAATAAATAATGAGAAAACCACTGTCACAGAATTCTGCATCATTTGGTAATATTTTGTTGCGGTCATGTGCATGAGACTGTGTGTTAGTTTCTTACACTATGGCATTGCATTCATGAGTGTACTCAGAGACCAGTCTTTGTGTCTAGGTTTATGAATACCCTCATTCTTATTAATTTTGCCTTCCTTGTATATGCCCATCTTAAGATGCAGTACAAAACAGTAGTACAGTGGGACTTTAAGTCCCCCCCCCCCGTGCTGTATTATCAGTATTTTTTCATTGTTGACAATTCTTTATTTTAGGTCAAAGATCGTGTTAGTCTGTCTCAGTCAATGGTTTGCTAGTCAATTTTTGATAGCAAAAACGATTACCCAGACCAGAGGCCAATAGTACAGAAGTATTATAGATCACATTGCCCCGTCCCAATCAATTTAACTATATTAGACAATTCAAGGTTGTAATAATACTTTACCCAAGCATATTTAGGATGTAAAGAAAGTGGAATTTGGGAATGAAGCTATATAACTGTGATGGGATAGATTATTCTGTGTTTTATTCAGGGGTATCAAAAATGCATAAGTAGATTGCCACTGCATCCTGCTGTAGACTGTGATTGTACAAAGGTTATTGGCCGAAGACTGATAGTTCTGCCAATATGTCAGTGTGTCACCACTGACTGTGGTGAAATTCCTACTAATTTGCACTGGCATGAATAAAGGAGAATTTGACCCCCATTTCTTGGTTAGTTAACCAGTCTGCTACTTAAATGCAGTTAGCTGCCCTGTTGAATTCCTTGCTGCTGCACAACGATAAGAACTGCTGTTATGTTTTGTTCCTGCAAGCCTTTAATGACTAGTTGCTTGTTACTGCTGTTGGGTGTTAATCTACAGTGGGTCCCAGTTAACTTCACAGCTGCCAAAGTGAAAATACTGCTTGCAAAAACCACTCTGTGAAGTTTATGAAGGAGCAGGCAATCACTTTGTTTAAATATATTTAAATGTGTTATTTTCAGTGAACTACACCAATTTACTTCAGCTGAGAACTTTGCTCATTGTTTTATTTGTGAAATGAGCACACAATCAGAATTGATGCTGCAATACCATGTCTCAGGGAGAAAGTAGGGCACCCATTGGGAACTTGCATGTAATATTCCTTGAAATATTGTAAGAATATTGATTGTTTCTACTGTTCTCTTCTTTAAGAACCACGTGTTTCAGAGCTCTCTAAACTTTCTAATTTCCTTACATGTATAAACTTCATAGTGCTTTACATTACCTGACTTTTGTGTATAAAAATAATTTAAAGCATACAAAAATAGATAGGTTTGTCTTTAAGAACAGTGCCTTTTTCCAGGGCCCTTTGTTTCACCAGTTTTAATACAGTCTATGCAACACTGTTGATCTCTTACAGCTGGTGTGTGTGTGTGTGTGTGTATATATATATAGCTTGCTGCAGACATATGTAGATTATCGAAGCTTTTCTCTGCTAGTGTTTTCTTACAGCTTTTTATATTCACTGCAAAGTCTGACTTGGATTTAAATCTAGTAATTACCAGAGTCAAGAAAGTCATCAGCTGACTGTCAGTTTTACGTATGTGTTTGCTGAGGCTCACTATCAAAATGAAAAACAAATTATTTTCAAGATATCCTGCTTGATAGTAATTTGCAGAGAAATAAAAATAGATGCCCTCTTTAGAAATGAAATAGCTCCAGAGTCTGGCCTGGCTTTACAGACCAACGTGCACATGAAGAATCTTTAGGCAAACAGAATAACTTAAGTAACTGTGACTTATTTGGTTAGGTAAACTTGTGCAAAATCTAGTTAATTATAACCACAATGTGATTTAAATTGTTTTGTTAAAATAGTTGTTCTTCATACCTAAAGCAATGATACCTGCTCTGATCTCTTGCTCAGTTTGCTGTTACCCAGGGACCCACTTAATTGTCTGTCAAGTGTTTTCTCCCAGTTTGCACTTTAAATCAAACTTTTAGTGTGTACCCTGTAGTACCTTTGTTGCCAATACATGAGGCCTTATTTATGTTGTACTCTTCTTTCCCCGGAAGATGAAATCTATGAAAATTAAAATTGATGCCAACTTTGGCGGGTTCACAGAGATGTTTGAAGTGTGCAAAAGGAGGCGATATACCAAATGGCCAAGCTGCTAGCTGCCCTACTCTTTGTGGGATGCTATGTGTCTGGGTTTTGATATACATCAGAAGAATCAGATGTTTCTTAATCTCATTCCTCCACACCTGCTTTTTCTGGAAGTGATGGGGAATGCTTGCTGACATGAGTTTCATACAGGAGGCATGTATCTTAAAGTATCATTTTGAGTTGGGTAAGAAATATATGGAAGGGGAATAATTACTTGTGAAATTGGCAACAGTCTTAAATCTAAGTCCACCATAATTCTGAGGAGCCCAGTTTTCTTGGTTTGGGTTTACTTCCATATGGACTGGAGATAGAATGATAGATGTGAACCCGTTTATTAATGGGGAGGGGAATATTGTGTTCCCTTGAAACTACATAACTTTCTTCTATAATTTAAATTAAAGCGGATATTATTTCTGTAGCTATGACTTGCGCTCCTTCCTCCTATAGATTCAGCATGTGAAAACCCTGAATCTACCTGAAAAATCACAATATAGATCAGACTTATGCTCCTTGCTACCTTTCACATAGACTTCTTTATAATGTTCAGTCATCATTCTTCATTGTGTTGGTTGTGGTGTTTTTCAGTACTGTGAAAGATTCCAGCACACTTTTTAGCTGCCAGTGAAACTGGATAACCTAATTAACAATAAGTGGTTTTGGTTACTTGGTTTATTCATAACTTACTGTACAGATGTAAACATAAAAGCTTTTAAGCCTAACACCTCTCTAATAAAAGGGTCTGATTTAAGTAATATTTTCAAGACAGGGTCTGGATAGCTGTAAAGGAACCCAGGGGTAAGCATTGCAGATGATTCTTTTCTGTTCTAATAGGATCTCTTCTAATTTTTTTTTTTTGTGAAAGAGTTAAGGTGTAATCATGCAGGCAAATGCAGAGTATGCTGGCATGTACATAAGGAAGCCATTTACTGAGTCACTGTCATTCTAACAGCAGGGAGCCTGACTCTTTGAGGTGTCTCTAAAGCATTTCAGGCTCACTGAGTCAGGACTAAATAATACCCAGCTGGGTAAGAACAAACACCTGTCAGATAATCTAGCTAATAGCTGGTTTAGTTATCAGTGCTCTTCTCTACCTGCCTCCTCTCCCCTGCTTTTCTGAATGTATGATGCATTTCCCACAACATCATGTTTAAAAGCTTCAATAATCCCATAATAGCAGCTGATGGAGACCTTTTATATGTTGATTCCTTTTTGCCTTGGTTTCAGAAGATGGTGAAAGTTTGCATGATGAAATCTTGGTTAGAATGGCTCTTTTTGTGTGCAGATGTATTTCAGATGGGATTTCTACTCTTTGGAGGAGCATAATTCTGACAGTCAGTGTTAGTGTAATTGCTTCTGGAATAGATGTCACCTTTTGCCTCAGTGAGAGTACAACTATGCAAACTGAATTCTTCTGAGAGTATGCCCATTTCATAAATATGGCTCTTCATCATACTTTTAAGGTCAGTGATATAAAGGCTAACAAGGGAAAGTTGCAGAGCATGAGTGGGACCAAGGCAGACTTGTGAATATTCATATAGAACTTTATAGTATATTTTTTTCTGGCTCAGCTGAAAACCTTGCCTATTGTTAAAGGCCTGCTTCCATGGGGAAATATTTCTGCTGATTTTAATGGCAGATGGACCAAATCTCAAGACTGTTAAATAGCTGCTATTGTTCCTTATTAGTTAACACTGGTATAGTGTTTTACAATACACATGTACCTACATAACTCTAAAGATTTTATTACATGATTCTATACTCCAAATAGGATTTCTTCATCCTGAAAGGTAATTGTACCTTAAAAGGAAAAAAAAAATCAAGTTCAGGGGTAGAATATAAACTTGTAGACTTAATCATAAAGGCCTAGAATGAACATACTTTTACACATAATTAACTCGACTTACAAGAATGCTGCATAAATTCAGTGAGGTTTTTTTTCTTCCATTTTTTACTTAGCCCATACTGTTGCTTGATTGTCTTGGAAAGTTTAACTTGACAGGCAATGCTTCCATTGAAGATAACATTGATATTAAATTCCATATAATGCATTCTGTGATATAGAACAAACCTAATTAAACGTTCCAATAACTGATGTTATAAGGTAACTTGGCATGCTTCTGTTGATCTAAATGTGATGAGACTTTGCTTTATAAACAATGTTAATTTTGAAATCTTTAAAGGACTTTCTGGTCCCCTTGAAGGACACCAAAGACTGCCTAAATATGCTGTGGTATATGGCATAGGTAGGAGAATCTTAAGGTAACAACATTGGATCACAAACTAGTTTTAGATACGTTCAAGGTAATACTGGCTTGCTTTTGCTATATTGTTTCTTTCAACATTTTTCAAAAACCTCGAATATTGTTGGTGTCCAGCTTAGTAGCCTGCAGTTGTTGAACGTATCAGTTGGTATAACTAATTATAAGCACTATACTCGCTCACCTCTGGATATATGACTAGTTCCAAATGTAAATTAAGACTGCCTTGACTGAATTGACTTCTAAGCCTGCCTTTGCAAATAGGGTGACTTTGCATCCTTGCCCAGGATAGTTGCCAGGCAGTTTATGAGCAGCTTTCTTAAAGTTGTCTCAAGTATGTTTCCTGTTTTCTAGGTATACAAGCAGCACTGATTTTGGTATTTGCAAAGTTTTGAGTTAGTTTGCAATCTTCCTGCTGTCCTTGCATAGTTCTGTGCGGTACATCTTTATCCTTTCATTCAGTATATTTTACATGCTGCTGTATCTGGGTGCAACAGGGTACTGTCAGCTTTGTCAGTTTGATCTTCAGTGTTGCTGTAAAGCACTTAATTCTTAGCTAATCTGATTCCTTAATTAGCTGAATATTCTTGGTAAATTTAAATAGAAGATTTACAGCTACAAACTGTCCAGTGTAACTATACTTAAAACCAGCTTAACTATTTTCAGTCTTTCTTATCAAAACTTTATCTAGGCTGAAAATCTGTCAAGGTTCTGTCTGAATCAAATCAACATAGTTAGTGCTTAGGCTAGGCTATTCCTCTGCTCTATTGTGCTGAAATACTGCACACAGTTCTTGAATTTCGTGTCTGGTTTGCAGTGCAGAAAGTGGCTTTGAGCAGACCACAGGCAAATGCACGCAGCATTTGAAAGGAAGGAATACCTCGCTGTCATTCTGTAGAGATACTCTCTGGGAAATGAGAAAGTGGCATTAATGGGTTCCGAGAGACATGATCAAACCATATTGTTCTGCTGGCAGAAAGGAGATGGCAGTAGGAAAGCTCAGATGGTGGGTGTAAGTTAAAAGGTATCACGTGACATTTGACAGTGTGGAAGACATATGTTGTAGACTCATGAAAGCGAAGAGAGGAAAAAGCAGTCAGGAATCCATTGTGTGTATATAGTACACTAGTAGCCTATGATGATCCCATCGAAATGCCTCATATACCTTCTGTATAAGTTTTGTGTTGTAGCTTCTACGAGTTTCCCATCAGAAGCAGGGCTTTTCCTTCTTAGGGCACCTTTCAGTCCTTCAGTCCCAACAAGTGTTTTGCTACCTGGCGTCTTCATAGCTGAGTTCAAGGCTAATCCTGTTCTTGTCTATGCTTGTTGGTTATGTCTCATCTCCTCAGAGGTATTAAGGAGTCTACCCTACAGCTGGGTTCTATTCCATATCTCTTCCTTCAAATACACATCAATAAGTGTCAATAAGAGGTTTTGTACAGTTGTGTTTTGCTTATCAAAATATCTCTTTACATTTAAATCCTCCATGGAGGCTTACTCCATAACAGCAATAATGCAGGAAAGAATAAATGCATGTGTGGCAAACTTTGAAATCTGATAGGCAGTCTCCTGGAAAAATGTCATGTTAGTGCTTTTTGGAATAAAATGTTGCCTTTACTGTGACAGAGCTGTGAACTTAGAATTGTGAGCAGAAACCAACTGAGTTTGTAGGACCTGGGAATTTAATTTCTTTACTCACAGCGACGAAGGAAGCAGGACTGGATTTTCTGGGAGCCAGTGTGTCACGAGCAGCTGCATGCTGCTGTTAATAAAAGGGCCTACAAGAGGCAGCCTGCAGTAAATAAGGCTGGTAGGGCAAGTGACTTTTATTTCCAGGATCATGGGGAGTCTAACTGGGTAGTTTTGGGAAATCAGGCCAATAGTTATGCCTGTGATCATCTGTAGCTAATCTGCAGACACACTGATGCTTTGGAGTTAGAATATTTTGCTCTGTTGGTATTAAATTAAAAAGGTCCTTCTTGTAGGACGGAGTCTGGGATGGCTGATTAGCTGTTGTAGGACATTGTACCTTGCCCTGGCTCTGTTCTGAGTCATGTTATGCTACCGGTATATTAGGAAATATGAGCTTTAGTGTCATGGATTTTAAGTGAAGTCTCTCTGACAGTCCCACAGACAAGGTCAACTTTTCATAAACAGCTAATCCTAGCACAAGTTACCTGGCATCTGCTGTGGCTGGCCAGACGCACATGTGAATGTTGACTGACATGTTGCAAATTACTCATGCAAACATACTTGTATTACTGTTGTTATGCCAATACAAGAGTTCACATTGCAGAAATCAGTTTATGTTCAGCATGTGCATGCCTTGAACTCTCCTGAGTGGTACAAACTGAAGATATCTGCACTTCTGGAAATCTACTAGTTAAAGACATTATGCAAAAAGTGAGACATGAAGTTAATCTGGATAAGCTCTGGACTCATATATTCACCAGGCTTGGTGAGACGCTTTTTTTTTACCATTTTCTGATATATTCTCTGACACATAATCATTGGTTTGTCATTTGCTATCTTCAGGATTTAAAGATACATAGTGAATCTTAAGAAATAGGAAAAGAGAGTTGGAAGATGCCACTTATATCAAGTTTGATATTTCACTGGTTAGTAATGCTCTACCTGAATTTCACTTCCAAGAAAGAGGCTGGTGCATTGGCTATAGGCAACAGCCCATTCTAGGTTGTGACTGTGCTTTTGGAATAGTCATGTTTAAGGTGTGACACTAAGTTATTGTGCTCCAGAAACAATCTAATAGAAGGATTGTGAAGAGGTGAAGAGCTCTTACTTTCCTAATATACCTGCAGAAAAACTAGAGGCAGGCTGTGAAGGTGTTTGTGCATTAGGGAGGTGTTTGCTTCCCAAATGCTGTGCCAGAAGGTGTCTTGTAGTAAAATGGTAACAGCATTGTGCTGTGCATAGGTTATGTTGGAAGAAATAGATACATTTCCCTGCTGATACAGTTGCTTTGCACAGGAGTTTAAAATAGTGGAGGTGTCCTGTCAGTTACAGGGTGGTGATGTATCATTGCACCCTCTTTGAGTTTTGCTGTATAGTAGCATCATTTTTCTTCTGCTTGATCCTCTAGAGAAGTTGGATTTTCTTGTTTTGCTGCAAAGGGTTGTGTTGCTTTATAATTAGCTGAAAAATTAAGGTGAAGAATTTAAATCTGTGATTCCTTTATCATTAAGAACATGAGTTTGTCTTGGTTTAGTTAAGTATGACTTCAAGGAGATAAAAAATCGGTAGTGCCTATTCTGCAGTGGGGTAGAAACCCATGCAGATGGCTCTCATTTCACCCGCCATTACCGCAGGGTAACTTTGAAAGCTTCAACCTCTCCTTGCACTTTTTGTAATCTTACATCAAAGTCTATTTCCAGCTGGGCTAAGTAGTACTTTGTTTTATCCAGATATGAATCAGGCTTATTCATTGCCCTTATTCTCTATTCTTTCTTGACCTGTTTCAGTTTTAGTCAGCAGCAGAATTATTGCCTACATGCTGATAGCTCTGTTGTCATTTTGTCATTGACTTTTTTTTTTAGTAAAAATAATAAAACCCCAATCTTTTGTACTAAATTTTGTTTTGAAGCCTTGGACTATTTCCACAGGCTCTTTGAAGATCTCTTGTAAAATGTGTATCTTGCAGACTGACTTCTGACAAAACCAAAACTAAGGGCTGGGTTTTGGGGTTTGCTGCTGCATGGATATGCAAGTGGGTTCACACAAATTCCCCACAGCACTGTTACAATTGTTCCATGAGCACAGGGACTAGGATGCTGTAGTTTTCAGTATTATGCAGGGTCTCTCAGAGTCGCAAAAGACATGTAAGTGCCCGGATACGTGAGTGATCTGAATGTGCTCAATGTGCCTGCCTTTGGAGAAGCTAATTAAGTTATTGGCAGGTGTCTTGGAAACTTGTTCCCCTGTAATGGAGCCTTCCTAGCCATTCCCTTTACTCTGCAGTGCCCATGCAGAAGCTGAAATTAACTCTATTTTCTGGTTTAGATTTCCTGCAGATCTTTCTAATTTTTGGGCTTTCTCATTTCAAAGCCTTGATAAATTAGACTTTTGATACCTGAGTACTTTTTTGTGTGCAGTAGAAACTGCACATTAATAATTGTTTTTCTAATTTTTTTCATTTTAGCAATTAAAGGCTGCTTGGCATCGCTGCTGTTGGGCTCTAAGAAGCAGCCAAGGATTAAAAGTTCAGAGAAACAGATTCCTAACTCTGTACATGGGACTAAAGACGTGTTGCCACGGCAGTGTGTGCTATGGTCTGCTAAGTATTTGGAGTATTTTGTGTATTTTCCCTGTTACCAGTACAAAGCCATACGTAGTGATCTCAAAATCACACTCTTACCTGTATAAGCAGTGAGGATTTTCTTATTAAATAATATGGACTAACAGTAAATTTTTAGCTCCCTTTGAATGTTGTTCCCTTTTACCCATAATAAGTTTTTATTAACTTTAGAAACTGCTCTTTAATTGCAGAATTCTGAGGAAATAAACTGACTTAAACCAAATTCTGCTAAAAATCAACAGAGCTGACTTGTTTAATGCCAGGCTGCTCACAATGTCTGCTCCTTGCAGATATCCAGTCTTTTTGGCACCATAGCCAGTAGTATAACTGCATTATTTCACCTGATTAATCATCTAATTATTTTGTAGTTTCTAATGAAGAGTTGATTCTTCTGTGTTTCTCCTTGTTTCTTTTTTCTTTTGTGAAACAAACTTGATATAGTCTAACTTTCTTTCAAATACCTTTTATTGAAAACTAATAGTTATCAGAGGAGTAACAGTTCTACATTGTCTCTTCAGGCTTTATTGTGAAATCTTTACACAATGCTGAACTCTTCATTCATTAAAGCTTTTTATAATTACACATATTTTAAAATATTTTTTTAGTTAATGTATAATCATGAAAGCATAGATTTGAGGGAGGAATGTTAGCATTTCTGTTGAACTAAATCTTTCTTAACCCCAAACCCCACATGAGTTGCTGAAGGATTTAAAGATTTGGATTATCAGAATACAAAAGGATGAAAGACAGGGTGACAAATACTAAGGATAATAACAAAGAGCTGCCATTTTAGCTTTTTAATCCAAGTCTGTTTTTAAGTACTTTATACATCCTTCAGTGAAACAGATACTGTTAGAGTATAATAATAAGCATATTTAAAGAAAGAGCCACAAACTATTCTTTTCGTATCTATTGAAACATTTAGAGATGTCTGCATTTTTAAGTATTGGCATAAGAATTTTGAGTGAGCAACTGTGGCAGGAAATTACATAATAAATGCAGCATTGAAATGTAGTTTTGCATTTTATGGATGGATCCTTTAAACAAAGCTCTGATTACTTTGCAGAACAGGACCCTTCCCCTAGCTTTGAGTGGGCAGTCCAGATGGGCTGGTAGACATCATGGCATCCCCGTTGTCCTTTACACGTGTGTGCGTGTGCAGAACAGCTCTGCACAGAGCAGTGAAAAGGGTGCTTTTTGCTAAACACTCATTACTGACTATGCTGATCTAGCCATCTGCTCATGCAGTATATCCCTTGCATTCAAGAAATGTTAGTCTACCATTTCTGTGCAAAGCACACTCCAAGCGAGTGTGCTTCCAGGAAGTATTGACCTGTAAAATATCTGTGAAGTTGATGTATTTGTGCATGTGCAAGTCTGACAACTGAGATTTGTTCCATGTTCATACCTAATCTGTGCAGCCCATGTATGTGTTTCTATATATCAGCCTGTGGATAGAAGTAAAATGGGAGCATCAGCAATACTCAAATAATGCTCTGCTTATCTATTCCTTGTGAGAAGTTAACACCAATTTAGAAATACAACTTGGGAGTAAATTGCTTTTGAATATACCATTTACTATCAGACTGCAACAAAACAGTCATAACTCTTCATTCAAAAAGCAGACAAGAACTTTCTTTGATAGTAGCCAATGCTTACAAGTCTTGCAAGGAAAGTGCAAGTTGGGGAGTGATGTTTGTTAGCAAGAATTAACTATAGACTGAAAGAATGTCCAAAATCCATTGCTATGAATAGTCATTGTGTAACAACCCTCTCTGGTTGATGCTTTGCTCCTGGTTTCTCGAATAACAGTACAGAGTAGGTCCTGGCTACGGCTTTACATTATTGATCTTTCTTTGTACCTTCCTGTAAATATAAATAGTATTTGGAGAGTCTAGTACCATGCACAGACATGTGGCAAAGTTGCCAAGCCACTGATTGTTTTTTTGTTTGTTTTTACTTGCAAACCACTACTTCAGAAGTGAAATCTAGCTTTACTTGTAAGCAATCTCCTAGTGATGTTTTTTTATTTTGTCTCAAAGATTGAGTCCTTTAACTGTGTTTTAGTGGATAACAGCAGCACAATCCATGTCATGTACTCCTACTCCCTACATTGTCTTAGTATATTCACTCTGTAGCTCTAAATTAAAAAATTACTGTAGGAGAGCTGACACCAATGCTATGATAGTGTTGTGTAGTAATTGCATACTGTTCTAGAAACTCCCCTATGAGGCCTGCAAATGAGGAGTGCAGAGGTCTGCCTTGGTGGCAGAATATGGTCCCAAGTGGGGCTTTCGGCAGTGAAAAACTCGTGTTCCCTTCATGTATGAGTAAATCAAACAAATCAGTTTGTGAAGCCAAGATTTCTATGTTGCGCTTGTTATCTAAAAACAAATGAGCAGAAAACAAATAAGTGTATTCTGATTAACTGTGTGCACTTCAGTATATGCTTTATATTCCTTTGATTTGAAAAGCTTTGGAGTGGCCGTGTTGCTACTCCCAAGTAAGTAGTAGACCTCCTAGTGTTCCTTATATTACTGTTTATATTTTCTTTCTATGTGTAGTTTGGACAGTGCATGTCAGTCCTCCTTCCTTAGTTCTATAGCTTTAACTAAAGATGAGAATAAGAGCAATGTTTGTTATCAGCATCTAAGAAAAAGATATGAATGAGTTTTAGTACCTCTCATGTATGTGTATATGCAGGCTGGCCAAATGGGCTGACAGGAACCTCATGAAGTTCAACAAGAAGTGCAAAGTCCTGCACCTGGGAAGGAACAACCCCATGCACCAGAGCATGCTGGGGGCTGCACAACGGGAAAGCAGCTTGCCAGAAAAGGCCCTGGGGCTCCTGGTAGACACAGAGTTGAACATCAGTCAGCAATGTGTGCTTGCTGCAAAGAAGGTGAATGGTATCCTGGGCTGCATTATGCAAAGCGTTGGCTGCAGGTCAGGAGAAGTGATCATTCCCCTCTACTCAGCACTAGTGAGGCTCCACCTGGAGCACTGGGCTCCTCAGTACAAGAGAGGTGTGGACATACTAGAGTGTCCAGTCAAGGGCCACAGACATGATTAAGGGACTGGGCCATCTCATGTCGAAGGAAGGGCTGATAAGAGCTGGGACGGTTGAACCTAGAGAAGAGGAAGCTCAGGAAGGATCTTACTGATGTATGTAAGTACCTAAAGGGATGCTGTAAAGAAGATGGAGCCAGGCTGTCTTCAGTGGTGCCCAGTGGCAGGACCAGAAGCAATGGGCACAAACTGAAACATGCTACATTCCATCTGAACATCAGGAAACACTTTTTTTCACTGTGAGGGTAACTGAGCATTTGAGTAGGCTGCCCAGGAGAGTTTGCAGAGTCTCCATCCTTGGAGATACTCAAAAGCTCTCTGGATGTAGCCATGGACAACCTGTTCTAGGTGACTGCTTGGGCAGGGTGGTTGGAGCAGATGACCTCCAGAGGTTCCTTCCAGCCTCAACCATTGCGTGATCCTGCCATAGTAAGGCTGTAGAATAACAAGTGATAGGCAGAGTTTTCCACTCTTATTTGATTTCTGGAAATAGGTACCTGTTTTGCTAAATGTTCTAATCAAATCTTATTTGACATTCAAATTGAATGTTGATGGTAAATTTCTGTAAGGATTATTAATGCTCAGCATGTGTACCTTGTTAAGTTTCTGACTGTAAAATATATTTTAGCTTTCAAACAAATGCTCTATGTGCTGCAAATACATGACTTTCTTGGATACGTTTGCTAGTTTCTGAACCTCCAGATGATAGCAATGATTCCAAGTCCCTCAGGGGCAGTTACGCAAGTCTTATTAGGTGTGAGCAGTAATAAATGCTCTTAATGCATGCAGCTAAGCTGGAAAAGCTGAAAAAGACTCATCCAGGGTATTCCTGCCTTCAGCTGCCAAGAGTGATTGCAGCTCCTTTATTTATATCTAAGTTAGATTTAGTTTAACTAAATTGATAATATGTTAGTCTCAGCACTGGGGGTTTGCCACAGAATGCAAGACCCTGACAAAGTATTTGGACACTTAGTCTGTGGTTCAAGATGTCATGATTAACTACTTCTGCCAGTAGTTTAACATTGATTCTAATAAAGTATATATGCTGCAGCTGCACCTTCTTTTCTATGCCATGTGTGTTGTGTTTCCAGTCATCTTGAATTCCAGGGTGGGCTGTCTGATAGTTTACCTTGAAACAGCTCAAAACAATCTAGAGGAGCCTAGAGGTAGCAAAAGAGACAAAATCTGTAAACAAATTGCAGAAGAGATTTAGGAGCCAAACTTAGCTTGAACCCATGAGGAAATCCCTGTTACTTCTCACCCTAGTTATCCTCTGTTTGCCAAGAACTACAGCCAAGCCTTTCTTAATTTAGGTATATTTCTTAGATGGAAAAATTTATGGGGGAAAATCTGGTAGTAGTTTCAAGGCTCATCAGCTTTCCAGCTGGTCTGAAGAGTCATGGAAATAGTTTGCTTAAAACTGTGTAGGGCGGGGTGTAGTAGGTTTCAAGTTACTGTATGTGTTTTTAGTTCTACTAATAATACAAAGCAAACTGGAAAGTCCCCATTAGTTGCTAGTTTTGGTTCAATGTATTCACCCTTAGGATGCATTTAATCAAGGAAAAATTTTACAACCCTGAGCAAAATTATACCACTTGAATATTTTTTTTTGTAAGGTTTTCTATTGGTTTTAACTTAAATTTTGGTGGTAAACAGTGCATTATTAGAGCTTGGCATTATGCCTAATTACATATTTATGTTAAAGTTACAGTTTGCATACCTGCATTAAAATAACAAATGAAAACAGCCTTCCTCTGGCTTAGTCAGGAAACACTTATCTACGAAGTGAGCATCCATGGGAGGTGGGAAGGGAGGTTGCAACTTCATCCACTAACTTGGACTTTTGCCATTATCACTTGATGATAGGACTAAAAAGTCAACAACTGGACTTTTGCCATTAGAGTAGGCTTGTATTGTCCTGGCAGAGCAGGGTCCCAGGAAGCAGAGTGCGATAAGAAAATGTGTAAAACCAAACTCCCACGTGGCCCAGACTGAGCAGGAAGAGATGTTCCCCGCTGGCTCTGCTTAAGGAAGGCTGAGACTGCCAAACCTTTAACCCTGGGGGTGTGGAAAGGAGGAGTGTAGCACCAGAGAATGAGGTAGATGCTAGGAAGTTTTTTGAATAAGTTATCTGTATTAGTAATGAGACTTTTTAATATTCTTATTGGCAATGAGGTTGGTAAGATTCCTGTAACAAGACACTAGCTTGGACTATTGGACTGATAAAACACTATTGAACTACCAGTATATTCTACTTAAACAATGCCTGTTGCATGGTTCTGAGTGTAACGAAGTGCAAGAGGTATGTGACAACGTACCGAGAAAAGTTGTTCCTGACTTGCACTCGGTGAAGCTTAGTCTTTGTGACTAACTTTTGCAGCATTTCCAAAGCTATGTGGAATAGCTAGTCCATACTTGAAAGGTCACTCTGTCCTGTCATCATGTGTATGTTTAAATTGAAAAAGTAACTTTCTGTTTATAGTTCCTTTCCATTTAGATTGGAAAATAAAAGCTGATATCCCATTTGTGCTTATTTATTGTTAAAAAAATAAAAATTACTGTAAGCAGTATTTTTTGTAAGTAATTTACTGCAGTTGATTTGTGTCAATGAGTATTTTTAATGCTATTAGAAATTGTCTGTCTTTACATTTGTAACAGATTACAGCTTTGTTTCTTGCTCAGTAGGAATATATGTAACACTGCAAGTAACAAATGTATTGTTTAGCTGTGTTGCAAACTTTTAACATTTCAAGCCCTGTTTTCAGCTTTCAGTAGGAATTATCTCCCTTTCCCCACTAGCATGAACAAAGGGAAGGTAAGAATGTCCGTGTAAGAAATCTAATGAGAGAATACGTAGGTCCTGATTCAGTGTGACACCAAAATATGTGCCTGTTTGTAAGACTGCACAGCAACATTCACTTTGTGAAATTATGATAATGTGATATATTAAACTTGCATGAATTGATGTTTAGTTAAACATATAGCACTATTAAAAAAAGAGTTAGAAACTAAGTATTCAAGTATTGCATTAGCATCAACTGGACTACTCATAAGTTATCACATGTATTAATAGATTGTTGAGAGCAGACTTAAATTAATATTTGTAAAGCTCATTATTACGAAAATGAACTGAAATTCTGTCACTCCTTATTTTCACTCATCGTTCTCATCTGAGCTGAACTTTGCAGTCATGGCTTCCAGTATAGTTTGCAAATGACAGAAAAAGAACAGCAGCAATCTCTGACACTACTTTAACCTTTACAGTGTATTTGTTTGGAGTAGGCAACCATTCCATTTCTCTGTTGCTCACAGAATATTAAGGTTATGGACAGAGGAAATAAAAGGAATGGCCAACAACTGAAATTTGAAAATTTTGTAAAGGTCAAAGTAGTGTGGTTTAGGATTGTCTGTATGTCTTCAGTAGATGACAACTGACCAAATAGTAATAAACTACAAGCTATATATATATATTTAAATATCAATACAAAAAAAGTTTCAACAATCAGTTAAAATGACACTTTTTTCTGTTAGGTTTTTAGTTGTCAATACCCAAAAGTCATTAATAAAGGCTTTTTGATTTCTTTACTACTGTAGGGTTCATTGCTACTTCATTCTCTTGGACATGCATGTTTTATATGGCAAGTATGGTACTGTAGCAAAGACTTTTGGGGATGCTTTTAACAATATGCATGGAGTTTTACTTAGTAGAAAGCAGAGTGGAATTACACCTTTTGTTTACAAAGCATTGATTCTCAGAACAGCAAATCATCATCAGGTCACTTGCCCATTCAAATACTGTACTTCAGTTAGGCATGCTGACCCATGTGAAATAAGCACTTGGTATACACATTCAAATGAGCTATGTTTTCAGAGGAAAAAAAAAAAGAATAGATTGTCATGAAATTGATATAAGAGGAAACCTCACTGAAGACAGACCTCTGTGGCAAGCCAGGGTCAGTTGTATCTAATTGATACCTAGAAACTTCAAATGCTGTGGATGCTGTAAGTTCATTAGACAGTCTGTCTGGTTGCTTACCTTTCACTAAGATCACAATGTTTTTGCCTTGATATCTAATCTAAGTCTCTTGCAACATTGGAATATTTCCTGTTCTTTGCATGGTGGTCTGTGAAAAAAAATAATTACTTTCTTCCTCTTCGCAGTTACCTTTTGTCTTGTTTCACCATGGTCTTCTCTTCTCCAGGAGAAAGCTGTCCTGGAGCTGTATCCATTTGTTTTCCTATGATTAAAGTGTCATCCCACCGACGTTTAGCACCTGAAACTTTGAAGTCTAGTGTTAAAGTTCATCTTTCAGCCGCCTTGTCTTTTTAACAGAAAGAAGTAGATGCCTTCAGGAGACTGTTGCGCTTCTCTGAGGCTGCTGTCTCTCTTCATTGGCTGCAGAGGTGGACTAAACCAGGAGCAAATTAGTTCTCTGACCTTTTGGGGTGATTATGCTCATATGAGAGGAATTCCTATAACGTACCTGGATGTGTATGGAGGTGGTGTGGTAGGAAAGAACGGAAGATGCTGGTATGGACACCTTGAAGCTAATGGGCGTAGAACACGTTTGTAGAGCCTTATTTTCTATTGCTCCAGATTCTTTTAAACCTGGTAGCCTGAAACAATTGTTAATTAGTGAATGTTACTCCTTTAGAAGTCCCTTTTCTGAAAGACCCAGGGAGCATAATATGCTGTAATTAGTTCTATGCCACTTAATCAGTTCACAGCACAACATATCTTGGGAGAGGGTTTATTGCTCCCTTCCATTTAGCAAAGCAGTCCTCTGACAATGTGAAGGTCTCTGATGCATGAAGAATTAATACATTCTTCCCAATGAACTGTAGCCAACCCTGCTAAACTGCTGACTTTATTTTGGTTGCGTAACCTTTTACCTTCTTCAGTGTCTGTTCGCTTCTGTGTTGAGATGAAGTAAGATCAAAGCCCTAATAAGAGAAGGTCATTAAATGCAGATGGTCTTTATTTTAATACAGACATCTGAGACAATAACCTGGCTCTTACTGAGGAAAATTGTGTTGTCAGGGAAGAGGTTACCTTGGCAACAAGGTCACCCGGCAGGGCCTGCGGTGTGAGGAGTGTGATGGGGCAGCACGTGATGGGAGAGCCTCAAAGATGATGAAAGAGCAGGAGGTCAATCCCTCACACTTCTCAGTGACTTCCATCAGCTCAAGGTGAGTTACTCCAAGAGTTTCATAAACCTGGCTTTCTGAATACAAATGGTCTGTGTGAATTGCCAAGGGCATGGAGGACCAGAGGAAAGGACTTTACGTTCAGAAAATTGTTATCATCAAAGGCTTTATTTTTTTATCTTTTTTTTAAAAGAGGGAAGAGTAGAAATTCTTTGTGAATCTCATCTGTGGCTACTTGCTCAGAGCTATTTTTCCCAAAGAACTGAACTCTATGCTCCTGGAGAAGGATCACATACTTTAGATGTGGAGAAGGGAGACTCAGGATGCAGCCCAGGGTGCTGAGAAGAGATGAACTGACAGTGAGTTCTGGTTCATAGCTGCCGGTGCTAGACAGGCATCCTTTAGGATTGTGTCTGGCAACCCTAAGATGAGTTGGAGTATGGGTGCTAGTAATGAGCTTGTGGCAAGCCAACAGTGGGTTTGATCAATTAATCAAATTCCTACAGGAGGTGTTGAAGCTAGAGGAAACCTGAATGCTCTTGAGGTTGGTCTGGCACTCAGTATGCTGGGTGGCCCCTAAGGCAAAGAAATGCAAAGTCTGTGGAGAAGTTGTTAAGCTCAGCTGGCAGACCGAGTGATTCTTAGTCCTTACAGTATAAGAGAGAAGGATATGGAAGAGATACAGACCAGAGTGGAGTGTTTAAAGGTACATGGCAAAATGAAAGGGATAGATTCTATCTAAGGAACAAAGGACAAAAACAAAAAAGGAAAAGGTATGGAAGATAAAGTATGTGGTTTGGAAACAGGAATTTGCACTCTTCCATCTCTCTCTTTTTCCATACTGCGAGAAAAATTAAATGGGGAAATTAAAAGGCAACCTACTTAAAGCAGATAAATACAGCACTGTAATTAGCAGGTGGATCTTAATCACTCCCTATGTTTATCTTTTATCTGTTTTTATTTTCTTCACCAAGCCATTAGGTTTGTCTATTCCCATTTGATTGCTGGGCCCTGTAAAGAAATTCATTGCATTAGCATCCTTAAGGCATTTTTCTTTTGATTCAGGATTTTCAGTGAGGTAGAGTCATTGCATTCCATCTCTGCATAATTAGTATGCCTGCTAACCATGTCTGTAGTCTAAACTAAATTGCTCAGTTGGAAGCAAATGAAACAATGTAGTGATGTTACTCTGTATTCAGTGCTCATGTCTGGGTCTGTTTTTCAGTAAAAGAATTGCCAGCTCTTTCCATTTCCAAAGCAACATTCTGCAAATGTGTAAATGACACCACCTCCTCTCTCGCATTGTGCAAGACTGTCCGTCTAACTACAGTGAAGAGAGAATTGAACTTGTGACTTTGTGAGTGAGAAAAGGATGTTCTTGTTACTTCTCTCAGTCCTCCTGACCTCAGGCAAAACTAACCTCCTCCTCCTCCACAATCCTGTCGTTAAATGGAGATACAGCGGAAAGGCACAGTCAGCGCTGATAACAGGAAAAGCAAACATGGTTCAGGAACTGCTGAGTTACTCTAGACTGCTTAATGTTTAAGGTCTGCTTCCTTTTTGTGCTGGAGTTAGTGATGTAGCTAAAAATTCCTCCCAAGATCTACTTGTTCTTAACTAGTGCCATGAATATTTCTTTTTTAAGGGTGTGGGAAGTTAATGGTCATATCTGCAGAAGTTACCTCAAATGTCTGTGAAACTGTCTATTTTTCACCCCCATGCTTATAGTTTCACTATATTTTGAAGGAACAAGGAATTGTGATATCACCAAAGTAACGTTAGTTGATGTTCACAGAGGATGGCTTTACCCATTCATGTCCAAAGATGCATGCATTTTCTTATACTTCCTCCAGATTTGTTTCCTGAACAATGTAGCTGAAGATTCAACTGTGCTTGCTATGTGCACAAGTTAAGAGTTCAAGTTACTGTATGTGCACCACTGGAGTCATTGATAAACTAGAAAACATTAAGGAATACTGTGAAATTCACAAAGAAAAAGTGACTGCTGGAAGCTCTAGGAGGGAAATTATTATTAAGGAAGTAGGAATTTAGAGTCAAGTTCTCAGAGTTTTCATTTTGAGCTTTTACCTCACCTTTCCATCTTGTATGTTTGTACATGCTAGTCTGATAAGAGGGCTCAGGCTGTAACCATATTTAATAGAATGATGACAAGAAGTTACTCAAATTTAGGCTGGCCAGTTTAACAACTGTCAGTTAATTGAGCACTCTGTTAAAGACTCTGTGAAATTATAGGCAGAGGGCATAATCCAGGCTCTCAGACACACCTTGTCCTGTCATTTTCCACCCTGAGAATTCAAGAAACATTAGTAATCAAAGAAGCAGCAAGTATTATCTAAGTACCTGAACACTTACTTCATCTAAGTAGTATCTTCTACCTCAGTTTGTGTGGAAAGGAAAGGTTCATGAATTGAAGAACTCAGTCTGAAAAAAGCTAAGTTGTGATTGCAGTTGCAGCAGTAAGTGTACTACAACTAAAGGAATGACCGGCTCTTAAATGTGGGTGTGGAAGTAGGCTTCTCTTTCTCCAAATGAGCTGCCACTGTTACCCTGGTTGTAAAGGTGGCAATCTCTTAAGAGGCGTTTAACAAAACTACTAAAGTAAGATAATAAGATAACAATTTATTACTAGAATACAAATTGATATTTTGAAAAGCTGTAACTTGCTTTCTTAAGCACTTTTGTCAAATGCTAATTAAATACGTAGACATTCTCTTGCAAATTTAATAACTTAATAACATTTATTGCTTCTCCAGTTTTCGGTAATTGCTTGACTGTATTCTCCAATATACTATTCATCCAGAGTACATAACTTTCTAATAATCAATTGCTATCTTCCTGTGCAGACTGAACAAAGCATTGCATCAGAGATTTTGTGTAAATGCCTGAACCATATGACGCACTGTAAGACTGATAGGCAAAACTGATTGTGAAGTTGCCACCTTACCCTCAGTCATTAATAGCATGCTTAGTTATGCACCGCCTACTGCAGGCTGCCTGGTGATAAATCTAAAATTGCAATAAATATTTTTTAACTTGGGCAAGAAACAGTAGTATCATTTTAAAGTACAAGTATTTTAAAAGGCCCAGTGTCTCTCACCTGTAGCTCTCTTTTTTTTCTTTGAAGCTTCTTGCATAGGACCCATTTAGGAGTGCTGATCAGAAAGATTAATGATCTTCCCATCACATTTGCCCTAACTTGGCTGTAACTCAGGCTTGAAGCATCCATACGACACTAATGAATTAAGTGTATTTTACAGACAGCTAACTCATAGCTTGTGCTTTGTCTGTCTGGCCATTTGAGTTGGTGAACTTGAGTCTATGCTGATGCGATGTGTGTTGTAGAACGCTGCTTTTCTAAGCAGCTCTGGTGCTGGTGGCTTCTTGATGCTTGCTTTGGGGCCTGAACAGTGACATTGGGTGGCACATTTGGGGGTAGGATCAGACATCTAGCTGCCTGATGGCAGTGGCATGCTTTTTTTTAGGTGGTTAGGATCTCAGCTTTGCTGTAGGTGTGTGCGTGTCTGTATGCGCACGTATAACATAAAGGAGGTTTAAGAGAACAGTATCACAAAGACAACAGCAAATATGGGTTGTTTATTATTAAGTTAATGTTATCAGGATGAACATATTTGGTTGTAATGCATTGGAAGAGTAAAAATCAACATTATCATGTGAAAGCATTTGTAACTTTCTCCACGCCTTCTGTAAGCTCAGCCTTGAGTTGTTGCATGCCCATCTCTGTAGATAGTTGGTGAAATTGTTATGAAGGACCTAGTGCAGGAATGCCTGAGAGCTGGGTAATAAGTGTAAACATTAATTTAAATAAAAATTTTAACAACTGATTAAATATTGTCATTTATTATATGTTGAGATTTCTGGATATAGACTTTTTTACTAGTTTTAAAATTAAAAAAGGCGTTATTTAATAAAATAAGAATCTTTTAAAGAAGTTGATTGAAAATTTGTATTAATAATGGTTGTATAATAGCTGAGGAGGGATCATAATATTTAGCCCTTCTGAACATTGTCACCCTGTGTCTTAAGTGTTTTTTCTTGCTATTTATATTTAAGGAACATATGAAAACAAAAAGATGCTACTTCAGAATGTTGTGTTTCTCACCTTAGTGTTTAAGTGTCCTATTTTGTTCTGTGGAGTTTGAGGTACTTAATTGATAGCAATAAAATAATTATAAAATGTAGCTGTTGACAGATGTATGTTTGAAGTTCTGTATTCATATTCTCACAACACTGCTAGACTCCCATCGTTAGTAATGGTGACTTTTGATGTTATGCAAGACTGCTACTAATTTATTTCGGTAGATGCGTATTAAATGCAACTGTATCAAGTGCCTTTAATTGTTTTTATTGCATAATTATTGAAAACAATTTAAAGCTTCAAATGTGCATTAGGCAGCTTCCAGTGAATTAAGAGAGAGCCTAGAAAGATTTGGCCCTTTGAAGAGAAAATATTGCTTGTTGGCAACTTTCTAATATTTCTTTCAACTGCTGTTAGTTATGCTTTCACTCTCTTTTTTTACCTTGTTAACATTCCCCATTTTCATAACTGTAGCTGTGATTGCTGCTTCAGGAGCAGAAAAAGCTTCCTTCCTAGGCTCAGAGTAATATCTTGCCTGTTGACAATGAATTACTGTTCTGTCACTTGAGTGCTCTTTTCCCTGTTGCGATGTAGTACAGCGTCTTCATTCTTCATATACACCATTAATCTTCTCCTGTTGAGAAGCAGGTCTGTGGCTGTTAGGGATCTCCTGCATCTTTCTAGCCTTCCTAGGGTTCTGGGGAACTCTAAATTCCCAGGATAGGGCAGCAGCGGCCCTGCGAAACTCAGCCGCATGGCTACAGGTTGCCTGCTTAGACTGACAATGTGCTCTATGGAAGACCTTTCTGAGATTATGGTTTTGTTCCTCCTTCTACCCCAAAATAAAAGACTTTTTTTTCTAACTCTCTTTCAGTGTCTTATGGAGCCATACCTACCTATTCAAAATGTCCTCTTTTTCTTACCTTGGATACAATTTTTATGTTATTTGAATCTGCAGTTGGTAAAGATTTGGCCTTCAGTTGATTTAAAAACATTTGAATGCGAAATTATCCACCACCAGTTTACTACATGTAAGTTTGCAGACCATGATTGGAAGCAGAAACAATTACAAACATTTATTTTAACCAGAAGCTATTTTTTCTGCCCTCTCCCAATTATGATCCCAGGAGGTTACTGATCCTAATTTAGTTGCACAGAATGGAGCAATATTTTTCAATATGAATGAGCTAACAGAAAGATTTAAGTAGATGCTTATGCTGTTTAGACTGTATTTAAGTTTTGAGGAAGAACAGGATACTAATATTGGAAATGAATAAATGTGTATGCAAACAGACTATGCAGAAAGTCTAATTAAAACAATATTACCATAATCTATGTACATCAAGCTTTTTTCCTGCAGTTCGCTATCGGGAAAAATCTCAAAATTAGCAAAAATGAACAGATAAACTTACTCTAGAGCACTGTATATTGCAGTCCTGTGCTTTAGTAAGATCTCTCCAGCAAGATCTGCAGATTTCAGATTATATTTGAAAAGACTACTTTATCAATTAAATATATACGGAGTAGGATTTTGCTTGTTATCTATAGCTTGATCAGTGTTTTATGTACGACCAGAAGCTAACACTGCATATCTTTTGAGTTAAAACTTGAAGTGTTTACATCAGTTCAGCAATACCTATAGGCAGAGGTGCTAGAAAAAAAAGTCTATGCAAGTTAAAATTATACCTCTAACCTCAGTTTTGAGGGAGCAAATGCTATTCAGTAATACTGTAAAGTGTAGTGTAACCCATTTTCAAGACAGGACACGAGTACAATTCAGTTTGTAAAACTTTATTCCACCTGTGTGGTTAAGGGCAGAAGCTCTTGCAGGACCAGCCTCTGAAACACCTTCCGAGAGAACAGGGAAAACTTAACTCTTCCTTTTGAGCTATTTTATAAATATAAAGGTCATTATTTTCAAAATAAAATTCTGAAGTTATAGTATGAAAAACTGTATTTATGTAATCTTTAAAAGCATGTGGATTTTCAAAGAAATTCAGCGTTTGAGATCTTAGAGGCCAGAATTATTAAAAAAAAAATCAATTCTTTTTGATATGGAACTTAACACAAGCACACCAGTGTCACAGGACTTTTAATACTGAATAGTGGGGGAGTGATGTTAGAAATACATGGCAGCACATATATTTTTTTGTACATTTCATTTCCTACTTGCCTGTTATAGCTTGCAGGCGGAAAAAATTGCCTACCTGACAAATTGGTTGTGTAGTAGTGTATTCAGTACTATCTGTTTAAACTATGTACAGCATTGCAAGTACACACAGAATAAGGTAAATTAAACAAGCTACCATTAATGAGTTTTTTCAGGCATATCCTACCTGGCATTCATGGTTTTATGTGCTACAACTGCTGAGTCTCTATTTTTGTTGCCTTTGAATCCTTTTTTGTGAGACTATCCAAAATTTCTCTCTGGGAGCACCGTCTGACTGATGCAGCTGTTTGCAACTGCACTGCAGTTGGCTGTGCCCCATTGAGGGAAGTGTAGCTGTTCCATAGCATACCTGGTGTCCAGAAGAGCACCACTTCCCATGGAAGAATCTTTGGGGAAAATTGTCCAGACATGGATCCAGATTGATCCATGTGATGGATAAGTACAAGTAGGACTGGTGCAACAAGCAGCAGTATGGATTGAGGAAGGGTGGCTGCAATTGAATGCGTGTGCAGGTACAGCAACAAAAGATGCAGAGTCTACCAGGTACCAGAATCAATGTGCTTTACTTTCTACTAGCTTTGCTGATGCTCAGAAACGTTATTGGCAGAGGCTGAACTTTCCTTTCTAGTTTGTACCTGGATTTTGTTTTTAATTTTGTGGGACCTAGTGAGGTAATGATGTGTGACTCATCAGGCTGTTCTGCAGCCGAAAGCGTGCTTGATATATGCTTCTAAACTGTTACTCTTGAAGGTGTTCTCTGATGGTAAGGACTGTGGGGCCCTGCAGTTTTCTGTTTGTCTTCAGGAAATCCTTCTACAAAATTGTTTATTTTAGAGTATGTTGCTCTTATTGTTCTGCTTTCCCTTTTGCTTTATGTTCTAATTCAGTTCTTACTGCTTCCATTTTTGAGGCTACAAATGTTGATAAGCTTTTTATTATTCGTGGAAGCTGCACCTAGAAGCCATACAGAAAAAGTGATCTGTAGAATAAAGTCGTTACTATATGTTCAGTGTCTATGCATAGATGTATACATGCAAAGAACTAGCAACTTCCTCCTAATTTTGGGTGGTGATCTAGGGCACGTTTTTTTGGAGCTGCATCTAACAAAGTTAACTTGATCTGGCAATGGTAAATGAAGCAGCAGCAGCCGCAGGAAGTGGTTCATGCAGCCTTTGCTTTGACTTCCTCTGGGGATTGCTTGTCTTTCTCCATTTGCTGCCTATCAAGCCTAGGGTAACTTTCTACTCGGACACCATGGACAGCAAACTTATTTGTTATGTATTCTAGGCTGAACTAATTTTCTTATATCGAGTCTGAAGCATCTGGGATTGCACTCTAACCATAAAAAAAAAAAAAAGAAAATAATGTGTTGTGTGTGTGGAGGGATTGAAACAATTTGGGAAATTTGAAACAAAATTGGCTTAAATATCTATCTACACTTCGTGAATGGCCATGATTATTTTGTTTTGATTCAGCTAATGACATTTCCAAATAAGATAACTAAAGAATGCTACATTAGATTCTCTCTGATTGAATGTTATAACTGCCTTATGAATTTTTAATTTTTGTGATATTGCTTGATTACTTCTTCATCCTGTAATTTACTGATAGGGAAATTTGAAATAATTATTTTTCAGGCCAAACATCAGAATGTATTTGAGTACTTTGTAGAACATTGTGGTAGTTTCAAAAGCAGTGAGTGATTGTGTCAAAGCTCAAATGGCTTATCACTCACAATTTTCAGAGGATCGATTTACACTTCCAAAAGTAAGGTCATTTGAAAGCCTTTAGGAGCATCAAAGTAGTTCATTTGAAGATTCCTAACATTCAAAAACTGGTAGGAGAACAACACACACAAAACCCCACATTGTGTCCTCTGCTGGAATGCAACACTTCAGGAGCAGTGGAAGGTTCATCATCCTCTAATAAAAACCTGATCACCCATATTGGTTTTCTTTTAATTGTTCTGGATTTCTATAAGATGTCTTAGTGTCCTTGAAACTTTTTAAAGAACACACAGCTGCAATGCCCTGACTTTTCATGTAAATCAGTTGCAAGATTTGTGGGAGAGAGTCAGAAATGCAAACTGTTTGTTCAAGATGTTAAATGAAACGTGTGAAGTGTTTAAAAATGAGAACAAATGCTCAAGGCATTGCATTTTCACCGCTTCTGAGATGTGGACTTTATTGCTGTTGACCTCGAAGCTGACACTTCTGGAAGTACCCTGTGCTTCTGTATATGTTTTTTAAATTTTTTTTAATGCCATATTACCACAAAAGTTGTTTTGGGCTTGAGTCTGAAAACCCAATGGCCATATTGTTAAAGGACCAATTTCAATGTACTGTCTGGCACGCAGATATGCAGGGCACACAAAATGACTCGTGCAGCTGCCACTCTGTCTGTAAAGCTGGAAGACTAGGTCTTGGTGCTAAAAGCAGTATGAGTGCTAAAGTTACGAATCTAAAGTAAGTACCTACGTAATTCTGTCTTTAACCCAGCTAGGATTAGTTATAGGGCAATCTCCTCTTAGTTCTCTGTCATGTTTTTTAAATGCGTTATTAAAATTCTTGTTGCTTATGTCAATTCTGTACTCATTTTTGAAAAAAAATACTGTGTTCAGAAGCATCTTCTACAATTTAGATATACTGAAGAAAGAAAAAGATAATAGCTTTTTATACTAAATTAAGGCTTGAGAGAGCTTTTTTTATTATTTCAGACACTAAAATATGTGGTTTCAAGCAAAACTGAGAGATTAAGTCCCTTGTCAGTTGAAGAATAATTCATGCTTTATTTATGAGAAAATGCAAATATGCTAACTAGACGATTATTCAGCTTGGAATGAATATTTGATCTCTAGTGTACCTCAGGACAGGCAAAACTTTTTCAACTAGAAGAATCACAGCAACATGATGGCCAGAAGTTTCAAGTTTGGTTATATTAAAATGTATAAATGAAGTATTTGTAAATTCTCTTAATTTATGTCAATAAGTACTATTTTAGTCAGTTGTGTCATAGGTTGTATTTGAATTACTGTAGAAAGCTTCTTGTTACTTTGGACACCTGCGGTTCAAAATACAACTGTTAGGGAACTCAGAGTTCAGTTGTAAAGACAATGAAGGCAATCATTTCTCCCTGTCAGTCTTATTTCTTCCTGTATCCCTGTGCTACACCACCTCCATATGAGGTGAAAGGCAAGTGGTTGCATCAGCCCAAAACTAAGCAGAAGAGCCTTCACTAGGTGAGTACACAAGACGCAAAATGTGATTCTGACAAATGCTCCTTTCCAAAGACTGACTGAACAACTGCTGGTATTTGCATACCAATGAAAGTATACTTTATACAACTTCTCTTACACTTATTGGTGCATTTTTTTGATCAGAAAGGATCATTTTTTTGATCAGAAAAGGATTTTTTTGATCAGAAAAGGATTTGGCTCTGAATATGTTCTTGGTGCTGGACTCCCAGCTGCTTGCATACTGGTTTTGATGCTTGCCAATGCTAGAAATAAGAATTGAAACTAGTCTGTTAGTTCAAGGGCTGCTTTTACAGTGCTTATTGAAATAATAGGGCATGGTTTCTTAAAACACGTCCTTGGACTTCGTGAAGCTGCATTTTGCAGGACATTGAATCTCTTCACCTGGTTTGAAGAGAACATCTTTTTTAATCTCATAGACCCTAGAATAGAAAACTTTTGGTTTCTATTTTCTATTCTATGTTTCCATGGGATTGTATCTATTTGTGAACTGCTGTTCAAAATATTTAGGTCTCATTTCTCCCCACTCTCTCTCCATAGAATGGATATCAAATCTCTCTTCCTGAATGGATATCAAACAGCCTTCATGTAGATGGTGTGGATTTCATGTGCTCTGTATGAATGGCAGCTTTTCTCTATCATTGGCCATCCAGGAGTATTATGTGTGAAAGGCCAGAAGTCCATGTATCTTAAGGAAAGAAATAGAAGATGATACATGCAAGATAAATGTGTGTCCATATGTATGAATAAACTGTAACTGGCTAAGATTTGAATCCAAGCTGTTGTGCTTCTGAGAAGTTAGTTAAGCAAGTAATTTATAGTGGATAAACTCTATGATGAATTTCTCCTCTTTTCCTATTAACAAATCTTCTATGAAAGTGTAATATATCTTCTCAGATGTACTTATTGTTTTAATTGATCTTTTGCATTCATTCTGGTTGTCACTTTCGAGTCATGAATATCTGCTTGCAGATTATTAGTGTTTAAAATGCATTGATGAATCTCGATTGAACTTTGACTTGATTATATGGGAGGATAATATTTTGCTGTCCAGGTGGAGATGAAATTAGTTTCTGGTGTGACCCTGCAATCTATAAGGTCAGCTTTAGTGTGTGTTTTATCGTTTCAGTGTGTGTTCTATCTTTTTCGGTCTGGGAGGAGCAGAAATGTGCATGAAACCTTTGGAACCACTGTACTTGATGGCATAAACCACAAACATGCAGCAGCCTTCTGCTTTACCTACTTCATAGAATCATAGAATGGTTTGGGTTGGAAGGGACCTCAAAGATTGTCTAGTTCCAGCCCTCTGCTGCGGGCAGGGACACCCTCCACTAGACCACGTTGCCCAAAGCCTCATCCAACCTGGCCTTAAACACTTCCAGGGAGGGGGCCTCCACAACCTCTTTGGGCAACCTGTTCCAATACCTCACCACCTTCACAGTAAAGAATGTCTTTCTAACATCTAATCTAAATCGACCCTCCTTCAGCTTAAACCCATTCCCCCTTGTCCTGTCACTACACTCCCTGATAAACAGTCCCTCTCCATCTTTCCTGTAGGCCCCCTCAGGTACTGGTAAGCTGCAATTAGATCTCCCTGGAGCCTTCTTTTCTCCAGGCTGAACAACCCCAACTCTCTCAGCCTACTTGTTGTCAGTTGTTTCTAATCCTTTCCTTAAAATAAATGTTTAGGGTCACTGGAGCAAAAGATTACTGTACCTTTCTGGATAGCTTTCTATCACTGGGGATTTCCTCTGGCAAAAAAAAAAAAAAAAAAAAGAGAGCATTACTTGTTCCAGGAATTAACCCAGTACCTGAGAGATGCAAAATAAGCAGGACAAGAAATCTACTGTATAGAAGATTTTATCGAGGGACTCTTGACAGCTTCTTTTGCTTTTGGTAGCAGTCTACGCATTTCACTATTAGGGAACAAACCCTTATACTTTGTTTTGAAGTCATTTATGGATTCAAAAGTTTATTCAGTTCTAATGTTATCAAGTATTCATTACACTTAGGAAAATCACTGAGCGGGTGGGGGAAGGAACTGAGAACAGCAGTGTATTGATTTAATCTGTGTAAACAAAACAAAAAACCCCACCCAATCAATGAACAACAACAACAAAAACCCTATCCACACAAACAGAGGAAAAAAAAATAACCCCACAAAAACCCAAACACTTTAGGTGAGAAAGATATATTGAATATTGGACCAGCCCTTTCATATTGCCCTTGGAATGCTCAGTTGAAAGATAAAATAAGAATATAGTGCCAGAGAAAAATAATTCCTATGATGCAGTTAGTTTTATGGGCTGTTGTAGTCCCTAGCATATTCCCCTCTGCCTCCCTTGCTCACACACAAAGGTGCACAGTCTGCAGAACTTCAGAGCCCACAAAGTTCATCCATTCCCCTTTATGCTAAAAATGCTGACCAGAAATCAAAGGGGAATAGAGAGTTCAGGCAGGGAAGCTCCATCTGTGACTCACTGTTTTCCATCATGTACAGCATGAAATATCATCCCAAATTTTAAGCCTGCATCCATACTGAGGACTAACAGATGTGATGTGCAGAGACCTGCATCCAAATATCTGAATTTGCTTGCTATTAGATATTTTTGTTTGTTTAAAGAAAATGTTTGTGATGCAATTGCTTAGCTTTTAGAAAAAAAGTAAATGAATTATGTCAACACAGAAAAAAATGCTTCTGTTTTGGCTTAGCAACTTGTTAAGCTACTGAGATTTTTTTTCTTTTAGCGATATTCCTCATGTATTTTCAGTATATCCCACTACGAAGTCCCATGGAACCATTAATAGTGTGTGCTGCAAATGTTTATTGCCAATATGATAAATCATTTAACAATGCTCAGACAAAAAACCGGATTTACTAAACAAGGTTAAATCTCTTATTTTAACAAAAGCCCTCCTGGAACCCCCAGAAGCAGTAAACAAACCTTGTCACCATTCCATGCAATTTAAAAAAAAAAAAAAAAAAAGCAGCAGTTGATGTGACTGATATTTTTCCTATGACATAACCTGGAGATTATGCAAGTGACCTATTTAAGGCTTTTCTAGGGGTTTTTCTAGGATTTGCATAATGCAAAGTAACTATTCTATAATGAGGCATAATAAAGCAAGGTTGATCAAGCACAAGGAATTTTTTTATTTTTTCAAAATATGGACTGTAAAAGCTCACAGCTTTTAAATGAATCATGCCTGTTTACCTTATTTATTTCTTCTACATTGGCATATTTGTGATGGCAGAGGCATTGTAGTAATTCATCTGTTGGGACTTGTAAGGAATCGGAAGAATTTTCTAACTTCAGAATCAAGCAATAAGACTCTCCTTTTGTGTATTTATGCATTAAAGGAATAAACTAATAATATGAAGGTTAACTTAAATCAGCTTCACACCCCTGGCATTTTATAGAGAGTAGCTTCTTTCTCTATGCCTGTTCCAAAGCAGGGTATAATAAGGCAGGTTTACTTTTGAAGGTAATGTGCCTTTCTGCTCTTCTGTGTTCAAATCCATGGGCCAGACGGGATTCGCTCAATGCTGGTGAAGGAGATTGCTCATTGGACTGCAAGGCTGAAAAATGACAGTTATTAAGGGAGGCCGCTGACAACTGGAGAAAAGCTAACATTATACCCATCTTAAATAAATAAACATTGAAAGGAGGAGCTGGGGACCTATAACTTGGTCAGACTTACTTCAGTCCCTGGAAAGGGAAACATCTTTGGAGTGCCAGTTGCAAGTACATAAAGAATAAGCATGCAATCAGAAGTAGTCAACATTGATTTACCAAAAGAAAGCTGTGTTTTGCCAACCTAAATTGTCTTTTATTTAAAAGTGCCTGGCAATGTGGATGAGGGGAGATCAGTGAAGCTGTAATATGGTTTGACCTTGGTATGGCTTTGACACTTTTTGCAGTGTTCTCATGTAGAAATGTAGGAAGTTTGGACTGGATCAATGGTTGGCTGAAAACTGGCTGTACTGCCAGGCTCAAAGGTTTGGTGGCCAATAATGACCAGAGTGCCCCAGGAGTTAATATGGAGGCAAATTTTTTTCCTTAGAGTTGTAACATCATAGAAACGTTGGTTGCAAGACATCTCTGGACCTTGTTATATTGTCTGGAAGAATTTGGCTCCATCTTTGATGATATCCATCAAAACTTGCAGGCACTTTTGGATTGTCCCTTAGCTTCTTCTCAACCAGACTAAATAAGCTCAGCTCCCTCAACTTTTCCTTCTAAGTCATGTGCTTACCACCACAGTGGTTGTTCTCCAATGTACCTTGTCAAACTTCTGAGCATCTTCTTTGAACTAGGCCGCCCAATAGGCACCGTACGCCAGATGCAATCTCACCAGGGTTGAGCAATGTCCATAAACTGTGGTTTGAGAGGTTTTGGCAGAACTTTTTTGGGGAAAAAGTTACTAGGACAGTAGTGTAGCACCAGAAGAAGGTGCCCAGACGTTCTGGAGTCTGTGTGCTTAGCGGTTTTCAAGATTTTGGTATGTAAAGCTGTGACTGCTCTGAGTTAGTGGTGGTTATACTCTAGCTTAAAGTGGGAGGTTGGTCTAGGTGACTTTTTGGGGTCCCTTCCAACAAACATTTCTGTGATTGTATAATTTGTTCACTATATGAGAGATGATGTTGATTTTTAATTTCATGTTTTCTGCTTAGAAATTTTTCTCTTTTCCATATTGCTAAACAGCACTCCAAAGAAACAAATGATAGGACTGAAAGATGTTTCAAACTGCTGCTGTTTCAAACTAATACTGTCCAACTGAGTAACTTTTGACAGAACAAAATTTGTAATTCTGAAGATCTTGTGTCAGATTTTGAAAAATTCTGTAAGATTGTGCACTTAATATCAAATCAGGAGGGTGCCCCCTCTCATATAATTAGAGGCACGTATCTGCAGTCTTTTCTCAGGACAAATGCCATTAACACACTGTATTTTTCTAGGGCCACAATCTGAATACAGTTTTGGAGAGAAGGGATGCCAGTTCCCGTGGTGTGTGCATTTATTGCTTTGATATGCTGATGCTGTGTTTTGAAGTTCTTTATCATTTAATTTCTTTTCATAATCCTAGTTGAAGTGTCAGGTTTTTTTTTTTCAAAGGGAAAAGTCTGTAATTTCATTACCAATATCACAGTTACAGGAAATTCAACACTGAAATCATTAGGCTTGCAGGGAATAGAAATTAAAGAAGAATTTGGCCTGGAATATTTTCAAATACTCCCCATCTTCAGAAATAAATTAATAAATCAAAGAAAACAGTTGGACCTTTAATGGTTTGCATTTGATGATCTTGAAGGTCTTTTCCAACCTAAACGATTCTGTGATTCTATGAAAACGTCAGAAGTGTGCAGAAGTTTGTACATGTCTGCCTCTGCAGGAGACAGTATGGTTGGGGTTTTCCTGTTGTCAAGGCATACATTTTGGTTGTCGGGATAGACCGTATAAACTATGTCATGCTTTGAGCAGCAGGCTGGGTGAGGTCCCTGCCAACCTTGGCTATTCTGTTGTTATCCTACAGAGCGAGCCAGGCAATCTGCTCTACTTGTCAGCCCTGGCGCTGCTCCTTGGGGGTGCAGTTCTATTCCTGTTTACCTTGATGGCAGCAGACTGTTCCCCAGACTTTACATGGTGAAATACGAACTGTCAAACACCTTTTCCTGTGTACTTTCAGAGTATACACTGTTTGCATATTCTTACCTATGTATTGTGTAAAGGGATGCTCGACACTTCGCAAAGCAGAGGGAAGCAGCACCTTTCCCTGGAGAGTTTATCATCTAGGATCTGAAATAAAATACTGAGTGGGTAAGAGCAAAGTGAAGCAAGAATAAAGCAGGACTGCAGATAAGATCCCAGGGACAATTTAGATCACATGTATCTGTCTCAAAAGATCGTTTAAAAACAGTGCTTCCCTACACATCTTGCAAGCAATGATGTTTGAGGTCTGTTGTATGGGGAGTGCTAAAAGCAAAATTTTATCGTGGTTTTGGAAGAGAAATGAATAAAGACAATAACTCACATTTAGTTGCTGAAAGGATGTTTTTTGTGAGAATGTTTTGGACTAGCAGGAGATGACAGCTAATTCCAAAGAAACCTGCAGAGAATGAGGTTTCAGTAATTAATGGTGCAGTTGTGAGCCACTGATTTGGTGCGCGAGTAGAAAGGAAAGGGTGAATTTTGTAGCTACTAGGAAGAAATAGCATCAGGATTTTATGTAAAGCAGACAGGAGGAAGGATATATTGGTGACCTATGCCTGAAAGGCATAGAGAGGAAGGTGGTGAACAACTGTACAGGTAAGCATTCAAAAGAAATTCAGGGAACTCTATTAGCCTGGAGAAGTTGCAGTAGACTGCAGGCTGTTAGAAGGAATGGATGGAGCTCTCAGTTCCTCCCCAAAACAAACAATAGGCTAGTTTACTCAGGTTAGTGTTTCTCGTGGACCAAAGCTTTCCGACATGGCAGCTCATACTGAGGACAGTGAGAACTCTTCCTCCTGTGCCCAATGTAGCCATTTGAGGAGGAGGTGGTCAGGGCTCAGAGGGTGGAAGTGTACCAGGATTGTCAGGTTTTGGAGGAGGGAGAGTTCGTGGAGGCCTACTGAATGGTGTCTCTTAGGTGCTTTGCTCCAAGCCTCCTCCATCCATGTACTGTGATGGTGGGTGCTGGGAAAGCTGTAGGTGTGTTTGAGAAAGCTGCAAACAAAGAGCAAGACCACATTTAATTTATACTTGCCTTTCTCTAGTTATGTTTCATGTATACTCTTGCGCATCATTTTTGGTTATAGTGTATGAGTTCTTAAAAGCTGCACTTCCTTACCATCTGCGACCATTTTCTGACTAATTTACACCCACCTATAATGTTCTTTAGCACAACAAATCAGCTTGCTTAAAGATCTGCTTTTGGGCCTACCTCTCTTTAGAAAGCTGTCGTCTGATTTTTCTACATAATAGTTGCACAGCATAAATGGAATGGGAATAATTTGTTTTTCCTCTGCTGAACAAAAGATACAGTGTTTGTTCAGGAACTTTTTATTAAAAAACCCTGTATGCCAAGGAATATGTAGCAGTAAGATAACACATGCCTCAAGGAACTCTGTGAGGCACATACCTTTGAAAATATTTTATTTCTGCATTTCTTTTTGAAAAGAAGTGTCAAAATACAAAAAGCCAACAGAGAACTGTCACTAACGCACCAACCAGATTTTATTTACAATGTATTTGCACATAGTGCCTTCCAGTCAAAAAAGACATAATTAATGCCCTGGAATACTAGTACATAAGTTTTGAAGGTGAAAATAACCCAGGATAGGCATTAAAATGGAAAATAAGGTTCCCGATGTGTAAACACTCGTACACAAGATGTGTTCCTGTATTATGCTCTTACATATATATTGGATTGCAGGATTGCGACCCAAGTATGTATGTCTTTATTCATCTGGGGACAAATGGTTTCAGAATTTTAGAAAAATTCTGGCACCTTTAGTGGGAAAAAATTTGCTTGGTTTAAATGTACCGTATCTTTAGTCACTGTCAGGCTATTTTTGAGATGTGGGATCTTGTCCTCTGATGGACATAGGCAATAATTCTTGTCCTTGATCACACTAAATTTATGCTCAGATGTTTGTTTGAGTAATCCTGAAATAATAGTTTTTATAGACCCTGTCTTTTTTCCTGCTGCTTTTCCCTCCTGATCTCCAATATGAGAGTTCCAACCCCCTCCATGGCAGGGGGGGTTGGAACTAGATGATCTTTGAGGTCCTTTCCAACCCAAACCATTCTATGATTCTATGAATATCATTTTAGCATAAGCAGAAATCCAACCGTGTTTGTTAAGATGTCTTCTGGAAAATCTTTGCTCCAAACCAGTGACTACAACTCACTTGTATGTATCATATATCTCAGCTGCCTTGTAAAATAGGTAGTCCATATATGAAGAGCTATAGTCATCGATCACTAGTATTGTTCTTTGCTATTGGTTAACGCTTCAGTTTGTGGCACATTAAACAATGATTAAAATTAAGTTTTTAGTAAAACACAAACTTAGGAAGAAAGTCTGAAAAAGAAGAGGTAAATGTAACTTTTTGGAAGATTTTTATCACCTTTTTTTCCTTCTGTCATTTTCATTTCCCTCTTATTTTCTGATTTCAAACTAGCTGGACCTGGTTCAAATACTCATGCTATTTTGACGATATTTATGGATCAAAAGAATATGATTTCCATGGCAACTGCTCCAGGTTTTGAGCAAATATCAGCTTTGAAGGTGCTTTCTCTTTTTTGGGTTTGTATTTTGTGCTTATTTGATTAACCCCAGGAGGGATTTAGATCTTGTTTATAAACAGAGGACTTAATTTGAAGAAGAAAAGCAAAGTTCAAAATAGAATGGAGTGCTCAAGATATTAGATCCAGCTGCAGGGTTCTATCAGATTCTTGCTTTGTCCTTGACTATTTAAGCTGGTAAAGCTTTCAAAAAGCAATCTTTAGCATAAGAAATAAGATGTTATTTCATAGTTCCTAAATAAGTGTTCTGAAAGAGTTATTTATAGTTTTGTGGGCCACCGGCTGTCCATTTGATGGTGATGCATATGATGTGGGTAGATTACATGGTGAAAATGTAGCTGCTAAGCTGAATTGAAGGATAAGTGTTCTGAATGTTTTTTTCCTAATATTACTTTTCCAAGTAAGGAACTGCTATAGTTATCACAGATTTTTTTTTTTTTTTTCTTTTTGGAGTGTGTGTGAATGCAATTGAAACGTTTCATGTTGTCAAAAATAATATTGCAAATGCAATCTTTCATTCTGGGATAAATTTTATACTATGCAAAAGTTCTAGGAATCAAACTTAAGCAAAAGTGATCTGAAAATATTTTAACGATTATTTTCTGATGGGTCAAGTTGCAACATAGGTAATACAGTTTGAAAGAGATTATTGGAAGTACAAGTACCACAGCTACTGACTGCATTTGTTGTAGAACACACGGGTGGACAGAATGGAGCAAATTGGATTTTCCTGTTGCGAAGTGGAAGTTGCTCACATGTGGTAGCTGGTAGGTGAGAACCTCGTTGGCAACTATTTGTTGCTATTTCATGTTTCTGTGATGACTTTCCTTAAGTATGGGAAACTTGCTCTGTAAGCAGTGGTGATAATAACTGAACCTGATTGTTGCTTGCACATAGCAAATTGCTTTAGGACAAAGTTTTCCTATTTTGAATGCTTGTTCTGCCTACATGGTTAGCTCCTACCACTTGTAGACCTTAATCCTGAAACAGCTCTAATATCCTTGTATTTAGTGTACACAGCACCAGATTCTTCTAAAGGAGTCAGTATTTATTGCACACCATTATAAAAAAAAGTATTAAATTCAGAGATTCATGAAGTGCATATCAAATTTTGATAAGTATTTAATGAATTGTTGAGAAGTCAGCAACACTAAAAAATAATGAATCCCTGACTTTAAAGATGGCATAATTCTTGCCAAGGCTCAACTTTGCTGAGTGTGGTTTAGAAGCGCTGTTGTGTGCGTGTGTATGTTTATGCATTTACATGCACGCACACGAACAGTTGTGGGAATAACCTACATTTGTCAATGTAACATTTATTCTTCATTATACCTTGGTGCTGGTATCTCAAGGAATGAGGCAGGGGACTTGTAGGGCACAACAGAATGTGATTATCTAATGAGTGAATTTTAACTATGTGTTACAATACATATTAATGAGAAGGCAAAACTGTGGCTGCCCAGGCATTTCCTAGTTCTCTTGTATGCACATGAAATGTCTTTTAGAGAAAAAAATTAAGGTATTGGTTACGAACAACACCTCCCTGTGTGTAATTGGCACGGTTAGAAATATTACCTTTGGGCATTGCACCATCGGTTGCTAACTCCTGGGTTATTGAAGTAGCTACGGGAGGTGGAGGCACAAAGATTCTAGAAACAGATAAAGAACTGAAATCTGTGTAGAAGAAAGAGAAACTGGAAGGAGGCTTCTGCTGTGGACCGGTTCATACTAACACTGAAGACCCATTTCTGCTACTTTTTCCTCCCCAAAATCCACAGGACACATGGAGCAATAGGTGGGAATACTTTGGGATCAGTGCACAGTGTTTCATGGTCAGTATTCCGGTGGGGCTGGGATTCTGTGCACCCGCACCCTTGTTATGTTAGAGGATGCTTTATTGCTGTCGTTACACAATGTCAGGCAGTGCACTGCAGCAGGCAGTAAATTCATGCTGCGTGTCACCGCGCCGCTGGAGGTCAGGAGACCTCAGTGACAGCCTGCAGAATCGCAGGACTTACCTTGTTTTGCTCTTGTATTTGTTCTGTCTCTTCATTCATTTTCTACTACGTGTTGGTAGTGCATCCACCAAGGCACTGGGCAGTAAGCTGTATTATCCTAATTGATTAAACACTGCTCAGAACTTTTGCAACCTAACAATAAAACAAAGGACAGGTTTTTGGTCTCTTCAGGGAACCACTCCCTATAAATAATCCTGGTTAAGGTTACAGGGAGTTACAATGTTGACTAATTTTGATCACCAGCCTTTAAATAAATGCAGTTTATGGATGTGTTTTATGGGATGTTCGGAGGAGAAAAAAGATGGAGAATACTTTTTTTCATATTTTTCTATATCGCCACCCACACTGTCAGCTGCTGTCATATTTTTCTGGCTTGGGTACTGTTATTCATTAAAGAAAATAACAGAGCAAGGTAGCTTTGGCTACTCAGCTCCTCTGTAGTCTTGAAGTTTGTATGCCATTGCGTGGTATCATGTGACTGGGAAGTCCTGGATGCTAACAGTAATGTTCTTTAAAAAGCCAGATAGTAACACGCCTTTCCAGTTTTATTTTCTAATTTTATTTATTACTTTGTTCCTCAGGGAGCTGCGGCATAACTGTTTACAATGTGTTCATTTTCTCAGACCTATGGAAGTGCTTCATGAAATGCTATGAATTTTTCCCTACTCTTTTTTTAATATAATTTTGTGTGAGGAAACCAGGCTGATGCCTTCTGGGGGGGGTGGGGGGGTGGGTGGGGTGGAGGGGGGCTGCACTTGCACAGAGCATTTTGTCTTTACTAGACTCAGATACTGCTTTTACTATAGTCAGGTTACAGATACCACTTAGCTACAATCTACATTCATTCCTACTAAGAACTGGAAAAACTGACCAAAGTTTTTTGGTTAGGATTGTTTCACTAAATTGCACATTTGAATTATATTAGAATAAAAGAGAGTCAGAGAATGTTTTTCAAGATTTTACCTGGAAGTGTGAAATCAAGAGGTGTAACACTGCAAGAGTCTGTGCAATCAAACATACGTTGCACCGAGTATCTTTTACAATTTGGATTCATCCATGCAAATATACTCTAGTTTGGTGCATTCTCACAAATAATTTTGTAAACTGTGGTCAGCCTACTAAGGTTCAGGAGTTGCAAGTTTGTACAGAAATGAAAAGTCAGGAAATTTCCCTTTTGCAGATTCGCCACTGATAAGCATGTTTTAAGACTCTGAAGAGGATAAAATTTTGCTATCGCTTCAAGTGTCCATGTGAATGTTTCTCATAGATCTAGCTGTGAAGTATTTCTGGCCTGTTTGAAAAGTTCACTGCTCATATGCTTTTTAAAACCAAGAGTGGGGTTTAAAAAGCTTTGTCAGGGTGGCTTCTTTAGCGATGCCTTTTTAATATTTGAGAATTGTAAGTCAAATTATGCATAGACATACCTGGTTGATTCAGTCTGTATGTTTTGCATACTAATTTCACCCTGGTAGAGCTATATTTAATTCAGCTGAGTTACCTTTGATGTTTGTATGAGTGCTGAAGTAAAACTGCTCTTTTCTAACTCAGGAGCTGAATAACTTCTAAAGGGATGCTCCATGGTGTGCCATGCACCTCAGCTCCTTGTAAGGTAAGAGGGACCTACAGATACGTAGCACTTTGGTCACATGCAGGACACCCTGGTACAATGTTTGTTTTCAGAGTAAACCTTATTTATTTATTTCCTTGCTAAAGGGTAGTATTTTTGAATCTTGGCTAGAGTATCCTGATTTTTTTCCCCAAATATATATAAATGTCCTGTTTTCAGAAACAGATACACTCGCAAAGTGTTTGCAAATTCCACTTCAGTAGTGTTGAGCAATTTCTATTGAATAGAAAATTCATTGTTTCAGGTCTATCAAGACAAAAATGCCTCGCAGTTAAATTTGACAGGAGGAAAAATAGTGACTAAGGTGACTAAATAAGGAGTAAATAATGACTAAAGAGTAAAAGCTAAGTTCTACCCTGCGCTGAACCTGTATTTATCCTACTCCGGGGGTCCCTGGAATTGTGAAATGAAATATGGAGCAACATGTGTTCGCTGGGCTTCGAGAAGCAGCCTGGCCCTCTGAGGCATTATCCGTTCCTGATGCTGCTTTGTCTCCTGCTCCTCGGTCATCATCGGCGGCCGGCTCTGAGCAGTGGTCTGCAGCCTGGCTGCACTTGCTGTGCTAGCTAGTGTGGTAACGCTGCTGACTGCAGCTTGTTTGCTACTGTTTTTCTCAGGTGCTACATCACAACTAGTGCCTTTATCCAAAAAACCTATTCCACTCCTTTCTGGTTCCCGGTTGGCAAATGCTCATGCAGAATCACAATGGAAAATGTCAAGTCATTTTGAATTTGCCAGGATCTGGGGAGGAAGGGAGAAAGCCCCATCACAGAAATAACTTTTATGAGAGTGAGCCAAGCCAGGCATTTAACTCCTCTTCATTGTATGGGTTCATTACATAATGCTTTAAATATAGAAGAGAAAGACAGATGGCAGCCAAAGAGCAGGAGAGGACACTAGTCACCAGAGAACAAGACCATGTGGTCCCTAGGCAGTGGAGGTGAATGGGAGGGAAGGAATACAGCCACAGATGTCGTAACATTAACAGAGGCATACAGGGCTGACCCAAACTAGAGATTGTTAAGAACAGATACAGGGTTCGTACCATGTGAGATCTTTCCCTTGCTCTCTTTCTCTCTCTCTCTCCGTGTTGTTTTGATTTAATTTTCCTGTGTGGCTCCAGGACTGTTGTGATTTCTTCCCCCTGCCCCGAGGATTGGCTTTCTATTACTTTTGCCTACCACGTACCTTTCATTTTTGTTTTAGATTTAATGGAATCTAGGTGTTGATGTAAAATAGACTGAGATGGTTGCATTTTTCAGAAGTTGTTAACAGTTACATGTCCTGTTCATGGCAGTGATACTGGTATGAGACTAGGGATATTAGATAATTACAGACAAAATTATGTGGATTCTTGTTAATTCTGTAAATGTACAAGGTTAAATAGCTATCACTAGGTCACATGAACTAATCGTTACTTCATAAATAAATAAATAAAATAACAGGACTTTGTCTTCTCCAGTTACATAGCTGGAGAATCTGACCATGAAGATGCTGTTTCACATTGACAAAATATTCTCGATTACAGCCCTACAAGTCTCAAAGCTATCAGGTTTTTAAAAAGGTGATGTTTCAACTGGCTTTAGATGTTTCTTTGTATTAGACCAGGTGAGCTTCACCGGAGAGTCCGAAATAGCCAATTTCTTGAGTTCTTGCAACGAAGAGTTCAGGACAATGCAGTTTGTTTGGTTCTGATAGCAGTAGTGATACAAGAAAAATAAGCTTTTATAAGTCAGTGTCAGATCTATGCCATCCCCTTGAATCTCTCACTAGCTGTCTCTGCATTTATACGGTTTTCTTGCTGTTGAAAGTCTGTTTACTTCACTATGCTGTTTTGCTTGTAAGGTTGTAATAAGGCTGAAGGACTTGATTCTCCAAGCTGCTAAGTACCTCTTGTGTTGTGCCATGCACCCTCAATTTCTATTGCTTGAAACACTCAATACATTGCAAGATCCTACCATTCTAGAAAGAGAGATGCACTCAATGTGTTTTGCACTTCTCTGATGAAAGTCACTATAGCCTATAGAAGTGCTGGGTACAGTGGTACAGTTGTTATTATTCAGGCTTTGTACCAGTAGCATCTATTTCTGCATTTCATTTATTCTTCAAAAATTTAGAGAAATGGTTCTCAGTCACCAGAGATGAGAAGGGTTTTCGCACCTCTATCCTTCCACACTTTTTACTCGCTACTTAGTTATCTCCGTCAAAAATGGTTCCCCCAGCTTTCTTCTGAGATCCCGATAGGTGGAAGTTTTTATTTAGGAATTAAAAACAGAAGCAACAATTTTTCCAAAGATTACATGCCTATTATGTTCACTTTTCCTTCTAACGTGTAAAGTCTACATGAATAATTATTCTAGTAGTAGTTTTTCAGTCTCACCATAGCTGGAGTTTGTTGAAATTTATTTGAACTTTTCACAAGAAGTAGCCATGTTTGAATATTTGAAATTAACTTTCTCAAAAGGATCTAAACATGGAAGTTACCTTTTGCTGTCTTTTGTAATATGCTTGGAGAAGGTAGTCGCCACTGTCGCATCCAACTATGAAGTCAGTTTTTTAACAAATTGAATGCTCTGATACAAGGGACCTCCAGCTCAATCATCTCACTGAAAAATTGAGCCACTGCTCTAGGCTCTTTCTCTAGTCAGTAGAGAGGGCAAACACTTCCACAGGGCAGTTGATCCCCAACAAAAGACCTGTTTTAGAATCGAGTGAGTTTCTCTCTGGAGACACTTACCTTTCTTGACTGTGGAGATACACATATAATAAACCTAGACTAGGCATCCATGTTTCAATGTTAAAAGATAGTCTGAGTTGATTCTCACCCTAAAATCATGTATTATCACAACCAAATAACATGCTTTTGGCATCTGAGTTGAAGAGGACTGTAATTAGTTGTTATCTCTGGATCGTTACTCAAGCAAACCTTTAAGGGAATTGTTCCTGATAAATGATTGCAGTACCAAGATCCATAAGAATCTCTGTAGAAGAGACTGTGATCTCTGCTGCTCTAATGAGTTTTAGTTCTGAGATTCATTGTAGCCGAGCTGGCCTTGTGAGTGGCCCTGAAAAATGATTCTTCTCCAAAGTATGCCACTAGCACTAAGCTGGATAAGTATTTGTAAGGGTCTCTTGCAAACATACTATTCTTTTATTTTTTATTTTTTTCTTAAAGTGGAGTCCACTTTTGTTTCTCATAGCATACCCCTTTGTTTTCCTTCTGTAGAATGTGTGAGAAACAGGGCAAGAAACGTGATAATATTCTCGGTTATGTAAATCGGAGTAGCTTTGCTGACTGAAAACACTGTCCTACTGTTTCATTAAAAGATGAAAGCTGTGAATGAGGTTCGTTCTTTACACTTGTATGTATAGTGCTCCAGCGTAGGAGACTTGTTCTTGTAATCTAATACTGAAAATGGGGAATCCTGTGTGCATGTAATTTCTACAGGTGATATAGATGAAGTACGTATGCCAAGAGGATATATGAATAATAATGTGTTAGAAATATGAGATGTTTGAATTGGAAGCAACTGAGAATTTAATGTAAATTTAAAATTTATCTTTACTATAAATGTAGTCAATCTACTAAAAGTGTATATAAAGAGTGGAAAAGGGATTAAGACAATATTCTTAGATAATTGTGGGGAGTTTTGTTAAGGTGTTGACTTTTGACAAAGTAAGAACAAACCTTAATGGTAAGTTCTTACATCCTCTGAGGTTTCATTCTCTTTTAGTATTTCCTTTGCTTTTGCTGCTAGATAGGTGCTTCAGATCTTAGCAGCAGGGTCTCAAATGTTAGTTTTCATTTGAGAAGCAGTTGGTCTGGAATGCAATAAGCCAGAGAGATCACTCTTATTCCTTTTTTCCTCTTTTTCTCCCCACCTGATTGTTTCCCTCCTCTTCCATAAGAAGTGCCATCCTCTCTGAAAGGTCATCATCTAGGAACTTACTGATCATCATTCTGCAGTACGTAGCTTGACTGATCTCTGATTCAGGCTGTAGACAATGAAGTAGAGCTGTTTTTTTTAAATCTGTAAGTGCTTGCTCGTTGCTAAAACCCAACACTGTGTGTATGCACACTGTTTTTTAAACAATGGCGCATTTTAGTACAATATGTTAGTGTTACAGTGTTGTGAATTTGACTTCTTTAAATCTGCCTTTATTTTTAAGCATCCTGTCACGGAAAAACTTTATCCTCCATCATTTAGTCAAATGGAGGAAGGAACAAAAGGAACTTTTTAGGGTTTTTTTTTGTTGTTGTTGCTGTTTTTTTCCTCATTTAACATTAGTTTAACACTATTAATTTTAACAAGATTTTTACTCTCGTATCAGGCAATAATCAATCTCTTCTGCCTTAATGATGTATTGCTGAGATTTGAAATTTGGGTCTACAGGTAAGCAAGAATGCCAGCTGCCTACAGTTGGCAGAAGTTTGGGTTCTGCAGGTTTCTAGATTGACCCTTATAAATATGTTTACTGCAATAATCACAATAACATGGTATTTGAAATAGAAGTCAGAGTGATTCCATTACTCCCATCCTCTGTGTTGTCTTTTATTTCCAGTAAGATTGCCTGGCTAAATCCACTTTTTTTTCCTCAAAAAAAATGAGTGGGAAAGATTAAACAACAAATAGTTTTTTCCTTTATAGCTGCCTATAGCAAAGTTCCCTTTCTTTATTTTTCACAGAAGGAAAGCAAAAACTCAAAACTCAGAACATCTTAATCACGAGATGTAGAAAGTAGTAGTTTTCTGAATGGGATCTTAGCTCTGTCCAGCCCTGTTTACTGCAGTGGTTTCTAGCTGCTTCCCTCAAAAGTATTCTAGGTGACAGAGACATCATTAGGAAGCAGTTCTGCATGTAAAACTAGAGTTTGTAGTGCTGTTTACATTTCGTTGCTCAAGAGACTTGTAGTGTCTTTGAGTGTGCATACACATAAATATAAATACATATATATGCATAGGTAGTCTTCCACTCCCAACTGTTACTTCTTTTCATTCTCCTTGTAGCTATGTTAGGATTGCCTGTTCTTAATGATAAGCAAGTGTCATTTTATAAGCTAATTGGAGACTACAGAAAGGAAAAAAAATCTCTAAACTTTGATGGACCTGGCTACTCAAACTTCAAATTTTCCTACTTGTATTAGTTGAACAGAAGACTTCATTCTTCTGGGAAGACAATTAGATGCTTCTTCACTCACTTGAATTACTAAATTGACAGAAAGACAGCAGAGGGGGAGTGTATATTAGCTAGTTAATAGATGCTGAACAGAAAGAATTAGTTTGAAGAATGCTTCATACAAAACCAATGACATCATACCTGCTAACCAACCTCAAGTGGTACACGGGAAGGAATTACTTGTATCCCTTTATTTCTCTATTTTTTTATCATGTAAGCTCTATACTATCAATACTACATACAAAAACATGTAATACTGTGAAGGATGCTGACTAAATGGTTGACATGAACACTCTGAGCTCAGGTTTGGATAGACTGTCCTCAGTATTATTGTTTATTCAGATTGGTTTATGTTCTAATCTTACTTACAATACAAAAGTCGATATAAATGAGACCAAACCCTGAATGGTTAATTTGAATTAGTTTTCTACTTTTAAAATACAAGATATTCATAGAAGTACTTAAAAAGCAGTCTTATTTCTCTCCTTTCATCTCACCTTTAGCAATAGTGTATGTTAGTGATAATCTGGGGAAACCTTGAAGCTGTCTGATATTTCGGAGGACAGGTAGTCACCTTTAACAAAAGTCTGATTCCCATGCATTGCCATGAGGCAATCTTGAAAAATCTTAATCTTTATTTAGAATAACAAGCAATTTGCAGTGTTCATGCAATTGTAGCATAAAACCTTGTAAAAACAGGTATGGTTCACAAGACGTGAAGTGTGAAAATGAACAGTATGATATGAAAGAATAAAAATGCTTGTATTTTGCAGTTCAGCTGTCTTCTAATGAGCAATTCAATTAAGTTTGGCCTTGTTAAGTAGGTGCTTGAAAAATAAGTCAAGTGATGCAGTAATTATGAACACAGAAAAACAAATCCCTCCCTCTTTTAAATAGCAATCAAAATATTTATGTGGAGAAGTTGTTATTCTGGAGCTTTTTATACATGTTCTAAAATCATTAGGCAGCTGAATCAAGAAGAACTCAATGTGCAAAAACACAGGGTTGGGAGGCTTGAGGAGGTATTCAGTGTAAATCCATCAGTATTTCAGTTTCAAGACTCCACAGGGGAATGATTTAAAGAGTATGTAAGTTTATAATAGGAACAAATTATACTTTTACCAAATTGTAAGCAAATTGAGCATAAAAAGTGAATAATGACATTTCACTGGGTATTTTTTTCCAATTAATACAGAAAACTTACCCAGCTCTAAAGTAATAGATGATACTTGCTAGACATTAATAATGAAAACTGATTTCTGGACAGTGCACTGTACATCTGATCACGAGAACATTGGCTTTAGTTAATTGACAACTTACTGGGTTGTTCCCTCCCCCGGTTTGTTTTACTGATGGTCAACAATTTTTCTGTAGGACAGCAATGTTAAGTTAAAGAGCAAGAGCAAAATGTTAGAGACGTTGTCTACAGTGTTCTACGGAGTGGCATTTGGTTTAACTTCAGCAGTGCCACAGGAATTGATAGCTCATTTACCCATTGCCATTTGGAATTTGTAAAGCAATCTGTAAACAACAGCTTCTGTCCGTGTAACTTCTCTGTTTTGTAAAATTCCACTTGCTTCAGCAGGGTGAAAGAGCTGGTCTTTGGTTTATCTCCCTTTATCTTTCTCACTGTCACTAGTGGTGACTAGGAGCATGTCATTCAGTTTTTATTCAAACTTACACCTGCTTTTATGTGGCAAAGCACCGGCCTGCACGGTCAAGTGATCCTGGAATGAATCTGAAGAGCTCGGCTGAATGGGGCCCTGATCAAAGCTTTGAGTTTGGACTCAAACTGCACTAGGGAAAACAAAGCATCAGAATGAAGGTGCTTTGAAAAGGAGGGGAGAAGGGAGGTGGCTGGGCAGCGCTTTCACAGGGACAGCGGAGCCTGTCCCTGTCAGAAATTTACTGAGCATCACCCATGAAAAATCTGAAAGTCTGGCCTCTGCTCCAGCTAAGAGGTACGTGGTGGAGCAAGAAAAATTAGCAGCTCTTCATTTGGCATCCTCCTGCCTCATGCTAGGAAAAGCAGTGTTCTACACCTTTTAATGCTGGCTTACCTCAGGGAGGAAATGGTAAGCCCAAGTGGAAAAATGTCTAGTTGGAAAGGCTTCAGGCAGTAATGCTAGACTGCAGCAGCAGAGTCTACATATTTCAGTAAAAAAATTTAATTGTGCCACTAAAGGATTTTTACCCTTCTGTTTTGTGTAAAGTAGCAGCATCTCTTTATTGTGAATGTTGTAAACTAATAATTCCTAACTTAGAAATCAATTTAGTCAGTGTAGCTGTAGTGCTAGTAAGTACAATTTTCTTACAGATTAGTTCAATAGAAAGAAAGAAAAAGTGTTCCTACTTTAAAAACAAAAGCCAAGAACTGACATTTGAGATACACTGTATGCTGTAGTGCCTCTGTTGCATGGTTTATCTGTTTTCTGGCCATATCCAGCACTTTCAGATATGCAGAAGCCTATGTGGAGAAACCCTGCAGTGGATTCTAGTGCTGTCATGCTTGAAAGTCCCAGATGAGAATTGAAAATCTTCAGACTTGCAGGTGTAACTGACTAGAAAAGAAAGGTGTGAAATACTCAGGAAAATTCTGTTGAACAGTAGCCTTATTCAAGGCTACTTTCACTAACTGAATGTCTAAATTACTACTTTTGTCTTTTAAGATGCATGCGTGTGCAACATATTAGTACCATGCAATTGTACTGTTAATGGAATGTATTCAAGAACCTCCAAGAGATGGGCAATAATATCTGAATTTTACAAAGAAATCACAGAGAGTCAGATATGGCAAAATCTGTGGTATTTAATCTTATATAAGTGCGAATTTCAAATTTGCCCTATCGCTGTAATTGTCACGTAGGTGAGTATCAGGGCTCTCTGTGTGTGCACTCTAATAATCGGTTCCATGGCTCTCTGCATAGATAGGATGGTGGACTGGAGGTGGTTCATGACTTGTAGCCAGCTTCACAACGAAGTATTTGAGTAATACATGCAGGAGTTTTCCAGATGGAAATATTGGACAGTCCCAGAGATTCCCTCAGGCAGGTCCTGCTGTGCATTGCCCAATTGATAAGAACTGTTTCTGTGCTTAAATGTGTTGATTAACATCCTGGGTGGAGAATCTGGCAGTTCTAGTGATTTCTCTGCAGCAGGAACTGCCTAGAACTGACCAGACTGAACATAAATAATATTAAGTAGTCAGTAGAAACTGTTCTGTGCAGGTGTGGGATAGAGGAGAATTAGAGGCTGGCATTTAAAAGTAATGGTGATCATTAAAAAAAAAAAAAATCCCCAAACCAAAAAAGAAACAAATGCAAACCCCACCCAAAACAGAACAGCTTGAGATACAGAGAGTAAAGTCTGGTTATTGAACCCCTTTGTGAATCACCATGACAGTAACTTCAATGAGACAGAAAAGCTTGCTTTATGCAGATGAAACTACTTGAATGGCTTGACTTGGTATTGCACATGTTGTAGGCACTGGACTTTGTACCTGAGTTTTACTGACTATCATTTTCTCTGATCTGTATTCATTCTAATAATCCTTTGTTATTTTGCCTATGTGAAGTGTTTCAAATTACTTTGATTTTATGGTGGTTCTCTTTTCCAAACTTATCTTGTGTTACCACTGTGACTGTTGATTTCTGATCCTTTCGGAAGAAAATTACATAAAGTGTCTTATTACTAACATTTAATTGACATTTTATTCATATCATTTATTTCAACTGCAGGACTTGAATGCCATTTAAACAGGAATTATTTTCCCAATACTATATGTTACCAACTATGTAGGCAATACATCCTGCATTACAATGAGTTCATTTAAAGGAAGATGATGCTGATCAGGGAAAGAATGTTTGCAGAATAATTTGGTAGAGCAGGGCTACCGAATGGATTGTGAGGTGATTTGGGTGTTTCTGATCATGTGAAGTCAATGTAATGTTATTAAAATACTTAAGATAGGGTAATCTGCATTTAATATGGAAATCATGTATGGCATGGGACTTAAATAACCAGGTCCCTGACTGCTGTGCCAAAGTGTTGTGACACTACACTCAAGCATCAAATCCATTTGATTCTTGCTATTTCTCCTGGAATAATTACAAAATACTAGTAGTGATTATTGCATTGTGATCACTTTGTTGCTAGGCATTGCCTTGACCCTGATGATGGTAAGTTCCACATATATCATCAGATAGTTGATTTTTTTTTTGCAAAAATATAGTTCAATTTGTAAAGAAAATTGCTCCATACACAGTGATCAGGAATTGGAAGTCTCACTGTTATTAGTTATTCTTTTCTGTTTTCTCTTTGGACAGATTTTTACAGGTTCCTCTTCCACTGGGGAAGAAAACTGTTTAACGAAGAACCTGATTGTAAGGTTCAAACCTCATTGTAAGGACGCTTAAAACATTTGGACAGTGACATAATTAATGGCAACGGCAGCAATGCTAGCAGGGATGTTAGAATAGCTGAGGGAGAGTGAATAGATAGTTGCTCCTCTTCTGTTTCCTTATGGGATGGAACGAGTGATGTAATCATCATGCTTCTCAGGAACGAAAGGTGGAGGTACCAGGTTTTGCTGTGATGCATTTGGGTAGTTAATAACAAAAAATGGTAAAGGGAGTGGAGTGTCCTGGAATTGCTGGGAGTGGTTCAATCTGTGTAGGCCTTGTGGAGCAGCCTTTACCTGTGCAGGTGAGGTGAACAGCAGGTAAATTGATTTCTGTTGTCCTCACAGAACTTGTCTGGTCACATGCAAGTCATTTGTGTGTGCAAGCTGGATAATCATACAGTTACATGTGGGTTATCCTTGGGCACAGCAATTATCTCTAGGCTTTGCACTAGTGACATAATCATTATAACTTTCTCAAAGGGGACGGTGCTGAAATGACACCTTATATTTAGATTTTAACACATGCAATTCATGAGCATCATACCTGAGGTTAATTTTCCCTCTGGCAGTTGGTGAGGTATCTGACCAGACTGCCTTTTTCTGTCAATCCATGTTTTTAGTTTTGGACTTTCTTGAGCAAAATATGCTGAACTTTCTAAAGCAATCAATTTTGCTCATGAGTTATTACTGGAAGAAGGTGATAATTGCTTTATCAATACAAGACACACTCAGTTGCATTTCAAATACCTTCAAAGCTCGTTATGTGATCACACTCTCAGGCAGCTTTGGTTATTGTTTGTGTTTGATTTTGGCACTTAGTTATTAGCAATAGATGTATAATGCTGAATAACTTCCTCTGCTCAGGAGCAGCTGGGCTTTAAGGGCAGCTCCCAGTGTGAGCCAGGCTGTGTTTTGGGCAGATATGCAGGAGGAGGGCTGCCCCACAGTCCACCCTTGGCCTTGCAGCGAGCTCTGGGGGCTGTCTCATACAGCTGTCCTCCAGGAAAAAAATAAGAATGTTGTTGAATAGCTGATGATGCCCTGCTGTTTCGCTTCACTCATAGGCTCTCGTTGCAGGAGATTTGTGCGCTTAGCGGAACCAAAGGTTTTTCCTTTCCGAAGGTAAAAATCTCAATACTGCTCTTAAATTGTTCCTAAAGACTTGTCCCAGCAGGGGCAATGGGCAGGGACCCTTTTCTAAAGGGTTCTCACTAGCTGGCGTTTGGGCTTCTGAGGGGTGCCGAAACGTTTGTTTCAAGTCAGTTCTTGTTTGTTACAGCAGCAAGTATGCTAGTGAAGGCAAAGCCTTCTATTCTTTGACTCAAAATCATGCTTTTTGAGGGCATAACCAGTGTATCCATTTGGAAGGCTTCCCCATATTACTCTGCTATCTGTCTGTATGTTTATACAAATGAGAAAGTCTCTTGTAAACTATCAGAGTGTATACTTCATGTAATAGGATAACCATATGTGTACTCTCATCTAGACAAATACTCTTCTGTGGTGATTTAAAGAGCAATAATGAAAAGTAAGCCTGCTCAAAGTAAATGTGAATGTTTTAAAGCCACTTATGAAGCTTAAGGCACTAGTCTTTAATAGAATTAAGCACCAAAGATTGCTTAAAAGACCAACCTGTTTCCCCAGCACAAAATAATTTGAATTAGTGTCAGATAAGGTGGTCGGAGGTACTGGAAGACAGTGCTGGAAATCATGTCCGTCTTTTAGAAAGATCTAGATTTTGCATTCTTCCTTAGATTGCTGATTTGGGGCTGTGGTGGTTGTGTCATTGATTTGGTGGAAGGAATTGCTTAGTATTCTCAGAATGACAGAATTCAGCATCGTAAAAGTGGCACAAAGCAGTGATGATTTGGCAGTGATGGGACTGTGTGCTGTAAGCATGGCTGACTAACCTTCTACCTTCTCCCTTGTGCTGTATTGCTGTAAAGTTATTTGCTTTGATGGTCAAGATACAGCTGTTAAAGCTTAAAATATTTTTTGTTTGTTTCTTTTTTTTAAAATAACACATTTTTTATTAATCTGTCAAAGTTAAGATACATGATGCTTACTGACTTATCTTCAGTGCTGTGTTTCAGCAACCAAATTGGATGGCCTGTACTTGTCTCTGAGTGACTGTATATATATCTCTGATATGCCCTTACCTGATTCTTTGCCTACTCAATTCTTGTTATGCTAAGGGATGTTTTATTTTCTTTTAGACTGCTTTATAAACCTAATTAGATGCTTGTAAATTATAATTATGAAAACTTCAGTCAGAAGGTTTATGTGCTCATGGACTTTGATCTTTTTTGGACATACTGAAATTGATTTAAAATTTTATTTTCATCCTCTATATTTCTAGTACTTAAAAGTTCAACAATGTTTCTGAAAAAATGAATAACCTAAAAGTGTGGTTTGGTAAAACTTAGGCTACCTGAAACTCAGGACAAAGCTTGGCAAAACCATTTATTTTCAGTGCTTAGTCACTCCAGCCTTAGCTAAAATCTGGGGTTGAATTAAGGGTTGAATTTTCAATAGATATCTCTGGCTTTTCTTAGTGTTCATGAAACAAAAAGGAAAATAGAGAGCAAACAGCCATCTAAAATAAAAAAAGCATGGGATAGGTAGGGAAAGTTTGACCTGATTACATTATATGGTATAGTGTATGGCTCAAGAGTATCAGCAGCTATCAACCTCTCGCTTTCAAAGCTTCAGCTCTTTCCATTTAAGAAATTATGAGCCATCTAGGAAAACATAAATTTCATTTTAGTAGTTGATATAAGTCAGAGCTCATAATAAACCACTTGCAACCCAGGGTCACATCCAGACAATGTACTGTGTGAATCATAAAATGCAATTTTTGAAAGAATTCAAGTTTCTTTTAGAAAATGAAGGAGGATGTACATACTTCTGTCTAAAATGAGTTTACATAGAGAGTTTGGGGATTTTCCCAGAGGAAATATCACAGTAGTTTCATATTAGAGTTTCATGCCATACATAATGCCAACTTTTAGTGCATATCTCTATTCTGTAGTCTTCTAGCTATTATTTTTCAGGAATATACATAGAAACGTGACCCTCTCACTATTTAGAGTGCATTGATGGATTATATTTCTGCTTTCCACATTGGAGTAGCTTTAAGAATGTTAAACACAGGGACATCTTTTATGCCTTTTTTTTTTTTTTTTTTGATTTATTTACTGTGCCTACACAATTTCAATAAAATTCTATGTTAATTTAACCGCAGTCTGTATACATGAGCTAAAAGATGTACTGCGCTTCAGTAAGGGCTGGAACTTTACCTGAATGGATTCTATGTATTTAACAAAAAGTACAGAAGGTGGATGCCACTGCACTAGTCATTTGGTTCATCTATCTGTTTCACAGGAAATAATTACCATGATACAATAATAGATTTTTAAGAACATAGGAAATTTGTTCCTGGGTCAGACCAGTAAACTCCCATGCCCCAGTGTGATGCCTCCAGGTCCGGCATCAGGAGATGTGTTGTCCTGGACACTTTCTGCAGGCTATTTTCCTGATACTCTCCCAGTATCCAGTAAACTGCTTTAACAGAAAGATTGAAAATCTGAACAATTCTTTCAGTTTTCCAAGACCAAAGATCAACTCCCAGACACTTTTCAGTCCCTTTCTCTGACAATTTTTTTGACTTTTCATGGTCCTTCACTGTCATGTATATATGCTCCCTGTTTTCAGGGAGGGAGGAGACAATAGCCTATTTGCACAGGCTGAGTTACCTAATGTCAAGGTAACTATTAGTTTGATTACTTGCAACATCATGGTGCTAGTAGAGAGTAGCTTCACTAATAAAGTAGTTAGACATTACATTAACTTAAAAACTCTAGAATAACAGGAACAAAGAAATGCAAGTGTTATCTCATTCTTTTCAAATATTTAAAGTAAATGGATGGACCAGCATTTCAAAGACATGAAAACATTAGCCTGTTATTGTATTGAAATGTAGCCAAATCCTTCGTGATGGAAACGTTTAATACATTTGGATGGGTACAGATACACATACAGCTGTAACAGAGAATGATGCTATACAATGAGACAGAAATGGAAAGAATGACATAAAATGTTGAAAGTGGATAGAGGACTATTAAATACTGGGCAAATCTCCTTCTAGGAGCTTCTCATTCTTAAGCAGATGGAAGAAAAACTGGAGAAAGATAACTTAGCTGCTTCCAAAATATCAACTCACATCCTCCTTTCCCTCTTGAATAAGGAATATTTTATTCATTTTCTTATGAAAGATTCCTACTGATACGTAATGTTTAGTCTTTAATTTACAGTAAGGAAGTACCATGCTATGGTGCCTTTCATTGTCTGGATCTTCTTAATAGTAATGAATCAATCTGGTGCTGATGGCATGAGAAGGCTCTGCAGGCTGCGTTGTCTGTGTACCTGAAGGCCTGAAAATAGTCTGGTGGTTTTTGTAGCAGTGGGAGTACAGGGAGCTCGAGAATGTGACTGATAAGCAGCCAGATAATAGACTAATGAGCAGAACGTCAGAAATCCATCAAAAAGAAAGCAAAGGTTTACGCTAGGTATGTGTGGTCTCGAATGAGAAGCAGCGCAGAAAATATCCAAACATGACATGAATATAAGCACGAATTGATCACGTTGCTCTTTTAATGACTGGTGTGCATGTGTCTGCTCAGCTTCTAAGCAAAATTAACTAATTTAAAGGTGTGTATGTGGTAAGTTGTAGAAAATACAGTAGCAGGAGAAGTTTTTGATTAAAGAACTGATTACAATATATAAAGGAGAGGTGTGGTCTGGATTCTTTAAATTTGTGTACTGGATAGTTCATTTCTCCTGAGAGCTACTGAATGACTGGTGCAAAGCATGTAGCCTGCTTTCTGCCACCATTAGCATTTGGTTTAAGCGTGACACTGCTTTGGTCTGAAGTCAGATCTGGCTTTCAAAAGTTAAAAGATGGATATAAATTCTGATAATATTTTAGTGTCTACATTCATAATAATCTCTTCCTGTTTCTGTTACTCTGCCTCTCCCAGGGACTGCTCCTTTGATGTTTTGGGATTGGGAAAGAGGAGGAGGAAACTGAATACCAGTGTGTACCCATTTTTGTTAGGCTGGAGTTCATCAGGTTGCAGCCCCCTGCTTGAAGTATGGCCAAGTTTGAGGTTAGGTCAGGTTGCTCAGGAACAGCCAAGTTGAGAATATCTTCAAGGATAGCTGTTCCAACACCTCCCTCGACGCCTGTTTCACTGTTCATCACAACTATGTGTTTCTTAGTGGTAAGCAGCCTGAGAAAGACATATCAGTACAGGTTCTCCTGGTGTGTTTCAGAAGTTATCATTTTGTGAATCTCTCAAGGAACTGGATCCTGGGTAATTAGTCATTTAGATATTTGGAGTGTTTTATGTTGTTTAACCTTTTTTTCTAAATGTCTTCCCCAAACAAGTGTATACCTATTGTGCCTGTCCTAAGCAATTAAAAATCAGCTCATGCCTAAGTTTTTGTTTCCACTGGCTTAGTTGGAGGGTGACTGAAACAAACAAACCTCCATTAAAATAAGATTTCCAGACTATCAATAAAGTTTTGTTATGCAAGCTAAGAGAAGGATAAACAACTTTCATACTTCATGCAATAAGCTGATCACCACAGGGGTTCAGGAGAAATTTTTCTTCAGATTTAAGCACTAAAGAACTTACTGTTTTTCAGTTTTCTTGTAGTCCTCATGTATTAGGTCACTAGTAGATGAAAGCTGCTGGAATTGAAGGGTCTCATTAACCAAATCCTAGAACTCTTTTTTTCACGTCCTTTGCTTGTTCAGAGTAATAGGATGGAATTTTCAGGCCTTTGTTCAATTTACTTTTATGTTCTTCGGTAGTGAAGGAAGTTCAGAATGTGTCTATGGCTTTTAATGAGTAATGCCAAGAAGGTGCAGCAAGAAAGACGTAGAAATTGAATACTGTGTGTACTCATTCTGTATGCAAATTTAAGATTCCTGTAGGTGGCTTTTTAAATTTTATTGTAAACCTAAACAAAGTTGCATGAGTAAAATCGACAATAAACAACCTTAAACTGAATTTTTATTGAGTTTAGTTTGAGTGCTCTGATTGTGTGGCAACACGGGAAGCAATACTAGCCTTACAAATGCTGTTGTGAGCATATCTTTTTGGACTGCTCATGCCAGGCAAGATTGTGAGCGTCTTTGGTGCAAACGTTCAAGAGGCTCCTCTTCTGCTTCCTCCATGTCAGCAGTCATTGCTGCATCCAGTGAGATGACAGCACTGCTGCTTCAGTGGACTACAGAAGAACTAGCAGGTACTACTGCATCTTCCAAACACACATCTCAAGGAGAGGGGAAGGAGATGGTCAAGGCGCTCTTCCATCTCCACAGTGGGCAATGGACCTGTTCCATTCTGAGAGCAGAAGATAAGCCTTGCAAAAAACGGGTTCCAGTGACACCTGGCATCACTGCATATCATGAACTGGTTTTTTGAATTTAAATGACAATCTTGAAACTTGTTATGTTCTCCAAAACTGGAAGTGGCAAATTAATATTGATTGGGAGTTGAAAATTCCATCACAGATAGTGATGTCATCTCACTAGATGGTGCTACAGAATCATTTTGCCTAGAGAGAACAAAAACGTGCTTTGTGTGATGATTAATGGCTGCTATATTTGTGAGAAAAAGCTGAATTCGATGCTAGAATTCAAGTCTGAGCAAGTTATGGGTTTTCTTCTTAAAATTTTTTAATGCATAATTTAATCTGAACTGTAATAAATAATTTGAGCTGAGGAAGAGTTGAAGTAAGAACTAAAAAGAATATATTGTCATATATGTAAGATGCACATAATACACATTTTCAAAGCTGAGATTAAGGAATTAAAGTCAGACAGAAAATAAGGACAACAAAGAAAAGGCAGAAGAGAGTGAAACCATGTTTCCTGTGAGCAAATCTTTCACAGATTTTCATGGGACTCATTGGTACTGCATTTCCTATCACCGTGATGGAGATTCACTTTTAAAAAATGAAATGTCTTGTTATGTAATACTGTTGATTTAAATTACACTTTGCTGTGTTGCTCTTTTCTGAATTTTAATGGTCAAATTTAAAGGATGATATTCTTTACAGACACTTAATTAACAACAGATTTATTTATATTGCTATAAAATTTTGGATGAGGACAGCTAGTTTACAAACTGATGGTAGTAGATTACAACATGAAAATTCATTGTCTAACCTTGAAGTAGTCTCAATACTTGCTAAGCATAGAAGCAATATTCTACATCGTTATTCCAAATATTTCAAATTTCTACCCTTATTGTTCCCCAAGGTGAGGCACAACTAGTCAGCTGTTGCCCTAGGATGACAAGAAGTCTTCTGTTGAAAATGTGCAAGATGAAATGACAGGTCTTTAGTTTAAGCCAGACTTAAGGAATCTAGTGCAAACCCAAGGAATCTAGTGCAATACATAAGATAAAAAGTCAATCAAATATAGAGATGGGAAGAAAGTGCTTAGCAGTTTTATTGGAATCATTTAGCATAAGCCCATCAGTAACATCATCTGGGCATGATGGGTCAAATAGCAAGTCAAAATATTTTGAATATAGGGCATAAGTATTCACCACTATCTGCGGAACCTCAATGTTCATGGACTGAACAAGGCAAAACTTGCCAAAAAAGGTTGAATACCAAGAATAATGCAAACAACTTTCATTGCAAATCCTTGATGATCTGGTATGTATTACACTACATTCTGAATATAGCTACACTGACAATTAGACATAGTTTATACCTTTGAGAAGGATTGCTACTATGAATGCTTAGCACACAGCAGAGTCTTCACTATAGGTCAGTGAACTCTATGAACCAGGGAGCAATCTGAGGTCCCTCTGACTCAAACATGCAAACTACTCAGTGTGTTGCAAATAGCCATTGGTATGCTATCCTGTATTCAGTTCCTGAGAGCACCATAAAAACATTAAGTATAGCAGAGCAGAACTGGGCAAATAATGGATTTTTTGCTTGACTGCTGAAACAAAAAGAAAGTAAGAAGAAATTAAGAAAAATGAATCAATCTGAAACATTTTTTTTTTTAAAAGGCACTTTGAGTAATACCACTTGGGGAAAAAATTTAGAAATACTTGAGTGAAAAAAATTCTTTTTAACCCTTTAATTCTTATAAGTTAAATTTGACACTAAAATGTTATTTGAAAATGAAAAGTTGTGAAGTTTTATCTTGGAAGTATATAAAATTGCTGGCATTTCCACAATTTTTCATTTGAAAATGGATGACATGCTTCATATAAACAAGTGACATTTTTATAGATAATTCGTGCTCTTGCAAGAAGTTGCGGCTCTGTCTTGTAGTGAATATGATATTCATTAATGGAAATATAGACAGAAGTCAGAATGTGGAATGGGCTATTTGAGATAAAATTGCCAATAGATGGCTAACAACTTTGTCTTATCTTCTGTTATTAGGACTGCTTCATCATCCTGCTTTTATGGCTTATATACGTTGATGCATGACATTATTTCTATGATGACAGAGATGCAGAAGTTATTTGTGTAAATGGTGTAATCTTATTGTTTAGTATGTAGCTTTCCTTTCTCAAATACTGCTCTCTAAAACCAGCATAATTTTTATTGAATAGTTTAAAGCTGCACTTAGTGTTATTGATGTTGTCAGAAATCATAACAATTTTGACTTAAATATGAGGTTTCTGTTTATTTCAGTTAATGTGATGTTCATTTTTAATCATCCTTTACCAAATAATCTTGCTCTTTTTTTGGGTGAATGAAGAACAGCTATTCTCAGGGGAAATTGTTTTGATCTATATAAGATGTTTGGCATACTATGCTTAAAATATTTGTTTGTGAACAGAATTTATTGAAAGTATTGGAATTTATCTAGAAGTTAAGACAAAGCTGCCCTTACTTTCAATTTCAATGCAGGGCAGAAAATGAGTAAAACTGTATAGCAGCCTTTATCTAGTTTAATCACTGAGGCTAAATTCAGAGTGGTACTCGGAGGTCCAAGTGTTAGGCTTTGCGTTGTTGAGAAATCCTTGTCCAGCCTGTACAGCTGCTCTGACAGAATATATCCTCTGCCAGAGGGGAAAAAGGATCCTAGCAGAAGAATAACCTGGGCTTGTGACAGCTCACGTTATAGGTCTCTCTAGAGCTGGTCTGCTCTCTGCCCTGTGTCGAGTATCCATCCCGAGCCCAGAGATCCAACCGCTGCTCCTGTGCTGGGACCACACTGCTTCCAGCACCGTCATCCCGGCCAGGTGCGGGAGCTTCTCTGTGCAGCAGGCGTGCCAGTCTGGGTGGAAGGACAAGCTTAATCCTTTATTTCTTGTATATGCAGACTGCTGATTGTAAAAGTGCAGAGAGCCTAGCAGAGCACTGAAATTTAGAGTTTGGAGGTAGGCCAACCTATGTTTGGTGCCTGAAAGGACTATGCCCACTGCATGCCAGAAATGGCTATACTGACCCCGAGCTAAGGATTTCACCGCAGATTCCAATTTGAAGGTGAATCATGTGCCTTCAAAGCCCTCTCAAATCACAATTTCTTTTCTCCACAGCGAAATCATCAAACTAATGATGCCAAGTGAGGAAGATTTAGCTTAGTTGCTATGGCAAAACTAGAGAGAAGGACACAAAGCTGGTACAAAAAGTGTGTCATCTTCAGCATCTACTCCAGCGTTCTTTCCTTTTTTCTCTTCCTTCTTTTCCCCAACCTAGGGAAGATTTGAGAGGGAGGAAGGGGTTATATATGTTCCTTCTGTGTTACATACGTTTTTGTAGGATGATACAATGTATACACACTGGCATTTAATACAAATTAATAGACTTCTAGGGAATTAGTTTCCATTATGAGATTTACTCATAATAATTGCCAATTTGGCACCCTCTTGCAGTGCCTAATATTACATCTGCCTAACAGGCCAGATGATAATACTGCAAACTGTACCCAGATTATTTGCTGCACCATGGAGCAAGTGTCTGTGCAAATAAATATATTACTGAAAAAGAATATTGCAGTATCTTCCAGAGGATGTAAAATCCTGTATCTTCCAGTTTATCAACACATGTAATGGTATGAGGCATTCCATATGTAATACCTAAATAGTTCTTTATTATGACAAAAGCATGTCTTCTGGGGAAGACAGATGTGTTGGTTTTGCGTGGCAAGGTTTTGGTAGCGGGGGGGCTACAGGGGTGGCTTCTGTGAGAAGCTGCTAGAAGCTTCCCCTGTGTCTGATAGAGCCAATGCCAGCCGGCTCCTAGATGGACCCGCCGCTGGCCAAGGCCAAGCCAATCAGCGCCTCTGTGATAACATATTTAAGAAAGAGAAAAACAGTTAGAGAGGGCTTTTGCAGCCAGAGAGAGGAGTGAGAAGATGTAAGAACATCTGCAGACACCAAGGTCAGTGCAGCAGGAGGGGGAGGAGGTGCTCCAGACGCCGGAGCAAGATTCCCCTGCAGCCCGTGGTGAAGACCATGGTGAAGCAGGCTGTCCCCCTGCAGCCCATGGAGGGAGGATGAGGGGGTGTAGCGATTCCACCTGCAGCCCGTGGAGGACCCCACGCCGGAGCAGGTGGAGACACCTGAAGGAGGCTGTGACCCCGTGGGAAGCCCGCGCTGGAGCAAGCTCCTGGCAGGACCTGTGGATCCGTGGAGAGAGGAGCCCACGCCAGAGCAGGTTTGCTGGCAGGACTTGTGACCCCGTGGGGGACCCACGCTGGAGCAGTTTGCTCCTGAAGGTCTGCACCCCGTGGAGGAGACTCACGTTGGAGAAGGCCGTGAAGGACTGTCTCCCGTGAGAGGGACCCCACGCTGGAGCGGGGGAACGATGAGTCCTCCCCCTGAGGATGAAGAAGCGGCAGAAACACCGCGTGAGGAACTGACCGTAACCCCCACTCCCCGTCCCCCTGTGCCGCTGAGGGGGGCGGAGGTTGAAGCCAGGAGTGAAGTTGAGCCCGGGAAGATGGGAGGGGTGGGGGGAGGTGTTTTTAAGATTTGGTTTTATTTCTCATTCCTCTACTCTGTTTTGCTTAGTAATAAATTAGATGAATTCCCTCTCTAAGTTCGGTCTGTTTTGCTCGTGATGACAATTAGAGAATGATCTCTCCCTGTCCTTATCTCGACCCGTAAGTTTTTTTTTCATTGTACTTTTTCTCCCCTGTCTAATGAAAGAGGGGAGTGATAGAGCGGCTCTGGTGGGCACCTGGCCCTCAGCCAGGGTCAACCCACCACACAGATTTTTGGTCTATCATAGACTTATATCTAGTGTGAATATGCTTTCACAATTTTTCTGAAAAACTTTCTGAAATACTTCTAAATCTTTCTGAAATAATGAAAACAAAAGCAGTAATTTTTCAGCAGTTCTGTGGGTGAAACATATCTCTAGTAGAGCAAAACTGAAGATAAAACTCTACTGCAATTCCCTAGTATCACATTAAGTTTGGAGAACCTGTCTTGCTGACATGTCCCTTGCATTCAGTAGAAAATGCCTAGAGGAGAACATTTAAACTCTACCCAAACCCTTGTTTATACCTCCTTTCTTGACCATTATGGACATTTTTACTGTATTTCTTACTGACAATTCTATCCTGGAGTGCTGCATTCGTCTTGGAGTTCTCATTTGAGTTTTGAGTTGTCTCTAACACTTGAAATTGTCTTTCTGTGGTTTTAGGCCATTACTTTACTTCCTACCCCTGAAAGCTTTAAAAAGCCCTTTTGGGGCTAGCAGGGGGGAGAATCAAGCTAAATTTATTTAGAAAATTATTTAAATACAGGAGGTTGAGATGCTTGCTTTAAACCTTCAGGAAAGATGGTAATGAGTTTCAACAGAACAGCTTGCCTAAGATGTAAGGACTTTCAATTTTGTGTCTTCTCATGACTGTCTGACCATTGACTCCTGAGCTGCTCTTCAAAATGTGCCAAATGTTATCTATTGTATTTACCAATGATGTGAAGAAAGACTGTGGAAGTAGTCAAAACTAAAAATGTTTATTTCTTGATTTCAACCAAAAAATGTTGTGAGATAACTTTTACAGTAATTGCTCATTGAAAAATTATTCTTTTTTAGATGTAATATGTGAATATTTATGAAAATATTAAAAAAAAAAAAAAAGGTGGTGGTGATGGTGGAATACTTCAATATTTGGGAAAAGGTTACTTTTTAATGGAAAGGCTGTCTCTTGGTTCCGGTAAGCATAATGGTACAAACCTAAGGAAAAACCAAGCAAACAAAAAAACAACCCTGAAGGAAAGATTAACAGATAAGTATTTATTTGGGCCCAAACTTCTGTTTTTTCTGTAGAGCCAGTACCAGCTGGAGGGACTGACTGTAGCTGTTCAGAACCTGCTGTTTAGTCTCCTTTGGTCTGGTGGTCTCTGTGATCCAATGGCTGAGGAAAACTTTGTCTTTGGGAGTGTAGAGAAAATTCAGGAAAGTTCATGGAGTAGTTTATGATACAGCATCAGTGCTAAAAGGGTCATGCAGATGAGTACAATGTGGTAGAGACAAAAGAGCAATGTGATTCTGTTATATTGCATTTACCTAAAACTCAAATCAGATAGAAATGAAGGAATATAGTCTCAGCAGCTCTGAGTTTATTCTTGGATTATTATCTTCTTTGGTGTTAACCAGGTAGAAATTCAGTTACAAAGAGGTATGAGGATTTCATGATGAAAGAAAAAGAAAAAATAGTTTACTCATATGTTGTGTCATTGAAGTGGAGCCTGATAAAACTAAGAATTGAGAAACTAGATACAATAATTTCTAAAGTCCTCCATAATACATTTTCACAGAATCATAGAATGTTTGAGGTTGAAAGGGACATCTGTAGGTCATCTTGTTCAACCCCCTGCTTAAGCAGGACAACTGAGAGCAGAGCTTTTACATATCTGCAGAGAGAGACTCTACAACCTCTCTATTTTCTATTACTTGTAGTTTATTTGTTTGACTTGGCTTGTTTTCTGGCTTTAAGGGAAAAAAAAACAAACCCACAAAACAAAATCATACAATTTTTCACTTGCATTCTCCTTTGCAGCAATAAAGTAGTACATACTTTACTAAAAAATAAAAATATCCAAAGTGCATTAGTTGGTTGTCTACAGCACTTGTTGCAGTATTGTAGGAATTTGTCCCATGCGAAACTACTTCCTGGCATCACAGACTTCATTTCACTGATTAAGCTATAAGTAAGAAATCCCAGAAGGTTACCTGGCTGAGAATTCTGAATGGTTTATAAGCTGGAAAGCTCTGGGGTATCTGAAGTTTCTTGATGAAGTAGTAGAAAATGTGATCACCTATCCCAGAGGGAGTGATTCTCCCTGGCTTTGAGCTGCGGATTGCATCAGTCAAGGAACGTGATTGACTTGTCATATGAATAGGTCCTTTGAGCTAAGAAAAATGAAACTTCTAGCAATTAAGTTTTATACCATGGTTTAAGGATAACTGTGTGTTCTTAATATAAGCAAAATCTCAAATTTTAGTTGCTTTTGTGAACCTCTAGAGGTTTTCTATTTGTTAGTTCTAGATCTTCCTTACATTAGACATGATCAAAATATGAGGCATGACTTACTCTTTCTGCTATGTGTCGCTCTCATTTGTTTATTTTATTTTTTAATTTTTATGTTTTTTTAAGACCACCTCACTAGCCTTTTGAAAATGTAAGGGTTTTTTATGTTTTTAAGTAAAGGAAGTACTTAATGTATATGTTTTTTGTGTATGGGAGGCAAGTTCTTGCCAGTAGTTTGTTAACTTTTTGCCTTGCTTTGAATTTCTGGTAAAAATTGGGCTCCAGCATCACTGTTAATTTATGCTGTGCTTTTTAACAAATCTGAAATGTAATCGTACTTTATATGCTTTCTACTCTCAAAAGAGAATAAATGTATGTGATTTTTTCCCTGTTTTTTATAATTGTTTCCTATTTCTTGCATTCCTAGAGTGTTTTCCTCCTGCACTTCTTTGTGGTCCATCTTTAGATGTTCTCACCTTTTCTTTTACTTGTTTGTGTCTAAATGACACTCATTTGCAGTCTCGTTCAGTATTACTTATTCAGTGTCCTGTTGCTTAGCTCACAGACTTGTATTGCAAAACTTAAGGCAAAGGCCAGGTAAAACTTGGGTAGTGTCTGGCAGGACGAGTTAATAATATAAATATTTTTTCAGGAATATTTCCTGTTTTTTCTATCTCTAGTATATATTGGTAAAAATTTATTTAACTGTAGAAGTTACTTGGTTTTGCTCACTGCTGCCATCATTTGTATCTAAATTAAAACTGCTCGTACATTATTAATGCTTTTAAACCCGTTGCAGGTCAGCTGGGAACAAATTTTGTTTGTGGCTGGTAGAAGTGTTTTCCTTACACTTAGTAATCACATAGGCTTGCTATACCTTGTGAGCACATGCATTACCTTATAATAGTCAAACAAGAATGAGAAACTTGTCGATCAGAGTCTGGTGGTCACCAAAACCGAATGAGTAGCATGGACTAACTGGCCAAATGTGAACAAAACACTAACAGAATTGTGACGTTGGAAATCTTAAATCAAAATGACTGAGATGTGGTTACGTAATACGCAAGTATTTAATCCATTTTATGTTTCTGATTTCTCGAGAGGAATTTCAACAGGACAAAAATGTAATTGATGGAGATGTTAAGCTATATGGACACAAGTGATTAGGACAAGTAAATCCATATTAGAAGTGGTGTAGCTGCAATAAAGTAAATTAGGAATGTAATTTTTAAAAAGATAAACTGACAAGTAATTTGTAGGTTTAGTGGAAAATGCAGTCAAGCATAAACTTTTCTCTTTCCCATGCAGAGTAAAATGTTCATTCTGACAACTGACAGCCTGTAAGCGTCTATTGCTTGACTCTTTTCATCCTCTGGACTGTTGTCAAAAAGGCAGTGACTTTTACAACATGACAATTATACTTTTACATATTTTTGCTAAAGAAAATACAGAAATAACTATACTGTGTTTCATTAAGATGCAGAAATAATTTTCTTTATTTACTGCAGTGCTTTCAATGTAGAGTGTATCTGTATAAGACATCGTATTGACCAACGGGAATGGCTTTAGGCGTTGGAGTGCGGTGGCTGCTGAGGGTCCCTGGGCTGCTGTTCCAGCCACCAGCGCTGCCCGAGCACTGCGGCTGTATCCTGCCCAGGCTCCGAGCCCTCCAGCGCAGCGTATGACAGGCTCGTTCCCTCCATAGTTACAGCAGCTGCTGTAAACTGTTCATGAATGTTTCATTTTACGAAGTAGTACATACCATGTCCCAGTCAAACAAAGTTTGAATTAACATGTGAAAACATACATGCAGAATAACACTTAAGAAAGAGTGAAGTCATTTTTTGGATAGTATTTGTTGTATACAGACCACATTATTGAAGTAGTTTGATTAAATAGACAAAGTATCTGAAATACATAGAGCAGAAGCTGTATATCTCCTTGGCTTTTTATGCCAGGCTATGCCGTTTCTCTGATCTGTTGCCTAGAGCTATTGAAGTAATAATGCAGTAGCAGAATGCTTCAAAGGTGCCACTTGCTACTTAGCTGAAGTTATGGGATATAGTAAATATGATTAAATGGCTTCTCCCGCCACTGTTCATTTGACAGCTTGGAGTCTCTCTTCTTTCAAGATGAGTAAAAGATTGTCTAGAGTGAATAACACCAAGTTTCTAGAGCTGCCTTTTACGTCTTTCTCATAGTCATCAAATATAGAGATAATGACTAATGGCACTGGTTTCATTAGTTGCTCACTGGAGGCCTCTTGTCTTGTTGTGTTGTGTTTTGTTGACAAGAGATGTTAGTCTTCACATGTTTATAACTCTACTATAGGGCTTGTCATAAGCATCATTTATGTCACTTGAGGCAAAGAATAAAATACATATAAAAAAGATTTAAATAACCAGTGATTTGCTATAAAAGTGATAAGCCTTATTCCTAGAAAGCATGGCTGCATCACATACAGAGAAAACCGGTTGTGTGAGGGAGAAACATGCATTTTAATGACCCAGGGGAGACTCTCATGCTCTCTGTCACAGTGGTCCTGGCAGTATGGTATCTATATTTGATACTAGTGGATTGCAAAGATCATGAAGCAAATCAAAACAGAACTGGCAAATGGACAAAAAAAATTGTTTTCTTTTTTAACTGGTAAGCAAATTGAAGATGGGACATTCATTCACAGGAGGCATAGGCATCATACTTCTATTGAATTTTTGTACAGGTTTAGTGATACGGATCAGAGTTGTTACTCAGGAAAACAAAGAAAATCTTTACAGTAACTGGGCCGGTCTGTTTTACAGGTGTTTTGTCTTCAGACTGGTGGAATTAGTCAGTCTAAGGTTTGGTTTTGGTGTTCTCAAGGTACAAAAAGGTATCTCTCTCTTCCTAGAATTTAATTTAAGGGGGGTTTATACTGATAATTTCCAGGAATATCTTTTTGCATTGTTCTTGGCACCTCTTCAACTTATATTGCAACAGGCAGAGGGATAGGTGCTCTGAGCATCTTTCAGGGTGTAGGTGTTGTCTCTGTCCCTTAAGGTTTTTATAGGTTTTTTTGTGTTAGTTTTGGGGGAGGTTGTTTCTTGGTGTGTGGTTTTTGTTTTGTTTTGGGTAGGGGTTTTTTGTTTGTTGGTTGTAGGCTTTTTGTTTGTTTGTTTAAACATTCCACTGCTCCTGAATGCAAGATAGTGTGTGCTGAACAGCACACAGCAATCCTGATGTCTGCTGTGGTTTTCCATCACAGCTTTATTTATAGGAGCACTGCCTGAATTTGACCATGTCTCAGTATGAACATTTCATTTGTGTATGTAAATTGCCAAGTAAGGTTACTTGTTTTAAAAGGTCAGATTACAGCTCTAAGCCTATTGTAAGCCTTACATCCTCCTAAAATTAAATCTTATGTGTTGCAGGACATATGACACTTTAATAAAAAAGGTTTGATCCATGTGTTAGTGTACAAAACATAAATGTGGAGAAATATATATTTATATGTTAGTATAAGTAGGGAAGAGAATGGGTGGATTTAAATCTACAGACACCATCCATAGTTCATAGACTGTGCCTGTTCTTCACAGTCTAAACAACTTGTTAACTTAATAATTTACATAGCCATAACATTTCTTTCTCTTTTCTTTCTGAGATGTTCTAGTGTCAATGGTTATGATATGCTGCTATTTATTTCACTTAATTTTGTGTAACGATATTCAGCCTTTCTAAAGGTGAAACTGTTAAAAAATAATTGGGAAAGGCACCTCTACGCCCCACCCCCAAAATAAGTTGGCCTTCAGAGGAGGCATTTTAAATATCTCTTATAATTTATTTTACAAGTATTTAAATTTGTCAGTATAATTAAATTCCTACATTCTACTTGGCGACATGGAGCTCAGTCTTGTGATATCATATATCCTTGTGCAATGTTCTAGTGAACAGTCTTCATTCCATGAGTGGGATTGGTAAAGAGCATGCTTATAAAACATTCCAACTTGTACGTTTGATCAACTCAACAGTTAAAGTCAACAAAAGTTTCATTTGAAGTGTACTAAAATTTTTTATCAGAATGTCATTGCTGTCTTTGTACAACATCTACTGCGGAGGTAATATTGAAAGATAAATTGATCTTGGAAGGAAACAGTAACATCTATATTGATATGAAAACTGGTGATCTTTATTGGAAAAAATATGCAATTCTTTATTTTTCAATAAAAAACTTCAATATTTCCTTCTTTCTATTTAACAAACAGCAGACTGATATTTTAACATAGCTATTTTTTAACAGTTTTCTGTGTAACTTGAAGGCACACTCAGATTTTTTTCCTAGTTTTAAAGAATGACAGCAAAAGCACCTTTATCTGACATTTAGGATGATTAAATTTTGAAAAATCACTTGGCATATTCAGCATGACTCCACAGGGTACTCTTGCTTTATAAGGCAATGGATCATGTTAGCTTAACTTATATTTAAGATTTGCTGGCCTGATATTATTGTGTTAGGCAGTATTGCTGAAATGGAAACATAAAATTTTGCTGCCAGGAGATCAAGTCTGTGCCTGCCCTACACTATAAATTAGTTCCATAAAGTTTTAAAATGCAATATTTGCTCTAGCCCAACTACTGTTGTAAGCCAGCAAATTGTGCTTAAATATATAAAATTAAACCGTAGGTCAAAAATATATGGATTTCTCTTTTTTTGTCATCTTACAGGCTATACAAGATACACCGCTATTCTAAAAAGAAAATTAACTTCAATTGATTATATTTACAAATATGAATAACTCTTTTAATCCATAACATTGATGTAGAAACGGATTTGGGAGTATCAAAACTTTTTCATCTGGATTTCTAAACAGTAATGTGGGAATTTTTTGTCTTAATGAGGTTAGTCCAAATCAACACTATAGGCTAGGGAAAAGAAAAAGTATATTCTATACTTTTAAGAAGTCACGCATCTGAATTTTCTGTTGAGAAATCATGATCATATTCATCAGCTGAAAAAATTGTATTAATCTTTGTACTTTTCTGTGCTTAAACATTTGGGCAATGCTAGTTGATGCCACCAGGCTGGGGCTGTGGTGAGGACGCTCTGTGCGGCACCCTGGTACTGCCCCCTTTCTGGCTTTGCCCTTCACCTTTTGAGGAGGTCAGGCATCAAGCCAGCGTGGAGGTTCCTACCGATCCCCTTTGTGTACCTGCTTGAGGCAGCTGGAAATGCTGTTTGAATTTCCTTAGTTTTCTTTTCTCCACAATGGGAACCCGTTGTGCTACTTGATTGAGCAAAAATAGCTTCTGTTAGGCAGGCAAACTCTGAGGGTCATGGAAAATACTTTTTTCATCAAAAGAGAGAAGCAAGTTTTCCCCAAAGCTGGGAAACAGGCACTTGTCTTTGTCCTGAGAAACAGACTTGCTGGGTTAAGAGAATGCTAGGTTTGCAGCTTTTCTAATCACAGAAATGTACCCTTTACAATAGATTTGTTGAAGGAGGAATCTAGCAAGTCATTTGATTACAGTACTGTAGCAAAAAGGACAAGGAGAACAAAAGTTAAAGTGAAGTAGATGATCTTGGCATCTTCAGGTCAGCACAAATTCTTTTAGCAGCCTGTTTTCTGTTATCTTTTTCCCCCATGCCTGTATAGATTTACTATTTTTGAGACAATGGATTGTTGTATATAGTCCTTAGGCTATATTAATAGTATAGCATTAAGAATTTTGTTGCTTATGTGAAATGTTAATCAAAAAAACAACTCCTACGTTGGTGTGCCAGTCTGGGAGCGAGGGGACAGGGCTCTCACTGCTTACCATTGAATGTACAGGAACCCGAGGAGCACAGGGGCAGTGGGTTCCCCTACTAATCGCAGTGGCTGCATTTGGAGGTTTACTCAAATTTTGGTAGCTGAAGGACTCTGAACAAATTGTACTGAAGCCTCGCAGGCTCTCACATGAGGTACAGCAAGGAGCCTGGTGGGCCTGTATTGCCAAGATGCTGCTGTTTGAGCAGTGGAGCTGGATGAAGAGGGTTGCAGAGAAAGCATTGGGGAGAACACAGTGGCTGAAGTCTCAATCCCATCTCCTCTGCACTGTATCACAACGCCCTCCTCGTCTCATGTGTCTGGTTCGAAATGGCAAAATATCTGTTGTCCCTGAGGGATATATTTTGGTCATGATTTTCAGAAACTGAAGGAATTACAGGAGCACCATGTCTGCAAAAGTGACAAAAAGCGCTTGGGTGCCTGTAAGCACTCCCAACAAAGGTGCTGACACAGATTTGAATGAGTGGATTTTCTCCTGCCTGACAACAGCAACGGTGATGGTTCAGGTCTGCAGATGCAGCAGAAAATGACTTACAATCTAATCAAACATTGTGAATTAATTGAACTAATAGATTGGTTATAAGGCTTTTCAAATCTGTATTAATGCCTGTTGTTTGTCACATTTGGCTGGGAAAGGCAGACATGGGGAATGCTTTTCAGACTGTCTGACGTGCGTTGGTTGGAGCTGGTGGTTGTGCGGAACCTTGGACTGCGCAGTGGAAATTAGCTGCAGCTTGGGCACTGACCTCTCTCTGATTCTTTTCTTCTAACTATTTTCTGCACAGCACAGTGCCTGGGCTGATAAATTAGCCAGAAGCGTACAGTGCACCAATAAATTAATATCTGCTTTGCATTATGGTTGTTTACAAATCAATTTGGGAATTAGAGTCTTTCAGTTGCAGAGTTCCCAGCAATTTTGCTGCTGGTCTCTTCACTGTGTTACTCTCTTTGAGTTTATTCTGGGAAAGATGGAAAATTTGAAGCCAAAGCTAAAATATCAGATTTCAGAAAGAGTGCAGCTTGATGCAGGATTTGAGTAAAAGATGAAGCCTGGAGAATCATGCAAATATTTGAAAGAAGCTGAGCATTAATCCAAGTGATAAATTGTTGAAGAAATGTATTTATCTGTTTGATTGCTTGTAACATCCCTTATTATTAGTTAATTGAATATCCTAAAGGATCAACACACTTTATGAAAGCTTGTTCACTGAAATAATTGAAAATAAATTACAGTTTCACAAACGGACAACTATTAAGACAGGTGCTAACCAAAACTGAAATCCTCTTCTCCCAGCCCCCCTGATCAGTGCCTGTACAAACTGGCACACGCAAATACTGCTAATATTGTCAGTTCTGAGAGTTTGTGGTTTAGTTTCCTTTGTCTTTTGGTTTCAAAGCCTATATGAAAACTGGATCATATTTTGAAGTTTATTTCATCTAAGGAAAGATATCTGATGTAATCGCATGCCTCTGGAGGCCATGAATCTGAGGTGAGTACTGAGTACCACAAAGGTCTTGTGATGCATTCAGGAAAGGTGGCCACAAGTACTGACCCTTTCTTGTACACTGCAGCCATGCTAAATAAACTGACTTCTCTGAGTTAAGCTGGTAGCTGTTCAGACTGGGCGTCCTAGTGTTGTCCATGGTAATAAATGTGTTTTGGCGTTGTTTCAGCAACAGTTAGATAGCCATTCCACGCTGTAGACTTCATATTGTACGAGCCAAGAATTCATCTGATATAGAAGAGGCATTTTTATCTCAATCTACAAAGCAGCTGCTTTGGGCCAGCCATGCAGATTGTTCTGTGTTGCTCTGTGGAACAGTCGTCTTCCGAACTGTTACTTTGCCAATGTTTTTGTAAGTTTTCAGTCAATGCTGTGAAGGAGGCTGACATTAGTGGCCACTTAGCAATTGGCAAGCGCTAACATAATATTAGAATGGAATTTCTTTAGACTGATTGATTAAATTGTGTCAAACAGTACTGATAAAGGGAGTACATGTGAATTAAGATATCACTCAGTCTGAATGAGGTTATCAACAATCTGGCTCTAAATGTTTTGTATTAGGATTATCTTTTTTTTAACCTGATAGTGTGTATCTGTGTTTCATAAGCTCGTTTAGCAAGTACTGATACACTTTCAGCATTGAGTCTGATACAGGGGAAAGGTTGAAATGACCCAATTGAATAGCTAGCTACAATTTTCAATTATAAGTGTATTATATCTACCCAGAGATAAAGCATATCCTGTGCTTGGGTAAAAAAAAAAAAAAAAACAAAACCAAAAAACCAACAACTCTCTTCTGTATCCATGATCAGGAGAGTCTAAAAAATCCCTTGGTTTATTAGGAGCCCTTGTTGGACCAAGTGCCAAAATCTTGATGTCCTTCTGCCCCTCCCCAAAACTGCTGAAGTGTATAGCAGCTTGAGACTTGTTTCTTGGCAGTCTGTCTGTCCACTTGTTCCTGATCCAGGTGACATTGGCTGAATCTTGCACAATTGGAACATGATTTATATGTTTCCAATGGTTATCTGTTCCAAAAGGAAAAGAAGAACTGGCTGAACCAGTTGAACATACCTATCTTTATCTCTTAACCTGGTCTATAAATGCCAAGGTATGGTGTTTAAAAGCACAGTTACGTAGATTAAAATATCTAATAACATATTAGAGGAAGTACTGTATAACCCTGTAAAACTGCTGCTTTCCCAGCCACTTTTTCTTTTGTCTTCCATATTCAACTTGTCAACCATCTTGCTTTAGTAGTGCTGAACAGAAAGTACTGCCAGGTATCTGATCGGATGTGTATTGTTTTGATGAAAAGCCTTCAATAGCATGTTTAAAATTCCTTTAGGTTTGGGATGCCGGAGCACAAGGAAAATATGTGACAAAAATCCTTTAGTTTATACCGTGTTTCTGAAAATGTAAAATTGTAGGTAGTCAAAATGCTACTGAAAAATGCTGGTGACTTGAGAAATGAAGAGCTTCTTGTGTCTTCTTTTCATGTTAGGTGTTTTCGCTTGAGTATATGATCAACTACTGTCTGCTTTGCAGTGTATTCAGTATTCGTTCTATGGCACTAGAAATGACAGTACAGTTATTTGCCATGAGAATTTGAATCCTAAGAAAACAATTTTGCAGTCTTCAGTGTGAACAGTAAATGACAGGTGCACAGGGTTTTTTCTTCACTCTTCCATTTTATGATATTTAAAGCTTCTATTTGGATTTAAAATGTGAATACATATTAGGAGAATGAATTAATAAGATTTGGGGAACCAGGGGTTTTTGTGTTGCATCATATCCGTTGTATTAGCAAATTAACCCAAGTATTCAACTTCCTTTTAGGAAAGAAAGTTCTCCGATTTGTCTGACAAATATTTAAAGCAGCCCAGAAGCCTATACTGTGGTCATCTCCTTCTAGAAAAAAGAAAAAAGACCAAACCGTATTTTCTGTTCCATGTGGAGGCTTTTCCAACTGCTCTGCAATGCCTCACTGTGCTAATGCAGTAGTACTGTAATATACTATCATTGAGGTGGAAGTAATGAGACAACATAATCTTTATCGTGTGCGGCAACAAAACACCCACTAAGATGTTTTACAAAATACATTTGTTTCACTTTTTTTTTCTTCTTGCTCAGGTTCATTTTTGGAGGGAATGTGGGAGTGAGCACTGGTGCACAATATAGGACTTTTTTAAGGGTTGGGCTGGGTATGAGATTGTAGATATTGTTGTTCTAACTTTTCTTAGAAAACACAAGAAATGTAATAAATATTTATCAGGAAAGGTGATTTTACATTCAGTGCTATCTTCACCATGAAAATTGATAGAAATAAGTTCTAAACAAAGTTAAACAGAGAAACAAACAGATCAGTTACTATTAGTGTCTGCAATTTCCTAAGTTTCGTACTGATGATACTCTTGTTCTCTCCTTCAGTTCTGACTTTTTACTGAGAACTTCTGTATAAGTAATAGTTATAATCAGTGTATTGCTAAATGTTTGTTGCAGATTGTTACCTACAGATAAATATTTTATATATGATAATCCATGCTTACAGATCTGCTTCTGATTTTCTTCCCTCCCCCCCTGCCTTTGGTGTCCTTCAGGGGTGGCTTTTAACTTGGGGATAGTGAGGTCTGTTATAATCCTTTGTAAAATCTGAGTGCGGTTTTCATCTTGGGCTAAGCATGGATGATGCATGTGCTAGCACCAAGCCCAGCAGTTAAACGTACCAGAACAAGAAGTATGGTATATCCACACAGTAGTTTTCCATGGCAATTTTTACCGCTGTCCCCTGAACTTGAAAGAATGACCACGTAGCTGCCCAGGCAGAGTGCAAAAGACAACATGCAAGAAATATTTAGAGAGTGTTGACTTGTGATTTCTTTCCTGAGATGGGCTATAAGGATTGCTAGTGTGACTGTGTGCTTCACTCCCTCCCCCACCTTTTTTTGACAGCAAGAAAACTTGTTATGGAGTTCTTGTGCTTTCTTTTACATGTGCACCAGCCTTTGGCAGGTATTTCACTGCTTAATGTCAAGGTTGTGGAGATGATCATTTGGCAATTCAGCCAGAGCATGAAATGAGGCCTGTAGGAGGAAGTTGCAAGAGATTTTGTAAGTTAATAGCATTTTTTTTGTTTACCCACACAACTAAATATAGTAGTATCAATGTGATTGATAATGAATAAGCTGTATGGTTGAGATCCCCACCATCTTACAAGCATTAGCAACTAATAGCAACAAGTTCATATATTACTTATTTATTAACAATTTACAAGCTTTTAATCATAAAGTGCTTTGTAATTGTATTATTATTGTTATCAAAACAAAGCAAAATGAAAACAACACTGGCTAATGTGCTACATTAAGGCACGTTATGAGCTTTAACTTTTCTGTTACTCTTTGAAATTGAAATGTCTACAGCTTTCAGGCAAACCAGCTGTAGAAACTTGATTTGTAACTTTTAGCTAATTTATTGATTTTCCTTGTTTCTTGTGTTGTTCACTGTGGTTCTATTAATTTTTTGGGATGCTTTTGTTAATACAGAACATCTTCAGTAAAGCCTTTGCTGAACTGAAATAGTTGTGTATAAATACATCTAGTAGCCACTGCAACATCATTTCTGCTTTAATAAAAGAAAAAAGTGCAGAATTAAGGCAGACTGATTTTTTTTTTTAAGATACATTTTGGAATTATGTCTTGTTACAGTGAAGCAGGACCAACAATTAGTTATATTACAGAATGATATTGAGAAACAGGAGCTGATTAATAGGAAACAAAATATGACTGATAATCCATATTGATAAGGAGTTTCAAGGGAACTATCAGAGTCATCTGAATGAAGTACATAGTATTTAAATATCACTATGAGAATAGATTACAGTATTACATCAACCATTTCTAAAGGTCTGAGTGACAATGAAATTGAGATGTAAGGCAAAACAAAATGTCAGGTTCAACTTACAAAGTAACAGGGAGCAACTATGGCACCCTTGAGAAACAGGTGGTTCAGTGTCAAATGAATAACACATCTAATGAACAACAAACTGGGGGAAAACTGTCTAGAAAGTAAGAAATTTCGTTGTGTATCGGAGGATTTTTCTATGTATTGCTGTATGTTGTTCAGTGTCCCATCAGCCCAATGTGGTGTTTGAGCTTCACCTGCATCTTAGCTGCGAGCACAAGTCATAGGCTGCTGGAATTTTTCGGAAGGCTGCAAAGCTCTGCCCCCAGGAGGCGGCTGGGCACGGATCTGTCATATGAACGAAGCATTAGTTCCAGCACAGTGAGGTTGCGTACTGCTGATTGTGTGGAGCAGAGTTGTGCCCAATGTGTTTTGGTCAGCGTTGGAAGATACCTGCGAGATGGTTGTGTGACAGGTACACTTTCTTACTACAAGCGGTGACCAGAAAAGTCCAACCTGCTCTACTCGACCATTGCTTATTGAGAATTTATTTTCCATTGACTATGCCATCTTTAGAGGGGAATAAGTCTTGTAATTCAGTCGTTCAGGTTGTCAGATACCTTCCTCTGGGCCAGTGACGTCTGCAATGCCAGTTGTCATCAGGGGTGTCTGGTTGTTCCTTTGAGCACAGAGAACAGCACATAGCACAGGAAACAGAGGTTGGATTTAAAAGTGGAGGGTGTCATGTGATATGTTGTAGTCAAATGCTAAATGACCTAACATGCAGATTGCATTTGAAGAATGAAATAATTGCTCTGAAATATTTTTTTTAACAAAAAAAAAAATTGTGTCTCCCAGTAGGGTTTATTTTCAGTCAAGTATTTCAAAGGGAGATATTTTTGTTAGATTGCTTATGGGGAAAAAAATACATTTTCTTAGCGGCTCAGGAAAAATATTTATGAAAGCTCTTATTATATAACCCAAAGAGTGGATTTCATTGTACTTCCAAACAGTGCCAGCTAGTTTGACCTTTGCTGGAGTGCAGTAAATCCCTTGAGACTTATTTGAAACTTATAAGTAGGAGAGTCAGTGTGGTGCCTAAAAGTTCAGTACTTCATAATTTGTGTTGTCTTCTCAACAAAAACAGATGCAAAATCAAGATGTCAGTTTAATCAGCTATAATTACATATGGTGTCCTGGTTTCAGCTGAGATAGAGTTAATTTCCTTCATGGTAGCTAGTGTGGGGCTATGTTTTGGATTTGTGTTGAAAATAGTGTTGATAATATAGAGATGATTTTGTTATATAGAGATGTTTTTGTTGTTGTTGAGCAGTACTTACACAGAGCCAAGGCCGTTTCTGCTTCTCACCCCACCCCACCAGCGAGGAGGCTGGGGGTGCAGAAGAAGCTGGGAGGGGACACACCCAGGACAGCTGACCCCAACTGTTCAGAGGGATATTCCATAACATATGGCGTCATGCTAACCATATAAAGCCGGGGGGGAAAAAGTGGGGGGCATATGTTTGGAGTGATGGTGATTATCTTCCCAAGTAACTGTTATGTGTGATGGAACCCTGCTTTCCTGGGGATGGCTGAACACCCACCTGCCGATGGGAAGTTCAGGGCATCTCACTCCGTTTGCAGTGGAGACTCCCATCACCATCCAGAGACAGCGGCTAACTGTATTGTTCAAGTGATCTGATCCCTGATGCGATGGCTTGGCTACTCTGCCAAGAACTTTTTTAAAAATTATTATTTTATTTTTTCATAAAGGAAACTATCATTGAATGTCAGTGCAACAAACGCTACAGCCTCCGTGGGCTGAATGAGTAAACTCTCTTTTGGCAGTTACCCACCCATGGAAAGGAAGAGATCAGACTAGGGGAGTGAATATGACAGGAGAGCAGCAGGGAACATAGCAGGCTGGGACTTTGCCCAGTTCTTCTCCGGAAGCGCTTCTGAGGAATCCAATATCACTTTCCCCAGTGAGGACTTCTCTGATGAAGTCACATGGTGCAAGTGATGAGATATGAAGTCCTGAGATGTGGGTACTGAAGCCGACTTAGTGCTTCTGTCCCTTTTATTCAACAAGAACATTCAGGGCATACATTTCTGGATAATGTTTAAGCTGGGCTGATTTAAGCATTAATGTTTTTCAAAATACGATAGCTGTTCTGGTGAGATCCCCCAATTTCCACTCTGTGTATATTATCAAAGTACCATTCTGATGGTAACATTGCAGTTTGTTTGCTGTTAACTCTCAAGATAAATTTTTTCACATATCTAGTGGAAAATTATCTTTTATTCTGAATGTTGCTTAACATTTTCTGTGCTGTGAATGTGATTTGCTTAGTTCAAGTATGTTTCAACAGTGATTAAGTAGAAACCCCTTTGTTTATCAACAATATTCAACTGAATATGAGCAAGTTTGATTCAATAAATCAAAGAAAAATACTCACAGGTCACATTTGATCTGGAAGCTCAGATGCTTCAGAACTACTTGTCTCACTATAAGTTGCAAGAGGGTTCTGTATATTGATATACATATGAAAATAATGACTCAACTGCATATTTTGTTTTGCTAGTGTCTTGTGTAGCTCTTCTGGAATTGCGGTGTCAACCCAAGTATGCTGGCTGTATTTTGTTAGTTCCCATGTCTAGCTCTTCATAGCAAAATCTGTGCTTGGTGTGACATTTACTATGCTAACAAAACAAAACTTTATCTAGTGAAACCTCAAAATACTTTAAGCGTGGTGGCTTTATCCTTCGTGATTGTGAGCAACTGTTGTAATGCAGCAGAGTGCCTGAGTCATTGTCTATGTGTGAATAATCTCTTTGCGTTCATTACATTGCCCATGCACGTGAAACTCCTTGACTGAGTAGATTCAGAACCTGTGTCCTCACTTGGTAGACATGTCCTTTGGAGTTAGCATGGGAGTCATGTCTGAATAAAACCTTTAGGATAGTACATGCTCAGAGTAATCACTCTGAAAACATCAGTTCACATTTGAAGTTTGCTTCTGGAGTTCAAATACCAACAAGACTGTAAAGCATTTCTAGCTTGCTACTGGCAAAATGCTATATGATCTCAGTTTTTCTGGACTTATGTCTATTCAGGTCACATCACCTATGAGAAGCAATTTAAATGGCCTCAAATGGACCAAGAAATACTATACCACCAGGAAGTTATGCAGGTGTGATCCGTTCCAAGCTGCTGTTCTTTTCAGATGTTTACTTCACATCTGAATAGGGTAGTCTGTCCAATTTTTGGTGTTTGTACAATGCTCTTTGACCATATATTTAAGATAGCAGTGGTATATTTTTTAGCACTGGCTCCTCTGTTTTTAATTTCACAAAACCCTTCTGATTTAATTTCTCTCTCCCTTCCTGTAGTACCATGTTTTTTGTCACACAAGGTGTGACAGTAAATTCTTACATCTTCAACTGTGTACTGGTATTTATCTTGAGAAAAGTGAGCAGAGAGCTGACGTAGCATATGATCCTGAAAATAAATTTTTGTGATTGAGTTTTCAGGATAGGCTAAACAAACGGGCATAACTATAGTTTCCAGTATCAGTACGTCTTACTGGGCCAAGCACGCTTTGCATGCTTTACAGCATCCTATAGAATGAGTCTGAAGTATTGTTGCTAACTTGTTGCTGTTTCCTTGATAGCATTTGGAAAACAAGAAGCTTCTTGGCCAGCAAGTATGTTCTTACCTAAGTGCAAGTTGTGGTACTTGCTGAGAGTACATTAATTGTATCTGCAGACTTAAAAAAATAAGGTCCTGAGGTTTTTGTGCAGTGTTCAATCTATAGTATTCCCAGGAAACTTTAAAAAAAATATCTTTGTCATGGAAATAGCTACTGCCAGGAAAATATCAATACCCTAAGAGAAAATTGGAATCCACAATATAATTTGCTTTTCATTGAAAACATCCTTGAGTAGTGGCTTGAAATTAATAATAACTTCATTATCTCCCATGTATTAATGTACCTTTCATTTTCATGCTGGCAGTACATGGGACCATACAATAAATAAATAGAATATAATCTTTTTTTGCTTTGTATTCATTTCAGGACTTAATAGAATGGATGTATATGGTTAGAGCTATACCATTTTCAAGAAAATTATCTGTAGGTGATTAATTTTACTACTACAGCAGTCTCTTATTCCCAGTAGAGTTCACCTAATGGGAGCAGCTTTCATAATGTACTAGTTGACCAGTTGAGTTAATTCTGTGATTTTACGTATTCAGAGTATCACAAATCAGATTAAGAAGTGAAAGTATTAAATATTGTATCTGTAAAACCATTGCAAGGTTTATTAAGATCATAAATAGAAATTCAAAAGATGTTATAGATTCAGAAGTTAAAATTTTACTTTTGGCTTAGTCTCTTTGAAAACAATGGCTTTTGAAAAAGTTGGGAAATTTATTGAGCCACAAGGTTTTCAAAAGTTGTTCACATTTGTACTTGAGCAAAAACTACTGAACACCGGAAACATCTAAATGCGGCTCCAAAATGCCTTAAAATTATGAACTCTTGTAATGTGTTTATGAAGACAACTTACCTGCATTGATTTGTTGAATATTCAGCGTCAGAAAATCCTTTGCCATTTTGTTTAGCCTGCATAATAATGACTTTTGTTTGCCTGCTATGAGCTTTAAAGTAATTATAAAAGGATAAACCTTTATTGGTAATCTATATCTTTCTCAGAGTTGTGTTGATTTTAACTGAACAACAATGACAAAAAGGATATTAGCTTCACTGAACCAAACATTTGCAATTAAATCAGAGGATTGGGGAAAGGATTAACACTAATGAGGTGAATACTATGGATTACAGGATCTACATTTTGTCTGATTAACTTCAGAATCTTTATATTTAGATAAAACAATGCTTGGGGTAGATAATGACTAATAATTGTCAATCATATGTGAAATATAGTTTTGGCAGAATACATGCGCAGAATGTTCATTCAAGTTGTTAAGTAAATTAGGATTTCGCTGTCCGTCCTATTAGACACACTATACCCTTAAACCTCTTAGCAGCCTATATGCTGACATACGGAAAGGTGTGCTATTTGTTCTCCTCCTTCTGGAAGGTGGCTGCAGTACAGTTATGCATAATGTGAATGAGAAACTCTCTGCAAGAGCTCAGTCCAGATGCTGCATAGCTCAGTTTTGAACTCTGGCAGTATAAGGCATACAAGAAACACTGAGACTTTGTTCCTTTATTTGTTGACATTAACTTGCTGCATGAAAAGACTGACCTCTCATTTGTTTCTATCAGTAACAGCCACATGAGAAAACTATTTGTGACAAACTCTTATCTCCTTGAGAGGTTACTCTTTAGAGATGTTGATTCTCTCTCCTACCTTCATCCTCTGTGCAAAAAAATGCCACAAGATACCTCTGATTTTAGTGCATTTGCTCAAGTGAAGAGTAAAGTTTGCATGAGTGTGTGTAGCAGTTTGGATGCTTGGGACTTAGGTTCAGTTGTTTAAAAGTTCTATGTGGGCTTTTTTGTGGGTGGGGTTTTTTTGTTTTGTTTTTTTTTTTCTTTTCCCTAAAGGGGGTAAATTTTTGTGAGGTCCAATGCTCTTTTTAATAACTTAATATTATCAAAGCACTTATTGTGCACAACTATAGAAAATAAATATGTATGCAAGAGGAAACTTCTCCAATCGCTAAACCTTGTGTAGGCACAATCTGTTGTTCAAGCTACATATATTTTATCATCTGCAAGCCCTGAAATTTTGCACATCTGATCTCCCAAAATGCCCTATGACTGAAGACTTCTGAAAAATGTACAACAAACACTCTTACAAGGAAATTAGGGAGTGGTTACAAAGAAGCTGAAGAAATATAAGTAGCTAGAATTTTAACCATGGAAAACATTCTTTCCAGAACTCCTGACACTTAATGTACACTTGAATAATTTGCCAGTTTTTGTCCTCACTTGAGATATTTTTAGACATCCCTTACGAATATTCTTAATTGAATTTCCATATATACTTATGACAGTATTATGATATGCTGTTTCTTTTGCTATCTTGAGAATTCTAATATAAAGGAGTACTTATTTCAATTGCAAAACCAACATGCAGAAGAACTATTGTTTAAGCAAACCTTTCCAAAATAAAAAGCTAATAGAAAAAACCCACACAAATTTCTTTATATCTGGAATATGCTTAAATATTCTAGAATAATAATAAAAAAATTCTACCCAAACTTAATTTGAGCAGTTTCATAGAGATAGGGGCAACTTCACCCAGTACGTTCCTTGAAGAAGTTGGTCCAGTCTGCCCAAGATATGAAAAGAGATTTCAGCTATTGTGCTATCCAGTGGAAACCCTTAATTATTTTCAGTTTTCAATTAGAATAGAATAACAATTAACAATGAAATTGAAATTTATGTTACTTCTGGGGGTTTGGATTGTGGATTTTTTACTTTTTAAGGGGAGGGTGTGCGTTAAAATTTCATGCATAAGATTGGTTATGTTTATAGAAATTGACTTTCTTAGATTGCAAATGTTTGCCTGAAGGAAACTGGATTTGTTTTCAGCTACACACACAATATAATCATGAAAATATAATGAAGAGTTAATGAATGTGCAACACATATTAAAGAGATCAAAGAATAATGTGGTGAAATGAATTTTTCGGATAATGTTTTTTCTGTTTTCTTGGCTGATTACTTGTGAAGGTAGTTAACACACAAAGGATGAACCATTGCATAATTAATTTATAACTGTAATACTGCATATACCCCAAACAAAACTGTAAAATTAGAATATTAATATATGCACTGGTGATTATGTCAAATTCTTTTTTGCCCAAACCATGTAATTATTTAATGCAGTATTTAGCTGTGACTAACACTATGAAAGGAAAATAGAATATCTGAGTGATTTAAAGTGTTTATAAATATATGCCTATGATTTATTTTTTTTAAATTGTATTAACTTGAGAAGATTTTAGGAAGCCTATTTAAGTCTTGGTAAACTCCTCATTATTTCTTTTATGTCTTTCCAGTGATAGTATGTCATGAAGGTAATTTTTTTTTTTTTTTTAAGAAAAGAAAAAAAGGAAGAAGTATTGGAATCTTAAACTTTTCAGGTTTCCATAACCCATTTTCAATTACTGCAATTTAAATTCCCCTGTAAATTATTGTTAATTATTTCTATAGAGATGAATGTCCTGATTTTGGCTGGGATAGACTTAATTAACAACTAAAATCTCGGTGTGTTATCAACATTATTCTCATTCTAAATCCAAAACACGGCACTACACCAGCTACTAGGAAGACAACTAACTCTATCCCAGCCAAAACCAGGACAATGAATCAAAGTGAAACCAAGAAGACAGTACATGAATTTTGTGCTGAATGCAGCTCTGGATAGAAAGCAAGGTGGTAGTAGGGGTGTGTGTGTGTGTGCCACACTTGAGTTAGAGGGAGCGTTGATGCTTGCTGATAAAAGCAATTCATATATAATTGTAGGAAGCTTAAAAAAAAATGCACTAAATTTTTGCAAATATGTCTAAGTAACTTGCTAGCCTCTGTTCCATGTTCAAAGAGAAGTAGACCCAATATCCAGTTTTTGTGAGCGCAAAGCTTGAAAGCATAGGGAAAGAAGGCCCAGGCTACTTGAAAGAAGGTTTGAAAGAACAACACACTGGAATGAAAACAGAATGAGGGCTGAAGGGAGGGAAATGAGTACAATTTACAGTACTTTCTTGGTTTGTTTAGGTGTGGGGGGTTTGGTTTGCTTGTGTTTGGTTTGCTTGTGTTTGGTTTGGTTTTTTTTTTGTTTATGGACTGTAAACCCACATTTTGTCATCACTTTCACTATGCCAAGCACCATGCATCTGCCACAGAAGAGCTGCAACATTACAGTCTTTCTTTTCTTCGTACGTTAGTGAGGAGAGAGGTGTAGTTTTATTTACTGGAAAATTTCAAATGCTGGTGTAGTGACAAACAAAAAAGCATTTATTGATATGGTTTCTTCCTCAGCATAAAGGCACAGAAGGGGCTTCTCAAGGTCCTCCATTTCGTAAATTCTGTGAGTTCTGGGTCATCAGGGTATATGGTGGATTGCCAAGGGAGCCTGCTCGCCTGTGCCCAGCTGCTACACAGCCATGGTGTAGATCTTCAAGATCTTACAAATTTGGCTGCTCTTGTTTACTTGTGTTTCCTTGCAAGGCCTGGAGAGTTTTGTTTTCCTTAAGCCCTAAAGCACTTGTGAAAAGTCCTCTGTGCCTGGATAGGGCTTCTGACTGGAACAGGTCTGACAAACAGAAATTGTAGCCTTCTGTATAACTCTTCTGTTTTGGGGCACGGTCATGATTTCCTTGGAATAGCTGAAACCTGTTGTAATTTTCCAGCACAAACAGAGCTAATTTAAACAATCATTTCAATAACTTTATATGTGAAAAATTCTCAGTGGCTTAAGAAGAAGGAGAATCATCACAACTTCTCAATTAATTTAAGCTTTTCTGGCTTTGCATCCACAAATCTGAGGTAAGCTGCAGTAGTACTGGGCTGCTGTGTTTTAGTGGTGCTTTTAACAATTGTCTTTAAACACATGCCAAAACCATTAAATAGTTGTGCTATTGTTAAACAAATTTGAATCTATACTCATATTAGTAAGCAAAACAAGAGCTTTGCTTAGACAGGGTGTTTTGAACAGTTCCATCTCTGCGGAGTATACTTTAGTGGCCGCTTTGCTCACCAGTCCTATAACTCAACTTTTAAACTTTTGAACACTGGTTTTACCAAGGGGTTTCTGTCATGTTCTTCAGAATCCAATTAACCTGATCAAGGTACCTTGAAAGAGGACTCCCAGACTGCCAAGCAAAGTTTGAATTAATTGTAAGACCTGTCTAATTAGATAGCATAATTTCTATTTTGACTTCTATTTTCAAATATTTGCAATGTAAATGTTGTAAATTGCTCTCTATACATCACATCATAAATATTCAGATCATCATTTGACGCCTAGTTTATACTCTACAAAGTGATTGTAAGGTGCTGAAGCATTTTCCTCATCCCAGCGGAAGACAAACAAAAAATAGCATAATGTTTTTTCAAAAAGGTGTGAAAGAAAAAACTCTGAGGATTTTAAACAAGATCTAATTACGTCTAGTGTCTGTAATGCTGCAAAACGCACTGTATAAGACTTTCTTTAGCAAATTAGGTTTTATTTTTGATGCGTAAATATGATGATGCATGCAAATGATCTCTCCAATAGTAATTAATTACGCTGGGATGTTCTTAAAATTTAAGTATTAAATTATGAAATAGCTCAGAGAATGAGGGAAAATTTTCCACGCTTTTGCCTATAGCTCTGGTCTTGTGAGCTTCACTAAAACTGTTGTTCAAGGACTGCAATGTTCATAAAATGTGAATGCCAATGCAAATGACATGCTTTCATTGTCTAAAGGGGAGATTCCTGTTGTCAGTAGCTTGAGAGCTGGTTACGCTACACCTTCTCACTCATGGGAGAAGGATGAGTGAGTGTTCTCCAGCTGAGGCTTATTATGATGATGAGTTGAAGGAAGTAATCAGGGGGCCACCTAGAGATCAAGAGCTTTGCAGTGAAGAGAGAGGGAGACCAGCAAAGTTCATACCTATAAACAGATGCATTTAACCCCGTGAACTGTTTTTTTTAAATCAAGTTCCCATTTACTGCTGATCTGTCTGCTGTGAGGTACGTCTCTGCTTCCTGGTCTTTTAATGATTAAGTAGCATATCAATTTGTTGAGGATTTTGAGGAGTATCAAGCTGCTATTGCAGCTGAATATGTGGGATAACTTACATAAAGAGATAGATATTTGTCCATATAAAAATACACACACCACACATATATATATTGATATCAGGGAATTTGAGATTGTGGTGATGGGAACGTTCAGGATACTGACAAAATGTGTCAGTTTTAAATTTATTCATTAATAGCATACCTTGCTAGTAGTCAGTTCTTCATGTTAATCATCATCACAATGGACACAAAACTGTTTTAGCAATTATATTCTAAGTTAGCTGTGAGTATACTGTACAATGGAGCTAACTATAGTGAGCTCCTGTGTAGGTAGTGTTGATGGTTTGTGGTCTTTGGTGGTTTGTAGCTGCTGAGGTTAAGGTAACAGGCTTGAGCACTGTTTGAGAGAAAGTGGCACTGAAGTGGGCTTGTCTTGCTTCTTAGATATTCTATGCTAATGTTTTCTGGTTTTATGCTGTTGTCCCCAAATAGGGGGATGGGAGTCTCGTTGGCTCTCTCCGGCTCAGCTCAGCTCCATGCAGGAGTAGGGTCTCAGTGCTGCGGGTCTGGCTGGGATTTGAAAAAATATTTCAGGACTGTAATGCTTGAGCAGATAAATGTTTATCCCTGTGACTTACTGAGATAATGACTGTTTTTCTGTTACTGAGTTAGGAAAAAATGTAGGGGAACGATTGACTCTTACTATTTCTGATATATTGACTGGAAGAATTTGTAAAGATGTAGTGTTAGGTTTTTTTGAACAAATCAGTGACCATTTAAATACGTTAAAAAGAATTGTCTGCTTTTTTTCTAAGTAAGCAAATAATTATACCTGCTTTTAAAAGATGCTGCTGCAGAAGAGCATGAGGTAGGGTTCTGGAGAAGCATCACAGTAGACTTGTCCTATTATTGTGCTTTGCCTCATACATTTGCTATTTGCCATTATGGAGATGAAGTGCTAGGTTAAATGGGCCTTTCCTCTGGTCTGGCTGGCTGTGCTCTCCTGTAAGGTATGTTAAAAAAAGAAAAAAAGTTTACTGCTATTAATATTTTTTTCCTGATAAAGAACTTTTTTTTTTTTAATCGGAATTGTCAAAGTGGCCTCATAATACTTATTTAACTTGTAAATTTTTAGTTTGATTTAAGATTGGTAAATTTTGAAGAACAAGAAAAGACAAATCTAAGGGAAAAGAAAGAGAACATGAAAAGAATCAAAGCTTTTCTTGTATTGGGGGTGGATTGTCTGAGAAGTAGAGAGATTCATTTCTTCCTTTCAACTTTAAACGCTGATATATACAACAGGACATAAACCAGAAAGGTTCAGACAATAAAATGAAGTGATTCCAGAGAGAAAAATTAACTAAATGAGGAATATTGCTCTTGGGGATCATCAAAGTGAATGTTTCATCATGGGACTATGAAATTGAGAAGGCAGTGGCATCTTCCTAACATATACCTAGTGTTACGCTGAACATACTTCTGTATTAAAGGGATTCACACGCACATTTGTAGGAATTTTTGAGGATTAAAGTTTGTAAGAGCAGGATGTGTCAGAGGCAGAGATATCCTATTCAGTTTTCTTTCTCTGAAGGGAAAATTACCTCCTCAAACACCTTTAGTAAAGTGAGGTAAATTCATGGAACACCTTTTAAAGAAAGAGGATGATATAATAGAAATAGCAAGAGTTATAATTAGTAGTTTTATAATGTGCATGCTAGCATATTATAAAAATTAAATATACATAATTATGTGCACAAGCTCACAAAGTTGTCTTATTCTTTTATGAAGTAAAGGATAAAGATTTTGGCTATCAGTTTTTTAAAACACAAAATTTATTTAATTGATGATGGTGTTCTGTTACTTGCATTTATACTCAAACAGTTCCTTCCCCTCCCTGAAAGGAGACAGAATGGCTCCCTTGAATATTAAGCACTCATTTACTGAACATTTTCAGCATGAAATCTGAAAAAATTAATATATTTTACTGAACCCTGTCCTACATGTCTAATTTCTGTAGTATATTAAACACAAGAGGTGCTTCATTCTGCCTGAGATTTTGCAATACAGCCGTTTACTTTTTTGAGTGCAAGAAAACTTTGGTTTCTGCTTCATTAACTTTACAAATCTGATTTTGTTCTTATTCGTTGTTTGTACCTCAGGTTTTTTTTCTTTGATATTTGAAGTGCTGGTTCAGTTTTTATAAAAGTCAAGTGGAAATGTGACCTGAACTTCAAAAGGGCTGAGAGTCAACTCTTAAGTAAAGCATTCAGTAAATGTGTATTTAAAATGCCATACAAATTCCAGCTGTTTTCTCCTACTATTGTGACGATTTTTTTCCTTGTGGGTAAATATTTATTTCTATAACCTTAAGCCAAATTGAATACAGTTTGAGTGTTCTAATTGGACTTAAATCAAGAATTTACATTTCCTCATCAAGCTAAATCTTAAGAGGTCATCGAGACACCCAGGATTTTTTTGACTTTTTTTTCAAACTGCAGATATAGTTATATCTGCACATGTATGTAACATTTTGTAATAAAGTGTATGTGTTCTTTCAAGGTTAATTTTAATTTTGCTGTCTCAGTCTGTTGGGTCTAAACAGAACATTTTTGAAGCAATTAGGACAGCTCTTCAGACCCTCAAAACCCTGAAACACTGTCTTCAATTTATAACAGATTCTGGAAATGATATTTGAGAGTTTTCTTTGTATTTAAAAAATATTATCCACGCATGCTTCTCCATTGTACATGTCTCAGCTAAGCCAGAGAGATCGGGGAAATCTATTTGGAGTGACATTGTGGTGCAGTTACCCATCTCTCTCATTTCTGTAGGGCTTCAACATCAACTTTTGATGGAATATGAATGCTAGCAGGTGAATGATTTTCAGATAGGCAGTTTATTTAGGTTTGGGAAAAAAAAATTGGTAGACGTTGCCCTGGACCCTTCTCTGATGAATCATTGTGACTCTTGCTACTTTTAGGACTGGTTTCACAGGGTGGACTTGATTGACGCATCGATGTCAGGTCTTGCATAGTTTACAGGTACTGAGGAGGAATAAAAATGAGAAAATACTTGCAGACTGGAGACCTCTCACTATGGTCAAAGGCTAATTTTGCGCTTCTAAATACTGGGAGGCTGAACAGTACGCCTGGATGGCAGGGTGGATTGGCCTGTAAACACAGGCCTGCTCTATGTTTGCACAGCAACAAATCTGAGCGAGAGACTTGGGTATCCCTTCCAAAAGGGGCACAATACAGTGCCCCTGAACTGTTGCGCCGAACTCAGGAATCACTGAAGATTTGCACCTCTGTATGTATAAATGCACGATGGCCTGTCCTTGAGCCCTACTTCATATTCATGTCATCCTTCATGTGTGTGACCAAACCAATGCTCTGATGTTCAGGAATTGTTTCTGTTCTAGGTGAAATCCCTATGTTCCTAACCAGCATTGAGCAGATCTAAGTTTGATGGCTAAAACTTGATTCTCAATGTAATCAGCTTTATAATACTCCTGCTGGAGCGTATGAAATATTATAGGCGGCTGTAAAAGTGATCTTCAATGATCATTTTTCCCCCTTATTCCTACTGTCAGCTAAACACTTAGGGTCTTTCTCATTATTTCCTCCCCAGTGCACTTCTCATGCCTATCACACTGTTGGTTATTAAATGAGTTGCTCTGCCACTGGTTATTATTTAGCACAGGTTTTGTTATAAATATGTTGTGGATTTTTGTCTGAAGTATCTTTTTAAAAGTGATAAAACCTGTGATGAACCCAAACTCTTTCTAACACCTAGGTTACTATCAGGAGAAATTACTGTAGTGAGCAATAATTCTCCTTTCCTCATTAATAAAATATCTTTCATTACATAACAGTGAATCAACAGCCACAACCTGCAGGTATAGTCACATTGTATAAAATGACCATTTGCAGTGGTCTCAGTAAAAGTGGAACAGGTACTTTTCTCTTGCTTTAGTTGGCCTCTATTTAGTTGCCCAAGTGGGACGTTCTCCTTACGCTTTCTTGTAGACAGTATCTTAAATGGCTCAGACTGTAGAAAACCTTATGGATTAACTTGCTAAGAACGAGGAGTGATCAGATCATTTTGTGGTTGGGGGTTGTCTTCTCTGGGTGCATCTGTGTTAGCGTTTTAGTTCACACCAGTACTGCTCTTGTGCAGTGAAATTCTTGACTATTCCCCACCACCTACATTTCGTTTGCATTGCAGGGCAGCCCTGGAGCTGCAATTGAAGATAGACTAAAAGTCAATTCTGCTATAATGTCAGTGAAGTTAGCTATGAAATAAAAGACTTCCTGGGAAAATGGAAAGCACTAACTGCTGCCATGACAGACCCTCATCTTCTCATTATGTTAAGTAGTTGTTTTTTTTTTTTTTAAATTGCATACAAGGATATTAATAGGCATCATATGAAACATTTTACGTGTAGCAATGTATCTTCATTTGCAGTCTCTTTCATTTCATGAATGGAATGTACACACCACGTGAAATGGGAAATACTGGTAACTAATGGGTATTTTTATAGAATAGGAGAATAAATAGGCACATAAAACTTTGTACTGGTTACTGCTGCCTTTCAGCTACAGTGACTCACTGGGGTACGCTTTCAAAGAGAAATGCCGGGTCCAGAAGTAAGCACACAAAATCTTTATATGCTTGTAGAATTACTGTGGTATTGTTTTGTTTTTTGGGGGTTTATTGGGGTTTTTTTGAATGTTACTTAACTTGCTTCATTGTGAAAATTCCTTTTTCCTCTCCAAGAAAAAATATTCTTAATTTACAGACTCTTATTTTCCACCTAATTTCAAGACCTTTGGTTTTCTATGCCCTTCTTTCTAAATCTCATACTTGGCTGGTTACCATAGCTATCTAGAAATAAACAATGTCTGATTTCACTGGTTTTGGGTATTTTTTAACTTAGCTGGAGGTGGGGAGTGGAGAAGAGGGAAAAGCTGTGTTTTATTTATATTCTTCCAGATTAAATAATAGTTAATACGTATATTACCTCAACTTGCAAGAAAGAGATATTGCTAAGCACACTTTCCTTTTATTCTAGTCCAAGATTGATAGAGAAGGGCAAGTTATTAGCAAGAAATACATTGTACAATGGTTAAAAATATTTGCTGAAGAAATTCAATATCCCAAAACGTCATTCTTGTCTCTAGAAATGAGCATGAATCTTAGGATAAAACCTACCGCTGTGCTCTGGTGTCATGTCCTACACGTTGTGTTTACAGAACTACATGAAGGCATTTATACAGCTAGTGTGATGAGAGAATGGATTGTGAAGGAAAAAATATTATAAAAATTACTGTTGAAATCACTTTGTGTGAAACTGGTAGCTACTTCTGGGTGTACCAAAGGAAAGGCATTTTCCTGTGCCTTTAAGTGCGTAACAACAAAAATGTCACTTTAAGGGAGTTCTGCTCTTTATTGTTTGTCGCCAGCATATAATCCAATTAAATATTTGAACTTTGAGAATCTGTCTTTGTGCTGTCTCCTTTTATGTATTTATATTACTTATTTTCTGTTACCTTTTTTCTTCTTTGCCATTTCCTTTCAGGGTAGTTCTCTGGATGGTCATGTTATTGCTTCTAGAGCAAAATTTCCTGTCTTATTTTAAGGAGATTCTGTTTCAGTAGAAACTGATGAAAAGTGCTGGCTTGTACTCAAGTTCTGCTTTAGTCGTAAGCTCCATTCAAAACAGGAATGGAGTACCGCAGAAAAATAGTAAGTGCAAGCTGCATTTTCCAAAAAAATGGCACAACTTCAAGGCCACAAGAGAGATAGTGGTCCCTTCTCAAAAGCTGTGACTTATTTAATGAAGAGATGGTCTGGATTAGGAGAAGCTTGCAAGTTAAATGCTTATTTCTGCTGATTGATAGAGGCAGTGCTTCATGGCTGAAGCTCTGCACAGGTGTGCACTTGTTGGTGACATCACTCTCAGTAGTTCTTTCATAGTCAGTTTTAGCATGAGTGATTGCTTTTTGTGGGAAACTGGAATAGTGTTGGTTGATGTGGGGGGTGTGAGCAATGTATCTGTATGTACATATATATGCATGTTATAGATAAAGTATTGTGGCTGATGTTTACTTTTTGGAATTCTTTAGTACTGAAGATACCATAGCACGCAACCACATTTTTAGATTTACTCTTTCAGATCCTGAACTGGGACTTCTAACAGTGCTTAAAATAGCTTGTTATTGACTGTCTTTAGTTTTCTGTTTGTTTTTATTGATATCTGCATGCCTAATTCCATCAATCACAGCTCTCTTTGAAATAACAGCAATTTTCTATCAGTTGAAAGATGGTGTGGTTTAGAGCAACACTCAAATATATATTTTCAAAAATAATCATTTGAAAAAAGCCTTGAAGCACACATTCCATTAAATACCATTGATTTCACAAGAAAAAAGCCACTGTCTTCTAACAGTAACAGCAGAATTCTGAAGGATCTGGATTAATGCAAAAGATTTTCTGGGAATGTCTTGTATTCGGTTCATGAAAACATAAGTAGAAATAGTAGAGTGGCTTAGACTTTAAAGCTTGGAGTGACAGCAGGTATACTGTTTACAATATGTTTAATTGTGTATCTTGGGGAAAAAAATTATTTTTTATCTGTACCCTTTTTATCCCCTTAGGGCAGAAATAAAGGAGGTTTGAATTTTTCTCGTAATAAAGACAGTCATTGGTTATTTTAGTTATATATAAACTTGAATGAGTGAAGAAGTGCTATTATGTGTTTACATGAATATCAAATTAGTGGTGCTAACTTTCTTTAGATAAACAGTCTTCATCAAATCTAACTGCAAAGGGTTCCTCTAGTAAGAAGCGTTCCTGCTCCATTTTCAAGATTGTAGGTATTTTGAAATTTCCATAGAGATAAAAAGCTAAAGGTAGCAGCTGAAACTTGTTAAAAGAGACAATAGAAGAATTCAGACGGTGTGCCTTCAACATTACAGCTGCGTTTGTAATGTGGTTGTTGCTATTAAAGGTGGTCCCTTTTTTGATACATGATATCTTTTGATGATATGACATGAAATTTCAGACATCTGAAAAAAGGTGAAAATTGTGGCTATTTTTGTGACTGCTCATCGCGTGCTTATTTATGTTTACAAGCCCTTTCCATTACGATCGAAATGTGTTTTATTAAACATGTTTTTGTTAACAAGAACACTTGAGAAAAAGTAGTGAAAGTTCTGTGAATGTATTGTAAATAACTACTACTTGAGAATATTTAACCTGTCTGCTTTTAATAAATTCTATGTTTTAAGCTCAGCAGGAAAAGTTACAGCGTGGCAGCGAAAGGGATGTGTTAAATTGTATGTGCTATTATGATTGGTATTTTTTCACGGGGAAAAAAATCACAGTTTAAAAAGGAATTATTAGATAGAAAATTATTTGTAAACTGAATTTGTAACTGTTTTTATTTTAACTTAGTTCACTGCCTGTTATGTTGACTTTTAAGAAGCGTATTGCACGGATAATACTTGAATAATGCTGCTGTTACTGCAAATTATTTGCAACACAACAACAGCACAGACACTTTGTGCTTGACCTGCACACGCTGATTCTGTGATTCTTGCTCCAAATATAGCCATAAATAGGGAGATATATCTGCAAGCAGAAGTAGACATGATGATGATATAGCTGGGTATTAATTAATAGGAAAACAACCTTATGATATGGGGTCATTTTAGGTCATCAGTGTGATAGAAAAATGAAACAAGTGAATGGGGCCCATGCAGTGGTATTCATGCAGGATTGTACATGATTTGTTATTTTTGAGCAGCAATTATTATTTGTTTTGCTTAGAAACTTTCACTTTTTAATAAATTATTAAAAAAATCAGAGATTAATATTTAGTAATGGTATTTGATTTTTATGATAGGTATATCTGGCTGCACTTACTGTTGTTTACTTATTAGGCACCTTCCAATGTTGGCCTTTGGAATCTATGTCTTAAATGATGTCGATTAGAAAAAAACCCCTGTGTTCGTTACTTGTTACCAGTGTAGCTCACGTTGTCTCATTTCTAATTTACTTAGTTTCTCAAGCCTGATACCAGAAGCTGGAGTTTAATGTTGGCTAGATAGGTTCCATGGAAATGTTTAGCAGTATTCGAAAAAAGAATGCCCTTATCCGTAACTCAGCAATTTAATTTTAAGGGCTGCTGTTGGTTTTTTGGTCTATATGCTTTTTCTTCTTAGAATTGTTTATTGTAATGAAGCATTGTAGTTATCGTCACATTAAGATGAACTGAGGGAAGGATTAATTTCTGCTGGTGTAATAAGGTCAACTTCATGCAAGTTGAGTGCTTTTTGATTATTTTTTTTTTAAATGAATAACTACTTGGATATCAGGAATTTTGCTTAGATGAGTTGCTGATATGCAGTAGAAAGTTTTAGAGTTCTAGTGAAGTGTCAAATATAAACGTTATTTGACTTCTTAACAAAGACAATATCAAATTGTTTCAGATTTTCCTTCTGTTCAATCATTATTTCTCAACATTGTTTTGAATTCAAACAAACAAATGTACTGTTAAGTATCAAAATTATTCATGTGAAAACCGCAGCAAACACTTTATGGGACCAAGCTACTGCCCAGAGGAGACTTTTCATCCAGTTGAGGCTGAATGTCCTCGTTTTGGCTGGGATAGAGTTATTTTTCTTTCTAGTGGCTGGTATAGTGCTGTGTTTGGGATTTAGGATGAGAATCATATTGATAACACACTGATGTTTTAGTTGTTGCAAAGCAGTCAAGGACTTTTCAGCTTCTCATAGTGCCCTGCTAATGAGACAGCTGGGGGTGCCCAAGAAGCTGGGAGGGGACACAGCCAGGACAGCTGACCCCAACTGACCAAAGGGATATTCCATACCATATGACATCATGCTCAGTGTATAACTGGGGGGAGTTGGTTGGGAGGTGGCGTGCCTCAGGAAGTAGCTGAGCATCGGCTCCAGGCAGTGAGCAATTGTGCTGTGCATTGTTTATTTTGTGTATTCTTTTATTACTATTATTATCTTCCTTTTCTGTCCTGTTAAACTGTCTTTATCTCAACCCACAAGTTTTAACTTTTTTCTTTTTTCTTTTTCTTTTCGATTCTTTCCCCCATCCCACTGCGGGCAGGAGTAGTGAGCGAGCGGCTGTGTGGTTGTTCTAGCTGCCTGTTGGGTTAAAGCACAACAATGGGGTGTGGTGAGACCAGGTTGGATAGCTTTGTGCAGCGTGCTTTTAGTGACCAAGTAATCCAGCTAGGAAGTATTCGTGCACTGTAAATGTAGTACTGTGTGACAATTGCATATACATTTTGTTATGGTGTCTGCAGAAACCTGTTAGCGGATGATGAAGCAGTTCATTTACAACGAGCTGGTATGGATTCCTGTTGTGTTGCCATCTCAGCAGAGAGGTGTCTGGGCCTGACCCAGCACTTTGCCTGTGCCACAGGAGCTGTTGCATATCACAGCCCCACGTGCACGGAAAGCCTCTATGGGCCTAAATTGCCTGAGGAGCTTTACCTAGGTGCCCTGCTCCAAACCCCCTCGTTTAACCGCAGGTCCAGGCCCCTGGCGTGGTCCAGGCTGTGCTGTAGGTGCCCGTCTCCTGCAGTCTTCCAGCAAATTCCTGCCTGGTTTCCCACCCTTCCCTAGTGAGGGCTGCAGCCACACGGGGCTGATGGGCACCCGCTGTGCCCAGATGAGTGCCCCGCAGAGAGCCGCGGGAAGTGAGCACGAAGGCTGAGGGACAGCAGAGTCAGGCATTCATCCTCTCTCTGCTGGGTGCTTTCTTGGGGCAGCTCTCTACTTGGTGCGGAGCCTACTCCCCTAGAAAGCAATTAGATAACTCTCCCCTCACCTCCCATGTGCATTTCGCTAGGTTGGTTGGTTTTTTGTGTGTGTGTATGCTTTTTGTTTTTGTTTTGTTTTCATAAGCTACCATTTGCACTCCAGGATAATTATAGGACCTGGGAGGCTACCACCAAAGGGTACAATTCAATTTAAAGAAAAAAATATGTTCAGGCTCCTACGTTGCAGATGGTCATGCTGGGCTGCTGAAGGCCTCTGTGGCATTATGTGGGCTATTCTAGTACGGAAGCCAAACATTGTTACTGATTTGAGACCTAAATGATTATTTAAATTTAGACTGAAGAAGGGATTAATTTCTCTTTCAAGTATGCTGTCAGAATTAGTGCAGGTTCATCCTTTTCTCTCTCTGGTGTGCCTTCTTGTTGGAGAAGACCATCTGTTTGTCAAGGGAAGTAATAAAATAATATTCAACGTGAGATTTGCACTGAAAACCTGACATCTAGTAACTGCAGTTATGAAAACAATTATCCATAATGTGCCTAATTCATTTATATTTTAATTTTAATCTATCAGTGTCAGATAAAATAAGTTATTTTTCCTTCTGTTCCTGGGTGGCACCTATAATAGCTTAATGTTGTCTGGATAGTAAAATGGTAAGTTTTGAAGTCCTGCTGCTAGCCAGGGGCCTTTTTTGTTGACAAGGTCTGCCCAGATGAAGGCTGCTTTTAGAAATAATTAAACTTCATATTTCTGTAGTTAATGATTATATTTCATTTCTTTAAAATGATTTGCCTATCACAGTTGTTGGAAGCCACATGTGAAGGGAATATGAATTAAGGCAGGTAAAAAGTTCTGTTTGGATATGAGAACAGTGATGAGAGTTGAGAAGAAACAGATTCTGTTGGCTAATCCAATTGAGACAGTTTCCTTTGAATGTTGCAAAATTGGTAAAATACATGGAAAATTAACAAAGCAATTGTGTGCCTGTTCCAGATATTCTAATTTGACTCATCCCATTAAATCAGTGATTGCTCTGCTCTTTCAAGAAGTCTGTATTTACCTCATTTCTTTATTTGCCAAGATTGACTACCAGCCTTTGAAAAGATGTGGCTCAGATCCATAGCTTTATAAGACATCCCTAGATATTATCCTAAGGAGGCTTTCTGTGACTTTCAGAAAAGGTGGCTCTTAGTGTCAGGGAGGTGCTTTTAGAAGAATCCGAATTGTTTCCTTTTAGCAAGTCAAACATTAGAAAATAGTGTCCCTTGCATGATCTTAGGATGATGATCTAGGCCTAAGTCATGACGTTATACTGTTTTCCACAGTGGTTTGCATGATGATTTCTTTTACATAAATTTCACTTTAGGCTCCTATTTTACTATCCTTGTGCTTTTATATTTTTAACTCCTTTGTAAGGTGTGGCATTCCTAAATCCATTGTTCATGGATTTAGGGTCTGTTGGCCCTGCAACAGAGAGGCTTGTACTCACGCGCTTTTGCCCGTAATGAAACATCAGGATCCTAAGTCAGGTTTCTAGAAGCAAAGGTCTACAGAACTTACCTACCTCTTTAAGTGTTGTCTTCATATCTTGAAACTAATTTTGCCTTGAAGTACACCAAAGAGTATGCTGTATGCTATATGTTTCTTCATAGCCTCCCAGCTAAAAAGTGAAGAAAATATATAAAGTTCATGGTCCATTTTCTGCATAAGCCCATCTTTTAGATATTTTCTCATATAGCAAATTGAAAATTGACCCTTTTATTGCCACATAAATGGCAACTACAATTAACTATTTCTGGAACGTAACCCTGCTTAAAAGTCCCTCTTGAACTCTGATTATTTTTGTGAATCAACACTTGATCTTCAAAAGGGCATGTACTTTCCATTGATCTCATTATCAGCCTAAACACCTTTGAAGATGTGGGCGCAAGTGTTTTTATCATTTGCAAAACTGCTTGATCATATTTGAAACAACCTGTCCATTTTAGGCTAAGCTGGGTATGATTTAGGTCTTCAGCAGTTTGCAAGGAGTCATGAATAAACAGGCGTGAAGTGATAAACACGGAAACAAAAGAATCCTGCTTTGTTTCATGTCTGCTTTTGATCTGCTGTTGGCAGAACAAAGGAATGTAATGTAACCATATCCTCTTTTAGACAAAAAATGAAAATATGACAGCTATATCACACAGATTAATTCAAGAACTTCTAATCAGTGAAATATTTTTCTTTCTATTGCTTCAGACTCAGGTGTTTTCTTCATAATGCCAAAGGCTTTACATACATAACTTTATTTTTATAGAATATTCAATGACAAATCCTTTAGTCTGAAAGCTTGATTTATAGAGGACTGTTTATTCCATTTCATTAATTTGCACTATGCAAACTCAGAGGTGCTGACTTCTGTTTTACAAGAGAAGAATGAAGTGTATTTTATCTGTTGGTAGGCTAAGCTTCTTTACTTCACTTGTCTCTTTACCAAAAGTAATGCAACTATTCTTGCTATAAAATATCCTTGTGTTACTAGGAAGCAAGTGTGTGGCAAGCAGCTTTGTTCTGAGGTGCTGAAAATGTGATTGATTTTTGGTAACTGGCTAATTTGGCTATGAGCCTGCTAAAGCTCTTCATATAGATATGATTAACCGAGAAAAAAAGAATATGATGAATTCAGAGTTTGTAACTTTAACTTTCTGGCTTTCACGTGTTTGAGCAAAGACTGTTTTCCACACAGCTTGAAGATGAGCACAGCTGATGGCAAGCCTTGAGAGGTCTCCAGGTGATCCTGGTCAGTGCAGTTGCCTTCTTTCCTTTCTGTGGAGGAGGAGAGATCTGGTGCTTACTTGGGTGTCCCTCTGAGATAGGCTTGGGACTGTGTTGGGGAACACACGTTTGTTCCACAATTGGTGTGGATGTAGAAAGACTATAAGTTGGTTTTGATTTTTCCTCCACCAACAGTGAAGTTGGTAGTTTCTTGAATATTCAGACAAACACCTCTCAAATATTCTTCTACGCTGTTGTCTTCATAAATGGAAGGAGCTTATTGTAAAAATCTGCAAGACGACTGTTACTCTCCTTTAGGACTGCACAGAAATTGTATAATGCCATGGTATTCTGAAAAAAAACCACCAGGAGAAATAGAGCTTAATTGTTGCAAGTGATTCTGAAGTGGGGTGCTGTTTCTCATCATACTCAGCAGGACTTTATCCTCTTTCCCTCTTATGCTCCACAGAGTAACACCTGCCTCACTACCTAAATTCCATTATTCAGTAAAAAATCCTTCTAGCACAAAATGCCAAATTTTCAAGAATCCTCCTCTAAAAAAGTACCCCCAGTTCTATCATCAAATTGGAGTAATACTGTGTAGCTGAACCTATAGCTGACAGAAATAAAGATCTTTTGGAAAATGGACACAGATTGATTTTCTGCTGTAAAGAAGGGGTGCCAAATACGTATTTTGTCAGTTATTTCCCTCCAAATTAAAAAAAAAAAACAAAAAACAAAACAAAACCCCAAACAAATGGAAAAAACCCAAACCAAATCAAAAACCCACAGTATTTTCAGATTCATTCAGCTGTCCATTTTTGGTGGACATTTTTGCAAATGAAGAACTCAATGAAAGTTTCTTGGTTAGAAAATTGTTTGGTTTTATTCCTTTAGGTCAGAAAGAAAATATAATCATCTCTTCCAAAAGGTAAAATAAGTGTCCTATCCGTTTCTTAGTCTGCTTTTCATGTACTGTTGGCAAAATGAAAGCATGTGAAATAATTTCTTCTGTCAAACATCAAAACATCAGTCCTAGCTATATCATATATATTAATTTGAGAATAGCTAATCAATCAGTCTGTGTGTATCATTCCCTGAAAATAAATGCTAGTTTCTGTTCCATTACCTGCTGCTTTGTTTCTACAGTTTCAGAAGCCAAACCTCAGAATCTGATGGTTCAATTTAACTAGATCTTGGTTTGGGGCTGGGCTGTTTGGTGTTTTTTTTGTGTTTGTTTACCCCATTTTAATCTATGTTTCCTGTATGTGTGCTCTATATTATTAAGCTATGTTAAACAATCCAAACTGCAGTGAATGATTCTATTTAAAAAAATCAGTAACCTAAGTGGCTTTATCTACGCCCACTGTAAGCTGCTTTTCTTTGTCTAGTTTTGCAGAGAGAAATACCTACATTGTGCCTAGAAAAGATTTTCAAATACTGTGCTATTCACTAGATACTTAGGGACAGTACATTTAGAACTAGAGTGGATAATGTGTATACTTTGCTATCTCCTCCTGGCACTATCCATTCAGTCAGTGGTCATGGCAGGAAATAGCTTCAATAGTGACAACCAGGGTTTTGTAAAATACTTAAAGAGGAACAAAGAAGAATGACACTTTCCTTGCCGTTTCAGAATCAGTTTTGTCTCGTACGTACAGTAAGGGAGTGAGTTTCTTAAACTGGAAAATGTTTTACTTTAAGATTGAGGCGACATGGGACTCAGAAGTGGCTGAAGTTTTTTTAGATTCAGGTTGTATTATTTGCTGATACCTGTTTATCTGAGAATGTACGTTATTTAACTTTACTGAAATAACTAACAAAAGAATAAGGTCTATCAATAGAGATGGCTTAGATTCCTGTTTTAAATATCTTGTCTGCCTTTTTCTCCAATATTAAAAACTGTTTTAATTTTGAAAGTCCTACAGCACTATGCTTTGCAAATATTTCTCTATAGGAATATGTTTTGAATATGATGTTCACACTATCCTAGTTCTTCAATAGCCTCTCCAAATAAAAGAGAAACAGTAATTTCTAACATTTTTACATGTGGTAGTCAAGATCAAGAGAGAAGATTTCAACAGATGATTCCATAAGTGCTGTATATTGTGGCTTCAGGATCGTTCTTTTAACTTTTTATGTTCTGGTCTTCCTTCCTACTGTTTTTCTATTTAGAGTGTGAAGATCTCAAGGCCAGACCAATCCTGGTATATATTTGTTCAGTTTCTGACATGGCAAAATAGTTTTGGTTGCAGTCTGTAAATTTGACTGTAATCGACTAATTAATATGCAGAACACTTCCCCCCCCCCCCCCCCCCCCCCCCCCAATCTATTAGATTGAATTAAGAAATAGCTATTTCCTCTCAAGAATTTGGCCTAGTTATGGATTTTGTATGATTACTGAAGATAACTCAAACATTTCTTTCTTTTAAAGTACATGGCCAACCTACCTAACATTTTTTCATACAGTTTCTGTCCTCATGCTTTTACCATTCACAGAAGTGTGTTTATTTCTGTGCACTCACGTGTCCCCAAAACACTAAAACATAGTTTGACATGCTCATGATGTGACCTTTTGTCACCTTTTTTCAAGTCAAAGGTGAAAGCTGGTAGATTATTGCCTCTGATTTGTGCTAAGGAGTCTTGGGGCAACAGGCTCTCTGCTCTCAGATTCTCCATTCAGTAGCATTGAGAAACATCAAACGCAGGACATGAGTAAAAATTAGAAAGGGGCTGTGATATTCCTGTTAGTTTTATTGGAGACTTTTTTTTTTTTACTACCTCTATTCACAGTTTTTTCTCCTGCCCACATGTTTGTCTCTTACAACGCACTGGGTTGCATAGCAAGGCTCTCAAACAGCAGGAGGTAGAATATCGGACCACCTATTAAAAAATAATTCATACATGTCTCAGGGGAAGGGGTTTCTACCATACAAATGCCAACAGCTAAATAAAGCTTGTTTGGCTTTGTATCTAACTCTAACTTTATGTAATTTGTTGACTATTTTTTGTATGTCCCTTTTGTGAATTTCAGCCAAATTTTGGTAGCAGACCATCACGTTTCATTCATCACTCTTTCACTCTACTGTTCCTCCAATATATAACTGTTTTACTACATCTTATCTAAAGAGAAGCCTAAATCTAAGTCTTCACTTTAGTGTGTGAAATTTATACCATCTTTGTCACGATGTCACTAAGGATGCTGTTGTGGCTTGCACTGAACAATGTAGGAAAAAGTCTTTGCAGAAATGGCTATTGCTTACGTAGACAAAAGGTGGGGAACGAATTGTTAAGTATTTCTTTGAGATAAAATAAATCAACCCAAGGTCCCATTGAAAAAATGGGGCAAAATTAGGTAAGCAAAGCTTGAATAGCACAAGCCAGTTTGCTGCTTGTACCACTAAGCCTATATATGTAATGGAAGATCTGAATTTTGTACTTTCTGCCTCTGTCTCAAGTCTATTAGAATATTCTGCAGTAGGGTGTGAACTTTGTTATCCATAGATGATGATAACAATGTTGACTCTTTCAACTTTGCTGTGATATCTCACTCCCACTGAATGCTGTTTCTTCCTCTGTGAGAACCAATGTGATGCTCAAGGAAGTTTTGTGTAAAATGTGAATTTTTCAAACTTTAATTATATCAGATTATTTTGTTCAGTACAAGTCAGAGCTCAGAAAGTATTCCTCTCTTCTTGTTCCAGTCTTGTTTCAGTATCCAGTGATGATGATGATAATAGCAGAGTCTTCTTACTGGTGATAGGGTGGGGTTTGTTGTTGTTGTTTGGGTTTTTTTTGTTTCTTTGGGTTTTTTTTAATTATTTCTAAATTAGCCAAGAACTGTCAGGTACACAAGCAGAACCTGCTGCTAAGCAACAAAGCAGCAGTTTAGGGGGTTTCTGGCTTAATAACTTACAGCCTGTGTCCTTTCAAAACATGTAATTCAATTGAAATCTGATGCATTGTAGCCCTTTAATATATTAAGTGTTATGGAATTTACAGACTAGCAATTTTGAAGAGTACAGGTACAATCTATCAGGCTATAAACATTTATTTTAGTTTTTATAGCGTTAAGAAAATTCTTTAGAAAATCCAAACTTGTAAATGTTGCAATTGCTTAAAAGCCAAATTTAAAATCTTTTTAGTTTAGTACCCAGTGATGTGTAGGTCAGAAATAAAGACCATTTGCAATGATAAAATTATCCAGCTATGGATAGCTGGATATTATTCCACCGTAGATGGAATATCACTGAAGAGGAAAACTGAAAATCTATTTTTCTGAGACTTATTCAACAAGCTTAGCTCTGGTAATAGGCCATTTTATACATTTCAATATATACTACTTTGTAACATGTCTTATGTATTTTTCTCCGTATAAGTGAGATTTCTTCAGCTGTATGATGTCGGGCTAGATAAACCTCAAATCCTTGTCTTTGCTTTCATGAATGAGTGTATGTTTCTAAGAATAAGTTAAAATGATGGAGATTCCACCTCCCCTTTCTGCAGCCTATTGTGTTGTGCTGGTTATTTGTCCATAATGTTCCCCAAAATAATAATGTTAAATGTTTTGCTGCAGTCTAATTCTGTTTCTTTTTGGCCTATTCCCCAAGGACATAGGGAACAAATTATTTACTTCCTTCTGGAAGCACCCTTTAACATGTTGGCTCAATCATGATGTGAAAGGAAGATACAGAAAGTCAAGTGGAATTGAACAACGAAACGCAACTGTTGAGCCAGAAGGTCCATCAATCTGTTCAGCATTTTCTTTCAGAGGACTGGCCCTTCGCATCTGGCTACCACTGCCAATACATGTGGGAACGTGCTTCCCAAACCTGCGGGGCCTGGGGCCACACCTCCCGTCTGCTGCTCTGTGCCACAGGCCACTCTAGGTGCTCTGCAAAAGCCTTCAACCAAATATCACCTTCTTTGTATAAATGAGTGCTAGGAAACAGAACAGCTCGCCCATGTGTGTTGTGTTTTCACATATCTGTCACTGTTTTTGTAATGTTGTAATGGCGTTTTGTGCATAAGGTGTGCTGCAGGTATCGGGCATCAGTCTATGCCTCAGCAATGGCAGCCAAGTTGTAATTTATCTGACATGCCTTTGTGACTTTCCTCTCGATTCTGGAGTAAATGGCTTTCTCACATTACTCATTCAAATGCACAACCGCTTTATCAAGTTGCTACTTCTCTGCCTAACAGCACAAAAAGGATGTAAAATGCTTCATACCCATAACACTGCTCTTTAAGTGCTTCTCTCAGCATGCCCAACAGTGAGTCTCCTGGCTTCCCCTTATCCCTCTTGTGAATCTAACTCACAATCTAGTCTCTGCAGATACTTATGACTAGCTGAAAAGCAGATGAGGAAGAATCATATTCATTATAAGCAGATCATGTGGTAATTAGACCTCCTTTGGCCACGCAGCCAAATCCATCAGTGGATTCTCCAATGGGAGATGATGTAAATTCTCCTGTCTAAATGAACGAGCCCTGAAATCACTGATTTCAAAGCATTTTAATAGGAAGTGCTGCTAAATTGAACTGGTTTGTGAGATGCTGTTATCATAAGCAAAATAGGCAATTATGTAACATTGGGCTGAGCAGCAACATTTACTGGTCAATTAAGCGAAGATTCCCTTTACTGTATGGTGGGTCTTCTTCAACTGCATTTGTTTGCTATCGTGATACCTCTGTTCAGTTTGATTAAGGCAAAGCTAGCTCACTCACCCAGATGTGCTGATGAAGCCTATTTTAAAAAAGGCAATGTGAAGTAAAGCGTCTGTTTGTGTGGTTGCAGCCATTGTAGTTGTATTTACTCAATGTCTTGACCATTTTGAGTTTAGTCCTCTAATGGGATCTAAATTCTCCTTCTTTATGCTGCTTCCTTGTGATTGAGACCACTGGCAGCCAGTGATAAAGAAAACAGTGTGAAGTTGACAGAGACTTATAAACCGTTGCACCTTTTCACCTAGTTTTCAAGAGGACTGTAGAAAGAAATTTGTGTGTGTTTGTCTTTAAGCAGAGGTTTAGGTCTAACTCAGAGAAAACTATTGTTTTCCCTGTCAGCTATTAAAAGTCATTCACCATCAGAAACTTATTGTTACCATCTGCATCGTGCAAGTACTCCCAAGATTTGTTTTTCAACCATTGTTGCATGTTCTTTGCGTAGAGCACGAGGTATATGAGCTGCTTTGTTTTCCTTAGCGGGAGGGAACTGGACCGTTTTTGATTTCCGTTGTACCGTGACAGCCCCACAATCCCACGTGGGGTTTCTAGCCCACAGGATGGGCTCTTAAGCAGGAGATAAATGAACTGTGTGCACATATACTACATCTAAACTCTCAGATATTTGTTGGCATGTATATGTAGGATACAAAATACTATCAGGTAGAAAGAGAAGAACATCTTGCCACCTTGAATTCCTGCCTAGTATACTTAGCTGTCACTGATGTAATATTTCACCATTGTAAAACTTGTCACGCAGTTGGGTTCAAAGGATCAGGTGTTTCCTGGTTTCAGTGTAGGATTATTTTAAGAAGTTTCCCCTTGTGATACTTGGTGCTTATCCTCCATAAGCAGAATGCACTGTGTTGTGAATTTAGGACAAACACTAAAAGTCCTTTTTTCACCTTTTCATTATAGGCTTGTTGAAATGTTTTTAAAATGAGCTTTCTTTGCCTTCTGCCCAGCAAGGATCATGCATCTTCATATAGTAGTACACCGCAAATTCTGGATTCTCAGAGCTCAAGCTTTCCAACTGCTAGGGTGTCTGGAGAAGCAGCTAAACATTTAAGCAGCATAAGTAGGCATAATTCTTTGAAATATATGGGAAAATGCAGTCTTTATACAAGCTCAGGTTCTGGCCTTTCAAACTTTAGCCTTCAAAAACAGTAGAAAATTTTCATATAACTGTGGCTATGAAGTTTGTGATGCTGTTATTTGACTAAGTTCCCCCCTCTTTAAATGGACCATGAAAACAATAGTTGGCATTTCTCTGTCCCTTTATTCAAGGGCTTCTGTGCATACATACAGGTCAAGGGTACATAAGATACAGGTATTTCCACTCTTTCCATTGCACTTTGTAAGGATTTTTTTGCATTTCATTTTGATTTCTGACCTTTTTCAGAGACACTGGTTCATGTTGTGATTGTGATTCTGATAAATGGTGACATTTTCTAAGTTTCTTGGTTGGGTCACTGAAGGGACACCTTCTTTAAGTAAACATTATTTATTTATTTATTTATTGCTAATATTTGGTCCTACAGTACACTCTTCCGGAGTGGCTTCCAAGAATGAAGAAACGTCCCAAAGCTATCAAAATATTTTTTTTTTCGGATAGATTAACAGCTTTCCACTGTCAAGTTCCTAATGGATGGTCACATCAACAGTACTGCATCAAGTAATTTATTCAGGCCAGTGTCTGTTTACAATCTGAGGATGATGTCCAACAAGACCCTTCATCCTTCTTTGTCCTTTACAAATTATTCAATATATACTTCATGGACACATCTATGCATTAGGCTATCATTATGTTAGTACCATTGTTCTGAATCAATAGTGGAAAATTTTCAGTATTTTTAAATGAACATAAAACCTATTCCGGACTGCAGCCTTCTGTAACCTTGGAAACCATGATATATGTTCATTTTAGAGACAATCGATGTCTTACAGCAGTGTCCAAATGTTTTGGATAGAAAGTGAATTACACTGTTTAATTTGTTAAAATATATTTATATGACTCATCTGCTGTTGTTGTTATTACTCTTATTATTAATAGTGATAGTATATTTAATGAACAATTCCCTGATTTTTTTTAGCACTTCAGAACTTCATTGTGAAGCATGAAGTCTTGGATTCTCTGTAGAAAGACAGCCTTTGCTTTGGAGAGATCATGCTCGAAGGCGTAATGGAGACAGGTAAAGTTGTTATTTGTTAAATAGATTTCGGAGGGCTTTATAGGAAGGATCCCATTTATAGTCAGCTCATGGGAGGATTAAAACAATTTTGAGAAGGCTGAAACAAGTAAATAAATGTACAGATAAAGTGGAAATTTATTTTTCTTTTTTGTTTGAAATTACAAGTATTAATATTTCATAACATTGATTATGCTATTCTAGAGAGCATACTTTCAAACTTATTTAATTATTGACATTAAGTTTTAGCATTTGTTTGAAATGGATATGTGTGAAAAATCACTAATCTTTTGGAGGAGCGCCCTCATCTTTCAGTGTTACTCAGTTATGTATATTCAGCAAGACACAATTATTCCATGTGCAGACAAAAAATAATGATAAAATCAATTAGCACTCTTTCTGTCTGTTTTGAAACAAGAGTAAAATATATTTATAGTTTTCCTTAGTTGTAATAATGTGTGTATATCAGAGATGGAGTATCATCATACTGCTCGTTAGCACATGTGGAGCCACACTCTTCTAAAATCCCAACATTGGTTCTTCGCTGTGCTTAACCTCTATTTCACAGCTACGTATGGCTTCTGGCAAGAGACTGAACTTTAGCAGGAGCAGTAAAAGCAGCTATGTGGGAAGACTGGGGTCTTTTAAAATATTTTAAGAGTTATTTTATAGAGGTTTTGCAAAGCAAGTGTGAACTTGATAAATAATAGAAGGATACAGTTGTCACTAGGTGTACCGTTGTAATAGATGTGCTTTGCTATTCACTCCCTTAACACCGTGTTTTAAAAATGGGTGTTTTGCCGTTGTCCCCAGGGAAGGCAGAGTTGGACAATAAGTGTGTATACAAATGTTTTTGACAAAAACCTCATATTTAATTCCTCTGGAGCTTTTATTGAAAAGTGTCCCTGACACTATCAGCAAACTTCTTTAAGCTTTTTTCCTGTTCTTCCACACAACAGCTTTGATTTGATTTTTTTCACACTGGACTGAAAATAAAGCACTTTGAATATTTTCTTGCAATAGAATTGTGTCAGAACAGATGCTCTCAATTCAGAAGCCTTGATTTGTCTCTCTCTCTTCAAAAGTTTCAAAAGATTTCTGAAACTTCTCTACTAAAAAACATTGTAGGAAAACAAAATGTTTCCATTACAGTTTTGATTTCAACGGAAGGCTGTAGCACCACCTTCTATGAATTTTGCAAACATTTAAAAGCTTTGCCTGGTACAAGAACTTGCTTCTTGGAAAGACTTAAATCACTGTGGCACAAATAGAACTTCCTCCAGTAAAGATAATGCCAAAATTCATATGGAAAAGAGAAAAAAAAAATATTATCTCAACATATAATAGTAAAACAAAAATTAGTTATCACAAAGCAAGAAGGTAAGGTTTAGTAGTGGGATATTTTGTTGTTTAGTTCAATGTTATTCAAATTATTCATTAAATTCACATCAAATATAGTTATTATCAATATCTAGCTGAGCATCTTGTTCCTCTAAATTTCTGGATATTGAAACAGGTTTTAGCACTGGGAGTAATATGTGACTCACCCTAAGATCAGGGAGGCTGCCTGTGCAGCCAAACGCACCCGTTCTTTTTGGATTCACATGTTTAAGTAATCGTATGATGCATTCCTACTGCGTGCATTGGAAACAAATGCATGAAAGTCCATGTGCCATGTAGAAGAGAGAGCAGGAGAAATATTCGAAAACCTCCCTTCCTGTTTTAATATCATGTAGAATCACAGAAAAAGGCAACACACATGAACAACTTAGTACTTAATGGTTTTCCCTTAAAATTGTAGCTTGATGTTAATATGTCTTGAAATAGCTTTTAATTCTTCATTATACTTGTACTTATGCAAATTTTTAGAATACCATTGTTATGTATAAATATTCATTTCCTTATATGAAGGTATTAAGGTACATAGAAGTCAGATTAGCATCCTGCAGTGAATCACAGCTGAGAAAAACAACAGTGTAGCTCAATGTGTTTTTAACTGGAAATGGGCAGTGAGAGCCGCTGTGGACTGAAAGGGCAGCTGGCACGACAGCGTTTGACATCCTGTGTGTAATTGCTTTTGAATGCTTGACAGATTTTTATAATGGTACAGAGGCACTTAGGCCAGCAGGTAACTGCTGGGAATAGATTGAGTGGTAGTGAGCCCATTTTCATATTACTCTTACTTGAGAATCCTGTAGACGCTCTTGACATCAAAGATATGTTCTCTTTTAACTTCAAGTGCTTGTCAACTGTTACACCCCTTTTCATCAAATTCAAGAAAAGCAGAATGACTTAAAACACCTGTATATTACTTAATTAAGTGATCATTGTTAAAGATGAAATTTAAAGTGCAGTTTATATATAGTAGGGGTGGGAAATAGAGTATTGGCTGGGCAACCAGCCTTTAGATTTTATATTTGGATTATTTTTGTTGGCAAACCCTGAGCAGAGGATCACTTATGAAATTGATGTCTGATCAACCAGCCCAACAACTACAATCAGGGACAAGACAAGCTGTTACTGTCTGTTGGAAGTGATGGCATTTCTATTTTTTAATATATGCTAAGTGAGCTGATCAAAATAACACAACAATTCTTAGCTACTAGTTTTGTTTTCTTTTGCCTTACGTGTGACTGCAGATTTTAAAGTAAATAATCACATCTCTAAGTAGGTTTGATTTTTGCATTCACTCTTCCCAGAGTTGTTTTTTTCCATTTGTGTTCCTGATTGAATGAAAGGGTTCACCACCAGGATTTTAGAAAAAACATTAGTGGAATGGGTTGCCCTTATTCTGGGATAATGAATTTACCACATTGTAAAGGAGTTTGCATTGCAAATAGTTACACATACTGTAGTTTCTAAAAATCAGGCTACCTAGAATCAAGCACCCAGGTACTAAAGAGTCATAAATGACCAGTTGCTGTAAAAATCTAGGTCATACATTTCTAGACTTTTGGTCTTTAAACTGGTGAAAAAGTATTTTGTTCTTCAAGGATATTTTTTTAACTCTGTCATCATTTGGTGCTAAAAGTTTGGCGTTTCACATAAAGTCCATTAAGGTTTGAATCCAGGTGGACATTTGAATTTGGGACAATAGAATATCTCACACAATACACTGTAAATATCCAAAGCAACTGCTATGCTAAATTTAATAGACTGTGGCAAGCATTGTTCATAATATTTTATTAATGGCTGTGAATCGGATCTAGAAAATTTTATGGTGGTTGCACTAACCATTCATCCAAAAGATATAGGCACTTAATTGTGTCTAAGCAGCTGTCAATTTTGTATGCCCTTAAGATGTCCCTTTCTCACTTGGCTGATCACATCATGTTCGGAGCCTCTGAAATGTTCAGACTTGAACCTGAAGGGAAAATTTTGCTTGTGACAAAATTGCAATGGCTTAACTGTTATGGTGTCTACATCTTTATATTTCTCTGAAAAACATATTCAGAGTTAAAGGAAAGGAAAAAGACAGTTAAAGAAAACTTTCACAAAAAAACTAAATATCTGTTTTGCAGCATTTTGTGTACTTGCAAAATAATTTGCTCAGTAATGAGATGAGCCATTTTGATAACCGATGAGAAGTCCTTCCAAACCGAAAGAACCAGCATTGTTGTGCTCCTTAAAACCCTTAATTTCATCAGAGGTTATATTTTTGAACAAAACAGAAAAGGATGTCCCACTGGTGACCACAATTTTCACAGGAATAGAGGTTAATGGCCTTTGTATTTTAATTTACGAAGTTAATCGGATCATTTCAAGTCTGGCTACCCAGATCTCTTCAGTTGTACAAACCGTTCTTCATTTTCTGTTGTAAAGATCTGTGTGATGTTTGATGTCGAGAGCAAAGATGCAGCGCATTCTATCTTGGTGCCATTTGCAATTACCGCGGTAGAGGAGGTAGGTGAGAAAATTAAATCAGGAGACAGTCTTGCACTAGAGGAACATTTTGGGTGATCCTATAAAAATAATAAAGCATGGCAAAGCTAAAAAGTCATATGGTTCAGCTAGTAACCATAGCAGCTATTACAAATTACTTGAGTGATAATACATTTTTACCTGTTCAAAATTCATTAGTTTAGAGCTCATAAATGGCCACTTAAGTATTGCAGTTAATCTTATCAACTCTACTGTCATCATTTTCTAAAGATTATTTGGATACTAGAGGCTTCTCAACCCACTGGAGATATTTCACTGCCATTAGGTATTTGTTACAAATATCAGACAAAAAATTGATTTAAAATTTCTTCTTTAACACTGAAGATTTTTTAATTACTTTTTGCAGTTACTAGAAATTAATTTTGTAGTAATTTATGTTCCCTAAAAAAGACCCAGAAATCTCAGCTAAAATATTGCTGTATAATCCAAAAATCTGCGTGACTTGAAGAACATTTATTAAAGAAAATATGTATTTGAGACACCCACTAATCTCCTTTTGGTTTAATGTTTCCATTGTGAGCACAGAAGAAAGTAGCTGTATACAGCCCTGTGATTGTAGATGAGAAAGATGATGCTCTGGTTAGGCCTAGGAGACAGTCCACAGAAAATTAGCCCAGATTAGCCTACAATAGCATAAGGCAGTATTTGCCACTAAAAGAATCACTAGTAAGACTAAAGAATGCGTTCCCAAAAAACATGTAACAATAAACGCGCATAAAACGCAAAATGTGTAGACGAATGCACTCTAAACTATGTAATGCTGACCTCATTCTTAGCTATTTTCTGCTCTGTTAAAATATACAAGATTAATAATTCCCCCCCCCCCTTTTTATAGCAGAAATATATGTATATTTTCTTCTGTTTTTTTATTAATTTTTTTCTGTCGTTAAAATCAGGGAAATCTTACAGTTGATCATAAAAGCAAAAAACTGGGACCTACTTGTCTTCTACAGTTAAAAACTGGGAAAATCCTGTGAGCGGAGATACTGTCTCTTGCATTAAAATGTGACAGAGTGGTAATTTAAATTATGAAGAAGGGCCAGTTCCCACTGAAGCCTATCTAAGCAGAATTTAGCATACCTGTCATAGTCCATTTCATTTTCAGGGGCATTATACATCTGCTGCCTCCCAAAAGATAATCTTGGAAAACCAATTTGTATCAATATTTGACTTACATATCTGAAACTTCTATCCTGTCCTAACCACTACACAGACTGATTTAAATATACTGGGTTCTATCAATATTGCAGATGTGCATTTTGGATGATAAAAGTAAAGATTGTCTAAATATATGGCTGCAAAATTTCTCAGAAGCAAAATGAAATGTCCTAGATCTTTCTTAAGGTATTTTCCTTTGCTATCATAAAACTAAGGTAAAGATTATTTAGATCCTATTTACGTTTTAAATTAGGTGTAATTTTAAAGAATTTGAATATCCCAGTGTCGATGGGGAAATTCTTACATATAGTTCTCTTTTTGTATGTAACTATATATGATTGTATTTCGTACAGCTATAGAAAATACTGTTGCTCACTCAAAGGGAAAACTTTGAGTGCTGGCTCATGGGAAACACTTCAGACCCAAGATAACTTTTCCTCTGAGTGATGTTATAACAGATTTATACTCTTCCAGACATGCAGTCAAATTTCCTATTTTCCCCAAATGGTTTACAGCTATCATATATGGCCAAAAGAAAGAGTTGAATCCACTTACAGCAGGTGAGAATATGCCAGATAAATATTTATTTAAATCCATTTTAGAAGGTATATCCAATATAGTTCCTCCCATGTATTTGTAGGTCCTGCAGGCTTAATACTGTGAAAGTGATGTCTTATGATTCCAGACGAGTTCTGGTGAAGAGCGGTAACTTCCTTCCAAACAGCCACATTTTCTGCACTGCAGGACTGCGCCTGTTTCTTAGTGCTTTTGCTCTTGGCCAACAGAAGCTGGAAACTATAGAAATAATAGCTCAGCGCTTCCATCCCTTTCCCAGAACTTTTGCAGAAATTAAAAACTAGTCTTTTTCTTGTTCCATTCGCACCTCTTTGCCCTTAGTGTCAAGGAAGGATAAACCTGGTGTTAAAACTCCTACCTCAAATTCTCTCCTGTTTTTTGTTTCAAGATAAACAAATGTGTAAAACCCAGATCAGTAGTAGCAGTTAATTTTGCTCTTTCCTACCTTATACATGTTATTTATTTTTATATATATATAAAAAAGACACACAGTTGTCAGCACTGCACAGGCTTTAGTATTTACGCAGTTTGTACGTAAATAACACTTGTGGCTATATCCATGAATGTGGTTATTTTTGATTGATGTAAACGTGCTGCTGACTAATCCTTGATCTTAGTTGGAAACCTTTTGTAGTTGTGAAATGGAATTTGTTGCAGTTGTATCAGTTGTTATATCAAGGCAATAGTTGCTTTCCCTATAAAAGCCATTAAATGTTCCCTATCAGAATGGCCTTATGCCACTCCGGTTTCAAAATTATTTACTTCACATGATTACGGTACACTCATTACGGTTTGAGGAAATGTGAATTTCTGCCATGCCAGATGGTGATGGATATTGACGGCTTTTTCAGTGAAAAAGACAGGAAGCTTCTAAATTCCTTTTCTTCCGAAAGTCATGCCTTCCCACTGAACTTTATTCCCACCTGCCAGTAAAGACAGATTTTTCAGAAGTAACTCCTTATCTTGTGCCAAAAGAAGTGGCCATATTTTAGCAAAAGTTTACTGTAATGGAAAGTTCACCTTCATTTTGTGTCTAAAGATTTAAAAATCTCTCTGAACATTTTTGGACAAAAGCTGTTGCCTGCGATTTTTAGTGTTTATATTGTGACCCAAGTTGTTGGCATCCGGCTGGTTTGGGATGTCAGCTCTCTGTATCAGCGCAACTCCTAGGGCAGCAAAGGCAAAGCGACTCTAGGCTGTGACTTTGTGCAGTCTCATTGGCAGTAGGGGAAATCACAGGCTGTATAAGCTCAGCCAGTCCATAGTAAGGTTTTACAGTTTGCACTACTGCTTGCTGCTGTTGTCTGTAGTTAGGGCAACTCCTCGATGGAGAACGTGTCCTAGCTTTGCACATACTAACTGAGGAGGCTCAAGATGCTCTATGTTAACTTTAGTTTAACATTTTTAACTTTTTCCTATTCAGTCTTTAAGTTGCCGTTTTGACTGAAATCTTGTACTTACCCTGAGTGAATCAGAGGCCTTTTTCAGGTTAGTGATGCTCTCGGTGCTGTTTCTTAGACTAGACTAAAGGACATCTGACCACCTTTGGTATATAGATCAATTAATGTAATTTACTACTATACATCTAACTTTGAACCTTTGACTTACTAGCATGAGCAGTTGTTTAATATCAACATCTGCAGAGGCTAATTTATTTTTCAAAAAGCTGAGCTGTCCTATTGTTGTAAAAAATCTTCAAGTGTAAAGCAGCAATAGGAGAGTTTCTACAATGTAGTTTTCATTCAGAGAGAACAAATAGATTTGTGTCTGTTCCCAGAACATGCTGGATAGGAAAATGCTGCTTTTTCAGGCGATAAATGAAGGTGCTGTATACTATATCAAATGCTCAAAAATCCAGATGTATTTGGAAAAGTAGCTGTAATGATAAAATAGGACTTCTAGGGGCTGATGGGAGTCTTCAAGCAATGCATGAGTTCAATGATATGCATTGCCTACTTGATTTTCTTTAGACTACAAATGTAGTCATGCTTCAGATTTTCCAGAATATGCCAAAATCTTTGTTAAAGGAAATTGTATAATGGGCAGCAGAAAAGAATAAATGTACTGGGTTTTACTGTAATAACCTGATGATTAAGGTAGAAAAGAGAGACTGTCTTGTTTTAAAATTTGATCGGGGAAAAAAAAATCACAGAAGACAGTTACTGATCAGATCTTAAATATATGTTGAAACTTGATTCTTATGTGAAGTCATTTAAAAAAAAAAAAAAAATAGTCACATGGTGAGAAGGGATCTTTAGTTAACAGAAAAGAAAAACATTTCTACCAGCCTAAGATGATCACAAAATAATGGTTAGAAGTGATACTTAATTCACAAATGAGTAGTTTTCCAAAATATTCTTTATCATCACCTTCCTTGCTTTCTCAAATATTCCTAGAAACTGAATCCTTGTTCTATTTGTTATAACATTTTTTGTAACAGTATAACTCACCCCATCAGATTGACTAGGCTTCTGGTAGTTTTCTCCCCATTCTTATAAGCTGTGGTAACTCCAGTGAAATCAAATGATTTTGTTTCGTTTATGTACATGTAGTGATTTTGTTTCATTTATGTACATGTAGTGCTGCTAAGTTCCGTGGAGAAACATTGATGCAAGGTTGATATAATAAAGTGATAAATGAGGTTATGAAAGTTAAATTACTATGTTAATCTATTTTAAGCACGTCTTCCTCCCTAAAGGATACAGTACTGGAAATTTTCACATTCAAATAAACCAACAAAAACCCAGCCCAAAGAACTAGCAAATGGGATGGCAGTTATGAGTTTATGACTCAATGGACTTAACCCATTCAACCCAGTAATCTCATGGTTATTCTTGCATATCTTTATGAATGCACCACAGGAGTTGAAATTATACTGTACTCTGTAAGAGTGAGTGTTTAAGTAAGGCTTTAGATAAAGTAGCCATTCCTAGTAACCAGCTTTGACCAGTGATCAATAATACTTGCTTTTTTTATGGTATGGTTATTCCATTTATTTTAGTCTGTTAGTTGTTCATAATTATTTTATTTAAATAATGTTGTTAGTGAAAGAAAACTAAAATGTTAATATGAATTCTCTTGTCATTGTACGCACTGTCTGGGTTATTGTTGCTGTTATGTAGGACAAACACGTTAAGATCACTTCTGAACAAGGATATCACTACGTCAGTAATGACCTTTTCTAATGTAGAAAATGGATTATGTCAAACAGAATATCTGTTTTTATTGTCTACTTTAGGGGTTATATGATATTGCTAATGAGATTTTTCAGGTATTTTTTGTCTTGGAAAGCAGAGTGAGATCCCTGTGTGGAGTGATGCTGTAAGGGCCGTTTCCTATTCGGTGTGCACATATTTGACCTAGACGGAAGCCCTAGACTGCATTAGGAATTCTGGTTTCAGTTGCAGCTCTTCTCCCGAAGCTTGTTTGGCAAATCCTGCTGTGGCAGTCGCGGTGGTGCTATTGATGGGATAATTATGCTGCCTTTGTACACCATAACAGTATATATTTTTTGCTGATCTTCCACGAGTTGAGTTAATTACAAGACCTGATTACGAGCACACAGGTCAGTTCAAGGTTGTACGTAGTTCATTGGCATAGTCCACCATTGCGATGGGGAATTCACCTTCTGGGTGGGTGGGAGGCTGAGTAGATGGCTAGGCATGAGTTTGTGCAGCTGCCACTCGAGCAATGTTAAGTGCCTGGAAATTTGTGGACCAGTTGTCTCCGCAGTGAGCAACTGCACGGACTGTTTGTAATCAATCATGTGCGGCAAGGCTACAGTTAGAAAAAGCGATGTCTGAATGACCTTACTGTGGTTAAGACCTGACTTTGGATTTTGAAGCAGTCTTGCTTAAGCCCAACTTACGATAGAGAGTGGACAATTTTTTTTTTTTTTTTGAGAGTGCCGAATGCACAGAGATGCAGATGGATTTTTCAGAATACTCACCGGTTTTGTGTGTTATTCTACTCAGCTGTGAAGAGACTACATATTCTGTCTAGAGCAGTCTTGTGCATTGCTGCCCTACACCATTTCCATGGTGAGGAAATGATGTCTAAAGAGTTACTGAAAAGAAGAAAGGAAGCTCCTAGAACTGGTGGTTTCAATTTTCATTTATTTTTTTGTACATTCTGTTAGTATAAGATTTTATTTTTCATAGGAATTGAATTTTAATCAGGGAAAAAAACCTGCACTAGGGAATAAAAACTGCCAATGTTCTTTAGTCCTTGAATTAGGAAATTACATAAGCCAGCAGTCTTACAACTGAATGGGCGTATGGCAGCGTGGGTGGATCTCTGAACTTACAAAGGAGCATCACTGAAGTCAGGTATAGGATCAGAACAACTTTATGAATGCAGTCATTCCCACTCTTAAAGCCAGTCTCTTAAAATTATGTAGGATTTCCTTCCCACATCCTCCAAGCGGTATTTAAGAAATAATAAATTCTTTCTTGTTTAAAAAAAAAAAAAAAGGATTCAAAGTGGTTGGAATCAATTCTTGATATGTAAAGAGGTTTAAGTCAAATGATACTGTATGGTTATAAATTTTATTGTAGACCCGTCAGAAATTGCTTCTATATGTATTCCTTACTCATTGCTAACAGATGGCCAGTGATTTAGAATTTTCTTTTAATGAATCCTTATCCAGATCACCAATACTGATGAGTTTGCTATCAAAAGTAGTGCCTACTACGTTTGAGTGTTTTCTGAGTACACTGAACTTTTATCTATTTCTGACCCTAAAAACTGAATTAAATAATCCATTGAATTTAGCCAGCTGTTAGCCAGCCTCCTTTGAAGCCTAAATGCCATGCACTAATTTTTCTCTCTTAACTGTTGAAATTTGTGAGACCACAGATCTCTTAACTGAACATGACTCCCAGTGGCCAATATTTTAAAAAGTAACCAGCATGAATACTATCTCTGTTTCTTTTTCTGTCATTAGGAACTAGCACTGCTGCAGTTGGCATGATGACAGAGCATCCACAAAACTGAGGAATTTAGTTACATATGTTAAAGCTGCAAATGTTCCTGAAGAATCAATCTCCCAAAAGAAAGTCCCTAATTAATTCACTACTATATATGTGGGTGGACCTTGCAATACAATCTCCTAAGAGAAGTGCATCCCATGGTAGTCCATTAAATGCATACTTTAGTAAAGGTCTTTGAAGGACTTGCAGAAATTGAAGGAGATGCTTGACCATCGTTTAAACTGGATGGACAATCTCAGTTATTCATGTGTTATTTATGTATTGTAATGACTGTGTTTGGAATAAGAGGCTCAGCAGTATTTGAATTTGAGAATTTCCCCTCCCCTTGTTGGAAGGGGACGCTTGTGAGACATGAGTAAGGATCTTTTCAACCATACCTCTGCCCTCACTTTATTCTCTGACTTCAGTAGGGTAATTTTACTTCCACTGCCATTTTGACCATATTCTTCTCTGCTTGTGTGTAAAGTCGTGACATGTGCTCCATTGTGTTGTCTCCCTTCTTCGTTTTCTCTTGTTCTGCCTCTGTAATCCCTTTAATCCCTAGCTTTAATTTCCCCCTAGTTCTGGTAAATCTAATCTAGCTAAGTACTTGTTTTATTTTCCTATTATTCATTTCCCTGATATCTGGAAAGCTTAAACCTTTTCAGCTTGGTCGCAATAAAAATATGTTTCGTCTAACCTGAGTTTGTCCCTATTGCTCCTATTTCCTGCCTTGTATCATTTCCATTGTGGTAGGAAAGCTAATTTAAAAAAAAAAAAAATCAATTTAGTGTTGGAAATTAGGATCTCTTTTGTCAGTATGGTTGCCCAGTTGTTTCTGTAATCTTGAATTCTGAGGCTTTGGCCAGAGATGATGGTCTGTTCATACAGAACTCGAGTTTGAGCAGAATTCTCCTCTGTAGAGAAATAAGGTCTTAGTCTTCTCATAAAAAGCTTTATAGCCGCATTAATTCTTGGAATAACCTTCCATTTGTGTATATCAGTTTCTCTTCCATCTTATTTAAAGTCTAGTAAAATTAATTTCTTCCATTATCATCCTGTCTTGCCTGTTAAAATGGTCAAATCCTCCAGTTAAGGACACATTATTGACTCACTGATCAAATCAGTGATGTTATACCATGAATAAAAGAAGTTTCTTCCCTTTAGGACCTGACATCTGTACCATAGTGAAGGCTGTCATAGGATATCAATGTTTCTTAGAGTTATGCTTCTAATCACCAAGCTTCAGGTGAAGCTTTGTCAGTACTTGATGAGCCTCAGACAGCTAGATAACTTTGAAGACCCCCAGCACTAAAAATGATCTAGCATCCAATATTAGTAAGATGTATTGATCTCTGCTAATGAAAAAATTACTATAATCTTCTACATTAAAAACAGTTTCAAGGGAAATTCAGAACAGTAAAGCATGTTGGTTTTTTTAAAAGAAATTACTTTGTGCTAAGAATTTCCACTTTCAAACATACAATAAAAACAGGATAGTGTTGAGTGAAAAATGTTGTAAAAATATGGAGATTTCTTATATTTGGATCACAGTATTATTTCATAAGAAATTATTATAAGCCTCCAAAATGAATATCCTATTCAGCCATTGAAGGCAAATTAGATGCAAATGGAACTCCTCAAACGAACGCATAATACTTACTGCATTGAGGTTTCAAAACACATTTGTGATGCTGAGTAGAAAAAAAAAATCAAAGTTACATTGAATGTACTGTGCAAATGCAAATGTCATCAACCATTTCTTTTTATGCTTTTCTGGTTTGTGTTCTTTGTTTTGCAAATATGGTAATTGTAATGCAATTGTATTAAAATTGGAAGAAGTCATCAAAATTCACCCAGCAAGCATACTCTTCTTCCAAGGTTATTTGGCTCAAAAGTATAAAATGGATTTGGAATTTTAAGTCATCAATTTTAAAGCTTATCATGTTACATTTATATATTCTACTGGCATGAATGACATCAGAAATATTGTCACATTAGTATGGAACTAGGAAAAGAATGCATGTGTTAATGTGTAATTTATTTTTTTTAAATAGAAGCCTGCCTCATGACATGGGTTTTTGGCAAGACAAATGTTTTACTGCATATACTACTGCCTCTACTTAAAACTTTGAATGGCGTACCTATATTTGGATGTTTATTTTTTCCTTCCAGTATTTTAATTTCAAGAGTTACCTAAACATATCAATTTCTCCATACAAGTCCTGTAGGAAAGAACTTTTTAAGCCTTAAAGAATTACCTTAGATTTCATGCATTTTACACGTTCATTTATCCAAATATCACCCTATCATTAACACTGTATGTTGACTTACTGGTCATCAGAGAATATTGGAACAACCTGACAAGCTCAAGACAGCTAGGATGATTCCACAGTGCTGGCGTCTTAACATCTATGTTTTTGCACAAAAATAATAAATTTCTAATGTCAGATTTCCTGAGGTACATGCTCTGCAGATTGTTATTCTGCACCAGCAATCAACTAGTGAGGAGTTAAATGGTACTGTCCATCCGGAATAGCAGATTAAGTCCATTAAGAGAGAGAAAACTGAATTACTCTAAATGACTGATGCAGACTTTTGTTCTGCAATGGTTCAACTGGAAGATGCTGGAGCAGAATAGCCGTATGTCAAGTATGTGGCCTGTAGTACTTTTTCAGAGATCCTCAGCTTTGTCAAATGCAAAAATAAAAATAAGTTTGGAAAAAAACACCCAAACCCCACAGCTTGGACAGGTCATAATTAATGACGAGGTGTGCAGTGCGCAAAGCTTGAGTAGAAGACTTTGGAAAACTGACCAGCACGAAAGGTGATTATCACATAACTAAACAAGAAGCACAAGAAAAAAACCCTTCATTTCATGCACAGTATCTGGTGAAGAAGAAAGGTGGATGGACTTTAGTGAACTGTCAGAAAAAAACCTAAGGGATAGCAAAAGTTAAAACATTTTACTGGAGATTGTATTTACACCCTATGGTGAAAAGGGCATGCAGTCAAAGAAAATATACCTGTGCATTTTCATTTTGCAGCATAGCAGCAAAACTTGTTTTGATCTCGTTTGTCATGTTAAAGGTTTCAACCAACTCTATGTGCGTTGTCCTTATACCCTATAAGAAACAGATTAAGATCCTGTGTGCTGTTTGTCAAATTTTAAGGTGTGAAACAATGCTCTTGGAGGCTTAACAACTTGGAGGCTGTACACCGGTACCAGAGGAAAGTGTTGTGAACAGTACAGGCTACTTCTGAGGGTCTGCAACCAGACTGATAGTTGGAAAGAAAGGCAAAAATGTTGAGCTTATAGGAGTCTCCACTGTCATTTGCAGAAGATTTTGGAATTACTGCTGTTCTTGGATGGAATGATAAAGAGGAAGAGGAGGTATTTCTGTGTGTATGTATATCAGCAAGTGTTAGAACCTCAGTGATGGTATAAAGAGAACTATAGTTTTGACGCTTTATTTTCTTCTTCTAATTTTTTTAGTTGTGTACTCCAGTCCATTAGAAATTTGCTTTAGCTACTGATAATCCCAAATACTAAATTTTAGTTCATCGTATGCTTTCTTCAAAACAATCTGTAACTCTGACATAGGAACTCAAATGCCATTGAATGTTCATGATTGTGTGTGTGTGTGTGTATATTTTATATAAGTTGTCTATATAATAGAAATATTGTTTGCCACAATTGTTATAAACTACTTAATCATATTTGACAATGAATTAAAACATCAATAGATGCGATCAGCCTCTCAGCTGATACAAATCAGGACAACTCTGTCAATCAGTAGAGTTATGCTGGTTTGCCCAGGTAGACTTTGCAGAAAATCTGTAAAAGCTGATGTGATTTTTGATCTACGTTGGTCAATCTACTCAAAACCTTTCTGCCTTTTTTTTTTTTTAATGGAGGAGTTGTTGCTATGTGACACAGATTACAGCAAGCACCAAAAATGTTTATAAGTGAGGTTATTTCAGGTGCTACGTACGCAGTGGTGCTTAAAGACTCATAATATCTTTCATAACAAATTCTGTCATCCGGTGTGCCAGCTGCATCAATATCAACCAGTAAATCATTGCCAGGCAAAACCAGGTGTTGACCACAAACCAGGAAAAAGTTTGAGGCTATGCAAGCTACGTGCAGGAGGAGATAAGCACTGTGCCTTGGCAGATACAGTGTTTGCACAGCCACAGGCTGATGGTTTTCAAGAGGTTGAGGTAAGACCTCTGGCTGACTGTTCACTTTTGATAATGTCTTTGCTTTTTGGCTCTATGTTCCTGAGATGGCCGTTTGTGTACGTGTCTCTGTCTTAATGAGCCTGCGTATGTGGGGCCTGTAAAAATACATTCAAGATATGTGAATTATGGAAACTAAATACAGCTGGCCTTGCGGTCCGTATGGGTTGGAATCACTAAAATGCGTAACTGGGGCAAGTAGCAGTTCTTCAGTAGATGAAGTTTTTTCTCTGAGTCACTGTGGGTTAATCAATTTTCCAGCGTGGTGGGTTATAATTTATCAATGATTCTGCTGTCTTTAGAGGTGTTCTCATTCAACTGAGATGTAAACATGAGGGGAGTTCAGTGAAAGGTTTACTGCATGGCTTTCCTCTCAACCGTTTTTATTTTTTAGTGGATATATGAATATACCAGAGGTGTTTGCAAATAAATCTAGATAAATATAGAAATTAATGAGATAATTTTTCCTTCTTATACTGGATAAACCAAAGAGCTTTCAGTTTTGTCTATTTTTAATGTTACTATTTTGTTCCAAAATCTGTTTTTAATGGCTAAATTATATAAAATGTTTTAGGTTGGTTTGGTGCGATTAATTTCAGCAAAATTCCTTTCAGGTCTAACTGAATCCATAACTTTTACTTGTCTTTGTCAGATTTATCAAGACCTTATTCATTTTTGCAGTGCTACACCTGAAGTTGAAACTAATAGCATTTAAGATACCTAAATAGAAAACAGTGTGCGCCTGGCTTTATTTAGAGATTTCAAGTCCTGTTTTGCAGGTATGCTGATGTTTATTAAACCATCAAGCTTTGACCATATTAATCTAATTTAAAGACTTTTAGAATTCTTGTTTAACCTTCAGCTTGAGATAACCACCGGTGATGGTTTCAGAGAAAGGGAGTGATAGCATGTTCGGGAGAAATACCATATGCGAGCATTTGCAGCTATTACCATTTAAATAGCCTGTGTCAACCTAAACAGTACAAAAGGGTTTGGATGACATTTTTTTGTGGGAATTTGATTCCAAAGATCTTTACGGTATGATAAGTACGTGATCCAAAATGACATATTATGAAGATATCCTGAGCTGGGGCAAACACAGATCTCAAGAAAGGATGATAGGCAAAACTGAAGGAGCAAGAAATAACATAGATGGAAAGCACTTTAAACTCTGTCCTCCAATATGTACAGCACTGTATTGTGACATTCATCAGAGAAATCTCATTTTCCCAAGCTTCTTCCAATTTTCTGCAGCCTATTTGAATAGTTCCACTTCTATTAGAACCAAATTTAATGGACAAGTAGAGTTTTTGTTCTAGCTGCATCAGTACTGCCAGAAGAATATCGGTACAAGTCCTGAACTCTGGGTTCCTTGATCTATACATTTGCTTACAGGTACATGCCTGAATAAGTCATTAAGGTTAGTGTTTCAAATACAATTAGGAAAGAATTTTCACGATTGAGGATTAGGGAAAGGTTTGGGTTTTTTTTTTTGCTTTACTGCTTTTATTGCATAAAAATCCTCAGCAGATTTTTGAGAACCTCTAGAGGGATACATGTTATAAATAAACCAAGATCTGGAAAAAATAAGGTCCAGGGACTCTGACTTACGAACTTGCACTTGGAACGTTAGACAGGAACGAAGAACACTTGCAACCTGTTCCTGCAGTGCTGGGGTGCAGGGACCTGCAAGCACAGGGCTGGAGGGGTGCCAGTGCCCACCAGAGCCGAGCAGTGGCAAATTGGGAGGGAGAATGCAACTTTTGGTATCAAAATCTGCTCTCTAGGTTGCTTTTTAGAATATCGAGTTTGTGTTAAATTACAGCTTAACTTTCAATTGTTTAAGTGGGACACTTTTGTAATAAACACAGGCTGCCTGGGATCATCTGAAAACAATCTTACACATTCGATTCATTTTATTCATGGCGACATTTTTATGTCATCTGCTGAGTGGGTTTGGCGCTTTCTCCCCTTTTTTTTCCAAATCTAGCTTTGAGTGCTTGCAAGGAAAGAAGAAAACAGACACCAAGAGAAACCAAAGTTCTTCATTGTGGGAAGTGTGCCTACAAAATTTGTCTTAAAACTGGATATTTTATTTTTGTAACAAAATCTCAAAGATTGAGGAACAGATTTTTCTGCCTGTATTCTTTATCTGTAAAGTTGTTTAGATTCTTTGCTTAAAAAGATTAGTTCTCTCTTAATAAATAGACCAGAATGGATTGGTCAATACTAACATTTAAGTCATGGTTTCCGCAAGCTCCAGTCACATGAAGGGTGATGTGTGGCATAAAGCAGCATGGGCATCGTAACATTGACCTTGCCTTCAGGGTGCCATAGGAGAAAAAATGTGAATGACAAAATTGACAACGTTGTTATATTATTGCTGTGAATTTCTGTAGATGTACTTTAAAGTGATCTATATCTGAGAAGCTCCCTAGTTTAGTATATTGTCAGTGCTTTAACAGGGCTATACACTATTGAGATATATGTATATATATTTATATAGTTGTTGGTCCGTTACTTGCGTGCAAAGTACTGTCTGAAAAAAGATTCCTTTTACTTCAGTATTATCTATGGAGAGATGATATATGCAGAGATATGTACGTGCACTTACATATATACACTCATGCACGCAGTATGTCTGCATCTGTGTGGGCCGTGAGAATTGTAGAGATGGTTGTTCACACTTCACCTACTTCCTATAAACTGATTTCGCTTTTAAAAGCTCATTGTAATATAAAATATGCTTATGATGATCTTCCAATTGAAAGGTAGTCTGGCATATACTGATATCTTGCTAATAGATGGTGTATAACACATGTTCAAACAAAAACATGTACTGTTTAAAAAATGGCATCCCACGTTACTGACAATGTTCAATGATGCAACCCCATCAGTTTTGAATCAAGTTAGACTTTATCATCATTTATAATTCATTTGAATTCCTCCTAAACTCTGCTTCAAGCATCTCCTAGGTGTTTAGACTGCAGAAAGATAAAATGCATAGATGTATATTGCTGCCTAATAAATCTCTTTCATGTTTTTCCTCTTGCAAAGACAGAGTACCCTGACCTTGGAAAAGGGCTGTAATCTAGTGTCTTTATAGAGATGAGGGAGCAGCTTTGACAAGTAGAAGTTAAACCCTAGATGGTCCAGGACTATCTAGCCATTGCTTAATCTTCTTAATATGGTAAGACAAATCCCATTTTTCATTTTTATATTAACATATTTCAATTTTATCAGAGTTTTTAACTCTTAGGCAGAGCTGTAGGAGCTTGAATAGAAATGCCAGGCAAGCACACACATTAGTAAAAGAGAAAAAGAACTCAGCTCAGCAAGCTCACGAGTTTCAAAAAGCTTATTTTAAATGACTGTGAGTGAGGAAGAATTAGGGTATTGAGCAAGCCCACGTAACTACTGTAGAGACAATATAAGGAGCATAAGATGAGAATTAATTACTATTAACAATAAAGTACATTTATTCTTGGTAGGACTTGCTGTCAAGATAGGATTCCTAAGTGGGCACAGGCTTAGAAACATCCACTTCTGATTGTTACCTGCATCATCAGCAAGTTTCATATTCTTGAGAGCAGGGTATGATTATCCCCAGTTGTTTCTGAAAAGGAACATATAATGTCAAGCTTAATATTTGTGAGGTGACTGCCTGTTATTATAGTCTGTTACAGTGCACAGAGACTGGCCAGAAGGATTTCACTTTGAAAACTATTTCTGGAATTGCAGCTGTCTTCTTTCCCACATCTTTTTTTTTTTTTTTTTTTCATTTATCTGTCTCAAACTAGTATAATAGATACTATTCTGTATTTGAAGAAATTCTCTGCCAGCGTGTTACACATGTCGGTAAAGCACACAAGTAACTGAGTCTTGTTTGAAGCTGGCCGGATTAATTATGGATATAAATAATATTTTCAACAACCCATACCTTTTATTTGAAGAACAGTTATATATCTTATGGTTAACTTTAAAACATTTTAACTGCTTTTGCAAGCATAGGGGCAAAGAGTCTATGGTGTCTACTCGGTGGATCCTTTGGATATTTGAAATTTGTGATTTGAGCTGTAGAGTTGTCCCTGTAGGTCATTGTTTGTGGTTGCTATCACTAGATTATATAACATTTTCTAGGAAACTTGTGTACTTCTAGGTTAACTTCTTCAGGAAAAAAATGTTGTTGTTCTAGAAAACAAACCAAGAAAATCTACTAATAACCCAAAACCCAATATTTGTAAAGATTCTGTGTAAAAAATCACGCAATGATTAATATATCAGAAAAAGTCCAAATTAAAATTGATTCCACTCAAGTGACTTTTTTTGAAAACTTTTCCCTTGTTTCACTAGCTCTAACATTTACAATCCCATGTGGGATAAAATTTTCATAAAGTGAAAGACTTGTAGTCCAAGTCAAAACACCCCAAATCAAGCTTTGTACCTTCACTGTCAGGGTGCACCAATATTTGGGAACCTTAATCTTGAAGCAAGGATTTTCAATCTGGCTGCTCAGATATCAATTCTATTCAGCATACTCTTAAATAACCTTGGAAAGGGGTGATTAGTGATGAAATACAGGATACTGATTGATTAAATATTTTTGAATACTCAGAAGTAAAGCTGATTCTAAAGAGGTAAAACACGATTTTTATGAGGCTGAATGATGGATGAAATTCAGTTTTGGTAAATGCAAAGGAATGCATGTATTCAAGTATGTATTTTGACTTAGTAGTTACTATTCAGGAGGGAGACTTTAGCATTATTGTGATTAGTTCAATAAAACTGTCACCTCAACACTAGTTGAAGAGAAAAATACAGTTTTACAAAACATCCAGGGAAAAATAAGAAAAAGAAAAGGATTAGTGCAATCTTCTTGAAATCTAGGTTGCATTGTTACATTGAATATTACAGACAAGACTGTTAAAAGTCCCCAAAGGAACAAGAAGAGCTACAAAACCCAAGAACAATAGAGGCATGGAAGAGTTTCTTGCTGAGGACCAATTAGATGACTCTATACCCTCTACTTGAAAAGAGAGGACTAGGATTGTGGTAAAGGTCTAATAGTTGACAGAATTAGTGGCATTTAATGTTAGTTGACAGAATGATCAATGTTCTGTTGACAGAATAATCAAATGTTAGTTGACAGAAGATGTGGCATTTTTTATTAGTTCTTATAACAAAAGGATGAAGGTGTACTGAATAAAATAATCGTGCAGAAGTTTCAGAACCAATAAAAGGAAATACTTGTTTCATAATTATGTTATTAAATTGTGGACTTCTCTGTCAGAGGATATGATGCGGATCTGAAATGTGAATAGGCTAAAATGGGATTTGATTACATCATGCTGTAATGAATAGGCCTCATTTTGTGTATTTTAAAGAACATGCAATCTTCAGATATAATTCCTGCCTCTGCTTTCAGATACACTATCCTGCTGGAAGGATACCCCATTCTGTATTTTCCTAGTTTCTTATAGTATTTCTCAACTGTGGACCTTTGTTCAAACAAAGTATGTCTGTTCTTGTGATCTTCATACATTTGCAGGATTAATTTTATCACTATAAACAGTTTCTCTATGAAGTGTGATATTAAATGCTTGCATATGTTTACACTTTAATCTTGTGAAGTGCACCTGCAAGACATCCATGCTAAAATGTGCTGTGCTTGAAAAGAACTCAACGATGGTCCATGTGCTTTTTCTCAGTATGTTCATGCATATGAGCTTTGCTGCACACTGTCAGTATTTTTGGCAGTCATGAGTGATTGTAAGGACAAAAGTGCAGGTGCAAATTTAGAGACTGGGCTGTTGTTGCTGTTGCTTTTGTTTGGAAAATTTGCTTCTGGTAATATAGTTGTAATCAGCTGTCATCTTGAACAACTAACTTTGGACTAAGAACTTTGTTTATTGAAATTAAAACCAAAGAAAGAATAGCACGGAGCTCCTCTTTTCCTGTTTGGGGTCTTGTACTTCTTGCAGCATTTTGTTACCCAGTTGCAGATCGGTCCTTGATCAGGAGCTGAAATGGGTACCCTTATGTGCACCCATGTTTTTTCCTTTCCTATGAAGTGATTGAAATGATTTTGTGATGCACATGCTGCTAGCCTATTTCACTCTGTGCTTATTAATTTCAGGACCAATTAATTATTTTAAGGTGGTCATTTTTTGTTCTTTGTTTTTGTCATCCATAATAAATGTTCTTTTGCTTTATGGTAAATGATAGAAGTTTGTGGATGTATGTTAGGTCTGTCAGTTTACATGATTCCTTTTCTTCTCAAAAGGAGTGAAGATGGAGCAAAATGGGTTAAGAAAGAAATAAGGTAACAAAAACGGAGAGAATAAATTCACTGGAATTTTGAAATAGCTCTTGTGACAAAATATATAGTCAGCAAATTCTACAAAGTTTTTTGGTACAGAATGAGGGAAAAACATATTTCAAACATATACAGGATGCAGCCCAGTTCCCTAAAGCCTCTTCTTTCTACTTTGGCCTAAATTTGACATGGCTGGCATGTCCTTCTCATAGCAAAAAGCCTGGAAAGCGAAGAGTGGTGCAGCTGGTCCCTGGCTAGTTCATTGCAAAGGGGAAATCTTAATTAAAGCCACCTTTATTATGTATTACTGTGCGCTTGGAAGGGATCAGATGTTACATGGAATATTCCATGTTGGGGAAAGCTTTAGAGGACACTGGGAAGGGAATACAAGTTCCTTGGAGGATGGGGTGTTTTTAAAATAGATAATGGTATGCAGAGGTAGAGTTTTGGAAAATTTGATCTTTGCTTTGGATTTGCAATGGTTTGGGCACTCTGCCTGTAACTGTACACTCACATCCTGGAATTTCTGCCAGTCACCTGCCACTTGATGCGATAACATCCAGACATGCTTCTTGCCAAGTCCCACAGGACTCCTTGTTGCTCTATGCTCAAAGATTTAAACCAGATTAAAAAGCAACCATGAGAACCAGAGCATGAAAAGAACCCTTAAATATCTGGGAAGCATGTGCTGGCCTCTCACGAAGTCACAGCACTCTTTGGCATCGTACACATGACGTAAGTACCAATGGGTATCAGCTGAGCCCGCGAACAAGCTGGTGATGCATATTTTGGACAGCTCCCGTGGAACACACTGGCTGTATTGATAGCTTAAGCAAAATGTTATATTGACTCAAAAAGAGTATTTTCCAATATTCCAACTGCAATATTTCAAGCTGGGATAATTCTGCTTGAAATTTATATATTATTTCAATTTTCTGCCTGGCAAAATGAAAAAAAAAAATTATCAATTATTTCCTTGCATAGAATACTGAAACTGCACTTTTTAGCAATTATTTTAATAGAAAAATGCTCAACTTAGCATTGGGGAGTTTGAGATTAATATCCTTGACTAAAAATTGTCTCATCATCCAAACAAATTTTTTTCCCTCTTTAAGTCCCTTGCAGGCTGTTCCCATTGGCTCAGGTGTATATTGACATAAGTGAAGAACCAGTGCTTTTATAGGCTTCTGAATTTATAAACTGTTGATTTATATGGGTAAAAGAACCCCCCTTTTCATAACCAAATCGTAGGGGTGAAGAGCTTTCAGTAAAACTTTAATATTTTGCTAGAGAAGCTTTACAGTCTTCACTCCTGCATAGATTTAACTTTGAAGGATTTGTGTTAAGCACAAATGTTTGGCCCCTCCGTTTCCTGTCATGCATACCTAGCAATGGCTAGAAAGCCTAGTTATTTCTTTCAAATGTATTTTGCACTTCCTTGGGCCTTCTCAGTCTCAGCTGTTTCTAAAATCTTGCAGCTACTGTATTTGGAAAACTTGCCTCATTATCATGGAAGACATGGCCGGTTAAATCACAGAATGTATCTGTCAGGACAGCTGAGTGAAGAGATCATTTTATTGTATACACAGATTTCTCTAAATACCATTGTCTCACGCTGAGAAACTGACTCTAGCCAAATGCATAAACAGATGATGCTATTTATGTGGTGTTTCTTAATGGTATCGGCGAGAATACTTTGCTTCTGTTTTACAAATAAGAAAAGTGAAATTCTTTGCAGAAATATTTCAGTAGCTGTTCTATAACTCAATGTCATGAAACATGCAATGTTTTAATCTGTTTTTTAATTAATACACCCACATCTCCATAAAAAACAGTCCAGGGGATCTTCCTGACACCATTAACTCTTGTGAGAGTATGCTACGTATCAGCAAACTCGAAGGGAATTGGAGGGAGACAATAGTTACATTTGTAATTTATTCAGATAATTTTGAATTATCAAAATTATTGTATCAATTTGACAGTGCATTAAAATGTTTCTTCTTGAAAACTTTTGCACATTTGAAAATGTGTTTCTGCTCAAATATAAGTACTCTTGGCTGTATTTAGCTTATTTTCAGTATCTCCAAGTTCAAGCCAACAGCAACACTCAGGGACTCAAGAATCAGATTCTGATTTGAGCCTCAGCAGTGTAAACCTATGCTAAGATATGACATTTCAGTGGTTTTATTTTGACTATATTTTTGAGAACAGAATATGACTTGACCAAACAATTTTGAATGTTAGAGAGGACAAAAAAAATTAATAAGCTCAACCAACTTCAGAACCATCATTTAGGACAAAATTTATTAAAAAGAAATTCCACAGAAGAAATCCTGTTGGCCTTTCAGGCACAGACTGTAATTGAAAAATGCTTTTATATACAGATTTATACCAACAGCTTTCTGTCCAGCAGGTGACTTTCTACATTAAAAGGTTTGTAGAAGTGGAGATTGTAATAGGATGAACAACCTTGATAAAACACTTTGATTCTTATCTTTTGAAATTTTTTCCCTATTACATTTGCCTTAGCTGGTGCTGCTGCTCTTAAGGGGATGTCAATGCTCCCATTGTAAACTCCTTTCACGGCATTTTATGACTTCATGGTAAAAAATAGCTTTTGTCTGAAATACAGCAGATTTTTCTTTTTTTTTTTTTCAAATAACTCTTTGTTCCATCAAATAGGGAATGTTAACTTGAAAAAAAAACATTTATTGTAAATGAAAGGGCAATCTTCAGCTAAGTAATGTCACCTCAGATTAATAAAAATGACAGTATTTTAAAAATCCAATTTTGTTTTCACAGTTAAGGTTGGTTGTTTGATTACCTTTTTTGCATTGCACTTTGTTTAGACAGGGAAAATCAATGAAGTTAGTTTCAGTGGGCTGGTAATCATTTTCACTCTCAGGTTGTTAGTGCCACCATATTTAAGATGCAATAGCTGCAAGGTAAGTTTGATGAAAACAACTGCATGTATTGGAATTTTCTGAAAAGTTATTGTATCCATCACTTTTTGGGTTGCATCTATGTGTTATAATCCAGCAGCGTTCGCCTACTCAGCTCTGATTTCTACCCTCTTGTCTATGACTCTTGCTGCAAAGAGCCTAGCCTTCGAAGATGCTATCCGCAGTTCTTCCTTTCTTCCGATTCTCAGGGGCTGCTTTTTCAAACAAGAGCTGGAAGATGAATGAGCTGGGAATTCAGAGGGGTGAGCTCCTGTCCCTGCCCTCCTTGTCTTGTTTCCTTGCAAGCCCAGGCTTTGCCCTTTCTTGTTGCCTGACTTGTGACAATGCACCTGACCTGTTTGTTGAGTTCTCCTGGCTTTTGGGTTAATGTTCTAAGCAGTGACTTTGGTGTCGTGTAGCTTAGCAAAAATATGTTGTAATGGAAATGTCAGTCACTTCTGTCACAGCAGCCTCAGTGTTGTAACAAATAACCTTCTGGGCAGAGGTAAGAGTTTAGCGTTAACAGGTTTTATTTGGGATAGCTATAAGAGAACAGTGATGCTTCTTTTTAAATCTTGGGGTTTTGGAAGCATGCTTGTTATTGGATATAGGGATAACTGAGGCATCAGTTTTAAAGGCTTTTTCTTGTGAACCTACTGTAAGAATTCAGGACTCGGGAAAAGACAAGTCAGAGGAGCAGAGGCAGCTTGGAGCACTTTGGGCAGTTAAATGCAGCTCCCTTGTGGAACAGGTTAGCATATGGAGGGGTTTTCTCTTCCAGTGAATGCTGGGAAACAGATACATTTTTATCTCCTTGCTGAAAGCACAGCAGAACAAAGGCCCCTGTTTACTCTTCATTCAATACTCTGCAGCTCAGATCTTCAATGTCCTGTGAGCTCATTATTTGTCTTTAGGTGCTATTTTATGCAAGGTACGTACTGTGAAATACAGGAATGAGCAGCTAAATACTTAGTAATTTATTACTAAATAAGTATCTTATTCTTGATTATGCTATTTTCCTCTTGTTTACAAAACAGAATTAACTACTGTTGTGTAATTCACTTACGATAGTTATGCTGGAGTTATCAAATACCTTTCTCTGCTGGAGGAGGCCCTATCAAAGGGTAACAGCGATAGTATGAGGACTGGTCTGCAAGGACTTGCAAAGGCAGGATCTAATACAGCACAAAATTGTCACTACTATCGTTTGCAAACTGGAGCCATTAGATTTGACTGTGAAGTGTTTTTAAATGTACAGATCCTTTAAGAAGAGATTTTCAAAATGCCTATCTCAGTTCATTGACAACTACCCTCATTTGAAATTTGTAGACTGAATATATTGCTTTTATAATTCTAAACATTAGGCAAATTTGTTTGGGTTTGTGTTAGGAAATATTAGAACCATGCAAAAGTGATATGAAAGCTTTAACTAGAAAAGGTTTAGATTTGTGATGCAAATGAATTAATGAAAATGATCCACTCGCAGTGGATGAATAATGGAGCTAAGTTATTGGAAAGTACAGATAATAACAGTATCTCTGGGATCTCATTGTTCAAGAACTGCCTATAAATACAATGCATAGTTGCTCATGCGTTACCAGGTTATCTCCGTATTGCTCAAATTTATGTGAAAGACTTCAGTATCTGTCAAAAAATGGTATGAGAGGACCTGGCTTTTTTGACTTTTGGTTGTTCATGTTTGCCACATACAACGCAGACTGAAAAAAATCAGAGTTGCATTGCTTGAGTCAAGTAACATGGGTATCTGAAAATGAGCTTGAGACAGGGTTTCTTTGTTGTTCGTTCCCTTCAAATATATTGTAATTAATCAGGAAATTCAATTCAACTACGAAATTAAATAAGTGAAAAGAGAAACCTCCTTTGTACGTAGCCTCTGCAATCCCTAACACCCCACTGACCTCTTGATATTACTTAAGTGAAAACTGTTCTTTGATTTACAAACCCTGCTCCTGCCACCTGCATTTCGAAGGACATGTTGAAGAGCATGTTGGGCCCTACCTACCAAGTACAGTCAGGAGGCATTGTGACAGTAGCCAGGAGTGAGTGTCAAAGGACAGGGGTTGACCCTCTTGCCTTTATCTGAAGAGGAACAGCTGAGGCACTATCCCTCTTCCAGTGGTTGCTTTATGGAAAATAATTTATAGTAGAGGCTGAGATGTTCATACATGCAGTTAAATGCCCTGACCACTTTCCCTTCCTGTAGTCCATATGTTCTAAATTTCTCTGTTGTCCAGTGAGACGATTGCAGCACCTTTGTCTCCAATCAGTGACAGCCTATAACTGGGTAACCGTGATTTTCTTTTCTTGATCAGAAATGCGGCAATAAATTCTTCAGCAGAGAAAGTGCGAACGTTTTAACTTTGCTATACACATCTGTATGACCATATTAACTACAGACGTATTGACCAGAAGTGTGCTCAAACCTGCTTCTCATCTGGCTCTTTTTTTTTTTTTTTAACCAAAAAGCATAAGTTTTGCTAAGTTTTTTGGAGAGAGATTGCTTTCAGGGAGGAACTTCAGACAGTGTGCTGCAAAAGAAGCCTCCTCGGCCATCAGTGAAGTGTGGTTGAGGACCCATGTGATTTCAACCTTTCCCTTTTGCCAGGTTTCTCATGTCGACTGCAGGCAGCTCTGCTCGCTGTGCTGTACTAGGTGCTTTTGTGCTTGGCATGGGCCACTGTGACAAACTGGGTTTGGATTTAATGATGGGAGATGGCACTTAACTGTTAGTACACAGAATTTATTTTTATGTCATTCTGTTCTTTTTCCATATAGCACTAGATGGCAAAGGCATTTGTTCTTTCCAGGTATGATGAGGTGACTTCTCCATCTTCTGTGAGGCCGAAACTGCAGATATTTTGGGCTTTGTATGTGAGCCTGTATTCTTTAGGGAATGAAGTATAAGGGTCTGTAAAATCTCCAGCTAATGAGCAGTGAATTTATCTAGCAAGTTATTGTCCTTTTCCCTCGGTTTACTCTTAGGCTACAAAACTTAGTTTAGAATACAAATGGAGAAGAACAGATTCCCTTGACTCTCTTGCACTCTCTCCACATTTCTCTGTGATGCAGGAGGGTTAGCATTGAATACAGTTGTCCCTGTTTCAAAAGAAAATATTGGCTGGTCTGTCAGGACGGAAAGCATCATGGATCACATGGGAGTTTCTTTTGATAATTGTGCTTTAGTTTCCATGCGAGAACAGGGTTTTTGAGGCAGTCTGGTATTCTCCAGCTCATGAAGTCTGACTGGTATCAGCCATCAGTAAAGTCAACACTTACTGCATCTCTAGTAATGCTCCACATGCTAGTCTTGTTTCTGGTTTTCAGAGACTCGAATGTCCTGAAACAATTTGAAGAGGTTGGAGTGGATGTTTTGTTTTTCAACCAGCAAGAGAATAAATGATATGACCAAACTATTAGAGTGAGAGAATGCCTTGGTTCATCAGGTGAAAGTATTACAACAATATGGACTGCATGCAATAGCAAGTGAACGTAACGTCATGTTACTGCTTGATTATGTCTGCATTGCTCCCTGTAACTGACTCCACTTTATTATCTCCTTGCCTTTTCACTTTACCATACAATTTCTGTTTCGGCAATTATTTACAAATATTTCCGTGTTCCTGCAATGTATCAATTTGGCTACACTGGAAAATGAAGTATTTTATTTATCCATAGAAGTGTATAACAGAAACAATTGGCAACTGTTGTGCTATGAAAAGGTGCTGGTTTCTCAGTCCATTCTAGTTCTGACTTTCCTCTTCAGGCCATTTACTGGCACGTTATTGTAGTCATGGTGTGTGTGTGTTTGGGTTTTGTTTTTTGGGTGGGTGTGGTTTTTGGGTTTTGGGTTTTTTTAAACATACCTACCCGTATGCTGTCCTATCATGCTGCTCATTGTGACTAACAGGCCATCTGATAATCACACAATCACAGAATGGTAGGGGTTGGAAGGGACCTCTGGAGATCATCTAGTCCAACCCCCATGACTAAAGCATGATCGCCTAGAGCAGGCTGCCCAGGATTGTGTCCAGGTGGGTTTTGAATATGTCCAGAGAAGGAGACTCCACAGCCTCTCTGGGCAGCCTGTCCCAGTGCTCTGTCACCCTTAGAATAAAGAAGTTTTTCCTCATGTTGAGATGGACCTTCCTGTGTTCCAGTGTGTGCCCGTTGCCCCCTGTCCTGTTGCTGGACACCACTGAAAAGAGTCTGGCCCCATCCTCTTGACACCCGCCCTTTAGATATTTATAAGCGTTGATGAGATCCCCTCTCAGCCTTCTCCTCTCCAGGCTCAACAGCCCCAGCTCTCTCAGCCTTTCCTCATACAAGAGATGCTCCAGTCCCCTCATCATCTTTGTAGCCCTCCGTTGGACTCTCTCCACTAGTTCCCTGTCTGTCTTGAACTGGGGAGCCCAGAACTGGACACACTGTTCCAGAAGTGGCCTTACTAGGGCAGAGTAGAGGGGGAAGATAACCTCCCTTGACCTGCTGGCAACACTCTTAATGCACCCCAGGATACTATTGGCCTTCTTGGCCACAAGAGCACATTGCTGGCTCATGGAGAGATTGTTGTCCACCAGGACTCCTGGGTCCTTCTCTGCAGAGCTACTTTCCAGCAGGTCAGCTCCCCAGGTGGAGGATGCTACGTTTACCTCTGTTGGACTTCATTTGGTTCCTCTCCACCCAACTCTCTAGCCTGTCCAGGTCTCGCTGAATGGCAGCATAGTCTTCTGGTGTATCACCCACTCCTCACAGTTTTGTATCATCAGCAAACTTGTGAAGGGTACACTCTGTCCCTTCATCCATGTCATCGATGGAAATACCTTTCTTGCTATGCTTCTTCAGTCATTACTTCTGTTCTCTCCTTATGTAGAAATCCCATTTTAGCACTCCTTGTTTCCCCTTCTCTAAAGCATGATTGCAGATGAGTTGTATGGCTCTAGTAGCCCAGGAGAAAACTGTAGAGGTCAATTCAAGAAGGCACCAGAATGCTACTGGCCCAGAAAGCACTCCACATACTGAACAGTTTCACTTAACTGTTCATCCCTCCCTCTCTTCATCTTAGTCTGACTGCGAAGTGCTTTCATGTGTAGTTCCATGTTTTCAGCGGAGCTAAGGCATGTCAAAGCTGGAATACAAAAGGGTATGCTTAGAACCTGTCCCCTGAAATGGCTTTCGTATGGTTTCGGAGACTTGCTTGAGGTGCTGTGAATATCTATTCCTTATTCCTATGTCTCAACCTCATTCTTGTCTCAATGTTGTAGAACATAAAATGGCTAGTACCAGCAGGCCATACTGTGAATCTCATAATTCATTGAGTGCCATAATCTGTAAGGGTTTTTGCATTTGGTCTCACATTTTTAATATATAACCTGTCGTGGTTTAGCCCCAGCCAGCAGCTGAGCACCATGCAGCCGCTTGCTGACTGCCCACCCCCACCACCCCCCACCAGTGGGATGGGCAGGAGAATGGGAAGGAAAAGGCAAGACCTCATGGGTTGGTATAAGGACAGTTTACTGGGATAGCAGAGGGAGAGGGGAAAAAACAAAACAAATAGTACTTAACAGAATATACAAAACTGGTGATACACAATGCAGTTTCTCACCCAAGGACTGTGCAACTCAGACCCCATGCTCAGACCCGTCCCCAAGCCCCAAGCATCCTGGAGCTGCTGCTGCCCCTCCCTGACTAGCCCCCCTTTTTTACTGAGCATGACGTCATATGGTATGGAATATCTGTTTGGTCAGTTTGGGTCACCTGTCCTGTCTGTGTCTCCTCCCAACTTCTTGTGCACCCCCAGCCATCCCGCTGGCAGGGCAGCGCAAGAAGCAGAACAGGCCTTGGCTCTGTGTAAGCACTGCTCAACAACAGGTCCACATAACAAAAACCTCTCTATATTATCAACACCGTTTCCAGCACAAATCCAAAACATATCCCCATACCAGCTACTATGAAGAAAATTAACCCTCTCAGCTGAAACCAGGACAAACCATAAAAAGTTAATTCAGTTCAAGTGCTAGAAATAACCATATTCTTAGCTGCTATTAAAATGTATTTTTAAAATAATATAAACGCATGAAAAAAATCAATACAGTGTTAATGTACCAGTCATATACTATTTAGAATAATTTATTTCCTTTATTTCCATGCTCATCTGTTATTGAGTCTTTTTCTGTATCTGATGCAATTGGAGCCTGTGTATTATAGCTCAACTTTGTATTTTAGTGATGCTGTTAATATATAACACATACTTGCCTACATCTTAGCCCCTATTTCTCTCTGTGTATGCTAAGACAGAAAGACTTGTGGGTTACTGTGTGATTAAATGCTGATATTTAACAGATCCCACAGATCTGTTTTAAGACTGTAGGTTTATTAAAATATTCAATGTAGATTAAAACATCATCATATAATAAACTACATTAAACATCTTCTTGGAATATGAAGTAAATGCAGGTAAATGACACATTAGCTAGGTGCATGTGTAGAGAAAAAATAATTTCAACAGTTTTCATCACCAGTTATGAAAGGAGAAAAATGCTTTATGGTACTTTAGATAATGCAGTTCTGAAACAGACCTTGCTGCCCCGCTTCAAGCATAATCCATATAATGGCTATATTGCAGTGAGGATAAGATCATCTTATAAGTACCATAAAAGTGCAATCTGCCATGGTTTCCCAGTTTTTCCCTTTTCCAGTTCCTTTTTTTAAATCAGACTTAAATAGACTCCCAGCAGTAGTTTATCTGTGCTGCATCAGAAGATTGATATTTTGGGTTAGTGAGAACAAAAAGCCCTATAGGTAGTAATTGCTGCTCTCTCATGAACACTTAGCAAAGAGCATCTCGTTCCTCCAAAAACAACAGAAAAAGAGAGGTTATTTTCAGGCACCCTTGCAAAAAAAAAAGTCATCCTAAACTATATATTTTAACAGGGAAAATACTGGCATGTGTAATTAGAAAGGCATTTACCTCAGTGAAGAAAGAGATTTGTTATAATGTTAAAAACCACTAGCGTTGACAAGGACAGCTTTAGAAAGCAAGTAATGTTCTGATTTAATATCATTTATGGCATTTATTAATATTTTAGCAGCCAGGGACCACGTCCATAAAAATCAAATGCTATAAGAAAGCAGTACTTTACCACGTTTCCTAAGATGGACGTATCGTCTAGGTATGTATGGTCTGGCTGTGCCATTCATTTGAAAATGTACACAATGTATTTGTTATCAGCATGTCTGGGTGCATTTAAATAAATGGCAATATAGCAAAATTGTTTTTCAAAGCACTGAGGAAGAGATCTGAAGCTCTTTTTTGTGTATGCTCCTTAACAGAATGATTCTGATAAGGGTATCTAGAACTGTCCATAGCTATACGTCACCCTGATAGATAAGGGTACTGGTCCATCCAACACTTTCTAGGTATTGCTCCCCCTCCTCCACTAACTTCTGCAGAAACTTGTGGGTTGGTGATATCTGTTGGATTTGTTTTCTAAGGATCAGCACTTTTTTCCAATCCAGGCAAGCAGGGAAGTCTGTTACGGAAAGTTTTTTTTACCATTGTTGTTGTTACCTTCAACAAGCAGTAGTGAGAAGGTAAGAAGGGAGGGAGGCTTTGAGACAGGTGTAGCAACAGGATTTGCTTCTGTTGTTCTCTGCTGACCCAGTCAAACACCTTTATTCTTTTCGTGTCTTTCTCCAGCCATTCATACCAGTCCATATGAGTAGTACTTCTTGTAATAGTGTTTATTCTATCTTTAAAGAGTTAAGATTTCAGGTGGCTTTTTTGTTTGTTGGGGGTTTTTTTTTTTGTTTTGTTTGTTTTGTTTTTGTGGTGGTGGTGGCAGCGGCGGCGTTTTTTGTTGGTTGCAAACAGTAGCACTCAGAGTTGTGGTCAATGACTTCATGTCTGAGTTGAGACCAGCGATGAGTGGTGTTCCTCAGGGGTTGGTATTGGGGCTGGTGCTGTTTAACATCTTTGTTGGCAACAGGGACAGCAGGATTGAGTGCACCCTCAGCAAGTTTGCTGATGACACCAAGCTGTGTGGTGCAGTTGATATGCTGGAGGGAAGGGATGACATCCAGAGGGACCTTGAGAGGCTTGAGATGTGGGCTGATGCAAACTGCATGAAGTTCAACAAGGGCAAGTGCAAGGTCCTGCACATGGGTCAAGGCAATTCCAAGCACAACTACAGGCTGGGCGGAGATTGAGAGCAGCCCTGAGGAGAAGGATTTGGGGGTGTTGGTGGACAAGAAGCTCAACATGAGCTAGCAGCGTGCACTTGCAGCCCAGAAAGGCAACTGTATTCCTCTTCGCAAAAAATAGGACAAGGCACATCTATGTTTCATCCCATGTGTTACCACAATACTTTCTCCCTGCAGAACAAACCTCCACAACCCAAACATATAATTACTGCAACTCTTTCATCTATAGCATTGTCTACAGACCAGAGATGCTCAAGAAGACTTATTTCAAACTGTGGACAGGAGAGACAAAACCAGAAAATAGCAGGAAGTCTTTTGAAAAGGAAAATACTACATTATAAGCTTTGAAATCTAATTGAAATTAATTTTGTTTGAATGAAAGAAGTGCAGCAAACGGTACAGCCTTCAGTAGCAGTAACAACACAACAAGGTAGTGTTGTTGTATTCTGATATCTGACAGTAAAAGACCAGTTTCAGAGGCAAGTCACTGAGGAGCATGCATTGTAATGATGCTCCAAGTAGGAGTAACATTTTTCTTCCCATTATACATGATTTTTCTTAGATAATTGTTAGCTTGTGTCAGGGAAATGTGACTGTTTCACACTACGTGGATCTGTGCTGGCCTGAAGGCAGTTTTAGAGGCATCTGAGTGCACGTTAGATTTCTGCACAAAATTCAAATGGACTAAGACACATTAGTTGTTTAATTTCCTTTGCATACTCCTGGAGGACCATTGGCATACCTGTCCAGCATTATGTGGAAAAGCCATCTTTCAAAGTAATTTTGAGAAGTTACCTGCTATGGTAGGAAAACAAAGTAAAAGCTGCTTCTCAACTTCCTTTACCAGTTAACAGTGGCTTAAGCTCAGACGAAGGTTACACTGAGTGTTACTCTCTTCAAGGAGTTTGTACTGAGCTTGAGGTCTGCCACCACTGATGTGTGTGTATCAGGATCATGTTTTGACTAGACTGGTGCGAGGCATTTACAGGTGGATAGTTTTAGGTGCCCCTTTGTATTCATGGATCAATTTTCTAGGAATTCCTTCAGAGCATTCGTGCAACGTTGAAGTACATTGAGGATCCTGAAGCATGCCCTGAATGAGTGCTGCTTCCACAGCGTGCAGGGATGCTTGATTGCCTCTTGGAGACAAGAGAAAGTACTGGCTGCAGCCCAGGTTTGAGTTTGACTGATCAGCTCTACCTTTGGACTAAGTTGTTCCTGTATCAATTGATAAGATCAATTAGTCTAACCAGTAATGAGTTATGGAGCGTTCCAGTATTGGTTAAGAATCTCTTCATCTCTTTATTGAACATATAACTCTCCTGATTCTTTTTAGTTTTGCATCAATAGTTTGCAATAAACAATCCTTTATTGGTTTAATTTTTACAGGAATTGTAGTTTGTTTCAAATTTCTGTTATTACTTGTGACTAAGTTCTAGCTTATTTCACTGATAATTTATCTTTGCTTTGGGGCCAAAGAGTATTTAAACATTCCTCAGCCATTGTCTTAATTTCTACAGATTTTTCAGTTCTACTAGAGATTTAACTTCTCCCTTATTCCATTCAGCATTTTATTAGGTCATTTTATTTCTACTACTGCATCCTTTTCCAGCAATCAGTAAGAGGCAGGATGTTGGATAGGCAAGCTTCGCTCAGGATCTGAATTCTGGCCAGAGCCTCAACATAACAAAATAATTGACTCCAAATCAGCTTGGACCAAGGACTCCGAAAGATACAGTTCCCCATCTGTGACTCCACTTCTGTTTCTTGTTCTCTTCCAGCTAAAATGCATTCTGAGACAAATTGTAGAGGAGCTGTTATCCCTTACAGATCATCTACGCTGTTGGGTACTTAATACCAAGTCTATGACAAGTATGAAGCTGTATGTCCTAAACAAGGTAAATGAAACATGGAAACAGCACATTTCCTTCTCTGGTTTGTAAAACCAAGCAAATGGGCTTTGCATAAGAATTGACATGTTCATAAATGCAGTGAGGTGCCTTGTTGTTTTACTATAAATTTCCACCCTTTCTAATAGGAGCCTCCTCTTTGGAGGATCCTTTCTTGAAATGACAGTTGAACAGCGAGTGAATTCTTGGCCCCTTGGAGTGAAAACAGAAGCTCTATTTCAGAGTGTCACTCACCATTCTGTCCTGTTACTTGAGCCGACAGCCAACTTTCAGAAGCCTGTGGCATTCCACATCGCAGATTTCTTGGCTTCTTGTGATTGTCCCTGGTTTGGCTTGAGAAGTGAGGAATCAACCCTATAGGAATTTTTTTGCAGTGACCTACTGGGAAAATAACCCAGGCACTGAACCAGAAGTTCTTGATCTCCAAATTGGTGATGAAGATACAACTGTGCCTCTCCTGAGTCCTCCATTCACCATATATCTTGTCTTTGCTTATTTAACTCATTTTCTCCTCATTGTGATGCAGGCTATGAATTGTGGGTAATAATAAACTTTGTGCTTATTTGCTACTGTTCTTTGTTTTCATCTTATTACTGTGGCTGGATGATACATCTTTCTTCTAATCCCAAAGAAAATATTTTCTCGTTTGCATAATTCTGTTTTAATCTTTTCTCTTGGTTAGTATTCTGTTCCTTGGTGGAACTCTGTACTGCCTAATGGATTTCTGTCTGCAAAGGTGAATCAAACCTGTAGGTGAATACAGATTTGTGCTTAGCAACCCCTCCCTTTCTAATCTGGCTTTTCACCCCAATTTAATCACTATGAAAGACCAATCTTACTCTCTACAATCTCAAAAAAAAAAAAAAAAAAGTAGGGTGTTTTTTTTTTTCATTAGACAAGTTGCCTTGCAAAAGCAGGTTGATTTCTGTTTCTTGAAGGCATCATGAGCTTTTCATGATCTTGAGAAATCCCAACTTTAGCTATGGAGAGGATAAACCTATTGGTGCCCGAGGCAATACGAGTAAAGAACTTAGCAAATTCAAATGTTTGTACTTTTGGGAATATATCCTAACCACCATAATTTCACAAGATGATTCAGTTGCCCCATGGCTTATTTATAAAATGTTAAAACGTTCAACACAATTAGTATAAGCATCCTAATCTCTCTAGAGACTCTTTACTTATAGTATTGCTTGAAGCCTGTGTAAAATAGTCCGGAGTATTTTATCTTTTTTGTTTTTGTTTGCTTTTATTTTTTGAGACTGAATGAGAAAGGAAATCTCAATGGTAAAGTGTTTTTTTTTTTTTTTTTTTTCTTCTTGCAGGCTACTACACTCTACTGATGAAGCTGTGGTAGGCTGGGACTTTGAGGCTGCTGATAGTAATCTATACATGGAGTCTTACACACTTAATGGTAAGAAAAGAGTTATTTTAATGGATAGACACTAAAAAGGACTTCCTAGCCTTTCATCTTTGTGGAAGACACTGTCAGCTTATGGATTCAGTGAAAGCTAATTTCATTTGTTTATTTTTATATTTTAAGTTAGTTAAAAAATGTGGACAGAACTTTGGAATTTGGCAGAATCCCAAATGAAAATAATAGGCGTAAAGATTTCTGGAATAAAGAGGTCATTTCCATGAAATCTCATGAGTGAGAGCTTAATGTCTATCACAAAGATGGCATAGATTCAAGTCACTTTGGACATTGTGCTTGTATAGGAGGATAGCCAGGTTAAACAGAGCTTGATGTAAAGGTGATTTGACAGCAACAGAAACTTCTCCTTTGTCTTCAGTGAGTTTTGGGCTTACCTTTTTCTGGATTTCCTAAGTGTGCAACAGCAAAGACTTGAATAATCTTAAAAATTCAAGGAACTATTTCTTACTGGTTTTATCCAATAAAAAAGTGAATTTGAGTACTAAGATCATGTGTGAACAGAAAAGCACACAAATGCAACCAAAAAACAACTATAGACCTGAAGGAAAAGTTTTATCTGAGTCATTCTCTCTAATAATTGTTTGTGGATGGTAGCATTGTTTGCTGAAAAGGATTTGTGTTTCTGGGCTTCATGGAGGAAACCTTTAAAGATTTGTATGAAAAGTGGGACAAGATACAGTGAATTGTGATGGCTGTTAGAAACCAAGGTGAAAGAACAAATTGAGAAAATGGGAACAGGGCAAATGAAGTAAGAGCAGAGGCAAGTTGGTTTTTTTTTTTTTTTCTCCCTTCAGCTTCTCCTCACTATGGTTTTTGGTACTGATCTTTTCAGCCTAAGAACATCTAGTAAAGGGAACAAAGGCATTAAGACCTCTGCTGGTCACATGGATAGGGAGATAATGTCTTTTTAGTGAGGATGCAAGACATATCTGCAATATGTTGCTGCACAGAATCTGAAGAAATATAGTTTGATCTTCCTTTGTGTTATCACATTCCCAGAAAATGGTGATTTCATTACGCTGCCATGAATTTCAATAGCATTGATTATCCTTTTTTAATTTGTAACTGATATTATGAATGTAGCTGATGACATCTAAAATCCCTTCCATTTGTTTAGCTTAGGATTCTACTACTGTGCTTTATCTTTTGGCTTTTATCCTCACATCTGCAACAAAACTATGCATCTCAAACAAAGATTTTTATGGAATGACTTTGTCTATGACAACAACTAGATTGTAAATGAGACGTGACAAGGCAGGGGGTGGATGTTCTGGTTTCATAACTAGAATTAATCAATCGATCAATCACTCTGTGTCCCTAGGGAAAATGGTACTTTATATGGATGCAGTTGCCTTATTTTATGATCTGTTGCATTGCTCTTGGGGAAGTTCAGGTGGTTCTATGTGATAATCATGTGCTCAGAAGTGACAGTGAATTTAAAATACTGCCTTTGCAACCTCCCTAGATTGGTGGATCATCAGGTTAGACTATATAGTCATGTCCGTGTAAGTGATCTATACCTCTGTTCCACCCAAAGAGAGTAAGAGAAGTTTTATTGAGCTTTTCTGAAAATTGACTGTAATAGAGCAAGGTAAAAGTTAGTCCTTTTAAGATTTCCTTTATGATTACATACACTTAATTATATGAACTGGTGAATACAGAAGGAGAAATAAACTAGATGGATAATTTAACAGGAAATCTATCCAGGTGTATCTTTTGTAGAAATCCTAATTTAGTCTGAATTACAGGTATGTTTATGTTTTGTTCTCAATGTTAAACATAGCCTTAGATCTAATTAATTTGTCTTTGAACTTGAAAAGTGATTTCTTGCCGTGACATACTGAAACACTGCAGAATGAACCGAAAGGTTTTTCCTGACAATGAATGTTTTGACCCTTTGTCACTAACTCTAAACTCCCAGTTGTTTTAACATAACACAGATAGACTCTCTTGTTTGAATGAACCTTGCAGAAAACAGTCTGATTAAACAATTCTGTCTGTATCACCTGCAGCACATTTTCTTCTCATTTGTTTTTTTCTACAGCTTTTTCACAAATAACAGGATATTTACCCCTTATTACAGCTTATCTATTCCTGCAGTTTTTCCCCTCACCTGGAGTAATAATCCTCTATTTGCAGCAACGTCAGCATCCCCACAGTAACCAGCCGCGATGTCACAGACAGCAGTGGATTATGATTTCTGTTAAAGAATACAAAAAATTTTAAAACCAGTGTATTTTCATGACATCGATATACATATTAATGAGAAATTAGTCTTGTTCATCTGGATAACAAAATTAAAATCCAGTTGCTTTGAATGTCATGGTGCATAAATAGAATGAAGAATTCTTCCCATGATGTGAGCAGTGTATTGTTGACAAGATATCCTCAGTTGTTCCAGTGAGGAATAACTATTCTTTTGCTATTATTTAGCTCTGGTTTTAATAGATTTAAATGGTAGATAACAAAGGTGAAGTATAAACTACTGTATTGCTTCAAAGAACCCAAGATAACATAGAGTATGGAAGAACTAATTCTGAACCATTCCAATTTAGCACTATTTTGTGTTCAGTAACACTAATGGGTCTTGCGAAAGCAACTTGCAGTTATCTGCCTTTTAGTTAGGAGCACAGTTCTGAATTTTTTAGGAATTTGTTTTGTCATATCTTTTCATAAAAAGTACAGTGTGATTTGAAAAATTAACCCATTCTGAATCTGTGAATTGGAAAATCTACACAAATCAGCATCTTAGAGGGATAGCGTTTTGTTAGGATAAAGTAAGAAATGTATATTAAGAATACTAAGAAAAGTATATTGAAATATTTCATTTTATTCTTTCCTGCTTTCGTGGAATTTAAAGTCCAACTGACGTTAGAAACTCTCACTGTAAAGTTAAAACCTACAAAGCTTTACTGTCACTCGTCAGAGAGTAGCTCAGAAATTTAAGGTATTCATGCTTTACCAGGTATGTTCCTCAAAACAATCTTATGTAGTCACCAAAAAGGAGGTCTGGGAGGCATTTAATTTGGTCTGTCTTCAGTGTGTTTTGATCCAAGCAAGAATCAACTGATAATTTGTAACATGGCTTTCCAAAGATGGAAAAATAGTAATAATCAGGGAGCAAATAAAAAAAGAAACAGTCCAAAATAGCATTTACTTTTCTGGAGCCTTCTTAAGCTCACATATTCACTGTCCAGGAATTGGTCTGCATCATGAGGCATACTGCATATGAGACAGCCTGGCAGATTTGGTACCAAATACTGTTTCTGTAGAATACGTACAATCACCTCAACTAGTGAGCGATCAGATGTGTCTGATGTCGGTGGGGCCATCTTGGCTGTCTGGTTCTTTCAATGTAGTGGAAGCCTTCAAAGTTAGGGGAAGTATTAGATTTAATGGACAACTTCCAAACTCAGTAGGTATGATATGCTGATTAAAAATTTTATGGATCACATCAGGTAATCGCCATAGTTTTCCTTCAGTAATTTGAAATTTATACAATATGTTTGGAACATATACAATACGTACAATAGTTTGTGTTGGAATTAGAGCACAAATTATGTTGATTTACATTGAGAATGTGGTTTGGTCCAGGAGATCAATGAATAAACTGAAATAAATGGCAAACTGATTTTATTAGTTAAGGAGACATTCTCAGATAAATGATGGTAAACACTAGCAATATACCTGTTGTGTAGAAAATCAGCCAGTAGAAATGTGAACTCATCATTTCCACGCATGGAATGCACCAGCTTGTGCCATATTAGAAAGACTTACGGCTGTCTCCAAAACAAAAACTCACTACTCTCTCAGGAGCAGCAAACAATTCCTCTAACTTGGAAAACAACTTACCTGTGTTGCCATGGTATTTGCAGATATAAGAAAAATACAGCTAGTTAGGACTGAGAGGATTATTTGCAGAAAACAAGTCAGTTGATTATTTTAGCCCTTGGTTTTGTTTGCTTTGCAAGTTACGTGTGTCAGTTCAGTGGTATGAAATTTTAACTCTGGAATTTTATTCTCAACTACTAAGGGATAATTCATACTTGTTGTCCATATCCTGTTAGTTAGGTATAGTTGCTTGGATACGCTGTGGGATCCTGTTTCTACTTCTCCTTGAGTATGCAAATGCTGTAGGCTATGCAAGTATTTTTTAGTCATGAGTATTTGTAAATAGATCACTGAAATTCTCCTTCTGTAGACATTCATGAGGAAAAACTTGGATGTGTGAGTGTTTTCAGAAAGTATCAACAAAGCTGTTTAAATATAATAAGTGAATTGCAATGGGTATTGTTACTCTTCTGTGAGTGAAGTGAGTCATTATATTTCAGTAGAAGAGTGAACAGCTGACGAGATTTTTCTGACTGGAAGATTTTTCAGGGCATAGAGTTCCCCTCCTTTACAAGTACAGGTTTTCTCTTCTTTTTAAAATGAAGTGAAATGGTGTGCAATTTCTTCTACCTAAAGGATTTAAGAAAAAGCTTGTTAGGAAATCCTTATGATCCCCCCCCCCCCCCCCCCCCAAAAAAAAAAAAAAAGAAAAAAAGCTTTCCACAAGAAAATACCCTCTAGTCCATAATGCGAATTTGGGAACTTCGAAAGCCTAGTACTAAAATCTGTTCTTTTCTGTAGGTAGGAAATGTCTTTTTCACCCACAGTTTGTTCAGAAGAAGCAAAACATGAAGTAGTTTCTGTAAGATATTTGTACATTTAGAAGACAAGAAGACCTCTAAATTAGACAGACTTTTTTGTGGGTTTGAATATATTTCAGTAGCCTATTAATTTCTCTGTCTTAAGTCTCTCTAATGCTGCTAAATGCTAAAGACGTGCTTTAACTGCAAAGGCAATAAAAGCTTCATGTTCATACAGGTTTTTTTCTTAGATGAATCACTGCAGTTTCATTATTTTTATAACCCAAAATAACATTTTTGGATGCATATATTGAAATGACAACCCACTTCAATGTAATATCTTTGAGGAGAATTTTCATTGCCTCAGATTCTTTACCTGGATTATGGCACGTGCCTGGTTTTTAGCAGCATGTTTTTATACTCTGCATTGTGTTACACTGCATGCAGCATAGTTGTTAAAAACAGTTCACTTGCTTTGGTACAAAAGTAACCATTATCTGTGACCAACCAGAATGTACTGTATATGTTAGAAAATCCTGGATTTACTTAATATGAGAACAGGTTCATCTATTGGTCATAACAAAATTTTCATTATTTTAAACTGTCTGTCATTTACATTAACTCAGATGTGCATAAGAACCATTCTTAACGACTTTGTGTTGTTTCAATTAAGTTGTTCTTAGATCAAATCAAATAATGGTAGGATTTGTTGATCTGCAAAACTGCCTTCCCCGTATGGACTGGTATGAGATTATCCCACCAGGGGTTTAGTATACGGGAAATTAAAAAAAATATATCTGAATGACTGAATGTTTTCAAAAGGAGAAAACATCTATGATAATGAAACTGAGTCTATTTTAAAATGCAAGGAGTCCTCTTGAAAGCTAGTACTAAGCACACTCAAAGAAAACATTGTGCACTAAGCACTGTGCATTATGATTATGAAACTAGGTCTCATTTAATCCATCAATATTTTGGTATGTTTAATATTTAAAGAGTCTTTTTAAACCATTACTCAGAAAACCCTGGGATAAAAATGATTTTAGAAATAGCAAAGCATACAAGAATGGAAGATAATTTGACCTTTATCACTGTATTGTCATTAGTAACAGAAATTCAACTGTAGCAGTAGTCTGCATATATATGTAATCTGCATCTTTTCAAAACAGAAGAATACATCAGAGCATTTTCCATAATTCTGAGACTTTTTCAAATCAAGTGCATAATAAAATATAAGACTAATAAATGCAGTTATGCATCCCAAATATATTCCAAATGTGTTTTCTTATTCAATACAAGGAAATGCAGATGGTTGAAAGAAACTTGTTTTTGCTGTAATCAATAGAACCAATTTTAGAGAGTACTTACCAAAACGGGAACAGTGAGTCATCACCTTCGTTTTATCATAATACAGGAAACGCTCCCTTATCACCTTGAGTGACCTGAATATACGTTTTTCATATTCTGGTTCTTATTTTATAAATTAAAAACTATTAGAGGGGAAATATATGTTTTTAAAAAGGTGATATGACTGTATTATATGATTTGAAAGAACACCTTTCTGTCAGAGCTTGCCTGGGACATTGTTGCATATGGATCCTCCGTTAGTGCGTATCATTGTTACACTGGATGCCACGCGGACTGAAAGGCATTCTGGAGCTGCTGAGGTGTGTGAAGAGGCACAAATTGAAGTTGCACTTCTTTTACCCGTTGTGTACTCTGCCGTGCAGTATTTCAACACTGTGTATTTCATAGTACTAACAACTTCCAAATAGCTACTATATATATACCTTATACAGATATTAAACCATATATGTAGAAGTTATGATCTGTAAGAATTCTAGTAGGAGGCTGATGATTATTTCCCTTGAAAGAGGTCTTAACTACGTGGACTTGTGGCTTGGGTAGCTCTTAATCATGCTAAGTTGTATGTGTGTATACGCATACCACCACAGTCAAATTAATACAAAGAGTTTGGTAAATCCTTTATTTGTGCATTGATATTATAGTACGGTCTTTAACTTAGAGGATCACATAATTTCCAACCCCTGAAATGTATGTTGCTTTAATCATTATGAGGATATATGATGAGGATATCAGTGCTTTATGTTGATGGGGGATGTTTAATGTAGGATGCTGTCACTATCTATTGCAGAATGTGTACAGAGAGAAGGTAGAGCCACTGCAGTTAATGGTGACCTTGGAAAACCTTTGCTCTGTCGCATGGAGACACATGAATAATTTAACCTATAATAGAGATCTGCTTAACATAATTCATATAATTAGATAACCAAGTTCATGTCAATTAGATGGCTTGCTATTAGTTAATGGTTATCTCTCAGTAACCTGGTTTTTGTGCCCCTACTCACAGGGTTTCTTTGAGAGGAGTAGGACATTAAACTACTTACTGAATCCCAAGTCCTGTCTTGCAGATTTGTCATATACTGAGTTGTGTGGTATCAGTTGCATCATTCAAAGTGCCATAGAACGTCACATACTCAAGTATTTACTTTAAAGCAGACTGCTCAAATGAATGTAAACCCTTTACATTTGTGGGGACGATGAATTACAGGGAGGATTAAAATGCTATGCATGGCTAGCTTTGGACAGCAGGAAAAATAGTTCAAAGTGAATTCACACATCATGGACAAGCTGCTACTGGCTTGTTTAAATTCTGTGGATGCCTTTATGTCACATAGCTGTCACCCTGTGATAACAGAGTAGGCATGCTCTGTGCTCCAGTTCTACAACGGATATGAGGGAATACTACTTTACAACCTGATGGTAAATTGATTGGTGGCTGTTAGTCATTCAGATGATACAGTGGAAAGCTTCACAGAAAAATGTACAAAGACATTAAGAATAAGGTATTCAAAGCAGGTTTTTGAAGTGACATTAAAGATTTGTGGCATCACATTGAATAATGGAGATAGGATAAAATAAAATACTTTTTTGTTCATTAAGTGAGCATCATCCATCTTATTTACTAAACAAGGTGGAGTCCTGGGGAAAACCTAATATATGAGTCAATGATTGCAGAATGAGTACTGTCAAATCTGCTCTTGCAATTGAGTAGCAAGTTATCTGAGTTATTTCTGTTCACTTTTCCCTTTAGCTGAACATGACAGTAACCACTCAGATAGCTGAGACCCCGTTGCAGAAACAAGCCTGTGCCCTACATCGCAGTGTCGTCGGCCATGTGTGCTCGAGCTCTCGTCCTCTCAGGCGTAAGAAAAGCTTGGTAGCACTGTCAGCATCAGGCAAAACAATGTCCAGTTTTATGAATGTGCATATGGATTTTCCAGTCACGATTAACAACTGAAGGAGAGGAAAAGAGTTATTTTGTTTATCCTTGCTTATTTCAGCATGCCATTAAAAATTATTACAATAAATTCAATTTATATGTTTGTAAATGTCGTAACATGAATTATGCTGCTGCTGACAGTCTGAATTGCTCGTGCTCTCAACTGTTTGGAAGAGCACTACAGCCTAGAGTTTCACATGTGCTTCCTCAGATTATGCCCAAGTGTAGGCTGTTTATGCAGCAAATAATTTTTAAAGGTATTTCTTTCATTGCCACTCTAGCTACCTTCAGCAAGCTTGACTTTAACGAGCTCCCCTCGCTGTAGTCGTTTCTTATCTTCAGTTTCTTTTCTAGACCCTGAAACTATTTTGTCCACTTTGTAAGCTTAAGCCCGTGATGCGTCTCCCATACCTCTTCTTGGTTATGGTGGTGCATATTTGCTTTTCATTAACAGCAACATGAGGGGAAATAATGCAAACGAAGCCTGCATACAAGTTGTCTAGTATTTGACTTGTCCCTTCTCTCCTCGCCTATGCACCTCCACTGAAGGCAGTCCATCACGCCTAGCACTGGGCTGCTGGGAGAAAATATTTCAGCATGGCAAGGGGAGGAGTCAGATTTTTGCGCTAGAATTTGCTGTAAGGGGTGTTTGTGCTGTCCAAAGAAGACCTGAAGGTAAGAGAGCGTTGCTTGGCCATCTGGGTCTCTTGGGCTTTATTTAACGCGAAGACATTACATGGCTCAGACCTTGGGTTTTCCCTTCCACAGGGGCAGATTGCTGTGAAGAATAGTACCTACAGCTTTCAAGCAAGCTGTAGAGGGACGTTTGGGTACGCAACATGGGGGTAGATAAATGTGTGCAAGTTAGTTACACAGTATGAGATACAAAAAGCTTAAATATGGATGTCTCACAGAAACTTAACAGAAACCAAGCCAATTATCTAAACTCTGTATAAAGAAAACAAATAGTAAGTGGATTTAAGCATGTTTGTATTTTAAGTTGCCATGTGTATTTTTACAAATACTAACATGACTATTGTTATGGGTTGTGACAAGGGTCACTTAGTAATTCCTTTGTAAAAAGGAGGAAAAAAAAAAAAGAGATGTTGCAACCATTTTTATATTGTGAAAGGCTTTTTTCTGCTTGACTGTTTTCAAATATTTATATATGTACCGCTCCATATGTGGAACCGAGTATTTATAGAGTAAAAACCTTGCATTTTAAATCACTATTTATTTTCAGTTTTAATCAATAAATAAATGCAGGAAGCAGGAAGGAAGATTTGGTTGCAGAAGGTGGATTTTGTTTTAAACATTTTTAAAATGAAAATGAGCAAAGTGTAATAAGAAATCCTGTTTGTCCCTTTACTTTGATTGTTATCTGTTCTGTAGTGCTTAGATGAGGAATAATTTAACCCATAGAAAGATTTTAGTGATCTGGCCTGGTAAGAAAGCCAATTTATAGGTGTGTGATGTTTATCAGTAACTTGGTAATCTTTTGGTAACCACGTGTTTGATGTTGCAAAATACTGAAGAGTTTATGTAAGAGGTTCACGCTGTTCTCTGACACTGGAGCTTGGCCCTGTGTGTTTATACAACACTTATTAAAGACTTAGGGGTTTGTGACAAGTGCCAGTTTGATTGCAGCCTCTGTAAGTTCTCTTTGCAAAATCTGTAAGAGCTGCAAACTACGCACGAAATGTTTGTAGTGGAAGGTGGAGAGCCCACGTGTTACCTGGTAAATTTTGAAACTCTGCTTCTGTCAATGGGAATGTGGTAGGGTCTTAGCAGCTCTCGTGCCTCTCTAAACTGCAGGGCGATCACTATTCTTTTGTCTGGGCTTTTCTGTCTGCTAATTGCTGGGATTCTGTTTCTGTCAATGCTTGTAACGCCTGCTGGAAGCAAGGGGATTCATGGCACCTGAAGCACGTGTAAATTCTTTTCAAATTTCATTGAGATTCTGTATGAACAACCAAGAAAGAGGAGAAAATGCATTTCATTTTTGCAGTAGGTCACTGGAGATGATGACCATTTGAAGTGGCACAACGCTGCCAAATGGTTGCCAGGGAAGACTATTTCATTGACAGCCGGTGCTCCGAGGTAATACTCGGCACAAGTAGTAGTTAACACACCGAGAGGGAGAGGGCGTTGCATAGGAGTGAGTTGCGTTAATTTGCTGGTGGTGTGGAACCAAGTCAGTTGTGTCTGGTTGATCCTGCGTTTTGTTTATCAGATAACAATTAAAACCCATGTTTGAGTCCTGCTGCCACAGGTTCTGACATAGCACTTTGTGTATTTTTGTCCCTTAGTAAAGGAAGGTGATTACAGAGAAAAGGTTGACTTTCTGAAGCAGCCTCCCCCTGCGTGTGAATGTGCGTGCAAGCTCTGTGTGGGATCTCTCCAGAATCACCAAGCAGCGAATGGTGGCGGTGCCCAGCCGACTCGTGCAAAACAGAGTGTGCAGGTCTGCGGTTTCAGGAGCACTGAGAAAGGGGCGGTCTCTGCTGTGTGGCAAACTCACTGCTCAGAGCGTGTTTAGTTTATAGGTAGATATTTCCACGTTGCAGAGAAGAGAGGGTATCTTTGTGCTATTAAAGGATGTGGCTACCTGGATTTTTTTAAAATATCTGACCACAACTAGACTGAAATTGGCAGGTAGCACATAACTCATCAGAAGATGCATGTCTGTGTAAGATTTAGCGGATTTTGGTTACTGGCTGGATCCATAAGTTCTTTCAGTGTTTGGCAATATAACAAAAATACATTCTTTTGCCTGTAAAGTGGTTTGATTCTTGAATCTCTTGTGTAAATCAGCTGCTGGCCTATTTCTTCTGCAATATGGATATCTATAAACTAGGCCATACCAACCACTACTACGTATTTCACTAGCTGACAGTCTTGCAGGAGAGAACAAGGTGAGGATGAACACAGAAAATGAATTTGTCTTTTATCCCTGTGGGAAGGTTGCCCCTGCCAGGCGTGGGATTAGCTGTGTGGCAAAAAGTCTTTATGGCATGCTTTACCTTAATCTTTACCTTTGTGATGTGGTGATTTTTAAAATTTTTTTTCCTTTTCCCTTTTTAATTTGATTATTCATTTTTTCCTTTGATTGAATTTGACTTGATCACCTCTATGTCTCATCAAAAAGTGTTTCAGACCTGAGGACAGCTTGACTTCTCAGAGTTCGTTCTTTGAACTTTCAACTCTAGATTTTAATGAGCATCCGTCTGATTCTACTCAAGCTGCAGCAGGTTATTATATCTGCTGTGGTACTGATTTAATTATGTGGCTGCATTACTATGCTGAGATTCCTGGAATCTCTGTAACCACTTTGATTTAGTGAATATTTAAAAATCAGGACAATTCTTTTTTCTCAGAATTAAGGAAAATATTTTCTAATTCAGGCTGAAACTATAGAAAAAAAGGAACACGAGGAGGCAATGAACATGTGTAGTCTTACTGATCCATCAGTGGTAAGAGTTTGCAGCGGCAGTGTTAGAGATGTGCTTTTGGTAACGTGAAAGAATTTGGCATCTTTGGGTTTAAATTTTATTAGGAGTTTGTAGCCTCTTCCTCTTGATTTATTTTAACTGGTAGCATGTCTTTTGACACCTAACGTTATTACAGCATTTATGCTGCTGCAAGTGTCGTGACTTATGTAGCTGAAAATCACATGTCTTTGATAAAGAGGAATTGCTCTTAAGGCTGTTTTATTGACAAGAAAGCTACAGACATCATTACGATTCTTCAGCACAAATATCTGTAGTTGATTTTAGCCTCTCAAACTTACTACTGTATGGAGGAAGAGTTCCCATTATTGCTGAATTCACTGTTTCTGTTCTATTACAATAAAGTCTTACTTGGAGTGTCATTTATATTATTTTCCTATTTGATCTTTGTGGTGTGTATTTTGTTGTTGCAATTTTTTGCCTTGAAATTATTAAGGGCTTCAAATTGAAACAATGATGGCATTAGGAAAAACTAATTTATGAAAAATATTGTTCATAGACATAGCACTGATAAAGCAACAGTATATAGGGACACTTTTGATAGCCTGGTTAAAATTATTTTTCTGTTGTTCTTTGGAAATAATGGAAGGAAGCTGGCATGTAGCACAAATTAAAATATCTTTTGATATAGAAAAACAAATATGCCTTCCATTTGTGTTCTAGTGAAAGTTTGACACTCTGCCTAAGAAGAAGGGATCATAACTTGCAAAATCAAAACATTATTATGAAAAATGCTCAAATTTCTCACAAATAAATCTGCAAAACATGGGGATATCAATTTGAAACAGGAATGCTGTTGAACAGGAAAGAATGGTGGAAAAAGGTGATACTTTTTAATGGGGAGATTTAATTCCTTCAGTGGAGTAATGAAATTGCTTTTCTGATTGAAGCATCTTCCTCACTTTCTGTGTAGCCAGCCTGCTATGTTAACTGTTTCTTTGATATATTTTTTAAAGCCAAGGAGTGGTTTTAATCACTTTGAATCTCACAGGACTAATTTTGTGTTATACAGTGATTTACACACAGCGCTCTTTCAGAAATATCTGCTTCCCCTCATTTAATATTTATATCTGAGCATCATAATCTGGTTTTTTTTCTCTTCATGAGGATGATGTACAATTTCATTTGACATTTATCTTGATTCAAGGGCAGTGTTACTTCACCTCTGCTTGGCTTTGTAATATCTGTCATTCAGTGGAAGGGATTGTCTGCATCTTTGTAGAAAAAACCTAATTTGTTGACTTGTAATATAATGCTGTTTTTAAATTGAAAGATTTTAATCTTTCTTTACATGGCACTATGTTGCTGATGATTTTATTTCAGATTCTGGATGATGCATTGCCAGTTTATTAGCTGACATGTTCAAAAGTTGTCTTTGTTTACAAAACATTGGTGAGGTGTGTTTTCTCCTTTTACTTTCTGATGATCTAAAATTCAAATTTTCTAATTCAGCTAAGTTTAGGTTTTAGTATGTAGACATGTGCACGTACCTTTTGTCAATTAAAAGTAATTTTCTGTGGTAATTTTCTGTCTATGAGTTATGATGATTTTTAAGCGTCCCAAGTCCTTTGCTGGAAGGACATAACATTGATGGTTTCCTCCTCTTCAAACCTAGATACACTTGAAGTTAGTTTCCTGTGATCACCAACACGGTCTATTGGCTTACTCTTTCTCCATTGGTCTGCAGTTCATGAGTATATCTGAGTTTATGAGAAGTGGTGTATTTTCCATGTGTTGGACTCTTTTTTTTTTTTTTTTTTTTTTGCTAGAACTGGTTTTACCCAAGACTTCATTCTTTTTTGACCCGAATCTGACCACTGGTAAGTTGTTTGTAGCCATGAGACATCCCATATCATTCTATGTCTGATGCTTTCAAGACCTCACCTCTCATCCCATGCAGGTTCTCCTGGATTTTTATTGTAAGGTCATATCAATAGTTCATCCTGCACAGACAAAATTCTTGCTATTATCTATTAGTTAAAATCTCTCTATAACAATAGATGGTACAATATACAGTTCTGCAAAGCAAAGCTAAAGCAAATAAGATAATATTAATTGGATCCTTAGAGAGTGCTATTGCAGCTAAACTAGAGCAATGCTCCAGGCAGCCCCAGCAAGGTCTGACGACTCCTGAAACTTGCATCATTGGCATAATGCAAAGCCTGTTACTAGCAATAGCAGCACCATATTTACTTAGGTGCAAGGCTATAGAGAAAATATTAATTCATTTTTTATTTCCATAAAAAAAGGAAGATTTCTGGTGTTGGAATCAGTTTTGGGAAGAATCATTTGTGATGTCAGAGTAGAAGACAGAACATCATCTTTTTTGCAGGTCACACATTCTCGAGGGTTTTCCCAGTCCCTTTTCAAACTCTTACTCTCCCTGTCAGAGCCACTCTTTCATGGTCTCAGCCCAGGCTCTCAGGTTGGAAGCTGCTCATAGGACACCAGCTGACCCAAGGGATCTGAGGAGCGTACATCATGGGAGGAACAAATGGGCTGTCCAGATGAGTAAGACAGCTCAGCTCTGCTGCTTGAAGCAGAAGCCATGGTTCTCATCTCCTCAGTCCCAGATTTAGGCTCTGTTTGTGTGCTCTGCTCAGGGTGTTACCACATCCTGGGTGGAGACAGAAAGGACTTTCTTGCCTTGTGTGCCACCATATGTCTGTGGCACAGGATCCAGACAAATCCAGATGAACGTGACTGTTCTTGCCCTATTACTTTGGAATATTCAGTTACAAAGTAGAGTAATTGCAATTGCATGAAGGATTTGTGTATATTAGTTAAAAAGTCTTTATTATTTCTATATAACAAAAATCTATATTATTTCTATTATCTAGAGAAAAATCTTGTCTAGAAATAATTAGAAGTTATAGCGTAAGGGAACTGGTGCCATCACTTCTCAATTTTTTGTAATAGGACTTTATTCAGAAGTATACTTTTTCTTTAGAGTTGCCAAAAAGGAAAAATTGAATTTGGTTCTTTTGAGGACCAAAACAGGGAAAACTGCATTTTGTTATTTGCCATCTACTGAGAAAAATAGCCACTTCTTTCCCCTCTGAAATAAGCAAATCTTGGTCCCAGAATGTTTTAGGTTTGCACACGCGTGCAAGAGAAAAGATTAATTGGGCTATGTGGGAAGTAACAGGATAATCTGAACTTTTCTTAATAAGAAGGTTGCTGTGTGGCCAGGAGATTCCTCCAGCCTAGTAACAAAGATGAATTGCATCATTTAAAGTTCAAGATAACACTTAACCGTATCTGTCATCAGATCATAAACTCAGCCGTGATGTGGCCCCTCTGTATACATCACGTGCAGGAGGCATGCAGGAGACAGAGGCTTTATTCAGTTCAGGGCGCTGCCTCAAATATTTTCATTCTTTGCACTGAAGTGTGTTCTCTTCTTAACCTTTTCCACAAGTGCAACAATTAGGTGCTTAATCTCTGATGTTGTAAAGTCCTTAACAATGAAGTGCCTGCGTATGATTAAATGCCTCTTTCTTTCAAAAGTCAGAGCTGGATATTCTGCTTTACCTTTTAAAGGTAAAAAATATGTTGGAACTACATTTTAAAATCTTTTAACGATTCTTCCAGTTGCTAAGTATCTGTACACATCTCGCATTCAAATGCAGAGAGTAAGTGCTCTGCTTTTAGCTCCAGATATTTCATGTTACTCCTTTTCTAAAGCTTTTTCTTGGCTTTCTAGTTTGCATTACCATTGATTTCATGGTTTCTTCACTTCATTTTGTTTTCAATTTATGCATTTTGATTTTAGATTATTTCAATTGCTGGGCCTTAAAAAGCTCTGAAATTGTGCTTCTTACCTATAATTTATACACCCAGACATGCTGTATTACAGACATAAGTAGGGATTTTATTTTACTCACTTTTTAAAATATGATGAGAAAATATGGCAACTTCTTGTGATTTTCTTTCCATTATTTCTAATTAATTGCTTAGACTTGCTGAATGATACACCTGTTGTTGATGCTTATAATTGCATATCGATCTATTTATTTTCCAAAGTGACTTTAAAATAGAAGTTGCTGTGGAATACCGTGATGATGCTCAGTAAACTCATGTTGATAACTCAAAGGAAATTCTATAATTAAATTGCTAGACATGACTAATAAGTAACAGAAAATACTGTATTCTCCATTTATGTTTAAAAGTGGAAGATAAGAGAATTTTTGATACTATGTTTACCTGGAATGGTTGTAGTTACAGTTCTTTTATGTTGAATCTGCTTTAAATGTTAGACTTTCATTGTTATATAAGTAGTTGAGAATTATAGCTGTCAGTCCTGGGAATTAAAGAAATTATGCAACTCATTATAGAAACCACATAAGGGAAGTATTCAGCTCCTATTTATCGTGGATCTTCTTACAACAATTGTTGTGGAAAGAGAATAGTAAACTGAATAAGATCTTGTAATTTCTAAAACATCTGAAATGTCGTTGGCTGTATGATGCATATAGGAGAATATATGTGTTTGTTTATTATAGTTATACTATAAACTGTAAGTATTTGTAAAAAATTTTGAAATGTTGTTTACCTAAAGGATGTGGGTATTCTTCCAATTTTAAACATTCCTTCCTTAGGGAAAAAAAAAAAAAACCCAACCCAAAAAACCAACAAAACAACCACAAAACCAAACCACAAAAAAACCTAAACCACAAAAAAAACCCAAACCCTGTTTGTCCCAGGCTGGTGTACTGTACCAATAAAATATGATCTCCATTATAATAACCTACTTTATGAAGATTAAATGGTTTTGCAATTCAAACAAGGTAAAATTGGTTTAAAGCAAAATCAAACAGTAGTTTGCTAGTTTAGGATTTGAATAGTGGAATGAGAAATCTTTTTTTATATTGCTATTGTGCACTGGTCAGCTAAGAAGTAATTGCTTTTTATAAGGCAAATTTGCTTTTACTTTTCCAAGGTAATGAAATGAACCTGAAACATTTCCTTTGAAATCAAAGTCACTATCACTCAAATGTCACCAGCAGAATTCCATCATATAGTTTCAGCAAACACATAATGAGAAAGTAGTGCTTGGAAATGATTGACAGAATTCTATTAGAAAGCTTTACTACACATTCATCCATAATTATCTGTCTTGTAAATCAATACTGATTTGATTTTTTTCATATTTATATGTTACTAACATGTACAGAGACAGACATCTGGCAGCTATTTGGAGAGGAATAGCTTCAAGATAGAAGTTGGAAAAACTGCAAATGCATTGAAGGAAGATGCTCTGAGTTTCATTTTAATTTTTTTTAGCACCTAATGAAATTCTGTGCAAAAAGTGTGCTCATTAACACAAGAAGGTCCTAAAATATAATATGCAAAATTATTCAAGGAAAAAAAAAATCTAAGATTGAATCGAATCTTTAAACAGATATGCATAAAGGTCTAACAAAGAAACTATTCCCAAGAGTAAAGATATTCAGTTGCACAAAATCAAACCTTCTTAAGGGAAAAATTATGTCAAATATAGCTTAGCTTCTCTTCAGCCTAATCATCTGTTCAGAACAGGAGACTTTATCAGTGGTCCGGGAAATGCTTTTTGGGGGAAGAAGAACAAGGGATGCAAATTAAATCTCAGTGAGATGGCTGCATACTTTTAGCAAAATAGAAAGATAGTAGAAGGAATGTTGCAGTAGGCCCCTGAAGTAGAACAATTTTCAAGCCCACCCCAGTGATTCGGATATATTTCTTTTTTTAAACAAGAACAGAGTGAGAGTGAGGACCGTAAAGTTAAAATGCGAATTAAACAAACATGGTTTCATGCTAATGTAAAGCTATTACGGCATTATCATGGGAGACTGTATTTAGAGGATATTCTAAAAGTTGCTCAGCAACAGAGGAGGAAAACTAACAAATAGAATACCACAATGGCAACACTGAAGCCCAGTGGCACGACTCACATGATTCGATATTTAGCATATTGGGGAAGACTTAAGTGGCAGGAGGAGAATGATGCTTCATGCCACATACAGTTTTAGCCTTTTGAATTACCAATAGCTTGGGAAGTTTCCAGTGACAGTGGATAAATCCTGCAAGAACTGAAGCACAAAATGGTAACAGTGGGTGTCTGCTTTATAATGATCAAACCCAAGAACAGAATGACAGTTCTGTAAAGGCTTATTTATATGTAGCAAGAAAAAAAATATACTTCACTGTGGAGATCATGGAAATTTTACATGAAGTTTTCATGCTAGAACCTGCATTCAACTAATCTGAAAGTAATTTCAAAATGTCTCAGTATCCTAGAAGACAATTCCTGACTCAATTGCATGCTGAATATTACTAAGCAAAAATGTTAATCTCGTCCTCATCCAGACTGAAAATGAAGACTCAGTCATAGCTCAGTAAAAAGTGTCTGACAGGATTCTGCTTCCCTAAGAAATGTGATCAAATGAATTAGAAGACAAAATTAAATTGAGATAATAGAATAAAATTGAGGATTGTATAAAATATTCAGTGAAAGATATAGAAAAGCCTAATGCCACATTTTTTACTCTTTTACTTTTGAAAACAAGCAGTGCTATTTTAGGGAGAAGTTAGATGCAACTCTGTAATGTTAGAAAACTAGAAAACTACTAGCCAAAGTAGAAGTACAGTAATAGAGAAAATATAAAGTAAGAGTTAAGAATTGCAGAAATCCAGATGATGGGAAAGAAAAGAACATAAAAAAAAAATCTAAGGCTGGAAGATTTTGGTTAAATGGCTATAGTCTGATAATGGTATTGAATCAAATTAATGTACTTGAAATAGTGAAACTAACCTGTTATGTTATATTGAACTGGAATAGATGTGTGCAATTACCAAACTTCAGCTGAGGATGAACTAAATTAATTGTCTGTATCACACTTGTGATTGATGATGCAGTTAAAAAATACATGGAATGTAAATATGTTAAGAAAAGGATGCATAAAAACATTGTATGGCAAATAGCTGAATGAATATAACAAACGTTATGAGAAAGGGAAAGACATTCAAAAACCCACCTAATTTTCAAAGATTTCTTTCTAAAGTGTGCCTTAAGAAGATCTTCAAAGTTGGCATTTTGTTAGTTCCTTTCTTCAGACAAATGAAAAACTTTTCAAGAGATCAAAAGAAAATTAACACTTTTTTCCAAGTGTTATGACCCACTTTCAGAGTTTTCATCTTTATTTCAGTCCATGCAAAATAATGGAATGATTGAGAAAAGGCTTGAATAATGAAGAATTGAAAGTGGGAAGTATAATTAATGACTCCTGAAAAGGCTTGATGGAAGATAGATCTTGCCAAGTTGGCTTGGTATAATTTTTAATGTGATTTAGATTGGCTGATACATGCAATGGTGTTTTACATGATAGATTCCTGTAAGCACTTAAGATTTTGGTTGAGAAAATGGAAGGATGCTAAGTCATGTTGCAGACCTTGAGTTATAAAGCGAATTCATAAGTTAGTAGTTTTAGCAATATTTGGGCTAGTAATAGGTTTTTCAGACTATTATTTGGAACACTTCTCAGTGACCGGATAGAAAACATAAAGCAATTAAAAGTGATAGTGCAGTGACAGAGGTATGTGGGGGAATGATGAATAATGATTATGAAATTGTACTGGTGCCGATCCATAGTCAGTTGAATGTATACTGCTAGGGTGGTGTTATGGCCAAAGGATAACATATGTTTAGGTGTTGAAACAGAAAATCGAAATTAGAGATGTTATTTTCACTGCATTTGTCACTTTTATAATCAAAGTAGAATACTGTGTTCGGTTTTGGAGTCAAGAGCTCAAAAAAAGATGTCAATAAATTGAGACAGGTTCATAAAGCTGTGACAGCAATGGAAAACATGCCTCACAGTGAAAGATAAAAAGTATTCCACAATGAGTGTCAGCATAAAGAGTGTTAAGGATCAACTTGACCAGTGCATAAGCATTTCCTGAGCATCCAAAAATATACAGTGCTTGGGATTTAGTTTTACCCAGATATTTTTGCTTTACTTTAAATTTGCATTTTCGACAGAAAGAGTAATTAGCCATCACAGAAACTACCAGACATTCCTCTCTACCCCCTCCCCGCCCCCCCATCACTGCTGATTTGAAAATTAGAACTGGATTAATTTTTTTCCAGAAGATGCACTAGTGTAAAAGTTGGGGCATACTGGGACCTATACAGTGCAAAAAAACATGCTAGAGGACCATGGTGCCATTTATATTCCTATTTTGAAGCAACTTGTAAAGGATATTCTGCTAATAATATTTTCGGGGAAATTTGCAAATTACAATAATGTTGTTCTAGTGTTTGGTTAATAAAGTACAATGAACCCTTGTACATTTCTGTAGTCTGTAGAATGGGTGGGCACCTGGAGAAGCAGGAGTGTGAGGCCTGATGCTCCCACATGTGCTCCTTTCGTTAGAAAATGCTGTATAGTGTTGTTCCTTTTTCTTTCTGGGGTGCCAAAGAGTCTGGCTTGTTGAAGCTGTCCATTGCCCAAAGAGAATGGGTGACTGGTGGTGGCGTTATCCTCACTTTCTCCAGACAGACTATGGCAGTGTGGAGCAAGAAGCATCCAAAGATGCTGTGCTGAGGTAATGAGGAAGACCCACCTGTGCAGTGGTACCTGTAATCGAGCGCTCTGCCCTTCATTGAAATGTGTCCTTTCAGAAATGAAACAAATAAATTTCCATGGGTGTTACCGTGGATTTAGCTGAATCAAGTTCAGTGTGGAGGGAGTTCTCATGTGGATGAATCTTCAGGTGATTCTGAAGTTTGTTATCAGTACACATGGTCTTTCTGAAGATTAAGGAAATTTCTAGAACCTTTCTATAAATGTCCTGATGCTTTTCCTCCCCCTTGAGTGTGGCCATATCTCCTGGGACAGATTTTCTTTTGATGCTTATCTGAGGCCTATGAAAAGTAAAATTACATACTGATCCTATGGGAATTCACAGAGCTGTTTACTTACTGGAATCTTTTAGTTTGCAATTAAATCTCACTCAAATTATTTATTAAGCATACTTCCATCCCTCGCTTATATTTTGCAGGAAAAGGAAGACACAAATCTGGATCCTTTGACTAAATTTGCATTTTTTTTCCAATAACTCAATGAAATGATGCAGATTTAAACCATCTGTCCTAGCTGTCTGCAAGGATGGAAATTGTCTGAAATTCACCTCCAAAACAGTTTAAAAAGCGTCTTGTGCAATATCAAACCTTCCAGATTTGTCGATGAGGGAAATTTTTCTACTAATATGTAGGTAAGATTTTTTTCTTTCTTTCTAACCAGTAGTTGCAGTTAGACTATTATAATTTGCCAGAGTCTTCTAGGAAGGTGGCATTTTTCTTGTGCAATTTTTCGCTTGGGTGTCATTAAAGAGAAGCAAACAAACCTTTCTTTGTGCTGGAGGTAATTTTTTAGGTAGGCACTTACAAGAATTTGGCAATAGAAGTGGTAAAACCTCACCTACATTAAAAAGGTCTTGATTTCTGCAATAGAAGTTTTAACTGGGTTTATAGTAACTTGCATGTCTTCTGCCCTTGATAAAATTCCATGTGTATTTATATACCAGAAACCCTAAGCAAACTTACTGGTGTATGTGGCACTTTGATCTTCAGCATTTTGTTAACATATTTACATTTTGGTCCAGCTGTCTTGGAGATCAGTGAGCTGATATAATACTAAAGCACTGGAGTGCTGAGTCAAATTATCACTAAAATAGTTTCTAAAACTATCAATTTTTAGAAACTTTGCATAGCTCAAAGTTTCTGTTTCAAAAATTGTATTTACAAAATCATTTAATACACACTCCGCTCAAGGAGCCAGGCAATTATAGTATATTATTGTTATTAACATTGAGTAAATTGAAGAAAGCATCTTCAGCATAGAGGATGCTACAGCTCCTGTTGTTAGGATATGTCACAACTGATTTTTCTAATTAGAGGCATACATGACAAATTGATACAAGGCATAAATTGGATTGACTCATAAGTAGCTAATATTTTTAATTGTTTAGTATTAAGGAAATGCTGCTGTTAAAAGGAAAAAAAAATAATCAGACCTTACTTAAACTGAAAATAGCACTCCTGTCACTTAGAAGTGTCTTTAATGCATGATGCTGAAAGCTCAAGTATTCCTTTTTTGATGGCATGGTTTACTCTAATGTGGTTTCATGATGAAAATTACTGGCTACTTTCAGTAATATACATTTTCCATAACTGCTCTTAGTCTGGCAGGAAATGTCATGATCTTTAAAGGTGAAAAGGTTTTCCTTTTCATCCTTTGAAATCTTTGAGTCTTTAATAGATTGAAAAATATCCCACCCAATCAACCAACCAAACAAAACCTGCTCACTGGAATTAGGCCTCTTGCGGTTGATAACTGTCAGGGATATTTTTGTGAACCACATGGGGTTCCCACTTAAATTTTTCTTTGTTGCTTAATTGATAGGCAGACCAGCTATGCAGTAAGGCTTGAACCACCATGCCGTGGCACTTTGGAATGGTGCTTATGACTGGGCACGCTTGGAGCTGTGTGTAGTTCTTCTGGTTCAGTAATATGCTGTCGATGCACTTTCTTTATGTGTAAATATGGTAGAAGGCATGAGGCAGTGAAGAAGTGGAGAAAATAGATGCAGAAAATAAAGCACCTGGCTCACTTGCCAGGTTTATTTTCTGAAGTCAGTTGTTGTGGAAACTGTTTAAAAAAGACATTTAAGCTGGCATTTGTGAAACACATTACTGAAGTGAAGGAAATGTGCAGGATGGACTCCTCTCAGTACTGCCCTTCATCAAGGGACTCGCTTGTGATTTAGTCAATTTGGATAGTTTAGAAGCAGTTCATGCCACGTTCAGTGTGAGGGTCCATCTATATATAAAGGGATCTGATTTAAACGGTGGTTTATTTTGTTTTGATCTTACAGAAATCTGCATTGTAGGTAATATCAATTTAAAAACATTTGAAGATACAGTGAAATGATTGGATCCATGTTTTCTACTAAATCTAGAGCATTAATCACAAAATAGGCCAGAATTTTAGTACAGTATAACACTTCCTCAGGAGAAACAGAGGAATCTGTTTTGCAACTCAATAGGCTTTTTGTGCACAAGTAGTAATGTACAGTAGAGATTGGCATCAGCACCTTTCCGTTCAGTCTGCATCCTTTAGTTTACAAAGGAAAGAAACAAGCAGCAGAGTAATGCAGGATATATGCATTAGGAAGTTTGGGCCTACTTTGTGATTTCCCCATAATGTTGTGGGGGTTGTACATAATGTGTAGTTGGGTGTGATTTCTTAACTGTTTTCCTCCTGGTGGAATACCATGGTATTGAAGGAACAACTGAAACATTATTTTACAGTTAATGTTTGTATGGTCCTTTTACTGTTAATGAAAGACATCGTTGCCTTTTAAAGCCTTTTAACTTTATTGTGTCTCTCATAAGTATTCTGATCAAATTTAATTTTAATATATATTTTAAGCTGAAGTAGTGTATTTCTTGCCCTTGTAAGTAGGAAAGGCTAGTGACGCTTCTTATCTGTGGTATGCTATCTTACTCTTGTGTTGTGCTCGTGTAACTATTGACTTCAGAGTATAGTAATAGTATGAGTCCTAGCTTTTTGATGTCTAGTCTCTAAAAGGGCAGAATGAGAAACAAAGGTGCTTGCGAAGCATCGCAAAGAAAGAAAAATGGTTACAGTAAAAACAGCTTCTGCACAATCCTGCCATTATCAGCAGAGAGAATGAAGACCTGTGCCAGTCTTCCTTTTGGCAAAGACAGGGCCGTATGCTGCCCGTGTAGCTCTTACGTTGTCACTGTCACCCTTGTACTTCACTGACTGAATTGTCTAAAACAGGCATGAATCAGATGACAAAATTTTTAGGATAAAAAGTGTAGATGATTATTGTCTTTCTTGTGGCTTACCGTTCTCTCTTGTGCTGGTTCAGAATCTAAGTGTATTAGTATGAAAATAGAGGAAACTCTGGTCTTTCTTCCTTTGGTTGGCTTCTTCATTTGAGAAGCTCATCAAAATCTAGTGACTTTGAGAGTCTTTTACCTTTTGTTGCCAACTGTTAAGCTATGCTATAGGTCTACCGAAAATATCGTGTGTTGTATTAATTAATTCAGTGAAATTTCCCGTACCCTGTATTAACCTGATATTTACTTCAGCCTAGAAGATACTGTTCATGTGCTTTGTGAGAGAGAATAAGAAAGTTAGTCAGCTTGACTGCCAACTTTCAGGTAGTTCTATTTTTACTTTCCTTGCTATGCTTTACATATTTACCAGCTGTATTGCATTGAATCATCAGAACTATCACCCCCACGTTTATGGATTTTTTTTTTTTTTAAGGGAGAGGAATTTTTGACAGGAGAAAGTTGGAAGACAGTTCTGTAAGTATCCATTTTGATTTCAAATCCTAACCTTTCGGAAGGTTAGAAGGAAATTGAAAAATCAGATACAACTTTCTGAATAGAATTACATGTTAGAGGTGTATTTGCTAAAATGCTGCAAAGAATTTCTGTAGGTTTTTTTGCTCTTAAAAAAACCCCAAGAAAAACATTTCACGGTTACTGCATGACCTTGTATCTATGAAAGTCAATGCTGATTACACCATAGTTGAGAAATAAGATTTCTCTTTCTAAAGGATTCTCTAACATTGTCGGGTTTAAAATGGCGTTTGTAAACTATAATTTAACCATATATGTACAATTACTTCTCTTTTGCCTATAAAGTACTCATTTTGCACTTTAATGTTAAGTAAACTCTGGCGTATTTCACTACATGTGGATTAAACTAACTTAAACCAAATCTTCTACAGATAAATACAAAGGCAATAACCTGGTGCAGGTAGAAAAGTGTGTGAAATAACAGTTCATGAAATAACAGTGCAAGATAGTAGGAGAAATTATCTGATTCACTAACACGTTTCCCAAATATATAATACCCAAATATATATGTGCTTCTTTTTCAAAGAAAGAATTAAAACATCAGTAATATGCTGCCATAAGCATAGAAGAGTCTTCCCCTTTCTGTGTTGCCTAATGCTGCAATCCGAATCGGCTCGTTTCCTGGAGTAATCCATCAGGTTGATTTACAAGTGCTCCTACCGTCTGTATCGTGCTAATAGAAAGCTCATGGCATCTGTCCTTGCACTGAAAGCAAGCCAGCAGTATAAGACACATGATTACTAGATGATGTGCAATCAGTGGATAAGGGAGGGGAAGGTTGGGCAAGATTCTGGACAATTTCTGGATCTTAGTCAATGAACTGGAATTACTTGATTATTTTTCATAAAAAATAGCTCTCTTCTCCTGGGCGAGACTATGCAATTCCTTAACGTTCAGGTTGATCGCTGTGTATTGCATGTTCTTGGCTGCATCACAAACCAAACAGGAGAATTTCAATTGGTTGGTTGTTTCTTTCCTACCGCTATGTGTGTCTCCGCTTTCTGTGTGGGCCCGCTAACGCTGCTGAAGTTAGCTCTAGCCTCTTCACTAAACACTATGAAGATGGATGAGAGATGTTGTGCAGACTTCTCCTTTGAATCCTGTTCTTTTCTGCTTCCTAGTGGTTTAATGAATGGAGAACTTGATTTCTGAAATGAAGAATTTGATTTTGCCACCTCAAAGGCAAACCTTTTTCAAATCTCTTTTCTGTTCCCCTTGTGGAAATTTTTTTCTCCTAAATTCAAGATCTTAGTATCTTCTATGGGAATGGGAAGCTGCATTTTACTTCTGTTTCTCTTCTGTCATTTCTCCACCTTTATTTCCATAAAAGCCTCTAATTTTTAAGTTGGAACATGTTTGGGTTTTTTTCAGTTGAAGATCTATTCAGAAAAGCCTTTTGCAAAGAGCACTGCAAAATAACATTTTAGAGGACCTTATTTTAAGTTTCCTTTAAGGGATCAAGGCCATTATTCACTTCTCAATTCTGAATTATACCTATTTGATACAATGAGAGGAGAGGCTCCATTGAACCTTAAAGTGAGATCATCATTGTTCAAAGTTCTGTCTGTTCTTTCAAAACAGGTCCTGATGCAGTACGTCCCTTTGGTAAATAAATGGTAAGATTAAAATATGTTTAATTCTTCTTTGTGTAACCAACATTTACAGAAAGAAGTCAGAAATGTTTGTTATCTTTTCGAGAACTGGAAACTGAGAGAGCTTGGTACTCCAGCATATGCCTGGATGAGTGCAAGAACTCTAAGAATTCTTCAGTATCTTAATGACCACTTGACCAAGAAAATGTCCTTCTATTTTAGGCATTTCTTGTGTAGACAGGCATACTTCGGACCTGGATTTTTGGTGATCAGCAGTATCAGCATCGGATTTTTGTAGCTTGAGCTTAAGTGACGTGTTTTGAGTGATCTTCTCAATCATTTTAAATGTCTCTTTCTCCTAGTAGGCTGTAAAAGGGGATGGTCTTAAGGAGATCTGATGGGTTAGTAGAATTTATAGTCTCTTACTGTTCCTAGGGGCAGTAGTGAACTACTGAGGATTACGATCCATGGCTTTGCCTTTTCCAAGTAGCATTGTTTGGTAGTTAAGTTTTGGGTTATCACACTTTCCCCCCGCCCACCCCATGTTTGCAATCAGCAATAAATGATGCAAGTAGGATGACATCTGGCAGTACCGGTGGCAAAAATCCTGGGATAAATGCGACTGACTGTGACACAGAGATTTCTTAATAACGTGTGCAATGGCTGTGCTGTACTCTGTAAAAACTTAAGCAATTTCATATAACTGATAGCTTGTTTAATCTAGATTCCCTTTTCCTGGGAATTAATTTGTGTAGTCCCATGATGAGGAAATGTCTTGTTTTGCAGAGACTAGTCTGCTCAAAATATCTGCAACTTCTATAGCAACAGGACGGAAACTTCAGGAGATGAGTTCTTTTCAATTTCAGCTATAAATTGAATTTACTCATTGAAGTTACAGGTGTCATGTTCTGTAACAAAATCCGTGCTTTGGATTTCTGTCCAACAGCCAAGGAGTACTTAATTCTTTACAACACAGACAAGTAAACCTAAAGACAGCGAAGTGGTGGGTTTTGGGTTGGTGGGGGTTTTTTTGGTTTTGTTTGATTTGTTTTTTTTTTTTTTTGAAAGTAATGTTTGTCTGCCCTCTATTTAGTCATCTGTCTTGTTAGCTCAACTTTCTTGAATATTCTGGGACCAGTTAATTTTATGGTAGGAATCAGCTAAAGCATATGTGTATTCCTCATGTAGCATTTTGAAAACATGTCCAGGAGTAGTACAATTAAAATCAAATGCAGGAGCTCAGCAAGCAGTGCATTACTTTCTGGGAAATACTCTTAGTAAACTGCTAAAGGCCAGGATCACACTGGGGTTAGGTAACTCACTTTTCTAATGAAGCTGAGAAATCTCAAGCTGCAATGAAAGACTGAAGTTAAAGCATTGGAACTTTTTTTTTAAATTTCATTTCATATTGAAATACTTTGGATGCTTTTGAAGGAAATCATCTTGATCCTTTTAATTTAAAAACCTAATGATTTCCATTTTCTTTTCCATGACAAGTTTCAGAACTAAAACAAATCTTGAGTTTTTCTCATGAATGAAATCATACTTTCTAACCTTCCTTGTGTTTCAGCCTTCCATATTTGGATAAAACCATGTAGAGGTGTGTGAAGGTGATCTGTCATCTGTCAGATGCTGTCTGACGTCTGTCAGATGCTATTTACTAATTTTGGCAGGACAATGTATTAAAGCAGCTTAGTTAACATTAAGACACAGAGCATTTATATAGGAAGACTAAAGGAGGTGATACATGACTCCAACTGGATTGAATGGCATAAGAAAATTAAGCATCTTACCTCTGAACTCTGTCCTGCAATGCTGCAAATAAAAGAGGAGGCTGGAATTGTTTGGGGCTTTTGGAACTATTTGCAAGGCTTAGGCTGTCTGAAAATTATGAAAAGATTGCTGCAAGTAACAGTCTTAGGTAAAAATGGATACTGCAGTAAGGTATCATCAGTAGCTACTGGGATCTGGCACATTAGAATCATTATTGGAATCCTAATTAATTTACCCTCATTTCATTTGTGAATTAGCAGAAACCTTGAAAACAAACTTGAGCATCTCCTGCATGTCATTTAGTTTAGATTGCTAAGAGGAGTAAAGATGCTTTTGGATAAAAAATGTGTACTTGTTAGATGTGTGTGTTTTTAGGAACGTGAGAACTAAATGTGAATGTGACTTCTACTCTATTATTTTGAGGAATAACTACTTACCCCAAGAAAAAGAAAAAAAGTTTTATTGTAATATATCTTGTAATTTTATATGTCATTATCATATTTAAATAATTGGTGACAAAAAGAATAACAGTTTAGACCTCTCTATATTATTTTTCAGACCACAGTAAATAAACTAACTATTTTCCTCATTATTTTATTTATTATATGTTTCCATTGACAAATTGCACCTTATTAGACAATATCTGGAATGCGCAAAGCCTAAAAAAAGTATGAAAAGATGTATGAATAAATCAGCCTGCTTACTTTATCACTCTTAGATTTTGATTCAAGTGGCTGAAATTACTGGAGGAGTTCTGGGGTCAGAACGTTAAAAAAAAAAAAAAAGAATCTACACTACTGATTGCAGGTCTACCTTATCTGAATGCCTGTGTTCTGTTCCTTCACACTTCAGTCCAAACAGCTCCACCTATCTTGCATCTTTTTATAAAGTCGTGTTCTGCTGCTAAATAACAATTTTTGAAGAAGAGCACAACTTAACCTAGGAAACTGATGTGTGGTTGGTGTTTAATGAACTTGAAACCTCTACTTGCTTAAAGCTTCATTGAAAGGGAGTGACAACATAGGTTCTAAAATTTCTCTTTTGAAAGTCTACAAAGTTTTGGGGTTTTTTTGCCAAATATGCCTTTTATTTACATGACAAAGCAGATATTTGCTATACTTAAGAAAAAATTGTACCTCAAAACATTTTATGTAGATATTTTCAAAGATGTCTTACAGATATTGGGTATTTAAGACGATATTTTTGTGTGGGAGCAGGCTGATATATTTCCATAGGCACCTGTGAAAGCCTTGAACAAAAGTCCATAATCCTTAGTTATATCAAGCATAATGCTAGTGGTATAAGTAGCATTATGTACAGAATTTGGGCTTTTGCTGAGAGAGAACTTGGAAAATATTGTGCTGAAGCTGCAAATATTTTTCATAATAGGCATTCACAGAATATACTTAAGAATAACAGATATCTAATATAACAGATCTTTTCTGAAGGAAGTGCTCTTGTTTCAAGAGCATAGAGTTGAAACTTTTGGGGTGGGTTGTTGGTTTTTTTTGTTTAATTTGGTGCATGAAAGGGCATGTGAAGACAGGAGAATCCATAAATAATGCTAAGGTCCTAGGCAGCCTGCCATTCTGACAGCATATTTTATAAACAACCATAAATAACACTCACTGCAGCATATCAGAGACAATTACACCATGCCATCAGCACCATTGTTCTGATTTACCGGGGTCTTTGAAGAAAAGAAATACTCACCTGTCATGCCAAACTGCAAAGCTTTAGTATGGTTGATATTTTTTTTTCTCAGGGTTCATTATGTTTGGCTCTTGTTTTCTGTGATTTTCTGCTTGGTTTGTTTTTCAAAATAGTCAAGAGCGAACCTAGATTTTTTTTTTTTTTTGAATGAAAATGCCTGAATGGCTGAAAGCGTAGGTGCAAAACCTGTACTACTGCTAAGTAAGAATAATGCTCTTATGAGAAGAATCCATCTGTTTTTCTTCTGGTTTTTCTGAGCAAAATCCTTTTGTTTTGGAAGTGTCTCAAGGAGCAGTAGCAAAATAACGCAGGATTAGAAGGATAACGGGAAAGTGTCAGGGCCTGAGGGCAGAAGGATTCCCAAGTAAAGATTCTCAGGTGCATGTTGCTGTGATGCACTACAGTGAGGCTCAGGTGCCTTTATAGAGGGAAAGTGATGTGATACAATGAATAGCGCAGGAGATTGGCCGGTAGGTTCTGCAGCAACAGATGCCAAATAGCTTCATTGGCAAAGGGATGACCCTGGGAAAGTTTTCTAGTAAGTGTTGGATTATATAGGGAACAAATTCCTATAGGAACTTAGTAGAAATTAGAGCAAACAACAGTCTTGGGAACCTTAATATTTTTCAACTGTAAGTAGAAATGGTATAGGTATAGCCTTGGAAATTTAAGAGGTCAAAGTTCTTAACCCACTTGCTTATTAAGCATCCTACAGCACTTAACAAGAGAAAGCTTGACGTGATAGCCTGGCCAGAATGTAAGTTAAACAATTTGTGTGGTCTACTTCCAGTTCCGCAGAGTGATGTAGTCTTTGGCCAATGTTGTGAAAAGCTCTTTAATGTCATACATAATTTAAAAAGCTGTTTCAATTATCTTATCAACGCTTATAAATATCTAAAGGGCGGGTGTCAAGAGGATGGGGCCAGACTCTTTTCAGTGGTGCCCGGCAACAGGACAAAGGGCAATGGGCACACACTGGAACACAGGAAGGTCCATCTCAACATGAGGAAAAACTTCTTTATTCTGAGGGTGCAGAGCACTGGGACAGGCTGCCCAGAGAGGCTGTGGAGTCTCCTCTGGACATATTCAAAACCCACCTGGATGCCATCCTGGGCAGCCTGCTCTAGGTGATCCTGCTTTAGTCATGGGGGTTGGACTAGATGATCTCCAGAGGTCCCTTCCAACCCCTACCATTCTGTGATTCTGTATTTCTCAGGTGAATTAACTGTATTTTATAGTTCACAAACCTTTTGAAGAAGGGTTTTGGAAAACTGAAGAGTATTATCTAATAGGACTGTATTTCAGAGCTGATGCTATTCTTCTGGCGTAAAAAAAGAAACAGCTTTATTTAGCTAGCCCACAGCATGCAAAAGTCAGAAAGCAGAATTTCATGATTTATGGACACTTTTGACAAAACAACATAATCTTCTGTCTTGCAGGAAGTATGTGTCAGTAAGAAGTATAATTAAGCAAATTAATGCAAATAGATAGTTACTAGATGGTAGCCATCTGGAGTAGAAGCAATACTGCATGGAAAGTTTCATAAGATGAATTTTGTGTGTAATGGATAGCAGGTTACTCTAATTTGTCTGGGTTGTACAAAAGTGCCTCTATTTTCTGAAGTTTGAGCATCCTTGTAAACATAAAACAATTATCATAAAACTTCCTTGCAAATATTGTTTAATTTACCACTTGCTAAACGTGTTGATTTCTTCCTAATTATTTATTTTACACACATTTCAGATTTCTCCAGTTCCAATAAAATATTTGGGATATAGGCTGATTAGAATAAAGAGCTACTAAAAATACCGTTTGAGGAATGATGGTGCTGGAAGTTAGTTTGACCCATGAAATGGGACAGATTCACATACCTTGAGAAAGAGGAATCCCAGATAATTACCAAGGTGTACTTTGGGCTTGTTCTTTTGGATTGTTCTGTGATTATCAAAGAAACCCATCAGTTCTGATAAGTAAAAGGCTTGGCTGTTTCTTGCCTTCACAGGCTGTTTGTTTACAAAACAGACTGATATAAATTGATTATATGCAGGATTTGGTTTTTGTTTTTTTTTTTCAAATTCACAGGATTTATGATTAAAGAGCTCGCGTTGTGCTTTTTTTTTTTTTTTTTTTTTTTTCATTCTGCTTGCTGCTTTGTGCACTAGAACACTAGCTTCCAATCATGGAAGATATTCCCGTAGGATTTTTCCACTATACTCAGTGTTTAATCTTTTATAGGACTCTTCCAGCAGATGGCTTCTGCATTGTGCATATTCATTGTAATTTCTATGAACACAAACATTTAATTACTTATCTCTGAAACAAATCCAGAGTTCCATACCACTTTCTATTGAAACTTCTAATTTAAGGAGGCTTTTGACAACTTCTTACTTCCCAAATGGCTCTTTGTCTGTTGAAGTCCAGGAGCTGACCTTCTATTGAAATAAAATCCCATCCAGATGTAACTCAGCTGAAAATTAGTTGTCAGAAGTAACTGAATAGAATCCAGCCCCCACTGGATTTACTGGTTCACTGGACTATATCTAAGTAAACGAATTCAGATTGGGTAGGTACAGAATCACTAGGTCAATAATAATAAAATAATAGTAAAAAATTTAGGCAGACATTGTCATTCTCTGTAGAATCTCAAAATCCAAATCTGAAACCCATACTATTAAAAATTATTCAATAGCTATTAAAATTAGTACTAGGAAGCCTTAGGAGAAAGATGTGATTTTTGTAGAGATAAAAAAATAACTTTTTTTTTTTTTTACTTTCCCTGATTATGGCATATGATTCAGGGAAAAATGATTCTAAAAACAATCTCTTTTTGTTATAGTGATGTGAATGATGTTCTAGTGAAAATTCTGTGTTAAGATGTGGTGTTGCCTACCAAAAATGTCAGAACTGTCTGTGGGAAGTGCAAATCATTGAAGAAATTTATTGTAATTTTTTTGACAGATGAATTCCGGAGAAGGGGAGAAATACTAAAGAGGAAAAAAGGAGAATCAAGTGTGTCTTTATACAGCAGTGTATTCTGGCTCAGGCATTTTCTCAGACCCAGGGTTACTTGGCTGATGTTTAATTAGGGGTTGAAAAAACAGGTTGCAATTCCAAATCAACGTGAGTTTACAACGATGCCTGGGAACAAATAATTACCTCCATTCCATAATTGAAAAACATAGGGAGTGCTTTACAGATTAATATGACTCTGAGTTTTGTTATGTGTTGTAGCCGCTTGCGGCACGCAGCAAACCTCTGCTCTGGCTGTGAAACAAGGTACAAAATGCCAAGCACGCGCTGGTCAGTACGTGGCACAGCATAGTTGTTATATGCGGAGACAGAAACTTAGATCCCAGAGCAGTGTGGCTGTGTTAGAGCAGGCTTTTTGGCATGTTGATGTAGCTGGGTTAGTTTGTGGCTGGCAGCAGCTCAGGTAATCCTTTGCTCGTCTTCATCACGTGATGTAGACAGGCATCAGAGTTGGGGTTTTGGTCATGGTTTGTTTTGTAATAATTTGGACTCAGCTCATTGACTTTGAATCATAGGAGCATTTACATATCCAGAACAACCTAGTCCCTGAAACATGAACCTCATATTGGCTGTTCTCACCCAGGGATTTGCATTTATTTCATTCAGAGACTTGCAATTTGAGTCTTGTCTTCAGTAGTTCTGCACCATTTTAAGATCTGCTGAGAACCTGGCTCATTTGAATGACTGTAATGGAGAAATCTAGTTCAGTAGGTTGTGAATTTGCGGAAAAAGCCCCCACTATCCTGGCAGCTGTTCAGGGAAACTCCTTGCCTTCCGGTTATTATTTACTGACAATGAGGAGGTTCAGGACTCAAAATATTTTGAACTCTACATAGCCAGTCAATCACCTGTTGCTTAAAGACAGATAATACATGTAGGTGACATACTGCATATACCTCTCAATAGCAGGATTCAGAGGTACCTGTGATGTCTGGTGATAATATACAGATAAGTGAAAGTTGTGTGATTTTTTTTTTTTTCCTCCCTCCATGTGTCAGCCTTAATAAATTTAAATTTAACAGAATTGTCTTTTTAGTATTGTACTGATGTTTGCAATATAGTACAATCTCAGGATGACTTTTGCATGATTTTGGGTGCAATTTAGGTTAGATAAACAAATAAAGCTGTATTTGGAAATACTTAAATGTAGTATTTTGTAATGTTAATATTCATATACTAATGATTAAGCAGAAGATATAGTTCTTGTTATTATAAGCATGTGCATTACTGGCAATATTATTAGAGCCATTAAACTCTGTTGGTAAAATGGAATAAATTAAATTAAAGTGTATGTTCAGTTTTCCTTGTGTGCTCACACTCCAAATTTAGCATGTTTTAAAGCCTTTTAAAATTTTGTTGCTGTTAATATTACTGAAGTCAAAGAAGTATAAATGTCAAATTATACTCATTTACCCTTGCTAGTAAAACCTAAATGTATTCACATTATGGTAGGGATGCAATAACTGTGTATGCTAGTAGCAGTTTTTCCTTACTAATTCTCTTTTTTTTTTTTTGGTTATAAAGATTCAAGACGGTCTTGCCCCAGCTGTCTTTGTTCAACATATTTTATTTATGATGGATTTTTTCCGTATTCAAAACTGGATGCAGAATTCTTAAAATATTGTATTGTTATTATTTCATCCCAAGAAATAGACTAAGAAAAATTTGTGACAGATTTTTTTTTAAAAACTATTTTTGCAAACTGAAGTGCTTAGTAGACTAGTAAACTTACAGTACTGATAGAATCATATTTAATGCCAGTCTTTTAAAGTTTATTTCTGCTTTTTAGCTACTTTTCTTTTGCTTAATAGTGTGAATAGAGTTTGATATTTTGCTGATTTTTTTTCAAGAGTTACATATACAATTTAAGTTTATCAAACTTTTTAAAATTTTATTTTAGTGGTTTAAGCAGAATCATGAAGTAGAGGGTAGAAAAGGAATTCTGTAATCTTATCCAGAGCATCCTGGGTTATGTTTTTTATTTTTACTACAGTAATGTCAGAGGATCCTATTTTTCAGAAAAATCTTGCAAGAGAGTGGGGCTGGCAAGTTGTGGCAGGAGAAAATAGAAGAAAATTGATAAAATGTACTTGAATTAGACAAACAGATTCTTTTTTTTTTTTTTTTTTTAATTCATATATATTGGGTAACTGCATTGCACAGCAAGCTTGAGATTTGTTTTACTTTTAGTTCCATTCTAGTTTTGCTTACAGAAAATCCCCTTCAAAGAATCAGGAGGTGCTTGTAGCAAGTTATTATGTGGTTTCTTACTGCCCCCCCATCCTCCGACTTCTTTTAGATATCCTTATCGTGGCTTACAGAATTTGTGGATAATCAGGGACATCCGTATTATCTGTGATGTTGTAATGTGAGGTTTCTCTCTATTGCTAAACACCGAATCTTGGAAGAAGTGCTTTTCCAATTTAGTGTCCCTTTCATGCAGCACTTCCTATGGTTCAGAAACTTTTATTGGTGCCTGTCATTGCATGATCTGAATGTTGTTTCTCTGTTATGCCTGTTCCCTTTAACTTCTTACCAGTTTAAATGTGTAGAGGCCAAGAAGGCTTTTGAGGGTTTAAAACCCCATACTGCTCTGTAGAGGAGAGAAAACCCACACTAGATTGGCTTTTCTTACTGAATTTGAGGAAGCCACTGGGATAACTCTTTTCTCTGAGTACTTTTTTTTTTAAAAAAAAAAAAAAAGAAAATAAAAAATTTCTATGCAGGTTTTTATGCAAAGTGATTGGAATCTAAGTACTGATGCAGGAAATACCTTGAAAGAGAAGGATGCTGACAGTTTAGTCTGTAAGGCTGAAGTTGAAGGGTTTAAAGGATCACCAGCAACAAAGCAAGATGTGACCGTGGCCCTTTCTAAAGCACCCTCCTGTCCAGGGGATGAACATCACAGTGGGTGCTTTGACCCACATGACAACTCCATCTCAGAGGAGTAAAAAGTTACAAGACCTTACGATTCTGTTGATGAAACATTGAGTATTTTTAAAGCAAATCCTTTAATGTTCATTGCATTTTATATATAATCTATAAATGTATTAATATTTTCAGTTCTGTAAGAAACAAAGGTGAATTGATTAAGTATTTTAAAAAAGGGTTACTGTTTTAAAGTGGGGTTTTTTGTTGGTTTTTGTGTTTGTGTTTGTTTTTTTTTTTTTTTTAAAAATCATACTAGCAAGTGTAGTTCAATAACACCAGAACTAGAAAGACTGTACCTTCACTTTGTGCTGTCCTGGGAATATTTTAAAACGTAGTGATTAACAAATGGTGTGGAAATTCTAAATTATCAAAATACTAGGTATGCATATGGTATTTAATCACTTTTGAATTTGATAGAAACAGTTCTTTTTATTACCAAGGGGCTGATTTGGTAATTTTGGAAATGTGTTGTAATGTTTCTGAGATACGTATCTATGAGAACGAGCTACTTGCCAAATGAAATGTTCCAAACTGTCTCTATAGAAGCTGCCAGGAAACAGCAGCTTAATGTATACATGATATTTACGAAGGTATTCATTTTCAAACATCAGGCAATTTCTTAGATCAAAATTTGGCCAAATGTGATTGTGGAATTGGTGTTTTCTAATCAACCTATAATCGTGTATGTGGAAACTAATTATGTTTGTATATTTACTCAGTGCCTAGGCATTGTTATAAACTACCTTATTGATTATGACCTGCATTATAATAGGTGCTTATGTTAAAAGGTGTGATTTTAATTATACTGCATCCTTAAAAGTAACATTGTGGTTTGCAACAACTGCAGGAATTCTGAGCTTAACTTTAAAACCAGTATTTTAAGTTCTATATAGTGGTTTTGCTGATTGTGAAAATTGCATTGACTATAAAAATCAATCACTTACCAGGTGAAGTGATAGCCTTGCACAGTGATAGGTCTGAGCAAGGCTCACATTTCTTCGTGTGGGTTGCCATGGGGCAGGACTAGGCAGGAAAAAGCAAGCACACCAGGAACATAACGTTGCTCATTTTTTGACCCAGAATTCTTGAGGAGTTGTAGAGTTTGCAACGTCTTTGCTGTGGTCCTGAGCGATGGCCTGTGGTTCAGGGACTGTGAAGAGGGGATTAGAAGCTCAGCATTTTTGCTGTTGCCATCAGAAGGCCTGGCAAAAACCTCAGCATGCTGGTGACTCACCTGGTTGAGCGCTGGGGTGGTTAGCCTGTGTGGTGCTCTGTGTTATTCTTGTAGCACAATTTGAAGCGCCTTGATTAAGTGTGTTTTAGGCAGGTCAGCAAAAGCTCTAGTTGTAACGTTATGGTATAGTAGACATGCCTTGATGTAACTAATTTATTTTTTTATTCTTTAAGTATTACTTGAAACTTACAGGACATACTTGTAGCATAGACTGGCAGGATGAACATACTACCTTGGATGTCTGGGAGGGGAAATGTTCTGTTAGGATGACAGATCACATCCTAAGTAATTCTTTAGCCTGTGTTTACATTGAAAACTTTCCCCAACTCTTGAAATTGAATTTTTTGCCATTCTGGCTTATGGGGGATTAACTTTAAGTAACTACTTGGATATACGGTTCCCCAATGAGTTAAATATGCACATAGGGGTTCTTATGGCTTACGGAATGCTCTCCACAGAAGTGCCCAAGGCTTTAATGGCATGCAAGGTACACATTATACTCTTAATTGCTATTCTGTGCTGCTGTGGACAGATGCTTCTCTGTAGTTTCTGACTGAGGAAAATTTATATCGGTAAGAAACGTCCAGGTTTATCGCTTGGTGTCCTTCCTCAGGTAGCAGTTCTGTCTCTTTCCTGAACATACCTTTCCTGAACATTCCTTAGAACAAATATCTTGCATATCCTGCTACGTTTTAACCATTTAAAGGATGATTGTGACACCTGTCAGTGGCAACATCTTCTTTTGCTCTAGCATCTAAAGTCAAAATCAAAGGAAAACTTCAATTAATTCACAAGGTCAGTGCAAGAATTGATTTACTGTTTGAAGAATGCATTGAAATGTTTGAGTCCACAACATTAGGAGGATCAGGTCTCATAACTGCTGTTTTATTAGGTGGATTTGTGTTCAAATATAACAGAGGTCTCAAGTGAAATTTCAGAATGTTATTTAAGCACATCCTTAAAATGAGTCTTTCCCAAATAGATATGCTTTTCTAAATGACCTTGCATGTTGTTCAACGCAGAAAGGAAGGAGGGAATAATTTTTAATATCTTCATTCTTATTTTCTGTTTTTAAGGTGAGACTTGAATTTTTGGGAGACTTCCTCACTGATCACTCGTGTGTGCAAGAAAATGAAGGATGCCACCTTCCTTTGCATTACTGTGATTCAGAGACATCGGTCTGTATGCAGGTATGTATTTTACAGGAAAACTTCTTTTTTTTGTCTTGAGCCATCGTACCACAGTCTGACACATCCTTTCCTTTCACCTGTAACTCTCTGGCTGACAGCTGCTCCGCTATACGGCAGGGCTGGAGCGAGGACATGAGATTGAGATTTACGTTTCCATCTCCCCTCATAAACTGCATTGTTATGTAAGACCTTTTCTCCCAGTTGTCCCCTCTCCTCCTTATTTTTGCAAAATGAAAGAAAACAGGTTGTTAGGGTGCACGTGTTAGGGCCCTGAGGGCACTTGTAGGCCTTAATGTCCATGAGGAGCCTCTTTGGGGGCCCAGCCCCTGCCTGCCCTGAGCCTGTCAGCTGAGCTGGGACCGGCGCCCACCTCCGCTCTGCCCGCAGCACCATGGTTGCCAGCTTGGCCAGGGCCTGGTCCCCAGCCCTGGGATGGCTGCCCAGCTTGACCTGGTCTCCATGGACCTGCCCAGAGGTCACCACACCGCAGCCCTGGCCCACAGAATGACTTCCCAAACTGGCCTGGGACCTGCCTCACCGCTGCCTTGTGACGTGGGCTGGCAGCTGGAGCTGGCCACCATCTCTGGGCCTGCCCTGCCCTCTGTGCTCCCTGCCCCTGAGGGGAGCCGGCAGCCCTTGCTCTGCCCTGGCAGCACGGGTGTTTGCGGCCCTGACTTGCTGCACTGCTTGCTGCTCTGGGCATGAAGGTAAATTGTTAAATAATATCATGTATTTAGTCAGAAAATGTGGTACAGGAGAGAGTTGGGTTTGTGAAGAGATTTGCTCAGCTGCCATTTGAATATTAGCAGCTATGTTAAAGTCAAACAAATGTATTACCAGCTAGCTATAAATTTAGTGAAACTGAAAAATATTTTTACTCACGGGCTTGTGATTGTATGACAAATATGCTAACCAAGGCCCTGGCATGCAGGGAGTGTTTTTTTAGAGGGATTAATTAATGTGAGGATAGCGTTCTTCCCGGTGGAGCAGAAAGCCATTTTATAGCTTCAGGAATCGGTGTCAGCCGAGGAATACGTTATCTGTTTGCAGATCAGCAAAGCGTGTTATGCCGTTAGGTCAGGAGTGGCCAACTTCTTTCCCCTTCAGTACTGAACACCTTAATTAGAGGAACCGTCCTGAAACTTTTGGCATCCTGAAATTTGCTGTAGGGTAGTATGAATTTGCAGCATCCTAAATGAAATAAGTTCCAGGGTTCTGGTTTCCTAGATGAAAAATAAATTTCTCAAAGCAGTGAATCACAATTAATGAACAACCATGCGACAGTTATTGACAATCCTTTCAGAATATGCTGCACAGCGGCAAGATGCTTTCTCCTTCTAATAAGGCCTAACGTGACATAAGGTTCTATCTGAAGGACCTTCTTGCTTTATTAATCTCATTATGACCACTTGAATTGCTACATCCTCTGTAATGATTAAAACATTTGACTTCCAAGTGTGATATTATAATGAGGATGGAGTTCATAGAATAAGGCATTGTATCATTCTGCAAAGGCTGTCAGCAAATGGAAATATAAATCTAACTCTTGAGTGCAATTTTGCTACTGTTTCCATGGAAGAACAAACTCAAAACTTTTACATACATACCTATATATGCAGGTTTCCAAATCCACATGGTAGACAAAATAGAATTTTCATTTATAATCTCAAGAAAACAAATAGGTAAAATGGGGAAATGAAATGATTCCATGCATTAATTATGAATGCTGAACCAGGTCTTTACATAGTGTTATTTTTATTCTATCCACACAGTAAGATCTCTTTTCCAAAAAAATTCAGGTGTTTCATTGCCAATAGTTGCTTCTGACCTGTGCCAAAAACTGCTATAAGCCATCAGCTGCTACAGACTCTTTTCTATAAGATATTGCTTTAATTAGCGGTTTTCTTTCAAATAATGTAGGCTCTTTCTGTCTCAATAGAGATCTACTGTTAGTTTGTTACTGTCTTTACTATTTAATGATTTAGTCCTTACCAAAACACTGAAGTTATTAGAAGCACAAACATGCTTTAAGTGGACAGAGTACTTCGGAAGTATTGAAAGAGTATAATGTATATACATAGTGTAGTTTCCTGTGCCTGTAATGAAAGGTAATAGAAGTGTTGGTACAGTGCCATTATAAGACAGTACCAGATGCCAGAGGCACACAGCATGATTTGCTATCTAGCTAATCCTACTTAGATAGGTAGGTGTGAGCTTGTGGCAAGTGTCCCATCGACAGTGCTGTAACTCCTCCAAGGCTGGAAACCACGACTTCTGCACCTTAATTTGCACTAAAAAGCTCCCACTTGTTTTGTTTGTGTATATGTGATACTGGTATTCAGATGGAGTATTTGCCAAATGGTAATCCATTCTACACCTTTAAAAATTTATCTCAACAGGCTTCTTCAAATAAAGACAAAAAAACCCTAAACCAAAAAAATCCCCACCAGATCCTTTCTGACAACACTGCAAACATCAACGCATAGGAGACAACTCCACTTTATGTTGAAGAAGCTTTACTTGTGGGAAACTGTGTAGATTGTAAGCCTTTCATTGTCCAGGAAAACCATTTTTAACATTCCAGGTATATTTCTGCTGGTTCAGGGCTGAGTTTTCACAAATGCTGTCACTCGTGGGAGGGTAGAATGGCTTGTTTTCTGTTACTTGTCTAGGGATTGTTTTAGTTTGCTGTAGTACTCTGCTGTTTATAAGATCTTGGAAATAGATATACTTTTAGCAAGAAAACAGAATATGATGGTTCAACCTGTTGAATTGTTCATTTTTGGAGATCACTTGCCTTAGAGAGAGAGATAAGCCTTCCATTGGTAATGTCACTCTTTGTAAGGCAGGAATAAGGCAATGGCCTCCAAGAGAAAATTAATGTATTGTCTGGGAGAACAAGAGGGTGTTGTTGGTATTTTTGTAGTTATTTGAAAATCTATCTTAATAAGAAGATTAACAGGTGTAGAACTTCTGTCTGAGACTGACCAGATCATACAAAATGTTTTATTCTGAAAGTTTAAAGTTGTGTGTATTGAAACATATGAATCCTTATTGTTTGCAAATGGTTTACTTACATCCAGGAGGCTTTGCTTTGTGCATACTTAAATATACAATATTTTGATATTGATAAGATGGCAAAAATTCTACCTAAATATTCAATTTGTATTTTAAAATTACTTGGAGGACAACTTGTTTCTTTAAGATCCATATTATATATTTAATATATCTATCTTTCTATATATGCAGTATGACTGTCAGCATGCTAGTTTGTATTTGCAAATAACGATGCTTTCCTATTAAAGAATAGACTTGGAACCTAAATAACTTTTTTTTTTAATGAAGTCAATCAGTGAGAAGTTAGCAAAAGATTGAAAAAGGTTGCCCATGTGTTTTTGTTTAGCATTAGAATACAGTCCTGACTCACAAAATCATAGGACTGGTGGAGATCTTGATCTCCCCTAACTTCTGCCATGGGCCCAAAATTAATTCTGTACTGTGTTATTCCTAAAAACTATTTATCAAGGCTCCTCATAAATGTTTGCAATTATGGAGAGTCAAAAACCTCACCCGTCAGGCTGTGATCTCATACTATTTTTTCATTAGGATGGCTGTTTTACTTACTCCAAAGGGTTGCTCACTTTATAACAGAACACTGATTAACTTCCATCGTATTGATCTATATGTGTATCTGAGTTTATTTACTGCATGCTATTTCAAACTTTGCTGTCGAGACAGAATTATTAATTTCTGAGGTGTTCATCAGTAGAAAGATTAAGTTTTTTGCTAATTTTGATGCATTTTTCCAGTCTCTCTGTAATTCAAGAAGCTGATATCTTATAAATTAAGGAGTTATGCAGTCAGAAATATCCAGTAATGATGACTCTTAAATATAAGACATTTAGGACCCTTTTAGACTTTGTCCCCCATCCCTGAAGCAGTTCTTCCACTGACCTTACTGGAATCTGTGAGTGCTCAGTTCTTCTGCAGATCACTCTAAGCTCCCAAGTCTATGTATTTAGACAACGAATAGACGATCAACGCCAAACTTGGAAGTGATTCCCACCTTGTGATTTGGGAGGTAGTATTGGTGCCAGACCTGTATATCTGACTTGTACTCTGCTACCTAAATTGAAAGAGTACAGCTGGGAGGTAATTACGCTCTACATACATCATCTTGGAGGTGGGAGCCCATTCTGCCTCCCTCTCTGTTATGGTCCCTTTGGGTATGGATGAGGCGCAGTCACTTTTTTGAACTTGTGTAGTACAATGTCAGTCTACTCCAGGTCACAGCAGTTTTCTGAGAGTGCACACGCTGATTTTGCAGTATGATCCAAAACTGTCTGCCGCAGTAGAAAAGCAGATTACACTGCGTTCCTCTGATTAAACCCCTGGGTAAACAGGGTGAAATAGTGAACTCTTTACCTAGTTTTCTATGGAGCTGTTCTGACAGGAGAAAGCTTAAACTATGAGTTTTGTTCAGACTCTGGAAAGGACTACACTTGATGTGAGGACTGGTAGCCTGGCCCATCTCCTTAGCCTGTCCCCCTCAACATAGGAAGTCCGTATCTTCTGCTCATTCATTTCTAATGACTCCTGTTATACCCTTCTTCCATGCAGCTCCTCTCTTCATTCATTCATCCATCCATCTCAAAATCCTTTAGACACATGCTCTGTTCACTTAAGTCAGTGGTTTTCTGTGCCAGCCTCCAACAGAGTGCTCTCAGGCCTGTTTATCTCTGAGGTTGACTGAAGGATCAGCTCTTCCCCTATCGCAGCTCTTACCAGACCTCTCCTTGCATCCCTCCATGTTAGGGAGCAATCTGTGTCCCTTCTGTTTCCTTCTGTTATTGTCCTGGTGTGGTTTTGTCCAAGATGTAAAGTGAAGAATTTTAGAGTGCATGGCATGTGAAAGAGTTCGAATCACAGCATAAGTTCAGCTCTCATATGGTAATTGTTCCTCAGCATCTGCATAACTAGCTCTCACTAAATTTAGGTATTCACATTCTAACTTCATAAATATATATGCCAGCTAGGGCTGACTTCTGCTTTACTTGAAACTGCCACTGAGTTCCATGGGATTAAGGAGGACAGGATCTAACTGTTAATGTAATTTGTAGTCCCTTTGGGGCAATGAACAGACTTTTTTAGTTAACTCCACCTGTTTTCACTTCTGTATCCTTGTGATTATTCTGAAGGAGAGGAGAATAAGGTGTGGTAAAAGCCATCAGAATCTTAGTGCCTGATTGGCTTTTTCTGTAGTTTTGTTCTCTACTTCCTATCTTCTCATGTAAATAGCCACTAAGAGCTCTATTAAAAAGTTCTTTGGTCAGGGTCAAAGAATTACCAAAGCCAGCAAACTAAAAGTCAAATTGACAACCAGATGCTTGGAAGAAATGAGCACTATTTGGCCGTGAACTACCTTTAACCAAGATTTAATTACAATATTCATTACTTCAGAGAGTAGGAAAATTCGTTCTGACAATCTTAAGGGACCAATAGTAATAAAATAATGAACGAAACATTCTAAAAAATCAGCCAAGTGAGAGACTATATCTATATCAGTAAAACAAACTATCATAATTAAAATAGTAATTTAATTTCAAATCTGTGATTATTTTGTGTATCCTTTAGAGAAAATAGATAAAAAGAGAAACCACTGAAAAAACACTGAAATGTGTCTGCTTGTTCTCATGCTGGATGCTGAAGGTGGTTATTCTGTTAGTTATGAGTACTTTCTGCTATTCTGGATCAATCATACATATATCTTTCTGTAATCACAAAAACTTTTTATTCCTTATTGGCCCAGTTCCGTTGCTATCACACCACTGTTAAATCCCAGCGCATCTGGTAAGTGACAGAAGAGCCCGAAGGTCAAGGGGCTGCTTTTGCAAAATATACCTGACACCTGCTCATAACATCCTTCTTTGCAAATTGCAGATAATTATTACTTGATTTTTTTTTAAAGTGGGTAATTTACATGTGAGCCACTTGGATTCTGCAGTAGAAGAATATTTTGAGTTTTAATTCAATTATAATTTCTGCAGAATTTGTTTTAATCTTTGTTTCATTATAGCAAATACATTTTAATAAACTGCTTATCAGCTCTGGGCGCCTCATATAAATTGTAAAACTGACCCAGGGTTCACGTGTCAAATAGTTGTTTTCCAAATGTCAGCAATTTCTGAAACTGCATTTATCCTGGCATTAATATTCTTATTTGCACTATGCTGTGAGATACTGACATTAATCCATTACTGTATATTAAAGCCATACCTTTTGTATATCATATTGCCACTGAATGGTTGCAGGTGCTGTTTCCTGCTCTTAGGTATATTGAACTGCTGAAGTCATCATCACCTGTAAACAGCTTAGGTCTTTCTGAAGTACTCTCATTGATTTTAGTGAGGCTTAGGGCAACCCACGGAAGAGAACAAAGGATGCTACTTTTTAAGACAGTATTTTTGGTATCATTTTTACAGCTTGCGACCCCATCTACTTTTCCTATTAAACAGACTTTACTTTTTTTTCCTACATCACAATAGTTTAAGTACATATTGAAATATGCTGAAATATGTATTTAAAAACACATTTCCTTCTCATCTAAAAGATACTTTTTTTTTTTTTTGGTCATTTCTGAAATGGCAACCTTTCAGGTTACATTGTCAATCAGTTTAGCTAATATACTGAGGATGTAATTTACCATTCATAATGCATAAGGCATTTTCTTTTCTGTATGTTATATACATACGTATTTAAGAATAATGTAGTCCTCTTATCTCTTTCTTTCATTGTGAAGTGTTTCATTTACCACTATATGTCCCTAAGGTGTAGGACTGCTTAGTTTCATTTGATTGGATTTTAAAATCTGTTTGATGAATTAAGTCCACTGAGGCACACCTCTGATGTGACGTGCATTCTACACAAAGTACTGGGAATGCAAAGAAACATACTCAGATAATTCTGTTTTCAAAATCTGCTCCTAAAAAGGCACTAGATTTAACCTAAACAAATGAAGAAACATAGAAACTAAGTATTGTTCCCAGCATGTTTTCCACAACAATGGCATGTATCTTCTTTAAAGTCAAGTCCATGCTTTTATGCTGCTCTATAAGTCTGTTTTAGTCAAAGAAAGAAGGGATGTGGGCAGAATATGAAGAGCTGGTAAACCCAAGTAATTTTTAATGAACAGTCATTAGATTGTTGTGCTTTGAAGAAAATACATTCAATGAAAATTCCTGAAGTCATGTGCTCTGGGCTGTATAATGGTCAATAGTACTTCACTTATGAAAAACTATAAAGTGTCTATATTTGCCCCACAGCCAAATATCAATCTAGATTATAAATAACACAAAAGCAAAACTTGGGCCCAAATATAGATTCAGCAATCTCTCTGAACAGGAGTTGTCTGTAAAAAATAGATCTTGGATTAGACTTGGCAGCTTGACTAAAGATTTTGTGGGCTTCTCTGCACAGAGCCTAAATGATATGAACATTTTTCCAAATATTTTGCATTAAACATGTACATTAACCTGTATGCTGAGTTAAAATGTAGCAGATTATTTGCTTTGATTCACATTACTTTGCTTCAATAATTTGTCAGTTAGTGTGGACCTCCATCGATATGCTACCTAAGATCCATGCCAGTGGTATCTCCATAACAACATGAGAGACCAAAAGTCCATGTATTGCAGCTTCTGTGGCTCGTAGTGGAGTACAGTGATTCTCTCCTAGGCCCCAGCTGTAGACTTGCATGCCCTCTCATTACACTTGATGAGACTACTGCTGTGCTTGTTTAAATTCTGAAGTCCAAGAAAAGAAAAGTCTTGCTACTTTGTCAAGGACAAGTCACAGTGGATGTAAAATTCCGTAAGGCCTATCGTATGTCATATCCTTCGATGAAATAATGTTTTGATCAAAACCTCATGAATCCCTTTATTATTCCTCTATCAAAACTAAAAGCAGAAACTCTTACAATAATTTCGTCTATAGTTCATTTCCACAGTGAGGTAATGCGTTAAAAAATATGTTTTCAAGAAGTTTTGAAGGAGCTACGTTTGACTGGAAGATAGATGATGTGCAAGTTTTATTTTCTAAATTAGCATTCATATGTTTAGCTTTATCTATACCACATTCCCAAAATGCATTGTTTAATATTTTCTTTTCATTTATTATTGAAGAAGAGTAAACGCTTTCTAGTAGATTTAGATTCTGGTAAACAAGATCTTCCAAACTGTAGATTTTAAGTTCATATTATAAACTAGTTGGCTCAAACTGGAAACAAAGATGACTTTTATGATATCTGTTACAAAGCTCTTCAGTATGGATATATACCATGGATGCTTTTTAGAAATAAACCTTTAAAGCTGTGCAATAGTTTTTTCTATTAGAAAATTAATTTGCTCAAAAGATGAAACTTTTTTCATACTGCAGGAATTTAATGTTTTCATTTATTTTCATGTGGGAAATATGGTTTCAACCTTTGCTTTTGTTTTTAAAGGTTGCCATTTTCTGCATTTCATTTTGAATTTGATATTGCAGTGGATAATGTTTTGACATCTAAAGCAAACAATGTCATAAGCATTTAATAGTGACATTCTATGATGGTATTTAGCTATGTAGAATATTTAATTGTCATGTCTTAATTTCTGCTAAATGAAGAATGTTTAGAATTCTCAAGCTAGAATTCATTCAGGGAGTTTGCATTTGTCTTCTGGCTTGGAAAAAACAATAAAATATTCAAAAAATTGGAAGTACCCACATACCAAACAGCAGCTTTGTGATCTGCATCCCATGTTTTCCATGGAACATTCAGGAGCCCTGGTAACCAGCATCTCATCTCATTCTCACTCCTCTAGAAGCATGGAACAGAAATGGTCTGATATCCTACAATAAGGTAAATTGTCTTCTGTGCATCCTCTGTGCTCTACTATCAGAAAACAGTGTGTGAAATATCACTGTTTTACTATTAAAGTATTATTAAGTGTTGGCTCAAAAGTTAACTTGCTAATTTGTGGAGAATTTAAGAGTGAATTCTCTTCGGTTCTCTCAAACAGTTCCAGCATAAAACAAGGGGTGCTTTTAAATACCAGGAGAATGCAGGCTGAAAGGCTGCATTCTGTGGTTTTGCACAAATAAATAAAGGTTTGCTATACTTTCCTGTTACTCCATTTTACAGCTGTAGTAAGTCTGAGATAACACAACCTAAATACATGAAAGCTTTACTGGCATTCACAATACATCTATCTCAAACTCAAAGTGCAAGCATGCACTTCATATTATGTTATATTTGATATTTCTCCCACTTGGGCTTACTGTAAGTATTTATTATGTGTATTCAAGGCATATTAACATATAGTTGAGGCATATTTGCAACTGCTGTCATACTGATATCTGAAGAAAAGCCACCATTATCACCTGGGATGTATTTAGCAAGGTGCAATACTAAATGAGTAGAATGGAGGTTATCATTCCCATTCACGTATGGGAAATGATTGCTCCAATATACTGGCCAGCTCTACACTAGAAAAAAGAGAAGTGATGGCGTAGACAAAGTGCTTCATAAAAAAATGTAGGATATCTGTGTACAGCACTGTGTTCATGGGTGCACACAACTTAAACTACATCACAAAATGTCTGCACTCCCTCTATTCACAAAGGAACCACCAGAATTTAAGTGGATTTTGAAATGTTATGAAATGGACATGTCTGCCTGATGGGAACAGTCTGGACTTTATGACCCAGTATACCCCACTGTGTCCGGGCCAGATACTGTCTACTTACTTCACAGTTTGTATTGCTTACTAGTGTGAAGAATTCAAAGCCTTGCTTCTGTCTGAGCATTTCTTATTACCTGTGTTTTCATTCAAGATTCAGTCCCTTTCCTTATATGCTCCCAGATCAAATATTCTTTGTACCAATCATCCTCTAAGCCGAATCTACAGTAGTAATAATATAGTCTTTGCTCTGTCTAAAGAGCAAAGAAGTCTACAAACTATGCAACTCTAATACAATAGAATTAAAATAATAAAATGGAGAGTATGAAAACAAAACTAATTGATAAACTGGAATAAATCTCATTATTGATATGATGACATGATCATGAGAACAACTGGTACATAGGCCAAAATTAATTAAAGTAGAAATATTTTCAATGTATTTTGGTAGAGATCCTTGTACACTGTGGTTTCCTCTACAGACAAGAATGATTTCCTTCTCCTGTCACCAAGAGTATAAATTCTGTGTAATACCAACAGTTTCTTTCAGCCATAGGTGATGGCTGAATCATCTGGTAATCACATGGATTATTACCAGGTCAGCTTAGTTGTAAATGATTTTCAAAAATGTGATAGTATTTTTGTTCCTTAGTGGAGTGTCTTTGTGTGGAGCATCCTCAGTTGCATGGTTTAGGAAATTTCATAAGGTAAACAAGTGGAATTTATTTAGATTGAGTTGAATCTCTGGTCTGTCATTAGTTTAGATATGTTATCTTTTTTTTTACATTACCGTATACTGTTTTAGTAGGAAATTGTATACTCTTTTTTTTTTTCCCAAATAAAGAGATACTCATGGTCAAAATCTTAATTAGTAGTGTCTGCTAGAAGTCTGAAGAATTTGACCTGAGATCAGATAAGATGTTTTTCTTGAAGAAGTTTAGGACTTTATCTGAAAATATTTTTAGTGGTTCCCACAGACTGTATAACATGTAGATATTGCTAGTTTCAGTCACGTTTATAGATAGATGCTGGAGTTATGTTCTTATCACTGTTATGCTTTTCACTTATAGCTTGCAGTTGACAATATTAATGATATACTTTTGATTCCTTCCAGATGGACGGCTGTGAAATATGGCCTGTGTATTCCCTGTGTTACCTTCCATGCCACAGTAGTACTGCAAAACCACATCCACTGGAAAGGGGGGTGGTTGTGATTGATGACTCAGGAAAAAAAATATGCACATCTCTATCATGTGAGGTACTTTCTGTAAAGTAGGAGAAGTATTTATTTCATTGTGCAAGGACCGTGAGACCTTTTCTGAGATATTCTGTACAGTCTGATTATCTGTGTACAGGAAGAGTCATTCCAGTTGGAATAACTGTGTGTGTGAAGGAGGGGGTTGAGCTGCAAGTGCTTTCAAGGAAAAGATCTGATTCTATGAGAAAGGATGAAAACCTGGCTTATTTAGGCTGCAAGAAGTGCTTGCATGCTAATATGAATGCATTCTATAAATAGATTGGTATTAAGAGGCAGGAAGGAGGAGGGGGTTTTGTGTGTGCGCGTGTATGTTTAGGCAAAAGTCTAGCTTGCAGTATAAGGATGAAGTAATTCACTTTCAAATATTCATGCCTGGGTTGGAAATTATAAGTACATATCTGGTAACATGCTAACGTAGTGATATGTTCCATACCCCTGTGAGAGGTGGAGGAAAGATAATGTTCCAAGACTGTTAGTGGTAGTAAGTGCTCATGGCCTCTGACATAGATTTATGAATATGAACTGTTTTGGGGGGTTGGATTTTTTTTTTTATGCTACTGGTGTCTGCAAGAAATAAAATTGCTCCTTTCCATTTGTGTATAATGGGTTTTCCAGTTCTGCTGATCAGTGCTAAGGGAGAGTGTTTTTTAGTTTGCTTGTTTTGACCCATTAATTTTTTTTATTGCATTTTGGTAATGTAAAAATATAAATTATTGACCAGCCGTTGATTTTCTATCCTACCTAAGTCTTTTGAGTAATCTCATATTAAGGAATTCTAAAGATTTTTTTTTTTTTTTTTTTTTTTTTTTTTAAAAATCCATTGTTCTTATATTGCTACCATTCACTTTCTGGAAGTGTCTTCATATTGTTTTGATCTGTGCAAACAGTATAAGCTATGTCTTTACCTTGAGAATTGTTGTGGAGGTTACATTCCTACGAGCATTTCAGAAATCTCTTGACTGTTGTATAAAAGCTGAGTATACAATGCTCTTCCAGTATCACAGATTCTTCATCTGACAATGAAGCTGTTTCATAGGGTAAATTATAATGGTTTTGAGAGTTTTACAGATTAGCTGGGTGCTATTCACTCTAACACTATTTGAGAATACAAATTACATCGTTTGAAGTGACTGTTTCCATTTTCTACTTTCAGGGTCAATAGATATTTTGGGCCCACTGATATCACTTACTGAAAATTCTTTCTGAGAGTGATTCACTTGCCATTGAGATAGAAAAACTACACAAAACCAAGCACTTTTCAGAGATTCTGTATTAAATTTGGAAAGTGGTTTCCCATAAATAAAACAGTATAATTTAAGTACAAGATTGGGAACTGGGAATTGACAGCTCTTAATTCACTACATATCATACTTGAGATCACCACTTTACATTGAATTCTGTATGTGTGGACGTGTGCCTTCATAAATTCCTAGAGAAACCAATGGGAATGTCACTTATCTTTTCTAGATATGTACAGTTTAGTTTTAGCATCCAATGATTTGCTGAATAACCTTTGTAATAGAGACAAAGCAAAGTATTCATTGTGACATTGTTTTCCTTCCGATATACTGTTGAATATATTGTACTTACAGGTAGAAAGCCTTTTATGTTAATGTGCATGATTATATGTATACTAGCACTGATCATATTTCTGTTTTTTTCTGAGACTGTAAATCACTTTGTTCACTTGTGGGATCATATAGCTGAGAGTGCTCCAGAAAGATGAGATTAAAAAAGTGAGGGATTTTTTTCTTGTTCTTGGTTTTTATAAATCTTTGGATGAATCTTCATTCAGCAAGGTGTTAAGTTCATTCCTTCAAGTTTCCAAACAAGACGGATCGCTCATCTTCATACTAAAGGCTGAAGTAACTTAGTAACGATAGCTACTGAGCTCTTTGTAGGATGGTTTGCCAAATAATAGTGCAATTCTCATGTAGTAGCAACTGGTTTTGTGTGATACCCCTGCAAACAGAATGGACTTACTGCTGCATGGGCGATGACGTGTATCCATGCGTGTCAGTTGATAAAATGCATGTAATAAAACCTGTCTTGATTTCTAAACTGAACTAAAATCTAGTTCAATCCCTAGGACTGAACTAGATACAACCAGCAGCACAGCCACTTTAAAAAGGGGTAAATAGGAAAGGTCTTACTGAGAGATAACATGAATTTTCATCAGGTCCTTCTGGGATAGCTGTACTGAGAACAACTTTGCATTTCAGTAGATGCACAAGATTTAGATATTGCATTTCTACAAGTACATGCATATGCAACACCTGGAGACAGGGGCATCCAGCTGTGGTCTCATTGCAGAGCACTACTGCCTAATGTAGATTCATCCTTTGGTTGCTGTTACTTCCTTCTCCTTGGGGATGAATTAAGTTGCAACTGTATAGGAGCTTGTTTAAACATACAAATTAGTATGAACTTTGATAGGATGCACATATAAAGTATACTAGTTCTTTACCAATGTTTATGTCACCGTCCTGTGTTAAACTAAAGCTACTTTGAAAGTTCATTGTATTAATTAGTAAAAAGTAGTTCTGGAATAAGTAGTTTCATGTGTGAATAATTTATAACAGCATATGCATAAGCAAGTATGTACATAAGATCACTGTTTGAATCAGAGTGCTGGTGCAGGCATTTTATCTGGTTTTGGTTTGAAGATTCTCTTTGAAGCTGTCTTTAGATTTACCAGAAGTCTACCTGAAATGATCAATACCACTGTATTTGATCATTTATTCTGTTAGTAGTTAGACCAAAAATTGCCATTGTCTTTTCTGATGCTAAAATAATGAGTAGCTTCACTAACTTGTACATAAAAAATGCCCCATTGAGTTCCAAGGTGAGGATTTGGCAGGTCTTGATGAAATATAGGTGCAGGGTTGTACTAATTTGGTACATTGCAAATCCTCTCTCATCCTACTGAAGACTACAAGCAAAACTGGCAAATGAGGCAAGCAGAAGAGCATAGGAGTCATGATTAGCAATGGTTTAGCAAATTTTTAATCTGAAACTCATCAAGAATATGAATGGGCCTGTGGCCGCTCCACTGCTTTGAGTTTCTTAAGTCAGAATAGTTTGCTGACTCTTCTCTGCAAAAAACCACATATGGACTAGGAAACATAAGGAGCAGTTTTCAGTAGCCCAAAGATGACTGTGGTAGAATGAGAGAAAGGAAAGGACATGCCCAGATTCTTAGGTATATCTATAATGATTTCAGGGGCTCCAGAAATTTGTATAGACATTTATTTGGAGAATAGCCAAAGTTGTCAGAATTTTCATTGAAAGAGAAAAAAACATGGAGCTTCACAACTGTGTGACATGTGCCTGTATATAAAGGTCATTCAGGCGCAATACAGAAATGGCAGTGGGAATTCAACAAGGGCACATATTTATGGCAGGAAGTCACGACCCTTTCATGCCTAGCAGACCAGAGGATAAGGAATTTCTTGTGGTGAAAGCCACTGCACCCAGTGGAATAGGTACTGGCATAACTGCCCCACCTTACCATTTCTAATATGTGTTGCAGTTTCAGTGAAGGCATCTATTTTTAGGTTCTCTGTAAGTGTGAGTACTGTTTCAAAAGGGAAGTGTGCAAGTATTTTTTCTCCTGGTGCAGTGGAATATGAGCGTAGGAACCAGTCAGTATGCAAACAGTGAATTGGTAAATATAAAAAACTTCTGCACAATGCAAATGTGTGTCATAAATAAAATGTAGTCTAATATGCATCTCTTGTCAAAAGTCTGTATCATTCTTTTCCTCCATTTGACTCAGTGCACTGATTTATTTTTCATTATTGTATCTCATTTTTTGTCAGATTTTTGTTAGATTTATGGATGCAAAGATTTGCAGTCCTTGGGCTGAAAACAGGCATAAGAGCAATTTTTTCACTTATGTCATGTGAGAAAATGGACACAAAGTATTAAAAGATGTTTAGTTACAACTTTGTTGTGTTTGCTAGTAAACTCTGAAATATTATCCTTGAGAAGTATTATGTATCTGTGGAACAGTAGGAGTATATGGGTAAGTTAAATAAAACTGCTATGTTCACAGTTTTAGAATTTCTAGAACAGGTCCAGGCTTAGAGACAGACTTTTCAAGTAAAAGAATTAAATAAATCTGGGAAGTGTTGTGTGAAGAATAATTCCCATTGCCATCCCAAATCTATGTGGTATAGGTTTATCACAGATCAAAATAAATTCCTTGCAGATACTTAGCACTTTACTATGCAAGATTAATTTCAGATGACTTTAAGAATGTGAATATTCAGATGTCACACAACTAAATGTTTCTATAAGAATGATACCTGTGCTTTAAGAATGTTTAAAGTGTTTTACTTTGCTTATATCTGTAGATTTTTCAGGAAAGGATTCTAATAATTGACCAAAGTCTCATTTCCTATTCCCAGATCAGCTGAGTAACTGATTTTCAGCCTTCTCCAAGGTGAGTTTTGTGCAAGTTTTAACCTGCATGCATTTTTGATACATTTGGAAATTGACTTTCATTTCCTGCATGCCTAAAATAATTCTATGTCTTGTTAGATTAATGCCATACATCGTATTTACCTTAATAAGTTAAGAAAATGTCTTCAGAAATGTCTCCCTTAGAGCTAAAACTGGAATTAGGTCTTAAAGATTAATCAGTTAGTGGGTAACTTGCATTACATAAGGTGGAAATACAGGCTGGAAATAATCATGTTTAACATGGCATAGTTATCCCTTGATATCATGTATTTTCATATGTTAATAATCTTTGATTTTAAACTTGGATAATTGCCACTGGGGGTAGCACGTGAAGTCTATTTTTGGTTTTTTTCAGAAAATATTATTGAATTTAAACCCAATTAAAAAACTCTTAATCTGTCACCTTCTATGATTTCCTGCTCTGCCTTGCAATTGTGTTAAATAACATGCACGCCAGCGGCAGAGATCAGGCAACTGTTTTTCCCCAAATACTTTGTGCAATAATTTTTCATTGGTTTGTTGTTTTACTTTCTCCAGTTGAAAATATGGGTATATAACCAAATGATATCCTCTTAGGCTATTTCATGGTTCTTATGGAGAACAGTAAAGGGAAAGATTGATATTTTTTCAGTGAAAGACACTGAATGCAGAATGGAGACATGGATTGAAGTGCCATGGAACTTAAATGTAAGTTAAAATTTTAAACATCAAATGTATGTTATTTCAGCAAAATCAACAGGCTTCAAGGCATGTGCTCATGAAATACACAATATGAATTGTGTAGAAGACATAGGTGTTGGTGAGTTTCATTCTGTAATGGATAGCAAGGGTTAAGAAACATAATCCTCTCCCTGTAAGATAAAGTTTAAGCGCAGCCTAACTCCCAGTGGAAACAAAGAGATAGTAAAAGCAGTAGAAATTTGTGGTTTAAACTTACACTAACATAAGGCACATGCATTTGAAATACTTTGTTGAACCCTTGCCTTAGTTGTGGTTCAGATCTGTAGTAGACTATTGAGAGGAGTTCCACGTGATTATTGGGTACAGGCTGTGATAGCCTCCGTACTTTCCTTAATGGTAATTTGAATTTAGCCTGTGAGACACATACTGCTTGGTCAGAAGGAAGAAATATGAGTGAAACATTATCAGTACCTCTCATAATGCTGTACTGTCAAAGACCAAAATCAGGATTTTGCAAGTACGATCTGGCACGTGGAATACGATGTCCAACATGTTTAGCTGCAACATAGCTGAAATGCTTGCATGTATTTAGCTGTGAGATGTCTGTTACTACATCTTCACATCCAAGGAGAAGTTTCCACTGACACAAATGGAAGTAGTCAGAGAAACTAGGGTCACAATGAAAAGTTGTGTCCTTGCAAGGAAACTCCTTGATTTTGTTGAGACCAGAGATTAAATTCTGGTACCTTAGATACTAACTGAAGAAAATATCCTTATTGGGGATGTTAATAGTGTTTAATCCCACTCTTATAAGCATCTGCCTAAGTCTGTCTTCATATGTAAGGAGCTTCTGTGATTACTGTACTATTGAACTAGTTTGTGTTAATAATCTTGCCAAAAGTACATTTGTCTGATGCTGTCCTCACATCTGCAGACTTGACAGTGTTCACTTTACTGTGTTCATTTTACCGTGGTGAGATTGTGACATATGTTTTCCTGTCCGATGCATGCTTATGAAACTATCAGTGAGATAAATTTATCTTAACTTCCCTTCCAAAACTAGTGCATGCGGGGGATGTTCTCCATCAGACCTGGATTTTATCTACAAGTTGAAAAGAATAAAAATATAGCACTTAAAAGCACTGTTTGCCTTCTCAAAGGGCTGCAGGAAGCCTCTTTGTAGAAATTGTAAAGCTTTTCAAACAGCTTTTTAAAGGTTTTGTGTATGTGTGTGAGGACTTTGTCCTCCTGGTTCCTTTATGTAAAAAGCAGGCTGTGTAAAACAGGAAAAAATGCTTTAAAAGTTTTACTGCAATATATTTCTTTCTCTAGGAGTATGGAGGACTTTATTATATACTTTTTGTTTTGCTCCTTTATCTTTCACAATACATTCCCTGGTCCCTGGGCTCTGTCAGAGGGAGTGGTGACGTTCTTGAGATGCATCCTGCCAATACTGGGTCAGATGGTTAATAATGTTAGATTGGGGAAACCATGCTGCCTGTTTCTCGTACCTGTTTTGCATTTATACGAGCCATTGTTCTGTGTGGTTGAAAGAAGAGCCCCATCTGAAAAATATCTCACTTGCAAAGCATTCAAACAGTTTTAAATAGGTGGTTGGCTGGTTTTCAGACTCTATCCTGCTGTAATTTCTGTCTTCAGGGAGGGGGCGAGGTTCTCCTGTATAATTACAGCTGTCATTTTGCAGCAATACCAGGATAACTATGGGGGGAAAATCCTTTCTACAGAATACATATAAAAGCAAAATATATTTTGAAACAGATATGTGTAGATGCTTTTTTCCCCCTGAATTCTCTGTAGAAATACCAGCATAATTTGGAAAATATTATATGAAATTAGAATAATGTCATGTGTATTCATGCTGTTTCCTAATTGATCCCTGCCAAATTATACTGTGCAATTACAGGTTTATTCATTCTAGAATAAAACTTAAGAATTGCTAATCCACCAGTCTCACAATAGAAACTGGTAATATATTTTCTTTATTTTGTGATTACATATTTCAGATTACACATGACAAATATTTTGCAAGGACAGCATGACTTCCAATTATCCACAACCCTGAACAGATGAAGGACTTGTAGACTGTTAAAAGCTATGGAATGAAGAGCTTTTGGCAGGGAAAGAGAAATTTTTCAGAATATAAAACTTACCACTGATGAAAAGATTTTATGCACTACATCTAAAAGTTGTGAGCGATTTTTAGTGGTAAATACTTTTACCAGTTCAGGAATGGACATAGTTCTAAAGCTGGGAGCTTTCTGTCTGTCTGAGGCCATCTTGTTTGTGAACTAGCAATAATGATATCGAAAAGGAATTTTTTTTCCCCCCCAGGATATAAGAAAGCAAGCTTTGACTTAGCTTCTGTTGCTTTTCTGTGATCATTAGTTCAAAGGAATTTTTTTCTGATCAGCTAAGATTTCTTAACCATTTGTGAACTGCAGTTGTTTAACCTGGTTATGAGGTCTTACCCTACCTGTAGTTGTATGGAGGAAATGTCTTTCAGTAGTAACACTGAATGGCATTTAAATCTTCTGAGTACCTGTCATAATATCTATGGTCATAGTGCAGAAGGAAGAGGGCCCTCCTTCAAAGGATGGTTCAGAGCAGAGATTTCTGTTTGAAAGCCTTCTTTTGAGAAGGCGTTGTCTCTCATTATGGCAGAATTAATTAGGTTTACTGATTTCCTAATATAGTAGCATCAATACCCTCTGTTAGCTTGCAGAAATAATTTCAAAAGCAGAGAAAATTTAAGGGAGAGAAGAGTAATTTATCAGGCAGAAATTAGGCTTGCAGTCTAAGTGACAGGAACACCTTGGTCTTTGTTCCAAAACTGTGATTGAATTTGGGGTTTTCTCGCTTCATCTTCATGTTACTAGGAATATATGTGCTTTATTACACACAATGGGTATCACTTTACTAATCTTCAGCATATATGTATATATGAAATGTCTTAGGAAAGAGAATGATTGGGTGTGATTCGAGGTGCTGGCGGGGGGGGGGAGCTGAACAGTATGGGGGGAATCATGGATATGGTAGATATATGAATGAGAAGTTCAGCAGGACCATCCTGTATTTACATAAGAATTTTAAAAAGTGAAAAAGTCAGTGTAAGACCAAGTATGGAAAGATAATCATGTCTGTTCTCCTTTTTATTTTTTAACTGTTTTCTGCAAGCATGTGTTCATGTGGTCCTGGGAATTAGGGTGAGCCCTTCTAAGCAATCATCACCACACAGGTGGAAATTTTTGTCCCTAGCTGAGACATGATGAGTTTCATATATGATCTTAGTCTGTTGCAAACGCCAGGCAGCTTTGTTTTCATAGTAGTAACTTCTAAAGAGAAGTAAGCTTGTTTGCTTGGTATGACGTGAACAGACCACTAGGTGTTGAAATATCTCTGAGGGAAAAGAAGGGAATGGCAGTTGAAATGTGAATACAATTTATAATCACTAATTTCCTTAGGATAATCAGATAAGAGAAAAGAGAAAATACATGTGGAGAACAATACTTGGAGAAAAACCGTTGATCCTAGCTTGTCTTTTTATTCATACTAGTGGGTACAGTGACCACCAAAGCTACAATTCTCACATACAAATCCATTGGCTCACAAACCAACTGAAAACAGAGAAAAAATGAGTTTCCTGCCTATATGTTTCCAGACTTGCATCCAAAATGCCTCACATCAAGATGCAGCTTTACGGTCAGATTGCACATGCATTCATTTGGTCCATCGAATTTAAAATCAATATCATGCTGGCTACTCTCTGCCCCTAAGGGTACAGTGGAAGAACAGATAACTGGTTTTTAATTACTGGTATCAGGGTTGTGTTGATGCAATCTACTACAGCAGTGTAGTCTGCCACTAAAATATTCTCCGAAAAGCTGTTTTGCATTATATAAGAATATCAGTATGCTTACATCAATAAAAAGGAAAAAATATAGATTTCAAAGAAATTAATCTTAGTTCCATGCAGGCTTTCACAAAGTAGTATGGCTCTGAGTTATTTGGAGGAACTTCATATTTTACAAATCTGTAAAGTTTATTTGTGTCTTTATATATTTTAAGCTTTATTTGATCTTTACTGCATGATCTTCTCCGTTTGTCGTTGTCTTCCCCTGCTTCCTAGGAAGCTGTTGAATTCAGAACAGAAGTGTTAATTGGAGGCAACGCAAATGTGGAGCTTATATTCTAATGACCTACCACATCAGGTGTTGCTTTCTATTGTGAAACTGCATGACATGTTGACCTTACCTGCTTAAAGTAATCTTTCATTTCCAACTAGCAGCTTTTTTTTTTTTTTTTTTTTTTTGTAGAGCAGCAATTTCATGTTAGTATGTAACAGGTACATTTTCACTGTCTTTTATATGGTACTATATCACAGTGGGATTCTTTATCACTTGGTCTTTTTTCCTTCTCATTTCTCCTTTACTTTTGTATTATGTCTTTCTGTATCTTTTCTATCTTTCTTTTCTCCTTCCCACTGCTTTTAATCCTTGTAGAATTCATCACTATGTTTCCTTTGTTGACAAACAAAGGAACAGCCCTCTACATGGAGGGCTGTTCTATCACAGCTTGGACCAGTACCACTGAAGATGGTGATGGAGATGTTTTCATTGAATTCAATGAGCACAATTCAAAATTGAAGCCGTGACAGTACAAAGGCACAATACCTTTGGGTCTTACCAATACCTAGCTCATGGTAATCTACTGCATGAAATTGCAATCTCTCGAGGTACTGTTTTGTGGGCAGTTATAAATAGTGTCACTACTGGCAGGCTAGCTGGTATGATCAAACACGAGGAACTATATTAGGGAGAGAAAACTGAGTAGCAGACAGATTATGTGCAACTTTTAAATGTCCTCAGGCTCATAGCACTTAATTTCTTTTCAATATCTGTTACACTTCTATGAAGATAGGTAGTTGACAGAGAAATATCCTGTACCTATAAACAAAATTTCTAACAAAATACTGAAGTTTATGCAAAGATTATTTGCCTTATAATTTTTCCATGTGGTAAGAGATTAAGTTATACTGAAAAAAGTTGCAAATTTTTGAATGCAACCATGATAGATTTTCAACTACAGGAAATCAATGAAGTTTCCCTAATTTCAAGAGGGCTAGGAAGATTTACATTAGTTGAAGTTTTGTGCTAAGATCAGCATTTATATAACAGCATCTGAATATTTAGTTTCCACTAAAGAAAAACAATCAGCTTCATCCTGTGTTTGTAAAGAGTTTCCATACTATAAATCATCAACTGGTCTGAAAATCCAGTAATTATTTTATGCAGAATGTCTAATTGTTCTGCAGTAGTGTAATTTAAAGCTATGAATTAGTAAATATGTAAACAGTAGAATATCAATTTATAAGTGTAAGTCCTGAGATGTCCTGGAACAAAAGGCCTCTTTAAAAACAAAGAAAAAAACCCCTCTGCCATAAATGTAGGCTTATGGCTATCAGAATCATGTCATTTCTCAGACTAGTTGATTATCAAATAGTGGTTTTGTTAAGGAATTTCTCTGTTGTCACTTGCCTTTTTTTCTCCTCTTTTTTTCCCCTTCTGTGTGGAAGTAAAAGAACCATAATGTTTAAGACAATTAAGTAAACCACCTTCAGCTAATGTAGACAATATTCAGAAGTTAATCACAAAACGAGAGGGAACTTGCTCAGAAAATGGAGGCTAAATCTGTGTATCAAAGGAGAGCTGGATGAGGTCACAAATCACAGATATGTAGGGCAAAACAGTGTGTTTAATTCAGAAAGAAAAAAAAAAAGAAAAAAAAAGGTTGGTTGAAAGAAATCTGTTTGAGTCCAAATCTGGAAAACTATTTTTACCATTTATCTTTCAGAGTATTTCTCCTCTGTGCCCTTCCCCTCATACCATACTAGTCTGGCAGCCCAGAATGTACTGGAAATGCTTTTCCTCACTGCCTAAAATGATAGCTTTTATTTCAGGACTTGGCTTATTATTATTTGATCCTGTAACCCCTTAAGGCCAGCATTAGCAGTTGGTGTCAGGAAATCCCAATTCCCAATGCCAAGGGGTTAATTGCTTTTTACCGTTTGATCTTTTTATACCCACTTTATATGCTACCTGACCCTTTTACCATCTATAGGAGGTACACATACTTTTCTTTGCTGGCCTACTTCCCGAATCTCCCCATAGCTTTCCCCACTGCTGCCTGGCCAATTTCACATTAATATGTTTCAACCAAAAGATTGCAGTTGACCTGATGTTTTCCTTGTTATGCTTTCCAATTTTCCTGGCAGAAAAGATACAGTGTACTGTCATTGTATTTCTAGGAACTGAAATAGATAGGATGGACACATGGTATATTAAAAAAAAAAGTTGACTATGTATAGAGTTATGAAATTGGAGTGCTGATATGTTAAATTTAAATAGCTTTGTTGCATAACAATAATTTTTATGTCTTTTTAAACAATGGAGCTAAAGTGTGGGGGGCGGGGGGGAGGAAGCCCTTAAAACTAAAGCAAGATATCTCAGATTTTATTGCTAAGTTAAATAATGATATCTCCAAGAAAACAGATGATCAGATTTGTCAGAAATATTTGCCTTGAAAAGGCTTACCCTACATTCATTGAAAATTTTCTTTTGTCACCAGGTTACAAACATACTATGTCGATTTCTTTAGGGCTGCTTGGTTTAAAATAGCAATTTAATTTATATTCATATTCCACAAAGCTAGAAATCAAGCTGATATTCTGCCTTAGTGTGCTTTTTGAAATCTTTGTAACTATTTGTAGGCAATTTTTGTGACCTACTTAAGTTTCCTTAGAGTTACAAAATATTCAAAATGACTGAGAAAATGAAAAACTCTACTTCAGAGATTTTACTGGTTACAATTCTGAGAAATACTTATTTCCTGGATTTCTAATGCCTTTGAAACTTTAATGTGTCACTCCAATTTTCAGATTTTTTTAAATAACTATATAAAATCATAGAATTGTTTAGGTTGGAAAAGACCTATAAGATCATCAAGTCCAATCGTAAGCCTAAGCACATAATCTACACATATTTAAATACCTCCAGGGATGGTGACTCCACCACTAACCTGGGCACCCTGTTCCAATGCCTGACAACCCTTTCAGTGAAGAAATTTTTCATAATATCCAATCTAAGCCTCCCCTGGCGCAACTTGAGGCCCTTTCCTCTTGTCTCATTGCCTGTTACTTGGGAGAAGAGACTGACCCCCACCTGGCTACAACCTCCTTTCAGGTAGTTGTAGAGAGCGCTAAGGTCTCCCCTCAGCCTTCTTTTCTCTCTTGAGCTTCATTGCTCAAGTATCAGTAAACCAACATAAATAGGGAAGAAACTTGAATAGCATATCTGTAGGGGAATAGTCAATATCAGGTGTTCAGTATAAAAAAAGTAGTTTAGATGGGGAAAAAAACATTCTACCAGCACTAGAAGTTATACACATTCCAGTGTATTTGTGTCTCACAGTAAATTGGTCTATTTTAAATTTTTCCTCTAGTTTATGATTTTATTAAATTTCTTCCATGAGGATTTGCCAGTCTGTGACAGTATGGGAACTCACACATCAAGATTTTCCCTCCAGCAGCGTGCTTATGTCTTGTCACTAGTCTTGCAGGCTACCTATTTTTCACAACAGTAGATATTTGATCCTCTTGAAAACCTTAGTCATATTCAGGTTGGATAAAAATGTATTGCTAAGTTAGAAAATTATTTTTTAGGAGGAAGTGAGAGGCAGAGAAAGAAGCATGCAAAATCCTAGTGCATTCATGTGAGATTCATCGACTTCAGAAAATAGATTAAAAATAAGGGTATAAACTTTTAGCTTTTGTGGATCATGATGTGTTTAAAAGCTTAGCTACATTGTGCTAGTTCTTTGGAACATATTCAGTAAGACTGTGCAGGTCTTTCAAAATGTAACTCGAAGCAAAATTTACATGCTTTTGAATTTTAGTATGAAGATAAAAATGTGCAAAGATCATTTGAAAATCCACATGGGTGTTATGAACTTCACAGACCTTTGTGCTGGTGAATTTTGCCTGTTTTGAGTTCATTTATCTCCTCCTCAGCTACAATTTACTTCCTCTGCAGGGAAAGGAACTAATGCTTTATCACCTTAGAGGAGGCTGTTGTTTTCATCCTGGCACTTGCCTTTGAGAGGCCACAAGGATAGAGCTGCTTTTCAGTGATGCAATTGCCTGTCCTCTCTTCAGTGCTGACCTTTCTTCATTCAGGTGCTGCTCTGCTAGATCCTTCTACCTTTGGGACTGAATGGTGTCTTAAAGAGCATATGGCCCTTATAGGGAGTTGGGGAATGTCATTAAGCTTGCATACTGCCTACAGCACTTTCTCTCTCTAAAAGATGAAAGACTCTATATAGTAGAATCCTTTCCATTTTGGCTGCTTCACAATATGAGACAGGAAGAAGGGGGATCTTATGTATGTGGAATGGGCCAGCCCTGCCAGCCATTGTTTTTTGCTATCTCTCCAGATGTTGCATGAGTGAAGTCAGAACTGGCTCCTCCCTAACTAAGATGAAAATTAGACTGATAGAGATTAAGTAAAGCTTTTTATTATTACTTATTTGTTTTGTAAAGAAGAAGGAATCGTGAAAATAGTGATTTTTTGGAAGTAGGCACCCTGTGGCATTGGTAGATATGTTTGGTGTTTTCCATGCATTCTAATAGTGTCTGGAAGTAGACTCCTTCAGTGTGAAAACAAAAAAAACCAAGCGCAAACCAAAACCAACCAACCAAAACCCAAGCCCCATCTTACAGCCATTTCTGACAATCAGCAGAAAATAGCATCCCATGAATTTCTTTATAAATAAAATATATAATTCTGACAATATAATCCCCAGCTTACAAATGTTTTCATCTTGGCTGCCTTAGCAATGGGTCAGGAATCAGGCTTCTAGTACCTTTCTCATTCATTATCCAGACATTTATCTCGCTACACAATAATAACTAGCTTAATTTCCCTTAGGCACCTATAAGTTTCGCTGTTAGAGAAGTGCAATTGCTGTATCTTCAGATCCTTTGTGGATGTCAGTATATTTTCTCCTCAAAATGCAAACTGAGAAGTACAGTTGGTAGAAAAAATACGGGGAAAATAGAAATCTTTCATTTCAACTTCTTGATGCAATTTTTCATATCTTTCATGTTGACGTAGCTCAACAAAATTGTTTATTAAATTTCTTTTCCAAAGGGCAAACTTAAGACTTCATTTTCTAGAAATGATTATAAACTGGTCTGAAATGTTGCAACAGAAGTTATAGTGGAGAGCTTTTTTGGACTGACAAAGCCAAAATATAGAAAGAATAATTGAGTTAGTTTTTTACCAGAAATGTCTTGCTCAGTCCCCAGGTTGTTTTTTCAGTGGCACCAAGCTATACCTTTTCAGAAAGCTGAACACAGGGAGAGATTTGTGAAGTTGTTGGGAAAGCTTTCTGTGAGTTCAGGGAGTTGTCAGAGGTGGATACCCATCCCACTGGGCTTCTGGCTCTAGACTAAACCAGAACTGCAAATGGGTTTAGGGTAAACTATCCTCTAAATAAATGGCAACAAGTTTGAAACTCTGAATGACCTACTTCTCACATCTCTTTAGCCTTCATATGAGGAAACAATACAGAAAACACTGCTGGGTTGAGGAAAAGGCTAGATGAGGTGCCGTACTCTTCCATTGCATGTTTAACCTGCTTGTCTGACTACTTCCTTGGACCTTGATAAAAGGATGGGGTTTATTTATTTATTTTTGCCACAGTAGCAAATCGCAAGTTACAAGATCAATGTACTTATCAAAATATCTGAGTGTCTATGTGCTTAAAAGCCAAGGACAAACCTACAGGATTTCGATGCACTCTAAACCTCTCTATTGTGTGCCACATTTACGCTGTCAAGCTATTACATGAAGTGTCTTGTAGCTATTCCACTTTTAAACTTGACTATGACCTTTTATTATTTTCATTCCCATGACCTCTTTGCCCCTTTTGTCCAATTTGAAGGATGTCGTATCTGTCTGGCACCAAATGGTTCCAGTACTCAGGAGCCTGAATAAATGTTACAAAATAAGAGCAGCTAATTAAAAATCTGTAGTGTTGACATCTGTTTAATATTTGCAATATTTCTAGAACTTGATAGCAGACCACCTGACAGTAGCAAGGGTCTAAGTTAGACTGTTTAAATAAAGTAATAATGAAGTATAGTGATATGGCTGTAAACTTGGAGCTGTTCCAAATGGAGTCATAAAGTGTGCTAATTGGTTCTGAGAATTGAAATGCAGTAAAAGTCAAATTTTACAACAGTGCCTATTATACAGTGGAATTAACTTGGCTGCTCTAGAGGTTTTAAATATATCTAGCCATTAAGAGGCAAAGTCACAAGATTACAGGGGTTTTACTTGACTAAGAGAGACTGACATGTCCGTTTTTATTGTTGAAGATTAAGATAACAAGAACAACTTAGTTAACATATTTAGTTAAATGGCGGGAATGTATAATGCTATTTGTTTGAACAAATTAATAGTACCTACAGACTTCATTAGGTAACATGTTGGAACATTACCAAAAATGTAAGTAATGATTTGAGTTGCTTGTTAATAGATAAAAATATATTTAATTAGTTGTACTACTATTATTTAATCAAAGTTACGGAGCACCTTAATTTCTTTAAATTCATTAAATTAATAAGAAATATAGACATTACTGCTTTGGTAGTGTTGAAACATATATAATTTTTAAGACTACAAAATACAAGCAAAATCATTTGGCAGCAAAGTAGTCATCTCAATGAAATGCATCTTAAATGTCACATCTGTTTAAGATATTTCTGTAAATTCCAAGCTAAAAGGAATTATTAAAGGATTTCTACTTCAGTGGCTACTGTTACTTGAAGCACTCAGTCTTCTGGAATAATGATAATTGAAATGATTATTGGAATCTGAAAATGAACTGACAAGTCAGTAAGTTGCGGTTATGCCACTCCACTGTAGTAGTCTTACTAGCTTAGACCACTGCCTGCCCAGTCCTGTATCCTTCCTGACAATGGGAAATATGGACTTGGAAGGAAACCACAAAATACCATTTACTGGACAGTTATACTAAAAGTGGTACATAGGGAGCATTTGGTTGCTCCCGTTATTCTCTGTGGCTAATTCTCTAACGAATTAGTGAACTAATTCTCTAACGTGTGTTAGTAGTTTAATTAAGCCAGCTATGTTCTGTCTCGTCTGTCCTGGTGGGTAGCTGAGTGGTACGCATTGGAACAGAACTCAGCTGGATGTTACAGGATCTGTAGAGGTGTCTGCTACTAATAACTTGTTTTTGAACGTGGAGGAACTGTCAAGTTTGGAGAAAATACCTGTTGGAGAAGGAAGGCAATTAGTAGATGCAAGCAAGAAGGTATTTTTCTTTAAGTATCTGAATTCTCCGTATCTGAAGTACAACAGTTTAGAAGCATACAATTTAAAAGATGAATCACAAAAGTAAAAAAAGGGATGGACATTGTGTGCAGTTGTTGTCTTAAGCTGTACTGAAGCAAATGAAGAGATAACTGTAATAGACAATTACCATTAATAATTCAATTGGAAAGAGGTGCAACAGTTGAAGTATTTAAACTGCACAAAGATAGTGTTAGTTTAGTATCAATCAACAGCTGTGGAGTAATTACAAAATTGTTGGCAACAATAACAGTAAGCCAAATCTATGACAATGTTGCTTATCTGATACTTGGATCACCAACAGATGCTCAGAAAAGCAGGTTTTCCATTGATAACTGAATTTGTGAGTAGCTTTTTTGCAAGCATGTTATTATAGAAATGATCAGCTAATAAAATATGTTGATATAGTCTGATAAATTTACATAAAAACATACCTTTTTTATGTACTAAGCTGTCAGAGTAATACGATGAGAAAGGAAACCTTGTGATTGAGCCATTTGTTTTTAAAGAAAATATTTGCATTCAAACATTGCAGAGCTAAATGGAGGCATTGTAAAAGGAATCTGATTTACTATAAGGAAAAGCTTATATGGTTCTTAAGAGGTGCTGAAGTAGTTAATAGATGCCAAAGTGTGAAGTAGAAAAGACATGAATACAGGAAATAATACTTCATTTTATGTTAAATGCTGTTAGGCCTTGCACTGTCCTAGTCATTAAGAAAGTTTAGTGCTGAGAACCTGTTTCATTTGATTTCACAAATAACCTCTCTAGAACAGAGAGTGATAAGATTTTAAACCAGCAGGTTCCCCAGGATTGCTGTGGTGTTCTGGCTGCAGTTCTTCTGGGAAAACTGAGAAACCAAGTGCTGCCATATTTCCACCTCAGTTATAAGCAATGTTGATTACTATTTTTTATTTTTTTTAAAATATACTTTCACAGTCTTGATTTCATGCAGAATCAGGGATGAAATTTGGAAATTGGACTCACCTTCCTACCCTTACCCCTCAAATATAAGACTTCAGATACTGGTCATATAGTGTAACCAAGTAAAAACCTAGATACTTTTCCACACTGAGCCTTTGATCCTGAATGTAACTTCTTTAAATTTGCTTGGAAAGCTGTTTAAGAACTCTCTTCTGTAACCCTTATTGTTTCTCGCTGAGAGTACGCGGCGTGGCCTGAACACCCGTTTGTCCTGAGCAAAACTGTGTAAGTAGCTTTCTGTGTCTGCCTGTGAGGTTTACCAGAACTGCATCAGGCACAAGTCATCTTTTTATAATGATTAGAATTATTCTTTTGGAAGAACAACTGGAGAAAGATGATTTTTGTAGAGTTTACAGGAAGCCGCCTCAGTTTCATCTCACCTTACCATCTGCAGAACGAAATGGCAGCAATTGCTGAAATCCATTTCTTATACCCATTCTTCTTTTTAGAGTTCCATGGCAAATTATTGTATGAACAAACAGAACAACTTTGGATATGTAGGCAATATTTGAATATATTCTTTGTCAGTTTATGTTTTTCTTTCCAGTGTCAGGTGATAATAATATAATTTGTCTGGTTTATATTTAAATTGCATTATTTGGGGATCTTCCTGAAATTAGTAGTAGTTTTGCTTTAAAATGTAGATAAACCACTTTACATTTTTGGAAAAACAGACTTAAATTGTCTCATTAATTTCTCTTTCCCAGCTTATCATTTTTTTACAACTCGTAAAAGACCTATAGTAGTTTTAATGGCACACACTGATTTCCTTTTTTTTTTTTTGCTTGTTTAAAAAGACCTTTTGCTAGCATAATCCTACTTAGTTTAGCATATTAATATGACTACAGGAATCACAGGATTATACAATACTTTAAATGTTATCAAAATTATGAACAATTAAAATAAAAAGTCATTGTGTATTATTCCCAGTTTTTCATTTTTGGTGAAACACATTAATAGATTCTATGATACCAAAGCAAGCATCCATGAACTTAGTCTCTGTAGGTATGGTCACAGCTTCTCCCAGTTAGTCCATATGGATCATCAGGTGAATGCAGCTGTATGAGAAAAGAGGTCAGATAGTATTTGGGTAAATATCAGTGAAGAAAAGGGACAGAAAGAATTAAATCTGAATTTCTAATCTGTATGTTCAGTTACTTTGAAGTAAAAAGAGCATAGATCCCAAAAGTAAAGACCTTACTAGTATTAACAATAAAATGTTGCCAGCATTGATGTGGCCGTGGTGGTTGTGTACAAACAGAGCGGGACTTGTTTCCATTTTTTGAGGGAATGTAATTTCAACAGGAATTTGTTTTTTTGCTTACTGTCTGAATGAAAATGTACGCAAGATGTAAAACCAGTTGGTTGTTATGGAGGATTTTCAAGCTTATAACTAAATAAACCCTCTTTGGGCTGCTATATTTTAGCAGCTTTATTTCAGCTAATTCTCCTGCAAAGTAAACTGTATGGTTTTGAAAAAAAGGCTGGGAAATGCATCTTTATTTTGCAAAGAAGTGATTCTGTTTTTCTTCTTTCTCATCTCTTTTTTAACTTCTATCCCCCAATTTTTGTTTTCTTTTTTTCTCTCAGGCTACAGATCCAGTGCAGAACAGTGATGAGGCAAAATTCAGCATAAATTAAGGCAGTCATGTGCAGATAACTGCTTTGGTCTCTAATCAGCCAAAGAGTGTTTATTTTCAGTAGATGAAATTGATTCTATTCCATTCTGTATAGATTCTCTATGAGCCAGTATCTGTTTCTGGGTTTTGAGTTTTTTTGGGTTTTGGGGGGTTTTTTTGTTTGTGGTGGGTTTTTTGGGTTGTGTTTTTTTTTTTTTTTATAAAGCATGTCTTGGTGTTACGTTCTCTTCCATCGCTAAAGAGAGAGAGAGGGAGTATAGCTTCTCTTGTTTCTAGCTTTCCCTCTTTTCTCTTAAACATATTTAGTGGAAGTTTAAGGACTCAGGGCAGCTACTAAAACTGCAAAGATCGTGCATAAGCCTTGTCTTTGCCTTCAATCCATATTTTGCAAATATAAGATAGTTCAGATTATGAAGAAGTATGAGTTGTGGTGCTCTCCTCTTATCCGTTATGGAATACAAGTCAGTTTGGAAAAGTTTGGTTTTAGCACCAAACTGCTTGAGTCAAGATAACTTCAGAAAGTATTCTTTATGTTGATGGGGTTCTTTGTTTAATTAACATTCTCTGATGTATTATGAATGCCAATTATTTTCTAAAATAGACATCTGTGCTACAGAGCCTCCAGTGCTGTGTGATCATAGGATATCCTGAGTTGGAAGGGACCCATAAGGATCATCGAGTCCAACTCCTGGCTCCACACAGGTCCAGCCGAAGCAGAGCATATGACTGAGAGCATTCTCCAGATGCTTCTTGAGCTCAGCCAAACTCGGTGCTGTGACCACTTCCCTGGGGAGCCTGTTCCAGTGCCCGACCACCCTCTCGGTGAAGAACCTTTTCCTAATATCCAACCTAAACCTCCCCCGTTGCAGCTTCATTTCGTTCCCTTGGGTTCTATCACTGGTCACCAGAGGGAGGAGATCAGCGCCTGCCCCCTCGCTCCCCCTCGTGTGGAAGCTGTAGGCCGTGATGAGGTCTCCCCTCAGTCTCCTCTTCTCAAGACTGAACAAAGCAAGGGACTTGATCCTCTCCTCATACGTCTTCCCCTCTAGACCCTTCACCACCTTTGTTGCCTTCCTTTGGACACTCTCCAATAGTTTTATGTCCTTTTTGTACTGTGGCACCCAAAACTGCATGCAGTACTCGAGGTGAGGCCGAACCAGCAGAGTGTCGAGTGGGACAATCCCTTCCCTAGAGTGGCTGGCAATGCTGTGCTTGATGCACCCCAGGATACGGTTGGCCTTCCTGGCAGCCTGGGCGCACTGTTGACTCATGTTCAACTTGCTGTCGACCAAGACCCCCAAGTCCCTGTCAGCACGGCTGGCCTCCAACGTCTCATCGCCCAGTCTGTATGTACAGCCAGGGCTGCCCCTTCCCAGGTGCAGAATCTGGCACTCGCCCTTGTTAAACCTCATGTGGTTGGTGATTGCTCAGTTCTCCAATTTGTCCAGATCTCTCTGCAAGGCCTTTCCACCCTCAACGGAATCAACGGCTCCTCCCAATTTGGTGTCATCCGCAAACTTGCTCACAACACCTTCTAGTCCTACATCCAAGTCATTTATGAAAACATTAAAAAGAACTGGCCCTAAAATGGAGCCCTGGGGAACCCCACTAGTGACTGGCCGCCAGCCTGATGTAACCCTGTTTACCATAACTCTTTGGGCCTGACCCATCAGCCAGTTGCTCACCCATTGCACTATGTTTTTGTCAAACTGTATGCTGGATATTTTGTCCAGAAGGATACTGTGAGAGACAGTATTGAAAGCTTTACTGAAATCTAAAAAAATGACATCACCTGGCTTTCCTTGGTCAACTAGATGGGTGACCTTGTTGTAAAAGGAAACTAAGTTTGTTAAACAGGCCCATGTATGAAATGGTATGACTGTGGATCAATCACTTCAGCTCACCTTTGAATCAATTTTTCTTTGAAAAATATTATTTTTGATAATTTATCATGAAAAACAGCAAGAGTTACCAAACTTGTTATCTAGTTTGCTGGCAAAAACCTTAACAGAATTCAAACAGAAGTGCATTAAAAGTCCATTAGTAGCCATGCATGCTGAAATGAGTAAGAAAACCCATTCAACTAGTTTTATCAGTCCATTGTGAAGAATTTCATGGTCTGTACATGTCATGATGGGTTTGTACCAGTATTAACCCTCATGCGTTGTCAGTCTGACTGGGCCAGGTTACATTGGCTTTGGTGTGCAAATGCAGATGAGTTGCATGCTGTGTGTTGTGTTGGATTTGCTGTACGCATATAGCAGATCCGATGAGGATATCGGACTTATTTATGATCAGAGTTGCCAGTGTGGACAGGCTGACATTTTTTAATTAGAATGAATTCCTTGGTCATAAGAACCCAAACCAGATCAAAAGAAAACCCTTTTGAAATACAACTTCTATTAAGAGGGAATATATTTTCCACTGGGGACATTGTAACTAGAAAGCTCAAGTTTTGTCATAGTTATCAAGATGTGCTCTAGCTGCAGACAGTGCAGGATCAGTACTATTCATGTTGAGATCAGTACCATTCATTTTCCTCCTAGTAATGAATTCTCTTCCTTTTTGATTACAGGGTCCTATTAGTTGAAAACATAGCCTGACTCAATACCCACCTAAGACTGATCTCATAGTAAGATAACTTGTTAGGAACCCAGCTGAGGTAGTCTGGGACTGGCTGTCAAAATACATTAGGACTGGGCCAAATACCTTCACTCCTCCTTTTGGGCTTACAACTGTTATCTAGCAAGCAGAGGTCTAGTACTTTTAAGTAGCTGGAGGGCTCGAGGGGGAACTAGGAGAAGGAACAGAAAAACAACACTTTTTTTTTTTCTTTATTTCTCAGGCCCTCTGAATACCCTGCTAGTTTTGTTCTCTACCTGCCTAGAGGCCTTTGCTGTTCCCCCATGTTTCCTTTATTTATTTTTTTTTTTATATATCTACAAAAAGAAGACTGAAGATAATTTTCTCCCAACCAGGCTGGTCTTTTCTATGTATTTCTATAGTGTCAAGCACAGCAGACCTCCCATCTCAGTTAAGGTCTGTGTGTGTTACTGTCATCTATAAGTTTTAAATCAGTCTCTAAATGACTCATTTCCTAGAAAAACCTCTCTGTCCTCTCTGTGAGTTTAAAATAGGGATAGTATTTTGATATATTTGCATAATATTTTTCCTCTTCAGGATGCATGTTTTCATGTAAGTATTGTGAGAGGGTATAAACTCATAAATTTCAGCCTAAATCCTGAGTTATAGTCAAATAAAAAAACCAAGCAGACTCTCTTTGATGAGATAATTCAACCTGTCACAAGAAGAAAAAATATGAATCGTAATCTAGTGCCCTAAATCTTTCCATGATAAACAGCAGGACAGACACAGTAACTATAGTTGACAGATACTCAGTTATTAAAGTAGTTTGAATGTTTTTGTGGTGTACACTAACAGATTTATAGTTATTTGATGAAGTAAATAAAAATAACAGGTTTAGCAGTCAAGATTTGATTCTACAGGCTTTAGATGCTCTACAGGTAATTACTACATCTACCTGTCAGTGATGGTGCAATGTGACAGAAAGCCTAATTTGTAGAAGGAATCTTCTGAAATTCTCCAGAAGCTTTGAAGAATGAAGATGCAGGAGGAAAAAATCTGTCTTTGTTCATAAATGGACTTTGACTCTTCTTTTGTGTTTCTCTTTCCATAGTTTGTAGGACACTTGCTAGAAATAACTACTGCTTTGCAGCTGGTATTATGGCTGTGGAGTAGATACCTTGAGAGGTCAGAAATAGCTTGAAGTTAGTGGTCATTTTCACGTGCTTTCTAGTTACACAGAATTGTGTCTCCAGTCTTTTTTTAAATTGTGGGGACCAGAACCAGATCTAGTAGTCTGGGTACAGCCTGAGAAGTGTTGAGTAGGGGCATTCCACTGGCTATGTTCTCATTTTTGATTTACTGAATTAGATTGTGTTGTTGTAATGTTTCTATGGTGAGAGGTGAGTGATAAATGTGCTTGTAATTACCTGTTACAAGAAAAAAGTTTGTAACCTTAGTTCTCAATGTACGTCTATCTAACTTGGTTTCCAAACCAAGGACTATTTTCAGTTATGAAGTACATATTAATTCTGCACTGTAACTGGGTCATATATGCATGTGAGAGGGAAATAATGTGGTAAGTATAAAAATAAATTTATAGCACCTAGATTGCGTGGTGACTGCTGCTCCATAAATATCTTCAACAAAAATTAACATATTTCAGGTTTAAGTGGAAATAGGTCTGAAAAGGAAGGAAGAGGACCAAAAATAAAAGTGGAGGAGCCTGTCTAATAAGAAAATACTGGAGAGGATAGAACCTGCATGACTTCCCAATCCCACATCCCAACACAGTTAGAAAAGTAAATAAAACTAGAGAGGAGTTATCACAATGATCAACATTAATCTTTGCAAAAAGACCCATTTCTAGTGCTATGGAATGGTTTTGCTGGCAATCACCAGCATTACTGATAGATCAGCCTACAAGGTCCATCTCCTTTGTGAAGAAGTCTGTTTGCATCTAAAGGAGCAAATGTTCCAAACTTTATTTCTTTTATAAAGTCATACTTTATTGCTGAATCAAGCATTTGACTTTGGAGTTATTAGTTGAGTGGGATTGTCTGAATCCTCTCCAGATCTCGCTCTGAAAGAGCGTGGAACATCATAAGATACGAGCAATGGATTTCTGATACTTAAGGATGTTTTTATAAGCTCATAAATAGTCAAACAAAATTGCCCTAAAAATAGCTGCCTAGGCTTCTACTAGTTATGGCTTTGTTCATGTTTAGCACCAACGCAGTAATAAAGGAACACAGACAAGAAAAGAGAGAAAATAAGAATGAAGAGAGACAGAACGATACTTTTTTAATTGAGAAAAAGAGAAAAGAAAATCACTTTCAGAACTTAGTTTAGGAGAAGAAAATTGGGAGATGTGTTGCACTATCATTTAAAGAATTTAATACCACTACATATCATTTATTAACAAGATGCAGGATTAACATTATATTGTACTGTTCCTGTGTACTTTCGATTGTATCAGATCAATTTTTATTTCAATGTGCATGCAAAAGTAATCCTAAAATGAATTCACAACTTTTTATTTTTCAGTTAATTTTTTTTCAGTGTAGTGAGTAGTAAAGCACAGGTCCAAGATGAGACGTGCTTGTTTGGGGTTTTTCTGTTTCATTGGGGTTTTTTTCTTTCCTTTTTTTTCCTTGAAGGGGGAGTTACATTCATGGCTGATTCATATGTTATTAATAGTATTATTAATGCTGTCACGTGTGTATTTGGCACCTCCTCAGTTGTCTATCTAATAACTATGTATAAATATATGGGTTACTTTTCTAGCAGGTTTTGCTTCTGTCTTGGATAGGCCAGCCCCCACCCACCCCTCCTTTTTTTTTTTTCCTCTCCTTTCTTTTCAGATATGACTAGTATACTATGTAGCACATATAGCTCATTTGCTGTTTGATAAATTGGCCCGTTTCATATATTCAGTACTATATAGCTAGTGAGCAGATCTTTTTTTCTTTATTCCTCCTCAAAACAAATAATCTAGTGACAGAAGTTTAGTAAAAGATCAGAAAGTGGATGGACAGAATCATCCATACCCAAACACTAGCACTTTAGTTCCTGTCAGCTTTTGGTCTTCGTATAATCAATATATTTAGCAGTAATACAGGATGAAGTGGTCAGGACCGCAGTGGCTAGTCTACACCAATTCCATATACGGAATTTGTAAAATTGAGAATTCATTTTGTCCCAGTGATTTACATGTAAGATTTACATGTAAACCAGATTTAGGAGAAAACAAGAGCAGTTGTTTAAAACAAGAAAAGTGTATTTCTGTATATACCACTGAAATAATAATTGGGTGTGATGTTCTCTTCATGTCATAGAGAATTTCAGTGTTTCAAAACGTTTCTTATCAATCACAACTATCTTCCAAAGCTAATAGTCTCAAATTCTGAAAAAAAATAGTTTGAATCCAAAAAAAATGTTTTTGAACACTAATTTTTTTTTTAGAAATTTACATTTTCAGAGTCAGCTCAAATAAAACTTTTTGCAATGATTTTTTTAATTATAAAATTGTCTATAATAAAATTTTTTACTACCTGTTTTTCTATTAATGCACATTTTTTCATCAAATACTTGGTAAAATATTTAAATGTAACTCAGATTTTTCCCAATTAACTCATATATAATTCTGCTTTTCACGTCTGAATTTGCAAGTGTTTGTTCAGTAACTTTGTGTCCTTTAACAAATGGAAAAAACAAACTAAATTGTCCCAAAGCACCCTGCAGCCCAGTGCTCAATCTGAGAACACTAGAAATACCCATTCAGAGTGCAGGGCTCAGTTAAGCTTTACCATCTCCGAAGGTGTAGGTGCTGTCCTCCAGGATTCAAACAGGTAGTTTCAGTTGAACCATATGAAGAAGGTGCTGAAATATATGCTGTTCTTGTCCAGGAGAATGTGCGATGCTTTATTTCCAATCTAATGGACGGGCCACACCTGAAGTATAATTTCTACTTAAAATAATTATTAAGGTTTTGTAAGAATGAGTAATGAACTTGTTACATAAGAGTAGTGTTAATGTTTTAAAGAGAAAACGATAAAGATGACAGTTTGGGTTTTTTTTTTTCCCCTCCAAGTATCAAATAATTTTAGAATTATATGCTACTAATGCTGTCCCTTAACATAGAGCTACTAAAAAGCAAGAGCCAGAAGTTTGGAGTTTGGTTGTTGGTTTTGTACTTAGCTTTTGAGGTTTTTTGGGGTGCATGTGGTTGTGGGGTTTTCTTTTTTTTCTTGTTTTCTTTTTTTTTCTTTTTTCCTTTTCTCTTTTCTCTTTTTTTCTCTTTTCTCTTTTTTCCTCTTTTCTCTTTTTTCCTCTTTTCTCTTTTTTCCTCTTTTCTCTTTTTTCCTCTTTTCTCTTTTTTCCTCTTTTCTCTTTTTTCCTCTTTTCTCTTTTTTCCTCTTTTTTTTCTTGTCTTTTTAAGTGAACAGCTAAAGGTCACTGTAGCAATAAATTAAAGTTTGTTGCTACAGAACAATTTAAACAGCTAATGCCTTGCCTTACTCCTTTAATTCTGTACATTCCAGTTATTCATACAGTATTTCAGCACAGCCAGAAGTCAAACAAAAAGGTCACTACCTGGGTTACTTGTGTTTTGGCCCACCACCCAGTATGTCTGCCTGCTGCATTACATTGGCAAAGTTAGCCTTTCTATTGACAAGCATATTGATCTCCTGATTAATGTACCTCTGTTTTATTGGCATTTACTACAGGAGACATAATTTTAATGTTTGTATGATCAATAGCTCCATCAACACCAAGAATTCCTACTGTTAGCCTGCACAGCTCTAACTATAGGGAGTTGTATATTTCTTGATAAATACTACAGGGAAGTTGTAAACATTAGAAAAGCAAGGAAAATTGATGTTCTCTGTAGATTCCTATTGTATTTCACCCCTAGGAGAGAATGCAGAAACTTTCAAGTAATTCTCTATAGGAAAGGCAACCAGCAGGTACTAGCTCTTTGGGCTGGAATATAAATGTATGGGAAGTAATTACTTTTAGAATTCCCATTGTGTAGTCGCTTCATCTCAAATGTGTAAATACCCATAAGAGAAATTATGGCTTTTATTCATTTTTAGATTAAGAAATGACATTTTAAATACTGTTAGTTAACTTCATTAGAGAAATGGTATTCTGTGGCTGTCATAGATGCTTCTAGACTTGCAGCTGTCCATAAATTACACAAGGTACCTGAAGGCATCTACTTAAAATGTAGCTGAAGCAATTTTTGTTCTCGGAATTGTAATGGGCTTTACAATCTCCTACTCATGGCCAAATAGTTTCATTTCTTCCTTCTGCGTGTCCGCTTGCCCTGTTTCTGCCTTTTAAAACCAGAGAAGGAGGAGACTTATTTTTTCCCGCTCAGATAAAGTAGTAAACTTAAATCATCCCTTTTTGGTTAAACTTTGAAATAAGACAATTGGGAGAATGACAATAAATTGCACCATTTACCTGAAACTCATCTAAATATTTCAGATTAGATTTCTTAATTTTGTTAAAGTTTAGATTCCCCTTTGGTTAGCTAGTTTCCTTGATTATCTGAAGTAGGTATCTCAATGGCATTTCTCAGTATCTGAGGACTTTCCTGTGTTTGAATTCTCATGAAGCGCATAATTTTGTATGAATGTTCTGGTTAAATTGGTGCTAGGTTGTCCTTACAAAAATAGGAAGATGATGGTTATTTATCAGGTAATTTATGCATTATATAACTTACAACCTGTTCTTTCAATCAGGTATCAGAACAAATGCTATGTATCTTGAGACACCAAGTACCCACCAATAATCAAGAAAACAGAATGATGAAGTGAAAGCTGCTGCAAGCTCCCTGTCTGCTGAAAAAGCAGGTACTGTTCCCTAAACTTTTTGTGAATAAGGAATAAAATTGTACTTAAAAAGAATAATCCAACAGTTTCCAAATGTACAAGTTAAGTGTTTTGATCTTTTGGTACAATTTTCAGACACTAGAGTGTTTATCACCTGCTGCCAGCACTGACGTATCGCAGTGGATGACCCTCTAAAGCAAAAAGAATATTAGCACCATGATTAAATCCACTAAAATTAGAGCTGTGATGACCACTGTATAAGATGCTAGTGATAGGCAGCTAAATCCTATCACTTGGTATACAGAACTAGACAGAAATGAGGTCTGTAATGAAGGGTTAGTTAGGCATTGGTTTTCCATATTTGTCCATGGAACTGTCCTCAAATATGCTTGCATTCCTGAAATAATTCACCAAACTGATGTCATACAAATCTAGAGAGATTTGTGCCTCTGAACATTCATGTAGCAGTAGTGAATGTTTGGCTAAAACAATAATTGAACATTTTAAGTATGTGCTGCTCCTGATAGGTATCTCTATGGTTGATTTTAATAGCATATTAATTATTCCACTTGCAGCAAGCCAGCTAGTTTTAGTCATAGCTTTCAAGTGATTGTTTTAACTGTTGGAAATTCTTTAAAGCCACAGTGTTCACTGGGGGGATGCTGATACTGCCTTTTATGTCAGTGACTTTGGGTCCCCAACTTGTGTTTCTTTCTCGTCTTTTGTTGAGTAGAGACTTGCTGTTCTGAGGTTTCACTAATTTATTTTGAACGCTGTGGGACTCTGAATTCTTCCTAAGAGGCTGTTAGAGCATCACAGTCATTACCTTCTGGGATATAGTGGGGCAAATGGAGTTACAGAGGGGCATGGCAGATGACGAAGCACTGTCTAGGTGTCATGTTTTAACCTCAGCCCGCAACTAAGCTTCACACAGTGGCTTGCTCACTCCCCACACTGGGATGAGGGAGAGGATCAGAAGAGTAAAAGTGAGAAAACTTGTGGGTTGAGATAAAGACAGTTTAATAGGTAAAGCAAAAGCTGTGCACGCAAACAAAGCAAAGCAAGGGATTCATTCCCCACTTCCCATTGGCAGGCAGGTGTTCAGCCATCCCCAGGAAAGCAGGGCTTCATCACGTGTAATGGTTACTTGGGAAGACAAAAGCCATTACTCCGAACATCCCCCCTTTCTTCTTTCCCCACAGCTTTATAAGCTGAGCATGACGCCATATGGTATGGAATATCCCTCTGGTCAGTTGGGGTCAGCTGTCCTGGCTGTGTCCCCTCCCAACTCCTTGTGCACCCCCAGCCTCCTTGCTGGTGGGGTGGGGTGAGAAGCAGAAAAGGCCTTGGCTCTGTGTAAGCACTGCTCAGCAGTAACAAAAACATCCTGGTGTTATCAACACTGCTTTCAGAACAAATCCAAAACATAGCCTCATACTAGCTACTATGAAGGAAATTAACTCTATCCCAGCCAAAACCAGCACACTAGGTAATGTACGTACTCATACTCCAGTGCGCGTTGCGTTCTATAGGTTTACTGAGGGAAACATCTGTGTGACAATTTAAGCTTTAAACTAAAGGATTGTAAGGCCTTAAATACTGGCTTTGATTAGAGAATAGGTTCTAATTTTGTGTTTCCTCTGTAAATTGTATGAGTGTATAAATATTCATTACCTAATAAACTGATGTGCACACATCTGTGTACATCTACTTTTTTATTAAGTAAAGGACTTTTAGATAAAATCTTTACTTGAACCAGTAATGTAGAGTGATGGAGTTCAGGTTTCAGGAAGCAATGACCCTTTTTTGGCCTTAGGCATCTTATTGAACTTCCTTGTGATTTATATCACTTTGGGTTACATGAGGGTAATTTTGTCCACATTTGATCCTGCAACAAAAAGCTGCTTGGGTAAGTACCAAATAAATATTACAGAATTTTTTTCCACTGTTTCACATTGCTCCTTTTTTATGAACCCCTCCAACATAGGTACCAATCAGAAAGATTTAATAGAAGAAACAAGCTGCCTTTTTTTCCATAGAGTATATTCCCTTCCAAACAGTTCCAGCAGAATTCAGGAAAAATGGTACTTAAGTTTCATTTTCAGGATTGGTCATTTATCCAACTTTTAGCCTCAGGGTTCTCCACAATTCAGCTTTCACGTTTTTACCTCTTTTTTAAGCAATCACTATAGCAACCTAGTGTTATCTGATGAGTGGTGCACACAGAGGGCAGATACCCATACATTCAGCATAAGATTAAGAACAAAAAAACCAGAGCCAGGTAGACCAGTGAGGTACTATATTAGCCTGTCACACAGTAAATCTGAGCCCAAGCTGCAATTTTTAAGTTTGTTAGCGGGGACAAATTTTGAGATGTCATCCACTTTAGTGGACATCTTAACTTGATTGGTGGTTTCTCCTGTAAAGAAGTCTCTGGCTGAAATAGCAGTGTAGCTGGTGGATTCTATGACACGTAAGAGCTGTATGAAAAACTGATCATGCTTTAAACACTATTCCTCTTATTTGTGAGCAGTGCAGTGGTGCAGGTAATGTAGGGGCAAAATTCTGGATGCCTCTTGACAGCTGTGTTTAGCCAAGGAAAGATGTGTGGGGATAGTATGACACAAGGAAAAGTAGGCTTTACATAAGTTTTTTAGGTAAGGGCTTGGATTTGAACCTAACTAAAAAGCTCCACAGGCTCTGACAGACTGTGTCAACCTTTGAAACTTGCAGTATGATAATACATGAATTCCAATGACACAGTTCTTCAATCTTCATTCTTGTTGATTAGTCCTTAACTAATATTAATTGTAACGAAAGACTGCATTGGGATGGAGTGGCATCCAAAGGGCAAAGCAGTGGTGCACATCTCAGCCCCAGATCTGTGGAGTTAATGAAGCAGTAACAGGCTGTTGTATGAATGAATCACTTCAAGAACAGGTGCATCTAAATCACCTGCTGGGTACTCCTGTGTTTTTGTCTCTGTTCAGGAGGAAAGCAGTGTGTGTTTTAATTATATGCTTTTCAGTCCCACCTCTTTCTCCTCCTGCTGGACAATAGAGGACTTTCTGTCCCAGGTTTGTTCTCACAACTCTGTACTGATCAGCCTACTTTCTATATGGTTTGTGCCAGTGAGAGCAGCACTAAGAGCAGCGGAAGGTCAGCGCTCATCTACTCTGCACTTACTCTTCAATGCATAGTTAGTTATAGTCAAGGATTTTGGTTTCACATGTCATATTAGTTGCAAAAGAAGTAACTGAAAACTCCTATATAATATGTGAAAAGAAAGCGGAATGTTAATGTGCTCCATCTGCTGTTCTGGACTAATACGGACTCTCTTGTCTCTGTGGTGCCAATTCTCTGTGCAACTGGAAAAGTGCGAAGAGCACGTTTTTCACTTCTTACTATGAAAGAGGGGACATGTTTTAAATAGCGCTTTTCAAGAAATGCCTTTTCCTTCCTTTCAGGATGGGTGCCAGAACTGTGCCTGTACGCATGCCTTGATTGCAAAGTAAGGTTAATTGCACCTCATCCTTCACCTTCCGAATAGACGTTATTTCATACCAATTTATACTGGTATTTTTACTGATGGAGGTCATTGTATTCTTCGGCTCAGCAGTTATCAATTTACTTTTTCTATACTCACTCCAGGCTCTAAATGTGCTAGGGAACTTAGTGAAATTCTCTTGCAATTTTCTGGAGTGGATTGCATGCATCTGCCTGTATTGGATCTCATTATCATGGGGGGCATGTCTGGGTTGGATATTTGCTTTGTGGTCCATGAGATGGCTGCGTGCATCCAAGTTGGGCCATACAGAGGATTTGGTGGAGAGTCTCTACTTCCTTTCAGAAGGTCTGAGGCCCTGCTAGAGGCTTTCTCTGCAGCACACAAATGTGATGGCTCCCACTCCAAGTGTCCAGCATGGGTGATCCACAAATGGATCAGGAAGAGAAACGAGTAGGTATTTCACTATGAATGCTTTAGGAGGTGGTAATGTGGAGGAGACAAATGAGTGAGACTTGAAAGGTCTATTATTGACAACTTTAGCCACTGTTTTTCTTCTTACCTTGAGCCTTAGCTATGTGCTCTCCTGCCACGTGTCTGAGGTCTCAAGACTCATGGCTGGCTCAAACCCTGAGCTTTTTTTCCCAGTTTTGTCCTGTAGACCTGTAAGGAGAGAGGGTATGTTAATCTAGTGTAATTCCTCATCCCTGAGCTCCTGTGACAAAAGGGTGTAGAGCAAGAAGCAACTGTGGAAAAGCATTTGTAGGGTGGAGATGTTAGGAGTGCCTCGGTTGTAGGAGGGGAAAAAAAAAGTTCTGTACCCAAAAAAGGCTACTTTTTCCTTGTATTTCAATGTAGGGGGCAAATTTCATGTTGGAGATATAATATTATTCAGGTAAGTGGGATGACTGTATCAGCTCATGTTTTACAGGGACATAAACAGTTCATTGAAAACAGACATCAGTTTACATTAACATAAAGAAGCTTTGTTCACAACTGTTACCTATTAGGTGATTCATACTATACAGTATTTGAAAGAGGAGTCTCAAACCAGTTCTGTAGCAAGTAGAAAATTAAGCTACAAATTTGGCAATTGCAGAATAAATAAGATCTTTGTCTTTAAAACCTTTTAAGCCTAAGGTGGCGAAAGAAGGGTTATCAAAACATACCCAAGCACTTAGGTGTGGAGTTTATAACTCTCCAGCCCTCACCCTGCAGGAAAATCTATATACTGAAAAGCCTATCTTAATAGTAAAATGAAATTTCTCTTCTAAATCTACGGAACTGAGTAAGACAATATTCTTCTGACGCTCCTTTATCCTAAATCGTAGGGGGAATTTGGACTGCTGGGAATAGACTGATGTATTTGAAAGTAGCTTTGTTCTTCTCTACCCTATTTAAAAACAACATAACAAGCTCCTCAGTCTCTGCTTTCAACTCTGTTATTGTATGCTTTTAATTGAACATATGAAATCAATATCAATTTAGCAGAGATCTAAGAATCTATGACTTGAACAGTAGGTGTCTGATGTGAACAGTAGGCATTTGACGAGTAGCCTTTTAAGGGTAGATACCCAAAGTTCAAATGTTTATAAACCAGAATGCAACAAGCTAGAAATGCTCTTAGGAAAGGTGGAGAAAGGGGGCCTGATTCAGTCTCAGGATCAGTTTAGATTGCTTTTTCTGCTGAACTTTGGTGCCCAGTCTTTTACCCTTGCAACTGAAATTACTGTGGAAACTTATAAGGATAAACAATATTGAAACTTTCAAGCATGATTTAGTGTTACCAAGGTAACCAATTGTAATTAATTTTAAGCACCAGCTGGCTTGTGATGAGCATGAAACCTGACAAAGATTCTCAGAAGGACTGTTTCTCATTTTCTTAGCTGCAGTAATAAGAATATGAGAAATTTCTTTAAATAAAGCATCCACAACAACAAATCAAGCCACAGCTTTGATATTGGTCAGTAAAAAAGATCAAGGAATAGTTTCCAGATGTAGACAAGCAGACATGTGCAGCAAAAGATCAGGAATTGTGAACTCTACCTTGATGGGCTGGGGAAACTGTTTAAAAAATATGATCCTTCAGGATCATATTTTCTTTTTTTTTTTTATTTCATCCCATAGCACTATAAATGTTTTCTTTCATTACTAGTTTTTCTCGAATCAACGCTATGATTATTGCATAATTCCTAGACTCCATCATCTAACATTTTGGACAATCATAGTGAATATCCAAAGACTAGCAATATAAATAAGTTCTCTTCAAAATAGTAAAGCAGAAAATGAATGAGGGCAGGTTTCATAGTCTTTGTGTTCAGCTAAAAGCACAGAAGAATGCAGAGTGCCCAAATATTTAGAAATCGAGCTAAGTTACTGACATGGCTTGATCATCTTGCTGTCTGAATGTCAGCTTTGGTCTGGAGAGCTTGAGTTATTCTTTATGGTGAGGTAAAACTACAACGTCAAAGCAATAACAAGTGGAGTAGTTTTTCCTTCATTTTTAAAAGTGAAGATATTCTAATCCAAAACATTGCCAATACTTTATGTGAAAATAAATATCCTATCTTAAATTAAGAAGTTATTAAACTCAAGTGAGTAAAATCACTCAATTTTTCATTTGGTTTTGATGCTGATCTCCTTAATCACAACTGAAAGCTTAAGATTAGTGAAAGCTAAAACATTACTTCTGCTCAAAATGAACGTCTTTGAAAAAGAAATTAATTTCCCAGTCCTACAAATGCAAGCAGTGCTGTACTGGGTATATATATCCAAGGCAAAATTTAGAGTTTTAGGTAACTGAGAGTGAATAAGCATGGTTACTACTTTAACCCTATACAAGTTATGTTATAATCTATTTGGGATGACCCTGATTCTAACCTTGTTTATGCTGCAGTACATCCACAGGAAACTAATGAATGGTACTAATACTATGGAAGTCAGTGAAATTAGAGTTGAATTATTCCAGAATAAGAGAGAAAAAGCTGTCCTATTTTTTGTGTCACTTGGCACAGTATGCCCTTAATGATCCACATTTCTCCTGTCTTTAATTTTGCTGGGTAGGACGTTGATGATAGAAAGTTAATTTACACAAAAAGGTGATGTTTTTAGAGTTGAGAGGGTATTGCAAACACTCCTTCCACAGGCAAGTTCACAGCCAGAATATATAGGACTGGAGGCAGCCGATTACTGATTCAGAGAATCCTCTTAGGCAGCAGGTGCCTTGGACAACCATTAGTGGCTCTCCTTGAGGGCCAGAATTGGATGTCTTGGGCAGGGTCTGGATGGTGGCAGGCAGTTCTGCACAAGCCTATCCTTTAGCTGATGTCTCTGGCCACTTACATGTCTGGCTGCATTCTAAAAATAAAGGGAGGAATTTTGCTGAGATCTTTCCTTCCTTCTTTTGTGTGTTTCTGTTGTGGTTCAGCCCCAGCCAGCAGCTGAGCAACACACAGCTGCTCGCACCCCAGGGGGATGGGGAGAAGAATTGGAAGAAAAAGGTAAAACTCATAGGTTGGGATAGGGAGAGTTTACTAGGACAGAAAAGGAAGAGCAAAATAACAGTATTTATAACGGAGTATACAAAGCGGGTGATACACAATGCAATTTGCTCACCCAACCAGACACTCAGGCTGTCTGGGAGCCTCTGCTCCTCCCTGACCAGCCCCCTTTATATACTGAGCATGATGTCGTATGGTATGGAATATCCCTTTGGCTAGTTTGGATCACCTGTCCTGGCTGTGTCCCCTCCCAGCTTCTTGTGAAAATTAACTCTATCTCAGCCAAATGCCAGGACAGTTTATTCTCACTATTGTGAGAAGGGGATGCACCCTATTTCAAACATTTTATCCTCAATGCCTTGAAGGGGGGAAAACCATAATATTTGTATCTATAACTCAGTTGTCCTTTGTTCTTGGTAGGTTTTCAGAGCAGCAGCCTGGAACTGATATAATTCTTAAGGGTTTTACTGCCTCCAGAGAGTTCTGAATGGCAGTAGTAAAACGGCTCCATCTTACTAGCTTCATTCTGCTATTATATAGAAATGTAGAAGCAATACCAGAAGTGCTTGTTATTAGTCTTGAGTATTACAGATCCTTCTCCAAACCTGCACCATGAATAGTATTCTGGTTTTAAATTTATTGAAGTTGGGGAATTTTCTATTGGTGCAGGTCACCAGAATGAGTCCACCCCAGTGGCATGATGAACTGTAACTCAGAAACAGAATGTGCAGTAGGAGGTTAAATTGCAGCTTTTTTTATTTGCAGGCTTAATTTTGCATGTAAGGTTTTTGGTTGGGGTTTTTTGTCCAACTACAAATCAAGCTTGCTTTCAAAACATGTTTCTAAATCTGAGTATTTAATGCCTGTTAGCTAACTATGCTTTCAGAGAATGAAAACTTTGAAAATAAAATATTTATTTTGAAGAATGTTGTTCTCATCAACACTTGATTTGTCTTATAATTAATTCCTTCTGCAACTCTAACATTATATTTTGCTGTGAATTTAGAAAAATAAGAACTGCTCTATCCAAATAAAATCGTGTATGTACAGGCAGATTACCATTGCTGGAATACAAATGATTTTCCCTTAATATTCAATAGTTCTTATGTTCAAAAGTATCTGTTTCCTGACTTTCTTGAAACTTGTGTTATTTTTCTTATTCATCTCTAGTCATTCAAGGAAACATGCAGAAACTTAATCAAGTGGAACCCTACTAAATGTTTTTTAATTGGCTTACCCACAATTAGAAACTGAACTGGGATAATTCAGTGTTAAATGTCTTCATTGAAATCAATCAAGTGATGTTTATGCACTCATGGAGAAACTGGCCTTCAACACTCACTAACAAAATGCACACCTCTAGTTTAACAATGAAATACAGTCAGCATGATACATGTTGTATTTTCTGTGATGGATTATTTACAAAGGCAGATGCATTTTTAATTATTTTCGGTACTGGGTTGTGTGAAACTTGTGTGTATGACTCCATGTGATGGATAAACAAAAAATTGAGAAACTTCTAAAAACTTTGAAGGATAATGTTTGAGGACTGAGAGCATTTGCAGCCTCAGGCTATGCCATGAAACAGCCACAGCATTACCGTCCCTCAAAATCCACAGCACAGTTTTAAAGAATTGTGGGAGTATTGAGGGGAGTAGGGGGGATGGCTTAGAACTGTTTGGCTTCTAGTATTTCTGCATACGTATAGGATAAAAAGCATTAGCTTATTACCATATCTAAATCAGTTTAATTTTTGTGTTACAAAATCTCTTTGGATTCTTATAAAAGAAACAAGAATTAAAAGATCAAGACCGTGATGGTGGGTGGAAAACCCCTTCTATTTTCATATTAAAACATTCTAAGCATAGGACTTAAAACTGTTTAAGAATGATTTTCAAGTTCAGTAGCATGTCCACATGTCATACTAAAGAGTCTCTAATAGGTTACTCACAAGTTTAATGACGCATACTTAATAAAATCACGCACGTGTAAATCAGAATATGAAGTTTTGATATCCAGATTTTTACTTCTGTCTTACTAATCCATGCAGCTGAGTTGCATTTTCCCCGTATTTATGTCTGTTCAGTTTTAAACTGAATCCTGGCAACACAGTCTCTGTCACCCATGAGGCTTACTCTGAATGATTGTTTCTTAATAGCCCTCACATTGGAGTTGTTTACTGCCAACAGTTGAAATTAAGGGTAGTGCCTGGCAGCCCAAGAGAAACAAAATTTTCAAATTAGAGGCTCAGCACTTTTCATTTCTCAGGGAGCCTTTACATCAAATGCTCTCAGAAAGCTAATAGAAAGCATTTTAGTTATTTGTTTACTAAATCAAGTTTAGTAGTAAAATACTGCTTAAAATCAGTTAGGATTTTGATGTGTATCTGGAATGGGAGCATGAATGACAGAAGATGCTGTGGAAAGCTGCCTAGGTGGATTTTCTGCTTCTCTTCGCTCTACCCTACAGTGCCACTGGTACTCCTCTCCGCTGCTGTTTCTGAAAAGAGATCCCTGTGCTTGTGTCCTAGCTGAGGCTAGGAACGAACTCCTGCCAGGGACTGTTGAAGTAAGGAAGCTTAGTCTTAATGTGAAACTGATGTTATACTGGAGTGGTTGACTAGGATTGAATCGTGTAGTCCTGTAGCACAGTAATAGCATATTGCCATTGCTAGCTACAGGCCCCAGGCATTGCACTAAGTTTGCAAGGCCTTTGGACTGAGGCTTCTCAGACTTCGACTGCCAGAACTCATCTTGACTTCCCTGGAGCTTTGTTTTAACTTGGTCTTGCTATGACAACAATTTTTTTCTGACCAGGTGGCTGTGCCTAGTTTGTTTTACTTATGCATATCTTTGCATAGTACAAAATTAGTTTTCATGCAGATAATAGTAACAAGTAGGTATTCTGTGTAGAATGAGATATTTATGACTCTAGAGTAATGCAGAAGTGCAGGGCTGGTATGACAGCAGAGGCCTTGAAATTAGGGACATGGGATGCAGTCCCATGTAGTGGAGTACAAGCAGGGGATGATAGGAGACAGGACCCAAGCTAACATTGGACTCTCAGGATTGTAAAAAAAATCTCCAGTGTTCAGTAAAAGAAATGCAGGTATGGGATTCGAACAAAATTGGCTTTAGGGATAACAAAGAAATAGTATCTAACATGTGTAAAGCACACCGTATATAGTAAATTTGTATAAAACATGAATTTGCAGACCAATGAGGGAAAAACAACATGTAAAAGTGTATTAGGAAACATACAGAAATTACCCCAGTCAGATCTTGGAATGATGAAGAAGAAACCACCAGCATCATGTTCCTCCCAGTGAAAGACCCAGTGTGCATACGACTCGCTGTTCATCTCCATGGCCACACTGAAGCCATTGACATCAGACCCAGAGGAACAGAACATGGGTGAGCATAACAGCGGGAAAGGGGTAGATACTAGCAACTGTGTGCGTAACAATTTTAATTTGAAAGTTTTAAGACTCTTTTTGTGGAGTAATTTTTTTTCCTTTTTCTGTAATAAATTTGGACTAATAGTAGTGCTTTGATTAGACTGTTAAGATTTCAGTTGTACTAACAAAAAAAAAAAGTGGCTTTACATATAAGGTATGTTTCGGTTTAGCCCATAACAAGAGTTTGAGCATAACAAATGGTTAAAATACTTAAAACTTATCAATACATAGTAAGGAGGATTACTACCTCTGAAGAATACATTGGCTACAGTCCTAGCTGAGCAGCTGCTGAGGTAGCCAGTCACTGTCCTCCTCCTCCAGTTGAACTGCTTTGTGGTTTGCTCTCCCTGTTTAGAGGGGGTCTCGTTGCTCAGCTCCTAAGGTCTGTATCTCTTTTCCTACTTGGAGCAGATGTTTTGCTCAGGGAAGCCTTAGCTGTGTTTTGCTAGAGGTATCATTGCCTGTCCCAGTAACTCTAGTTTGCTGCGCCACTACATCACATGGTCACTGGTTCCTTCTAGTCAGCTCTTCAAGAAATGCTGAGAAGAAACATGCTGCTGCTCCCTCCTCAAAATATGTTCCTCTTCCTGTGGCTACAAAGATATCAGGTAGTTTATTTTTACTTCCAAATTGCAGAGTGTAGACTGGTTTGGGTTTGGTGTCCGTTCCCACCACCCCACTATTTTTCTAACTTCTTTACAACTCTCCAGTATGCGGTCTCAGCAATTGAGATAAATCAAAATCTGTGTGTGAGTATGTACTTACTGTTTTTGCTCTCCATGTTAAAAAAAACAGGTTGCTGTAATGTTTACAGGTTTGTTAGCCCTTCACCTGCATTCAAATTAATTTCCTTAGGCTATGGTTTCATGCTGTGTGTAATCCACACACATCAGACTCCAGAAAGCTCATCCTGCTCTTGCAGCCCTTTACCGGGTGTGGGATCAAATGGCAAGGCGACCGTGTGCGGGGCTGGATCAGCTGGCCTGAAGTTTGCTATATTTGCTTTTTGATGGGGTAACTTTTCCATTGATTAAGTCAGATGGTCCAGCTCCCAGCATAGTTTCACAATGCTAGGGGTGATTGGTAATCTGTGGCTGAGATCAGGGAGGTCATGGCCATCCATAGAAAACTTCTAGTTAGATTGTGTAAATTCCTTTTAGGAAGCAGAGTCCACTCTCCTCACAAAACGAGGCAGCAACACTTTGATTTCAGGGATGTAGAATCTGGCTTATTCTACTAGGGGAAAAGATGAGTGGATGAACTTTGTAGTATGCGAGAGAAGTTAGAAAACCTGGGAGTCCAAGAGAAGTGAGAACTGAGTACTAAAAAAAAAGGATGTGAAAACATTTCACTACCTCCCTTTCACTCCTCTGAAGTGCATACTTAGCGTGGGGGAAGTGTGTGTGGTGTTTGCAGGCTGTTTACAAAGAAACAAAGGTGATGGTGGTTCTTTGCCCTCTACAAGGTACATTGTTTTCATCTAGTGAACCCGATGTGCAGTTCTGTGATAAAGAGCTGCATTCTTGAGCTCTAAATACCTGCTTTTCCTTGTTAAAGTGATGTGTTGTGCACTAGCAGGGTGTCGATAACGTAACTGACAGAACTGAATCAGAAGATATCAGTACTAGAAAAAAATTAATGCTTCTGAAAAATGCCAGACTCTTGGTTGACCACATCTTTATCTATCATGTCTCTATCATCTTCTTGCCACTTTCCAGCTGTTTTGTTCTGAAGGACAGAGGTGCCAGGATTCCCCGGCACATTTCCAAATGAGCCTTCCTGTAGTAGGCTGGTTCTTCTTGTATCGAGTATGAATGTTGCTGGCTTTTATTTCTCCTGGCTGTTGATATGGGGGGTGAGGTTGGGGTTAAGGTTTTGTTGTTATTTTGTTTGTACGTTTTAACAGGATGTTACACAGATTTGATAAACTCCTAATCCCCTGTGAGTCACAGGATGCCACGCTGCATGTAGTGATCATCCCAGAGGGAAAAAAACCAAACTTCCCAGCACAAAACTAAAGTTTCTTGCACTGGTGACTCAAAAATAGGGCAATTCTACAATGTGAAGCTGCTTTAGAAATGAGAGAGTAACTGGACTTTAGAAAGAGATGATTTTCTTTTCATGCTTAACAAAGTAATGCACCTTGAGATTTATTTCTCATCTCTAATGCAGTTTTGACAGAATAACAGTACAGAATGTACCTGTTCTTTTGCTTTTATCAGTTTCTTTGGAGCATAGCATGAGCACAGACTGAAACAAATACAAGTGGCAGAGCAGCCCTCAGAATTTTAATTCGTTTTTCCTCCTATATAAAGCAGGCCTTACCAGCCACGCATACTTTAGGAGAAGTATTTATTGTATAGAGGGATTCTTCAAAGTACCTCGGAAGAGTTGGAGGCAAAGATCTGTGATAACACTTCAGAATAGGTGACCTGGGTAAATGAAGGAACTTTGTGATTTGATCCAGAACAGAGTGGGAGAGGAGAAATCCCTGCCTTTTTTCAGTCTTTTACTTCCTGGCGATGATTCAAAGAATAAGGTCATGGAAATAACAAGTGTGGACTTTCTCAAATTCTGTCTCTCTTCCCATCCTGTCTCTTTCAGTACTCAGGATGAATGGCTGTGCTGATCATTAAGGCGTTGGTGACAGTCTCCACCTCTATGTTTGTAAAGAAAAATTGTCATACGTGTAAGCGTCATGACGTTCGTGTGTTCCTCATGTCTGTTGGTCAGGTGAAAGGCCAAATGCCCGCTAAGAGAGAACCTTTGCATCACTAGTAACACAAATTGGAGAGAGACAGAGGGTCAATTTACTGTTGATTTTACAAACATGAGAGACTTTTCTCTCTGCTCACTAAGTATGAATTAAATGTGTTCTTTCTCAGAGAGGCATAATAGGCTTAGAAAGATTTCCTTATTTCAGAGCAATGTGTGCACTTAATAAATTGTTTCTTAGGTTGTATCTATGATTTTTTTTTTTTTCCAAATGAGAGCTAAAGTGCAAATGAAGCAATATTTTTTCAAATGGAGAACCACACTGTTCACAAGGTTTGTTTGCATAGGCTGGAAGAGAAGTAAGGGACAGAGTCTTTTCACGTGACAGAAGACCAATGAATTGTCCCATGTTTTTGTGCTATGGAAAGCATGCCGATTTTACAAAGGTGTTTGCAGTAGAAGCCTGGGCCTTAGTAAGGGAACCGCTAGTGAAGGAAACAACTGCACAGAGCGCCAAACTGAGTTCTGGGCTGGAGGTTTGGTGTAGCATATGGCATATTTTCTTGAGCAGAGCTGCCCTCCATGAGAATGCACATACTGCGTTTGTGATATAGTATGTAGCGCTATTCCCAGCTGCATGGGCTTCCTGGCAAAGGTTTCTGTTGGCTTGGAAATCTTCGTGCTCCCCTGTTTCACTGTGGCTTGGAGCTCTGTGTTGGTGAGGGAAGGTGGGCCTTTCCATAATGTTTTTTAAAATTCTGATTATATTGTGGAGAGCTGCAAAGTCTGCATTCATCACAGAATCAAGAGAGGGCAACTTAATAGTGATCATAGTAAGGTGCATATATATGCATATATGTGATAGCAGTGGAAGTAACACTGCACTGGGTCTAGATAAATATCTGTAGAGGGGGATGAGCTTTCGGCGGGGGGCATTTAAAATGTTGTCCAATATTACATGCATAAAAGCAGAGTGGAATGGGCTGAGAGAAAGAGCTATCAGCACTGAAAACAAGTGAGGAGAAGGCTAAGAATTAAATAATGAAATAGTGGTAGGAAGCAGGGATGGGAGAAGAGAAAATTTCTTTTTTGTATGTACTTTTCCCTGAAACAAACAGGTGATGTATCCATTAAAAACACATTAATTTATACTCCAGGGATTACTGCTAAGTGATAATATCTACACCATGTTGCTAATCTATCTCCAACATCATCCTTTTTGTAGAGCAAGAACTGTAATTCATTGTTTTTACTGTATTTACTTGACATTTTGGAATATATTGTAGATAATGAGTTGCGAACAAGGAGTGCTCAGTATGTTAAAGTTTTAGGTCAGCCACTCATCAGGAAAAGTTTTACTTTGCATTTGCCATGACTATTTCTTGCCATAGATAGATGCTAAAAGGTGTCTACAAATAGTCTCAAAATAATGAGGAACTGATGATGCTGAAAATATGCAGCCTGATTCAAAAGGTTTGTGTCTGAACAGTGTGTTTTATGTATGTGTCATGGCAAGTTTTTCCCCTGAGGTCGCTGTTTTGGACAGAATGATTGACCTCTACTGCAGAAGACAGGTTTTAAATGTAAATCAGCTACATATGTTGCTTTCTGGTTTCTAGGTATAAAAGGAGGTTACTAGTTTTTCCTAACATGATGTAGGGTGATAGAAAAACCGAACTGGAAGAAACTTTTAATGTCATCAGGCTTTGTCCCCTAATACTGCAAATTCCATGTCATGTAATTCCTTTCTTTAATTTAGTGAGCTTTATGTTTAAAGCAGTCAGGAAAACTGTGAAAGACATAATTAACCTAATAGTTAGGATTTTTCTAATTTTTAGCCTAAATTTACTCATGGCCAGCTAATACCTGGTTTTTGGGGTTTTTGTTTTGATTTTTGTCAGCATTGTCCTTTAGCATCAAAGTATTTCTTCAGAGCTGTGTATCCCTTGGCCCTACTTATAAAAATTCTTTTGTTTAGATTAAAGACACACACCCCCACCCCCAAAAAAACCCCACCAAATACCCCACAACAAAACCCCCTTACTGTCAGCTCTTTGTTTTCCTGTTCAATCTAGGGGTCCTTTTCAGTACCAATTCTGGTTTAAATAACTCTTTTTTGAAGACAGTTGATGAGTGTGACATGCATGGATTCAGAGAACGTCTTGTACAGTTATTTTTCTTGCGTGGTGTGTTGTAAGGTCATATTAGATTCTCTTGCTGCTGTACCACATTGATAGGTTATAGTCTTTTTATGATCAACTTGCCTTTCTTTGGATGTTTTCCATGCATGAACTCCAAGTTAGCCAAGTAAACTACTTTCTTTTTATACTGTTGAATTTTGCTGTTTCTCCTACTGCAGTCCTCAAGATTTCCATCTCTGATAACTTCATCTTCCTCTTTATTAAAGATAGTGTCCACGCCATTGATGAGAGTACTTCATAAGAATAATCCTTGAGGAATTGGAAATAACCTGTTTCTTACCAGGTGCATTCCCTTTTACTGCTTTCATTTTCCTTCTCCCTTAAACTCCTTAATTCCTTGCATGTTTTAACTTCTGCTGCTAATCCTCACTTTCTGACTCAGCTCTAATGTGACACCATCTGTAATGCTTTCCTGAAATCCTGTTAGATAAGATTTTCTTTGTACCTCGTTGATGTTATATTGAAAATCTATTGAAGAAAAGCTGTCAGGTTAGCCTAGTGTGATCCATAGCTGGCAAAATCGCATTGTGTTAGATCTTGTTTTCCAGTTTCAACTGGAAAGGTTTTTAATTTTTTTTTCTTGCCAAATTTCTTCCAGACTTTAGCATGCTCTTGAAGACAGTCTGTTGCAAAGTGGATCTTTTTTGTGTGTGTACATATGAGTTTTTTATCTCTCTTTGAGTGTGTACTTTCAAAGGGACAGTAGCATTAATGGGAGTTAGCTCCAGGAATAAATGCATTGCAGACTGCAAGGCTCCTGAGTGTTAAAGTTAATTGGTGTTGGAAATTAGTTTTTAGACTACTAATAACAATGCTAAGCCACTTAAGTATATCTAAATAAACCTGAGATTTGCTCATATTAAATAATACTGGACCAGGATTTTTTTTCCTGTGTGTAGTACTACTGACTCAAATTAAATTCAACAGATATAACTGAAAAGGCAGAATTTTATCTGCTTAAGTTTCACGTGAGCCATAGGACACTACAGGGAGAGTACTTCTGAAGAATTTAAAATTTTGCTGAAGGTCAAGGACCTTTTTTGCATCTCTAGAACACTTCCCCTTGATGTAGTGAAAATTGTCATAGTAACATTAAGAAAATCTAAAAGTCACACTTTTTGTTTTAAAAATCTATAAATCCATGCAGTTGAAAGATTATGTTGAAATTATTACTGGAAGTTTGCTTCTTCCCAGCTCCTCCCTGCCCCATTTCAGTTCTCTTTACAGATTGCACCATTGCATTTAATACCTGATGGAAAAGTTTCTAGCTTAAATTAGAGCACACAATGCCAAGGGTATTTAATCGCAAAAGATTTTGATTCTGTGTAAACATTAATTTAGTAATGCAAGGCAACTGCGAATGATATTAAGTAATTTGCTAAGCAGCAATAATAGATGGAAAGTGGATTTTAATCATATTCTTTAACTACTTTCTGGAAAAATACTTCTTCTCAGGCAATGAACCAATGTTAATCCCATGATTATGGGATACTCCAGAAAGGTTTGTGCTGACAACTCCATTAAACGATAAATTATATATTCTATGAGACATAATTTGGGCAGGGAAACAACTGTAAGTGCATCTTTTGGGTCTTCTACGGTAGCTGATCAAATCATTCTCATTGACCAGACACTCACTTCCATAGGGAATGCACATATTGAATGAAAGAACAATGCAATCTGCTATAGGTCAAAAAATCAACAGGCTTCATTACAGCCCACTCTACTTAGTATTCTATTTAGCATCTCTTTCATGGACATTTGAACATTTTTACAGACTTTTAGCTGCTGTGAGGTTTTTAATTCATTTAGAGAGGCTTGAACTTACACCAATTAATTTCTCCTTTTTCTTCAGAGTTAGAAGAAAGAAGTGACACCATTAAAACTGGAGCTGTAGTTACTGTTGTATAAGCATTTTTTACAACTTTCATATAGCTGATTTGCTTTTGATTTGGTATTCTAGTAGCTAGATTAGCAAAGAGCATTTCAATTTGTACTTCTTATGCTGTCATTAAAATAAAATGAAAATAAAAACTTTCCAAACAGAAATGCAGTTTAGAAAGCCAACATCAGTTTATTCAGCACTGTGTGCATGGGGGATCTCTCCTCCTAACATGCACACCTGGACTTTAATCCCTTATACACTTATACCCTTAGGTTACAAAATCACACATCACTACAAAATTGCATTTACATCACATAGTTGCCTTATTGTGATTGGTAAAGAGTTTTCTCACTTTGATTTAAAGCTATATACTTAGAGAAATTCAAAGAGCATGCCCAGTGAGGGGTGGTCATACCTCGAAGGCAGGTAGCTTTTAGCATGGAGGTGTGTTTTGGTATTATAATTAGATTATAATGAACAAAGTTCAGTCAAAGGACATGATTTTGACAGAAAATAAAATATTACTTGCATCCACTGCCAACCACATGCTTTATCTATTCTATCGTTCACGTAAGGTTAGGACTATACAATGGACATAATTGGCAGCCACAAACTGGTTAGCAACCACAAACATCAAACGAAACACAATCACCCAACCGTCGCCGTACCGTTCTGCTCAGAATGTTCCCTTTCCATCACCATGATTATCCATTCGGTTGCAATTGTTTTTATTGCAGTTTACTCTGCCACCTGATATACTCTGGATTGATCCCATTGAAAAGGTGGGATATCTGCAAAATTAACTGGTATCACTCTATCATGACAAGAATGGATGTCACTGTTTATCTAGTGAAGAACAGAGACAACATTGGTATATAAATGTTGAAAAAAAGTAAGTTTCCAATGCATTGTTTATATAAATGAATTTTAAATCCCCAATCCTCAAATTCATTGAAATGGAAGGGTTTGGATTTGCTTTTTCAATTAAATCAAAAAACTTAATTCAGACATTTTAGAATAGTTTTCTAAAGTATAAAGAAAAAACAATTACTTTTTAAAAGAAGCATGGCAATTGCTTTTGCTTTTTTATTTAATTACCTTACTCTCCATCTTCCTTTGTGTTTCCGCATTTCTTCCCTTCACTACTCATAGAGATATATGTTAGGTTTTACAATAAATGGCAAGTTGACATGATTTACAGTCTTACTTCTGTTGATTAATATCTCTGCATATTAATCTGTCTCAGAGTTTGGTTCTAATAGCTGGTATTCCCAAGAATGACATGAAAAGATGATAATATTCCTTAGTGATAGAAACACTGTGGTTATAAGAATAGCTGTTGTTACTAGAGTCAGTTGGTACTTCTGTGCTTAGAGGGCTTTTGAATGTTAATTTTTAAGTGATTACATTATGTTGGTAATATCGGTAAGTTAGTTACTAGTATCCTTTCGAGAAAAATTGAGTCTGTTTTCAGCTGAAATTAATTCATATCTATTCATTGCTTGTTGCCTGAAACTGTTACTATTCTGATACGTCATTTTTTGATTCGTAAGATCTGGATTTTACCTCAGTAAGCCATTAAGTCACTGACACGTTAAAATGTGTAATTTGACTTGAAATGTATTATTTCACAGTGTCTCATGAGAAAGAGTCAAGTCATTTTGTTACGTTTGAAAGAAAAAGGCCATAAAAGGCAATACTGTTGTGTACTTTATTAATAGGGGTCATCAAATGTATGTCTGCAACGAGAATATTTTAGGGTGATGGTAAGTGTTGCTTCTGAGCCACATACATAAGAGAAAGTGGCTGTAGGCCTGTACTCAACCCTATGGCTTCTTTGATGTGCTTCCTTTTGTATAGAAGGCTTTGGGTAGGATAAACTTTGCATGCCTGGTTTCAGCTTTGTTTCTCAAGGAGAATGGGGATTTACAATCATCTGTTGCTGTAAGTATCTGTTAATTCCTTCCTAATAATTTCTGAACCTGTTCAACAGGTCCATTCAACTTGAAAGGAAGAACTGAAATCTTAGAAATTGTTACTATTTACACACAAAAATGGGATTGGTTTGGTTTTTTTTTTTGGTTTAGGGTTTTTTTGCCTCTCTCAAATCTAGCAGGTAGTCTCTTTTGTGGAGTGTATAACATTTGCACTTGCTGGATTTTCAGTGGCTGTTGGAGTGCAACTGTCTAAAAGGGTACCTTTTTCGTGATTTAATGTGTCAGGTTTGCTCTTTTCAGCTGCACAGGCTCAGAGTTGTGAAACTGGATAACAGAACATGCAGTAGAAAGCTTTGATTTTGAAAACTGCTCTCATGCTTCATCTTTTGATACCATATGAGGTTGGTTTTTTACTGTTATTTGCTATGGTATCTGGATGCTTTTAAGAAATGTGGAGTGATTTGAACATCAGCAGGTCAAAGTTTCCTCATTTTTTTTTCCTGTAGTAAAAGGAAAAACTGTGTGCTTTGTATTGATCATGCACACCAAAAATTTACTGTGAATGAATCTTATTGTAAGTGGATCTGCAATTTGCATTGTGTACTATGCATCTTTGTGAGGCTATTTGGTGAAATAGTGTATGTACCTCTGCAGGAATTAACGTGCCTATTGGAGAAGCCTAAGGTGTGATAGCATTTCCTGATGAAGCTAGGCTGTAAGGAGTGCCTTTGTCTAGATTGGCAATGGCGAGCATTAACACTGGAGATTTTCAAGACTGATACCCAGGAGTACTAATTGTTATCCAGTGAATTGCAACGAAGGTTAAATAATGCAAGGTCACTGCTGTGTTCTTTCTGCTTTGGGAAAGCTGATTTTAAAAGGTCATTCTGTCCTGCTTTGTATGACAAGATGGAGGACTTACATTTTGTAATGGCTGTGACATCTAACTTAACAGAAACACTGGGAACTGAAAATGTTTCTTATGAGCTGTTGTAGAATATGAGCGTAACTTTGAGCTCACATTCTGGTGATGGGCTCAAACAAATTGGTACTAGTTGAAAACTTCAATTTTAGTGTCTTTTGGTGAAATGTTGTTTATGTATGCATTTGATATTGGACTAAAGGAAAACCTTTTCAAAATTTCTTGCCTCCTCCTCTACATTTTCTAGTCCAACAGCATCTTGGTCAGGGTAAAGTAGGGGCTTCTTTTCAGATCCCCTGCATGGACCACTTTTGACAGTTTTAAATGGAGAAAAACGAAAGACCTTTTCAGTTACGTCACTGAAACCCACATACCGTTTTATTGATATGGCTGCCAGACTCTACAAAGAGTTGTTATAAACTTGTAGAAGATTTTATGATAAAGTCAAATTTCTCTACTAAATATCCTGGCCTTCATTCATGTTGATTCGGAAACATCATAAAATGTTAAATTTTATATAGGCAAATACACTATTTTTCTGTGGTCTTGTTCTTCTAATAAATTTCAACTAAAAGCATTGTTAAAATCAGTTCGAGGTAGCATTTCTATCTAAACAAATAAACCTGAGCAAAATTAATAACTTAGAATCTTTATAAATGAAGATTATTGGCTACCTTGCCTGGTTTATGTCATTTGTTAAAGATAACATTTGCAGTGCTCATGCAAAAATTTGGAAAAAATATCATAATTAATACAAATGGGGCTTAGATGCCAGTCTTGTTGTAAGACTATATTTTTTCACCTTGGATTGCAATACCAGATTTTTTATTTAGGGGAGCTCAGTTTTCTCTCCTTATAAAAGCTGCTGTAAACAGAACTAAATTCCATGCCTTTCAGACTTTTATAGCTCCTTGGTATGAATTCGTTCTTTTCCTGCTGCATAATGAGGATGCATAGTCAAAGACTAGGGAAGCTGCCTGGATTCTTGAAGAACTGTTCTTGCCCTAACTTTACCATACTTTGAAACATTTGCCAGGATGTCCCTTTGCCATCTTCCCAAAGAAAAACTGTCAAGTATTCCTAAAAAAAGCCCCATGACACCTCTTTCCCTAAAATACTTTGTTAAATCTGGATCTGTGTGAAGTATCTTTCCTTCTGACAATTTTCCTTTCAGCAAGAAGTTCAGTATGCAGTAGAAAGGACATGATATTTGCAGATATATTGTCTTTACAGAAATGCTACAATTGTGGTAGAATTGAAGAGTTGCATAAGTGAGAAAACTCTCTCCCTTGGGGCATTCAGGTTCTAGCTAAAAGTCAGTGGGTATATACCTACAGAATAAGTAAGGAGAAAAAGAGAAAAGATATTAACTAGAAAATCATATACTGCAGTCACACTGTGGACTTGTGTTCAAAGGGGCCACTCTAAGTGAAATTGCCAACAGTCACAGTCTTCTACAGAGAAAAGCCACTACTTCTTGATATGCCTTTTATATGTAAAATGTCTCATTTTATGATGTGGACTTGTATATATATGACTCAGTGGTAGGTAGTGATGAATAAAAAGTGGTATCTAGATTTGCATGAAGTTAAGGGCTGGTCTCTGACTTCAAGGAAGCAGCTTGGACCTGCGCTTTTTGTTTAGGAATTTAAGAACAAAACCTCTTCCTGTTTTTCCCCTACTCTTCTTTCAGCTATGCCTTCCCAAAGTTAGGTGATTTGACATTCCAGTTTTAGCTCATTTCTGAATAACTGAAACAACATTAGTTTCTTAATTACTTTAAGTAGCTATGGTCAATACGGGGCTATTGTTATGGAACTAGGAATGTACATAGGTTAAACATTGTTTGGTTTTTCTACACTTTTTGAGGTACAAAAATTTTGCAGGAACACAGCTAGTCTAAAAAGGCCTGGAAAAACCCCAAACACTAGAATTAGGAAAATAATATTCTGAGATCTCTATGTTTTTAGCCATTGTTTCCAAAATGGATGCATTCATTTCTGGAGCCCTGGCCACTGTAGAGCAAGTCTATACTGGGGAAGGGCTAACCAAAGCTGGTTAATGACCTAATGGAGTAGCCACCCTGCTAGAGGGACACAGGAGTTTTTGAGTCACTTGTCATCTTTTTTTATCCCTACTGTTGTGCTAATTGTCAGGGTAATACGTTGTGTATATGCTAGATGGGTTCCTATTTCCTGTTGACTTCTGAAGTCAGCAAGGCTCAAACGTTGTGCCGGGGGGCTCCCAGGGAGTTGCAATTGGCACATGTAACCTCCAGCTGCAGCATTTCCCAAGTTTCTTGGTTGCCTCCTGCATTAATTTTCAGCATTCTTTTGACAAGTAGTTTATTTAGTGTGGAGTCATGGTATTAAGAAGTCAGTTCACTAACTTCAGCTTCCCAGGTGAAGGCCAAGAGGGACAAAATATGATCTAGCTCCTGTCAGAGCATGCTTTTTCTAAGGAAGTGTATTTTTATTGTTTAATTTGGGGAAAGAAGAAAGGGAAGATCTGAAGATCAGATGTACCAGTTAACAGTCCTGCTTAAACACAGAAAGCAAAGCCAGCAAGAAAAAGCTGTTTTCTTGTCTCCTCTCTGTTCTCAATGTTATTCATCCCAGTGTGTTTTCATCACAGATAAAGTTATGCAAACCTATTCCTGGAGGCAATACTTTCAGCATGAATGCTACTCATTGATTTTCTTCCCAAACTAGTCTGAAATCAGGATTAGCACATCAGGATATCAGGAGAGTGAACTGTGCCACCTGTTGCAAGGGCATTTACAAGTTATCCCGTGACCAGTGGATTGGGAAGGTTTTAGAGGTAGGTATTACTCATCGCAGCTGGTTTTCTTTGATCCACAGTGTTGCTAGATTGACCACATGTGTGAATAGATGTGCTAGCTAAAGCAGTGTGAAAATTACATCATGACAATATTGAAACCAATATAAAAATCAAGCTCAACTGTTGATGGAAATGTGGTTTTCAGTCACATGGTTGAGAGGCTACTAGTGTTTTAAATTCTTGTGTGCAAGTGTTTGTGGCAGTAATTCTGAGAAGACTGATGCAAGGAACACAAACTTTGGCATGCAACTTTATCATCAGTGGTAACAAAACTATGTTTTCCTGCAGATTGCCAGAGTTCCTATAAATATTGACTATGTATGTTAGATGCTCACAGTTTTGCCTTACGTGCATACATGTGGTATATACACATGCACACCTTTGGTATGAGTATACATGTATGTGTGCAAACTTTACACGTAAATTCCAAGTACCCAAGGGAATTAAGTAACCATAACTGTGAAGAATTTCTTGGCTATGAACCGTTCACCCAACTCCAACAAGCAGAAAGCAGAGCTCAGTGAGTAGAGACTGGAAGTGCACAATCACAAATTGCAATGACACTTGTACAACCTCTGCAGATCAGCCTGCCAGGATCTGCATAACTTGAGTTTGAGCCAAGGTATGCCAGGCCTCTTATGAATACAGCACAAACCTGGACTTGGAATTACTTTTTGTCAGCTATTAAATGCTTCTATTCTGGATGAGTAGAAGGTAAAGTCTGTGCTGCTCTGCGTTCTCCTGCACGATAGCGGAGTGTGTGGCTGAACAGCTCCTCAGTGAGCTCTGTAAACGTTTCCAGCCCTGAGGAAGATAATTTGGTGGTAATGTTTGTATCTGGACAAACTTTTGTTGTTCTCAGGCTTTGGAAAGATCACACTCACTGTCTTCTATACATATTGAAATGTGGGTCTAAGGTTAAAAAGGTTAGGGATGTGCATGAGGTATAATCATTCCCTGTGCCTGTGCATCTTGTTATGGCATGCAATGAGCATTTACATTGGATTGGATTAACTAGTAATAAAATATAGCCATCTCAATATCTACTGAGATTTGGTGCAAGAATTTCTTCTCTTTTGAACATTATTTCCAAAATAAGCAACTTGTATCCATATTTATGTGAGTCTTAGAGGGCTTTTTTTATGTATGAGAGATTAAATTGTGCAAAGGGGAACTTGTAAAGAAATTTTACACTGGTTACCATCTGTATGCAGCTATAATTACAATTTAATATTTCACACATGTTAATATAGAATGAGGCAGACTATGGTCCTCTTTCCAATAATTTATCTCCTCTGATACCAAAACAACTCCTGAAGATGGTCAGGAACTGTTTTCGTAGCTATCTTTAGTAGACATGTTTTCAGATCTGATTATCTTTGCTGAGTAGAAAGTTAAAGCTGAAAGAACCCTTTCAGTCTTAAAAAGGTTGTTCTCTAATAATTTTATTATTTACAGTTGTACACGTGCTGAATATAGTTGACTTGTTGGTGTGGTGGAGTTTTCAAAGAGGAGTCATAAGCTGGCACAGAGGTGTGTGATTCTGTCTTGTATTAGAATGACAATACAGTGTTTTGTTTCTTGCAAGGACAGATGGTAAATGGGGATGGTAAACCTGCAGTGTATAATCCAGCCACTGCTGTAACATAGTCAACAGTGGATGTACTGTTTGCTGAGACCTGCAAGAATAAATAGCTGAAAAGGAAATGATGTTAAACTCTGTATTTTCTCTGTTCTTATGAACTCTAAATGACAATAATAAGAATAAGCCTCTCTATCAATGCTAGTTACATATAGTTCAAATGGGCAAGCAAGGTTTAATGAGAAATCTGTAGTGCCTGGGGAATATGCTCAGTTGGTACCTTTTTTTAACCTGTCTACAGTTTATGAAATCTGTACAGAATCTACTTTAAAAGTTAAAGAAGCATTCCTTAGGAACATGAATAATCATCTCTGAACATCCCAGGATATTCAAAATCATTCACTTTATCTACAGTACATGGTTCACAATTTTTAGTTACATAAAATAAGTTAATATATCAGTATACTGTAGAAGATCTTATTAGTTCAGATTTTTGATTTATTTATATTTTTTGAGGAGATAATATTGCAGGGTGGGGATGCAATTCAAACACTGAAACTGGTGACATTTCAAATTTAGTATACTTCGCCTTTGATTATTCTGTGTTTACTGAACCACAGCTTGATCTATCCATTTGACCCTCTCTTGTAGAATTCTTCTCTCTTTCTGTTGTCTGTGACCTGTTGCTGTCATTTAATTTCACTATTCACTTTACCTTGGAGATACTGAGAAGTATTTGCTGAGTGTTTTCAACACACCATTCCACTCCTGTTTTACATATTCACTCCTGAGGGCTGCAGTTGTGTTCTGAACTCTCTTTTATGTTAAAATTTGATTTGTATCATTGGTTTTACACCACTGTTGCTAACTGTTGCAGAAATCTCAGCCTATGTGATTATTCTAAACAGTGCCTACATATTTTGATCATGTAATAGTAGTCACGAGTCATGTGTTTTAGTTCCACTGGAATGAGATGTAGGTCACGAAATACTTGACTCAAAACTGAGAGAAGTCAGTGGAAAGACTGTTGGGTCTGTAGAAATCTGGAAAAAAAAATCCTAAGGGTAAATGTTCTGGAAAATCTCTAAAAAAAAATCATACCTTTTTCTCAAATTTATGTTAGTGACTGATTTAATTTTGAAAATATAAAAAATAGCATGCTTGATGGTACTCTTAGTCTATATTGCAAAGTTGTCAAACAGTAAGGGTGAAATTCAGATCGTCTTGATGTTTATAGTAATTTTGGTGCTGATGTGACCAGACCCAGGATTTTTTCTTGGGAAATGTAATCCTGTTACCTTGTCAAATTATTCTCCTCTAAATTCTTTGATGTCATTAGGATTTTACCATGATTATTACCTATGTATTAACAATGAAAAATGTCTGCGATCCCACCTATTAGTGCCTCTTCTAAAGATGCAAGAAACTTCTAGGAGCAATTGTTATACATGCCAGGCCCTGGCAGGAGAAGTGTTATGGAAGATAACACACTGTTCAATTTGATATTTGGCTAACATCTTGATCTGGGAGACTTTTTTGAATTTAAGCATGAGTAGCCTTGCTGATTTGTCATAGCTAGAGAAATACATATGTTTTACATGTATTTAATAGTTTACCAAGTAATTGTTTGGTGGCACATTTGTATTGCAGTGTTAATGCTATATTAGTTTAAAAGCATTAATTCAAAATTTAACATATCTAACATTTCTAAACTTTCAGGTCATTATCGTTTCTTTTATTGCTCCAGAAATAACTAGCTATGAAAATGATGTGAGGCAGTAAAATTTTGCAATTTTGTGTTTAATGATTAAGTATACTGAAGTTATTTTCTCTTGCAAGACAGTTGAAACAGTATTTTTTTTTTTCATCCATTTTAGATGTTGAATAAAAAATACTAAAAACCTAAATGGATCAATAACAGATTAACCAAAATCCTGAGAATGGAGTTAGAGGGGAAAAAATAAGACTCTCTGTCAGTAACTCTCATAATGGCAGCTCACAAACTACAATTAAAGGTGCTAACACTCTGAAACTCTCTCTGAGATCACTAGTGAAAAGAAGAATCCCAGCAGTTTCAACAGCATTAAACTCACCCACCTCCCAAAAAATCCCCCAGTGAACCCAAACACAATATTTCACTGTGATACGTTTAGAAGGTCACAAGATTCAACTTAAAGCAGATCACAGTGGTGGAAGCTCTTGGATTGATTTTTCCTGGGCTACAGTTTGCTTGAGGAAAATCCTAGCTTCCATTTACCAAGTTTGCTTTTTCTCTGTAAACTTTGCTCAGTACAATTGTATGGCTTTGCTGAAATTAAAGCTTCTCAGTAAGTATGGAAAGGAGGGAATTCCTGCAACTTGCTTCATGAAGTTTTAATAAAATTTCAGGCAGGATTGGCCATTCAGCTTGTTTTGGTTTGGGTTTTTTTTCTTTCTCTGCTAGATGGGTCAGATAAATGATGAGTCTAGCCCAGCCTGTGCCAGTGACAACAGGCGATGCTATTTTGGGAAAGCACACCAGCTGGGCTGCTTTCTACTGTCCCATCTACTTTACTCTGCTCCCCATGCCCCTCTGCCTGTAATGATCATATCAGAGGTGTTGTGGGGCAGGATACAGTGGAGATGATACAGTAGAAAGGTACAGCTGTTGCGTGTTCATTCAAAATTTTTCCTGATGTAGAAAAAGAAGTTAGTTTTTAAAAACAAAGTGATGCAAACTGGTCTTTCAGTTTACCCACACAATCTCTATTACCTCTCATTTATGGACTTTTTTTTTTAGCTGAACATGTTGCTCTGACTTTATGGCAAAAAAAATAATAGTTTTGATTAATCCTTGTACAAAACATTCCTCTAAAACAACTTGGACAAAAGCAATACAAGAAGAGGAGTACAATATTTAGGTAGTTCAGATTCCTCCCAAAAAAATAAAAATAGTAATGAAAAAATCTTTCTGTGCCAAACTTTCAAGGTTCCCACATTTGTACCAGGAAAGTTCTGGAAAACTAGATTTTTGCCTTCGGCCATGACTCAAATCCTCCCTGACAATGCTGAGCAGTAGGGCTTCTGAATCTCACTGGGACCCTGTCCGGACTCACTGACATGGCTGAGAAGGCTTCCCTCTGGACAGGCTATGGTGACACAGCTAGGGGAGCTGGCTGCCTCTGCTCGGAAGATTGTCCGCTCTGAATGGAGCACTAGAATAGTCGAACAGTCTTTGGCCAAGAGGGAGAGAGGAGGCCCCTACGGCTACGTCATTAGAGCACTGCATCTGCTTTAGTTACAAAAGATGTTCGGAGATCACTTCCCTAGTGGAAATTAGTGGCGGGTTCCCAGGACTTCACAGGGTTGTGCCCTAAATAGTGCCAATTAAAAAAAACCAAAACAACACACACGCACCCCCCACACCCAGCCAAGACCCCCAAACAAACAAATAACCAAAAAAAATCCAGCAAAAAAAACACCAACAAAAATCAAAGCAACCCCAAACAAAAAAACACAGTAGAAAATTTAATTTTCTTCTGGTAATGTAAGATTAGATGTTATGTGCTATTTCTAATGCTTTAGGAACATTAAATAACCATATCTCCATTAGGAAGTGACTGAAGTGTGTCCGAATAAGTAAGGTGTTACTGAATGTAGGAGGTACTACTATCTCTTGGTCAGCAAGCAGGGATAATTTCTTCAGAGAGCGTATAAACCAGGTATCAGCTAAGGCCTAATCTGTGTATTACAGTTACTCTTGGTGAAGTGGTAACAAGTCTTTGCTAGCAGTGTTTTTAATGCTTCAGTTACCCTACTTCAAACTACACTTTCTTTTCTAATGCCAATTACGTATTGAGCAGGGATCCAGGATTTGTCCTGTCACTTTCTCAGTGCTAAGTAGAAATCAACTGTATTCCTCTCTCATGGACTGTGAGGGGTTGATGAAAGAATTGGCAGTAGAATATCGCCTCTCCGTCTGTTTGTGTTTCTCCATTTTTATAAAATATTATTCTATAAAGTGTACAAAAAATTTAAGCCTATATTTCAAGTCTTGTCTGCTTGGCCCTAGATATGTCTCTTAAGTTTTAGTAATGTGACTGTGAATGGAGGAAACCATGTTATTCTCTCCAATGCTTATCTTGTACATGTAATACGATATTTAGTTGAAATCTGAAACTGATAAGCAGTATTCATTTATTTCATTTGATTTTTCGCAAGCTCTGCCTCGTGGCAGATACTCTGTAGCAGCTTTTTGAAGGAAAAAAAAAAATGCAGCAGATAGGTTTCAACTTCATGTCCTGCTCTAGCATCTTCAACAGGTCTGTAAAAACAGACTGATGAATAATGTCCAGAAAACTTGGAGGGAGTTACATGGTAATGTTCACGACCATCAGGCATAATACTTTCTCATCAATCTCAGCTAAAAGAGAGAGGGCTGTTATTTTAATGCTGTATAAACATTTTTAATGGCATGGGGTTTTATACATCAAAGTTTAATTTACTAGTAATATACTGATACATATTAGCGAAACAATTTTGCTTAAAAATATTTTTAAAGACTCCATTCTAGAACTTATTTGTTTAAATGTGTATCTCTTCAATGACTTTGAGCTTGTTCATCCTCCAGGTTTTGTCTTAAATGGGACCTGTAGCTGATAACTAGTTTTCTTCTCACACAAAGTTCAGACTGGACTAATTCTGTAGAAACAGTGTGTTGTGTCTTTGAACTTGGTTGGCAAAAAACCGCCTTTCATATTATCCCTTTAGGCAGCCTGTATAAAATCAGCTGTGGTGAAGGCCCATGGTATCAGAGAATCAAGTCTATCTCTAGAATACATTACACTCCAAAAAAGGCAAAGAGAAGACAAATCTTCCCTTTCCGAATGAAAGCGCTGGTGTGTCTCTTTCAGTGTCTTTGCTTTGGACTCTGTCATCTTATATAGGCATGGGTGGACTTCTTCTTTGGTTTTTGGGGTTTTTTTGTGTTTTGTTTTGTTTTTTTAATTTAATGCATTTAAAGCAACCTATCTTGTTTTTTGCAAGTGTTTAGTAATATGTAACCTTGCTTCTTGAGAAGTTGACTCACAGGACTGAATGTGTTCTGTCTTCTTGAAATTTAAAGCTACTGCTTTGGAGTTCATCCAAAGCTCTTTTGTCTTCTGTAACATGTATTCTGTGATGCCTGGTTGGTAAAAAATTTCATCATTTTGATGAACTGTATTTTTAGACAAGATGGGGCTTTGTATCATGACTGAGACTGTAGTCAGTGGCGAGAGGTTTGCCAAGAGGGTTTAGGCATTTGTCTCTGTTATCTGGAATCTGCCTGTTCTTGCAATCAAACAGATGAGTAAAATAGAGATGCATGGAATATAGATGATGAATATCAGTTTTGTTCTGACCAGTAATCTAATGGAAGACTGTCGTGCATCGTTTTGGTAAGCTTCCAGCTGACTCTATTTACAGCTACCTGCAGTTGAGACAGAAAATATTGCTCAATTAGATAAAAAAATAGTTTTTAATTAATTATTCAGTGCTGTCTTGCAGAATTGGAATCTGTTTGTCCGACGGGTACTTGGAAGTGCCCTCTATGTAAACATGTGATACCATGAGATCTTGTCACTGAATTCAGCACAGTTGCATCTGAGAAAGATGTTGTATATATCCATTCTCCTCTAAAAAGTGTATTGTTGGCAGCCTACTGTTCTCTGTATTCTTCCTGTGCACTGGACTGAGATTTTTTCATTTCATGCATCATCATTCACAGCTTGCTGGAGTAATTCCATAAAGTCAGTACATATTCTTAATACACACAAAAAAAAGGGAACAATATATTTTTGCTGTTGTTTTTGAAAGCTGGACACATTTGCATAGATTTAATTTTTCTTTTCACCTCCTGGTGAATTTTGTTGAGGGCGGGAGAACCAAACCCTAGTTATTTTAGAATACTTGTAAGCTTCGAGACCATTACTAATTTGTTACAGTGTTTAGTTTTCTGTATGGTTTTTATCACTTCAGTTAATATGGAAGACAACCCTGATTTAAAAGGAGAGGCATTGTGTAGTCTAGCTGAAATCGCCTTGATAGTGCTTCACCTGTTAGAGTTAAGGTATTTAAATAATTACTTGTGACATAAGCGTCCTCTCGGCTTTTATGTAGATGTGTGGATGGACTTTCAGGTTCCTACTCTGCTACGTGGCCTTGTCTATTAGTGCATGACAAGGGGCAAGAAACTTGTTCATTGCTCTCAGAGTTTTCTAGTGTGTGGGAGTCCTCAGCAGGTGAGGAGGGACTATAAGTGTTAGGGATGTGGGGTGGGAAACTGCTGCTGTGTGCTTTTACTACCTGGTATAGTTTAAATCATCAAAATTATTCTAAACCGTATGAGCCAATATCAAGTTGGCTTTTTAAATCTTTGTGGCGGGAAGAAGTATAATGTCTTGCTCCTGTAGTCAAGGTACGCTGCATGCTGCTCATGCTCCAGGCAGTAGCTGGAAACCTTTGGCAGCGACGTCAAACTGAGGATCTCCCATTGCTGATTTTCCTTTCTGTCCCTTCCCTAGTCACTGGCTGCTTGTTTGTGTCTTTCTGATACCCCATCAGTTGTGGAGCCATACCAAGAACAGGGTATGAATGAAGAGATAGTATGCTATGGCAGGGCTGTCAAACAGAAAAAAATGACTCCTTGAACTGCCTGTATTGCTACATGTTTCTGAAACCTCAGTACCACCGATTGGAAGATTTAGAAATAAATGACCAGTGTATCGTCAGGAGTAGAGGGAGACATGCTGGTCCTTCTCATTTGTTGTAGGTATACAAGGATACGCATCCGCTTCTGTAAAAGATAGCTGAAAACTGTCATGAGTTTTGTCCAGAATAGGAATGTCAGGGTTGAACTGAGGCTGAACTGCCTGGCCTGGAGACTGATAAAATAAACATGTGATTTAGGTGCTGATTAAAAATGCATGTGTTTATGAGGGAAAACAACAGGAAGTTCTGAAAGGCAGATAGAGTAATGGGGAATTAATAGCATCAGTGTCATGTTTCAAAACAAGATGTAAAAGAAGGTGGCTGTTTTGGGGCTTGTTGCTGACTGTAAGAGGCACAGCATTAAGAAAAAGCCGGCTCTTTTGAGTTTTTCTTTGTCTAAGGAAAAATTCTTTTTGAAAAAAGACAATTACATCAAAATTACAACATAAGATTGGTCTTTCTGATTGGTCATATGAAAAAAAAGGGTGGGATGTGTGTTTGATTTTTGTTTTCGCATCTCTTTCCAAAAGTTGGATGTTACTTTTTTAGAAGCAATATTTCATACATTCAGTGTTTCAGGTTAAACCTTATTACACAGTTAATATTGCTCACTTAGAACAGGCATGATTACTTGTGGCAACTGAGCCCTGGTTTCTATAAGTCATATTTTTCCTGCAGGGGCTTTTTGGGGTTTTTTTGTTGTTGTTGTTTTTTGTTTTGGTTTTGTTTTTGTTTTTTCTAGAAAATTACTGTTCTGTGGCTTTGAGACTGCATCCAAAAACATAATATATGATCTAAATTAAGCTATGATATTTCACATGTATATCTACCTAGATTTTGAGGGAGTGATTAATAAGTATATGTGTTTGCAGCACCTGGAATTTCTCCCAGTTTGATGCACATTTGCTGGATGTGCATCAAGCAAATGCTCCGAGGATGCATACATCCCTGGTAAGGTTTGTTAAAGGTCACATGGCAGCTCACAGTGTTAGGAACTTTTGATAGAAGGAGTTGCTTTCCCAAGACTGAATTCTGCATTGAAATATGTGGCAAGTACAGGCAGTGCTAGAAATGACTGTGAGTAAGGCTCAGACCCTGTGTGCAGCGTAGATAGTGTGCAAGGTGACGTGCAGTTGATGACTGGTCACCACGGTACCTGCATAGTTGTGACTTGCATGACCTTTGTCTGCCACATCACGTGAAAAGTGATCATTCAAAGTCAAGGCACCTTCTGAGCTCTTGGAAATAATATCTGCTTAGCTCTGTTGGTATCCTGACAGAAAAGAGACTTTCCACATTTATAACTGAGTTTAGTCTCGGCCTTTTTACTAAGCTCTGCTTAAATGCAAAGCGTATGTGGTGGTGTTGCCATTTCTGACTGTATCTATACTGTATGTTACCATTCTGAGTTGTCTACAAGTATTTTTCTAAGAGAAGAAATTAAATCCTTTTTTTTCCCAGTTTCAGAAATATTTCTTGATTAAAGTGTCATGTACAGATTGGACTGCACTTGGTTCAGCAATACAGCACTGCAAGAATGATCATGTACTGTTTTGGATACTTTCTAAGATGCTCAGTGTTTCATGATGTAGAATAGTCCGAGAAAGTGTTAAAGAGAACCAAGAATAGGGACCAAAAATAAACCAAGAATTGCAGGCATAGCCTTTCCTCAGCACTAACAATTTGCTCCCCAGCTAAAAAGAAACTCTCACAATTTGACAGTGTGTGGCAGGATACTGCCAGCAAAGGTGATGGACCCAGAACAAGGTGCTCTATGCTGAGGCAGTGTTGTGGGAAGAGACGATGGTATGTGGCCATTGAAAGCAGCAACATGTCTTTAAGGAAGATAGAGCTTGAAGATGCTGCATCTCAAAATTTTTCAACGTCTGCTGGTTTGTGTATGTGGCCAATACTGATGGAGACGTTTACCCTTAGGTATTAGTTCTTCAGTTCTGTTTTTCTCTTTTGTAAGATAGTTTCGTCTACACCGTGGACAGAGTTTGAGCCCAAGTGAGAATATGGGACCTGGTATCTTGCTCGGGAAACCAAGTTGCAGTGCTGCCACTGTGTGCCTGAGAGCAGCCTCCCGGGCTGTAATTTCCCAGCCTTGGGCAGGACCAGGATCCCGATTTCTGAAACATACTCAGTGGATTTAATTGAAACCAACTAAAGATCTGCCTGGGAAGTAATGATGACTACATTTCCTACAAGCTTCAAATGGATAGGAGTATTGCTTATGCTATCTTTATTTTTATTTAAGCCACCATATTTTAGGTGAGGAGTACCTGCCAGAGACTTGCAATATTGTGAAATGAAATATGCCTTGCCCCTACTTCCTCAGAAAATGAGCTATTTTCAGAAAAATCCAGCCCATGGCTGGAAACTGTATTTGAACTTATCCTATAGCAGAAAGATCCTTTTTTTTTAGTGATAATAGAAAGCTTATAAAATTAAAGTAATAGAATGTGATTTTAAAAACTAGGTATTGTATTTCACACATTCAAACTCTAACATGCCAAAATTACGTCTATAACACTAAATCTTAGGTAGCTAGAACTTTATTTTGTTATCTAAGCTTCAATTCACTTAACAGTCATGACACAATTTGATTTTTAGTTTCCATGGGAAAAAAATAGAAGTAAAATATTTGTGTAACATTTTTAAATGTTGAAAAGATCTCATTAGTTCTGCTTTCAGGGATGATCAGTTTGTGTTAGTAGGCATAGGATCAGACTCAAGGAAATGAAGCCAAGTACCATAGTAAAATTACAGTGAGAAATTACTCCTCTCTAAATGTTCCTTCTCCTTTTTTTTTTTTTTTGACATACAGTTTTTCTCAAGTGTGAGTATGAATAAAATATAAAATCATAATTTAATACTTTCAAAGGAATGCAACATAGTAAAAATCTGTAACTAAAGTCCAAGCATTTTAATCAGTACTGTATAATAGAAATAATTTAATAACAGTTTATGCTTAGTTATAATGAGACATGCACACAAAACAAGGTAGAGTAAACCTCAAAGTTGAAATTCTGATCTTAATTAACACCAGCATAAATCTACAGTAAATTCACTGAATGCAATATTACACCAGGATCACTGAAAATAGATTGAAGTGTCAATGTACCACAAGATACTGTGCTCTTCTCACTCGTTTAACACAGCTCCATTCGTATAATAATGTAAAGCTAACTGTCCAACCCTAAGTTAACACGTTATGTTGGTCTGTAGCTCTTAATTAACAGAACAGGGCTTTTGAGTCATTTGGAAGTACACTGTATTTTAAGTTCACAAGGAATTTAGGATGTATTGAATTGAAGATAACATCACACATAAGTCATTAGAGTGACAACTTCATTCCACATTCCTAAATACTTGATTTAGCAGCACAGCTCACTGTTGCCAACTACATAAACAGCTCGTGTCAAGTGATAGTTACAGCCCTCCTCCCCAGGGCTGCGAGGGCAGCTCCTTCAGGCACTGCCTGCAGGGTGGTGGGCACTTGCCAGCCCAGCCACTCTGGATTAAAATAAAGAAACTAATCTCCTCTGTCCTTCCTTCTCCGAAGGTAACTGGCGTGCCCATATTAAAATTTGACAAATCATTAGAGTGTCAAAACAAGCCACATAAATTTAGAATAATTATATCATGTTTGTAAAATTCAATTGCAATATTTTATGGGTAAGAGCAACTTCCAATTAACTATCTTTGCAAAGTCATAACAGTGCAGCTGTCAAAAGCCTAGTAAAACAGTATTATTTGGATGAAAATTCCTTGTTGTAAATCTCTTCTACAGTGTTACCAGAGCTTTTCAATACTCAGTGGTAGTAAGGTACCTCATTATCATAATGGCACAATGACACACATGCTATTGTGTTCAGAATGTGTGATAAATATGATTGTCACATCTTATGTAAAAGAAGACATTTATATCATTTTAATGTATCATTAAGATACCAGACAAACTCTTACTTTTATTATGGTAAGCTAGTAACAATCTAGAGATACAAGGATTGCTATGTCACATGTGTCTTAGCATCTGATCCAGTGATGAGGAGATATTAGATCCACATGGCACATCTTGCACTGAAAGGATGAACTCCTGTTCTAAAGTCAGGGCAACACCAGCTCTGACCAATCCTCTTATGATTCTGAACAGCATCTCTTTCAAGCCAGTGTAGTGTTTTGTTACAGGGGCTTTTAAAAACCTACTTGGAAGTCTGAAGTTGCCCTTAGTTGATTGTTAGGAAGAGGATGGCACATTCCAACAGTGATGTCTCTGGGTAACTTAGGACATTTAAGAGTCTCAGTTTTCCTGTCCAATAACTTCTTAACAGAAACCAAGTTGAAGTGCAAAGGCATATTGTAGATCTTTCCCTCACTCTTTCTTATATTTCATGTTCTTTGAATAGAAAATAGAGTCTGAATACAGACTAGACATTTAAACTGAAAGTCACTTATTTTCCTTCTTTCTTTTCCAAGGAGACATGGGAAAATCAAAAGAAAAAATTCCTAACTTGCTTTAATTGGTTTCCCAATACAAGAATCTAACTCTTCAAAGGGATGTGTTCTATTCAAAATGTATAATGTACATTGGGGAGGGTGGAGGTCCCCTTCAGTCTTGGCTACATGTGTTTATCCATTTTCTTATCACTCTCTGCCTTCCCAGTGGATCCCAGCCACAGCCTGGCAGCTGCCCACGTGCCTGCCCCAGCCTCAGCCGACACCAGCCTGTGAGTTGTCACCCACTGACCCCCAGCTGCCAGCCCCTTCCCAACTCTGGCACTTGCAGGGCTGAGCTGCAGCCAGGGAGGCCACGGGCACAAGGCCACTGGCCACAGGATAACAAGCCCCAAACAGCTCTGGCCAACACAAGCCCAGACAGCTCCTGGGGCTCTGCTCTCCAGGACAACGCAAACTTATGCCCTTCTTCTGGCAACAGCAAAAGTCGTATTTACAGGGCTACACAGGTCATACTTATGCTGGATTTGAGAGAAATGTTGACATTGGTGTTGTCATTTTCAATGTGTCCTTGCTAAAGAAATTGTCCTTTCTAGCAGCTTAAGTGTGAGAACCTGGGTGCCAGTGAGAAACCAAAACGAGCTCCCTTACAACCAGTCTTACCTCTAATATAGTATTAAGGGACTAGCTATAACATGCTCTATTTGGATGTTGTTCCTTTAGGACCACTCAGCTGCAGAGAAGATTCAATATGTTTTGTGGCTCAAGCAGGAGATATTCAACAGGAATTTTTTCACACTTGCTGTGGCAGAGGCTCTGTGGAAAGAAGGCATAAATGTATTTTGTCCTTCTATTTTTCTCTAATTGCCCAAGCAAAACTACAAGAACAAACCAACGCTGCGTGTCAGTATGAATGCCTTTCAGTATATGAATACAATTTTACATTGACTTGTCATCTGGTTTTTACGTTCAGCAGAAAAACTAAATCGCCCTCACCCAAGCTATGCTAGATGACAGGAAAATATTTGCTTTTTTATCTTAGAAAAACAGAGAAAGGGATTCCTGGTGCTCCTGTTTCCTATATGGGTGTTCTAACTATTAGGGTTAGTATTGTTACCTGAAAAAGGTAAATAGTTCTTCCTTCAATCTTTTTAAAGAGGAGGAGGGAATAGGCACCTGATTTTAAAGGAAATGTAGGCCTTCAGATCTAAGTTAGCGAGAGATACTACCTCATACTTCAGAGGTGGGACACTTGGCATCACTCTGTCCTTATTTGTTGGTTATTGAACAAAATACAATGTTTGGGCAGCTCAGGGTCTGCGGTGCAGTTGAAAGTGAATTCTACCATATTCTTATATTGCTCTCTGCTGAGACCCTCAGCACCACGTTGAAGGTTCTGGATTTTGTTTACATACTTAAATTTCATCCCTTCTTTTTATAGGCATTTTTAATCAGATTTAGCACTTAACATCTCTGTCCCGCCCTGAAGTCAAGGGGCAAAAAAAGAACGCATTTGTACTATAGAGGATATATGCATCAGATGTTGTAAAGCATTCAGATTACTTGATTAAAAAAAAGTTACAGAGGAAGATGGATATTTCTTAGAATTAATAATCTAAGTCTGATCTTGTGCTGGCACAGTTGGAACTAACGATACTGATTTTGAAAAGGTATGTTAGTGTTCAGCATGAAGTCCAGTTAGTACTGAGGAAGATAAGAAAATTATGCTGGCAAATGTGATGGATTCGGAGAGGCATGGTGTTTTCTAATTGAAATAATCCTGAAGGAACTTAATCTTGCAATGCTAGTAGCATTGGCATTTGGTATGCTACAGCTGTAATAGCATGCCCAGAAAATTTAATGTAAATTCAGAGTGACAGTTCTTAGGGTGGCGTTAAATAGAAATTAGCAATTTGTAAAAGCTCTTTCCAGAGTTTTATCAAAGGAGTAGAAGATGCATAGGACAATAAGTCAAGTTTCAGGAAGTGTGTTCCAATTAGACTTTTGGAAATATGATTGTTTTAATTCATGTGGGAATTGCAAATAAGAGCTGCCGGACCAAGAGGCTCACTAACAATCTGAAACCAAAGTATTGTTTTTCTCTCTAAGTATTCAGCACACTAAATTTACTTTTATAATAGTATCATATTGTAACTTTGGAAATAAATTTTTAAAAATATGCTCTCTTATTCTTACATAAAGATGTCATTTGTGTTTCGTGAAGGATTGTTAAAGATCTGTACGAACAGAAGTTTTTAAGTGCCAATTAAGAATATTTTTCTTTTTTATTGGAAAGATGGGTTTGTAAAAATCAAAGTCTAGTCATATCTCTGAAACCTAAATTGTATAATTTTGCTCTGTATGTTTTATATTAAAATTCCTTAATGTTATTCATAAATTGAATAGAAATCAAAAAGAATCTAGGCAAATGCTAATTTTTAAATTTCTTCAGTCGCTGTTTCTCTTTGTTACTTGTCTGCTAATGCTTGTGTTCCCTATTGTGCATGGTTTGTTTTTTTTTTTTTTAGTTGACCTTTATTTGAACTCAAACTTTTTTGGATGAAGATCATTGAAGGTTAACCATATTTACATCAAGCTGTAAACTGAAGTAGGAGAAAAAAAATGTTTTTGAGATGTTTGGAGTTTTTTTTAAGAGAAATGCCACAGATATAGAAATACTTTTTTTCCTGTAGCTCATTATTATATCATTTCGTGTCACCTCAAATAGATGTTTGTTTAGCATATTCTGGCCTTCCATAACGGGATGAATTAATCTAAGTACAGTTCTGGCCACTGTTCTTTAGGAAACACATTGTCAACAAGTATTTTGTTTTCAACAGAATTTATTTACAGCCATTGTAAAAAACACACACAAAAAAACCCCTCACCAAAACCAAAAAAACCAAAAAACACCACCCATCCCCCCACCCCCCAAAAAACCCCACCACAACAAAACCAAACCAAAATCTTTCATGCTTTTGGAATTCAAATTCTCCTTTCTTCAAGTGTAGGTTTGAAGATCTCTCTCCACTTTTAAATTCTAAATGCTGATTGAAATCCTGAAATAATGGAAGCAGCAGAGAAAGTAGACTTATATACGTGATTTAAAATGTAGTCATTATAACAGTTCTACTTCAGAAACTCAGTTGATTTTTCGTAGACGTGTATTGTATATTTTTCACTAACTTCAGGTAGAATTAGGTTCTCAAAATCAAGCTAGGGATCCAATGAGCTGATTCCAACTAAACCAAGTTACCTTGTAAAGAAATAACCAACAGTTTCACCTACACATTGCAGTAATACTTTAAGTAAAATATGGTCATCAGATTATACGAAAGTCAATATACCGCCACATATTCATTAACTGGAAAACAGAGTTGCATGGTGGATAACGTGTGACCTTCTGGAGGTCTAAAACTGATTCATGCTAGGGTCTTGAATTCATAAGAGGAAATTTGGCAGAGATATGAACTAGCATTCTTTTTTTTTATGTCATGACTCCAGACTGTGTCCATATACTAATTTAATTGTGCTTATGAAATCTTGGTTCACTAATCTATATGAGATAAGATAGTCAATTGTTTGGAAATACTGAGACTCTATGTTAAGATACCAGAGTAGGTTTTATTGGTTCTTTTTTTCTGCATGTTTTTGTAATTTATCATAATAATTCTTAGCCATCCTGCAATCTTGATCTAATCAGCATAACAAAATTTCACTACAGTGAAATTGTTAGCCTCTGCTCTTGACTTGGGAAAAACAATTGAGTTTCAAGTCAGAACTCAAATGCGAGCTGGAGATGATGGTGTTAAGGTATTTGTCTGCTCAGTGTTGCCAGTCCTTGTAGTTTCTCAATGTCATGAATACAAAAATTAATGCTAAAAAAATAAAATAGCTTCAGATTTTTCTTGGTTTTAGGAATTACTAATAAGGCTTATGAACTTCCTTTCCTGTCTAATACATTTGGTATATTGTTGCTTATATGTGAGAAAAGGTGCTTTGGTATAACCCTGGCAGTCTAAGGACGATGTAGGCATGACAAGAATTTTTGTTTGATGCAAATATCTTTTATTAGCATCTGGTATTGTTGGAAAAATTAAACCAGTTTTGGGCATGCGCACCCTTCATGGCCCTTCTTCAGAAACATATTGTGTTTCCTGGAGAACAATGATATTAAAGGACTTGGCAAGATATGTTGAAGGACTCTGAACGTTTCCAATACCACCTCAAATGAGAGGTTTTGCTCTCTTTTCCTTTGCTGCAGAAGCGCGAAGATCAAAATAATTCAATTTGGCCTTGTGGATTGTCTTGGACACTCATGGACAGAATGTTTGTTTAAAGAAACCCCTAAATTGTTGAATTTTTTGCATAGGGTAGCACACTCAGTACTTTCCTAAAGTCCATCCTGGAGACCTCCTTGTATCAGTTATTCAAATCCTTTGTCCTGAGGGCAGATGGGAGTTCCATCCTATCTCCAGCTGGTCTATTCTCACCGGTGTAGATGAATGGCTGGGGAGTTTCTAGACCATCCAGGGAACTAAGTGGAGTGGGTGCGCATGCAGGCACAGCTCTGACATCCAGTTACACAGCTATAACAAAAGGATAAGAATTTCATCCTCTGTCTCACAACTTAAATTCCATAGCTCTTGCCCCAATGGGAAAATAGTTCTCATCTTTCACAGTTAAAATCCAAGCATAGGTGCAAAATCAGTTGCTTGCTTAAGTACCTGAATATACTTCTGCAGTAAAAGAGATGGATAAGGGAGAAGAGATTGTTTTACCATAAATTAAAACTTCACTTTGAAATAAAGTTATGAAGGTTCTTCAGATTTAAAGATTATAGCAACTCATTGTGATTTGCTTGTACTTTAAAAAGATGCACATTGGTAAGGGAATTTGCTAGTCAAGTACTTTCAGTTCTTAACATCTACCATCTGTGATCAAGATGACTTTGGTTCTTACCCTTTCCAAATAAAATGTACGGTTCTTTTACTGAGATTTCTCTCAGTAAAAAGTGTGACTATAAAGTAGTTCAGCATTTTGTTCAGAACTCCTTGAAAACACTAGTGCGTTGAGTCAAAAATCAGTTCTCAAGTGTTAGACCTATGTGTTAGAAGTGAGTATCCAAAGCTGAATTTCTGCTTTCTGTGCTTTGGCTTTACACTTACAGCCACTCTCAAATGAACTACTTCTTGGTTTATAAATAAGAGTAATTACTGTATGTATAAGTAAACTTGTGGCTTGTCACTATTTACTTAAGCTCTAACATTTTTAATTACATTAAATTACATGTAAATTACTTGTAATTACATTACAGTATTTAATGTAACTTTCTGATTTGCGGATCTCAAGTGACTGTAAATACAACTAATTCATTTTAATGATTTTTTGTATGTTTTCATATCCCATGTCTATTTAGAATTTAACTTTAAAAATTGAAAAAAAAAATGCTTAAAAATACTTCAGAGTAGTAAAAAGTAGGAAAATCTAAAGTCTTACTTGCTCCTGGAGACCTAGTAGTCCTATCCCACTCTCAGCTCTTAATTAGTTGCTGTAAAATGAATTTTTTTTGTTACAATTTGGGGCACTAGAATAGTTAAAGACAGATTTTTTCAAATTCATGATTGCTTAGTAATCGTTTGAGTTATTACATAGCGGGCTCCAGCCATAACAGATCATATTAAAGCAATTCTCATTGAAGTCTGTAGAAAAACCCACAGAACTAGCAAATTAAAGTTGATAGTGTTCTTGGTACATGAAATACAAGGTAGATTTTGATGACATTACATCTTACTACTTTTCACATACAAAGGATGGTGGATAGCAGAGTGGTTAGTTGAACATTTTGAATTCTTGAGCTTTTTGCTTAGCAGACTGATTCTGTCCATGTGTATGTAGAAGAACAGAGCTATGGATCTCTGGATTTTTATGGTTGCAAGTGAGATCTGTCACTTACTAGTAATAACGATTAGATGGACTCTGCATTTGCATAGCGTTAATCTTTCATCACTTAGTAGTATGACATTATTTTATCTTGTGCCATATTAATTCATGTATTTGATCATGTTTGGGGGTTGTGCTGTCTTTTAATTCTGCTTATACAATGCCTTGAATTCATGTTAGGTTTTGAAAGGTACAATTTCTCTGATAGTTCAGTGTGGTGTGAGAATTAGGAACTTTGAGCCTTTGTGTTTCTCTCCATAAGATATTCAGATAAAAGTCCATATTTTTACTGCATGATTTAATATATGGTTCTTCTAGTACCTCTAGGAACTGGCTGTCATTACAGACACAGGGGTTTCAAAGCTCTACTGGCTTTGTAATAACTTGCTAGAATGCTTACCTAGAATGTCCTAAATTGTTTACACTGGAAGGCCAACCTTCTTCAAAAGAAATTTTATAGCATGCTGAATTTTAGAAGAGAATCTTCAATGACATGCAGATTCTTTGTGTTGACTTTTTGGAATGCTCTCTTGGATACTTGAGGATTGCCATGGTATTGCATGAGAGAAGAGGTTCTCTTAAGATGAACTGGAAAGATCTATTTCAGGTTTTTAACGTAGACCAACAGTTTAAAGCATGGGAAATAAATATGGGAAATAAAATGCGTGCCAGTGCAGTTTAGGTATAGTTTGGTCCCAGCAGTAGTGCTTTTTATAGATGGATTGCTGCATGCTGCCTTGGCTGATCCACCTCACTGGCCTTGGAGTGAAGCTCAGTGTTCTGGTTTAACCTGACAGGCAGCTAAAACAACCACACAGCCGTTTGCTCACCACCCCCCTGTCAGTGGGATGGGGGAAGATAACTGAAAAAAGGTAAAAATTGTGAGTTCAGATAAAGGCAAGTTAATAGGACAGAAAAGGAAGATGAGGATATTGATGATGGTGATAATAATAATATACAAAACAAGCCATGCATAGCACAATTGTTCACCACCTGTTGACCAATGCCCAGCTAGTTCCTGAGCTGCGGTGCTCCCCGGCCAACTCCATCCAGTTACATACGGAATGTGGTGTCATATGGTATGGCATATCCCTTTGGCCAGTTTGGGACAGCTGTCCTGGCTGTGTTCCCTCCCAGCTACTTGTGCACCTCCTGCAGAAGGCTCGTGTCTACTTGCTGGCAGTGCCTGGGAAGCTGAAAAGTCCTTGACTTACTTGTAAACACTGCTTAGCAACAACTAAAACGTTAGTGTATTATCAACATTATTTTCATACTAAATCCCAAATACAGCACTATACCATCTACTAGGAAAAAAATTAACTCTATCCCAGCTGAAACCAGGACACTCAGAGAGAATGTAGCTTTTAGAGCACGTTCTAAAGTGGCAGTGCTGCTGCCACTGTACTGAAATCTGTCACTGTTGTCAATCCCAACCTCTCTGTGTGGCATAGATAAGAAACATGTTCAGGAGGTGATTTCCACTTTGACCTAAAACTTTATTTAGAGTAAGATGAAGTGCATCTGACTGCAAGCTAAACTAGTTAATGTATGGCTCCCTGACAGGTTTTAATTTAACATGTTAATAATAACAATTTATCTTGATCACTAATGAAAGTTTTTTGAAGAAAAATAGCAAACATGCTCTGAAGAAAACTGAAAATCTTTCACTTAGTATAGACTTAGAATTAGCTCTGGTTAATTAATTTTTAATAGATTCCCATATAAAAATTAACTGCTCAAAAATTTGTCTGAAAAGGAGTACATTTCTTTTTATTTTTCCTGTTTCAGTCACTGCAGCTCAGTAGCTTCCTTTCTGAGTCAGGTCGCCTCCTCAGCTGCATCCTTTAAAATGTACTAGATTCTTCCACCAGGAGAATATGAAAGCAAATCAGGGCACCAATGTTGATGTGTTGTGGCAGCATTTCTAAGTTGAAATCTTTTGGGGTTTTGGCTGTAATGTTTTGGCATACACACTTCTGTTGAAAATCTGGTGCCTGATTAAAAAAACAACAGCAAAAAAGGTTGAACCCAGGTTTTGAAACAACAAATGTTGCTACACCTACACAGAAGCAGCTGGGAATATTTTAAACTCCATTTACTTCATTTTAACTGAGCTATTTGAAAATATACATGAACGTAACTGTGCCTGCTGTTGCCTACTGTTACCTGCATAGGACTCTTCCAGCATTTGTTGCATGCCTTTTTTTTTCCTAGTGGGAGCAATGCCTAATGTCCCAAGACCTGCAAGTGTGTGCAAAAGCCGCTCAGTGAGAAAACAGACTGTAGGCTGCTCTTAGCAGCAGCACGTGACTATGGATTTGGAATGGTAATAATTACTAAGGGCACAATACATGTTGATCTAGCATGTACAGATGCATAAAAAATGTGTAAGTATTTTTTTTTAAATTACGTTTTAGTCAATTTCCTTCAGGATTTTTCTAAATCTATAAAAATTCCATATTTTGTAGTTATTTTATTCCAGCTTTATAGGGAGAAGAGGAGAGAACTTGAGCCTGTTCTGTTCCAAAGTTACATTATAGGGGAGAATTAGCAAGTCTCCCTGCTGAGCCATGATTTACAAGGTAAATAGCAAAAGCCAAAGATTAAGTGGTGATTTTCCTTTGTTTGGTGCTTAAGGTAAGAAATAGGGCTACTTCTATGTTTAACTTGAGCTAAGTAATGCCGTTCTTACAGTGTATCATTCTGTTCAAGTGGTTCAATTCTCCAGTATGGGCTTCTTGCAAACTAAGCGTGTCAGAAATTAATTTTTTAAACATGATGCCCTTTTTAGCCAAGGGAAATATTTTTTTCATGTCCTTTTTTGACTTCAGGCTACAGATTTTAAAATTCCTCATCAGAAAAATAATTTGAGGGGGAAGGTTCCCACTGAAAACCTTTCCAGCCTGACTGACCATATAAGAAGCAAGTTAAACGTTACATGCTTGATAGCTGCAATAGCAAAAGCAAATATTAACATGAAGATAATAATATTGAATTTTATCTGTGAATTATGCAGACACTAAACATAGCAGAAATCCTGAAGTAAAATTCCTTAAACATGATAAATTATCACATTTGCTCTGTAAAGAAAGCTCCTGATGTGGAACTAAGAAAAACAGAATAATTCTGGGCACATTGCATGTGCAGACAAAAAAGCACTATGCTGAGCCAAGGCTGCATGGTTTTGTTGCTGTCCTTTGGACAACATGAACCACTGCTTCACCAGCTTGGAGCAACATACAGAGAGGATTATTACTTTGGGAACACTTCACTTTCATATGCAAAGGGAATAAAAATCTACTATGAATTTTCAGCAGCAGCAGCGAGAGAAATTGAGTAATGAGAGCTTTACATTAGGGGTTGGAGACCAAGCCCACAGGTGAGATTGTGCTCTAATGTGTGGAGGTAGCAGGTGATAAGCTTGTTAAGAGCTTATGAATGAGAATTGTAACAAAATATTTCTTCAAATTATAGCACAATTGGGCATTTTCAGATAATGGTGTCCATTGTACTGACTTTCTTGTGAACAAAGTGGAGCCTGTTGCCTTACTTCTTGAGATTTATTGACTCTCCTGACTGCCATGTGTGTGTTACCATCTAGTGGAAATAGAAACTCCAGGTGCTGTACCATCTATTTGGGAAATATTGCCCTGTACTGACTTTTAACGTTGCAAATTAAGAGTAATGCATAGTATTTGGGGGGATTATTTAGAAAAGCAAACATGTTTGTAAATACCAGTGAATACTCTGTCCCGGTTTCAGCTGGGATAGAGTTAATTTTCTTCCTATTAGTTGGTATAGTGCTGTGCTTTGGTTTTAGAATGAGAATAATGTTGATAACAGAGGGATGTTTTCGTTACTGCTGAGCAGTGCTTACGCAGAGCCAAGACCTTCTCTGCTTCTCACCCCACCAGCGAGGAGGCTGGGGGTGCACAAGGAGTTGGGAGGGGACACAGCCAGGACAGCTGACCCCAGCTGACCAAAGGGATATTCTATACCACATGACATCATGCTCACCATATAAAGCCGGGGGAAGAAGAAGGGAGGGGGAGGACATTCAGAGTGATGGAGTTGCTTCCCCAAGTAACTGTTATGCATGATGGAGCCCTGCTTTCAGCCTGATGACTGAACACCTACCTGCCAATGGGAAGTGGGGAGTGAATCCATTGCTTTGCTTGCGTACGTGGCTTTTGCTTTACCTGTGAAACTGTCTTTACTTTAACCTACAAGTTTTCTTACTTTCACTGTTCTGATTCTCTTTCCCCATCCCACCCGGGGGTGAGTGAGCGAGCAGCTGTGTGGAGCTTACTTGCTGGCTGGGGTTAAACCATGACACTCTCTTCTCTAGGGAGGAGTTTAAATAAAAAATTGCACTGGAAGGTCAAAGATTTTCAGTTCTCTTTTCCTACTGCAGATAAAGATGAGCCTAAGTGTTTCCTGTACATGTAAGTCCAGGAGTAAATGTTCTTGAAGGCAATAAGGTGCCAGCTTACTCTGTTAGAGTAGCCCTGCACCTAAGTGTCCTAGTATGTTTCTCTCAATGTACTTGTGGTTCCATAGGTAGCTAAAAGTGGGAGATCCCAGAGATTTAATGAATGAGTGGGTTGGTTTTTTTCTTCAACTAGTATTTTCTTCAGTCCTTTCTGGGAGTAACCGGAGAAGCTGAAATAGACAGTTTCACTGGGTAAGATACTACTGGTAGTTCTTATATATGTAACAACTCATTTTGATGCAATTAGGGGTCCCTGTATAATACAGACTGAGCAATGATACAGACATTGAATTATTTATATGTACTATATATATCTTCCATTTTAATATGCTTTTTCATGCCAAAGCTAAATACAAGGCTAAAGGCATAAGGCAGTGTTCTTTAGGGGTTCAGCTACTAATACCCCTCAAATCAAATTGAGCCAGTTCTAATGCAACTACTAAACTAGTTTCAGAAATACGAATACCAAAGAACAGCTTAGTGTTATCATATTGCTATCAAGCACTTTTCTGCTCCAAGACTTTTAGAAATATTTAAAAGGCAGTACAGTACACGTGACTGTAAACACATCTTTATGGAAACTCGTTCGAACCATGCATTTCTGTAGCATTTAGTCATCGCTACCATTTGTAAAGCTTGATTTCTTATTGATAAATATGCTCTCCCCAATGGTTTCTCTGAATTGTTTGCTTTTTTCAATCTGAGACAGACCACATACTGGGCTAATCTTGAATTTCTTCATCATGCATATTTCGCTAATGCTAATTGAAGTTTTGTCCAAATTAAACCTGAGTAAAAGTCTCAAGACGTATTTTATACAGAACAGATAAGCCAAGAACCAGGCCACATGATGAACATATGCTTCGCAATGTGTTTAGATGTAGTTAAATGTGATTTTGGTCTTGGCCTTCTTGATGCATTTGCAAATTAAATTGTGTTTAGAACTCCAGTGTAACCAGAATACAGCTGGACAAACAACAGTTTATTGTTGCTGACAGTTTTTAAAAGATATTTTAATTGGGTCAACAGTCCAATGACAATGGCAGGTTATTAATTGTACAAAATATCTTCTGTTCTTACAGTACTTTTTTATTCATTGCCACCAACAACAGGGATAGTGATTTTTCTCTGTGTTACAGAAACATAATGTATGGACCTTATTATAAACAAATGCAATCTAGTGAACACTGAACTGCTTATAAAAGCATTTTTTATAAGAGTGCTAAAGCTCCATCTAAATTTTAAAAACTGATGAGGAGATTGAGGCAAGGAAAAGACTTGCAAAGTCTCAGTGTGAACACCTAAATGTTTTCTTTCTAAAAGTATAGCCTTTATTTCTAGTTTGTTAGATTTATACTGCACAAGAGCACTGGAACTATTAATGCCAGATGTGATTGGTTTCCAGCTTTTTCCACCTAGAAGTATGATGACGTGTTTTATTTTCTTTAGTTATGGCACAATTATTTGCTGCTCATGCTATTTCTTTTATGAAGTGAGTTACCCTCTTGGCCTTTTCTGTCATAATCTGTCTTTTGCCTCTCAAAGTGTGCTGAAATACCTAGAATTTATCTGCACTATTATCTTTGCAAATCTGTGAAGTGAAATATGACATGGAAATACCATCAGCAATATTAGACGTTTAGCCAAACACTTCTAACCAATACAAGCTTATGATAAAATGTCGTGATAAGTGTTATATTTCATTAGACAACACAAATTGAATAGATCAGTGCAGTAAGCCATTTACAGCATTGTGCAGAGGTATTTTTAGACGCTGAGGCTGTGCTTCATCCAAATGTCTCTATTGTCTTCTTCCTCTTCCTATTTGAATCCCCTCACTGGCCTGTGCATTGCTTTGTACCATAAACTTTTGAACCCTCATATATCTACAGTTATATACACACTTTAATGTAATATTCAGATAAAACTATAATTAATAGAGAGGTTTTATTGTAAATATAAATACAGCTCTAAACTTTTGGGTTGCCAGACAGGACCACTTGAAGTTTCACCTTTCAAAGTACTTTTGTCTTACGTTCCCATTGCAGGCAAGAGTGTAATGGACTCATTAATAATTCATAAAATACTTGGCACAATAAAGGGATTTGCTTCCATGCTGGTTGTTTTAAATAATATCAAGAATCCTAGTACTGATTTTGAGACAGTGCAAAAGCTACAGTATCAGATCATTTTTACATCTCCTTGGAGGGATTGTGAAAGAGCATACTGCACCAGAAGGGCTTTTAATGAGATGTGTCCCTGAAGGGAACAAGGAGATAAGCAAGATGATTTCACTTTTTGTCACAGAATGCAGTGATTTGAGCACAACATTAAGAAAAAAGACCCATTTGAATCAAATGGGAAGACAGTTGAACATCATTTTGGGTTAAATGGTGTATACATGACCAGGGTTTTATTTTCTCACTAGTGTATGAACTGATGTGCAAAGAGCAGAAAATAAAAGAATGTGATCTAATATCCAAGGTGCACAGCTTTCCTGAAATGGTGTAGGCTCCCTACTTATTCATGATTTGTAGTAGTCCTCCGAGAACATTAGTAACAACCTTTCAGAACTACTGATTACAGAGGGAGATGCTGTGCATATTAACTGCTGGTCTTTACTCAAGAGAATCTACAACCCGACTGACAAAAGCAAAAAAAAGAAGCAAGCCAAGGGAAAAAGCAAGGCAACTGGCTTTGAGTAGAATGATAAAGATGCACTTGAGCTAAACCTAGTTAAGTAGATGACATTGCAATGGAAGAAGAGAACAAGAGAGTCATTTTAAGCACCTCTCACTTAACAGATTAATAGGCTTGGAAATGGGAAAAGTGGGAAGCTAGTAGGTTACATTGTGTAAGAATCTGCACAGTAAGAGAGATCTGAATTTTTTCTCCCGATTTTAAGGCACATGCAAGTGCTTTGGCCTCTGCTTGCATGCTTGCTTTATTCTAGTACACCTTCTTTCAAGTGAATGGAGTTACACTGTGTTTACACCACTATAATAAAAGATAGAGTCAAGGCACTCACCAACCTATATTGCTTCAAGGAAAAGTAAGGCTATTTTTCTTCTTTGGAAATTAATGCAGTGTGGTGGGTTGACCCTGGATGGGGGCCAGGTGCCCACCAGAGCTGCTCTATCACTCCCCTCATTCACCAAACAGGGCAGAAAAGGTATAATGAAAAGCTTATGGGTCGAGATAAGGACAGGGAGAGATCACTCACTAATTATTGTCACGAGCAAAACAGACCGAACTTAGAGAGGGAATTCATCTAATTTATTACCAAGCAAAACAGAGTAGAGGAATGAGAAATAAAACCAAATCTTAAAAACACCTCCCCCCCACCCCTCCCATCTCCCCGGGCTCAACTTCACTCCCGGCTTCAACCTCCTCCCCCCTCAGCAGCACAGGGGGACGGGGAGTGGGGGTTACGGTCAGTTCCTCACGCGGTGTTTCTGCCGCTTCTTCATCCTCAGGGGGAGGACTCCTCTCATGGTTCCCCTGCTCCAACATGGAGTCCCTCTCACGGGAGACAGTCCTTCACGAATTTCTCCAACGTGAGTCTCTCCCACAGGCTACAGTCCTTCACAAACTGCTCCAGCGTGGTCTCTTCCATGGGGTGCAGACCTTCAGGAGCAAACTGCTCCAGTGTGGGTCCCCCACGGGGTCACAAGTCCTGCCAGCAAACCTGCTCTGGCATGGGCTCCTCTCTCCACAGGTCCTGCCAGGAACTTGCTCCAGCGTGGGCTTCCCACGGGGCCACAGCCTCCTTCAGGTGCCTCCACCTGCTCCGGCGTGGGGTCCTCCACGGGCTGCAGGTGGAATCTCTACACCCCCTCATCCTTCCTCCATGGGCTGCAGGGGGACAGCCTGCTTCACCATGGTCTTCACCACGGGCTGCAGGGGGATCTTGCTCCGGCGCCTGGAGCACCTCCTCCCCCTCCTGCTGCACTGACCTTGGTGTCTGCAGAGTTTCTTACAACTTCTCACTCCTCTCTCTGGCTGCAAAAGTGCTCTCTAACTGTTTTTTTCTCTTTCTTAATCTTCTCACTCCTCTCTCTGGCTGCAAAAGCTCTCTCTAACTGTTTTTTTCTCTTTCTTAAATATGTTATCCCAGAGGCGCTGATTGGCTCGGCCTTGGCCAGCGGCGGGTCTGTCTTGGAGCCGGCTGGCATTGGCTCTATCAGACACAGGGGAAGCTTCTAGCAGCTTCTCACAGAAGCCACCCCTGTAGCACCCCCCCCCCCCCCCCCCGGGCTACCAAAACCTTGCCACGGAAACCCAACACATGCAGGAATTTATATATTTCTGATTTTAACACTTTTTTTCCTAATGAAAAGGTAGTCAGTAAAGTGCATTTTTAAAGACTCATAAATTTATTGTTTTACTTAAAGGAATAAGATTGCATTACAGTGTCTGAACTTATTTGTCATGATATAAAATCTAGGCTTTCCTAATAAAAACGTTTTATCGTTATTCTCACCACAAAAATTACTGAGAAAAGTTGGTTTTAAAACAGTGTTTGAAAACTATGGCACTAAATTGCAGTGCTAGAACTATTTAAATTGGGCATTTAGTTACCCATACATTTAGTTTATAAATCTTGTCTGCTGCAAGAAGATTTTGAATATTAATCAGTATAAGCAGAGTTATGTAAAAAGAAATCTCAAATATATTATGGGGTGAGATTAAATGTTATTGCACTCATGTTTAAGATTCTTCAGATAATATAATTTATTTTAATTAGGGGTTTACCCTTGATTTTTACAGTATTGGCTTTAGTATCACTACTTAAGTTTTTAGAACCACATAATTTTGGTGGTGTGCATCACTTTCCTTTCTCCGAATGCTGATCTCTAGGCATCTTGATTATGAAATTTAGCCAGGGTAACTGACCTGATTTTCCTAGTCCTGGAATGAGACCAGCAGGAGATGAGAATCTGTCACTTCGCAGAGGAACAAGCACAGTGTCCTCCTTTGCGTGGGCACAAGGCAGTGCAGCCTTCAGGAGATAGATGGAAGAGGATTGGATCATCACAGAGGGTTGCTGTCCGTCTGTGGTGCTGTCAACACTCTCCATCTGAGAGGTTTTAAAAGACATAATATGTGAAGATGTAATACATTCAGTGCAAACAGCTCTCATTTGGTTTTGTATATGTAAGTGAGCATCACATGCCTTCGAGTTGTTCAAGAGCCTGTTGTCTTTTTCCTTCCTGTGACTGAAGCTGAATGTAGTGCAATTCCTTGTAAAGACGTAGGAAAGATGACCAGTACCATGGGAATGGTATCTCCAAATCTTTTCAGCTAGATCTTGCATCAGCTTCATGTGTGCAGAGCGGACAATGGTGACATATTTGCTATTTAGAAAAAAATACATATCTATATCAGTAGATCAGAAAATATTCACGCACCATTCCTGTACAGTGGAAGAAGAAAGGATAAATAGGATGCTGCATATATTTCTCAGTCCTATACTTTTCGGTGCTATTCATCTTTGATTTTAACCTCAAAACATATTTTATTTACATACCTGGGAGAGTATTGTGGCAGTGGCTTTTCATGGTAGTAGAAGTCCTTTCTGGTTTTTCTTTCTGCAGATTGTTAGCCTTTCTGAATTGGAGCTGAAAGCATTTTCTTCGCCATAGTTCTTATTACTGTTTGACATCTTGTCAGTGGTGGCTTAAATAATTATTGACTATGAGAAAGCAGACAGGGCAGTTGTTTAATTTTTTGAATGATCAGTTCCAGGTCATATTCATTATTCTGAAAAGCATTTAACAGCTTAATAAGACAAGGGTTTGACCATAAATGTAATTTCCATTTGTTTGTGTTATTCGAGACTGTTGTAACTGGCTGCTTAATGGTCTGTGTCATGCAGGTGTATTATTAGCTCTCATTGGCATATTTTACTCAGTTGTCATTAATGGCACAGAATGGCTTTCCCATCATTTTCTCTTGGAATCCCAGATAGAGAGCAAGATCAGTGACAGTTTTATCAGCGAGTTACATTAAGCAGCTCTTTGCCACTCATGAATCGATGTATTTTCATCTCAGACTGGTCCCTGCTCTACATATGTCAGTGCCACTCCACTGTGTCATTTGCCAAATGAATAACAGAGTTCTCATTAATTTAATGCTGTGATTTTTTTTGCACTGGATTACCTGCAATGTGTTCAGTTTGCTCTTTTGATTTTGTTAAAAATTGGTTCTCAAGTACCAAAGAATAAATAACCACAGTTAAATAAGAACTAAAAAAATAAAATGATATTCGAGTTATAAAATCAGTCATGGTTCTTGACTGAAAATTCAGCAGTAATTGGGGAGGTTAGAGGCAGTGAAGCACATTATTTCAGCTTCCAGACCTATGGTGTGGTCACTTGTCTTTTTATTTGTGCTAATACAGTAGGGAGAAGAGAAGAAAGCAACAGCTTCTTAGTCACTCTCCTCTTGGATAAGTCTGCATCTGACAGGTTTATAGTAAGAAAAATCAAGGTATATCTTATGTGTCTACTAGCTTTAAAGGAATTAATTTTCATTTGCTGACTAAAGAAAACCAAAGCCCCTAAGTATTTAATCCACAGAGAAACAACAATCCTTCTACAATCACTAGAAAATGAAGACGTGTGCTCTTCTTTCATCTTAGTTGTGGAGGAGGCCAAGCAGAAGGAGCAGTAACCAGTTTGCAATACTCTAGTCATGGAAATTGGCCAGAAGAGCAGGAAATCCCACCACCCGGCCATTCCTCTAGCCTGGTAAACCCTTTCTGGTTTGAAAGCAGTTCCATGCCAACATTGTTTGACCCTTGGACAAACGTGAAAGAGTTATTGCCAAAGGATTGTGCTAAAGGCTATTGCAAACCAGTGTAAAGTAAAGTAAAAAGAATATTAAACTGTCAAAGAAGAGACAGGGGAAAAGAATTAGAATGTTTGTGCAGGTTTTGGCAGTCAATTAGCATTACCAATCAACACAGAAGCTGTTGGAAGATAAGGAAAGGAAGGTGAGCTTGTAAAAAAGCATATGGTATGACGTCTGAGCGATGGTTCTGAAAAGGGCAAAGGCTTTTGAAATCAGGTGATTTCATGAATCACAAATTAATTTAGATGAAGAAGAGCAATAGGAGCCATAAGAATGCAAAACTAGTTTTTCAGAGTTATTGTGGGTTTGGGTTTTGTTTAAATCAGGCACGTTACCATGTACCATTGATCACAGAGCCACATTCGAAGACTCATGACCTGAGTATCCCTGCAGGTTTTAAGTGTCAGGTTGTCTCATTCTGACACCACACCAAAACAGTTCTGTGTATACAGGGCTGCCATGGCTGGCATTACTAGATAAGGCATCACTAGTGCTGGAAAACTTTAAAAACCCAAACAAAAACAAATTAATAGTACAAACATCTCCAGTGTAGAGGAGATGTCTCTTGTCTGGGGAAGCCGGTGGCTTGCAACATTTGATGGCATTAAGGGTATCATCTAGAACTACTAAAAGGACCAGGATACAGGAGCATATGCTTTCTCTGGGTAATTTCAGCATTTCTATGACTTATTCAGAAGTATTTTTGGCTAGATGCTTTGCTATTTTTATCAAGATTGGAATTTCTTTACCTTGTTGTACACATTGTAGTTCATTGAAGAACTTACCATTGCAAAAATAAAATGAAACCAACAGCAAATGAAACAACTCGTAAAGAAAATTTGGAAAGCAGTGATTAGTTTCAGACAACTCAAAAGAAATAATTTTAGATATTTTCTCACTTTCAGAAAACAAAAGACCATGCTTCAAATGCCTGCCTTTAATTTCAAGGGCTACTAATCTTTTTATACCAGGGTCTGCTAAGGGAAGAAGATGAGGCCATTATCTTACCCTTCTCTGTGGCAACCAGGAAATATGTACGTCTGCTTCCTCTTAAAGATGCTTTGCTCTGCAGGAGATGGGAGACCTTCTAGTACTTCCCAATGTAATATGCATCATTGTCAGCTTCCTGTTTTCTGCACTGCCCCTTTTGTACGGACTTAGAAGACAGTCCCATCTCTTCAGTGCCCTTATGTTTTCTGAAATGAGCAGGAGAATGCACTGAGGGAAAGCAGGTTCTAGGAGAACCCAGAGTACTGGGTTCTCAGTAAAGACTGATTTGGCATACTAGGCACGTGGTTATAGAAGGAACACTTCCAGCTGCGTGCTGACCATATTCTTGTGAGCAATATCTCATAGTAAACTTGTACATATTACTAGGTCACTATCAGAGAAATTGTTTGTCCTGCAAAACTTTGGTGACCAGAGAAATTTTCAATCAGATAAATGTAGGAGGCTTTGTTTTATCTTTGCAAGTAGTCAACTACCCGTTTGCTGTGTTTCTTTCCAGTGTCTGTCAAACCATTAAATTAACTGAATTCTGTGCACTGTAGTATCTGACATTTGCAACAAGTAAATGGCATGGTAAAGATCAACATACGACGCTGCAATAACAGCATGTTGAAATTAAGTTAATAAACCCAGGTTTTCTGATGTGTATTTTATACTTAAGTTTTTCACACTGATCTATGGTGTCATGATTGCTTTTATCGGTGTCTTTTTCATTTTCTTTTTTCAGTAGTGCTAGAAAATTGTAAAATACTTAGTTATAAATAATGGAAAAAAATTTGAAATTAGAATTCTTCTTTAAAGTATGAGGCAAGATACCAATTAGCTCATGCACTGGAACAGGTTGCCCAGAGTGTCGAATCCCCATCCTTGGAGATTTAAAAAACTTGCCTGCGCAAGGCCTTGAGCAATCTGATCACACTTTGAAGGTGCTTTGAGCAGGCCTTCAGATGTGCCTTCCAACTTAAACTTTTCCACTCATTTGAAGCATAAAATCTGGTTTCAAAATTTTGAACAATACTTCTTTTCTATGTTGCTTATTTGCTGAAGTCTTTGTAGAACCATCTGAGAAACAGGGTTGTCATGCTTAAGCTGTCATTGCACAGGTCTCAGTTAAACAGGTGGATGACAAGTAATATGATCAAAGGAAGGCTTGGTTTTGCATGTACTAGTGGGGTCTGTAAAACAGTGTGGAAAGGCTTTATGATAAGCCTGTAATATACATATAATAATACTCATTTGTTTTTCTGCAAAACATATATTAGCATGATTTAATGTATAAAGAAGCAATATAAACTTACATCTTACTTGATTTTTGTCATAAAATAATTTTTATTTTTCTTTCCTAGAAACATCTGGCTGTTCACAGTTTGTTGCAGAATGCTCTAAACTGTGAGGGTAATTTTTTCCCTTTTTGAATTCAAAAAGCGATACCCTTCCTAGAAAGGAATATAGAAAAGTAATACATTTGGTTTTGCCAGGAAGATAGAAATTTGTTCCTCATTTTAGTCAATACTAATTGACTTCCAGTTGTAAATAATAATATAAACTATATGAAAAAATATTTTTAAATGTGTTGGCATATCAGGTGATAGCTCTGGAGTTTTCTCTGGCATATCAAGAACACTGACAGTTGGGTCACTTTTTTAAACATCTTTCTGGAGACTTCTTATCATTCATTTTGTAATTCCGTAACTGTATTCTGTCACAGCAGCCTTCTTGTTCGAAATAATATTCTCTTGGTTAATAGAACAAGAAATTACCCTTGAGATATTTATTTTGCTATAAATTTTCTTGGTCAGTAATAATATGCTGACATTTCTGCTGAGAGAACTTGATGAAGTCTTGTGGTTTTGACCTGTCCTTGAGAATCACTCCTAGGAAAAGCGCACACCACAGCAGAAAATATTGGAGTTCTGATATGATGATGTCATGTTAAATTCATTAGAAGTACCCAGAAATTGAAATTTTGTTAGCCTCAGAAGAGGATGAAGTATGAACCTCTCTACTTGAGAGGAAAGAAATAAGTGGAAGGGCAAGAGAAAAATGATTTGTTCTTGCCTATTTTCTGCCCTTCTTGGATTTACGCTGTCAGCACAGATAGAGAAGACCAATGAGTTTCCTCTCCCTTTCCTTTTCCCTTTCCTTCCTGCATTTTGGGGGGAGAAATCTAAATCTTCTTTTGCTTCGTTTTCTACCAAGTGTTTTATTACAATTTTAACTTTACAGTATTTGGTTTTAGTTTGTCACTTGATTTTTAATTTTAATAATCCCAACAATTATAATGACAGCTACAGAGCTCCTAGAAAAAACTTCTTTATTCAACTGTACCTTAGTTGTCCTTCTGTACCATAGCGCTTTTTTCCCAAAATCTCAGGTGTATTTAGGTGAGCAAGGTAGGATCCATCAGTCTAAGCAAAGACATCTGTACATCAGAAAGTTTAGATTTTAGTCTCCCATACAGATTATTCATCTTATCCAAAATTAGAGGTCTAACACAGGTCAACTGAATCGTTTCTTTCCATGAACTATTAGGGAATGGTCAGCACAGATGGTAGCTCTCAGAAGTTAGGTGAGGTAGATCCTTTTCCTGCCCTTTACAAATAGGCAGCTAGGGTAATGCTCACATGAAGAACTCATCAGGATAAGCAGAAACTTGAGCCTAAGTTAAGCAAAAGTGGTTTTTATATGTTGACTTGGGGTTGAAACTAGATCCCAAGACACAGCAAAATGGTTCATAGGTTCAGACTCAGTTATGAGAGCCCTGAGCCCTTGCAGGGCTCTGTTTCTGGCCTCGTTGTTTGAACAGTCCTGTGATACAAGGTCTGCCTCAGTGTCCCAGCCACCAAACTTTTTTTCATTACAGAATGTACTAGCATTAAGCCTAACAATTTCTATAGCACTGATCACATTTCAGGTTGCCTTTTTAAAGGGGAACTAACTTTTGAAAGCAGAATGAAAGAGAGAGACCTATTTTTCAGTGACATGGCTGCATCCAGAGCCTTTGTTGAGACTTGCTAAAGACTTGAAAGTTGAGAAAGGCAAGACCTTATCACCTTTCCAGGGCTCTCACACCTGGCAGATGCATTGTTAAATGTACAGAATATGGTTACAGTTGTAAGTTGTATGTTCAAAAGATTGTTGTCACTTTATTATTTCTTTTAAAGAATTGTTATTACCAACAATAAAGTTTTACCATTTCAGAGGACACTATGGAAAGCATTAAGGTTTTTAACGAGATTAAGATTATATTTCATTAAGATTACATTTCATTAGGAGTGACTGGGAATGAAAGACATATCAGTATCCAGGTTTGGGGCTTTTTTCTTCTTTGTACGATGTGAAGGAGCACGTTTTATCTGATGGCAGCTGTGCTTTGCTTTCAATGTGACCAGTGGGCTCTAGTTGGCTTTGCAACAAGCATGTTTTCATTTATATCCTGGGTAGGTAAGCGAAATTGTTTAAATACAGTGACATGCTAAAATATATTTATTATTAACCAATAAACTGCATGTTTTCACCATGCAGACTCCAAAGCCTATTGCAGCTATAGGTTCATTGATGCAAGAATTTTGATCATTAATATAGTCACTTGGTTGTGAAATTAGTTTGGAATATTTTACTCAGAAGAGTCAGCCTTTTGGAATTAGATTAGAAGACTCAGATTGATGGGGAATAACAGGTTTTTTAAAGGTAAGGTGACAAGAAATATAAATAAGCTTTCCCATGGTTTTCTTGGATCCAGTGTGTTTTCCTTCCCCCTCCCCCCACCCCTTTCCACTTTTTTGGTTTACTTTCTTTTTCAATATTACATTATTTTTTCTATTAGTCTATTTTACATGAAGGGGAGAAGAGAGGAAAATGGAAAAAGCAGGGTAGCTCAAATAGTGCTTCTTTGTAGTGTGGTAAAAGAAAAGGAAAAATTAAGACTAAGTCATCCCTCCCAACTGTGTTTATCAATCCTTGTAAAAATCAGCATGTTGATCTTTGGAAAATCTGTCTAATCTTGACATCTACCTAATGCTGCCTCATTGGAGGAGTTAGAAGTTTCATGGGCATTTAATCAAATTAAGCTAAAAATAAGAGAAGAGAGATGAGCTGGCTGAACCGTGATTTCTTTTCTTCTGTGCAGCTACTTAGGTTCAAGTAGCATACAAACAAAATACTTCATTATTGTATGTCAGAGGTATAGGCTCAGATATTAGAACCCTTCTTCCAGTAACCTTGTTATAGAAGCTGTGAACTGAAATGAAAGAAAAGGTTAAACATATTTCTTTGTATTTTTTTTTCCACTAGGCACACAGCAAAATCAGAAATTTCCAGTAAAAGTTCAATATGCCATTAGGGAAGAGATGGTAAGAGTTTAATCGTTTTTTATTCTTGACGAAAAACCTAAGACAAGGTTTGAAATGATTAAAAAAAAAAAAAATTATTGTTGAGTTTTGAAGCCTGCACTAAGGTGTTAGTTGCCCTTTCTGAGACCTGGTCTATTGTGCCTTGGCTATCTCCAAGGAGATGTAGACATGGTTCTGTTTCTTCTTTTTCCTCAGTAAAGTGAGGTATTTAATAGCTCTCAAGTGTAAATGAGTAACAATGGCCTGTCCTTTTCTAAGATTTGGAATGCTTAACTTTTTCAAATATGAGACGGAAAAAGTATCTAGTGAGACACTCAAGATTGCAGAAATCTTTTAAGAAATGCAACAATTCTACCATTGCGAATAGTGCTTTTTAAAAACACAACTATGAAACTATTTGCTACAATACATTTCATGCTGTATTACTGAGAGGCCTCCCTTGTCATTCCATTTATTAGTTCAGAAATAACCGGTATCTGAAATTCATTTCATGACTACTATTTGCCACCAATGTATTTAATTTCCTATGATTGCTACCATTCCTTTGCAGGGTGTTTTAATTTATATGTTATTGAAACTTGCTCTTGACGTTAAAGTACTTGAGATTCTCAATTCTCTTCAGTGCATGATAGTATTTCTCAAAGTCTCTATTCCAATTAGAAAAACACTCTCAATTCTAGGCAGAGGAGCACTAAATGATAAAGACAGGAAAGCATCTTCTGTAGAAAAAAAACCAAACACATTTTGATAGTGGAACAAACATCTTAGTGAGTTTCCTGCTGTGACACAGGCAGCACAGTGTTTTGGTGCTGGGAGATTGAGTACCTCCACTGTATGAAAGTATGGAAGAATTAGAGTCCAAGTCTTTAAACAATAAACAGGAAACTTTATTGCAATTAAAAAAAACCCAATCTTGTGCCAAAATTTTACACATTGTCTGCTGTCTTCTGCTACTTTCAGGGTTCATACCATCTTACCTCCTGGAAAGTTGCAAAGATATCATACTCAATCTCCTCTTTCAGAAACTGCAGCTTGAAGAACATGAACTTGTTATACTTCAGTCTCATGTGCTGATATTTCTATTTGCTTTAAAGAATAAAATAGTTCAGTAGTTCAGATGAATAAGGATCTTTAATATTCTGTCAATATCCAGCCTCCAAAAGTGGTCCAGTTGAGCTTCTGGGTGCCATGGTTACCTGAAGACATGTGCCAGTTCTCCTCTTACGAGGGACACTGTGCTGAATGCTCAGTTCTCAGTAAATGCTACCCCCTTTGCTGTGTGTCAGAGCAGAAGAAATAAGGTAATGAAGGTGGCATTTGGACTAGAAGGAAGTGCAACTGAGGCTTTTTTCAATTTTTGGAAAGGATAAAAAATTCCTCTAAGTGTATTAACAGTCTCTTCCTCTAAAGGAATGCAATATGAAGAAATACAATTTTTTTTTTCTTTTCCTTTTTCCCCAGAATTTGTCACTGAACAGATTGACTGAAGCATCTCATCCACTCACAAAATATGAATGTTACAATGGAAGAAAATTGTCGTCTTGGGAAGGAGTTGGATCTCAGCCATCTATGACACAGAGAATTACAGAGGTCAGAAGGGTTATATGTAGGGGTATTTCAAGTGGTCTTGCATAGATATGAAACAACATAAACACTCTGCATTCAAAAATGGAACTCTGAATGTGCACTCTCTCTTGAGGAGAATAGACTACAATTAAACTTTGTTTTACTATACAATGAATTTGTAAAATAAAACAAAAGCATGCTGACTGTAGAGTACTTAAATTATAGGGAAAGCATTTGTGAAAAATGTTTGTTTAGGCTTTTTACAGGGAGTCAAATGACTAATTTTTTCAGTTCAGTTCTGATTCAGATTCAACTATACTAGAAATTATTTAGTTTCAGTGCCAGTCCAGGCCAGTTCCAGTTTTACCTGGAGACTTCCAAGTTGCTGCTGTGTAATCAGTCTGCATTAGAAAATAAAACATCTGAGACGGAGAAAGCTGTGAAACTGCAGATTTAGTTCCCACTTCCAAATTTATCACAGTCACCACTGTCAGTTCATCTCTCTCTAAACTTACCTGGTAAGATCATGGATTTGGAGGTAGGTTGCAAAATCGTACTTTACCTGAAACAAATGGCGGTGTGCAATGGTAAGGAAAAGGGAGATGGTACCTTTTGGGGTGACAGGAAAGAAATGGCATGTTTTGGATACTTCTCCATCATTAACTGCTGCATATATGCAAATGTATAGAAACCTATGCATATACATACACAAGCGCATGTCCAGAAAATAAAGCATACAAATGAGATAAAGGAATGAGAGCACGCTAAAAGACAGTACTGGCTGCAGACTCCAGTAAAGTTGGCTGTTATTTGTTATTTGGGCTTAGCAAAATGGCCACAGCCTCACTTGCCAGAAATCTGTAAAGTGAGTGTGCAGACTAGTGCCTCTCACTAGTGGTGAGAGGCAGCCTTTCCTGGCAGCATCGCTCATGCCTGAGCCACAAATCCAGATATTCGAGGATCTCCCCTGACCTGCTTTCCCCCTTTCCACGGAAGAAGCAGCAAGATCCAAACTGGAACGCAGGCTCTTTCAGGATTTGATTCAGGTTACAGGAAATAATGGTTTGATTTGGCTTTATTGCGTGTAGGTTTGTTTTGATTCCTTAATTTGAATGTGCTTATTCATGCGGTATCTTAAAATATTGACACTGCATTTGTGGTATATTTTATTGGATCACACTAACAAGAAAAGGCATTATGAAAAAACATCTCCCTGTATGTGTAAGTATTCTTAATTGGATATACAGTCTCCTTCTGAACTGTGGGCTGTTCACCACTGCTGTTTTGCTAGCTGGAACGTTGGCCTGATAAGTTAGCTACATAGGTGCATTTCTGTGTAAATCCAAATGTTAGCCCCATGAATATAAATCTCTGTGTGAAAATCTGCATGCAGATAATATTTTGTCCTGTGGCAGATTCTTTGAAACTCTAATTTAGTTCAGTGGTTGCAAGAGGACATTCATGAATATGATCAAATATGTTGGGAACTGAGAAACCCACAGAGCCAAGGCAGACAGATATAGCTGTCTGCCACCATTAATTAGACCAAACTTTCCACAGGACTTCTGACAGTTTGTTCTACATAAAGCTTTTGGTTATGCAGCTCATATCTCCTTTTAAGCAGTATAGAACATTCCCAAACAATAATAATTTCTTGCTTGAAGTTGTACTTTTTGGATATGGCCAAACCTTTTGGCATTGATAACTAGAATTATGCTTTGATGGTAAACTTGCTTATTCTTGTCTGAGAACATCTACGGAGTGACTTGCCAAGAAGTTTGTTGGGATTAGGAAGTAGAGGAAAAAGAAAGAAATGCAATTTTGCATTTCAGGAAATGTTTCTTCAAAGAGGCTTCATCTCATCTCATCTCATCTCATCTCATCTCATCTCATCTCATCTCATCTCTTTTTTTCCTGTCCTTCATGGTGTGACCCTTTGCGCCAGGGGGATGTCAGTCTTTTTCAGGTAGGTTTTTTTGAGAAGTGAATTTGACACGTAGTTTTGTTTAGAGAAGGTGCTGTGAGATGGCATTTGACAGAGTTATGCATGTTAATATACTTCTAATGAAGAAAGGTAAATACTTATTAGGTGGAGAAATAGTTTGCTCAAACCGAGAATGCCTATTCTTATCCGTTCATAGCACAGACATGCTATGATAACATTGAAGGTTTTAAAGGTTTGGAATTGGGTACTGAGACATTGTGATGGGACATAAGTATGCACTTTGTGCGTCTGTAATTCCTCAGACTTCTGGCCTACAGATTTCTTTGCTTAGTCTTTTTCAGAGCTGAGATTTTTACTTTTGAGAGTTTGAGAAAATTATTTCATCCTTTTTAATTATGCTGGAAAATAAAGATTTCCTGATTTAATGGAGCTGCTTGTTTCAGATAGAAAAAAAAATTAAAGTGGAACAAACCTTAGGAGTAAAGTCTTAGACTCAATAAAATTGGTGAGGATTTAAGTAAGGGATGATTCTTAAAATTACGTATGACTAAGCACAGGGTAAAAGCTGCAGATCAGAAACCTGTTGGGCTGATTTTAAGGTGATTACAGTCTCTACTGCAATGCCCCATAAATGACATTAAAAGTCATTCTTTTTCTAGATATAGAAATAGCAGTCTTTGCTTCATTTTCTTTGCCTTGGGAAGTTTTCAGTGACCAGGTCTTCTGTGGGGTCTTTCGTCTGTTGGTGGGATAATGTTATGTGTAAACAGTCCAGACTGGAAAAGAGGTCAGTGCCCATTGTGCATCACAAACTAGTGGTTTTGGTTCGTATTTCTTTAGTTGTTAGGTAATGTTATCATATGCTAGCATTTTCTGTGGACATCCCACCTAATCCAGATAGGACCGAAGAACACACGGCAGTGCGGTTACATGCCTGCTCCTCGTCACAACACATACGCAAACAGTGCTTTCCCACAACCTGCAGCAGCCCAGAACTGTGCAAAACAAAGTCTCTCCATTTCACCCAGCTGCGGGATGGTGCAGTAAGGAAAAGGGGCACAACTGGGTATCCCCAAGTGCTCACAGAAGGCTGTTATTCTGGTTTGCAGAGCCATTTTTCTGTGTCTTTTCCTGTTCCCGGCTTCAGTCGAGCTCAAGCTGAGCGAGCAGCACAAGACTCCTGCAACACAAATGCCACACTGTAGTTGCAACCATCTACTAGGTACCATCTTCCCCTGCCTAGTCAGCAGGATGGAGACTAAAGAGAAACCTTACTAAAGACACCTCAGCATACACTGCGTCATTGCTACAGAATTGCACCCCTTTCTGTTTCCACCAAAAAGAATTCAAATGCGCTCTAGTTGTTTTCTCTCTCCTCTATTTTCTGCTGGAGAAATAATAGTGCCAATCAAGTCTTGTTTCCTTAATGGTTGTTGTCATTATATCTGATAACTATCACAAAGAGAAGAAATGAATTGTTTTGCATATTGTAAGCTGTTAACATCCTTTGCTTGTCAAATTCTACAATACTACAGACAGGGCTGTCACTCTGTATTATTAATTTGTCCCGTAGCAAAACAAAGGTATATGCTGTACTAAGTGTAAAGCTAAAGTGACAGAGTCCTTTATGCAACTAAAATAAATACATCCCTGTCACTTGGAAATAAGCAGGGTTCTCTGGCATTATTTTACAGGTACTAGTGGAGGTTAAAGAAGGAAGTGAGAGCAGGCGAGCTCATTGACTTTCCTTGCATATATATGTATCTATACTGATTTTAACCTTGCCCATAAAAGGTCAAGCATAAAATTATTTCCTCAGAGCTGCTGTCTTCAGAGGTTTGAATTAAAATAGATGGAGAGCGCCATAGGAAAAAAAAAGTTCATTTTACCCTAATTGGATTAAGATAAGTCTCACGCATACTGCAAGGGTGAGGTTTCACTAGAGTGCAAACTGCTGGGTTGACAGAAAGGGATTAATTTATGTGCCTCTTGTCAGGTTGTTGACTAATAATGTATCGATCGTATCTGTAAGATATGTAGAGTGTCTGTCAGAAAGGAAGACACTCTGGAATGGAAAATTGCTAGCATTTCTGACATGATCAAAGCCAGATTAATACTATTAAGCACCAATAAGCAGGCTGCAGTGTATATCAGATGCAGAGTTTTATGTCACATGTCTTGGAGCAGACATCATAACCAGGCAATGATACCCACCCTCAGCAAGGAGTGACTGATTTGTGTGTGGAGTTCCTGATTATTTTTTCTGCTTTTCTTTTATGTGTTCCGGCAGACATATTGAACCACCACAGTTTAATCCCAGAGGAGCCTGCAGGTGGTATTGTCCTTGCTTTGAGGAGTTATTAAATTCTTAAGGTCACCATAAAAAAGGTTCCATTAAATTGAGTTAATAAAAACATTGGGCAGAGGTTTGCTAAAAGTGCAGGTGTCAAAGCCTTGGGAATTGGACTGTCTCTTATAACATCAAGGTAAAAGAATATTTTAAAACACATCACAATATGAAGATGCTAGAAGTGCTGCTTCTGTGAAGTTTTGGCTTGGGTAGGATAGACACACATGTGCTTTGCCAAAGGAAATGTCCTATTTAATATTCGTATTCTCTCAGAGGATGGGCTTCAGCAATTTTCACTGATGAAAGCTTTAAACTTTCTGCAAAGAAATACTAACTCTTCCTTCTGTTATTGTCTTCACATATGTATGCATAGAGAGGCACAAAGATAAATAGGTGTACATAAAAATGTAGATTAGATATATAGATCCATGGGTGATCTGTTGTTAACCCCTGTTTTGTACTTAACAAGGGCGACTGAGCCTGCTGATTTTCCAATAATACTAAGATATGCTGAGTGTTTTTTACTCAGTGAAGCTCCTGAAGAAGAGCAGGATTTAAAATAATTTAAAGCCTATTTCTTTAATAGACTTTGGGATGAGGCCTCTGATGAGAAAACTAATCATAAATTGGATTTCTACTTTTTAACATGTTATGACTGATGGCTTTTTTTCTTTAAATGTTAGCATGAGATTCCAGCTCCACTGAGGTAAATAGCAAACCCTCCATTTAATTCAGTACAACCAAGATTTCAGCACAAGAAAATGCATGTAGTTTTGCTGAAATATTTCATCGTGGCTTTAAAATGAATAGCTGGTGCTATTTTCAACTCCAAAATATTAAGGTATGATGAATTAAAAACTTTGGTTGCTGCATTTATTGGGCAGCAAATGAAGTAAAGGGAAATTGCTATATTAGCAATTAATTTAGAACCAGTCTTTCTAAGGCTTTAGTTTTGGATGACAGGACATGCAATAAATTACAAATTCAATTATATAAAACAATAAATTTCTTTCATGTGCTGGATTTGAGTTGTATAGGATAGTTTTTAGTCATCAGCTACTTCCTGATAAGCGTGATAGATATCCATTTGTTTGCAATATGACTCTTTTTTTGTTGTTTTGTTTTTTCTTTTTTAATTGAAGCATTTTAGCATATATAATATGTAGGGGTCTTTTTTAAAGATTTGTAAGATATATTAATTTGCTCATTAGGGTTTGAAACATTTTAAACATCAGGTATAAAATTGATAGAAATTGTGTTGACAAATAGAAGCATCAGATCTCATGCATTCATATATAGCTTGTTGCAACACGCAAATGTCAAGCATAGCAAACTCTCTGTTGTTTAATGAATGAATACTGTGGGACTTGATGCATGGCATGTTAATAACGAAAATGGATATAAATAAAGTAGTAATAAAGAAAACAAAAGTCAGAAATGTGTTATGAGTGGAATTCAACCCAATCAGAGAGACTTGATCTGGCAGTCCCCATGACTGCTAAACTCAGAAGAGTTTCCTAATTTTTCATATATATTTTTAAAAGGATGATTTTTCATCTGGTGTCTGTTTTTTCATGGACGCGTGCCAATTTAGCCCTTGTCCTAAAGTATAACCTCATATTAACTCAGACTGCTTAAGACTGAAATAACATTTTGACATTCTTTCCACATTTCCAGTCACAAGTGCATATATCTCAGAAGCTTCTACAAGTTAATAAATTCTCTTACTCTATTGAGAAAGCAAAAGTAGCAATTATTAAAGAGAACATATGGCAGGTGCCTTAAAACTCCAAAGTGACACTAAAGCATACGAATTCAGCTCATTATAAGTATTTTCTAGGTTCTCCTTAATTGCCTTAGTAATTAAAATTCACCAAAAATTGTGAAAATGCCAAACAATTAAATAATACATTCCTAATGCATGTATTGCAATATTGCATGTAATGAAAGATACGTATTTTTAAATTTTTGAATTAAGTTACTTAGTCATCTGTGTGGTCACAGGGATTTATTTATTTTCATTTTAGTTTGTCAACTTTTTATATTTGTTTTTCAATTAAGAAATTATGTGTTTGAGCATTCAGGTAAAATGTGAATAAAGCTCATTAAACTAAAGCTGTCATTGAAAGCAAGAGTAAAATGTGTAATAAATGACAGATTATATCTATGGAAGCGATGTGAATAGTTAACAGTGATGAGAATTCCATCTGTGGTCAATGAAGAGCCTGAAAAAGTTCTGTTGAAATAGTTTAAGAATAGTCTTAAAAGACTTTGAGAGGGCTTATTCAATCTGATATTTCATCAAAGCCACTGATGTTAAAAAATAACTTCAGGATCAGAGAATAAGGAGTGTACATTAGAGGCAGAGTTTGAACAGTTTTGACTGAAATGTGAAGACTGGGTTTGTCATAAACAGAGTTATTTTTGTATATGAAATTGGATTCTTAAATGCAAACTTTTAAATGTTTAGTGGTATTAGAGGTTAGGTAATACCCTTGAGGAAACGGTTATTTTAAAAATACAATCCAAAATGCATGGCAGCATAGCCATTGAAAATTGTCTTTCAAGAGAAGGTTTAGTTGTTATGTGTTTAATCAATCCTAGCTGTAAGGAAATTAAGGGAATAGTGTAAACAGAAGAAAACACAGTTCGTTCTTAAAGGCAAAAAGAGAGAATTACAAATAACTGAGCTTTTAAGAGGTTTGCAAAAACTTTCCTTTGCAGGAGTTGATAGGGGAAGGAGGGGGAAGTGATTATGAGCAATATTTTATTACAGCCAAAAAGAACTTTAGCCCTTCAATTGAACAGAAAGATTAAAAATTACATTCCATCTAGAATGACTGTACATATAGCCCAGGTAGTGTTTGCGGGGCACCCAGAAAATGAGGAGACTGTAACTAGTTGGGGAAAAAAAGGTCCAAGTATCATTTCTGCATTGTAAAATTGTGTAACTATGTTTTCCAGGGTACTATTGAGGTGCTGCAAGCCTGAGACTATAATTTCACTTTCTCATTTACTGTGTAATTTTTGAAGTTGTGAATGCATTTTCACCTTCACCTTCTCTTTACCCTATTCAGGATTTTTACCTCTCAACAGAGGAAAAAAATCCTCTTAGGGGAGGGCCCTAATCAGTAGGGATGAAAACAGATTTTTAGACACCTCTGATGAGCAGTGGATGTTCTCCTGGCTCCTCCTTTACTGTCTTCTGGATTTCTTACTCCTGTGGCATTGCTCCCATCCCTGTACATATGCTATTGTCTCCCTACAGTTGTTTGGACTCTGATTTTAGGCTTCTTCCCTTAAACCTGTAGTAGCAGACCTTTAACTGATCTCCCACTGCCTTCTGTAATAGAGAGAGGCTTGTAATATCTTCTGTACCAAATTAGCCTCCTGTAAGATATGACCTGAGTCACTGTGAAATACACACCATGTCTGTGGAAAATAAGGTATGGAATTGTATAATTTAGAGACTGTCTTGGAAAGCGTGTGCAGTCAGAGGCAAGGGGAGGCTGCGGGGGGCAGTTGTTGTGGCGTTTCCTAAGTGTGCGTGCTCAATTTTGTAAGCTTATGGCTCCTTCAGCCAATGCCACCTTGGAGCAGCTGCAGGTTTCAGACCTGTGGATCCATAGCTCAAGGGTTGTATTTCAGCTGGGGAAAAAGATTGGCACTAAGAATATGGTAAAACCATCAGAATCGTACATAGTGCTTCCTGGTTTGCAGATGGTGTTACTGCAGTTCCACCTTTCGTAAGCTCTTGTGACGTGTTTTTTTTTTTCCAGATTTTTCTTTTTTTTTAGAAATGGTGATTATTCAGACAAGAATGCTAAGGTGAAAGTGTGTTAAATCTTCAATTATGCTTAAAACTTTCTTTACTAGATCATTCAGTCAGACTTACAATAAAACACCTGTTTTCCACTTAGTTTAGCAGCTGGACTAAATCTATCATACATACAGCTGCTTATGAGTATGGAATTGCTATCAAGCAAGTCTAGAGCTGTTTGTTCACAGCTGTTGAAGGAAAAAAAAAAAAAGAGGAAGAAAGCAGGTTGTCCATAAGCAAAGTTGCATCCATCTGCTTGTTTTTTCATGACATGCAAGAGTCTTAGTCAAGATGCCTGTTTCCTTCATTTGCATCCTACCCGCACGTGCCTTGCATGGTATGTTCCCCTCTTGCTACCAATTCACGGAGGAACCGCTCTACCCGTAGGTGGGATTGCACGTATGCCACATGAATACCATTTCTTAATGAGTTTTTGAAAGATTACTATCGGTCTGTGAGGGATACAAGTAGAAATTGAGAAATCTGAGAGACATCAGAGGTATTTTGTGCTCGAATTACATGAAAGTGACACTGAGGAAGTTAGTATAGCTTGTATATGCCAGAAATTCAGGACGAGTTAAGGAAAATGTTAATGGCACAGTAAAAAAGTGTCCTGTACTATACTATTTTAGCTAAAAAAAGAATGAACAAAAAAAAAGAACCTGTGGAATACTTCAATTCCACTCTCATTTCCATAAGAGTTTTGTTGGAAGATATTTCAGCAAAATGGAGAATTGCACCTGATTAATGGATTTTTGCTTCATGCAAAATAGATCAGTATTCAACAATATGCCTCAACTCAGTGAGCAAAGTGCAGGATTTTTGCAATGCCGTCCAGATTTAGATATGAATTTGGGTTGGCCACTGTTCTCCACTACCTCAGATCCACTTCAGGATTAGGAGATTGCATTGAAATAGTGTCAGGAAAGACTGTGGGTCTGATTTTGAGTGGTAGTTGGTACTGTTCTGTTACCTAAAAAGTGCAAGTAGTCCCTTGTAGATGTTTGCTTGACGAATGTCTGAGCTTAAAATAACGGGATTTGCAAAAGTTATAAAAAACAGAAATAAGGCTAGAGAAGTAGAAGGATGCGTTAGGGTCTTGGGGAGGCTATTGCTTTATTTAAGTCCGAGTACACATTTTCATTGGCGATCAGTGGGTGCAGGCAGCAGCTTAGCTAAGCAAGGTTGCCATTTATACTACAAAGAAATGAGTAACACCTTTGCTCATAACTGAGAGCTGCATTTTTGTGGTAAGTAAAAAGTAAACTCACTTGTCAATACATACTGGGTTGAAAGAAGGGGTTCTTCACTACCTAAGTTACAAATGAGTAAATTTGAGTTAGTATTTACTCTTGACTTTACCACTGGGAAAAAGTGTGAAAGAGCCCTGGCTCACATAACAGAAAATGAGTAGCAACAACTAAGACAATAAAAACAAAAGTACGGTGTAACAGAAGAGTAGTGAGGAAGCAGGAGGTGGTAGAATGATGAATGGGAAGAAAATATAGCTTAAGATAAGATTATAATGGTTTTATAACTAAAGCTGAAATGATACAGAAGTGAACGACAATCAAAGGAGAGATGTATGTGTTTGGAGTATTCTTTCATTCTTTAGCAGCTGAGCTGAGCTGTGATCTGTTTAAAGACTGCCATTCTTCAGATGGTGAAGAACCTAGATATGATTATCTCCTCCTTCTCAGATATCCCTTCTGATCCATGATGAAGAGCACATTAGGAACTGTTAGGACAGAGCATCTAACAATTTTATGCAGTTTCTTTCAGTGATTTCATTCAGTAACTTTCTGTAGCAAATGTTTTTGAAGTATCTGCTGGGTGTCACTGGGTAAGCAGACCATGAATAACTACTGAAAGCTGAGGCAAGTATTCTGCTTGGAGCATAGCAGTATGCATCTATGTTTCGTCAAACAAAAAGTGGTTTCAGAAGCAATTTAATCCTCACCTAGTTAATCATAAACTAGCATTAAAACAGGGATTGGTATTGTGTACTGTGGGGAAGAGCATTGTGAAATTTGAATACCTGATGATTATGTACAAGCTCGAACTTTCACAGGTATATAATAAGTAATATTGGTTTTCTGCAGGCAACTTTAATTTAGAGAACAATTTTGTCTAGAGGGGAAATAGCTGATGAGAAATCTGCCCATCAGTAAAAATTCTGAGGAAAACTCTGTAGCAGTAAAATACTTCAAGAACATCGATGTAATGAATATCAATATAACATAAAAATGAACATTCAGTGTTCGATTGGCACTTCTGAAAAGACCCAGAGTAAAAGCAATACCTACTTATGTGGCCACTGGAAGTTGCTGGCTGGGATTAAACCATGACATTTTAAATGTGTGGATTAATGTAGAAAATTGAAGTTTAGAGAAGAAGGAATTAATCCTATCAGAAAACAGTGCATTTGTTACAATTTGTAGTTTTTACAGTCAGAAGCTGTTGGATTTTTTTACCACATTTGAGGTGTAGATCTTCATTAAAGTCCCTTATGAATGTGCCAGTCAAACCTGAAGCCAGTCAGAAGTCACAGGTCTGATGGTTATGCTTTTTTCTTTAATTTAAAATAAAGATATGCCAGGTAACTCAAGCGTCTATTTGTCTATCTGATTTTTAATGTCTTCCAAAGCAGTAGTACATTTTTAGTCTTTCATGCATACCTCATGGTTATCCCAAATCTATATGCAATAATTTTTGTACTGTTCCTAAGCATTCAAGAAACTCTTGTGTGCTTTTAACCATGTATTCTGTAATTTTACAGTTTTATCACATAAATTGTGTCTTAACGCTGCGGTAACTATCTTAGCTGATAAGCTTAATATTCATGCAAGCTCGTTACTTTTTTCTTTTTTCTTACAAGGTACTGCTTTCTATGTCACCATTAATCATATATATCTGAAAAATCAATTCCTTAAAACATTCTTATTTCACATCTCTGTACACCTTTCAAAAAGGAGTGTAATGAATTTCCTAGCAGTGATTCTAGGGCAATCATCGAATTCCCCAAAGTATTCATAGATATCAATGTTACCAAAAAAAAAAAATTTTTTTCTGAGTGGTATTAATTTTTAAGTATATAACATCATATGCTTACACCCACAGACTTCCAGCTAGTCTGGATACTAGCTTTTGCTGACTGTTTTATGCAGACCAGAACTGCTTTCCCTTTTTGGGGGAGGATTCGTAGAATGTCATACATCAGAATTTAATTTTAACCCAAAATTTCAGTATGGTCTATTAGTGATAACACAATTTTGAGCACGCTTCCACTTAGAAATCGTGAACTAGGGTGTGTGGTTTCTTACTATCCATCTACTTTTCTTTACAAAGCATTAAATGAGAGATTTCCTTTCTTCTGAATAGAGAAAGGTGATCTAAAATAGGGAAAATTTATTGATAGTAATACACTTCCTTTTCCTAAGCCATGGGCAAATACTTCAGCTGATACAGTAGGACTTTTGTTAGAGAAGTTGTCATGGGTTCTTATTCTCTTCAGTTTTCTCTGGTCTGTATTTGGACCACCTCTGAATTTTCATTTCACTCTGTGTTTTTGTTAATCATACCCTCTTACAAATGCCAGTAGTGTTAACTAACTTACTTTCTGTAATTGGTTGTATTTGTGTGTATTTGTTTACGGAGAAAGAACTGGCCAAAGTGAGGGGGTTTTTTAGTAATCTTTGAGTTTGCCATGGTAGAACTTTGCCTACTTGATTTAAGAGTGATGGGTCTCATTACTTTCTTCATTTTGTCTACAACTTCCAAATCTTTGGTAGATGTCTCCCGATATTGATTGTGTGTATTGTACCAACGTATCTTTCATGAGCTCAGATTGTCTAGCAGGCTTTTGGTGGTGTGCTCACCACTTTTCTGAGTAATGGCATCATTTCTTTTTCTCTTCCTTGCTTTTATTCAATAGTAAAGGCTTTGTTACCAGAACAAGAGGTAAGACTGCTTTAAAAAATATTTTTTTTAGTAGAACTGTATTTGCCAAGTGTGCAAATGTGAAAGGCAGACTTTGCCACAAATACCTTTCAGTCAAGGAGTAGGATTAACTAAATAGTGGAAGAAATAAATGAAACATGGAACTGTGAACATTAACCTTCTGTAATTGCTGGAAAATTCAGTTATATTCATATTCTTTGCTATGGTCCACATTTGGCCCATACATATTAGGAGGACAATGGGCAGAAAACAAGTAAACCCCCCTGAATTATGCTGTCAGACAATCGGGGGGGGGAAGAGAATGTGTCATTAAATGTAAAAAATACTTCAGACTCTCCCTCTGTGTCTTCAAGATTCTTTCAGAATAAGATTTTCTGTTTATTCTTATGGTCCCCTGAGAGCTTATAGCCTTGCAGAAAGTAGTAAATGCCAGAGGTGTCATCAGCAGCCAGCAAGTCTGTCAGATATACTTTACTCATGTCCTGACCTGTAAAATGTCTAATCTGACACATCCCTTGGCAGTTCTGGATGCCCTGTAATTCTGCTTGCTAGGTTTGCAGTACATGGTATTAACACATGCACAAAAATGGAATGGCTCTTTATTGGAGTGATGAAAGCAGTTGCCTATGATAATATGGGAATGGACTTGATGATCCAGGAGATTCTTTTCATGTCCAATGTTTTCCTCTTGGTAGATGGAATTCTGGCTTCAGCTTAGTATATTCTGAGAAGCGATCTAACTACTTTTTAGAAGGTAAAGTACAGACTGGCTCCAACTGACTTGCTAAATTAGAGCCTGTGCAAGGATTAGCCATTTCAGATGGCCAAGTGCCAAATCCTTCCTTTCTTTACTACATTGCTGCTTCCTGTGTGACCCCAGTCACTGACCCTGCACCCACATCTACCTCTCCTCGGTATTTTCTTTGTCCTTCCCCCCCTCGTGTTTGCTTTATTCCTTGACCTTGACCATGCAAACAGCAACTGTTTCTAGAACCTCAGCTCTTTGCATCTTGCCGTTTGTAAACCACTAGCAGAGCTGGCTAGGGGACAGGGCAGCCCTTGAAACTGGCTGCCATTCACCACCTCTTTCTGACTAGCGGGTCCTTCCTTTCTCAGTATTTGCAGAGTGTGAGTGTCTCAAATACAATAAAATTTCTGGTTCTCCGCAGGATGGACCAGACCCATCCTCTCTATGGGTGAGGTCACATCTTGCACATTTGAATTTTTTTTTTTTTTTCCCTGCTTTGAAACTCTATGTCCTGGATGTAAGAATTTGTCCTAAACTGTGGTGGAGATGTGTAGGGAGTCACAGAACAGGATGGAAGCTTTGGTTCTGCAATGCAGTTGCGAGTGAGCCTCCCTATTCAGACAAAATTTGTCGAAGGGCACATGCTCAGGCCACAGACTGGTTGTCAGTTGTGTTACTTAAAGTGTTTCCTTTGGTCTCTTTAGACAGAGATGCATAAAAAACACTCACAAAAGAGATGAGAGTGGTGCTGGCTCTCTAACTGCTCTTCATCTGCTTTAGAACCACTGTTTTTATATCTCTGTAATTTTTTTTTTTTAACTTTGGCAAATTGTACTCTTGTGCCTTTTGCCTTTGTGCAATGTCCTCCTGTGCTTGCCTCTAGGCTCATCTTAGATGATGTTCCATATAGCTAACCTGTTCTTAACGTATTTTGCCAAGATAGTGTTCCCTCTTCTTCTAGGTTACTCTTCAAAATAGTCCTATTCCAGAAGGTGTGTAGAAAAGTGCTCTTCACTGCCTTGAGATGGCAATGACTTGGACAACTGCAAGGTATAACCACAGGAGCTCTGTGGTGAGTTGACCTTGACTGGCAGCGAAGACCCCTCCCAGTTGCTTACTTACGCCTCCAGCAGGATGGGGGAGGGAATCAGAAAGGCAAAAAAGCAAGTGATGCAAAAGCAAATCACTCACCACCTTGCACCAGGAGACGACTTGACACATCATGTAATGCATAAACACAAAAATTACAAAAGTGGCATTCCCAGCTCCAGATTCACTGATGTCTTTCGGTTGTGCATTGTCCCTGAGTTTATAGAATACCTCTTTCACTTTGGCAGAATAGCGGGGGGAATGCTAGGGATTTTGTAGTTTTTAATAGTTAACATTTTATAAAGCTTTCTTTACCATGCTAATGCTGATATTTCTGTCTGTCACTGTTCACAGAAAATGTATCTTTGCCATTATTCTTATCTATGTAAATGCTTGATTATGGGGCAGCTAGTGGTTGAACATTCAGGGAAGCTTGTTTAAGTACATATTGTATGATTGCATCTAGGCTGAGTATGAGCCAATGCTGAATTTGGGTGTAATTCCACTTATTCCTGAAGTTACTACTTTGTATTATTAGACTTTGTATTACAAGACTCCTAGAGGTCTTCAGCACTGCTTGAAGCCATAGGACTTATGTCCAATTTATTTGAATTTTAAGTGATATATAAAGATACGCTGAAAGTCCAAGACATTTTAATCCTTTATCTTGTAATTAATTATTTAAAATAGTCAATTGAATAGCCTTTTTAAAAAAATTCTTCTGAAATCAAGCTTGTATTAGGTAGTTAACTTTGGGCATTAATATTTGAATAATTTGGCCTAATGAGTTGGTCACAGTTAAACAGTGTCCACACTAAGATTAAATTTGGGGTCTCTGACTGGATCCTTCTACCCATGAGAAGCTGCTGTGTTGTTTTTTTGTTCTAATTCCAATAAAGCTCTAGTAGACAGGCTTAGTTTCAGCAAGTATTAATGTCTCTGCACTTTATTTTGCTTTGAGGTCTTGTGCAGAACGCTACAGTTTTCAATTAATATAGATTGCCGTGGTAGCTTGGTGATCTTTGTAGAATACTGATTTTCTTTCCCCCTCAAAAATAATAATAAAAAATCTTTTAGCTCTACGATTCTTGAGTTACTTTTGTGGAAATGGAAATGGTATATCTGATAGCCAATAATATTGGCTTTCTAGGGCAGGCGATTAATTAATGCAGTTTTTTATTTCAGATTTAATAATAATTTTTATTTTGCTTCTCAACACCATTGTAAAATCCCAGAAGACCTTTACTGAAACAGGAATGAAACAAGTTAGCAGGTGTTATTAAGAGAACATGTCTGTTGCTTTTGCAAAATGCCAGAAGTTGATTGCAGACCAACTGGGGAAGACCTATGAGATCCTTCCAGTGTACACAAAAGGAATGAACCTATAATTAAATTAGAGTTAAACACAGATGGTTATTTTACAGCAGGTGCTCAACTTTGAAAGTGTATCTCTGGACTATTTTTGTTCCAACATGGTGTTTGGTCCCTGTTGGGTTTCTGGCATCATTTTATGGTTAGATAAAAATATATTCCTTTGTATACTTTTTTTTTTCCCCCCTGGAATACAAAGCTATCAAGTGCTGCTATGTTTTAAAGGAAAGCTAGAAGAAAAACATGAAGCAGAGATTAAACATAGCACAGGGAAAAATAAATATTACATTATAAAAAGGATATCTGCATACTATTTATGAGATCTAGAGGACTAACATGTACAATTAAATCTAGAGCTCAGAATTTGTAGTTATCCAAGCTGAAATAATTGCTATGCAAATATTATAACCAAATGTGTCTTTTATTTGAATGCTGAAAAAGATAACACTAGAATGTTAAATCATTGCAAGGTATATTTGTATGATTTATTTATGTATAACATAGACATTTCACGGACTACGTAGTCTTCATATGTGACCAAAGTCAGCAAGATGTGAGAAATGCTTCTTAGGAGTATCTCAGTTGAAATTAGAATTATTGCTTTAAGTACCACATGCTGAGATAAACATAATTTGCATGAAAATCAAATTTTATTTCATATTTGATTTTAAATATGACAAGAATCTATCTCACAGATAATGACATGTTCACAATCATGGGAAAATACAAAACCTAGTACTGCAGTAACTTTGCCTTTTTGTGAGTGTTCAGATTGTGGATGTAGGTTGATTCTGAGTGACGTTTTAGTGAAATTTGTGAATCTATTATTATTATAACATTGTATATTAAATTAGACTTTAGAAGTTTGGTTTGTCAAGATATTGACCAAATAGCTCTGGTTAATAGTACAGCTTGAGTATATTGATGAATATCCAGAGGGCATCTGAGTTGCTGTAACCAGTCACATCAGCACATGTAAATAAACTGGTGGTAGAGATGCTGGAGTTACAGAATAGTTTTAAGAGCAGCTTAGGTAAGCTTTCCAGTTTTCTTATTCTTCAGCTCATGTTTTTAATGTGCACCTCCACCTTCAAGCAGAGTTAATTTCTGCAGCCCTGAGGCTGGAGAAATCTCATGAGATGTCCAAAGAGTGAGAGGAATTTTGATGCTTTCACCAGCTCAAGTGCTGCTGAACAAAAGAAGTCCACGTTTACTTGGACAGTAAAGTGCTTCCTTTCTGTAGCTGATGAGCTTATTACTTCTGGATCTCTAAGTATCTCTTACGTAGGAGGAGTCTGTCTAAATATCTTATTTCCGAAGCTATAGAAATTCACAGATGGATGTTTTCTGGTGATATCCCCTTTGACTTATTTGCTTAGCTAAGTAATGAAGATGCTAGTATAAGAAAAAGCAATTTGTTTACAGTGGAGAGATCATCACTTACAAATGGCCCACCTGTCTCTTCTTTCAAGAAAAAAGCAGGAATTTTTACTATGATCAATTGTGCAAGATGAGGAAAAGCATTCTTCTCTAAATCAATGTAATGATTGTCTGAATGTTTCCCATTCATCTCCTCTGGAATTGCTCTTTCTCTTTACCTGAGTGATATCAGTCCTACCTTTGTCTACTACTCTCTCTACTTTTTCTCTCACCCTTCCTTCAACTTTGATACAGTAGTGCAGAGCACTCTGCTCCCTACTGGTGCAGACATAACCTTTTATTTGTATCTACATATCCATTCATGCCATTCTTCGTTTGCAAATTTATTTTTTTTTTTTGTCTGAGCTCCACCATTCTTTTTCTTGTTCTTCTGCACTGTTTCTCAGCCTTGACCTTCCTAATATATCAGAAATGTGTTGACTTCATTCCTGGAATATTCTTCATAGACTTGGATGCTTTGCAGCTGTGTTGCCTTCCTTTTTCTGCTGCTGCTTTTGAAATGATATTTGTTATATCCTAGCATACAGTCATTGGTCTGAACAAGTCAGTACTAAGTGGGTACTGTGCATACATGGTAAGAAGCAGTCCTCATCCTGGAGAATCTTAAATGTAAGGTATGTCTTCCTTTCCTCCTCTCCTCTTTTCCTTCTGTCCATCTGCTCTCAGTTAGAAGGGAGTAGTGGAGAAGCGCACAGGCACTTTCCTTCTCATTTCCCCATAATGCCCAGCTTTCCCTTCATGATCTTCCCATCACATGGCCTCCTCTGCCCCCACATCACTGCTCTGTGCTTTCTGCCCCGTGTGAGCTGAAATATCTTCAGACAACGCCAGTGCTGGACCACCATTCCTGGGAGACATCCTTTAGAAAACCACTGCAGCGCTGGCCCTGGCTTTGCTTGCTGTCCTAGCTCAAATCCCAGACTGAGTTTTAGGCAAGACACCCCTGCTTTTCCCAAGACCAAATATTGCTCAGAGGGGAACATCTTTGGTGCCATTTGGGCCCCAAACTAACTGCATGTCTGGGCTTTCAACCCTAACCTTCTAAAGTACACTTTTAAAACTCTGAAAATATGGAAGTTCTCTACAATGTCCTGTATGTACAAGCAGTGTTTAGAAAAATCTTATTTTGCAAATAGAGCAAATCCTGAAAGAATTTTTCAATATTTGCCATTGCGTTTTTCCCTTTAACCAGTTTCTGCGGTAACTAGTGCTCTTATTTTAGTTACAACTTGGACTGTTTTCTCTTATCCCCCACTGTCACAAGATGACATTTCTAATAAAACGCAGTATGTTTACGATTTAAATTGATAACTTTCAAAAGACATTCCTTACTGAGCTTTAATGCTTAGAAGGGATGTCTTAGAATTTTGAAAATTATACAAAACCAGAGAAATATCAAGTGCATTTTTAGGCATTATGTGTAAAGGGATGTAATTCTTTTTATTCTATATGAACATTTCCTAGTTGCTATTTTCAGCAGACTTTTTTTTTTTTTTAACTGATCTATAATATTGAGACAATGAGATTGGAGATTTCCTTGTTAGACTTGAAATATGACAATTTTGCTTGAACATTAATCACATGAAATTCAGTGCTTATTTTTGAGATTTAGGATGAGTTGAAGGATTTATTCTGTTAGAGTTATGTGAAAAGACTACAATGTTTGAATTAATATTATACAATGTTGGCTAGCTGTGCATTGTTTCTACCTGAGTTTCACATTTATGGATTTTAAATTAAAATTTACTTAACCTTATTGAGGCAAACATTATAGTTCTATCATAGGTCAATACAATAAAATGGAAAATGTAATGGTAGCATGGCAGAAAAAATATTTATAGCATAGTAAAATACAAAGCTTTTTATTTTTCTTTTTTAAGATCAATTCACATTCTTTGCTAATATTTAATCAGTCATACTGACACAGTGATTTACTTGGCATTACCTCTGATGCATTCCACTGAGGCTCTGATTCTTGAATTATTTGTCTTTGAACTCACTGTGACCTATATTCAGTCTTCTGTGGCTGATGAAAATTACTCTTTTACCTTTCACTGCTGATGACTAAACCACCACAAAAAGAAATATGCATTGACACTCTTAATAGCTGCATTAAGTTAGTCTTAAAGTATTAATGTATGAGAACTTTTTCATCTTGTATACATAATGTTGCTGTAGTGAAGAGCAGCAATCCAGGTCACACAGACAGGCATGACTTCTGAGCGCTGTTGAAAGTGCAGCCTGCCACATGCGTTTCAGCTATGGTAGCAAGGAGAATAGAGATGCTGGAGTTTGAAAAAGTGATCTCCATCTAACAATGGTCTCTTTGGGAAACTGTCAGGAACAAAGAGCAAACCAAGTGTGTCACAACAGCAGTATGATAGACACAATCCAATTACTGTAATATTATGCAAATTAAATTGAACACTAATTTGGATTCTTGAACTTTCTAGTCTGTTATTTCCCCTTTGTCATCTTGGGTTTTTTCCATTTTGCTAATGGACATTCTTTCTATTACACAGGAGGACTTCTTTCCTCTCTCTACTTGCTTGTGCTGCCAACTGCTGCATCTCATAGTCGGGAAAGAACAGGTGCGTGAAAAATACTGGGTTTGGCAAATATTCATTTTAATCATACGTATTTGTATAATTTTTAATTAATTACCATATTTGCTGGAATCCCAGGCAGACATTTTCCACAGATTTCAAAAATAAACAAACAGAAATTAAGGCACAATTTGTCTCCTGGAGCTGCTTTCCTCTGATGCTGTTATTGCCACGATCGATGGCATAGTGGTAGCAATGGAGGTAATGTCTGATGAGCCTTTTGATGTGGTAGTGTGTCTTATGCACAGAAGGTGTAACAGCCTGTAATGAGAAATAAAAGGGAAGGAAATATGGACACTCTTTATCTTCTTTACAGTGTAAAATATCACTCTTGTAGAAATGCTAGTTCTTGAAACGGATCTCCTCTCTCCAAATCTTGGCTCTGCAATTCCCATACATCAGCTTTAGCCATGCGGTATGGGTTTGTGGTGCACCTGCCTCTGCATATCTTTGTGTTGCCCACCCAAAGAGCACTGTGAAGTCCTGTGTCCTGTTGGCTACCTATCCCACATCAGGCGCCACACGGTTCAGCACTGACAGCTAGCGTGTCAGAGGGCCCTTCCACAAAGGCATCTGGTAAACAGTGGAGGACAGGGACAAGCCTCCAGCAGCCTGGGAAACTGGTTCTTAGTCACAGGAGGTGGTGGGCACCCACTCTGAGTCCTCGCTCACCTGGCAAGGAAGAGCTAGGAAAAAACCTCTATTTAGCAAGATCATCCAGAATAGAAAGAGACTAAATGTCTTCCCTCTGAAAGAAAAAAGTGGGGAGTTCTTTTATGGGGTTTGTTTCTGTCTCCAAGACCAACAGACTTGATATGAAGATTTGGCCCAAAGGTAGCAAGAAGTGATCAGGAGACAGAAGAGGAATAACTGAAAATCAGCCAACCCTTTAAAGATAAATTCATTTATTGTGATAGAATTCTCAAGACAAGGTGTCTGAAGGCTATGTACATGCATGGAGAAGAAACTGGGAAAGGTAACTGCGTGGGAAGTGAATGCACCGCCTGCTTACCAATGAGAAAGCCCATGGTACAGCCTCCTCCTCTAGCCTGTCCTCATTTGTTTTTTTTTTTCAAAATCACTTTACTGTTGATAACTGTATTTCAGAACTAAGCTGCCTTCGCCTGTGAAATGCCATAGCCTAAATTGTCTATTGTGCTTTAAGCCTGTCTTTTTTGTCTTTTTCATGCATCCTTGCCAAGCCTTCCACTTAGAAATTGGACTTCTCTCAGAGAAATGATTTGCTGAGTCATTTTTAAAGGAACAGCATACCTAGCCTCATGGCTCTCAGCTGTATTTAAACAGAAAGAATATATATGTTAAAGACCAAGCACCTTTCCTCAGTGCCAAAAATCTTGTCTTCTGGCCAGCATTGCAGCCAACAGTCAAAAACTCTCAGCAGATAAATGTTACCGAAAGATTTCTCATATAGTTAGATTCTGTCATATCACTAATGCTTATCTACCAATAGGATCCATCTCATGCTCTTCTTAGATGTAGAGGCATTATGTTTTGTCTCCTTTTCCTCTCTCTATATACAGAGTATGAAACTGTAAAGACACCCTACAAGCTGGAACCTTCAACATTTCAGCATGAACCTCTGGGACTGCTACTCTAGAGTAATGTGTAAAATGTAAAATGGTTTCAGTGCTTTATCGATGAGATGCTGAACAATCTCTGCCTTTGTATCTGACTTTCATGAAATGTTAAACTCATTTTATTATTATATTTTCTCCTTTGTTGCCTTTAATTAAATTGTAAAGCTGTCGTCTTTGTGTACTTGGCTCCCAAAGGGGGAATTATAGCTAGACAAACTATTACTGACAATATTGTCAGAAGAGAGATGTGGAGATATTATGTTCACGGTAATAATAGAAAAGGAATTCCCAAAGCTGACTTTTAATGTGTATGCCATTCCCATTCAAACTGCAGGGCCCATAGCTCAATTCTTCTTTTGAGTAAAGAGAATGACAGTACGAGTTAATTTGGTCTGATTTCTTAGCAGCACTAAACCTTCTCTAAATCAGCTCTATGGAAAATACAGGTGGTCTGCAACCTTCAGTCTGAGGCCATGGGAGGCTGATACTGTGTGCCGGGCAGGTACGCCTACCACCACTTCTCATAACTGCTTGTTACCAGAAACAACGCATGTTTTTCATAAGGGAAAAAAGCAAAAGTTATATTTAAAAAAGAGAGCTTTTCCATAAAAAGCAACCCAAAACTTTAGAAATCTAATTCCTTAGTTGTATCACTAGATTTAGGAAAATTAGACATAGCTTTGCTGTAGTTTTGCTTGTCCACTGGAGATAGGAGTAGTATTTTGAGAGACATCAGGGAACTGAATAACCAATGCCTGATTAGGATGCTTGTAGGAAACAGTTTGGGTATAATGAGCACTCTGAGGAAGCAGTGATTTCCAAACGGATTCTGGGAACATATGGAGTTATTTGTATGCAGCATATTGAAATTTAGTGCATGAAAACAGGACAGGACAAATATCGTCTCCACATCTATGTATTCCTGTGCTCATAGTCTTGTTTTGGGTCAAAAGGGGAATGCATCAGGTATATGAAGCCAAGAATTTATTGTTAGTTTCATTAAGAGTATGATCAAAATACAGCAAACAGTGATTACTAGTTCAGTTACAATGATACTACTATGCACAGCATTATGCTAATTAGATAATTTAGCCACATTTAAAAGTTGGAAGAAAAAAACCCCATGAATTATCAACCTTTTTGGAGTCATGCTTAACCTGCTGCTGCTCTTCCAGGTCCAGAGGCTGTCTCAGGATCGCAGTGCGCTGTCAGCAGCCTGCGGGGACCCTGCGAGGAATGACGTGTTACTGATGGAGGTTTCTTCCTCCTCCTCTATGCTGAGAGAATCATGCTGATGTTTACTCACCTCTCCAAAGGTTTGGTCATTTCTGTGTCTGTCGAAATACTCTATACCTCGTTCTCATTTGGCTCCACATTCTGCCTGGTTTTACTACATCTATGATACATTTTGAATATCCTCAGTAGTTGTTCCATGTCCTTTCTCTTACCCCTAAAACTGGTTTTGTCCAGCTCTGAAGCATGCATTATTGCCAGTAACTGACCACTGCTGAGTCATTGACAGCCGCAGGTCTCATCCTTTGGCTGCCGCATCTCTAAGGCCTCTTATTTTAGTGTCTGAGATACAGAGGATAACTCTTTATTATTCTTATCTGTATCAAAATTATTAACAGCATCTCTATTACTGTATGCAATCATACAAAGCTAAGTAAAACTAAAATTAATTAGGCAATAGCAACTTGCTCATTAGAAGCTTGTTGTTACAGCTAAAGCTAAAACAAAGTTCTTGGCAAGCCAAGGCCAGGCAAAGCAAGCCTGGCAATTCTTGAGGCCTCCCTCTGTTGTTAGCTAATCACAAAGCCTGTGGCAATGGCATACTGTATGGGGCTACAGTAATGGTAGGAATTATGATAGAGGTTTGAGTAATTTTCATTCATTACTGTTAATAATCCTGGGCCCAGAGATGAGACCTGTGAGCAAGGTAGGATCGTCCTGCCTGGAGAACGCTGTGACCTGCACCCTGACCAAGTGGGACTTTCTTTCTTGCCATGCTGCACACAGTAGACTGCAGAGGTGTGTGGCACCAATTGAGAAACAGCTAGCTTTTTAAAATATGAATCAAATAATGACTGAACATGAGACAGTATATTTTCTTAGTCCAATACTTGATATCCCATCAAATAAGAAATTTGTGAATTATCTACCTGTAATTCAGTTAGTGGCTTGTGCAGAAAAAGTAGTACTGTATGAGTTAAAGGCTATTTTTTTTCCTGCAAAATCTCCAATTGTTTGTTTGAACATCTAGGGGATATTAATATTTTCATTAATGTGGAAATAGTAATTCCCAGCTAAGTTGGGAATAGTGCTGTAACCATATTGAGAAATTGATTCCAGAAGAATGGTCAGGCAAAATAAGAGAAAGCTTGGATTGTGTTATCATGGGTAGCTGTCCTAGTGCTTTTAGTCAGCATATATTTGAGTAGTTTGATGGAAAGAAAGAAAACATTAATCTCTTTTTATCTTTTGAGATATATTCTGAAAGTCATTCACTAGCAGATGATGTGTTTTCAAATTAATGTCTGCAGTTAAGTAAAGTTTTTGGGGTATGAAAATAAAATTACCTTTACTTGAGAATTTTCATATTTAAGAAAAATAATGCACAGATAAGAGCCGACATACTGTATTTCAAAATAATTTCTTCTAAATCTTAATGAAGCACCTAAATTAATACATGAATGGTTATTTAGAAGCCAGTTGCTAGCTGTATTTCATCACTTTATTGTACTGCATAACAAGCATAAGTTATGAAAAGTGTGATATTTTAAAATACAGTACATCAATTTCAATTTGCTTTATTTTGTTATTGTCAATCACTCCTCTTTTGTAGCTTAAGTAACAAACTAAAAGTAATACTAGAGACTTTTAAAATACTTTACATCAATAGTGGTATTTTAGCAATATTATAACTTGCAGCAGCTTTTAATTACTGTGCTTGGGGACGTGTTTGCCTGAATAAAATAGATCCCTATAATATCCATAGTAAGTTGTCTAATACTTGGACTGTTGGTTGAATCACTGATGAGGGGCATAGCATGTTCTCTAAGGTAATTGGTTGATGAATCTGCAGTCTAAATTTATACAATTTGATTAGTTCCACTGGCAGATAATTGGTAATTAGATGGTACACAAAATGTCATTTTCTTCCATGCTTCATCTTTCAATCTTATTTCCCAAATAGCATTTGTTGGAATATAAAATCATAGGCTAACGTGAAAACAGCTTTATATCCTAGATAATGCCATGGAATAGAGAATTGGGATTGATTGATATAATTTTTTATACTGATGGTAACAATTAATTTATTCCTTTTAAAGAAAATGTAATTTAGGTTTATTTTTCACCATAACATTTTAAAGGCAGATCATCTAAAATGCAAACCTTTTATCTTGCAGGAATAAAGCATGCAATGATACTGCCTTGTTTGTCATGTTCAATTTTTGTTTTTTTTATTAAAAACTTTTCTCTTTTTAAGGTTTTTGCAATGAATTATTTTGACATATATGAAAATCTTATTCAAAGTTTGAGATATCCATTACTGGTTAGTTATAAGACAAATGACTGTTAAATTTTCTTATTAGCATAGCAGAGCAGTGGTGCATGTCCCATTATTTCAACAGGATAAGGCAGCAGTTTCATTAATTTGGAGACCAACAGGAACTAGACAAGCCAAAAGTTGTCTTTAGCTTCTTGATTTCTTACCAAATGCTGTTCTAAGCTGTGGTTTCCATTCAAGGATGAAAACCAAGGAAGGGAAACATTGCTTACTAAGGGAGACTGTGAACCCCTAGATTCTGAGCCTGGCTCCAGCAGTGTGTTATCAAGCAATTCATTCCTGGAAAAAAAAAGCAGATTTACAAATGAAAGGGAAATACTCTGATAGAGAAAAAGAGTGAAACAAATGTGGAAAAAGTTACATGATTTGGACTGTACACAAATTTAAAAAGCAACAAAGTACAGGGGAAGTTATACTAAGTTCTTGAATTCCCTAGTGTTTCCTTGGCAATGTATACTTGACTAGGTTTATTTAAACTCTTCGCCTCCACTTCACTCATAATTAAATAGCAACAAAAGGAAACAAAGGATTTGAATCTGCAAGTTCTTGCACTACACATATTCACCTGTGTGCTAACACTTCATAAATCATTACCCCAGGAGGATGATAGTACTCTGAACCCATTTGGAGCAGACATAAATTACTTTACAAAGTTAAAGTCAGTGGAGAAGAGGTCTATAGTAAGCTTATATAATTTTTCTGGTTCAGTTATTGTTCATAAAGTTAAAACACTGTAGAGCTGAGGAAAAGCTCAGTAAGGATCTGCACATCTTTATATTGATTATGTATAAACTTATTTGTGAAGCATAGTTATTGCCACATAGATCACAGGGCATCCTGCTCTTCTGTGGCTTTTGCTGGGGCAGATCAGAAGTAGCTCTGAGTTACTCTAAGTAAAAGGAATGAAAAGCTGGGTAAAGTGAGAAGCAAGTCTGCAGCCTAACCTAAAGCAAGTCATAAATGAATGCAAAAATAAACCAAAAGCATGTCACGTTAGCTCTGTAATGAGTATGTGATTCAAAGCACTTGCTGTATGCATGGCATTTAGATTTAAATCTTCTTTGTAGCTTAATGCGTAACCTCAGTGGGTTTTAAATAGCGCTAGTCCCTGTTGAGTGCTTGCCTAGCCAGCAAGGCTTCACTGCCTCACTGCGGGGCATATCCCCTCCTCTCCTTTGCATCGCTTCTGGCACACATCACACCTCTTGCGGAATCTGTTTAGTTCACTAATCTGACAAATGGGTTTCTGCTTGCACACTGACTCAAAGAGAGGTTAGATGAGTGTCAGAGTCTGCACTTTGCCCAAAGAGAAGCTGTTTGGCACAGAATGAAGGAGTTGGGGGCCCTGACGGGATGGTTGCCACAGAGAAGCAAAGAGAAAGGGAGACAAAGAGCAGACTCTGCTGGGCCGTTCATTGCTGGAACAGAGAAGGGCAGCGCAAAGACTTGCTGCTTGGTGCTGGCTGATGTCTGAATAAAGTAGAAACTGACTCCATTGCTACCTCGGCAAAGCAAGATTTACTACCTGACCTGGCAGATTAGCTCTAAAACGCCTGTTGGTTTATACTCCACTCTGTGTCTGGAAGCAGTTGCTGTGTCACAGCACCAAACGCCACCACTTACTGCTTGGTTTCCTGGTTTACACCATCTCCAGCCTGTTTGTGGAACGTCAAGAAACTTTAGGAGAAGCACATTGGTGGAGTTTATGCCATCTTTGTGCATAGGGATACAAAGGCTAGGCCATATCAAGTCTGAATGAATACTCTGAAAATCTGTAGAAAGTGTGGACCTTTTAATAGCAGTTGGGTTTTTTTGTAGAATCCTAATAAAAATAACTTAATTTCTGGTGGAAACGTTCACCAGATGCACAAAGTCTGGCAGCCTTCTGAGGCTTCTCGGTCTGTCTCACATACAGCTTAGTGCTGAAATGAGCAGCATCTAAATGTCAGCTGAATGGCTGACCTAGCCAATGCCTTGGCTAAAATTTAAAGGCAAGTACATTTCAGTTTGGATTATCTCCGTACTCAAAGTTGAAAGGTTTCTTAAGTCATCATAGTGAATAAAGACAAGATGATGTAGTTGGTCCAGTGCACTTTCTTACGTATCTTTTAACAGTGTTTGTGGGTACTAGTACATTGCATTCATGGTTAGTGGCTGGTTTTACAAATGCTCAGCAATACACTCCCACGTATTTGAAAGGAAGAACCAAGCCACTTTTGGCTTGCTAAAATCATCAGAAACAATTGATACAGTGCTTTTTTCTTCTGAGAGTTTTAAAGAAAGAATGAGTATTACTCAATTGTACTGTTATGCATTAGACTCTCAAAATATGGACAGTATTAAATAAACTCTTCAACAGATTAGTATTTTATTGATTGAAGTCAAAGTTCTGTCCTGCACAGTATAATGCACATGGTTTTAAAACATCTGTCAGTCTTTGAATAAAAAATGGATAATGTCCAGCAGCAAATCTGATAGCTGAAAGCACATTTAAATGCCAGGATTTTATTTCATTTAAATTAAAAAAAAAAAAAAAGAAATTCACTTCTGCTGCCATTATGGGAATCTTCTAAGAGACTAAATTGATGTGAATCACTAACCTAATTACTGTAATGTCAGAGCACTGTTTAAATGCATAGAAACTTTTATTTTCCCTGTCTAGCTGGTTGTCTAATAATTACTGAGATTTGGTAATGCTTCTTCTGTAAGCACTGACCATAAATTATACTGAGACCAAATATCTTTGGAAGGTAGACTCAGGGCATCTGACACTTTTCACTTACTGATTCTGCTGTCATTAGTGTGTGTAAAGTCAGTGGCAAGGTGAGAAGAGGGCCAGGGCTAAATCCTTCCCACGCTGGAGGCAGCAGAGGCAGGCAGCAGGGTCTTCCCCCGCTTGCACACCCGCACCGCAGCCCCTTAGCACGAGTGACATCTGGTGGCACCCGCAAGCAGCCACGCAGACTATAGAGCTCCCTGGGTTTTTAATAGTCGAGCTATCAATAGTCTTGATCTACAGCTGCCAGATCAAGTGGGCAATGAATTAAAAGAGCCTCTGAACAAAGCAGCATGATAGATGCTCGTTAACTCTTCAGTCCTGATCAAACATCTGTATCCATGTGGATGGCTCTGATGGCAAGAGGGCTCTGTAGCAAATTAATATCAATATACCAATGTCTGACCTGTGCAGCTCAGCCCAGCTTCTTTTATCTCAATCTCTTCTTTTGAGTACTCAGTACCATTAGAAATCTAGCCATTACTGAGCCTGGCTTCTTTTATTAGTCTAAATTAAGGTGTTCATTTTAGTTTTCAAAATTATCTTTATAGTAAGCTTACAATGACGATGCTACCAAGTGTTTTGAGTCTATCCATGGGCTGAAATATGTTATCTGTGGAGTTGAAGATACTCTGACTTTACGAGGTGGGATTTTCACTTGAAGAAAAACATAGCATTAGTGTTGTTATTTGAAGAAATAAATGTTTTCATACAGTTCAAGAGCATTATAAGTCTCTGTTGTATGCATCAGTACTTTCAAGATTATGCATTCAGTCTTCAGGTGGGCATCATCTTGCTTTTGGGACTTAAAATATTATGTTACAGCATTCACATGTTTCTCTCTCCTGGTATAAAGAAGTTTTTCTTAACCTTTCAGTGCTCGTTTGTCTACTAATTGTCCATTAAGAGCAGCTTTATATATTAAGCTGTTTAAGGTGGACTGGTTTAAATCATCAGCTCTAGTGATGTTTTACAGCAGTAATGTGAAATTTAATTTTCAGTAATGTATTTGACCTTTTTCTTTAACTGTAGCTTGCTTTTTTTTTTTTCCCCCTCTCTTCCCTGTAGTAATTTTAGGTTCTCATTGGTTAGAACCTTCCAACACATAAATTTTCAGTTGATTGTTGCATTTAAACGAAACAGAATTTTTTGCTACCTAGGAGACTGCACTACTTTGGTTTTCATCTTTTTAAGCAATTTTGCCTTTATGTATGTTTTAATTTCCTGCTCTTTGCTGTTGGTGGAAGTCTTCTTTAATTACTCTTTTATTGGAATTTGAATGGAAATTAAGATGGAATTATGGAATTATTTTGTGCTTTGTTTTATTAGTTACAAAACTTTAGATGTGTTCATAGAATTAAGTTTAATGAAATTTAACAAATTTATGCCAGGACTGATTTGTCATGCAGGAGTTATATTGGGCAGTTAAAATGCTGAGCTACTCAGATCAGAGCTACAGGACTAGTCAGAACGAATAGATCTCTCCTCTGAACGTCTCTTTTTTAATTGGATTATTAGAAATGAGAAAAATAATTTCGTTCTTTGCCTCTTTTGAATAAACTAAGTATTAACTGAATCAGCTAAACCTTCTGTACCTTCAGGACGGTCAGTGTTTTTAATCAAAACTTTCAAGTGTGAAGGTGTTTGCGAGTTTCCAGTTCTCACCATTTTTGCTGAGTTTAGGTGGTTTTGAATGCTAGAACATGATTGTAAAAGCACATCAGGTTTCTGACCTCATCCTGGGATGTGAAAGCAGGAGTGTATTGAGAAATAGGAAGCAATCCTTCTGCTCCACTCAGTGTTAATAAAGCCTCTGTTGGAGTCCTTTTGTCACTTTTTGACATAAACTGCAAGAAATGTAGGGACCAACTGGGGAGAATTGAGTGACGCAGAGAAGGAAGGATCCAAAGTCTAGAAAATGTAACTTATGAAAAAGAAATGGAAGGTTATTGTGGGTGTTAAGAATAGAGAAGAGAGGACTTGAGACATGGTAGGTCTTCAAACACTTTAGAGAAAACTGAAGAGAAAGGCGAGAAACTTTCCCCCCACCCCCCCCAAGGACAGTTGAGCTTCTGCTGCAGACACTGAGATTTATACAAAGCCTCAATACAAACTTCCCAAAGTAAGGACAGTGGGAGATACTCTCTTGTATAAGTTTCATAGTATTGAATCAAATCTCCATCACTAAGGGCTTTTATGAGCAAGATACACAATCATCTACCAAAACTGGGTTAGGTATTTTTATTCCTTTGTTGTGGTAGGAATCTGAGAGTAGAAGATTGCTTGAAGTCTCTTCCAACTATTTATTATTTTCTGCAAGTATTACACATACAATAACAAAATGCTTAGGACCAAGTGTTTTTTATCTCTGAAAAGTTATGGATTTCTTCTTTATAAACTTTTTGGCGATGATAAAAAAAACCCCACAGGTTCCACTAGCAAATTTGACGTACAGTTTGCAAAAGTACATGTACCTTGCTGAAGGACAATGCAATTTAGGCTTCTACCATAAACATGCTTTTGTGAATTTTCCCCTTAGTGATATCTATATTAAATACTATGCAAAGTAAGTATGTTTAATCAGTATTCATAGACTCTTTCCCCAAGGGGAAGGGTGCTATTAGGTGCTACCATGCTACTAGTGCTATCCTTGAGGAGTAATAAACAGGTTAAAATGTTTTATAATGCAGAGTGGAAGAAATACCTTGGCATTTGAACTGATTTAAATACTCAAAACTAGCAATTTTGATGCTTAAAAATATGCTTCTGTAAATCCACAGCTACTATTAAGACAGCAAATTTTTGAGCATCTGTGTTAGCAGCAGGATATACATCTTCCAATGTAAGGAGGTGGGGGGGGCAGAAAACAGTGCCCAGGGGCTGAAATTCAGTGCAAGTGTAGACCTAGACAATACTGCAATACACACTTTACAAGAACTGGAGGCAGCATTAAAATGTCAATTAAAACTGTTAACATTCTTGTCGTGGAATGAGTGTGTGGAGTGTGTGGCAGGTCACTTTGACATTCTTGCAAATGATATGCACTGGCATAAATACAAGATGTTATGGTCATGCTTTTCCACTGCAAACCATTTAAAAGTTTGATGAAAAGAGAAGAAAAGCCAAGTAGACAATATTACGAAATATTCTATCCGTCCCCTCCAGCTGTTTACTAGGGTCCAAAGGAAGCTATCCAGTTGGAAAATATGCCCTCCAAATTACTGAATATGAGATTTTCTATTCAATCATTGGTTTAATGTTTATCACAAAGACCGTAGAAAAACATGGCCTCTCTTTTTGATGTCCCTCTGTCATTTTTGTGCTTTCTCGTTGGCATAAAGATTGGAATATATTTTCAGACTAGCCTGCATGTGTGCCTATATGCGTATACAGAGGGATAAGAGCCTGTTGGGCACAATGCTTGCTACAGAGCATTTACCTGAATCTTCAATAGTTACAGCATTTTGTTCATTGAGCTGTTCCCAGTGTTGGCAGAAGTTATTCTTGAGGGGAAAATCTAAGCATCAACAAAATGTGTTTCTGGTTAGATAATAAAACCTTGGTGGAGTTGATCAGTTGGCAGTCTTCCAAATCAGAATCTGACATGCACCTGCTTCATTTATTTGTTTTATGCAGCTTCTCATTTAACATACTGTAATGTTCAGGAAAGCAATCAGGTTCCACTAATCAAATTGCTAACGCTTTCTTTATTTAGTTCAAGAAACTGCAGACAGTAATGCCAGGCTGCAGTTACAATACAGAGAATCTCTCCAGAGGATTGGAATATAATTAGAAATATGCCAAATTTTTTCAATAGAAATTCTCTGAAACAGAAGCCTGTAGGCACTGATGCTTTTGGTGGCTAAAATTGCTCTGTGGGGATGGATGAATATTAAAATACAGCAGAGTTGAGATATTAAAAGACAAACAGACCTACTACAACTTCAGCTTGATCTTTAATATTATTCACATGGATAAATATTAAAAATATTAAAACCCCAAACCCCCAAATATGCAGAAAACTCTGGCCTAAAAACTGAATATGTTGTTTAGACCAGCTTAAAGGATATATCCTCTTCATCCAACATTTCTCCTGAAATCTTTTATCATGTAATCATGTTCTGCCTCCAGACAAACTTGCATGTTTTTTGGAATCCAAAAGTCCTTCTGGTCAGTCTATTTGAACCTTTTAGTGTGTGTGGTGTTATTTGGAGTGACTTTAGTCAACAGAATGTTCCTAGAGGAAAAATACGTGATCTAAGAAATAATAAAACTCTGACTGCACTCAGTGAAACAAGGTAAGATATATTATTAGAGACAATAATCAAGCAACAGAACTTCATAGGATGGCTAATGAATTAATGCAGCATGTATTTCTACTCCTTGGACTCTTCCCAGACTCCTCAAATGAATCTGTCTAGTAATGGCGGTGGAAATCATGGTTAAATTCATGGTTCACTTACTAACAGGGGTTTCGGGTAATAGCTTTTATGTATGTAGGCAGGTATGTGTAATATATATGGAAGTACTTCTCTGTCTATCCTATTCCTAATTGTTATGATAATTGGGGTATATTGCTGAAGATATCCTTTGCTTAAATTTGTGGGTTTTACAGGTTTGATGTAATTATCTCTGAAGGTAACTGGAAAAGTATTCTGTCCTGCTTCAAATTCCAGTTGATTTTCCTTTCTAGTTAACCTTTGTCCCCTGCCTCATAGCCATACTTTTAAATTGTTTAATTGCTTGTAAAGCAGTGACATTTTTGACTTAGCATTCAACTGTGTCCCCAAATATGTTGTTGAGTTTAGAGTTCAGGGTGGGAATTCAGAAGTGCTTTTCTGTGCAGCACGGTTTGAACTGCAGCTGCCTGCCCGCTGACAGGTATGGAAGTCACTGTCAACAAGATTTAAAGTTGCTGTCATGTTTACACAGCCTCATAGAAAAGGTTGAGAGAGGATTGTGATTTTGTTGAAATTAAGTAGCAACAGTTACTGGACCATAGCAGTGTGTATTGGTTATGATTAATGTTTGACATCTGCATCTTTTTGAGATATTTTAACCACTTTTCTTGTCAGATGAAAAGTGCACTGCCATATGTTTCTAATCGTGGGGATTTTTTCAGTGTACTGAGGTTTCTAGTGTTGAGACTGAGCTGTTAAAGTCATGTCAGTGCTTAGTCCTGAATCCTTGGAAGGATTTTCAAATACATCTGGGAAGCTGGGAATTACACATTTCAGTGTTAAAAATCCCACCAGAATAAACAAATTTTAAAACTATTAAATACTCTCCCTTGGCGCTCTCTGTGGTTTCTGTTTTGATCCTCTGGTAACTGGTGATGAGTACTACCAATATGGATATGTTTGCCTTTACATATGAAAATTGCTTCCAAAATTGAGAAATGTTTCAGAAGCTCAAAGGTTTTGTCATGGATTTTTTTCTTTCTGGCAGATAGGGAGATATTAGAACCAAAGATTTGAAAATTGAAATACAATTTTTGACAGAGTTTACATAGATTTTATAAAAAGTTCAAGAATGAAAATGACAACTGCAGTCTGATTCTGCAAGAACTTTTTATCTTTAGTTTTATCATTACGATATTTTGCTGTTTGCTGAAATCTCCCATTTGTGAGTTTTTTTTCAAATCCTAGCCCTACCTTTGCCATTAATTTTTTTGACAATTATTTTTCTCTTTGTGCACATGTCCAATATGGCCAACTCATACGTGATAAGTTTAACAGAGATATTGTTCAATGAAATTTAATGACAAATAGTAAAAATATTAGTCATGTCCCTGCAAAGAAGCATTCCCAAGACACCTCACAAAAAGAGCGGCAGGGCTGAAGAGGTCCGATTCAAAGCTATGGCTGAGTACCTGGACACCTCCCAGGCCCAGGATAGAAGCTTCACACAGTAGTGTAAAGCATCAGTCAGAGAGGCGTGTCTGTCTCTTCTGTGCTCCACTGCGCTATTGCTAAAGACACCAACTTATGTAATACTTCTTTATTTCTTTTTCAAATGAAGAAACATCATGGTAATATTTTTATGGAGCGGTTTTGATGGATGCTGTGGATGATGTCCCCATGGTAATTAGTTGGAGAATAAGATTAGGTGTATGCATGTAACTGGATCAAAATGCTTAACTGAAAGTTCTGGCAGTCTTTACCCAAAAAAAGAATTTGTAAGTTTATCCAATCAAGGTTTCTGGAATACAGTATAATATATTGGTAAGACACTTGCTTGTCAGGGAAACAAAAAAACCAACCCAACCCTACCACAACTCTTAAGAGCATCTTTCTTATTGAAACTAGCAATATCGATGTACGCTAAGTAGACTAATTATATGAACATCAGACTGGCAATATTTCCTTTCTTGAAACCTCAACAGATACTAAGATAAAGAAAGGAGCATACAAAGATAACAAAAAGGTAAGCCATACAGAATACCATTTTTAACATCCCGTAAACTTCTTAAGTTATAGAAACAGGCAATTTCTTATACAGGAAGTGGCTTTACCTTATTAAAAATGCAATTACCACTGCCTCATGAAAGAAGTAATTGCTCTCTACTTTTGGCAAAATCATCTTTTTAGGACTACCTGTGAAAAGTTCAGATTCTATCCTATAGAACCACAGATTCACAGTTCAAACAAATGTATCTCAGGCTTATCTTAGACTACATGGAATGACTAATTTACCTCCCCTAATTTCATCATTTCAATGCCTATTGGAAAGTAGCAGACATTCCTTAAAGCAGTTGCCAGAAAACTTCCTTTGATGCTATTTAAATCTTCCTCCTTCAGCTAAGCTATTAATAACAACAGGAAATTAGGACCTCAATCCTTCATTTTATATCTGTTAGAAGTAGAGAAATCTAACACTCTAGAGATTTCCTGTGGAAACAAACAACACTAGACCTCCATGAGATGATGATCATGTTCTTTTGCCAAGATTTTTCGATATCTAAAAGTAGGACAGAACTTGGGTAGGAATCCCACAAAATATACTCTAGAAGGTTCACAGCACAATCCGTTTAGATGGTGTTTGTTACACTGCCAGGTTTGAAAGTATTAACAGAAGCAATTGTTGGGTTTGGTTTTCTCAGATTCTTCAAGAAGATACGTGGGGGCCATCGGAAAGCAAGCAGAGGCTCAACAATCACCATCATTCTAGTTTTTGTACTGAAAATTTGAGACTTGATTGTAGCCAGTTGTGTCTTTTTAGATCCTCCGTTATATCCCCTTGTCTCAGAAAGAGTACGTGTTTGACTTTCTCCAGAGCAGTTTGCTAAGCTGCGTGCGTATTGCATGGAATATTTTAAAATCTGTCCCTTTCAAACAGCAATAGAAGTCTTGGATCAGAGGCAGAAAAATGTCCAATGTGGCAGTTACCATCACTCACAATATAGTAGTGCCGGTACCTTGCTTTCATGGTAAAAACAGAATAGAAAGATCTTTTTCATATAATTTTGTGACTTTCCCATTTTGTGGTGAAATTGTATTTTGTTCAGTTGTTTCAGAAAAATATGCCTAGAAACCCATGCATCAGTCCCGGGGAGGCAGTTCTGTGCAGCAGAGCCACAGTCCCATGTGCTCAGTTGGCTCTGTGACATCTTCTGCTTTTGTTCTTGTGTTTTAAATGGTGTTGGCATCACAACAACTTGTTGTTGTTGTTATAAGAAGTTTATTTGCTATGCGCATACTTACATAATGCTAATTGTGTTTGATGATTGCTGCCACATTCACTAAAAGGGGATTGAATGTACCTCACTTTAATGGCAAGAATATGGACACATTTTTTGTCAGATATATGTAAATGCCTTAGGCTTCTTTTGAAATAAAATACAGCTGTTTGTATTACCAGGATTACATTTTTGACTTCGATGCCCAATCCTGCCTTGAGTTACAATCTTGTGTTAGGTGGACGTTGTCCCTGCTGCCTGCCACTTCAAAATACGACCGGACGCTGTAAGCTGTATACTGCAAACCACGGCCCTGTGTGCGCCAGGCTGCACACATTAAACATCTCGCTTGGTTTCCCCATGTTTTTAGCATGCATTAAGATGACTCTAAATCCAAATACATATATCTGAATCCCTCTGATATTTGGACTAGGTGGAAATGCAGGTCCAAATTTTGGAATTCCTAATTGAAACTGAGATTTTGGTCCTGAATATACAGTGATCCAAAATATATATTTTGATATATATTTGATATATCTGAATATATCAAATTTGGATATAATATGGACTTGCCTCTCTGCTGGGACCGTCCTGTTACTTTCTTGTGGTTTTCTTCTATGGTAAAAACCTAGGACAAAATTAATAGTAAGCCGGAAAGTGCTCTCTCTACACATTCCATTGTTCTCATTGTAATGAAGCATCTTCATGCGTGCAGTTTTCTGCTGGATTTTTGAAGAGCTCCCATAAATATTCTATTTTAGTCACCTAGTAAATTTGAAATTTACCTCTGTGCCTTACTAGGTGTCATAATCAGTTACGAGGTTAATCATCTGTAGTGACATCACTGTGAATGAGTAATACTTTAAGGTAAAATATCTGGAGTTGATGACCTTGCAGTCAAGGCATACTCAGATGTGTTCTGGCAGGGGGAAAATTTGTCTCCTTTACTGGTTTTGTGATTTTGCTGCTGCTTTGTCTACTTTGCATTAATACTGATTTATATTTCAGTCCCCTGTATACAATATGATACTGATACTGAAAGACCAAACGTGGCTTTTACTCTAGATCATAAAGGATTCTCCTTTAAATTATTAGAAAGATATAAATTATTTACAATGATTATTTTCACAGTGAAGTAATTATAACCTATCCTTCTTTTATGTGTCAATGAAAATGATACGCATTGGTTACAATAGTATTAATACTGCTTTGCTTGCAGGGTGGGTTTTTTTCTGCAATATGATTTGTGTATGTGTGATATGTTGAGGGAGATGTAATCTGAAGGAATGTTGTTTGCATATTAGCGTTATGCAAAACATTAAAAATTAAATTAATAATCTGTTTCAGCATTATTGTTCATAACCTTCTGACAAAGACAAAAAAGTCTTAGCATGCGTAAGAGTTAGAAGGGCTAGAGGATGCACAAACAGGTAAAATGTGAAAACTTTTACAGCCTTGTGTCTTGGGATACAGACATCAGGGAGCAATGTTAAGCACTTCATCATTCCTGCCCTCCAGTGTCTGATGTTTCTGATTTCTTCTTTATTGATTTCAACTAAAGAAAATATAGAAGAGTATAGAGGTGACCCATTTTGTTGACGGATACACGTGTTAGTCTTGTACTCCCAGCAAATAGTTTAGACATCAGGAATAATGGCTCATAGGTAAGAGATAAACACAATTTCCTGTGATTTCTAAACCTAGTGAATCAGCAGGCAGAAGTTAAAGACACAGTCTGCTTTTGTAGTTTCAATTGTTTATCTTTTATTCAACACACTGAAAATGTAACAGGACTCTGGGAATTATAAAAAAAACCCCCAACAACAAAACAACAAACCATAAAAAAAACAACAAACAGAAAAAATCCAACCATCCCACTAACCAACAAACAAAAGACCACTAAAAATAATCCTAAATTATTGAAATCATAGAACTTTTCATTGCTTTTGGAGCATATTCTGCACTGTTAAGAAAATCAGTGACAAACTACTTCTCTTCAACCTTGAGTGATTTTATAAGCCTAATCGTTTCATAGGTTTGATGTGCTTGATGTCCTGCACAATATGTGATTATTTTATAAAAATAAAAATTGAGCATAAAATGTTACTATTTAGATGTGCTGGTACATTACATCTACTTTTCCTTGGGTTGGATGCTTCCAGGGCTGTGGTGAATTTCAGCCAACGGCACTAGTAAAAGATTTTTGGTCGCATTCCATATGCAGCCAGTATCATGTCTTTCCACACTGCGGTTACAAAATGTCAGTGGCAGTTATTTGAGTCTATGTGTAATATTGTCCATTAGGGAAATAATTCTTACATTTATCTCACATGGTGAAAAAGAATGCCAAAGCAGAGAAGTAAAAATAGAGCATCTGAAACAACGAAGACCTGTTGCACAGTGATATTAGCATTGTTCTTTCCAATACATAGAACGGTGATGCCCTACTTTTACATGGCTTCCATTGTTTGTTTAGAAAAATGTTCTTTTCAGGTTAAGTTATAGCTTTGGAAATGCTTTCCTTTATGCTTAGGTTGTTGGTTTTCCAAACTATTTACTAAGGATGTGTGAATTGTGGAAGAAAAAGGAATTCCCAGCTTTTTCAGGAAAAAATTCCTGTGCTTTTTTTTTTTTCTTTTTTTTTCTTCTTTCTCCCCAGGAGACAGTGTGTCCTAGCTGATTAGTGTATTTCAGTATGACATAGTTCCAGGGCACAAAAAATGTCTTGTTGCATTTTATTCCATAGTAGAAGTGATTGTGAATGAGAGATCCAAATGATTTTCAGCTAGGATTTAGATCTATGCAACGGTGTGGAGATTATAATGTTTTAGAGATGGGATATTGTACCTGGTACTGACTGAACTGCACTGAGTGCTTTCCGCACGTTGTTCCACAGCCTGACTGGTTGTCATTCCGATCCTTGAAGATCAGATGCTATTGATACAGGAACATATGCGTGAGTTGTGGAAAGTGTAGCTGTTGGCATTTTTTTTAAAAAGCTGTACATAGAGTGCAGTTCCTAAATGATATGAATGAACTGGATTTTCATAGATTTACTTATGTTTTAGTGCATGTTCATTTCTGATGCTTTCACGTGGTTAACTGGCCTGTTTGTCTGCGTCTCCCGCAGGTTATTTTGTGCAGGTTTATGGCTTGGGTTTTTCCTGTCATCCAAGTGGAAGCATTTGCTATTCCTGAGAGGAAAGGCTTTTTCCCTGTGGAAGACAAACAGCCTTTTGGCAAGTCTTGCAGTTTCTAATCTGCCAAAAAGTTGTGATGGGGTGCCAGCTGCCCCAGGAAAGTTTTCAGTACCTTTTATTTGTTATAGAATTGGAAACAGAATTCAAGTGCAAGATAAAGTTAAGGCCAAAACTTTTATCAGCTCATCTCTTCAGGTAAGGACCTAATAAGCAAATTTACTCTTCTACTTTCCTCGAACTTTTGGGGGTTTGGGGTTTTTTTAATTCCTTTAGCAGAATACCTACCAAAACATTTGGTGTAATTTTTCCGTGATATAAATTGTTTATAACACAGAAAATAGGTTGTTTATTGATGTAGCATTGTTTAATTGTTTTCATTTAAGTGTATATTGTCCTTTGATTTGTCTATGTCAAAGTAAACCATCATCTGGAAATTGATTCATGATCTATAAGACCCTGTATAATCCAGTCTTTATGAATTTCTCTTGCTCATTTCTATTGAGACGGGAATGAAAAATTATTACATGCAGACATCTAAATCTAGAATTATAATTATCTATCTGGTAATTAAAGGGGAAAAGATCATTAAAAAATATTGTAATTTTTCTGTGATTACAAGCACAGTGTTAGCCTGAACATTGTAAGTCAAAGTTACAAAATTACAAAAAAAAAAAAAAAAGTAAAATTAAAAAGGTAAAAAAGATTGGAAATGCAATAAGCTTAATGAGGACCCTGTTCCCTTGTGATTTTTTGACTGAGATAGTTGTGACATTTTTCTTGTGATTTAAAGGTTTTCAGAAATAAGAATTTGTGGATTCTTTTTTTTTTTTAATAAAGGCTATGACTAAAAATTTTTCATGTTATAGTTCTCAGACTAAAAACAAGAAAAGTTTAGATTTGTTACATATAAATAAATCCTGTAACAATCTTTATTTAATGTGGATAAGTTATTTAATTACCAGTACATTCTAAAAAAAGGCTAGAAACCCACATTAAAGTAGTGAATAAAGATGTAGGTTAAAATTATGTCTATTTCTATAAGTCTTAAATGACACTGCAGGAAGCCAAACACCTTCTGCTACTATTGAGCTGCAGTATGTGGGTGCAGGGTAATGAGAGAATATTTTTAAATAAGACATTAGTCTTTAGTTAACCTTAGTGAACCAGTTAATGAGTGAACCATAGTGATGTGTACACATGGAAATGAACCACTTAAAACCTCAGGAAAAACTACATGGAGCTAAAGGAAAAATCTTATAGGACCTGAAAAAAGTATTTCTTTAAGCTTTCTAAGCAGGGGTAGAAGGTCGTTTCTACAGCTCAGTCCCACGTATGCTTAGCAAAAGATTTTTTTTTTCTTTAGCTTTCCCATTTCTGGTGGCAAATTCTCATTTATAAACCTAACTATGTTGTAGTTCATAAGGTAATAACCCTAGGAAAATTGTTTGAAGAAATATTAGTTACTTGTGGACTGTGGATAATCTAAAAGCCCTGATGATTAAGAATGAGAATGGTGTTTCAGAACCTTTATATCACACTCCTACCCTCAAACCCCTGTGAGGTTTTTTGCCCATGTGTGATTGTTTCACTTGAACCAGAACACCTTTCATTAGTGTTTTCAATTGCTACTAGGTTTCTGTCTTTACAAAGAAACCAGAGATGCGTTAGTTTAGACATCTACACTCAATCTGGCCTTGAAACTGTGCACAACAAAGTTGGATTAAATGATTAACAGTTAGAGCAGCCTTAAAATCATATAATGTCCTTTGAATAATTATCATTTGTGTTATTGTATCTCAATTAGATCTGAGAGCACAAACGTAAATACGTGACCCATTTTGACTCATTAAAGTGTGATAGATTATTCATAGTAAGCAGTAATACTTGCAGTGAGAACAACATTAGGAAGTGACTGGCAGTTAAATGTCCATGTGAGAACACATTTAGGGATCAGGTCTTTCTTAAAAACCATTAGTTCCCCAGAAGAGGAATTTAAATTGAGAGAGGAGCGAAAGTTAGCTTGTGTGTTTAGCTGGGCTTTCAAATATTACGTCTTCACCTTAGAAACCCTAAGGTGTATGACAAAATGCTAAATTACTTCAGTGAAGATGAGAATTATCTTTTTGTTCTTAATATCTTGTGTGTCCCTTGCCTCACTTATTTTTCATTTTTCTGGGTTTTGTTTATTGTTTTTTCATATGGAGTAATTGACTCTGGACACTGATTTTGTATTTTCTTTCTCTTTTCTCACAGGTGCTTTTTCACTCTCCTCTTTTTTCCACTTATATGGCATAGCTGCTCTGAATATATTTCTTTAGCCTTCCACTATAAGCATACAAGGTCCATTCATAGGGTATGACACCAAGTTTGATTATAAGACAATAAAAATTGTAGGAATGAAATGTATGAAAGAACATATATCCCTTCCTACTTCTTGGAGTATTCACCAGTTTCTCATAAAAAGTGAACTCTATTAGGTTTTGAAGAGTTAAGGCCAGAATTGTACTGAAAACTTCTGCGTCTCCTGTTGGCTGCAGATCAATTGTTATGCCCAAAATCAGGTGAATAATATTAAATATTTTACAACATCAATAACATGAAGAAACAGTAGACAATTTTTTTATTTCAAGACATTTTTCTGTAGCTGCCCTTCTTATTGAAACTGTATTTCATATGCAAGACCCAAATCACAGTGCAACTCAAAACTTTCCATAAGAAATAGCTGCTTGGTCAAGACATTTCTTGGTTTTGGTTGGGGTGGTTTTTTCCAGGGTTAAATATTTGAAGATGTTTCGATTACCTTTTAGAGAACCAGATGAAAAACACAGAAATGACAGTAAGTGAATTGTTGAAAGTCTTGCCCTTTATTGGATAATGCTAGTATCTTTCTCCTGGTGTAGTCTGTAAGCAATAGAACTCCAAAGATTTCTTCACATTCAACTTGGGTATGGATGACAAGAAAGACCTAGAAATTTTAGTGAATTCTGTGGGATTTACTATCCCGGACTGTATGACTATGTCTGCATTAGCAAGTAATGTGACCTCAACAAAGGAGATCTGTGTGAACTCCTCTGTTGGTCCGTAGAGCTGATCAAATGGTGCAGAGAATCTGACATCCACACCGTGTCATTTTGGAGAGTTTTGCTTTGGACTTGCTTCGTCTGTTATTGTGGGCTGAATGCCAGTTGGCAATTGGACCCCTTTTATCACTTTAGTTGGATCGAAAGGCTCTCTTCACAATGCAAAACAAGATGCATAGCAAGTAGGGGCAATTTAGAGATGCACTTCAAAAATGCACTCCTGACCCCAATGAAATTCCCAGTGTAGGTGCACCCTTGAAGTCTAGTAGCTAAAGAAAAGGAACCAGGAAATCCACCTCTCTGGATCTCACTGATGAACGCTCAGAAATACTTAGAATCCTGTGATCTTCAAAGACATTGTTGGGAAACTTTATCTGTTAACAAAAGAGTAACTTTGTCTTTACAGGAGAAAATATTTAAAATTTCCCAACCTTTCTATTAAAAGGAAATGGAACTTAGTGTCAGGGATGTGGAGAGTTTTGCCAAGTAAATGAAGCTTAATTGTAGTTGCTTGTGGTAGCCTTATGGGACATGAACACTTACCATGCTAAGTAGTGGTCAAGAATAAAAATCCACTAACTGAAAACTTGGATGGAAAGGAGCTCCCATGCTGCTGCAAATTTACTTTTCTATTTGTATACTGGAGAAAATATGTTGGGAATGTTGGCATGAATTCCATGTCATGGATCCAGATTTCAGCCCAATCTAGTCCTGGAGTTAAATTTGGTTGGAGACTGTGTTGCATCTAATGATGAATTGATGGAAGTTGCAAAAATAAGTACTGTGGACTATAGGAGTATCTAAGTCATAGTTCTTTAAGGAACTCTTCATGGGCCAGTCCAATTACACACTATACTTACAGCAGCTCTGCAAGTAAGCTAAAAATTAAAGACCTTAGAGAATAAAGTTGATTACTTTCTTGTGATCATTTGCATTAAAGAGTTAGTTTCCAAATATCTCTGATCAAGCTGTTTCTTATAATTGGTGCATGCAAAGGATCACATGCCACTTACCCAGCAGGGTCATAGTGGTAATATTCTTGCCATGGCTGGTGAAAATTCTACCCAGTGAATACAGTATTCCAATTCTTTTCATGCCTTTTTTGCGCTTTTGCTTTTTTCCTCGGTGGTTATTTCTGGAATAAATATGATTGCTGTTCTTTGAGTGCTGTCAGCGTTCTGCTGGAAAATGTACATGTGTTCCCTCAATAAGCAACAGTTAGTGATGAATCTCTGTGTTCAGATACTTTTTCCTGTATTTTGTATACATTTGTAATTTTATCTTTGAAGTCTGAGGAATGTTGCTCATTGTATTTTGGGTGCCACTGTAGATCAAAGTAATTTCTATATGAACAAGCTTTTAATTTGGCAGTGAGTGACTGACTGACAAGGAACAGAAGAATGTCTTAAAATTTTTTTATGAAAGAGTTGTGACTAATTTAATCGAGAAGCTATCAAATTATCTCTTGCAAAAGTATTAAAGGGTTTTTTCCTCTCTTTTTTCTTTTCATGCACTGCTCCATACCCATCTACTAGATTTTAGCATATGCTTAGCTATTATGGCTTGAAAGTACAAACAAGAATTTCGGAAGTGAGTGCTCACCATTGCCATCTTTGTTTCCCCTTACAGACACTTTAAGAACTCCTATGTAGTGATTTATTTGTGCAGCTGATGTTCTTCCTCAGGTATCATGTTTTACACTTATCCTAATTTTTTACCCCAATATATACAAACCTTTCAGTTTGCAAAGATAATTAGGAATTCTACCATATACTTGCAGTCCTTCCCACCCTCATGCTATCCTCAGCTCTGGCAAGTACACACTTAGATAAGTCATTAGTATTATTAATGAAAATGCTGGAGAAATCCAAGCCCGAGAGAGTTTCTGGCAGGTAACAAACTTGGAAAAGTTTGCTTTGGTAACAAACTATGGAAAACTGTTTTTGGGCTATGGTTATTCAGCCAGTTTTTGCACCTGGCTTTTGCAGTTTTACCTGGCTAGGGTGCTCATCAAGTGCTGATGAGAATGTCAAGGGAGATGCTGTCAAAACTTTCCTAAAATCAGGATGTAAAAGGGTTTATTTCCTGTCTCTTAAACACAGAGGATCCACTAGCCTGTTGGAAAAGGAAATTAAATTGGATGGATTGACTTTTTTGGTGTTGACATGTCTATACTGTCGGCAATTTTTCTGTACTACCTTCTAGGTGATTACAAGTAGGTCGATTATTTATTGCAGAAATTTTGGGGGAACTGAAGCTAACTGTCTGGCCTATAATTTTTCCTTTACTTTCTCTCTTTCTTGCTTCTTTTTTTCTTCTTTTTTTCTTTTTTCTTTTTTTACCTTTTTTTCCTTTTTTTTTTTCTTTTTTTTTTTTTTTTTAACACAGGCAGTCTGTTCTCCCATTTTCCTCTTCTGGCAACATTGCGAGTCCTCAGGGGTAACTATAAAGAACTCAGAAATGTCTTTGGCCAATTCTTTGAGTATCCTAGAATAAAACTGAGCATGTTCCAATACTCTGGAAACAAGCTGCTTTTCAGACAGCATCCTACACTGTTTAGTTTTAGGGATGCATACCATACTTCAAATTTCATTTCAGCTAATTTTATAAGCTAACTTAACATTCAAAAAAGCCACAGTTTTTCATATTATGAAAGTTTGAGGTATTCCTTAGTGGATATAGTTTTACAGCCACATTTGTATGAACCTTAAAATGACCCATAAGAAGGAAGACATAAACATGTTCTCACTCAAGAACTTAGGAGAAAATGAGACTAAGAAGTCAGCATTGTATTTTATATGGCTGCAGGAAATTATTTAAAATAGGCAAATTTATACTCTAGCTTCTTTATTGATTATTGGTTTTATTTAGTATTTGAACAGCATCTTGCTATTTATAAGGTTCATCTGGCCATTAATGAGTACCTCCTGACATCTGCAGGACGCTGTAATGGAAAGCATCATTGATGCAACAGTTTCCTCAAGGTGTAAAATCTAGAGAAGGGAGAAGATGATTAGTCACAGTGACAGAGTGAACATTTGGGAATCACTTTTCTGTGCATATCATTAAAAAATCAATAAGATGAATATATAGAGGCCAATAGTATTTACTGTAGAAGAACAAGGGAAAATAGAACAGCCATACTTTGCATTACTTAGATTTTGCTCTGTGATCTAGTCCTCTTGTGTGATGAAACTTTGAAGAGCTATAATGAAGGCCACCTTTGGTGTTTGGTGTTCTCTTCATAGTCCTAGTGGACATCCACATCTCCTGCAGAATGACAGTCCAATGGCTCAGTTTTAAATTCACAAATTTACCTTCATAAATTGAAATCATTCTGTGCATTTTTTACCAGCCTGACTTGCATCTCGAAACTGTGTTTATAGTACTTTACTTTGGGTGACTCTAAGAATATACTTTTCCTGTTCAGCATTGATGTATGACTTACCACATAGATAAATCTGAAAAAAAATAAAACTCTTTGTCTATTACCTCTTCATCCTGTGTTGTATGTGGGACATTATGATTCAGTAGTTCCTCCCCAAAGGAGAGGCTAGTAGATGATTTGATACATCTGTGGCTAGTGTTATGCTTAAATAAAACAGGCATATTACAAAGATGGGGAGATTAAATATACCTACTTATATCCAGGTATTTCTATTTTGGCCAGTGCTTCCGATGTACCCAGTTAGCCGTGTGCTTCCAGGAAAACCCAAGAACTGTATGTGTGACACAGACACATTGTCTTCAGCCATGCAAACCGGCACACGCATTGGCATGTGATTTATCTGATGTATGGTTTTAGTAGGCTTGGAAAGAACATCTCTTTAAGGCCACTAATACTGACTAGTCCTCTGAACCAGTTGTGCTAACACTTTAGGCTAATGTGTTGTTAATAATATATTATAATAATAATAGCTATTGCTTTTCTTGACAAAACTACTTGGTGTGACACCAGAATACTGGCACTGATATTGGCACTATGATAGGTAATGAAACAGCATACCATGTTACTGGGAGAAAATAGCTAATGCATGTGATAAGAATAGAATATGGTAAAAGAGAATCAGCAAAAAATATTTTAAAATACCACTTAAATGGTGAAGATTGTTTCTGACCAAGAGTAATCAAGTGTTTTCACAATATATCTCTCTAAAATTTTTGTAGATTTTGGTGCTGTTTGACAAGATCTTTTTTGTCTCTGTGGAAGAATAAGGTGGATATATACTATGGTGTAATGTGCTGAGATCTATTGATATTCTTACTACGTATACTATGACTTCAAAGCCATGTCCATAACTACTACAGATACAGTAGGAATAGGCCCAAGTAATTAGTAAATCTTATTTTTCTATCGGATTTAGCATGTATATGAATTGCTTACACTGTAAATCCATTTTCATTTCTCTTCAGAATGTTAATGTAATGGGGTTTAAGTTGTTGTTTTTCTTCCCCTCCCTGCAGTATTTTTGCTACAGCAATATGGGAAGAAACTCTTCCAGGCTCTTCTCCAAAGATTCCAAAGGCATCACTTCTCACGAAGCGGTCTGCACTGCTCTGAGTACTGATCTACACCGATAACTTCTGTTTATGTGTACGTTAAGAATTGAAGTATGACGTTAAAAAAGACAGGTTGCGAACAGGAAGAGCTTAGTGTCAACTGCTGAAGCTTGGCTCACTGTTAACTTCTTTAGCTGTAGCAACTTTATTGTGTCTGTACTCCTATTTGCTGTAGAACGGGATGCACAGGAGAGATTCACAGACACTTGGGTACAAGCACTGACTGTGGTGGTAGGTTATAATATTGGAAACAACAGCTTCTAGCCCTGTGATACATCGCACAGCATTTTTGAAGTGTCTTGCAAACCATTGTCTGGTATAGGACTCTCCACTGTCCTACAGAAACAGTGCCATCGAGATTGTCCTTTAATTTCCAGTCGTCTCACAACCTCAGAGGCCTGACTTTAGGTAACGGGAAGTTGCCTACATTAGATTTGCAGTTCTCAACACTGAATCCTCTCCTGAAATAGGTGTCTTTTAGATATAAAGCAGTTGGCACTTTTTTTCCCCTCCCCTTTTTCCTTAAAAAATGCTAAAATTCCTTTGTGGATCTGGGTCAGCAATAGAACAGCAGTGCTGTACAGATAAGAAAACATTTACTGTCCAAGTATATGGCAATAAATATCTACATGATCTTTCAGAAATAAAATTCTATTCATGAAGCCATCAGTGGTTAACAGAAACCAATAGGGAATGCCTTACTTTTTATGACTACTTTACAAACTTATAGAGCCAGCAGACCTCTTTGAAATCATAAAAAATGTCTTGTAAAAGTGACACAGGTTCAGACCAAATTCTGAAACCTTCATAAATAAAATGTAAAACTTTAAAAGTCTAGATTTCTTTTTAGTCTCTAATGAGAGCTCATCTCATTAAAAATTAACACCTTTTTATTATACCTAATTTACTTATAAATCTTATTGCCACCCATTATCAGCTTTCACGGACATCTCAATCAACCTTATGACTAAAGCTATTTTATTCAAGCTATTCTTTTCCCACTGATTTTAATTCTACCTTAATGACTTTCCTTTTTTTTTTTTTCTTTGAAAATTCATTCAACTTTGGATAGTTTCTCATTGTTTCACGTGTCACTATTTTTTCATACCTTTAAACTTGACTACTTTTGTAGCTTCCAGCTAGGTCTTTTCATTACAGGTACGCTGTGTTTGTTGAGGAAAAATCTCCTCACTGTGTAAACACTTTAGCATCCATGAATGATTTTTTTCTAAAAGGCTTTTTCGTATCTCCCACAAGAGTTTAAATACAAATAACGAGCGCTGCATTTTACATCTCACTTCCGTGTTTTTGCTAAGCAAAGGAGGCCTTAACTGTGACTGAGTAACCACAGAATGTCAGCACTGTCATGTGACAGGGTGTTACACTTGATAATCCTGACCAGGTGAAACGACCAGAGGCAAGCAAGAGTCCATCTAGTCCCTAGTTTCTGGTTTGCCAGAAAATTATTAGAAGCGCATGCTAGAAGGTCTCCTATAGAATCTGAAAATGAAGTCATTATTATACCTGATTATCTCCTGCTCTCTGACACATCATGTGCACTAAGAACTAATAATAGACTATATAAAAAGAAGACAGAGATTTTTAATAAACGTTAAGCCATCTTGCAAATAGAATTCATCCTTATTCAGTTCATGTGGCATACTATGTCTCTGTACTTCCTAGGACAAGCTGTTACTCATTGTCAGGCAAATGAATTGGTAGGGGCTTCCCCTTGTCCTGTTTACATATTCCTCTCTACTTTGTCATTTTCTTGGAATTGTGAATTTCAGCTTATTTAAAGTGAGTTAAGCATTGTTTCTTCCAAAAGAAAAGATTGTGTCCATTATTTCTGTTTGTTGCAGTGGTATAAAACAAAATAGCTCCTACATCTCAGTACATTTCTTCTAATTGAGTGAGGCTTCAATGTGGAATTTGCCCCACTGAGTGTACTTACAGGAATATGGAGCGCTACTACTGTTGTCAAGACAAAATCTCAGTAAAGGCAAACATCTCGGGTGTTTTCATAGATGTCTGTTCTAAGAAATGAATGCCAGTTGTTCCACTAAGAGCTGCAACAAAAATAAAGCAGAATGAGGATGGTGATTTTGAAGGGGTTAAGGAGACAATAGCAAAATGTGTTATTGTTCTTAATTTATTTCAACAAATGCAAACTTAATGATATTCTGTCTTAATTTGCCATAGGTTGGTTTAGTCTTAGGAGCACTTTATGTAGGTATTTTTAAGAATAGGTAGGCATTTAGCATATACATTTGTTTAAGAATTCTCCAGAACACCTGAACTTTGAAATAAAGACATTTTTTATCCAGTAATGGCTTGTTTAGTATCTTCCAGCTCCTGTCAGTCATGAAAAATGGTACAGTTACTTGTTTAATTTTCTTCTGTTTTTGTCTGTACAGTAGAGAACTAGCTATAGAGAACTACTTTAAGGGGAAATGCTGTGTTATGCCGTCATTCATTCACACTGCTCCCATGGCATGATATTGTTCTTTATGCTCTGTTGTTAGTCTGCCAGCTTAGATGAGATAATAATCAGATAATAATCATAACACAAGTTTTCTGTAAAAAGCCTGCAAACCTTGAAGTCCCCGTTGTATGTTATTTGGAGAAATAGTTTCAATATTTGTATCTCTTTCAGCTTGCGTGAGCAATATCACATTATTTGAAATTGTATTTTCCTACGATGATTCCCACAGGTAAGGACTCTCTGCAGTTTCAAAATTGTTTTGTCCCATTTGGCACAGGTAGGTTTTGCTGCAGGAGCTTGTCAAACACGTGAAATAATAGAAAGTGTTGTTTGGTCTTGTATCGAAAATTTTCCTCAATTCTGTGTCTCTAGATCCTGCCTTATTGCTTCTGACCTTTTCAGACAGGATTCCCCTGTTTGAATAAAAGTGAGATGAGTAGATGTCTTTGCTACCTGTGTGACATGAAATGTTTCTATTACCATTTTCACTTGGAAGTGAAGTAAAATTCAAATGCTTTGAATTTAACAAACATCCCTGCTTAAAATACTAATCATTTGCTGACCTGTGGGTCATTGCTGTCTAGACTGCTTCAGGCTGCTGCTGCCATTTAATTTATAGACTTTTTAAGAGTTGCCTCTCTCTTTTTCCTAATAAAGGAATTTTGTTGTTCTTTGGGAGGAACTGAAATTGTTAGTTTTATCCCCTCTGCTTTTGGATAAATGGTCTCTACTGAATCATTCCATTTCTTTTTGAATGAGTCTTTCATTCAAATGAGGCTTTAGGAAATTTACTGATAGCTTTCTTGAGCAGTATTGTTCACCAATGTGAATACAATACAATAAAATAAAACTCACACCATTTTGTTTTCTAGGGGAGTAGTCTCTTTTGCAGTACATTTTGAGGGTTATGCAAGAGAAAACCTGAGCAGGGCAACTCCAAAACATTGCACATTCAGGAGCACTATAGACTTACACCCATGATGGCTGCCTGTAGTCAAACACACTTGAATATTAGTGGTCTCTACCTGAGACCTCTGGTTTCCAACCAAACAAAAGAAACTGTTAGGCCACTGTGTTGGGATACATTGATTGACTGGACAGAACGCCACTAGTTTGCCTTTAAATGCTACACAAGCTCAGTAATAATAAGCTGAAGCATTTTAGAAATGGTTTCTAATCTTCTAACAAAACATTCACTGCAATCATATTCCATATTGCACGTTATAATGTATTTAAAATACTGTTGAAATAGAGATTTTTGAAGCAAAATGAGGTGTCATTATTTAAACATCTTATCCTGAGGCAATTATGTGATTTTTAATTTGATAATGTATATACAATATGGCTAGCAGTTACATTAAAAAAAAACAACAACAAAAAACCCCTAAAAAACTTCGCTGTGTTCATAATAAAGTGGTGACATTGACATTAAATAATTAAGTTCACTGTGATGTTCTAATCATATAATTGGCATTTATTCAGAAACATAATTCTGTGAGATGGCTTGATTGTATTCATTATCACCAGTTAAAGACTTCTTAATGTTTTTATCAGCCTGATTCAAAATGCTAAATTGGAGTACAGATGTTAGAATTTGCTCCTAAATCAACCTACAGTTTAATATTTTTGTATTTAAAACATTTCTGAACTTAATTCTTGTCTTGAACCTTGTTTTGAAAACCTTTTGCCCTCTGAAGTTATCTGTGTGTCACCAAAACTAGACGAGCTTATTCACACAATAAAACAAACTAATCTGAAGCTAATTCATTGAAAGTACTGTCATTCTCAAAGCATTTCAGGTTGGTTTGACTATGAATTGCCATGCGTACCCTGAGAGAGCACCTATTTGTCAATTTACCACTTCAGGAAATGGCTAATGACTCCTCAGACCCTTAAAAAACCTCACTGGCAGAATTTGAAATTAAATGTTAGAAGGTAACAGAAAATTAGCAGTAAATGCCTCCCCATGGCCATACAAAAAAAATGAAAATTAACACTTTACTGTGGACCAAGAAAAGTTGCCCGATAAGTTTGCTGTTAGTTCTTCCAGTCAGAGCATCTTTATACTGCTACCTAAATATGCATTTACCCTTTGAACTTCGCAATAAATAATGATTTACCCTTTGAGACATCCTTGACAAACACCAACTACTTTATAACACTGCAGAATGACATTTATAAAGCAGTTACAGATGATAGTTGGAAAAATGAAAGGCAATGGTGTAGTTTCTCTCTGGTGGTGGTAAGGTTTTGAAACATTCTGGAGATGTTTTGGACAAAAGGAACGATACAGCCATAAAAAACCTACTGAGTGACTTCAGATAAACAATGAGTTGATCTTGGTGAACCCATGTTAATGCTATCAGCATTAGCAGAAAGTTATAGGAATCCTTTATTCATTAATGGCATGTTCCCAGTATTGAAGTCAGTAGAGGAAGGCGAAAGGGAAGATAACCCAGAGGTACACAAACCTGAAAGAATGTTCAGTCCTACACTGGAACTACTGCTATCACCAGAAATCTGAAGCAAGGGACTTCTGTTGTTTCAGTTTTGCCTTGTTTAGACTCAGCCTTCATTTTACATATTAGGAGGCGTGGGGGAAAAGCCACACAGCCCCTGGTCATCGCAACTAATGGTGAGGAGCACTGTGAAAGCAGCAGAACGTGGGATGCGTGCACTAGGGGAGAGAGAAAATAAACCTAGCTCCTTAGGATCAATTATCCTTAGATAACGTGCATGTGTTACACTCGCCTGTATTATTTGAGACAAAGGCTATCTGCTTTTCCTAGGTTTGTGGAATGCTTGTCATAAGACATCCACATTCTGGGTTAGTCCTTGGGCAAGACCATAAAAACTTATATCATCAAAGAATATCTGTGAAAGTGCATGCCAGTACTGTTTATTTTCAGGCATGAAGCACACACATTTCTATACCTTAGAAAATAAATAAATTTCTTCTGTGAATACAAGATACTAATATTGCTAAATAATAACAAAAAATCAAAATACCTACAAGGTTCCTGTAAGGTTCTGTGCTTGAGCAGAAGATAACCCCAGCATTATTGATCTCATTCCTCTGCCGACTTTTTTCTTCCCTGCTTGTAAAAGAAAGATATAGGAGTGAAATTCCCATGGTGGCAACTTCATTTAGTTGGTTCTGATGCATTTATTTATCCTCAGTTGAACTCAAGTAGGATTAAGCAGAAAAGGTGGTTAATTTCCTTGTGTTCATTTTGAAGAGGGTGCTTTTGTTGCATCATGCTGCATGTTCGCACAAGTCTCTCTGTGGCAGATAGTAGTTACTGTTCTAACTTCTGTTAGTAGCTTTCTGTTACTCTGTATTCAGTAGGTTGGTAATAAACCATATTGCAACCCACTGAGGTTCAGTAGAACTGTAAAACAGAGACTGCAAATCATGTTGTGTAAGAAGAACTTTCCCTAAGTGTACTACAGGTGGGAATGTTGTTCTGTGCGTTGTCAGAACTGGAGCCATTATCTGAGACAGTTCCGTATCCCTATTGTTATTTCTGGTGACATTTGTTAGTGAGACAGTGATATTTTTTCTAAGGAAACTGGTTAGGTAAATCTATTGCATTGACCATATTAAAGTATTTTGTCAATGAATTGAGGAGTCCTAGATTCCTTTTCTATGGAGACTTAAAATTCACCCTATGAGCCAGTGATACGTGCCTTTCACCATTTCTGTAAAGAGCATCTGAACTTGGCCAGGTTTTGAATGTTTAAAAATGTGAGTACTCACAAGACTAGGATAAATAATCAGATTTAAAAATTGAGTACTGTGAATATTCTTTGCATTGGGCATGTTCCAACAGTGAGCAGGACTTTCCTTGCCATTAGACCTCTTGCTGAGAACTGTATGGGATCTGAGCTCCCAATCTGTGAACGCAGGGATTTATTTTCCTCAGTATCACATGATGATGGTGCCAGCTTCCAGATAGCAGAGGAAGAAATTGTATTGATACACTCGCTGAGGAGACAGGACGTGATGTCTGGGAGAAAGAGAGCTGTGGGAGAGCCTGGGATTACATTCGCCCAGAGGGTTGATTGCATTATTGTGGTGGAGAGACAGAACAGGGCTGGGAGTGGGGAGCTGAGGGGAAGGAGAAAGGGAAGACTGCAAGTCAGCAGTTAAGGGGAGTCTGGGACAGGATGTTACAATGGACAGGCTTGCTCTGCTCTTGTTTCTGAAAACTTGATTCATAATGTGTCTGTGCAAGGAAGCTGATCAAGGTTTCATTCCCAGCCTTAATGTGCCTAATTTCTGACAGTTTAACACTGTAACCTTAATCGCCTTTTAATTACAAGTCAATATAATGTGGGCCAATACATATATATGGACACTATATGTAAATTTCTAGAAGCAATATTGCAAAACAAATGAATACACTAATGTTGTTTTCTTGAAAGTTAATTTATGTATCTAGTAATTCTCTTATAGAGTCCCTGTCTGGAGATTAAACCCAAGGGTTTAAGGTATTAATTAATTTTAAGTATTCGACTCCATCTATTTAATTAGAGGGTAACCTGGTACCCATCTCCTATTCATGCCAGAGATTAGGTATTGCTCTTGATTAAAGTCTGTCATTTAGAAATCATTTCTGTGCATGGAGTTGCAGTGTCAGGACTGTGGGTGTTTTGAGACTTGGTGCATCCGGAGCAGGTGTGTCTCAATACACACCATCTCATTTCCACTTCTCTTCAGGAATGTTTCTGAAAAACAAGAGTTTTGACTGCTGTCATTCAACTAATGGAACTGCAGTACCAGCACAAGGTTGTTTTCCAAGTTTGCTTGTGGAGGTATTGTGGTGGAGTCACAGGGTGAAATCATGGCTATATTGAGATCAATAAAAATTTTAGCATTCACTTCAGCAGGAACTGGATTTCACTCAGTAGGTGAACTGCCAGGGCCAGGACCTGTGAGCTTTTCCTGCAGAGGACAGAAATAAGCAAATGACTTTTGCCTGTTGGGAGGAGCTGGGAGCAAGAGAAGCATGCAGAGGCGATGCCCAGTCATCTCTTACCAGGAGCCCGCACGCTGTTGCATTTTGAAGCACATTTTGAATCCATGGGTTTATTATCTTAAGAAATAATTTGAATATAGAGATTTTGGAGCTGGATTCTTGTGTGATAAACTTGTCTTTACCGGAGTTTCCCATATGAAACTTCATTCTATTGGTGTTTGTGCTTCAGATTCATATTTGTAAAATAGATATCCTAATGGTCAACTGTCAGAGGTGTTATAGCCTTAAGCTAATTGAGAAAAAATGCAGTGCATGAAAGAAACTAGGAGATAACACACAAGTGATATTCTCTCAGGCTCCTCTCTAGTAAAGAATGTAATTTTGGACTCTGAATGCAACTAGCTTGCATCTGTTTGTGAACTTCAATAATGGAAATTTAGTGTGTCCAAAAAGTTAGGGAGTTTCTAAATTGCTACTTCTTTTGCCTTAGAACGTATGCTTTGAGAGATTAAGGTAAGGTTATTTTAGATTAAATACCCAAACACACTCAATAATCTGGTACACGCAAGTACCAATGGATATACCATTTTTTATTCTGCCATTGTAACAGATAGATAAAGTCTCTATAAAAGTATTTGAAAAAAAAAAAAACATATCAGACAAAAACTTTGCATCGTTCTGTCCAAAATACATGGAACCATTTCATAAAGCACAGGAAGGAAATTCTCAATTTGTGCAGGCTGGGAGCAAAAATATTACGGATTGCATCTACATCTTCAAGTGGTTTGGACCAGTATCTGTATAGTGAAACCAGTGGCCATACTGTACCAGAGTCAGGGGAGATTACTTCAGACTCCAGCTAGTGCTGTCCTGTAACCTGAATGCCAATTAGTGTTTGGAGAGAATTAATTGTTCCCTGGACCACATCTGATTAAGCTTCAAGTGAAAGGAAAATCTATTTCCTTTCTGTTTCCTCTAAGACCATTCTGTGATGCAAATGCAACTGCGTGATGTGAAGATAACTGAGCTATCCTCTTCAAAAGCGCCGTCTTGGTCTGGACTAAAATACTAATATAATCTTGTCTGCTTTTAAGTAGAGTCCATCTGTGTAAGGATTATGTACCTCATTGCTGTTGCCAGTAGTCTTAGGATGCTTTTTCCTGTCTATGTTTTTCAAGGGAGATGGAAATGTGAGGCTATAAAAGATTAAAAGAGTAGCTGATATTTTTCCCTTCAGGAAGAATGTTGCTATTTTGACTAGATTAAATGTTTCTTTTGTTGTTTGGGGGGTGGTGTCCTTTCTTGTGTATGGTTTTGTTGTTGATTTTTTTTTTTTTTTAATTCCTCAAATTGTTTTAATGGAAACATCTTGAGATGTAAAATGTTTAGGTTGATTCCTCACCTTTTTTATGGGAGAAGGGGTCTCATAGACAGATGACTAGTCATCTGAACTGCAACTACTGATGTCATACAAAATATCAGAGGCAAATGTGTTTTGATCTTTTCTTTCTTTCAGTTGTCTTGTTTCAGATTTTCATGGTTACAGATTTTCACGACTTTGAACATTGATTCACATCTGATTGCTAGAGTATAGTTTATAAAAATCACAGACAACAAGACCTACAATGGTTTTCAATGAAATCCTAGCACTTATTGACAAGTCTGACTTTACAATCCATAAATGCATGGGGGGCTGTAGTTTGGCTTTTATGTTATTCAGGAACACTCTGCTTCAGATTTAAAAAAGAAACAAATTATATGCCTTCCTAGTAAAATATGGTAGAATATAAGAGAGCGTTCAGTTAAAAGAAATACAAAAATCCAAAATAATCATAAGAATTCACCCTTTTATTTTTGGAATTGTGATTATATGCTCACTGAGGGCTTATTCATTAAAATAGTAATAGCCATTATTTACTCTCTTTCCACAGTGGGAGCAAAGTGGCCGTGCAAAAAGGAACTGCCAAAGTGATAATCCTGCTGGTTTTTTCTGCTTTTACCTTGAGCATTGCAAAATTCATAGCTACATTAAGCAGTAGGAAAATATTTATATAGATAGGATTGCATCTTGGGGATAGAGGGAAGCATGAGTAAAACCGTAAATGAGTAAATTCATAAGGCCAGGGAAAATGAGAGAGTCCCAATAAAGCAGAGTGTCTTTTGAGAAGGTCTTAGCATAGTTAAAAAAATATGATTGTTTTGCTATTGCTAGTGTTTTCTTTTGTCCTGGCAGAGCAGGGCCCCAGGAGCTGTCTGGGCTTGTGTTGGCCTGAGTTTACGGGGCTCTTTTTCCCATGTCCAGCAGCCTCGTGCCTGTGGGCTCCCCGGCTGTGGCTTCAGGTCTGTGAGCGCCAGCGGTGGGAACGGGTTGGCAGCCCCAGGGGGTCAGGGCGTTGCAGCATGGGAATTGCTAACCACCTGTGAATTACAACCAAGACTGCAATGGTCAGATTTAAAAACTAGAATGGAAGGGATTGAACAGTTAGGGCAGAGGATTGGTAGTAGGAAGGATATTGGATTACGTGGGGGGCAAAGCAAGATTACAACATGAAATGACACTCAGACTTCTTCCCCCCAAAAAACAGGTTTTGACTTAAATTTGATTTAGAAATTTGAGGAACTATTGTCTAGCCAGGAAATTGAAGTCCTTCCTAGGATAGCGGAGAAGTTAGGAAACAGTATGAGACCTGAAGGTTAAGAAAGTTGAAGGGAATAAACTGAACTTCCTGGATATGAAACTTGACCATGCCCAAGCTGGCACAGGGTTGTAGCTAAGGATTAGTGTGTGTAAGGGCACAGGTAAGAGGAGAGTAAAGATGGGAGGAAAATGGAGCAGACTCTTAGCCCATGGAAAGCTGCATAGTTCCAAGTAGCCTTCATTTTCACAGACAAGAAATGTAGCCTATTAATATAAAAAAAAAATTATGGGGGAAGGACCCTCCACAGTATCTGTATTTCTGAAAATAATTAGTTTCGTTTAGAAAAAATAATATTTATGTTGTTTGAGTCTGTCCACCATGGATGCCCATAGGAGCACCTCTGATGCAAGTTTACATTTCCATTCACAAGCAGGGGAAGAGGCTGGGCGACGTGCAGAGTGCACTACGGCTTCTGGGCTTTTTCAAAACTAGCATCATGGTTAATCTGTATATACTGTGTGCCGTATGTAAAAAGTTGATCTTTTTGAATTTAAGCTGTTATTTTTCTAACTATCTGACAACCCACATAAATTCACAACTGCTTTTATGGTGCTTTTCCATTATTTTTTGTTGCTTGCTAATTACTTTTCTTGCCCAATTTCATTTGCAGTTTGAATAAATAAACTGTTTGGTTCTGCCTTCAGGTTATTGTAGGAATAGTCAATATGCAGCTATAATAAAATCATAAATTTCTTTGAACAGGCAATTTCGAACATATCCTTCCACAGGGTTTTAAAGTTCTATTACTGTAGAAGCAACTTGCTTAGGAGCTGCAAAGTTTCAATGCTAATTTCTGAAGTTTGAAAGAAATTAAAATCATGCATAGCTCTATACGCTGTACAGGTAGTTTAAATATTTGTGTGGCAAGTTAGGTGAAAATGATTCTGCTTTGTACTGGAATGCCAAACACTGAACAATTTTGTCCCCTTTTTATCTAAATTTAGGGAAGTTTTAGCCCTTGATCAACATACTGGGAGGAATCAGACTACATGTTTACTGCATAATGGACACACTTTCACCATTTTTACCCTGCATAAAATTTTATAAACTGAACACTCACATCCTTTTCCATGCTGCTACTTTTTTAAGTGCTACTCTAGCTGATCGTATAAAATGTCATTTTTTTCTTTTCCCCCTGCTCCCCTTCAAACCACTTGAGATTATCTTTATTACTGAGATGGAATTTGTCTCCAGGCATGCTTAAAAATCTGTAAACAGAAGAAACACTAACTTCCAGTAAAATTTCTCAGAAATTGCACGTTAACAGTAAGGACAGGCGAATCCTTTAGAAGGAGGACTCATTTTCCCATTTCTGTCAGTGTGGCAGCAAAGTTAGGTCCTGCTGGGTATGGGGGCAGTGAAGGGAGCACAGTGGTGGCACACAAACTTCGCTTTCTTAGTTATTCTGTTAACAATGCATAAAATAAGTGTTTCCTACACAGGTTCAGTTACATGGCAGTTACACTGCTCTCCAGGAATGCTTTTTTTCATTTGTAGTTAGATATTTATTATCGTTTCTACACTTTCTGGTGTCCGTTAACCTGAGTGTTTTAGACATGATGGGTTTTGCTCCTGCAGCCTAGTGAACTCGTGACTAACCTTGGAGAATGTATATCCCATTTTCTCAAACGCTTCGTTCCCTCTCTGTATCCCTCAAGGCTTTGTAATTAGATCATAGAAAAGAAAATGACAACTCCAAGTAGCTTTGCATGTATAAGCTTGAAAATAATAAGGCATTAATTTCATTTTGTCTAGTATTTATATCAACACAAGCACATTTGCATTTGTAACACAAAGCAGTGGGCATAGATTAGCCATGATTTGGTACATCAATGCACCAAGAGGGATCATTACCAGCACTATAAATGCTAAAAATTACTTAGGTACATCTAAATAGTAACAAAGATAATTGCTTTTTAGCTGCCACACAGCTATTTAATATTCTTTAGAGGTCAGTTTCCTGAGCCATATGATTACTACATTGTGCAGTTTGTAGGAGCTGTGAATAACAGAAATGTATGAAAGACCTTATAATTGTTAATAGGCCACTAGTGGCTACTGCCTCAAGAATAAAAATTAGGATGACTGGTAGAGTAATAGACATCTGGTTGATGTTCTGTGGATGTAACATGACCTTGACCTCTGGACTAGATAAAAGATGTTGTTGGCAAAGAAATTAATTCATCTTGGTTAGCCTATATTAGTGGCAATGGATGAGGTAATTTGTCAGGCTACAGCTGAGTTCGATGACTAAAATTTCCTTTCTTCCTCCTCCTCTTTCCTCAAAATAACAAAGAGATAGTAGGATTCTTAGCTGTTGCATTTAGAGGGGATTTCTAATCATTGTGGTATGCTGCTTGTATAATGTATAAACTTTGGGAATAGTCCGGGTATGTACTTTCATACCTGCCATAAGTAAAATATTTTGGAAAGCACTGAATTAATGGATGTTTAATCAGCTTGGGAAGGGTTTCTAAGGTCAGGGTCACGTCTAGACTTTGTATTCAGCCAGAAAATTCCTTTTTGTCCCTTTGTTTTAAGGCAAACATTTAAATGTGTGTTTCTGTTACTTCAGTAGAAGACCTGTCAAATAACCAGCCTCCTACAATATGATGGGCCCAGACTCTTAAAGGTTGAAAGCTTGAACTTGTTGTGAACCCAATGAATGGTGCTGTCGTTTGCAATATTGTACGAGTCCTAGACCTGAGAATACTGATGTTTTCTATGCTACTACCTCATGAATGATGAAAGGATGTGAAATGTGTATCAGCCTTTTAAACCTCTGTAAGGTTAGAGATGGAAGCAGGAAGATGAATAGCCTATAGCGTGCTTGTAAATTTTATAAGTAAATGACTTCTCTGCTGCTGTTACATTCCACATCTGAAGGCTGCAAATTCTTGTGGTGGTCCATATGGTTGCAAAACATAATATTTATCCCAGATAATGTGTGTCAATGTGTATTATGGCTAATTTTCCATGAAGGGACTACCTAGGCATTCGAGGATGCAGCTAGATTTTTGCCGCCTTTTTCTCTGTTACAATGTGTAATTGGTTTTGACTCCAAAAGCTGCAGTGCTGTGCTTAAGCATCGTGATGTACGGGATATTCCAGATCCTCAAATAGCATTTTTCTTCCCTTTTTTCCAGATAGCAATTATAAAATAAAAGAAAACACCAAGGACAAACAGAAATAGCAGGCAAAGAGGTGGTCATGCTTTGTTTCCATGCTAAGGTGCATTGGGCAACTGGTCCACCCATGTATTAGAAAGTATCCAAAGTGCAGGTGAAGGATGCAAAATGGAAAGAACATGGCAGAAGGGCCAGATTTCTGGAATACAATGACTTTTAGAATGGGGAGGTGACTCAGATGCCTAAGGGCTCTAGCAAGCAAGCTCTGGTAGATCTGGTGGGGGCAGATAAAGAAGTTTCAGCCCTCAACAGACCGTCCTTGTCCTCTTGCATCCCCTACGTATATATATATGTGTGTATATATATGTAGTGATATAACCGAAAAACAAGCTGAAGCCATTATTGGCTTGATGCAGAATTGTTTTCTTATAGGTCATGACATGGGGAATAATCTCGTCTCAGTAAAATGTTCAGACACAAGGCTAGACTCACCAAAGTAACTTTTACTAGGTCTCCAAGTTCTCAGTGAGATCTAAGTAACATCTTAGATTTATGGTCATTGTTATGTTTATTATAATATAACAGGGGACAGGTATCAAGGGGAGGTCCAGAGGTGGTTTGACTTTCACATTTTGCGCATACAACTCAAATGCAGCTTGTGTGACTCGTAGTAAGTTACTAACACTGCCTCTTGGCACAGCCATGCTACACTGGCATGAACTTACCAACAGTTGTGATGGAATAATATTATACTACTGGATATTGAGGTTCATCTTGCTGACTAGCATCAGTTAGGATTTAATAATAATATTCAGGATTTGCTCAATTCTTCATTAGTGAGTAATGTCAGTTAAAATATTTCTCTGTATTAGATTGTTATGTGAAATATGACACTTTGTTTTATATTAGAGATACTATTTTCCATGAATAAATACTTTATTAATAGATGTGAAATATCTGGTCTTTTAAATGCAATAATGTTTATTAAATGTAGAGGAAGCAGTATAATCAAAGACTGTAAGCAATCTAGACCATTAGAATGTAATTATATAATAATGAGGTCAGTAATTTATATTCAAAAAATTACCGCAGATTCTTTAGTGAAACTGGCTGTAATAAATATAAAATGACTTAATTGTGTGAATAGTTATGTCTCTGCTTCAGTTTGTGCAGAACTGAAGATCAGTAGATTTTTGGACAAAGATAGGAGAACAAATTGTCATCAATTCTAGAAAAAATATTCAGTTCAGTGACATTGTACTGCTTAACTCAAATAATTTATGGATGGTTAATCCATCCTTGAGAAACCCTGAGTGGCTGTTTCAACTTACTAAATTGTTTTAAACCCCCCCAATAAGAATCACGAGAACAATACCCTTTATTGAAAAGAAATCCTTATTTCACCCCATATGAGGATACTTACTCAGTTGGTTCATTATTTATTTGTTAATTAAAGTCAGTCTGCTTTATGAACATTGTTGCTTGCATTTAATGGCCCCTTTAAAGCATTTGTTCATGCTCTTACTTTTGCCTGTATGATCAGTCCCATTATGTTGATTATGACTGAAAATCAAACTTGGAACTGAGCATTTATTTTACCAATAGTCTCAGATTTAGATTTCTCTAAACATGAAGGTATTCCTCGTGTCATGCTTTCTTTTCGTGATTAACACATGAGTTGATTCACCTTCCCACAGGAACATTTTCATTCCTGATAGACTTTGACATTTAAAGTGCAAGTCTTCTAGCAACAGCATAGGACAAAAAGTCTAGGAGAAAGATTTTTTTTAAAAAAATTATTAAAAGAAGATGTCACAGAAAGTATAAAATGGTAAAATTGCTCCTGCTTGTGAACTGTGACTAACCCAAGTGGAGGCAGTTTTTCCAGCAGTGGGACTTGAAAATTATTTTGTAATTTAACACTCTCAGGTGTCACTGTTAGATAAAGAATCCTATTCAGCATGCTATAGCGTGTCCCTGGCCAGTGTGAAAACCTGAGCCTGATGTAATTCTGATAGGTTAAAGTTCCAGTGCAGAATTCTGATTCTAATATTTTTTTCCTTTTGGCTACAAGGCTTAGTAATTATTTTAAGATTTTACATCTTCTACCTTAGAGGCATATACATTTAAAAATACTGAAGTCAGGTATAAAGTCATTCATAGCTAAAGTTTAAACCCTCTTGGTTCTGACAGAAGTTATTTTCTCTGAAGGAATGTAGCTGGCAATATAGAAAATTAGGATATGTTTTAGAGATTTCTGAAATTACTGTCTAGTTCTAAAGTCAAGAAAAGAAGCCTGTGTATATCCACTGACTTCCTGGGGAAGCCCATTATACCTTGTGAGACTGACAGAAGATCCTGGAAAATGTCAACAGGTATAAGCTCCCTTCGCGCTGTCCTGGCAGGAGTTGGCGTGTGTCCTAGGAGGGCATAAGGAAGTTCAGCATGATTAAGAATCACTACATTTGTGCCTTCCCGTTTTTCCAGCAACACCTGTTCACTCTCACTCTTAAGTGGGGGGAAAATGTAGAAGAAACAAATAAGAAAATTCCTGAAATCAAAGACAGCACAGCAGTTTCCATAATTACAACTTTCTGTCTGTCTGAGAGCTGATGGTTAACGCGATGAAGCCTCCCTCCCCTCTGAGGGCAGGGAGACACTGGTACCTAGAGAGGAGCGGTGCTTACAAAGCTCAGCATCAGCACTTTCTTGGCTCAGGGGCGTAAGTACGAATGCCACAGCTGCATCTGGTCAAGGTCCAGCAAAACAGTCACATGTTTTATTGAAAGTGGCTAAATCCACCATAAAAATGAGAGATGGCAAAATTTGGAATAAAGCTAAGCCTTCCATAAAGCAAGAGAGCTGTAATAGCTTACTGTGTCTATAAGGTTTTTTCTTTTCCTCTCTTCTCCTTTCTCTTCTTCTTTTATGTCTTTTAGTCAATCTTTTATAGTAGCTATGTTTTCCTCCAGGCTGTTCCTTTCTGTAATTTTCAATCTTCTTTAATTGTTTCTAGTTTTCCCCCTCTAAAACCTCTCAATCTTTAAGACATTTATGTTTTCCTAATTCAGCTTTTCTTTATCAATTCATCTATACAGCTTTTTGTAGGGATGCCCTTTACTTTGGCATTCAAGTGCCTTTCCTCAGGATTAAGCATAAAATCCCCTCCTGACAAGAAGAGTTTTTAAATTATTGCTAACTTTATTATAACTATTATTTAGGCAAATATATAAAAAGAGACTACTGCTGTGATCAAATGGTTATTTCAGGAAATCTAAATTAGTCTTGGATTTTTAATTAGCTTCCTAACCCTGTACTTAGCCTTTTGTATTTAGCAAGTAGACAAACTTCTGTCTTTCTGTAGGATTCCATGGAAAGAAACTCCTTCCCCCTACATCAGGGGCTTCTCGGTATGGCAGATCAAGAGGTAATTCTGTTCTCTAATTCCATCTTCAGTATGTATTTGTTCTCTTCTGCTTGCTTTTATTTGCCCTATCCTCTTTGCATTTATGGGTATGGACTCTGGAACTTAATTCTTTACAGTCCTGATACATCACTGGGTAGCAAAATGAAAATAAAAAGCAATTCTGGATTTATACCATCACACCTAAAAGTGGGCTTGGTCATCTATGTCTTTCTAGATAGAAAAAAAATCTAGGAAACTGTAGTAAATGGTAAAAAATTAAAGTTTTCTTGAATTATGTTGATAATCATTGCTAATTAAGTGATAGGGAAAAGTACTCTTGAAATGTAAACAAAGCTTGTCCATATACATAGCTCTTATCTGCCCAGGCTATGAAAAAGTAAACCAAAACCCTGCAAAGAATATAGATAATTATACTCCACCTGGAAGCCAACCAGAGCACATACCAGGCAGTGGTATGAGATGTATAAATATATTATAAATCACAGTCCCTGCATGGATTTGCATCTAAAAGCTGGCATGAAAGCTGATGAGACAGAGAAGATGGTTGGTATAGGAAGACAGGTTAGTGGTGGAAACTGGATGTGTTCAGTTCTCGGCCATCTAGCAGCACTCATCCTTCTCTCCCTGGCGAATCAGATTCCTGTTTGCATTTTGGAAGAGTTGAGAGAGACATGAAAGAGGATAAACTGGATAAAGACTCCTTTTTTGTAAAGCTATAAACTATTAGGCATCAGAGAATTTTGAAGATATTTCTCAGAGAAGAAGAAAATCAGAGATCATTTATTATCACTGCTTGGAGACTTGCTCTAGAAACCACACAAGGAGATCAGCTTTGAGAGGCCTTGTGAGAAGGGCCAGAAACATTTATTTCATGTAGTGGGAAACAAAGATTGAGGGGGATGTTAACTGTGTTATCTAGTCCAATAAGCAAACAAGATTATGATTTTTTAGAATAGAGTTTAGAGCAGATTTTAAAGGATGAGCTTTCAGATGTCATGACTACAGGCAGATAACAATGATTCCAGTTTGAGAGGAAAAGGGTTGGTTAGTCGTCTGAGGAGAGCGGAAAGGTTAATTCCAGAGGGCTTTGCAGGAAGGAGCCTCGTGACTTCTATTCAGTCTATGCAGATGAGTGAAAAGCAACAAAAGGTTAAAGTTGTAGTTAAAATTAGAAGTAAAAGCAGCAGAAAGAGCCGGTGGTGATATATAATAATTCATGAGGAGGAGCTGAAAGGACATACAGTAGTATTTGACATGAAAAAAAATCAGTGAACGTAAGGCGAGAGTGTTCTAAATGCCAGGCAACAGTTATAGTTATGTATATAACTGTAATTGAAACATACTCTGATGACAGAGTAGCATTCAAATAAAATTAGCCAGCAGTTGTAGCGATAGACTGGTCTAGGCTAGAACTTGCAATATTGATATGTTCCTTGGCATAATATTTATTCAGAAAACATAGAAGTAATATAGATACGTGGATATAAATATTTCATTTTAAACCAAAATTTAAAATAAAAATACATATTTATGTTTCTAAAATCTCCTTCTGCTGTGGTCAAATTTAATTTCTTTCTTCTCTCCTTCATCTATAACATATGTAAGTAATATTATGGATGTATCTGCATGATAAAGTTTTCAATATGGAATGCCAGTGGCTTCATGTGCATAAGCTCAGAAATCAGCATATAGATTTTCCTCATTTTACCTTTTTTTCCTCTTCGCTGCTTGTCAGCTGTTTTCTGGATTGATTTCACTGTGAACAGATAGAAGTTCTAACTTAATATTAAACCACTACTCCAGGGCTAATTACTACAAAGCAGAGTCACAGTCCCAACTCCTGACAGTGTAAGCTTCTCCCTTTGCTTGACTTCACTGGTCTATGGTCACTCACTGGGCCTTTAATCAAACCCTCCTGTCCCACCATAAAAGTATCAAAACATACAATTTTGTGAAATATTTTTTTAGATAGCATAAACATAGTTGAACATGCCACGCATTTTTTTTTTGCATAAAACCAAACTGAATTTATCCTGCCGTAACGGTAGCATCGTGGTGCCGCATTGCAGGAGGATTGTGCTCCCTGGGCGAAACAACTGTTATGTGATGAAGGCCTAGAGCATGATGTCTAACATGATGCAGTTCATCACTAAACACAGCGAGATTTGTGATCAAAATAACAAAACACCATGGAAGCAAAAGGATGTACAAAGCTGACACAAGCCAAGAGGCTACAGCCTCCCCGCTTTCCCCGTAGGAATGGGGTTTTTGCACTCCAGTTCCAGGCAGCCAGTTTGTATGTCATCTGCCTGCTCCATTCTGAAGACTGGTCACGGGAACGAAGGAATTTCTCCTTCACTTTAGTGCCGCTCCTCTCCAGAAGGACATGTAAAACTTGTAAATCTGTAAGTCCTATTAACACAAAAGGGGACTTGCCAACTGTCTAAAACTGTATATAGGTATATAGTGCTTGCATGAATTGTTGGACTGAAGCATGAATGAGCGGGAAATCAAACTGATAATTCTGTCTTGAAAGTCTACCGTGTGTATGCAGAAAAGGGATGAGGAGGATCCTATGCACAATGAAATTTGCTATTGTTTCTCAGTTAAAATTCCACAAAGCTCCCACTTTTATTATAAAAAGCCCCTGGTATTTTGTGGTAAACAGCCTCTTAAGCAGGGAAAATATGAGTCTTGTTGGCAATCTACTCTTGCACTGTTGCTTTATGTTCCTTTCACTCTTTCTCTTTCCATCACCTTTACAGGCCCAGGTGTTTTCTTTCCTAACATAGCTCAGCTTTACCACTCTGCGTGTGTGTCATGATACTCAAAAAAAAAAAGAATGCTGTTTTTTATATAGCAGCTGTAGCCTATGACATTTCTGATGAGACAAGTTCTTCATCAATTTTGCTTCAATTTCCTGTCCCTGATATGATGAAAGCGAGACAATCCTTCAAGAAAAAAGTGGGAGATGAGATAACAGAAAGAAAGGGAAAATCAGCGGAGAGCAGTAACAGGAGTTTTACACATTTGTGCAGTTGTAGAAGAGGAAAAAAATTATTGATAAGCAGCAGGCATGACACAGAGGCAGCCTTCCATGGGAATGTTGCACAGCAGCAAGCATAATATTTTACCTCATCGAGGCTCATTTCTCAATTTAGAGTCAGAACTTGCATTTGTTGCTGGAGTAGAACAAGAGCATAGATGCAACCATCACTCACAGCCCCCCAGGCATGATTCCATCCCACCATTTCTACATGGGGTTAAGGAAAGTAGTATCTATTTTAATTAGCAATCTGGCAGCAAGGTCCCATAATGTGATTCCTTGTCTGCCAACAGCCTGCTGAATCATGTAGGCTACTATGTGTATATTGCCTGTTTCAAAGACCTGGCTCTGTTTCATCTGATGCCTTCCATAAGTCTCCTTTGCCAGCAGGGTGGACACAATCTCTGGTAGAGCAAATTTCTTTCAGTCCAAAGGCTTTAATTTGGTTCATGAATTGGTATATCCTGCTCAGATTGCCTTCTGTCAAAATATACATCGGAAATGTTCTGTGACCCCTTTTATCTCCATTTCCAAACTGTTCAGACTTCTCAGCAGTTCATGTAACTAAGTAGAAATCTAACAGGTCACAGCCAGTGGTGTTGGGGTTATTTGAGTGAGTTTTGGGTTTGCTGAGCAGGAAGAAGACAAAGTGTATGATTACTTTCTGAAGAGATTTTCTCTCTAGATGTGAGTGAGCAGTCATGGACAAGTGTTAAGAAAGTTTATGCTGACATTCACTGTTTGATACAAAAATTCTGTTGCACTGTCCCCTGACTTTTCGCCTTAGTCTCTACACCTTTGTAAACGAGGACTATGTTATTACCACTGTCTTCTAACTTCTCAGATACGACCTGCCTCTGAATGTGCAAACTGCCCCATCTGTGGAATATATAAACCCTGTACACTTTTCAAACACTCAGGTCTTCTGACCCGGTCTCTCTCACGCCGGTGTATAGTTTCTATATCAGCAGCATGAAAGCTCAGAGCGAGGACCTTCCAGTAGCAGGGAGCGTGGTACATCAAAGCTTGCAAAACTGCAGCTTCTTGCTTGCTTTTTGATCCTGTGTGTCAGATACTGGGGACTGACAGGGTCTGTGCTCCATAATCTAGGGAGATTAGAGACAAGTGTTCACACAGACCCTTTGAGAAAATCAGTGTTCCAGAAACTAGCCTGAAAATATGACACTCTGCATCCCTGTCACTCGACACCTTTAGAGGTGTCTCTGAAAACACCACTCCTTTTTTTCTGAATTGGGTCTGCTTGGCTAGTTCTAGTGTGGAGTTAACATATAAAGCCTATTGTAGAACAAGAATGGAAATCATTCCAGTGATTTATTTAGGGCTGATGTCAGGCGCTTACTCTGTTTATAGTGATACCTACAGCAACTGGCTTTCGCAGACATAGGCTCCTTTAGTTGAGATCTTTTAGTATCTATAGATCTGCTGTAATCTTTAGTGTTAAACAATACAGTTTCTCTTAATGCATTGGAATTTATGCTCATACTTTGGAAAGCAAACATTTATCTTACTGAGAACATGTCAAAAATCCAGCATATGTAATGAGGACAAAGTGCAATCTGGTCCAGTAGACAAAAGTTTAAGGAAAGACTGTAAGAATAGATCGGGCATTCAGTCAAATTGTCCCTGATAGACCTGTTTTTCTAGCAGTCTCTGGCTAAAGGAGGCCCTAACCTAGAAGCTAGTGTTTAGCAGAACTCAGTGAGTTTTTCTTCAAATAAGGGTATTAAAAAACCCAACCAAAACCAATGAAGACATGCTTTGTGGCTCCAGAATATTGTGCAGCAGGGAGTTTCCCTATTTACTTATGCATTCTAGGTGCTAAGTACTTTGAATAATTTTATATTTGTTGCCTAACAATATCATTTTATGCTCCCTATTATTTTGCTGTAAAAATAATATAAACCAGTTATATGTCATTGTTCTGTTCTATTAATTTATTTAATAGCTATCATATAAAGTATCCTATTCTGTTTAATCTCTCCCTTCACAGAAGGTGACCCGTTAGCTTTAATCATCATTGTCAGTCTTCATGGTATCTTTTTGATTCTGCTGTATCTTTTTTTTTCAAAGTGGAGAGAACAGGCATGCATACAGTAGTCAAGGTACAGGTAAACCAAGGGATTATGCAGTGACCCTAGTGGCAATTTCTGGCTAGCTCTTTATTTCTTTTTTAACAATTCTTAATCATCATCTTCCCTTTTTTGAGCGAACCCTTTCATTGACTGCCGGCATTAACATGAAGATTTCTTTTCTGAGTACTGACTAATTTAGAAGCCATCAGTGTAGCCATGTGGTTAAAGTTGTTTTTCCTCTATGTACATTACTTTGAATTTATCAGTGCTGAATTTTATCTGCCACTTGATCTTTCAGTCACTCTGTATCATAAGATTCTTTCGAGCTTTTAGCAGGTATTGTCTTGAGTGCCTTAAATAATTTTATCCCATCAGCAAACTTTGTCCTGTCATTACTTAGGCCCTTTCTGAATCATTAATAAATATGTTGAGGAACAGCAGTTCTCTTACAGATACTTGTCGATCTCCATTGCTACCCCCCTCCTACCCATTATGAAAAGTCAGCTTTTGTTATCAGTTAGATACTAATCTGGGGATTTTTCCTTTTACCACAGGAGAACTTACTTGCTCTTAAGTCTTTAGTGGTCAAAATTATAAACTACATTTACAAAATTCCTGTAGACTAAATCAACAAGTTTGTCCTTCATGTGCTTGTGGATTCCCTGAAGAAATTCTAATTGGTTTGTGCCATATAATTTTTCCGTACAAAAAATATCCTGTCTCTTCTGCATTGTATCATATGTATCAAGGTGTCTTCTAACTCAACATATTGCTAAAATTTCTCCCTGGCATTTCACTAAGACTTTTTGCAATTATTTTATTTAGAATTACTTCCTGTCTTTGTGGTAACTGTTACTTTGAGGTGAATCTCATTCTATAAACATAAAAGGACACAGTTTATAGGAATGCATAGAAGTGATTAAAATCAGATGTATTTATTCAGAATATACATACTCATGCACATTCAGATACAGAATATGTTTGTGCTAGCAAAAACATAATGAACTACAAATGTTTCCAAAGCAGAAATAAAGTTGGAGTGATAAAATGCAGTATGACTGTAATTTGGTGATACATAACTCTAATATCACTGTAAAATATAAGAAGTAAAACTATCAAATAGTCTCTAAACTTTATCTTAAAAAATGGAAGTTGAGTATATTGTCTTATTTATTTTCATCTTCTAACCTGTCAGGATAGCATGATGGCCTTTCGAAGATGTAGTTCTTGCATAAGAGTCAATATAAACCAAACTGTGTGGGATTATATATCTTTAGCTAAATGGATGCAATATGACACAGATCATTAACTCTAAACACCTCATCCATTCATCTTTATAACATAGATAATGAGGTTGCTGGATGAGAAATGTTATTTAGGGTACAGACAATTTTTAACAGTGATAGAAGAGTAAAATAAGTAAAAAAATGAAGTTTCTGTGAATTTTGTGTGAATTATTTTTTGGTTTAAATAACATTTGCTACATACACCCCTTCTCAGAAATGGTTAGTATATATAACCCTGAAATATGAAATGGGAGTACATTTACTTTGAAGTGCTGGAAGAGCATAGAGTGGTGTGTTGTTTTATTTTCCTGATATGTTATACATTATATTGTTCTTTTTATCTTCCCACAAAGAGGACTCATGTAATACAAGGAAACAGTTCTCTGGGGTATTACTAACTTCACCTAATCATGGTAAGTTACAATATGTCATTGCTGTTACCTACAATTCATATTAAGATAAATCTCATAACCTTCCAAGGGAAGGAAAGCCCGTATTTATAGGCATCTAAAGCTGTATTTCTGTTTCACAGATAAAAATTTATTTGGTAGCAGAAAACATCCCAGCACTTTAAAATATAGATTTGCAACTGTGGTATACTGTTAAAATTTAGTACAGCTTTTACGTATAAGTACTTCACAGTTGTATTTTATAATAGAAAGCATAATCTACACTTACAGATTACCCTGTGGACTTTACACTCACTATACAAATTTATTCAGAATTCTCGTCTGGACTGTAAAAGCATTTGTTCCTCTCTAGCTAAGGTTAAATAAATGCAGCGTTAAATAAATGAGAGGGAAAATTCTGCTATTAAGGTCAATGGTATAATACAAAATATTAGACTAAATGAAAACAAGGAGGAAAGAAGCTGTAAGATGTGTTCTTTTTAATAATAAAAAAACCCACTGTGTGATACAGTAATGAAAAGAGATCATGGTCAAAATATAATTAATGGAGAAAAAATAGCAGCTGCTATGTCAGGAGTTTATTGGAAAACTAACAACTGGATTTGAAATCAATGTTGTTATTCTATCTTTTGATTGAGGTTACATTGTAAGGATCATTTTCAGCATTGGAACTGACAGTTTCTCAGCAGTACAAGAGAGAACTACGATTGATACAAAATGTATGCAATTATTGGCTTTCCAATTGTTCCCAATGAAATATTATCCATAATCACGTGGAGATTTCCTTTGAAGCCCTTTGAATACTAACAGCTATTTCCTGCAATTATTTTTGGGTACTTTATAGTGCAAACATTGGTATAGCCATTTCAAATGTCAATGATATTTAAGCTATATGTTTACCTGCTAATCATAGTTGAGTGTTAAGATTTCATAATAAATTAAAGTTTTTACTGTAACTCCATTATATTTGTCCTTATAAACTTTTTTTTTTTTTTTTTTTTTTTTTTTTTTGTGTGTGTGTCAAGGCAAAGATTGAACATCTAGCTCCTCTTAGTATGGAATTTAAGTAGCCTGAAAAATCTCTCTCCGTTTGTCCCCTATGATTCACACCTGCCAAATCTGGACCTGTCAGTATCAGATGTAGCTGTTTGTCCTTTGTTCCCCTCCTCTTCCCTTGGCATGACATCACCATTTTATGTATTTGGTGAGAAGCATTTCAGCTCCTTCTTTTGCTACTATTTCTGCTAAAGAATCACCAGAACATATTTCCTGTATTTTTTCCTTTTACATTTCCTCACAGGTAACATTGCACAACCTCAATTCTAGAAGTGTTGGTTAATACACCTGATGGACTTGGCCCATCTCCTATCTGTAAGTATTGTCAATAGCATGTTAGAGGGTGGGAAGAAGGTCAAGAGTAAGACATGGAAGATGGGTGTGAAGAAAAGAATAGGGGAGTGGGAAATTTTTAATCCATATAATTTTGGTGAGTTGCAGTGTCTCACAGACACTTTGTTTATCCAAAGGGGCAGTGAATGCTGGTCCAATGGTGGGAGCAAATATTCCCAATATCACAGAATCATAGAATGGTTTGGGCTGGAAGGGACCTCAAATATCACCTAGTTCCAACCCCCCTGCTGCGGGCAGGGACACCCTCCACTAGACCGCGTTGCCCAAAGCCTCATCCAACCTGGTCTTAAACACTTCCAGGGATGGGGCATCCACAACCTCTCTGGGCAACCTGTTCCAGTACCTCACCACTCTAACAGTAAAGAATTTCTTTCTAACATCTAATCTAAATTGACCCTCCTTCAGCTTAAATCCATTCCCCCTTGTCCTGTCACTACACTCCCTCTCCTTTTGTCTCTCATGTTTACAGGCTGTATATTTGCAAAATGAAATCCCTCTTTAATATAGTCTTTGCTTTTCAAAGAACCTATTGGATTTCCCTTGTGCAAGGGTTTAATAACAATAAGAGTGATGGTTAGGATTACAAAAAATGCCTTTTCTTCCCTCAAAGCATCTCTTCCCAATGGCAGATATCAGGAAATAATCATTGCACCTAATGGCAGAGAACAGGTAAATCTTGAAACCTTGTGGCTCTATTGTATTCCCTCATATCATCTCCTACTAATATTTAATTCTTTCAAAAATCTTTTGACTGGCTCTTATTTCTCCTCTGAGCTTCATTTTCCTAATTCTTTTCATGCCTTTTGATACAGTTAAGAAGCTTAAACAGACTTAGGACCAAAATTTCTTTCTTTCTTTTTTTCTTTTTTTTTTTTTTTTTAAACACAGGAAATCTTCAGGGTGTCTCTTAAGAACAAGCTGTTTTCTGAAATTACAGTGATTGTGTCAGCAGTCTGTACAGCCATGTGGCACTTAACTCCCAATGCAAAGTCCATTTTATCTGAAGGGGTCATTCCCTTGACTTCATTGGGGTTGGGACTAGGCTCGTTCCATCCATCACTCCCCACACTTCATTACTTAATTAAATGGAAGAGAAGTTGTCCAAGTACCAGTGCCATGAAATACTGACTTTCTAGCAAAGATACGTAAAAGAGAACCTCTGTTCAATCCTTCATTACATCTGAGGCTCCCAACAGTGGTATTTGTACCACACCAGCACATCAAAATGATGTGCTGCCTTTTTCACAGTGGGTGACCATGAGGCTTTGGAGCTGGCCTGGGTGTGTGACATACAGGACAGCTGCTCCCAAGGGAGCCACTGGCTTCCTCTTCATCATATGCAGAAAATTGCCTGGGCAACAGCTATGAAAAAGAAGAGGAGCTTAAAAGGCTTAATTCCCTTGATTTTGCCTCCAGGCTACAACAGCTTGGGCAATGAATGCTGCCTTCCTCAGTTCCTGCAGCTGGCACAGAGCTGTGCTGGGAGAAGCTGCGGCAGGCTCTGTTTTGGAGTCTCTGAATTACAGCTTCTAAAAAGTGCTGTTTCCCCATGCGTGCTGCATGTTTTGTTGAATTATCCCATACTCCATATACTTCTATGACACAAGAAAGCAAGGCAATAATAATATTAGAAAAAATTTCTATCTTACAGCACAAAATGGTGGAAGAATGACTGATGAGAGGCAACAGGCGTGTCATTTCAGGATTTTGGTTTGCAGTTCAGCCTGAGTTTCTGTCTGACCTTGGACAAACCCAGGTCCTTTGGTTTTCAGGTTTAGAGAAGAACAGAAAATCCCAGAGGTAATCTGCAGATAAAATCTATTAATGAGACATTCTTATTATGCAAATAGAAGCCCTAAAGTGTCTAGATAGGCAATATGCTTCCAATAAATATGAATGGAAATGGTTTCTTTTGGATTTTATTATCATATCAGACTCCAAACTGTGGAGAAGGCAGCTGCCTGCCTGCTCACAAAATTTGTGTTCTGTCTGCGGTTTCAGATGTACCACAGAACGTCTGAGGTAAGGTTTATGTGTAAGTGGTTCTGTAGGATAGTACTGGTTACTGATTGGTCTTGCATGAACAGATTAATCCTAATAATGCAACTGCAAGCCTATTGCCTGAAATTTCTAAGTGGTGCAGGCGGCCTAGCTACCTGAAATTAGGTGATTTAAACTATAGTTGGGCTCCCTATCAAAAATGGTTGGATATTCAGTATGTTTAGCACCCACAGCTCTACTAAATTAAACTTCGTTACCTTATCAAAAGACACAGTGGGAACATCAGCACCAATAACAGAACTAAGGGATTCCTGCCAGTCAATATAGCGTTCACACCACTGATCTCTATTATAGTGAAGCCTGGATAAGCAGGAAAACTTCAGCATACACAATGAAGATCTTAAGCATAAATAACGGAGAGAAAATGAAATTTTGAGTTGACTGAAGTCAGTGGCTATATTGATCACAATTCAGCTATGGCTTAATTTAACCCTTTGGCCTTGATTTCCATGCACAGTAACCATTTACACATCCTTGGTAGCAAATATTGATTACAAAATATGAAAATACTCTTCAAATTACTAGAATGATGTGCAGTAGCCTTAGAAGAGAATCAGGTCCCTGTAAGGAAGATTTGATAGGATAAAGTAAAGATAGTGTCGTTCCCTGTGGAAAGTTACTGGTTAAAGTGATTACATGCCTACTACGGGAGAGTATTCCTGCATCAGAAACAAAGGTGTAGTAGCAGTAAAATGAAAGAGGGAGGGGTACTGAGTAATAATGTACAGTAGTAACTGGATAAGAAATCTGCAATATCCCACAGGAGGATGGTAATCAAAAGACAGTTAAGAAAAAATGAACTTGAAATATTTTTATTTTCACAGCATGCAAAAAGTGAGATATTAATTTAGGATGACCTGAACACATTTTGCAAAGGGCAATGCTAGTGGAGTGGAATACCGATGATTCACGAATGCTACTTGTATTTATGATATTCAAGCTGATGAGAAGTTATCTACAATATACACACACTATTGGAATATCATTAGTGTTAGAGGGTACAACATTCTAAGATTAAATTTATAGAATGCTCAGACATTGTGAATTTGTTTTTAATATTGCTAATCATAGATCTTTCGAACAAATGTGATTAGTTAGTCTATATGTTACATATTTAAATCACCACAACTCCTCTATTTCACAGTAACTAAGAGCTCTGGGCAATAATAAAATGTGAGTAATGACCCTTTTCATTTCAACACTGTAAGCAAGAGGTAGAAACGCTCACTGTTTATGAGAAAATTGTGATTGGTGGAATGAATAAGCAGTAATTGTTCTGCATTAGGTAAACAAAGGAAACTATCATATATTAATGCACTCTCTGTTTTATTACAATTCAGTCAGATACTCTAATCAACTGTGACAGGAATTGAATGAATTGGCTGCACCCAAAGGTGCTGTTTATTAATTTATCTTAACAAATAATGGTGGTGTGTCAAAGTAAATTATGTCGCTTCATATGTTGCATGTCTTTGTATTGAAATACCAGCAGTGAAAGAGATTTGTTAACTCGCTCTTTTCGAAGTCAGAAGTGTAAAGCTATCCATGTGTTGTCGGGTTTTATGTTTCCCTCCCTTTTCCCTATAATTCAGATTAATCATCGGGTAACTGTTTAGGCAGACAAAAATAGATACCCACGCATGTGCACATGTTTTCCCAGACACCCGCCCAGACTCCTGTTTCCATATCCCTTTGTTTCTGCACTGGTATAGTTAAATTCTGTGGATATTACTTATTGTCTGTTTTATATAGCATAAGTGCTTAGAATCTACACCAGAGATTGCTTTTCAAGTGGAGATCACATATATGTGTATGTGTCTCGATTAGCATTTAAATATGTATTATATATATACGTGTATGTACACATGCACACATAAATTCATAAACTAAGAAACTGTTCTTAAAGCTAAGGGATGGCCATCTATAAGGGTAGAAAGGAAGGATTAATTTCTTTTCATCCATGAGGACCGAAACATGAAACCTTAAGTGATTTGCCCAGTGCCTGAAAGTAATTTAGTGTCACAGACAGGCATGTAACCTAGATCTCGTTCACTCCAGGCCTCAACCATTTCAGCCTGTTTTATTTCCTCTCCAGTAATATTTCTGATTTGTTCCTCCAGCCTCGTGTGCCAACGGTACCTTAACTTTTATAAATGAAAGTCCTTTTGAAGTCAAATATCCCAATTCAGAGCTGATGGAAGGAAAAGCAGTTTTTCTGAGTTTGACTATATTGAATTGATACCAGTTCCCTGATTAAAAGTTACATGATTGAATGACCAGTTTGGTGTGTGTTTTTTCACATTTTTCAAGTGTAAACTTTGAATTGCTGCATTTGCATTAAACAGGAATGAAATTTGATCCTGAACAGATGAGATCTTTCTGACAAAGATGAAACAAGGGGAAAAAATGTGCACATGTGTGTAATGTGAATATTATTGCCTTGAATTTTCCAAACAAAATCCAATTTGCTGCCAGATGCAACAATTAGTTAGTAATACTGTCCTTATAGCAAGTCAGAAAAAGTGGTGTATTAGCTGGTTTGCTGTTCTCAGAGATTGTAACAGGACATTTCTGCAACACACACAATTTAAAATATAGTTGGGAAAAGACACTTCTGAATATCCACTTTTTTCAATATATAAACTTGTTCATGTTATTATATGGCATTAAATGTTCGTTGTAACAGGAGTTAAGGGTTTAAATAGAATACTCAACAATATATACAAACAACATGCACAATCTGCTCATTTGGAAAAGAAAAGGCTGGGGGATTGCACCTGTGAGTCTAGTGATAGGATCTGCAGGATGTTCACATTGCCACCAAAATCCTGTCACAGATCCTGAATTCTCCCTTACCTAGCAGTCAGTGCAACTGCTTTTCTCCAAACGTGGCTGCAGATCTTGTTTGGAGTCAAGACCTGTTTCTCAGGGTCACTGGCATCATGGCCTGGACCTCACTGTTTGCCTTCTACTTTCTGCTGTATTAGCGGTAGAAAGCAGTGGCATCCCTGGGCAGGTGATGCTAGGTCAGACAACATCTTTTCAGGTGAGTCTTTTCAACTTCAGCTGAAAATAAATAATATGAATGGAAAATAAACATTTTTTCCACTGAAAATATACAAAACAAGGTGATTGTGTATTGCCAAGTTATATGAGTATCAGTATGCGCTATACAAAGCAATTAAGGAAAACTAATTCAGTGAATTATAAGGAAAAATATGTTCCCAGAACACTTGGCTACTTTTGAAAATTCTGTGCTTAATATGCAAACTGCTACATGTATATATTAGTAGAAAATATTATTGATATACCCTCTTAGCAAAATCCTAAAACTAGCATAAACCAACTCATTTTAGAGTTACTTTGGATTTTGTACCTGATTTATATAATCCTTTATTAGAATTTCTATGTTGTCAGTAAAAGAGAACACAAATGCTTCAAAATAAAATGGAACACAGGTTTAGTTACCGTAGCCTTGTTTTGCAGAATGATTTTGATATATTTTTATACCCACAGTAGCATGGGGAAGACTTAGCGCAAAAGTGTTTTGTATATATCTAAGAAATTTTAGGAGAGTCTAATCAGAACATGTTAATACTTTATAAAAGCTGATAAAACTTCCTTGTCTTGACTGTGAAAGTGCCACAGTGAGCAGAAAGAAGTGTGGTTGTGTTTTTTTCTTTGAACCAATATGTGTATAATTTACAATGCGAGAAAAATTACCCTGCTTAGAATTACACTTCTCAGAAAAAAGAAGAGTTTCAACTTTCACTGAATTGTGAAGTGTAGAAAATCACGGTGATGGCATTTTGACTACACAGAAAGGAAAGCAGTGGAGAACAATAAAGCAATTGTTTGAAAGGCCTAATAGGTCTGGAGTATTGCTTCTCCCTGTTTAATATTTCAGATATATTAATCTTTCAGGCAGTGGACATAACAACAGAATTTCCCTAAAGAATGAATAGGATCTCCATATATGAGGCCGAAAGTCTCAGTGAAATTATTTTTGATTTAGACGTCTAAGCGAAATGTAGCTTAGAAATGTAGGATTGGGCTTAAAAGCAGGTGATTGCCACCACTAGGCAAATCAGCAGCGCTGATGACGAGTGACTCAAATGTGCCTGTTTACTGTGCTCTGAAGTCCACTCCTTTACTGACTCATTTTAAAAGGACAGCAGCTCCAAATAGCACTGCATGTCCAAAGCCACCCACTTTGAAAGTTCAAATTCTTTTCTTTACACTTTAGGATTAGGGATACGGACACAATCTGTCTGAGGTGAGCTAATCTGGTGTGATGAGAGAGAACATTCTTTAATGGCAATTTAATTAAATGCATTTATGCTTTTAGACGTGGAAATTATTGATGCTTAAAATGAAATCTGAGAATTAATAGGACCTGAAGTATTTTGCTGTATCTATTATTTCTGACAATCCATCACTTTTTCAACTGTGACGACTCGAGTTTTACTTCCATGAATCCTCATCTAACTAGATCATAAATCTTTCAGGGGGTATAAACGTGAGCTGTAGATCTTGGTCACCATGTGTCGTCGTTTGTACGTAGCACGATTTTTCCAAGAAACCTTGATTAGGATCCTCAAGTATGTCAGAAAGATTGGGATAAACAAAACAGACCGGGGCAGGGGAGGAAGGGGGAGGAAAGACGTAACCAAAACTACCTACAAGTACTAGCATTTGTTCCTTTTACTGGCATGTTTTGAATCACCTGCATGTTTATTTTTTTATATGCTCACATACATACACGCCCACAGAGGTTTGCAGCTTTTACAAACGTAAGATTGTTAGTACAGCAGGTGTTCAGAATTGTAACAAAAAATGGGTAATTAAATTGGGAATTAGGCAAAAGAGAAACAAAAGTTTAAGAATGAGGTGAATTGTTCAGCGTCAGCATCTGATGTGCGGTGTTATGTTTTACTGTCATGAGACAGCACAACTGTATTATGACCAGAAGATTGATTTAGTATTTCAATTTTAATTGAGCTTTCAATATATGAATTCTGTGGACATGTATCTGAGTTTAATAACCTTCAAATACATGTTCAGATTGAATGACCAAGTCAATTATTTCCTCAAAAGTACTTATTAGGATTGTGTTGGAGGCATACAAATAGCAAAGGAAATACGCTCATGAATATGCCACTTGTTTCCAAATTAATTTCTCTCAACCTTGGCAGCATGCTTTTTCTTAAATAATTATTCCTATATTTGAGGCGTACTTGTAGCACTACGGCAAATGAAAGTTACAGCACTCTATGTAGTCGCTGAATAAATGAGCTTACAATTACTATGCTGAGTCAGTGCTGTATTCTCAAACGTGGTGAATGTGGCTTAATTGGGTAGGGAACAATGGAACCTTCCTGTAATTGTGGTGTTCAGTGACTTGATATGTTGTGTTTTCTCCCAGACAGTATTTACCAGTATTAGCTAGGTAATTCTGCTATATACTAATTGTGAGTGGAAAAAGGGCAGGGGAGTGGCAAAGGGAGCATTTATATATCGCTGAACGACCACTGTCATAAGATTAATGTTTTTTTCTGGAACACCTTGCAAAAGCAAATAGCATATTTATCATTTTTTTCAAAAGTATTGAGCAGCCATGGTTCCTTTTGCACCAAACTTTGAAAGGCACTACTGCTTAAATGGTTTACTTTGTTATCACTCACCTTTTTAATGAGCAAGAAGGTAAGGCACTTTGTGGAAAGAAAGAGAACAAGTTTTCCTTATTAGTGCATGTTCCTTTATCAGTTACATGAAAGCAAACTATGCTGTGTTCAGAAGTACCATTTTTTGCACTGGGTAATTTAGCCAATTTTGTTATTGAGAAAGGCATATTTTGATCATAAAGTGTTTCCTTAATGCACTTAATCTGCGTGTCATGAGAACATTTGGCCTTCACCCCTTCCTTCTACTCTATTAATCTTCTAGGCTTTTTATCTCAGCCCTCACACTGATAATGGCATGAACTAGAAAACCGAAGGATGACACCAAAGAAAAACAAAGAACTATTACTGACTAAGATAAGTGTAGTGCCACTTTTGCTAATCCTAATTTACTTAGAATTTAGTGAGGATTCTTCTGTCACATCATCTGTCACAGGCAGATGTTAGAGTGGGAGAAAAGCAAGCAATTAAAAAAATGTTCTTCATTTCAGGTATTTTGATATTTCTTATTCAGTTAGGTTCCATTGACTGTTTTGCTCTTCCTGCCAAGTATAAAATGATTTGTCAAGTTTTGAGGTTAAAATTAGTGTCCCTGAAAGGACTTGCATTGACAGCCACTGAGGATGGAGTATAAATATATTTTACTTCTAGAACAGGTGCTGCATTAACAATGGCAGTTGCAGCTTCCCCAGGCTGCCCCATTATCATGCGCTTCCACCTTGGCCTGTGGTATAGACTCTTACTGATGAAATCTAATATTTTAACATTTGGGTCGGCAGACTTTCACGTAGCACAGTCCGCCTGTAGCATTCCCTGCCTGAGGAGGGTATCAAGTCAAGTGCTGTGCAGGATCTCTAGCAGTGTTGAAGTGTTTTATATGCAGTAAGGACAGTCAGAGCTATGCAAGCTAAGATAATAAGTGTAATCAAATTTCATACTCCAAGGAATACACTGATTGCCTCAGGGATCAGGAAAAATTTAACTCCATATCCTCACCTTTCGTGCTGCTTCATGCAAGTAGAGCAGATGTAACAGGGCAGAAAGTCCTCTGAGGCACCAGTTGTTGTCCACTTTTTCTGGCATGGTTCCAAATTGTATAGACCAATAGTTCAACAAACTAGAACCTATAGGAGAGAGAAAATCTTTGGTACTATTCAAAAAAAATGACAGTTTGGGGTGGGAGAGAGGTTTTCTACACTAGAGCAGTTTAGATTAGAAAATGGTTTGCTTTAGAGTCCTGTTTATCATTGATTTGTCTCACATCACAATCCTAAATACTGCAGTTCCAATCTTCCAGTTAATGTTTTTGCATGTAAACATGTGTGTAAAGCTGTTGGCATCAACTAAGTATTCCCTGAGCAAAATCCTGGCTCACTTGAACTCTTTGTCACACCAGTCAAATCTGGGAGCTACAGCACTTTACACCAGCTTAACACCTTGCCCTTAATTATGCAATTCCTTTGCTTCTTGATTTATGTGACAGACAAACTCCACAGGTACTTTTGAGCAGGCTGTCCACTCATTTGTGAGCTGCAGGTAAAGCCACCCACCCCTGTTTCTGTTCTGGAACAGGCCCCCCTGGTGTATAAGGTCCATTTAGCAGCTGCAATGTGTAACTGATGCCTTTGGCATGCATTTGGGACTAAAATTAGGGTTTCCTTTAGGGATACTCAATTTCTGAAATTCCTTTTAGCCATAAATAAAAACAAAGTTGTAAGATAACAGCAAGCTCCTTGGTTAATGCAGGATTTTGTGCTTTGAAATGCTGTTGCTGAAATCAGCCTGCTCATTTGCAGCAGATGTAACCCCACCTGGTGAAATAAGCCGTTTGGTGAGGGTGCTGTGTGCCCGCAGGTGAGAATGACCCTGACCAGCCCCACCTGGGCCTGGACCTATTTAAGCTCAGACCAGAGCATTTTACCCCTTCCTAGCAGGGCTGTGAGCTCCCTCTCTCCAGATCTCTGGGACTTTCCTCTGGACTTCCAAGGTTGTCTTTGGACCTGACCTGACTGGATGACCCCAGAGCCTTGAGGGAGTCTGTCAGGGTGCTGGCCACCACAGGTACAAGGGCCGGCAAGGCCCCTGCCCCACCAGTGTCCCCTAGGGTCCCTGCTCCTGGACTTCTCTGGTGCTATGACCTGAAGGTGATGGGGTGAACCCCTTGAACAAACAGGTATTTGAAAGGTTTTGAAAGTTTGGGGTTTGTGATGTTCATTTCTGCCTTGTTTGCCTTATCAAAAGGTGACCCGAGACCTCTTGAAAGGATGAGGGGGCAAAAAACCCCAACGAGGGAGGGAAGGGGTTGAAGTCTGTGTTTGTCCCATTTGGTTTTGTGAGGCTTTGCTGGTCTGTTTTAAGTTGATTTTCTGAGGCGTGAAATTTGTTGAAGGACTGTGATTCCTTCTTAGGGGTTTTTTTTTTATTAAAAAAAAAAAAAGCCCCTAGCCTAGCTGTTTTTTGTTTATTTGTCTCTAAAAGTATGGGGGTTTAGGTGGTATGCTCTAGAGAAGAGGTGAAATGATAGTTCAGTTTTTTGGCCTTCCTTACCTGTTATGAAATCAGTGATATTCTACCAGTATAAAAATAGGTTTTAATCAGGAAACTGTCTGATAACTGTTACATTTTTATGTGTGTGTGCTTTTATATTAGGTTTGATAAATCTTCTTTTTAAATTTTGGTCTTTGCTTTGTTAATTCAAAAAGAAGATGCATGTGCTAGCCAGAGCATTTGTGGAGGTGCAGGTAAAGTCCTTGAAAGATGAGGTGGTGGAAAGCTCTGGGTGGGAGATGCTACTCGGGCTCAGGGGAAACTGAGGCAGTCTGTGGGCAGAAGGGGCAAAGGGGCTGAGGCTGTGAGGGAGGATGGTCCTTACAGCCTGATGGCCCACAGCTGGGTGAAGACACATGTACAAGTGCTGTAACTGTGTACTCAGTGTGAATGTCACAGCAGATTAAGTCAAGGAAGGTGTCCTGGTAATGGAAATAAATTGTGTGCTGTGGATTTGCAGAGGAAAACACGGTGATGGAAAGATGGAGAATAAGATGTTAACTACACTGGACTTGGAACTGTAACTTGGATATTGAGCTGAAGCGGAAAAGGCAGAACTAAAATTAGCTGACTTAAGAAGGGTGATGTATAATGCTGAAAGTAAAAAACCAAGGAGACTGCTTGTCTATAGACTATGGTACCTTAATGGAAATGCAGCATTCCTGACTGTGGCCCTGTAGCTACCCATCTGAATTTCTAAAGAGCAATAAATCATGAGTAAAAGGCAGCTCATCCCTGTTCTTTGCTAGGAGAGGGATATCCTGCAGGTATGAAAGTACTATCCAAAAGATAAAGAAGACAACCAATTTTAAGTATTAATATTCATAATGCTGTCGTGTACTTCCAGGGTAGCTTTGTCACGGGTTTTATCATAGTACAAAATGGCGGCATCCTGAACACCTGCTCCTGGTGCTTTTTCACAGGGCTCCCTCTGTGTGTCTCATGAGTCACCTGGTAGGTCTTGGATGTTAGCTACCACACTTACATTTGTTATTTAGATTATTCAGGTGTGATGGGGGAACAGAAAGAAAAGTTTGCTGGTGCAGCTTCTTTCAGAGTGGTTGCAGCTTGTACTGGCTGGGCTGCCTTAGATCTGCTATTAAAATCAGCATCTTATTCTTTGTACTGCACAGTTTCTGTACAGCGAATCAAATCACCTGGGTGGCTGCTGCTGGTTTAATAGTATAATTGAGTAATCTTAGCAGCTTCTCCAAGAGGCTTTAACTTCAGTGTATACATGTATCCTAGGATTTTGTTTTCCAAAGAGAGGGATTATTGTCATATTCATTGTAATCACTCTAAATACTGTGGGCCTGATTCCTGACTGCCTTGTACCTTCTGCAGTCATTTAAAACTGTCTAAAAGGACTCTAAAATGTGATGACACTAGAATGGCTGTAATCTTACTACATTTGCAGAGAAATAAATGATTGTACATTGTGTATGGCAGTGGAGAACCAGGCCATGTGCAGAATGAGTAGGAAGTACAAGTATTACATTATTGCTGGGGTGTAAGTGGGTATGTGGTAGAAAAAGGCAGTGGAAGGGGAAAAAAGGTAGTGGAGACTCTATACTGTAATTCTAATTGAGGTTTCTGTTCAAATCTATCTTCATGTCTGCTGTGGTGCTTGGGCTTGCTGGGAGTTGTATTGAGCCTCAAGGCAATCCTTACTCTAGATAGTGGTCTGTGCTGGGTTCTTTGTTCTTTGCTTTTTTTTTTTTTTTGCCCCTGGACTGTATTCATCAGGCATCTTCAGCTGTCTGCAGTCTGTCATACCAGCAGTGGCCCAGGTGTGAGGAAAGCATTGTAGGCAGTAATGATTTTAGGTAAACATAAAGGAGAATCTGAATCTGGGGTTTGCAACTAAAATGCATCTTAAGCGTGCTTAAAAAAAAAAAAAAAAGAGAGTAGATGGAGTTTTTGTAGCTGTGTCAAAGCTTGGATTAAGCAAATTTGAGCTAGTTATGGCTATACTGCTTCAGAGGCAAAGTCTGAATGGCAGAATTTCTCTGCCTTGAGAGCTGGCTCTCTCCAGACAGAGCAGAGCACAGGCACCTGGAGGTTCTGCCTGGCAACTGAACCTGAGATGACAAGACAGCCCTTGGCTTGTGATTAAGATAAATCTCCCTTGACTCATGTATATCTGGTTCAACGTGAATGTTGTAGCTGTATTTCCACTCAAGCTGTAAATAGCTAGATATCCTTACAAGCACCAGGGGGAAAAAAGTTTAGTCACCTCTTAGGGGCAGCTTATATGTCACTGTCCATGACTCCAGTAGCACAAAATGTCTCAGTCATAAAATGCTGAATCTTAAGTATGACAAATAATGCTAAATTATATTAACATTTATTAAGGGGAAGGTGGAAAATGTATTTCAGAGATTTAGTAGGAGTTTTACTAAATTTCCGTATGAAGAAATCAATCCATTATTATTATTTGGAAGTGCCATATTTCCAAGGTTATGCTGTTGTCAAGGCAAAAGGTTCCATACTGCATTTCCAACCAAGCCTGACTGATTAAGGGTGTTGGGAGGAATATGTTTTCCTTCCAGAATCTTAATTAGGTTGACTTTAACTCATGACAGGAGATTCTGCCAGCTGTCAGCTACTGCTTGGATCTCTTACTAATTAAAACTCTGAGGAAGCCTATTAAAGGTGTTCAAAAAGCCAAATCTCCCTTTAAAACATCTCTGGCACTGCAACAGAGTGTATGACAGTGATATTGCAGCATAGATAACTTGTCTTTTGCTTTTAATCTTCGCAATATGCCAGTTATGGTGCCTGGCTATATAGGCTCTTCATTCAAAGCCCTTAGCTGTCACCTTCCTGTGAATGGACTAAAAGGAATTTGAGGTGAAATTTTGCTGGTATTCAGTTTTGATATATCTGACATTCAGATTTTCTAAAGTGATGAGTATAGCTGATACTGAAATACTTTTCTTGAGGTTTAATTTCTGAGGGAGCAACATCCTGTAGTTTGTAAATATTTTGAGCATTGAAACAGATGATGATATAACTTATAATTAACAGCATTGTTGTGCCACACTTCATGTTGTTAATTAGATGCTGCAACTGGCTTATATCTGTACTTTAAAGCTTTTCCAGTGTACCTGCTTCAGAGTCAGGTTTAAAAAAAGAATCCTCTTTACATACCTAGTCAATTTTCTAGACCAACAAAAACCCTAAGCAAGGTACAGATATACTGCCAAAAAATTCTTTTTGGCAGTATCTCTTTCTCCACTGGGGACCTGGCAAAATAACTCTAGCTTTTGTAGGCTGCCTGCAAAAGCAAAAACTTGCTATTATAGCTGTATTTTATCTTCTCAGGGGTAGACAGATAAAAATCTAAGAAGATTTTGCAGAAAGAAGAGTTACTGGAACAGCAAGAGATTTCAGATGGCAGGGACATTGAATGGATGGGAAACAACGTTTAGTTTTCTAGAAGGTCACTGAGTTTAGAACTTCACTCAAATTGTTGTAATTCAGTTCAGACATGGGTTTCTAAGCAGGATGCTGGTGGCTTGGTGAGGAAGTTAGGGGCCCTGAGAAACATTCTTGTGATAGATGAGAAACCCTCTAGGTGAAGTTATTCTCAGTAGATGTCTGCTAAGAAAATTAACTAGCCATAATAAGTTCTCCCCACATCTTCTGGAAGGTGGCATGTGGCAAGATTTCTGATTTGTGGAAGAAAAAGGTTAGAGCTGCTGCCAAGATTTAAGGTAACCTGGGATTACTCAGAAGTGAGATGTGGGGTTTCTCCAGGAAAGAAGTTAGTATCTCTGACTTCACACATGACCTTTCTGTGTTCCTTCAGTCACTTGTCATGGCAGGTGCTGCTGCTTCTGTTGTCCTGGCACCTCACAAAAGTTTTAAAAAAAAACACACCTCTCTGTGTTCCTTCTAGGCATTTAGTCCCACACCAGGTATAATTTTATTGATACTCAGGCCCTGATTGTGAACCTTCCTGGTGCTCCTTCTTTCCAGCCAGAGGAGTGTCTAGCAACACCTGTCCAGATGGATGGATGGTGGGTGGGTGCATCTGCCTCAACAGTGCAATAGTTAGTCATACGCTGATTTCTTTCTGCTTGCAGGCTGTCTATTGCTGTTCCTATATCTCCCTTGAAATATATACTTTTTTGCAAATAGTTGACTAATGTTCATGCTGTGATCCTCTGTAGTCTCTAGATACTTATTTCCAGAATAAGAGTAGTTTTTTCCAATGTTGCATTTGTTCATTTACTTATTCCTATCCAGCAGTAGACTACTTGGAGTCAGTATTGCATTTACCTTGCTTTTCCCACTATTTCTTCAGTTAAGCATGATGTCATGCTAATGGTGTTTCATATTACATAGCCATAGTTTTTACAGGGTGCTAAAGCAATTCTTCAAGCATTTAACAGCTTAATAGGTTAATTAAAGGGTAGGGTTTTATTAATTGAATTTCAGACAATGAGTTCCATCAAATATTTGGGGAAATAACATGATTATTGAAACCCCCATACGTGATTTGCTTGGGTGTACCCATCACTGGAAAAAAGAATGAAAGTTTTAGCAAAAAAAAAAAAAGGTGCCACAGCAAGCTTATTTGAGCACTCCCAAAGGGATAAATTAATGTCATGCCTTTCTAGGCGATGCTTCAGGTTTATGCAATTCTGTTCTTTGATTCAGTAACAGAAACAAATTTAAGAATGAGATTATAGTTTGTGGTGTTTTTTCTCCTAAGTAATACAGTTTTGGAACAAAACCTACTTGTTGTGTGTTTCTGTATATTTACACAAGAAAATATTTTTATTTTGAACCTCTTCCTTTCTTCCTCTAAGGAAAGATCATAGCATCAGTCCTTGATAATATAATGGATTATATAGTTTTTCTGGAATAAAGATGCACATTTATTTCATGGGCAGTTGGTTCATCTAGGCACATTTGTATCTCAGTTGTTTATGTGTTAAAGTTGATTTGCAAAAACATCTTTTTTTAATTAAACTGCACAGAAAGGAAGAGGAAAATTTTTTATTGGTAAACCCTTCATTTGAAAGGCACTAAATACTCATCTATGTATTAATTGAACTTTGTCATATAGGGATACTAAGATAACACTGTAATATAGCTCTGTCAGCGTCTTAACTTAGTGGTGTACAGTTATTTTTAGGTACTATCATGTGGGAATCTGGTAACATTTAATTGTGTAAGGAGCAAAATAGATACAAAATTATAAGTGCATCCGTACAAAGTTCCCATGGCAAGTGCTCATATTTGGTACATTTGGTAGCTCTAGAAATGTGTGCTTACTTTGCATCATTTTGATCTAATTAAAAACACGTGGCTAGAACCTCAAAATGACCATGGTGTTATCATTGAATGTTGCATCTTTCCTTATATCTGTCAAGAAGTTGTTTGCAATTGTGTTTATGTATGTATCTATAGACACACATGTAAAATTTGTGGTTTTACATGGGTTAGTGTGAAATCTGAAGTTGTTAACAGATTTCCTTCCCACATCCAGCTAGAGCTATGTGCCACTCTAGTCCCTTTTGGCAGCAGTTTTCACATCAGCATAGGTACGGATTTATCTCACTGAAAGGTAAGCTGCAGCAAGGAGCCTTTACCTTTTGACCTGTGATAGTAATACAAGGTGTGTTAAAAAAAAAAAAAAACCAAACCAAAACCACAAGTTGTAAAATTCACCAAGGTGCTCTGATAAGATAGAAACTATTCCAGGTAATGTGAAGACAAATAAAATCAAAATACAGAAGGTATTGATCTCTTTTATAGATAAATTGTTTAGTGTGATTTATGCTTTAGACTTTAATCACTGTGTTTTACGTAAGTTTGATCTGAGGTATTACCACTTGGAACTAACAGCAGGCTGAAAATGTTAACAGGGTGTCAGGTCAAAGCTCTACTCTAAAATACACGATCTGTATTTTAAATTGGAAGTTTGCTGTCCAGCAGAAGGGTAGCTCTGCTTTTCTGCCTCTCTGAAAGCCCTGGCAACTTGGGCTAGTGACTGCCCTGGGAACAGGCCAGGAGCGTGTGGGTCAGCAGCCATGGCAGTGGGGAGACTCTCCCTGTCCCAAGCCTGCCTGTCCTGGGCTGTCCGCCCTCCTGTTTGTTCCTGACCTTTCTCGCAGCACTACTGTCTCGGCCCCCTATTGTCTCTCTGATGCCCTCCCTTTGCCTGCTGCCAACTGAGACTACCTGCTGATCTTCTTCTCAAGTATTTTTTTCCCCAGTACCCTTGTGGGGGAAGGAAACTTTCGTTAAAATCAAATATAGAGGCATGAGCTGGCAGGATGTGGGGTTTAGTTGCTTGTTCCAGGTATCCCAGGCAATGACTACAAATTGCCTGAAGTCCTCACTTCCGAGATCTGAATGCATACACAAGACCACCTTTCCTCTCTGCTGGACTGAAAACTCACTGCTCTTATCTTGAGAGTAACACTTCAAAACTCAATTAAGGCAGTACTGATAGGCAGCCTTTTCTAGCTTCCAACATCAGGTATATTAAGTGAAAGAAATCAACAGCAAGAAAACCCTTGTGAGTATAACACCTGGCTCATCATGAACAAGCAATGCCATCCTTATGTTGACTTACATCCACTTGGACTTACATTTCCTTTTTCTGTTTTATGGTCTCTTATGAGAAATTATTATCCCTCCTATTTTACACTGTTTGGCAGGTGTATGTTTATAGATTCTGTGCAAGAACAATTTTCTGGCTGCTAAACTCATTTGCTTTATCATGCATGTAAAGCACAATAATATGCCAGCAAAGGGGACCATGGTAACATTTAGACAAAGATTAATTTATTAAATAACTGTTTCACACTTCAAATATAGAAATGTTAAATCAAGACAAAATTATACATTTAACTCTTCAGGTGCAACTAAGCCCTTCAGGTAGTTCACCTTGTTGCATCAGAAAAATAAACCCAATACAAGTTGTCTTGCTTTCTTGAGAAAAATCTACTTATAGTTGATATAGGAGTAATGAAAACCAGAAAATCTTGTACAGTGTTTGTATATTGGATAATCTTGTATTCTAACAATGTGCATAAGAAGATTGTGTGCCAGTTTTATAGGAATGCCTGTGGAGAGTTTACCACTTAGACATTTTCATAACATTTTAGCAAAACTATGGAAAAGAATTTGTGAAGGCCTTTTGTTCTCTTCATAATGCCTTCCTTGGCTTTTTCCTACTGTTGACTCCCAAGTTTAAGTTAGTGCTCAGATGACTTAAAAATGTTAAGGGATGCAAAATATAAATAGTTTGATTTCTCATCTTTTTCCACTAGCTCGCTTGTCCAACAGAGTGACTCTTCCCTGAAGCCTGCAGCCTTTTCAGAATATTCTAGAGCTAAAACTCGTTGCCTTAAGCATCTCTAAGAACTGGGCTACTGCAAGGCTACTGGAATACATAAACAACTTTGTGGAGCCCAAGGGATGTGCATTTTTGTTTTATATTAGGAGAAAATTTTTTCCCTTCAAGCAGACATTTCAGGAAAAGTCTGCACAGACTACAACAGGAAAACAAATTGCACAAATTGTGTATACAGTATTTAAAGGCACACTTCTAATTAACCTTCTCAGTTAATATGTTGTTCTGTTAGCATAATTACCGATGTTATTGAAGAGATAACAAAGTCCTTTGATTTTATAGAAGCTGTAATAAACACTCTCCTTTGAATTATTGCCCAGATGCATCTTCTTACTGCTTTAATTTTTGAAGAACTGTGCTATAGGAAGAAAGAAAAGAAGTTTAAGATACACTAATATCTTCAAGTGTAAATTTATTTTACTTATTTTTCATTATGTGACTACAAAAACCTCTTCCTGGCTATTTCTTGTTGTAGTATTTGCTCATATTTAGTATAACTGATTTTTTTTCTGCAAAAACTTCAGTTTCCAGAAAAAAATCAAACTAGAGAATTAGCTTCTTTCTTGGTAGCTAAGATGCAAAATGGGAAATGTTGCTGTTACTGACTATAAATGGATTAACGAAGAGTAGGTTGCTGCTTTAACCTTGCTGCCTAGAGAAGCAAGGTACTTATTTGTTACCATCAGTTCTCATTGTAAAGGCATATTTAAGATGCAAGTGTGAAAGAGACAAAGTAGTTGTTTATGGTCTGTTTAGATGTTACATAAATCTTCAGATGGTACTTCCGATGCTGCTTCCATTTTGGTAAGCCTCCCATGCTAATGTGCATAGGAACCTGCTGCTTTTTAAGTGATGGAGGTTGCGATATAAATGTCAAAATCTTGCACACTTTCCCTATTTCAGTTCTCCCCCCTATACCGGTGTTCAGTCAAGGCCCTATTAAGCTCTTGCATTAAGCTAGGAAATGAATTGCTTTTTTTGTCTAAAATTATTTTCACTCTTATCCTATTAAAAACAAAGGATTAAAAATACTTGTAATACAATTTTATCTCAATTAAGGATTTTATGCGGTTGCCAGTTCACTGTCATATTTTATCTTGGAGTGAACATAGAAAATCAGGCATGAATAAAACACGAGTTTCTCTGTCACTCACACTTTGAGAAGCTGTGAGATACATTTCACAACAGGTCTATTTAGTTTTGTAGATATCTGGACTAATGTTAAAGTGTTATGGGTCACATACAGAACTGTTTGTTTTCTGCCATATCCTTTCTTCCTGATCCTCCTTGTTAACTTTCTAGGTCTTTAGCACTTGTGCAGTTAGACGAGCATCCCTGCTAACAATTTTAGCCTCTCTGCAGAGATTTCCACCTATACTTGCCAACTTTCTTCTATTCCCTGCTCGCTCTCTGCTTTTAAATGCAGGATGAATTGAACGTGACCTTAAGTGCAGAAGCACTTTTAAAACTGAGGTATGTTGTCTGGTGGAGGGATCATGCTTAGAACTCCTGGTTCTAGAAGCTTAAGTCATTTCTACCCAAGGAAGAAAATACTGGGTTCTTGGTTTAAAGGCTTGCCAATTCTTCTGTGTATCAACAAATAGAAGGGAACAGAGAATCTCAATGTACCAGTCTGTTACCTATGATTTGTATGAGATAGTACTAGTAGTGTCATAAAACTGATATGCTTTGAGAGGTCAGAAATCCAGAAAGATGTATGTCATAAAGTCATTAAAAGTTCATCTGCAATTTTTTTTTCCTGCTTAGATTTAGCCTAGAGGAATGGGAAGAGACTAAGTTTAAGGGCCTCTTGTTTCTCCAAACCAAGTCACACCTAAGTTTCAAAACATTGTTCAGGAGAAAACATTTTGAATAGTCATTATGGTATTAAGTTGTTGTTATATTCTTATGTTGGAATCCTCTATGCCATTGAAATGATGAACAGTGGAAAGACAGAGTGTGATTCCCTGCTGATGCAGGATCACCTGTTAGTACTTGTTTAACCCAAAGTGGGTATGTATACATGATGATACTTCTATTAAAGTAGCCAGAGCTAGACTGGTTGATGCTTTTTAAACTGGTTTAGGCTGACAGAGAAGTTGATATGTAGCACATAAGTTTCAGAGCGGCATAGATGATACAGGACTGATTCTAAAATTTTGAGACAAAAGTTCCTATCTGAAATGTGAACTCTTCCAGCAATATTTTTACTTGTCTTTATCAACTATGAACACAGGCTCTATACACTGATGTGAGCAGTATTCTGAGAAGAGAACATGAATATTGTATTCTAGCATGTATCAGTTCTGGGGCTAATATATATGCTAAAGAAAAAAGTATAGAAAACTCAACAGTACAAACCCCATTATTTTCAAGGGGAAAGATCACTGCGTTACTCTCTTAAAAGAGAAAACTACAAAAATGTTGAGCATTCTTGTATTTATACAGACATAATTTATCAGTGTTTATACATGAAATCCCAGGTATTAGTCAATGTTATTCAGCAGCTGTGATCTGAAGAATCTTAATAGTAACATGTGTGATCAAATGTGTGTAGAAGAACCCTAAGGTTATTGATTGCTCCAGTCACACCTCCATCTGCTATCCTGTTGTTACTTCACACCCTCCATTGCATTTGTGTATTCTGCATGGCATCTCCTTCTGGAGGGCAGTGTTTGAGGAATGTGGGTGTTAATTCTTCAAAAAGAAGGATCCTAGTCAAGATTCTTGACTACTGCCACAATAGAAATAAAATGAAAATAAAAAATTAATTTCTGCTGCCCTAAGATGTTGTATTAGCTAACATATGGTTAGAAGTTTTTTAGATAGCAGTCTGGTAAAACTGATTTCTCTTAATTTGGAACTAGAAAAAGAAATGGTTTCATATATGAAGCATTTTGAATTAAAAACATGGTGATTTAAACAGTTGTATTTATTATCGATATGTTGTGGTTTAACCCCAGCCAGCAGCTAAGCACCTCACAGCTGCTTGTATACTATACAACTGGTACACATCTAATATTGCAGATATGATTTTGAGGGGACGAATGATAGCATAAATGAAACACCCATAAATATGGCCAACAGTACATATTCTAAGCATAATGGTGTGTACTCTTCAGATGTCTCTAAGATGAGAGGAACTAATATGTTTTTGTATTACAAATGCTATAAGGTAAGATGTTACTCTAATGTAATATGAGCTCAGCATTGCATTAGAGCCTCTCAATGGGAAATCAAAATCACATCCTATTAATGTGAAATATGATCTTCTGTTACTTTCTTTTAGCTGGTTAAACCTTCTCTTTAGCAGGATCTGTTGCACTGATGTAAACCTCGTGTTTCCCCCTGGAATTCCTGAACATTATGTAGCATTAAGGTCTAATAGCATACACTGCTACTTTGCTCTTGCTGAGCATGAGACAATGTTTTTTATTAAGTTAATGTCTGTTTGACTTGCAGAGACTTTTTTACAGTAAAAGGTTCACTTGGTGCAAGTGAACAAAGATGTTCTTAATGTAACGCACATTACTGGGTTCCTGTGTTTGGATATAGGTCACATTCACCTCTTGTGCAACTTTGCAGCTATATCTGGGATGAATTTGGACCTTAACGAGCATGTGGAAAGATGTTGCTAGCATTCACAAAAGGCATTTAGGACTCAGAAATGTTCTGTGTTATTCTAAGCTGCTAAAAACTAATGGGAGGCTGGGGGGGGGGGGGGGGGGAGTGATCACATTGATCACATTTGTTTTTCGACAAAATGTAGCTTGGGTCCTTTTCCCTAAATTTTTCTTCTTTACCCACCAACAGTTAACACAAACCACTAATCATAATTTGTAATTGCTGACTAAAGTTAAAGCTTCTAAAATGTCTACTGTAAACGCTGGCTGCTGCTGCAAAAGTTAATACCGCATAGATTTTTCCTTTAAAGAACCCTTTCTTGATAGCTTTCATTTTTATTTAGGTAATGATGAAGCCAGAAAAATCACGCTATCTCTACCAAGCTCCTTTACTGTTTATGCAAACATTTTTTTGCTGTGTGTTCTGAATAAAGGCAAACACAGTCTGGCTATTCTAAGATTTTTGTGCTTACCTGTGTCACTGGTGAAATGCACACAGAATGAGAAATATGATTAAATGATTCAACAGAGCCACCATGTTGGCTAGTTTTTTTAAAAGCACATTGCAAAGCCTTTCTCTGGGGTAAATGAGCATGCTGAGATCTGATGAAATTGTGTGTCCATGATGCTTTGTATTTTTAACCAGCAACTTGAATGTTTATTTTCTGGTGAATGAATTTAAGATCACTTTTTATTACCCTATTTTTCTGTGGGTTAAAAATGTACACCTGAAGAGGTAGCTCAGCTGATATCTTGTAGTCTGTAAAGCTGTAGGTAGGTGTATTTGAGCCTGTTAGAGGCAGGGTAATTGATGTCTATATAATATACTTTGGCTGAAATTCTTTTTGTGCAGAGATTGAATACTGAAGTTTCATATTAGTAGCAGCTGAACAAGCCTTATGTTGACCCTTTGCACAGAGATGAACTTTGTCTAAGGAAAAAAGGGTAGTAAAATGTCACAGAAGTGTCGCATATTCTGTCTACATTAACTTCACATGGAATGTAGGATCAGAATATGTTCAATCTGCTCTCTGAGGAGGAGGAAAGGAAGAGGTGCTGAAAGAGCAAAACGAGATTATAAAACAGTTATCAGTGCTAAAATGGGAATGTGACCCTTATTCTTTTTTCTAAAGATGTTTGCTGCTTAATGTTTACACACAGGTTTAAAGTGCTCATTTCTGACATGTGTTTGCATGATATTTGATAATTAAAGTGCAATGAAAGCAAAATGGGTGGTGGGCATTGGACAGTCTTGATAGAACCCAGTGCTCATTCCCTGTGATGTGAGACTGAGACATGCAATCACTAAAGCCAGACCTTATGACTGTCTTCTATACGTGATGCTTGCTATTGCCTTGAATGTTTGTAGTGGGTTTGGTACTTGCAAATTGGTTTGTTTTAATTTGCCCTCTTTCCCACAACTTTTATCTTGCCCCAGTCATCCATATAAAACACGTCCATATCCATATTTAGAAAAACTAATCCCAAAGTCAGTGTCTTGATTGTTTTCTCTGTATTACCGTAATTTAATTGCATTGTTGGCGTGAAAAGAAGATCCAGTCAACCAGGAATACCCAACTTGACAGAAAAGCTACAAAAACTCATTAATCCTTTCAGTTGTTTTTAAAGCAAGCAGTAGAAAGAACTACAATCAATACCAAAGGGCACTTCACGTTAAAAATATTCCAATGAGCTTAACAATTCAGGGATTTATCTATTATGCAGTTATTGCTGATGAAACATAGGACAAGTCCATACATAAATTTGCATAAGCAGCTTGCAGTGCTGCTCTGGTATTGATAGGATGTTCAAGATGCACAGATTATTGCACAGATACCAACAGAATGTAACAAATAGGGAGACAGCAGTGCTCATTAATACACTTCTAATGTGTAGTACTATTGAAATAAACTTCTGCAGATCAATACTATTACTGTTCAGTAGAGACATTTTTCTGAAACAAGTAATTAAGCAATGTCACTGGCATAAATAATAATAAAGAGTTTGTGAACAGATAGAAAGATTAGGCAAGGGGAAGGTGCTGTCAGGGGGTACTAGGCTGCAGCAGCATGAAAATTCTGTTTTCTCTTAAGAAATCTAAGCTAAGAGCATCCTATAACTTACTGTCTTTTTTTTAACTTGCCTCCTTTCCCCAAATGTGCAATAAAAATTAAATGTTTTCACAGCTATGGCTAAGTGCAACAGGATCTTACAGGATAGTGGACAGAGCAAATTTTAAAAAATATTTAATCAACTGGACCTGATCTTGCACTTTGTTTCATGTTGCACTTGTGCTGAGGTCCATTTCAGTTATACCTTGCAGGTGCAGATTCCAGGTTTATCCATTGCCATTGTCCTGGTTTTGGCTGGCTTAGAGTTAATTTTTTTCCTAGTGGCTGGTATAGTGCTGTGTTTTGGATTTAGGATGAGAATCATATTGATAACACACTGATGTTTTTAGTTGCTGCCAGGCAGTCAAGGACTTTTCAGTCTGTCCTGCCAACGAGAAGGCGGGGGATGCCCGAGGAGACATGGCCAGGACAGCTGACCCAAACTGGTCAAAGGGATATTCCATACCATGTGATGTCATGCTCAGTACATAACTGGGGGATTGGCTACGAGGTGGTGTGACTCAGGTACTAGCTGAGCATTGGTCAGTGGGTGGTGAGCAATTGTGCTGTGCATGATTTTTTTTGTATATTCTTTTGTTGTTGTTCTCTTCCTATTCTGTCCTATTAAACTGTCTTTATCTCAACCCATGAGTGTTACCTTTTTTTTTTGATTCTCTCCCCCATCCCACTGACAGGGGCGGGGAGTGAGCAAATGGCTGTGTGATTGTTCTAGCTGCCTGTCCAGTTAAACCATGACAACCCATGCATACAGGCAGCAGCATCAGAACTCAAACTTATAAATTTTGGGTACAAATAATATAAGCTTCTGTTGCTCATGCTTAAAAGTGACTGTTTACCTGTAGCAATCCCAATGGTGGTGTGACTTTGTTTTCTAAGCCTTTGGGGGAAGAACAGTTAGTAATTGAACATTGGATTGGTATAAAATAAAATTTCATCAGAGATGTTTCTCTAGTTAACGACTATATTTTTCAAAATGTTCATGTTCACAACCGTGTAACCTATGCCTTCCTCTCTTCTAGAAATGTTTCAGAAAATGATTAACTAAACAGACTAAGATCTTGAGTTGTTAAACTTCAAGAATTGTGGAAGTATTAGCATTTTTCCTTGTACAAATATAAACTACACGTTGAATGCAGTTGTCTCTGGAACAATTAGGCTTTTTTGCTATCAAAACTTCAGTGCAATCAGGAATGTCCAATAACTGAGGGCTAGGTTCCTCCAAAATAACTTAAAGGTAAAGATGGAAATTATAGATAGGTTTTGCCCTTTTTGTATTTTATCCATGGTTAGGAGATAGAAAGAATTTAGAACCTTTTTTATTGTATGCATTTGGGCACTTTAATTGATTTTTGGAACTGGTGTGCGAGCCACCATTCAGTTTTTACTTGATATTTTTGGATAAAATATTTAAAACAAATTTTCCTTGTGTCAGGCAGTAACATTTTGGTTACACAACTGGTTCATTGCTAGGAAAGGTGTGGGTTTTTTTACCTCAGGGTAGCTATCATGAGTCAAAGCTCAGACAGGATATGGCATGTTCCTTGCACTGCAACATAAATAGATAAGGTCATCTACAGGTGTGGAGCAGAGTGAAGACAAAGTCCATAACAAGTTCCATTGACCAGAGGGCAGTGAGGTATGTACAGTGAAGGCAATACATGAAAATGCAGGGAGCAGGAGGAGGAGAAACCACGCAAGGGAGATAGGTACTAATACATTTCTGTGGGTTGGATGACAGTGAAAATAACGAAGTGATGATTTTGATTCATATTAATTAGCTGGGGGGATGAGGGGCAATCAGTGAGCAATCCACCTCTTTTAAAAGATATGTTAAGGTATAGGGCATCAGAATAAGGGACATTCTCTTTGGTCTTAAGAACAACATGAACGCTTCCATTTAAGAAAGTGTTCTAAGATTCCTGTCAACAGAGTAGAGCTTGAAAGTAGCACCTGAACACATTCAAAAAGTGGAATCTTACCAACTGACATACAATAGGAATTGAAGGTATCTTTTAGAAAAATATCTTCATGGACTTTAAATTGATTACAAAAGTGTAGGGACTGCAGATAGTGATTCATGATTTTGATGTCCTTGCAGTTGACGGTTGCATTCTTGCATAAAATATGATGCTAATTATTTTTATTAAAGTTCCTGCTGGTAGTTTAATTTGGAGATGTTCAGCAGAGACTATATGCTTTGAACATGTTACCCTTTTGGTATTAGTATCTGCAAGCAAATAAAACAAGATTAAAGCAGCAGTGTGAGAGTGTTGCACTCTAGGGCAGTATCAGACTTTTTAAACTCGGAGCCCTTTTAGCTCTTCTTGTGTCCCTGCTCTGTATTAGTGTCCCAAATCTTACATTATCTTGAGAGAAAACCAACCATACATTAACCTCAGCAGCAGCCTTTACAAATTCTTCTTTTCCTATTTGACAGAAGTTTTCAAATAAAGCTCACAGCTTCTCCTAATTCTCCCTTTCAGAATGCCACTTTTGAAAAGTATAGTATGTTTGCTTGTTTCCTAATTTCCACACAGTCAGTGTTTACAAATAATGTTACTGATTGTTGACTCTTGTCACTAAAGAAAAAAAAAAAAGGATTGGAAGTTTCATAGGAAGAATAGGCTTTTGCAGCCCTGAGTATCGAAGCTGTCCTGGGGCAGTTCAAGGCTTAGACCATACAGGCCTCAAGCTCTAGGAGAGCTTAAAATTTTGACCTTTCTTTAACATAAATAAATCCCTTCTTGTTATTCCTGTTTAGTGATGAAATCTTTATAAATATCACTTAACCATGGAGTGGTGAAGTCTCTTTCGGGTTGTCAAGGCAATATGACTACAAAAGAGACGCTGAGGGGTCTGAATTGCTTCATGCATCTGTGATTGCAGGCCACTCAGCCCTTGGCATTGGTTGACATAGCTGAGGTATCATATGCTCAGCTGAATTTTTATAGCAGTGAGAAACTGGATGTGTATCGGTCTCTGCTCCAATTAAATCACCTGCTCCAAGAACTATGTGCAAGGAAAGTATGATTTGATGTACCTAACTAGTTCAGTTTGGTTTCTGACATGAAGTTCAAGCCAATGTGCAGATTAGAATTGCACCCTGTGAAAAGTAGACAACAGCATGGTCCTGTTAACGTGGCAGAATGAGACTTGGTAGGGTATCTTCCATCTTCCAAGAAGGGTATGTTAACTTGGAAATGGGGTGAGCCAAGACAGTGTTCTAACACACTTATCTGTCTCTGGTATTAAAGCTGATTTTTAGTACCTTTTCATGGCTGTGTGTCTACAGCATTGCGTGTATTTGACATGATCAAATAGGACCTGCTTTACTTTCAAGCTTGTTCTTCTCCAAGACGTTGTGAGATTCGTACGTATAGCTCTTCCGTTTCAGCCTGTGTTACTGCATGCTCAGTACAGGTGAATGATTGGATTTGCTGGTCTCAGTGATGCTTGTTTCTTCTCTAACCTAAAAATAGACTACAGACCCAAAGGTGCATACTCAGTTCTGCCAGACCTTCAGGGCAGCTTCTGTGGTGTTTAATAGTAGAAAATGAAAATGCCTTACCTTAGATGGGCACACGCTATGGGAATTAGAGATAAATTGGTATCTGAAGAAATTTATTCATTCTTCCTGTCAGAAACAATGATTCTGAGACCAGAAGTGCCTTTCTTTGTCAACAGAGAAATTCTCAACAACTGGGTTAGGTTAGACATCTTGCTTTTAAATGGCTAAAGTTAAATGAGCTGGCTCTCGCCCTAGGTGCCCAACTTATTGCAGCTCTGGGTAGATGTTTTCTTTTAAATGCCCCATTTGGAAATGAAGACTCAAGCTTCCATGAGGTACTCTTGAAAGGATTTTTCTATGTAGTTAATATTAAACACAGATCATCTCAAATTAGCCTTCTGAACCTGTTCCCACAGAGTGCTTCAGACATACTTCTAATTTTTTGTTCCTACAGCATGTTGTCATTTCTCCTCTTGCAGGACATACATAATGTAAGGTTTTGTCCTATATTATACTGGCTTTAGAAGGAAACGGGATTGTAGAACACAGTTGGATTTCTTCTTTCACAAACCCTTTTCTGTGTTGCATATCTTACTTTAACCAGGATGGCTGCTTTATTGGGACATCTCCCAGGAAACCAATTTAGCCTAATGATAGTGAATGACAATGACTGCTGTTTAATTGGGACATTATTAGCCAAAATTCAGCTTATATTAAAAGTAGTGGGCCAGTGCGGTGAGGTTAAGTAGTGTTTAACCAGGTGTTAAATAGACCTACAGGCCTAAGCTCTCCTCTCTGAAGAGGAAGTAGCTGGATTTATTTAATATGTTAAAAATTTTGAAGTGGATATTATTTCTACTTGTTACGCTGTTAATATAGGACAGCATAATGCATGTGTTCATTTTTTTTAAAAGCAGATTTTAAGTGGGGCAGCTGTACATCTACAGGACAACTTGCAGCCTGCAAATGACTTGTACTGCACAGTGGCTTTGAGTGCTCGTCGCATTTTGACTCTCCCTCAGTAGCCCTTGGTATCATGTTAGAGAGGACAAATTTTAACATGTTCTTTACAGCCTAGGGAAGATGCAGCTGAGAACTGATAGCAAGCAGTGTTATCCCAGCATGGCTGAATAAAGTTCCTGAATAAAGGCTGGTTCTGAACTTGAAGGAGGAATACACAGTTTAAAAGAGGAGTGTTGCAGACTGCAATCAGATGATTCAGCTACTGGCACTGTCTTAAATAGGCGTCTGGGATTTTGTTAGCAGCATGACAGCAATGGGGCGCAGCTCCTGAGATGGGACAAACTTAGTCTGGGAGTTAGTAGTTATGAATACGTGTGAAAGATCTAGATGAAATGTATTATTTTCTGATTTGAATGTATTCCGTGTTAGTTTAGCTCTGTAAAATAGATGGGATTCCTCTATCTTATCTCCAGTGGCTTTATCACACAAAAGACTGGGCCTGTGCTTGGAGATCCTTGATGCTTACCTCCATTGATGCCAGCTTAACCATTCTTTGTTCTAGTTTTCCAACGATATTCTAACACCACAGTTCTCACCTTTCAGTGTCTTTTATGCTTGAATTCCTATGCTATCCCCACAACAGAGCCGTAAAGGTACATTCCTTTTGCTTCATTCATAGCTTGGCCCTGAGGTCTTTAATTCTTAAATTCAGTTTTCTGAAGTAGTTCTTATTTAAGCATTAACATTGGATCATACTAACACTTCTGCCCCATTAAATCAGGCACTTTTATTAAGAAAATAGTGTCATTTGTTAGTGGAGCATTTGTTTCATCCCTTCTTCCTCTATTGGTGCCTGGGATATGGGGACCCTTTCCCAGTGCTATATCGCTGTGGTTTAGGTGTGCAGTCCACTTGCACCCCTCAAGTCAGATCCCCTAGGGGGGAGGGTGTTTGGCCCCCTTCTGGCCCTCCCTGCTACAGGAGGGCTTCACAGGGCAAGACACAACCCTCCATGTTGGAAAAAAACATTGGGGAGCTGCTCATCATGGGAGTCACCAACAGATGTGTCAGTGATGCACTATTACTGGAGTGTGAGGTGTCCCATGTGCCCAGATGGACTGCAGAGCCCTTTGAAGTGGGCATCTGTTGGTTATTATTAGGAGCTGCAAAGGACTAGACTGTAATGCAGCAGGTCTTTTCTGGTCCTATGGTTTCTATGGAAATTCAGCCAAGTTATACAGTAGCTAAAAAAATGTTATATGGTAGCTAAGATCCCATGGTTTGAACTCATGTTGTTTCCCCTCTGGAGGAACTTTGCAGCTTCTCCAAATCAGCAAGTCATGTACTTTTGCAGGAAATGGTGAGACTGTTATTTCTGACACTTTCACAAACTGAATCTTGGAGATAGGCTGATGACAATTAACTTCATGCAGCTTTAAAAATATATGATAGGGTATAATTAACAGTGAAAGATATTCCAATATCCAGTTCTGCTGTTCAAGAAAAAATTCCTATTTTACAGCTTATTTTCAAGGTCTGTCTCCCTACAAAACTGAAGATATGGCATACAAGGCTTTTTTAATAGCAAAAATGTGAACTTAAAGTTTCAAGCTAAAAAATGTTTTTCTGGTGTTTGTTTAAAAACAAAGTACAACACCTACATAAAGCTAACTTATAAAGTCCAGAAGGTACAAAAACTAAATCTGTGTGAACTTTCATACCAATTCACCACTTAATTTTAACAAAAAGCCAGGTGAACCCCCATTTTCAATTATTCTAGATAGCAACCCTTATTACAGGTCTTCTACAAGGGGTTTTAGTTAATACAGGGTTGAGTTTGCAAGCTTTGTTTTCTGATTTGTACTATTTTCTAATGGCAAGCCTAATTTGGTCCTGCTTTGCTCCATCATGTTTGTCTGTCAGATCAGTTGTTCCCTATTTAATTGATAGATGCAATAAATATAATTAAGATGCTTTTTTTTTTTTTGCTGTTTACTTTCTGGAATAATGACATTACCACTGGAATAAAATAATACTCAAGAAGTATAAGTGGATAAGGATCTGATCCTAAAGTACTACTTACAAGATCCTATCTGAGTAAGGAGGGCATAAATGTAAAGCTGTATCCACAATGGTTAGGTAAAGGGTGCTTAAATGTAAAAGCAAGTCTCAAGATCACATCATGATTTTTGTATAGGACCTTAGTATTTGAGTTGTATGTGTTTGTATACAAAAAAGGCTATCCAAGTCCTAAAGTTCTGATTGTGCCTCTCTAGTGTTGCAATTCTTCCATTTTTATGAACAAATGAAAGATTTATCAGACTAGCAGCAGACTGAAAGATTTAGTTATTCAGAGCCTTTCCCTGAGCAGTAGGGGAGATGAGTATTGCTTATGTGGATGTGTCCCAGTGCAAAGGTAGATGAAAATACCATAAAGGAAGAACTAGATGAACTTGAGAACTGTAATAACGGCAATGAAACTGTAATTCAGTTGTATAAAATGCAAATTCATGCCCTTTGAAAGTAACAATAGGGATTTGTGCTCTAAGTGTGAAGCTCATCAGCTGAAAGTGGCTGAGGGAGGGGAGGGCTTTGCCGTACTCTTTCATGGAATGACTATCTGGCATTAATGAGACAAAGCCATGAGAGAGATGTGTGATCCTTCAGGATTCATTAAAAGATGTTTTTTTCCCAACTGAAAAAAGGAAATATTAATGCTATTGTGCAAAGTACTGTAGTGACACTACTCAGACAAGCCAACTGCAATCCTGGTTACCCAGGATTGTTTCAGAAGATGAGTTCAAATAGGAACAGATTAAAAAAAAGTCTAGTAGCATGAATGGGGGGCTCTTCATGGAAAAGAGACTAAAAATGTGCAACTGTTAGACCCGATGCACTTGTAGAAAGCGATTGCCTTTTCAGCTTTTGTTTTGCTCCGCTGGGAAGAAAGAGCTATTTAAATTCAGAACAAATGGGTGTTCTAGTAAAGGATAGATGTTTGTCAGAGAAGTAACTTAATTTAAGAGGTTCTGCAGCAGCTTTCCAGTAAGTGCAAAGGGGGTCTACAGATGCTAATTGGTTTTAAAAAGAGCTGGATCATTTTGACTGTAATAAGGTGAGGTGGCTGTGGTCATGAAGACAAAGTGATACTAGAGCCATAGGATGCTTCCACAGAAATGAGTAATTGGCAAGACTCAATGTCCTCAGGGTGGTAACTCCACAGGGAAAGGGACCTGACTGTCCACACACCCTTGTTCTCCCCTAGTTGGGCCTCTTGGCACAACAGAGGTATCCTCAGAGCTATCAGTCACTGGAAAAGCAATCCCATTCCTGTCTTCTGGCTCTTCCGCTTGTGCCAGTGTAGATACTTGTGTAGTCCCACAATAAGCTCCATTTAAGGTGCTAAACTGGAAAATAGTTAAGCCTGTAAAAAAAAGTATGTTTGGCAGAGAGTGTTTTCTGAATGAATGATTCACATCCATGAATCCTCTCATAATGGAGAAAAGTGTTGTTGATGCAGTTGGTGCATTTTAAAGTATGTAGTGAAGAAGGAGACTGGCCTGAGCCATTAGGCCATCTTACTTCAGCATTTTCACTTCAAAAGATGTTCTTAATTTCATTTGTACCAGCTTCCTAGAAAAATAACAAGCTGAAGTAGCTCTACCTCTTCCCATCCCCCTTTCCCCATTCACACATTTTTCTTCTAATAGTAGCAACTGAAGCTTAAAATTCAAGGATAGAGCTCAAAGCTGTTAATGCTGGCCCAGGAGAGGGACACGGTTTAACACATGTTCCTGACTTTATTGTTTTTGGTGACTATTACGCTGGCAGCAGGTGGCCATGGTGAATCTGACTCTGCAGTATTAATTTTTAACCAATTCTGATTCTTTTTAAAATATTGTAGACTGATATTTTTGATATCTTAACTATTACATTAAATTTAGGTTGTTTATCTGCAACTGTTACCGCACAAGTGAGGTATTAGATTAGGTTTTATGGATTCTGATACACAACTTTTACTGTTTGACCAGAAGTGCCAGTAATGTAACTTGCAAGAACAGCAATAAAGAAATCTTTCAAAACATTCCCATACATTGGGAAATGTGTGCCAGATTCTGAAAGAGAGAATAAATGCAAGCTGTGGAATTAATCATAAAAGGTACTGAATTCCTCCTGAGAGGCAATCATTTAGCAATTCTCAGGAGAATATTGGCAACTTATGGGAGTAAAGTTAGAGACAAGGAAAGAAATAGAAATGTCATTTGGTGGTCAGTAATGGTGTGTGTTCATAACTACAGGTAGATTTAGAAATAGGCTAAATAAGAAAACACGTGAACAAGCAGGCTAAATGGAAGGAACTAATCCAGTAACTATTTATTGAGCTATGAGCATGACAGATTAAAGGCTTGGAAAAGCTCAAATTAGTTTGACTTCAGGGTGGTGTTAGGCAATGTTTCAGGTCTAACTTAAAAACTATTCTCAAATATTTTTTGTTTTAATCTTATTTATCTCTTGGAAAGTCCTTCTTATCCCAAGTATGTTTTGGTGTATAATAAATATGTATATTTTATCCATATATATGACTATAAAATACAGTTATATATAGAACATGTATGTGTATATGTATAAATTATGTAATAAGAGAACTGCTTACTTATAGGCATCGTTGTATATGCTGGCATCTGATTCAGACCAGAGGACATTTCAAACAATCTCCTTAGAGCTATGCCCCTGCCCAAGATTGCCCTTGCTCAGGTAACGCACACATGCTACTTTCTTGCCATACCTCCATATTTTCACTGCTGTGGGACCCATAGTAATGTGTCTGTAGCTAGCACAGGGTCCACTGATGTCTTCTCCCCAACTTTCAGGTACCTTCTAGCAAGGCCTTCTATTGCAAACCTTGAACATGAATAATGAAGGGTGTTGAGGAACATGTATGTGGATCTGCAGACAGCTCCTGCTTGAGGAGGAGGCTCGTGCCACTGCCAGCAGCCCTATGGCAAAGAGCCTTGTTTCCTGTGCTCTTGCCTCTGTTCCCTGGACAACGGTGACTCAGGAGGGGGGAAATAGTGGAGGCTTGCAGTATCAAAGTACTCACCTGTATTGCTTCAAATTGAACCCTTGAAAAGTAATGAACTGGGACCAACCACTAGATGGAGACATGTACATGTAGACTGTACAGTTACGGTATAGTATCATATAACTTTTCCAAGCTGTTCCAGTAAGACTGGTAGATAATGTCCGGCTTATAGCAAAGAGTAAGAAAAAAAAAATCTGTAAAATTATGTGCTTAAATGCACTTTTTCTTTCCTATTGAATGATAAAGTTTGGTAACTTGGAGCAAGATGTTTATTGTGCAGTACAGGAGTTGGTGCAATCATAAGTACTCTATTAAGCCAAATATAATGAAAAGCCTAAGGCAGATAACTAATGCAGTGTCCTTTTGGTAAATGTTCTTATTTCCTTTTAATAACGGAAGTGCTAGATGTGGGTGTTTTTTCAGAGGTGGGAACGTGGTCAGCTTTAGTGGCTCTACAATTAACAGTATGGCATACCATTGTAACATAACACTTTATGGACTTTGTAAACAAAATGGTTATGGGAACACTTCAGGTAGCAAAGCCAAGCACCCAAAAGTTAGGAAATAGATTTAAGGATTGCATATTAAGAACAAGGAACAAGTTGGAGACTCATTTGTTGTAGCACTATGGTGTAGTCTCTAACCACAGTGTCGACATTAATCTGTGGTGTCTCTGTCTTATTCAGTGTGCTTCTGGGAAATACTTGTGGTGGGCAGTCTTCAATATTTTATCTTACCCTAACTGTACACAGTGTGGCCCCAGCCAGCTCTACTGAACAACAGTCACATGAAAGCTCCAGAAATCTTTTTGCCTTTATGCATCCTCTGTGAAATGAATGGTTGGTATTATCCCCATGTTATAGACAGAAGGGAAAAACAGAAGGAGAGGTGTGAGCACAGGTATCCAATATGTCATTATTTTTCAGACAAACAACACTCTCAGAACTATGGAGATACTTTTATCTATGATTGCATTCACATACTTCAGTTGCAAGCCATCCCTCCAATACCCTGGCTCCTCCATACCAAGTCTTTCAAGCACTACACCGGGTAAGGCAGAAGTTCTGTGAAATGCATCTTCCTGCATTGTGTGATGCTGACTTATTCTACCTACTGGTCAGGCTAATTTCCTATTTTTCTCTTCTTCCTGACAGCCTCAGTTTTGTGAAAAGTATGCCACGTTTCAGAGAATTTTATTGCAAGCCGATTAACCCAGTATAGCAGTCATCTTTTCCTAGAAGACAAGTTAGTATTGAAATGAGAGTTACATCTGCTTGTCAGCTACCTCATATGTCCTGAAATGGATATTACTTGAAGTAAGAAAGGTTATAATGTCTGGTGTTGCTGTCTAAAATGCAAATATGGGCAGGTCTAAAGGGAGGCAAATTGGATGATATAGCTGCCTGCCCTAGAGGAGAAATTAGGGGAAAGCAAAAGAAATTTCTCATCTACTAGCAATAAGTATTACCTGAAAAAACTGGAAATTGCTAAGGGAGAGTAATTTTTGGCTGAATATATTGATTAGGGTTCTTGAAAAGTAATAGTGGAAAGAGGGGGAAAACAATCCTGAATTACCTTTAAAAAGAGAGAAAACTGGCTAATTTAAGGCTTAGAATTGAAAGTTAGCTACTGAATCTAACATGGGCTTGATGTATCATCTTATAAAAATAATGGAAATAGAATTACAAAGACACTGCACATTCTGATAACAGGCATGTTTCTATCTCCTTCAAAAGAGTATGTTTTGCATAATGCGATCATCTGGTTTAGAGATCTCCCTGAGACCCCCTACCTCTTTATTTTGTTTTCTGAACTCTATAATTTTGTGGTTAAAGAATAAGACTGATTCTCTGAGTCTTTCTCATTAGGGATTGCTCAGATGTTCCCTTGTAGGAAGAGTGCCAAACCGGAGGTGTTTCTGGTGAAAGGAGGTGTAAAGTTTTGATGAGTAGCTTCTGTGTGTGCCTGCTTGACTTTCTCTTTGTGAAGATTTTGCATCACTAAGGTTACTTCTAAGATAGTTTTTCTTTCTGTCACTGTGACAAATGTATTTGAATAGTTCTTGATTTCTCTGTTTTGTATAACTAGCATTCTCCACTTATTTGAGGGAGGAACTTCTCTCTGGAAGAGATAATACTTTTTTGAAAGAGGTGTTTCTTATCATGGTTCAGTTAATTGACTTTTGTCATATTGCTTGCAGTTCAGCTGATTGCAGTATTTTGCAATTACAAACTGCTTTATATTGCTTCTTCCATATAGTATATTGAAAAATGCTTTATTATCACTTATACCAAAAACAGATTATGACTTCAAAGGCAGGTGCACAGTTTATGCAAAGCAATTACATACTTTCTTTGAAATGGAGCACCTGAACATGGCAAAATGAACAAGGTTGGCAGAGTTTGGGGTAGACTGAGTTTGAAGGAGTTCATAGTGTTTTGGAGTGAAGTTTAAAGTTCAATACAATCAGAAGCTTATTATGTGCTTAATTATGGAAATAATGAAATTGCATATAAAGTTAAGATTGCTGATTTTAACAACTGCAATAAAAAGGTATATTTTCCTGTGCTATGTGAACCTTACATCTATGAATGTCAACCCACTTGCAAAGGAGATTGAGTTAAAAGTATACTGCTCTCCAGCTGTACAAAAAGCCTGTGTGCACTCAGCATGTGCTAGCATGAATCTCTACCTTCTAGGAAACAGCTTAACTATTGCCCCGAAATATCAGGGCATTTTTCAAGGAAAACCAAGTGTATAGTACAGTTAATAATGCTGGCAAATAGATTTGCTCATGATGCTTGGTGTTGTGGAGGTGTGGTGCCCCTGTTGCAAAAAAAGGGGGTAATAAAATCAATAAACCATATAATGGCATAGAAATGCAGTAGGGAAAAAACCCTGCAAATTCTACTGGTAATGAAAAAAATTTGAAAGATCCCGAGTTTTGGCTTGCCTGTGTCATAAATCTGGTTTCTGGTTTTGCACCTCCATCTCTTTCTTCACTGTCAAGAATAAAAACCTAGGGAATGACTTTCCCCTCAGGACAACGTGATAAGATACTGCCATCTACAGGTGCCGTATCTCTTGAACTTGTACCGCGCACAGTATCTTTGGAATTGCTGCTGTGTATCACCCCAGTACTTTCAGACTCTTTCTTTTGAACTCTCAGAAAGTATGCTTGTTAAAGAGGGTCCATAGGGAATGAATGTAGCCGCAGGGTATGTAGCAAAATTCCTGTTCTGTTTGCATGGTGTCTGGGTGCAGGTATTTCAGAAGGTACTGAGAATTTAAGCTCGTCTGAAAAATATTTATGGATGTGAAAATCTTTGTGCCCTGAAAAGTCCTTCTGAAGTCCAAAGGGCTGGTTGCGAGCAGAAAAGCTAATCATGTATTCAGTGTCTATTCATCGAGGCCTGAGGTTGTTACGGACTTCTCTGATATGCCACTTTTTTTTTTCCCCCTTGTGTTAGGATCATATGACAAGAAAACAGAATTCTGATGCGTTTTTTGACTTTTAAGCTTTGAACATGACCAGCGTGTTTTAATAATAGCTTAGTTAACCATCATATTGAATGCTTCTGTGATTTTTCTCAATTCATTGGATGAACAAAAAATTGGAATGCTAGAAGAGCGGTACTGCTTTACGTTAGCATTAGCCTAAAGATTTTTTAACCGTTTTAATATTACAATTTCTATGGCTTTTCAAATGTCCTCAGTTTTAAGGTACTTGTTTGCTCAAAGGATTTGAGGGAAGATTTAAAGCCATTAACTCTATATCAGACTTTGTTTCAGGCTTAATTGATTGTTAAGGGATATTACAGAATAGTCATGCTCTAGGAAGTAACGTGCTAGAAATAATCCTCTCTGAAGAATTGTATGGTTTGATGTACACTGCTGAAGCAGGAAATGGTGACCTTTTAAACAGATAAAAAGCCTGAAAAATAAGTTTAACTTGTATAGATTTATTTTGGAAGCAGGATCAAGTATCAGCACAAACTGCTTTTGGACTTGTATCAAGTGCAGAACAACTTCCTGATTAGCTGTTGTTGATATTGTTACAATAAATCAGAAGAGATCATCTGAACATGATCTGAGTAGCAAAGGAGGTGAGCTATTGAAGGTATTGGTGTCCCAGTTCAAGAAAGCCTTTAAATTCTTACCATCGAGTACGTTCTCAGGTCTGACTTTAGCAAAATGCTTTTCTGAATTGTGGTATGCATGGAAAATACTTTTCACTGCATATGTAGAGCTACTGGAGTAGTATGCAGATAGTCATAAACATATGGCAATTGATGTCTTATTGAAGTATACAATCATCCCTTCCGTGAACACTGCATTTCAGAAATGTCACTGTTAAAAAATAATAATTAAAAAATAAGCAGGTTTTAGCTCCGATTTTCACTTATCTTTATCTGCAAAGCTATGCTACCTTGTGCCTTCGAATATGGCTTTTTCAGGAAAGGTAGCTAAAATATGCAGGTAAAAACAAAAGGAATTGTGTGTGTCTCTGCACGTTGGAGACGTCTAGAATTTTGTTACCTTTTAATCTATCTTGAAGAGACTTGCTTAGGTTTAGTGGTGTCAAACGTATTTCTAGCCTTAGTTGCTCATGATATGTTATTTTGCAATGCTACTCAAAGGGGGCCTCCCTCTCCTGATAAAGGCTATTTTAGTGAAATTGTACAGTTGAGAAGAGGGATGATAGGAGTGGTTTTCTTTTCAGTTATTTAAAAATGTTGTGTGTTTGGGAGCTGATCAGGGACTGTGAATATGTTGGAGAAAGCAGCAAAATTAGAATGCTAATCAGGGAGCTGATACGCTGTCTATCCAGTCTTCCCTATGGCTCTTCACTCAGTTTTTCTCCCCTAACTACACTTGTATTTGTGGAAGCTTTTTTTCCTTCTCTTTTAAAATGCTCATCTCTTTCTTCCCATTTTCCATGATACTTTGCTATCTCTTTTTCTCTTTCATCCTCTCTTTTTCTTTGTTTTTCTTCATTATAATGGTTAGTCTTTCCCTATCTTTTTATTCAGAATAGCTTAGGACTTCTTGGAAAGATTAATTTGATATCAGGGGTTTTCTTGACCAGAAATGATGTTGTCTTTTGCCTTATTAGACTTTTATATTGTTTCATCACTAGTTACTTGAATCCTAGACCTTGATAGACACAGGACTGTGGGAAGAAGCTCATTGTTATTTCAGCATTCTTCATGTCCAGTGGAAATACAGAACCTCTTTAGGGTAACTCTAGTTTACTTTCAGCTAATGACTCTTATCTTCAGATCTATTAAATGAACTGAATTGCTGAGGCAAGTCCATAACATTCAGTTCAATGCTCAACATCAGAATTTGGAACTGGTAAAATCTTGAGCTCTTGAACTCTGAAGCACACTCATCCCCAGACAGTGGAGACACGTGGCTAACAAGGTGCACCACAGCCAACCCAAGGGAAGGGGAGGCAAGAAATGGTGAAGCCCTACAGAGGCTCAGGAGAAAGGGGCAGAGCTGTGTGTGTTGGAAAGAGAGACCAGAAGGAGAAGAAAGATTACCTGATATTTTTGCAAGTAGAGAAGGGGGAGAGTCTAGAAAGGTGGAAAGGAAGCTGAAGAAAAGAGGACTTGGGAAGGGGGTACAAGGAGGAGGTAGGCATATCTGAGGGAGGAGGAGATATCTCCTGGGAGGAGGTCCCAGTAAAATGGATTACCAAGTGCTGATCCAGCATGTTATACATGCTCTTAACTTCAAACATATGAAGTCGATGCACTTAAAGTAAGTGCATTTTAAGTACTCCATTGAATCAGAGACAAAATGTGCAACTCCCATGTTTAATTTAACTCTTCAGTGGGACTTGTGAGCTATATCTTTTAAAAGGTTTGCAGAATTATGTGTGCTTTTGTATGAGAGAAAATTCATCCAAAGTAACTTCATTGGCAGCACAAATGTACAGCATATTTGTAGAATTGTGCATTTATCTTTTGGCTGTTTGACTTAGCTTAATCACTCATTTGTTACTCTTTGTCCAGAATACCTGCTCTGTTTTGCTTTGTGTGATGATAATATAAGGTCTAATCCAAAACCTGCTGAAGCTAGTGGAAAGACTCATTACTTCCGTAGCTTTTAAATCAGACCTGTAATATACAGAGGCCCAGATGAAAAAGGACAGCTTTTGAATATCTGCAGCAAGAGAAGCACATTATGCAGCTTTAATACTGGAGTGTCATAAAACTTCAAAAACCTACTTTTTGCCTTTTTTGTAAATTAGAACTATTTTTATTGCACCTATAGGTTTGCAAAAATGCAGTTATCCTTTCCACTCTTAAAGGAAGAGGTTAGCACTCTGAAGTTAACAAGATCGCTATGCTAATTATTCCTTCTGTTATTTCCATTTATAAAGGTCTACATCTTCTTATTTCTACTGCTACTGTTGCCTCCAGGGTCATTTTCAGGAACTTATTCTGATTCAGGATGTTTTACTGAAATACATGTGAAATGGGCCTGCTCAGACAATAAGTGTCATGCCAGGATTGACACAATTGGATCTGGTTAAGTTTGCTCCCCAAACTTATGATACTTCCTAAATGACATTTCCAGATCATTACTCCCTATCAAATACAATAGGAAACTTTCCAAGACAGAAATTGGAGCTCAATACCCAAACCTCAGAACTTTCAAGTATTTACACCCCTTAGGCTTACTTACAAGATTCCACCCTTCCTTGATGGGATGAGCAGCAGTGGACACAGAGCTGGGAGTTGAGAATTGTCAGTAGGGTTCAGGGAATTCATTAAGCCCAACACAGACAAACTGGGAGGCCTGCAACTGCACTCTTGCATCAGTATGCAGCTGCAGAAATTGGTAGGTTGATTTCCAGAGAAGCTGAGCTTGCTACATTTTCCATTTTCATTGTGGAAGAAAAAGTATCTTGTAATAAAGTACTCAAGATTTGGAGCGGGGCTCTGGAAGAGGTGAAACCAAAGATGCAGCAGGAAAATACAGTGAGCTGTACTGGACCCTTTCAGTGCTGCTGTGAGTAGCCAGCCCTGTCATAGCTTGACACCAAACCTGAATTATGCTTAATAGTTTTAACAGTGAAGACAAGTTTTTCTCATGTTTTTTGAGCTGGGGCACCTCAACCCAGTGGGGAGTATAAAGGCTAAAAAACAGCAGAAAACTTGATTTTGATGTGATCTAGTGGGGAAAAAAAAACAACAACAAACCCAACAACTTGCACTGGCATTTGGGATAGGCACAAAGTTTTCAGGCCAGTTTTGGGGGTTATCAGAGATCTGCGATCTGAGGTCACTAGAGAAACTTTGCTGTGAGTTGGTGGAAGACAAAAAGCTTTTTAGTCTCAAATTTTTGAGTCCTGCATGCTAGTTGAGCCCATATATGTTTCAATTACTCTGGCATCTATAGACCTCAAAAAATGGTGCCAAATCTATTTCCCTTCAACCTATTCTTTTATACAACTTCAAAAAATATAAAAGTTTTTTCCAAGTGCCTAGTGTTACTCATTTTTCTTTTCTGGTGATAATTACTAGAGTTGTTAAGAGTTAGCATGACCTGTGTGCTCTGCTGTGATTCTATTAGTGAGATGAGGAATGGACTCTGCAGCAGGAACTCCAGTTGCTTGGTTGCCTACTTAGTCATGGTGACTTCCCAGCTCCAGCATCAGCTGACTCATTTGCTGTCCACCCCAGTTTGAGCTGCTTCAGCAGTTTGAATTTATATTCCAAAAGTCTTGCTTTCACCGCTGTATGCCAAGGTCTGTAGGTGACTGCCGCAGGAGTTTGGAGGTGTTTCAACCATTCTTAGCCAGTTACTTTGCTTATTTCAAGTCTTTGCAGAATAATTTTCTAAGTGTATCAGGCAAATGCAGAGTATTTCAATGTCTGGAGTGCTGCACTGGGAGGGCTTAAGTTCATGCTTGATCCCTGACACTGGTCAGATTGTGTGGGTATTTGTTATCTGCATGTTCAGGTATGGTTTCCTTTGATCATGTTCAGGAAACACATCTCTGAAGTTGATTGCCGTCACTTTTTCTTTCATTCCTGGTTTCTCTGTTTTTCTCTTCTGCTGTAAACATTACAGTATATCCTGTCAAAATAGCAATTTACTTTGAGACAACCTGTGTTCTCACAAAAATTTCCATCCTAGAGAGTTGGTTGCTGCTGTGTGCTGACTGTTCAGTATTACCAAGTAACAGAGCTAACCTTTATTGTAGAGTCAGGATACCTATATTTGTAAACCATCTACAACAGGTAGCCCTGATATACTTTCTTTAATAGGATTTCATCGTGTTTCTATGAGCAGCTGAAATAAATCGCTTTAAAAAAAGTGCCATATCACATTAAACGGGGTTATGTGCAGTTATCCTCTGTCATGTGAAATAATTCACAGTCTCACAAAATGCAAACTGGGAAGCCAGCCCCAGGCATTTTAAAATTTTTTTTTTTTCTTCCTAGCCTTGGAAATACTGGAAATAGCAATTTAAACAGAACCCATGCCCCTGTATAACGATAGTCTGGTACAGATATTTTTCTTCTTTTAGCCTGATCCTGCCATCTTTATTAATAATCAGAAAAATATGCTAATATGGAAGAAGTTTAGTGAATTCTTTTCAAGCTGTTTTTTATGAGGATACCTTAATGTTCCTTGACTTATAACAGATTTTGTATGTGGTATAAAATATGTTTTGGATAAGAAGTTTAACCAAATCCTTTAGCAAATATCAGGACTGAATAGCTGAATTAATGTTATTGATAAGGCTATTTTATGGGCACACAAAATTAGCATAATATGCCTCAACTTATTATGGACTGTTAGGTATTGTCTCATAACTGTCTCATTGAATTGTCAATACTGTGTTCAACAGAAGATTAAATGTAAATGTTTTATATCCTAGCAAACTTAAAGTAGGCAAAAATGTGTGCAACTGAATCGCTGTGCCTTCTTGACCTCTGAAAGCACAGAAAATACTTCAGAATGAAGGGCGTGCAGTCCTTTTTTATTTCCTCCTATCATCCCCAAAACTGGCAAGTTTTGGACCTAGTGATCTGTCACCTGGTTTTCAAGGAAGAGCGGTCAGGTTTTAATTTTTATTACAAAGAGGTAAGCTATTGCTAGCTTTGAAGGCTGTCATCTTCTAATATTTTAAAAATAATGATAGCTGATATAAGAGCTTTTTTTTCTTAAGTATAAGCCTGGAGTGCATTTCAACATGTTACTGGTCTCTGACAAACTAGATCGGAATTGTCATTATTGGTATGCAAAGATACTTCCCTCTAGAAATATATCTGTCTAGAAGAGTTTGTCACCAGTACCAGCTGCTTACACTACAGGTTCCATCACCTTTCCTCTCTACTGAGCGCTGCAGAGGCCCAAGAGAATGGTGGGCTTCTGGCAGACCCGAATGCTGCTGGCACTGGCAGTACCACTGCCATCAGTCCCATAGCCTGGCCCCTGCGTCCCAGTCTGTGGGACCCCATTTTGTAAATAGCAAAATGAATATAGTTCACTTCCAACTGTCTGAAACTGGTTTTCCTAAGTTGTTTTACAAGTACTTAACTTGCTTCAAGAAATCTAATTGGGCTTGTGAACTATTTGCAAATCATAAAATAGAATATATTGTGATTAATATTCTGAACAGTTCTATGCAGAAGTTTTTGAAAATGTCAATAGTTCAAAACATTGCTAAAAAGGGCTCTGGCTAACTTGAGCATAAACTGCTTGTATGTTCTGTAAAATGTGGGGTTTCTGCTGTTTACGTTTTTACTAAGTATGAATTATCATGAGAAGAGTCAGGAAATTCCAGTATGTGAAAGTAAGGGTGCATGCAAATGTATGCTTTGTTAGACACAAATGTAGTCTTGTCTCAGTAGTATCTAGATAGACATATACTGTGTATACAGAGAAACAAGTTTGAAAATAGCTATCTTAATATATACAGCCACTATAGTTTTAAAATTGTACATACTCATGTGTACAAATATATATAAAAGTCGTAAGAAACCCCTTTTCAATATTTCCGTAGGACTTAGTGTTTTGAGTATCAAAACTAGACATCCTTAATGTCTTTTGGCCTGAATAGATCTAAAGCCAATTAGTTCCAATGAGAGTACTCAAAGGTTAAAACCATAAGAAAAGTATACAGCCAAATTAAAAGTTGTAGAAAGATAAGCATGCTACTTTTGCACCTGATTGACCCATTCTGGAGTCTCAATGAAGTGCTTGGAGATACCAGGGCCAATAACTTCAATGAAAAGAGAACCATGAAATGTGATTTCAAATAAATCTTTCAAATGAGGATAAACCACTCAGAATACATGTGGCTTAATAGAATATAATTGTGTTAATCACTGTTTGACATACACTGTCATTAACTATACAGATAACTTCTACCTTATTTAATAAGATATTAATCCCACAGCTATGAAGCTGTCTGTGGAAACTGTGTGGTATCCAAACGGTAGTGTCAGTTTTCTTTTTCCCCAAAGCCTTACTATGGAGAGAGAATACTTGGATAGTTACTTGTTTAAGAAGTTGCTTTGATTTTATTCGTAGGAGTTTAAGCTTGTGTATCACAGTACTTCAGCAGTGCTCACATTCACAAAAACACACTGTCCTTCAGACATCTGAGGCCTGTTTCAGGAGCGTTTTGCTTTGTCGTTTCACCAGCAGAAATTACTGAAGGACACAAATCTATCTACTTTCCCCTGTACACAGAAAAAGCCTCCCAGGCAGAGGTTTCAGTTCAGCACATTCATTACCTTTTAATTGCTTCTAAATTGCATTGTGACCTGCTGCATCAATAGGCGAATCTAACAGAAACTAGCACAATCTGAGCATATGTGTTGTTAAAAGCTTAACTGGCAGTTGTTTTGCTACTGGACTGCATGAAGGACACTGCATGAAGGACAATGTCATTTTGGGATGTCTGTATCATTAACATTGTTTGGAAGTGGCTTTAAATATCGGCTTGTTTATATGCCAGGAACATTTCTTTTGGACATAGAACCTTGTTATATCACTATCAGATGCAAATATATATATTTTAAGTTTTATTTCTCACTGACTAAATGTAAAAGTTTCAATGTCAGCTGTGGCGTGTAAAAGCTTCCACAGAAAATGTACTTGCATGCAAAGTCACAACTGAATAAAGCCTTTTATTTAAGATTCTAAGCCATGGTATAAAATCACCCTTGGAGAAAAGATAAGCTTGAATACATTTTAAGCTGAGCCACAGCAGGCAGGATACCATAAAAGGTAAGCTATCGTACCACCCACTGCGGAAGCTAAGGTATAAAAATCATTGCTCCCTTGGAAGACTTATTCAAAGCTATTTTGCAATCACTTACAGAATGTAACCATACAAGCCTACCTGCTAATAATTTCAGCCAGCTAGCATGTGTGTGTTATTCGTTTTACTCCTCCCCACCACCAAAAAAAAGTACAGTTACCATGAGCCTAAGTGTGTTGTGCACTTGCAATACAGAGTGAACATTTCCTTTCCTTCCCTCTTTACGTTTAGTAATGCATGTGTATAGGGTAAGTGCAGCTGTTGTTCCATTACAATTTTTTTTGGAGGATGCTCTTAACGTTTTTGCTGGAAGAGTGTTTGGTTAACAGTGAACAACACTGCTATATATACATGACAGCTTACTTTGAAATTGCCCTACTTTGGGGATTGTATCTGTTATAATAGTTTAACACCAATGACTTTTTGTCCATTACAGACTGCGGTGGCTTCATTCTGTAAGACATATTCCACTTTAGAGCCAGGCATCATTTTGATTGCACCACAGACTGCACCAGTCTCTCTCTGCAAGGTGGCACACTGGAGGGAGACTTGAAGGAAGGTGGTTTGATTCTGTTCCTAGATTGGCTAATATACACTAATGTATATGAATGTTTACATCATTCTTGTGCTCTTTGCAAGTTTTGAGGCCACTGTTTATTGAACTCTTTCATCAGAACAGGCTTTTTCTGAGCATGCTGGGAATATTAGAAATCCTAGGTTTCCTTGAACTGCAACAGCATCACCCAACTCCTCCCACGTTACTAGGTCTTACCTCTCCTACTGTGGTACAAGAGAGACCCCTGGAGGCAACGAGGTGCTGGAAGTGGCACATGGAGTAAACCGGCAATGCTAAAAATGACAAGTAGCAACAGGTTTCTGTGCAGTGATTCTTGGTGGAAGGAACTGCCAGAGACCATAGAGAGGCACATCGTTACGTGTTTACTGCAGAACAGATAGGTCCAGATAGAGGTCAAGTCCTCAGGTCATATTCCAGTTTAGCAGCACCACCTTTCAGGTTGCATTCTTAATTTCATGTACTCATTTGAATGTAGATGCCTGGTAGGGTGTGGAGAGATAAGCACAAAGGGTATTGCAGCTGGAAATGATTTTTGCTTTCTTTTGGACTACATCTACCTCAGTTATTACTGAACCCCAAAAGTCTGCAAAGTGTTCAGGAAACATTGCAGACTGAAATGGAATGTTTGGCTAGAAATCACATGGGAGACTATTATTGCCTTTTGTCTAGTTAGACATATTAACAAATTAAGCTAATTAGATTTCCATTACATATAAAGAAAAATGCTGACTGAAAATCTGTAGCCACAGTTATGTAAGTAATCGGACTACATGGTTATACTTGTCAATTATGACCTTAAAAGCATAACATCTATCAAATATATGAAGCATTACATCAAAGCTACTTTCAAATCTGTCATAAGGATGAGTAAATAGATTATTCACAAGTGCTAGCCTGGTTAAAGCAAAGTATTAGAAATATTAACTATAGCTATATTTATCAACTGCTTCTCTTTTGAAAGCATTTTGCTTTTTGCTGCATTAAAATAGAAGCCCACGTTTTCACTCTGTGCCCCAGAAAGCTCTGCTAGTACAAAAGATCTCTTAGGCTAATGCATTTCAATAGAGTTCAATGGAGTATTTCAATGAAAGGTCTATTCCTATTTTTCTCCCCATACGGTAGCTTTCAAATGTTGACAGATGTGATCTACTGCAATGCTCCAAAACTGTCTGATTGAAATCAAAGATAAGTTTTTGCTCTCCTTGAGCTGAGCAAAAGTTGACTGACCTCACTAAATAAAAAGCTAAATTCAGAAGCATTTTTAAAAAAAAAAAAAAAAATCCAAAAAACCACAAACACACACACAAACCAAACCAAAAACCACAAAACCAAACATCCCAATGTCTTAATTTCAAAAGCTGGATGAGTCACTCCAGGCTCAGGCTTTCACAGGGATTAGTCATTGCACTGTGGGTCTCCACTGTTCTCAATAAGCACCGCATGATGTTTGAAGCAGGGACTCAGTTTAGCTCACTGTCCTACTCTGGCTCTGCCTGTAGGAAGCCAGCTGGATGCAAACAAGCTCCCATGTGAAGCCGCATCTCTCTGCCCTTCATGAGCAGAAGGGATATCTGATTGTCTCTACCTGTTCATTTACGCACACTCTTGGACCTATTGATTTTTCCAGTGAGGCATGGGTCGCTAACAGCAAAGCTTACAAAGCAGGGTTTAGGCACAATGCTTGTGCCTAAACACTGGCTAACTATTGGGTGTGATAAGCACAGCATAGCTTTATAATTCACAACTGTGATATCAAAGTACTCCAGGAAAAAGGTGTTCAGACTTTCCACTGTCTAAACATTTGTCATATGCAAAAGATAACATTTCCTTTAAGCTTCCAAGTACCATTTCTGCTATAGATCCATTCCATCTTCCATATCATGAAAACTGTTCTCAGTCACCATGCTCAGTTGCCTAAGGCTCTCAGGCTTCTTTCATGACTGTCACTGCATGAACTGAACAAGCAGCTCAGTATGTGTTAGGCATAGGTTAGCGTTGCAGCCCATGTGCTACCCCCCTGTACCACTCTTGCAGTGAAGAAAAAAAAAAGTATAAACTTGCTCAGCAGACAGTGCCACTGAAGAGATTTCCTTGCTGGTGTGCATCTGACTTGTAGATAATCCAAGTCTGTTTTGCCCCACTTTTTGACAAAGGGGCAGGAAAGAGTCAAGCTGCCTTGCAGCAAGAGGATGTGAAGGGGTGTCAGGTCCCCTCAGGCAAGGACAGGCCTCTAAGCTCTTTGGTAACAGCTTTAAGTTGCACCAGGACCAGTATAATAGAGCTGCATTGCTGACACTTCAGGTTTCTTCAGACTGAGGTTCAGAGGTGCTTTCACTGAATGTGTGTGAGGCTTGTTTTTTACCTTCTGACAATTGGAGAGGTAAGATCCTTTTTCCAAGGTCACACAAGAAGATAAAGGGATCTTGGGAAGAGAACCCAGGTGTTCTGGCTCTCATTCCTGTACATTAGTCTCAAAACATCTTTTCCTTCTTTGCCCCTGCATGTTCTCTTTTGCTTCCACACTGCTGGTGGTTTGGTTTTTTGTTTTGTTGGGGTTTTTTACTGTACAAACTGCCAAGCTTTGAAAGCATTGCAGGTAATGAGTAGTATCAATTTTCTTGCAAGCACTGTGTATATGTGGTATAACCATATTAACACTGACAAGCTAGCTTTTATGATTGGTGAATAAATCCTGAAGACTAGGTCCTAAGTAAAGTTAATATCTACTACATAGATATTAACCAAGGGAATAAAGTATTACTCCTTGAAATATTTTTGGTCTTTGCAGGGCTGTGAATGTTTAGTTTACCCCATAATCTGTAATCATAAAATATTTGTGGAAAAGCTCGAGATATTAAACCAGACTGAAACCTCCCATATTTTTACTTCCCAACTAAGATGCTGAAATTTTGGTGTCTCTTTAAAATCTGAAATGGAAATGAGACAATATGTATACAAGTATTGCATAACGAAATAAGCACACACTAATAACATAACCTCAGTATGGAATCCTTCCATGTTCAATTTTACATGAACTAATTCTGTTTATAACTTCAGCTGAAATGCTATTTAATGAAAACCTCATGCAGTTTGAGAACTAAGTTCTGTGTTGTCAATGGTGTTTAGTGGAAAAGTATAAGAAATTACCCTGTATATAAAGTAAACAGGAAAAAAGATGCCAAAACAGAGCAGGAATAAAAATTCTTAATTACGGCCATCCCTGAATCAACTCTGCTTCATAAGGTTTACACGTTACAGTAGATAGTAAGTATTGCACAGTGTTATGAGCCTATGTAAAAGTGCCTATTAAACCACCTAGGATAGCCTTCTGTCCTAGCAGTGGCAAAGTGAGGTTGAATATAGGCTGGTAGATGAAATAAGCTCCTGTTATTCTGGGGATAGCAGGGTTCAGGATGGATCCTCATTCTAATTAGAGTAGCCTCTAGGCTGCTCAATTTTATGCTCAGCTGCCTGTGTTCTCTAGAGGCCACTTGGACAGGGAGGTTTTTTAGGGCATAGGAAAGTATAATTACACCTGTGAAGGAAGTAGGGATAGTGTATGCAGCAGTATTATGTTACTTGGGGACCATCTCATCCTGGGGAAATTCTTGCGGGATTACTGGTTTTTGGTGAAATTGGAAGATGAGATTCATTGTTCTGTGTCAACTTTGAGAGTTAAAATAATCCATTAAAAACACTGTTCCTCAATACAACCTCACAACTCCACGCAGCCATGTAAGAAACAATGAGGAAAGCTGGGAAACTCAAATGTCTTGTCACTGTGGAGGAGCATTTTAGTCTGTTCTAATCTAATACTTGAATGAGGATATAAAAGTAGACCAATTTACGTTTACACATTAGGGGTGAACTAGGGGATATTCAATAATAAATATTCCTTAGTCTGTTTTGATAAGGGATTCACAGAACTGAATGAGATTTCCTGAAGTACTCTATATGTTGCTGTCTATCAAGTTACTCTATCTCTTTGGAGTTGTCTCCCAGCTCCAAACATATTTATTTGCTCTCTTTTTTCCCAGGTCTGCATTGGTCCTTACCCCTCTAGTCTTTGGAACCATTACTCATGCTTTCTTTATTCTAGAAACATAGTAAGTAAACCATAGCAGCTGGGAGGCCACGCTAATAACACCATAATACAGTTGGGTATAGTTATATAGGTCCAGCAGCTTGAGTCTAAGTACAGTGAGCTTTGCCTGCCCTCTTAGACAGCATGCATCCTAATGCATCATAACACATATTTGCTAATTGGTTTCAGAGCTTATTCACTTACTGCCTATTCCAATCATTTTTCTTACTGTGCTCCAGGCTGTATTCCCTGATTTCATGTGTCTTGCTGTGTAACCTTGGAAAGGGCATGAACATTGTAAATTTTGAAATTAGATTTGAAATTAGCTTTCTTTGTGGGCTTTTTTTCCCCCCTCACTATAGTCTTGCAAGGGATTCACCTTTAGGGTTTCACTAAAATAGTTTGGCTCCTAAAGTATTGGGTAATAAATTGTATATTCTAAAGTTATTTCTTTACAGTTGCAACAATGTTGTTTGTAAACATAAGAGCAATTTGCTTGTGACCCCTTTTAGAGTTAAAAGGATGAAGAACAGTTTGGCTGGCACACCGGCACAGTTTGATTATCTCACCTGTTAAAAATCCCCATGTTCCATTTGAATATATATTTCCATGAAAGTAAGAGGTGGTTGAAGAGTTAGAAATGACCCTATGTGTTGTGGGAAAGTGCAGCTGGGGGGGACACTGGGATCTCTTTTTCTAGTCTCTTCTGTTGATTTTTTAAGATGATTATGTTTGTTTAGCCTGAGAGCTGTCTAGATTCTTTCTCTAGGCAATTGACATCAACATGTATCAGCTAAGACAAGTGAGATTATTGTTTGGAGATGTGCTTTTTTCCTTTCCACACAGTACTGTGAGAGCCCAAATAGCTAGTATATACTGCGTGCTTATGCTTAAGTAGCTTACAGGTAGGTGAGGTGAAACTCATTCCTGGAAACAAATTTTGTGTCTGAGGAGGAGATGGAATAAGAATGTGCCAACAGGTTAGTTTATCCCCACCCCCTTAAATATAAAGCTCTTTACTTAAAAAAAGTAGCTAAGAAAAATCTTGGCTGGGAGATTAGTGAAAACAAATCCTTGAAACAAGTAGTGAAACATCTAGGGAAAATTAATCTCCAAGTAGAATATGTGGAGACTTCATTGCTTGGATGCTCACAGGAAGGTTGGACCAAGTGGATTTGTGAAGACTTGTGCTGTCAACTGGGCTGAAACTGTAGCTTCAAATCCTTATCAGCCAATCAGAATGTGCTGCTTTTGCCTAAATTAGTGTCTCAAAAAAATCAAAGAACAGTCCTGTGTACAGAGAAATGAAGGATAGAGAATATATTAGTTGGTCCTCATATTGTTTTATTAATATTGTAGCTATTAAATTTTTACACAGACAAGATACTGCTTTATATTTTAGGCAGTTAAGCTTTTTAATTTTAGAATTTGTAGGGAATTTTATTGTGTAATAAAATTTTGTCTAGCTCCATGTTTGCTGAGAGTTAGGATCCAAATAGAAAAAGGTCATCAAAACTTAAGTAATTCAAGCCTATCATCTTGTGCTTATAACCCCATAACATCTTAGAAAAGAAACTCATTATTGATTGCGCCTAAGGCTTAGGATAAAGTATGTCTCTCTATAGTTAATTGTACCCCACGGTACTGCATCATTTCTGCTGTGGCAAGCTCAATTTAGTTTTGTTGAAAGTATTACCCGGTAAGATTTGCAGATGGGTCTAATAGATGCCCATTAATTAGGTGACCACAGGAAATGTGGAGCTGTCTGGTTGGGAAATGGGGCTTTGTAATGAATAATGTTTAGATGTGCTAGTATTAATGGCATCTCGGCATTTGTTGATATGTGCCAGGGAAAGAAAATCAAAGAACTATTTAAATAGGTTCAGCTGAACTTGTGTTCTGCATTGCAGATAGGTTAAAAGCGGCTAGTTCAGGATCTGATACTAAGCTGTTTCAAGTCACTGTAACATTAAGCTCACAGGAAGTTTGAGACTGAACCTTACTTATTTATCTCTAGTCATGTACCAGTAGCAGAATGGAGATTAAAAACAGTGTTTGAAAATAGCAAAAACTTGTCAGCCTGTATCTTTGTCGTTGCAACGATACACTTGTTTACATAGTAGTACTCAGTTGTCTGGATGAGCTCAGCCTGTGTGCTCTTGTAAAGAGGCAGGAAGCACAGCGTTTTGTAGGAGCATCTAAGCTTCTACTCTGACAGCATGCACTTGTCATGGGAATTGTTGCATTTAAGTACCATTTTAGTAACAAATCCATATTTCTACTGTTCTTCCTGCAGAGTGGCTTGAAACCAAATGTATCACACACCAGACTGTGTCAGAGAAGTGCCTTGACTTCTGAAATATATGGCCAAAAATCTCCTTATTCTTTAGAGGAAGTCCCCTAAAACCATGGTGTACCAATTGACTGCCCCATCCCTGTATCACATGGCACTCTTACAGTCGTGCCATTAGTGTGACTTTGCTCTTTTAGACATGTGTCTCTTCTCCTCACTACCTCTTGCCTGTGAGTTCTCTTTTTCAGCAGGGCAGAGATCGGTCAGGACTCACAGTTTAATAGTATAGAAAATATAGCATCAGTTTCTATAGTTGTATTTTTCTTGATATGTGCTTTGCTGTGGCACTTTGGAAATGGAGTGGAAAACAGTTCAAACCTAAAAGGCTCATGCCCCTTAGGACAGTGTTTCTGCCGTAGCTATTGACCTTCTGCAATTAAAGCTCCTTTTTAAAAAGGACCATGGAAAAACAAGGACTACCTTGAGCAAAGGACTTTGCTATGAAGACTATTTTTAAGCATAATTAGAATTAGTGAAATTTAAACACAATAAATGTCTGTAGTAAGCATCCAAATTGCTTTGAAATAAGCAAGGTGTTATACCTCTGTCTTTATCGAACAGAAACTGATAAACTGGAGGTGTTTAACATTTCAGATTACTTCTTTCTCAGAATTTTCAAATGTTCTGTGGAACTGTAAATTACTTTGTCTCTTGTTTTTGCTCAAAATAAGTTATATAACAAAAAATATTGCCAAGAAAATGGTTGCAAATGTAGCAAATGCTCTTTGATATTACATCTAGCTGTCTTCATGTTAAATTATTTTTTGGCCTCCCAGATTAATTAGTGTGGTATCAAGTTATCTGGAATAAAAGTAAACTGGGTGCAATTTGCAGAACTATATTTTTGCTCAGTGGATGGTTTCCATGGAAAGCCCACGCTATAGCAGAAGATTCTTTTGTGTGTGTGTGGCTGCATTTGAAGAAAAACATGACTACATGAAAACATTCTCAGATTTATAGATTAAAAGAAAAACTAAAGGTCTACTTTGCAAGCATTGGTTAAAAGCTCCTAGTTCTAATTCATTTAGCACGTACAAGGGAAAAACACTACTTTCACCACAGTCAAATATGATCTTTGTCCAGAGCAACACCTACAGCTCATATATCACTTCACTGAAATGAGTGATTTATGGTCTATGTTGTATTATTTTTCAGGATGATTAAACAATGAGATAAGAACATGAAATAATGAAGAAATTAAGTTGGTGGGGGTTCTATAGCTGCAATTCTTATGGCTTAATTGTTTAATGGAATTGTGATGAAGTTTATATATTAATTGGAGGAAACTATAGGCTGGAAAGATAATATAGCACTTCAGCTGGCTGCCTGATTTCTGTGTTCAGTCCATGTGTACAAAAATTTAGATGAGCTTATTGATTATCTGGTTGAAATACCTACCATGTGGAACACTAATTTTTGTCCAAGAAAAATTAAAAGAAATTTCAAAAGCTCTAATGAGTTTTACACAGTTATGTACTTATTAAGGCAGTGCATTCATTTTTTAGGTGCATTTAGTTTAATGAGTCTGCTGTTGCACATTTAATCTTTACCATCTTTATAAGCTCAGTATTAATTCTTCACTAACTCTGCATTTAAACAAATGTATCCACACTTGCAGACTACATAGATAACTTTACTAGAAATGAGTTTTTCAATGGAGCAAGAAGCAAGCAAGTTCTTGTAGATTAGAGAAAAAGAATGGTTTATAACCTGTTTGTAACAACTTTGAATTCGGATTTTATAGAAGAAAATTATTGTTTTTAAGTATAGTTGGAAAACATTTTCCTATATGGTCAAAGAGGACAGAGAAATAAAATGTGAGCATCACCTAAGTACTCCCTAAAATAAATTATAAAAGTACAGTGGTTTGCAGAATATAATGAGAGGGCGAGCACAGGTTCAACCTTGTCTTTCAATAATCTAGTGACCAACAATGTCTGAAGACGATGTCTCATGAGTTAGGTGATGTGTGCCTGAGACCAATTAAATGTTTCAGTCAATATATTAGGGTGTTCCCAAAGACTATCACATAACCAGCAGTTGTTAGCTTTTTGGCAGCCAAAAGTATGTTCTGCTTCCTGTGGTATACCTTGAGAAGAGTAGTCATCAGATCTTCATTCTACCCATTACAATGTTTTATCTGTGCAGAAAGTATTGATCCAACTGCTCATCAGCTCCACGTGCTGTGAGTATAGAACAGAGCAGCTTACTTGTCCAATGCACCATCAATGCAACAATTGCAAGAGGTGCTGTAGGAAAATGCAGTAATCCAAACAACAGAAGACTTTCATGACTGGAAGCTTATAAATAGAATCTTTAATTTCAGTGATTTTTTTTTTTTTTAGTGTAGCTAGTTGGATTGGAGCACAACAGACTTGTCACTATTTAAAAGTAGAGAGTTCAAGGCAACTCACAAACACAAACTGATTTTTTAAATGCACTTGGAACCACTCACACAAGATCTCCCTTTTAGAGGAGAGGAGTCATCAAAATACATTTAAAATTAAACTTACTGGAGTGTAGGCATCTTTCTTTGGAATGGGAATGCAAATGGATTTTTAGAGACAATTAAGTCAGATGCCTATTTGATCACTCAGTATTATTGCAGAAATTCCTGTTAATTTCTGGAGGCTGTTTCAGCACAGTGCTTGTTGCACCCCTGGAACTACCTGGGACCATAAAATCCAATGGGGAATGCATCTGCTTAGGAAGAAGTCTGATGCTTCTCACTCAAGTGACATTTGGATCAATGGAAGTTGTAAATAAGAACATAGTTGATTGTTCAGGACCTCTACAACTGTCATAGTGTTCTGTGATAGCTAGAAGTGTAAAATGTTCATTAAAAAGTCAGTAATGAGAAGTCTGATTAAGAAATTGACTGTTTTTTCTTATTTAGTGGTATTGCGAAATTTAGTCAATAAAATGGATAATTTACACAAACAGGCTTGTGGTACCTTCAGCAAACGTGTCTGACTAAAGGGTGGCTGGTTGTGATGGTGCCTCAGGGGACAGAAGGAGGCTTTTTAAAATTTCTGTGAGAAAATAATCACGAGGGGGAAAAACATTGTGCCAGCACACTCAGTGGCAGTGGCACACTCTATGCTAGCCTCTTTTTTTTTTTTTGTTACGTTTTATGCAATACATGAGTAAGCTTCAAAAATGTATTAACAAACCCAATATTTAGCTGTGTCAGGGAGTATTTACAGTTGCAGATCTTTTATTTAACAGGTTCAGTTAAAGGTGAATAAAAATGCTTGCTTTTGAAAAAGCAAATCAAATGAGACATAACACACTATATTTAAAAAAATACCTGTTTTTGTCAACATAACATAGAATAAATATATATTGTGCTCAGTAGAAATTCTGAAAACTTACTCATGCATTCATTCTTCCACTTCTCCCTGTAGTATCAATTGCTTTGCATATTTGAAGCAGGATTTATAGTTGACTGACAAATTTGAATATATTATTTGAACATATATCAAGAGAGATCTGGAAAGAATGGTACTGTGCAGATAAAGTGCACAATATCAGCAACTGTGACAAACATGCTTGTTTTTGCTATTACTACTAGCTTTGTGAATTTTGAGATTAAAATTTCAGATGGTGCCACAGATATTTAAATTGTCACACTGCATTTCCATAGTAACATGGGACTACTCACATACTGTTGAACCTGCGTTTTCCATCTGACATGTTATCTTGCTTATTATTACTTTCCTTGGTATCTCATCCAGTTATTTTAGACCATGCTGCTTAACCAGTCCTCCTATAGCCAGAACAACAACCTGGGGTTCCTCTGTCCTCTTTCTGGTATCTTTCCATGCTTTCTATTTCAGTGTGGAGTTTCAGCTGTACCCACAGCTATGGGAAGAAACAGGAGGATGACTGTCAGAGAAAGCAGATTATGGTATACTTTGTGTGTCCTGATTCTTCTGTCAGAATAGGGGTAACAGTAGGGCAAGCAGATGAGGGGGCTGCAGAGATCTTAATGAAATGTTAGTGATCACGTGGCTTTTATCACATATCTTTGTGCAGCCTTGTTGTGAAGGCACTTCCCCTTGCATTAAAGTCTACATTGCATGGCAATGTACTGAGGTCAATAACACAGGAATCTTCTCCTAGACTGGCATTTGACAGCTTGAAGAAACCAAGAGAGAAGGAATTATAGGGGAAGAACCTTTCTCTCTGAAATAAGCACCCTCCAACTTGTTTTCATGGCCTTTGTGATTGCTGCTTAATGGTACTGTGTGGTGGTCAGTATTTTATTTATATGTGTAGCACAGTTGTGAGTAATATGTGACAACAAACAGAATTTCTTCCTCAAGTCGTGACCCTGCACCAAATTCTAGTTGCTGTTTTTTAATTACGGTGACACTTCTGTTAACAATTGTACCTTTCTGGTTGATCTTGATTTTTAGTTCTTCACAGTATATTTCTTTTCTTTCCAGTAACCTCTGGCTGGTGTTGATTCCCTGATGATCCTTGATCACAGACCTCAATTCAAATGAAGATTCTGAAATTCCCAGATGTTGATTCCTCCCCATCAGCTTTGGCTCGGGTGCCCCTATTTTCTTATGTGTGATTTGTTCTAACAGACTAAGATTCTGCCTTTTGGCCCTTCAGTGTGGCCACTGATAACAGCCCAGCAGCATCTCTGAACATAAATTGCAATTTCTTTTTCAGAAATATTGCTGATAAATTATGGCAGGCTGTTGCATTACAGTAGAGGTCAAAGACAACACTCACATTGGGGTGATGGGGTTCTGGAAGTCCTTAACTGTTAAGAGACTCCTCTTACAAATGTCTGAGATCACTGTCTTGAAACATTTCTATTGCATTCATGCCTGCATCGCACAGGTACAGATCTATGAAATAGGAAAGAAACTTAAACTCATACACCTGCAAGTTTGTCCATGTCTCGTCACGGAGGACATGTCTCTAGTGGTAACAAAATAATACATTTTGTGGTGAATGCCTTCCACAGGCCCTTCTTATATATTCCTTTAGTCTTGGTATATTAGACACTTTAATGTCACTCCTTGTAGCTTATAGCAAATATTTCTATGCTTCAGAATGAATCCTGCCTGACAACTGAGAGTTAGATTACCAGCTTGTTCTCAGCATCAAGTTTCATTGAATTGTTGGTGTGCCAAAACAGTGATCAGCCTACAGGTTTTGCATGTAATGAGTAAAGCACTTGCTAAAACCACAGAAAAATTTGGGTATGCTTGGCAAAAGCCTAGAGATATAACACCATTGGTCTCCTTGTATCATATTAACTCAGGGCACTCGCTCTTGCAGTTTAAATATAATGCTTTCTGGCTTGTAGGTTCCATGGGGTATTCGTAAATAGTACTGCACCTGGAACCTGAATGACCAACCTCTTCAGCTGTTGACAGAATTTAGGCTATGTATAGTGTACAGAACAAAACATTAATTGAATAGATATGATCTAATAATGTTCAGTAAGGCTTAGATTAAACCCGAGAGGCTTTTTCTGTACTAGGCATAATGTAACTACAGCAGGAATAATTTAAGTATAGAAAAGCCATGTGAAAACAATTATTTTTGTAACTTTGCTTTGTCCCATAGGAAAAAAGGAATCAATAATACAGTTCCCATCTGAGTTAGTTACTTTTATTTAGTCAATAGTTGGATATATATCTAATTGAACAAAAAGTGTATATTTGTTTGTCTTTCTAATTCTAAATTTTGTATTTAATTTATTTCTACCCAATTAAAATTATAATAGAAACTCCTCCCTATCTTCCGTCGAAAGTAGATGCATGTCCTATGCAGTAGGTGATGGCACCAAGTTTAGGAATTTTTCCCCTCCAGATTTATAGGTTGATATCTACAAGTTGGGTCATGATATGCTTTTTGAAATCTTTCAGCTGTCCAAAAGATCTGTTTTCTAATTTGCCACCAGTACATACAAATTCAAATCTTGTTCATTTGCTGAGGTCAATTGTATGAGGTTTAACAAGGCCAAGTGCTGGGTCCTGTTGTCACAACAACCCCATGTAATGCTACAGACTTGGGGAAGAGTGCCTGGAAAGCTGCCCAGTGGAAAAAGATCTGGGGGTGCTGGTTGACAGCTGGCTGAATACGAGCCAGTAGTGTGTCCAGGTGGCCAAGGCGGCCAACAGCATCCTGGCTTGTATCAGGAATACTGTGGCCAGCAGGAGCAGGGATGTGATTGTGCCCCTGTGCTCAGCACTGGTGAGGCTGCATTTTGAGTACTGTGTTCAGTTTCAGGCCCCTCACTACAAGAAGGACATTGAGGTGCTGGAGTGTGTCCAGGGAAGGGCAACAAAGCTGGTGAAGGGTCTGGAGAACAGGTCTTATGAGGGAACTGGGGTTGTTTAGCCTGGAGAAGTGGAGTCTCAGGGGAAAACATTATTGCTCTCTATAACTACCTGAAAGGAGCTTGCAACCAGGTGGGTGTTGGCCTCTTCTCCCAAGTAACTAGCGACAAGATGAGAGGAAATGGCCTCAAGTTGCATCAGTGGAGGTTTAGATTAGATTTCTTCACTGAAAGAGTGGTCAAGCATTGGAACAGGCTGTCCAGAGGTTGTGGAGTCACCATCCCTGGAGGTGTTCAAAAAAGATGCAGATGTGGCACTTCGGGACATGGTTTAGCAGGCATGGTGGTGCTGGGTTGATGGTTGGACTTCACGATCATAGAAGTCTTTTCCAACCTTAATGACTCTATGATTCCATAATTCATTTATCTGGAAGATGCCAAATTTTCAACACACTATGCTCTTTGAAACTGTTGACCCTATGGTCATAACACATACACAAAAGTTAAACACTCTTTCCCTGTAATGTACTATCAAAATACAGTGGGGAAATGGTATATTTTGTAGAAAAATGTTAATTCTAGCTGAGTAGGTTGTCAGTAGCTTGACTGCTTTCTGTGAACCCTTAGAAATGGTTCCCTACACAAATTGGTCTCTGAGCAGGTATCTGCTCTTACGTATTTCTCCACCAACCCTCAGATGTGCAGCAGTATTAGTAATTTAGTTGTCATTACTTATACAAGTATGGCGTAGTTCAGATTCCACTGTTGCCTTCAGATAAAGATGCTTAGTTCTTTTATCAAAGTGTTAGTCTTATTATAATGGCAGTTTTACAGGAAAGAACAAAATTAAGGCAAGCATAAATCTATTTGACCCACAGACACACAGCCATGTTCATAGTTATTATGCCTCTTGTAATATTCTCCATGTTATTACCAGTGGGAGTAGAGCTTTTGTGGCAGATAGGAACCTATTGTAATCCTTCTTTAACTTTTGATATGTATCCAAATCATTTTCAGTAAGTGTTTTGATAAGTAACAGAAAGTAGGAAGCAATTAAACAGCTTTTTTCCCCTTCAGCTTATGCTGCAATATTTTATTTCTCAGGTGGTACTTTGCTTTAGAGAAATATGATTGACTGCCACTTATGTTTTGTACTGGAATTAGCCAAACTCTGTTTTCCATATTCTATATTCTCTTGATAACATAAAGGTAGAAGACCTGAGGGGAAATAAGGTTTTAAAAAACCCCAAAACATCAGAAAAAAATCCCAAGGGTCCTAACAGCAGTAATCGCTGTAGATTTCTTCATGATTTTTTTTTTTAAATACTGCAGTAATGGTAGTGGAAAGTCTTCTGATTCTGCCACTAAGAATAACACATTGTTGTAAGAATACAATTTTGTATAAGAGTCAGTAAATTACAATGAACTTCCATTGCTCCTTTCATTCATGGGTCTAGTTGCAGTTCTGCAATATGGTCTCATGAGCTGTGACCTCACTGCTTCACAACACATTTCCCTGCTGAAGTGAAATAACCTGACTGTTTTCATTTTAACTGGACTTACTAAAGTACTGGTGTTCTTGAGGATCATAAAGACATACAGGTTTTCTGTTAGTAAGCAACAATTCCAGAGTGGAAAACCTGCTGGAGGTGCTTTGGTTCTGTTCAAGTGCTGAATTCTAGAAAGATGCAAGAAAAACCTCAGTAGAGGCATCTCTGAAGTAGTATGTGATTTGGCTTTAAATATCAAAATCATCAAGCTTTCCAATCCCTAAATAAGATTCTTTTCAAAATCAGGACCTTACTAAATACACAGAAGTAAATTTAGGAGCTAAGCTGTAATTGCATCTGAGCAGCCCACAGCCAGAAAAAGATTCTTAAAAAGTGATTTGTATGAGAAGCCTATTAAAGGGGAGCCTAAGCAGTTTATCTGATTGTGACTAATGCAGAATAAACAAGCAAAGGTGGTGATGAAAGTGCCACTGTGCCTGAATATAAGGAGGAAAAGAATGTTACACTGATTCATGTGCAACTGATTCTGTGTGCATGCTTTGTTATTCACAGCTGGCTGAAAAATATAAGGAATTTGAAATAAACTTGATGCAATTTTCATGCTGCTAGCATATGATACCTTTTTAGACGGCAGGTAGAGGAAAGCTGGAATGTACTTCTCAGTTTTTGCACATGATGGCTACTGCAGGCAGTCAGGAGCTGGCTGCTTATTCCTATAAGCACCTGTGCAGAGATGAAGTGCCAGTACCTACTTTATAGCCAAGCCAGTGCACGTCTGGATTAGGACTGACTCCAGAGCAGGAGAGCAGCAGAGCTGGAGATAGATTATCTACTAGGGAAATGCAACAAAAAGTTGTTGACAATGTGATTGTTAAAGTCAGGTATTGCTGGGTAAGGGTCTGCTGTTGGGGAGGGCATAAGGATGTGTGTTTGGAGAGTACAGTTGGAAGGGGTGGAGAACTGTACCTGATTTCTATATGTGTCATCTGGTACAGGGCTGGTATCTATAGCTGCCACCAGCAATATAGGTACTGAGCACCACCATCCCTTCCCCTGGTCTCACCCCTGGCAGGCCATTGCCAGTACTCGAGAAAAGCAGGTTTGGGAATCTCTGAGACAATCAATATCTAACTATGGCTCTGAGTGGTTTCCACTAGAAAAAAACCCATGGTATTAACATATTGTTTTGGGGTTTTTCTTCTTTATAAGAAACACATAAATTATCCTGCTTCCCTAAATATAGTAGACATGTTCCTTGGTGCAGTTTCTAGGCATGCTAGTGCTTCTTCAGCTTCATGTTTTTAATGTCTTCTGTGTTTGGAGCTTTCTCCTTGAGTTCCTGTTTTTTCCCCTGATGTTTTCAGTTCAAACTTACTCCTGTGTGTGGAATTAGTCACTTGGGAAATGCTGCTTTTCTCTCCCAGTTAGTTCTTGCTCTGTTATTGCCACGTAGTTCAATATCTTTAATGGTAGCATCTATTATTTTCTTTATCTCACTCCATAAAGAAGCTTAATTGTTTTGTTTCAGGCTTTTTATTTAGCCTGAACGATGAGCATACTAACTACACTAAAACTTCAAGGTCTGTGATTGCCTATAGATCAAAGACACTTATGATGCCAGCCACTAACACTTTCCAGGAGAAGAGGTTGTTTAGTTGTATATTAATGCTGCTTAGCAGGTGGATGTGAAGCAAACCGGCATGATGGAATTGTGGCACACTGAGGGGGTCTGCTGAGCACTAACCACGGTGTTTGAGAGTGATTCAGCTGCATCAGCTGGGCTGACTTTCAGTGGGTAATAAAGGCCAAAACAATTACTGTCTTCATGTGTTCATATTTCATATTGCTTCTACAGATATGCAACGATGGCTATTGTGTCCTTTCAAGTAACTTGTCAAAATCACAATGGAAACCAATTTCTGGATTTGTTGTAACTGGAAATAAATTATATTGCTTTTTTTGAAGAGTATTCTCCATAAGATATTTCTTATGTATCAAGGATTCTTATGATTCTTTCCATAATACTTCAGGTCTGTGAACACTGATCAGGGTAACTTTGAATTTGGACAAAAACAGCAGGGAGTGGGCCTACTAGGAAAATAAAAAATGTAGTACCTTGCTACTCATTTTTTTGCTGGGGCTAAAAAAAGCAGAGAAGACTCTGCCAAAATTAAAGCATGGCTGTGTAGCTGTAACTTCAGCAGAGCTATCTAGGATTTGTTTAAAAAACAAACAAGAGCCAAAACAAACCCAAGAGAAAAATACCCTTCCATTGGAAAGCAACCTGAGCGTCAAAGTTGGAAAAAAGTTGGAAAAGGATGGGGTACAGCCTTAGACTGTAAACTCTTAACTCATTTTAGAGGTTTCAGCAAGCCTATATGTGAAAAATAGTATTTTTTTTTTCTAGGAAGAAATTGATTTAGAATCTGGCGAGAACTGTTTGGACGTGGTAGTCATTTAAAATGGATGATAATGCCACGAAAAAGCCGGTGGGGAGAGAGGAGGAAGCTTGCAAATAGCTCAAATGAAAATGAAGAGTTGGTCAAATGCATCCAAAACCCCCATTCACTTTTTAATAAATACTGCCAGGTACCTGAGAAACATTAAAGTGGCAAACCCTTTTTTAATTTTTTAAACTGGAAATATTAAAAGGGTTTAAATAGGAAAAACCTGTAAGGACTTAAACAGAACAGCATGTGGAATAACCAAACCTTATATTGGGAAATAATTGCTAAAAATATGAAACACTAAAGTGGTATCTCAATTATCTGGGTAGAAGTAAATAATCTCCACAATCTAGCCTGAAATAATAGATAAGTAATACTTAATCCTAGTGATATGGGAATAAAAACTGTTTCCCAATACAAATTTCAATGTGTATCTTTGGTATTGAGTGTCCCCTAAAGTTACAGTGGTATCAGCCCTTTTGATTACTGCTGTAAGTAGTTCAGGGAAAGATATGCAGATAATAACGGTGGTTCTGGTTTAGTAGCAGTTGTCAATGGGAAAACTACAGGACTAAAACAGTATCTAGAATTTCAGCTGGTAAGTGGGTTACTTAAGACAATTGAACTTGATGTAAATATTTTTGACTTAGTTTTTTGACTCATGCATGAGAAGAATCATTCAATGTGATGTCTGCCTCCCTTCCCCCCCCCAAAAAAAAAAAAAAAACCCAAACCCACCAAAAACAATAAACAAAACACAAACAAAGAAAAAAAAACCCAACCCCCACAACACTGGCCACATTTGAGTTGTAGAATGAGAAATGTGCTGTTATTTGCTGACAGTAAGTGCAGTCTTTTGTTTCAATCAAAGGTTTATGCAAATATCCAAAATCAGATATCATCCAATAAAGGAACAGAGCATAATGAGAAACTGACTTCTTCCTGGCATGAAAACATACATTTTATGTTCCTGATGGAAACCTGCTAACTTGCAACTAGCACATACATTTTGGAAATGGGGAGGGAACCAATCTAAATTTTGCATATATGAAGTTTATTCACCAGCACATTGTCTTATACATAGATATGCAGTATATGTATTTACATCTGTGTAATGATGTAGCTCAGAGACTGAAATTCTAGCACTGATATCAGAAATGATACTAAAAAAGTTTTTTCTCTAGTCAGTGTGGTATAAATGGCTTAGCAGATTCAAAACAAATCATTAAATCCTTTCTGGTTTGCATGGTGTGGTTATTTTTATTCTTCCTTTCTGCCATCTGTCTATAAACCTATTGATTTTCCCAGTATTCTCTGGTTTTTGCTGTTGATGCAGTATATCAGTTTCCTTTTTATTGCAGGGATTTCCCCCCCCCCCCCCCCCCCCCCCCCCCCGATCTTTGGAGGACACTTATGTAAACTGAAACAAAGATTAGTTATATCTAATGATGTAAGCAGGGGGATAAAACTGCATTGATCCAACATTGACTACAGTCAGGAGGAATAAATTACACCCTGGAAAAAAAGGATGGGGTCAATAGTTTTGAACCTCTTGCTTATTTAATATAATTTTTGATACATTAAAGTCTGGTTATTTTTTCCTTATGTTACTATTTTATTTACCTGAAATTATCTTGACAGGATTAAAAGAATGTTGTCAAAGGCCTGTTGAATTTTTTGAGAGAAATACGTTGCATATTCTAGTATGCAGATTCAGGTAGTTAACAGCCTTCTGGATAGGCTGTGCAGCTCTATCAAACCACTTAAAGACAAATGATGGATCAGGCTCTGCATAACTTAAATAGCCTTATAATTTTATAGGCACAAAATTAAAGCAACTAGTTTTTGTGAGGCTTGTTTTCAGATTCCTTTTAAAGTTACCTAGCAAGCTCTGTTCATTGAAGAATAAGGCAAGTAGCTGTTCATCCTAAAAGTCAAGGCTCAAATTAGAGTGTATGCAAGAAATCATATATCTGAACAGAAAAACTGTATTCAACATATTAATCCTTACGAAGACTACACAGAAATTAAACCTAGCAGTGTAAGTCTAGAAGATCAGTCTGTAAATAATATTGCTGCTGCTTCTTGAAAGTACCCTTCCTTAGGTAGAAGATATCTTTCTCTGGTGTTTTGTCAGATTCCCCCCCCCATGCAAATATTACATAAAGGGAGTGTTCTCATATGATTGTTCCTGTTATTCTAAGGGCAAAAGCCCAGAACATAACTCAGGAGGAGTTCCAATAAATTACATTCATAAGTGCAGATCATCCTCTTCTGTGTTTTCAAATCGCACTTCTCTTAGCACTTAATGAGTTGGCTGCTTCTTAAAGACAGAAATCACTGACCTTTTCTCTTTCTAGTATTTTGATGGAACTCAGACAGAACTGCTTATTTCTAAGGAGATATTTTCTGGTCTTAAGGTCTGCTGATTCAGTCTGCTGTGCTATAGCTTGTGGGTCACTGTCTTCTAAGGCATGATGTTGTGGAAGTCAGTGCTCCAGTGGTGGAGCCATTTCTGTGTTACAGCAAAGCAAAAAAGTATAAATGGATTCAAAAGAGAATTTGACAAATTGCTATGGGATGAGTAGCTATTAATACTATTGTCTGGATGTAACCTCTGACTCAATAGTGCCTGCCTTGTTGGAAGCCAGAAAGTTATTTAGGCTAGGATCATCTTATAATCATTCTCTTAGTATCTGCTACTAGGTCCCTTCTGAGACAGTGCTGAAATACTGCCTCTGGTGCTGTATGGCCATTTACTTCTCTGTACTGTGTTTTGATTCACGATCTAGGATTTACTAATTTTTAAGTCTATATAACTACAATTGAGAAGGAAAAAGCTTTGGTAATCATCAGAACTATTAACGCTCTTGCAGAATTTCTTAGTTCTCAGCATTCTTTCTCAGAAATGAGGATTTGTTAAAATCAAACCTTCATTGCAGGAATTATATATTAGTTTTGATAGGGATAGAGTTCTAAATCCTCAATTTCCACGGACTAGCTGATGGATAGAAATGAACCTGTATCTCTCATACCCACAGAGAGTGCCTCGGGGGCTTTTCTTCCTTCATGTATCAGCTCTACTTGAAATGGTCCTGAGTTCACTCTGGTGAGATATGAGAAAACTTTGTGAGACTAGAAGAGAGTTTCACATCCAGATTTTTCTTTATTATAGTTATTAGATACTTGCTATTTTGTTAACACCTTGCTGAACAGTCTTCTTTCACTGACTGTAAGGAAGACAAAGCCTGCATTTTACCTTCCTTGTGTAATTTGGTTGGATTCACCAAACGAAAATGTAACCATTAATGTTAAGAGTGAATGTATATTCCTAGACTGTGATGAAGGAACGTGTCAGAAAAATATTAACTAGTTCTTCTCAAAATAGATATGGAGAATTTTGACAAATTGCACGTTTCTGCGGAAAATTTTAATAGCATCATTGTGCTTAAGTCCTATTTTTTTGGGAGTACACAACAGCTTAATCTAAAACAAAGTTTCTATGGTCTTGGAATTGTGGAATTGAATAATTTGCTTCCATAAGTTTCTTAGCAGGGTGTTTAATTAGGTGGCTGGAATTACCTTTCAGACAGGGATTTTTCCAGGGGAACCTAAAAAAGTTTAAACAGATGCTTGGAAAATATTTTACACATGCAGAGCTGGCAGTCTGCCACCAGGCTGGGATCTCATGCTCTGAATTGCCCCTCACTGCAGGGACATGTAAGGTCTCTAGAGTATACCGGGGGGTGGGGGTTACATGTACTTCTATGTTATGATGTTGCATCACGACTTGAAAAACAGAAATCCAAACCCCCAAAATAGTCCACCATTTTTTCATGCCAAACTCCTGCTCTTTTTCTTCATTAGTGAAAGAAATAATGATTTTTAATATATTTTTTTTTTAAATCACATAAGGCTAGCTTTGTTTTCTCCTTTCTAGAACTTTTCGTTTCTGAACAAAGACAACTAAAATAGAGGGCTGTTTCAGCAGGATACTTTTGCAACTGCAGTTCTCCTGGAAAGAGTGTTAATTTGCAAGTAGCTTTTAGAGAAACTTTTTTTTAAGCTCAGGAAATCAGTGGCTTTTGAAAGATGTCTGTTTGGAATCTTCTGTAGTCTGATTTTGTTTCTTCCTCTGTTGTAATAATGATCTCATTTTCTGAGATACACCAAAATCCTCCTTTAGCCAGTTAGTGCGAGCACAAATCATTTTGTGGAAAGCTTGGGTACCTTATGGTTCTTAATAGGTGCTTTGCTTTCTCATTGAGAGGGTGGGAACATCAACTTTGATGTTCTTACCCAACTTGTCCTTGATAATGAATTCTCCTCAAGAGAAAGGATTTTATTTCCCAGCGAAGAAAAAATAAGGCAGCAACTTGTATACCTCTGTAGTTTCTGTTATTTTAACATCTGGAAAGGAGAAAACATCAATGGCTGTTGCCTTCCAGTGCAAGAGTGTAAGGAGGGGTTGTGGAGTGCCTTTTAGACTCACCAGCTGTCACCCTCTGCTCTGGTGGTGTCTGCAAATGAGGGAAGCACTGGGAATGGGTGAGGGAGCTCTGTGGTTTGCCTTCTGGGGGCACGTGGGGAGAGAAACCTGGAATGGTTACATGCATAAGATAACGGTTGTGATAGGAAGACAACTCAAGGAATTGATGGGAGGGAAATAATAAAGTATAGAAGAATACACGTGCAGAATAGAAGAGAGACTAAAAAAAGAACAAAAACCAGAAAGAAATAATAGTGAAAATACAGAGGGAGTACAATTTCTTGTGGAAAAACAGGTTTAGGTTCATTTTGTTCTTGTATTGTTCCCTTAGAAAAGGGAGTTAACAATGAAGAGGGTAGGCAAGAAGAAACATAAAAGGAGGAGTTGAATCTTAGATTAAATCCATAATAAAAGAATTAATGTGGAAAACATTAAAACAGGTAACCATATGAAACATTTCCTATTTCAATTTAAAAAGGATATGCGTAGGGATATAAATTCACCTAGCCTACAAAAAGCTATAAGGACAGTCTTGGGTGTTCTGTTTGTTTCTCTATCCAGATTTTATTTCATTTTTTGACTGCTGTTTTCCTGACTTATACACCCTGCCTTAAGTTCTTGGAGAGCTATTTTATGAAATGGAAAAAAAAAAAAAAAAAAAAGTAAAATGCACCTAATTATCCAACTCTAAGCCTGGCTTTGTGTTTAATATTTGGGATATCAGCAAGATTCACACCAGTTGTTAGGCAATTGGTTTCATTTTGTTAACACCCGGACTAACCACTTGGATTGCAAATTTATTTTATGGCATTTAATTCATCAAAGTTATAACATTCTCTGTCTTTACAACATATCGCATATCTCCTTGTTCATATTACATCCTCAATAATGGCTTGTACTTTGAACACGTATTGTGAAGTCACATGTTATATTCGGTGGATGAAAACTCATTGGAAAATTGGCTTTGTATGTCTTTAATCAACACAGATTTAACATAGATGATTATCTACAGTTCTGATAATTAGTTGAAGCCTTGGGTGTAGTACAGTCCTGCCAAAAGGTCAAGATAGTGAATTGCTAAACTGGTACTGTTCTCCTTATGACTTGCAGTACTTAATTTTTTTTTTTAAAAGACAAACTTTGTGTAAGGTAGAAGCATAGTAGTCACTAAGGTAAAGCTGCCTGCTGTAGCATGCTGAGAATACTACCTAAAAATATAACAATGTGGGTATGTGTAAAAATGAAATGCATCCAATTTCTTTTTCAAATGAAGCTGTGAATGAGCTTGACTTTGCTTTGTATACTTAATTTAAAATATGCATTTTTGTTCTTGTAACTTACCATGAGAAACTGATGTTTGCAGCTATGAATTTTTCATAATAATCCATGTAAACTTCTCCAAATTATTTGAGATCAGTAAGCAGAAGATATTAGGCTATATCTGAAAGCTTTGTTGACCATAATAAGGCTTTTAAAACTATAGGAAACCAGATCAGTCATTTAAGTAATTTTTTTTCTAGAATACTATTTAGCAAAATATAAAATGTTGCTCAGTAAAGATCACTTCAGTGACTATGGAGACCTAAATCCACCTAGCTCTAATTCAAATAACTAATCATATTCCATAACCAGTTAAAAGCCAAGAATTTGTTACAGGGCAAAGCAGGAAATAAAAATCACTAATAAATAACATTACAAACAGCTTTGCATGATCACTCTTCAGTAGTTTTGATTTGGTAAACAGCACAATGATATCAAATTGAACTACTTAGTCATTAAATAAACATGACCTCTATGAGGTAATTCTAATTAAAATCCAGTGTCTGTACACCAAAATTTATTGCATTCTTTGCAAGCTGTTTGCTTTCAACACTAATTGGAGTGATACAAAGTGAATGTGTTTTGATTTGGGGGGACCTCATATTCATAAACTTGTAGTACCTAATGCCTGTTCCATCCTCATGTCTTGCTTAATTTATCCTCGAAAAGTACATATGCTTTGTGGCTTGATGTCATCCTTTCACCATGGCTTTACCCTCCCTTTCATTTTACATGCCTTGGCTGTGCTGTCCTTAGAACATTTTCTTCAAGTATTTTTTTTTTTTTTCAGAGAGGGTTTTTTGTTTGTGGGTTGGGTTGGTTTGTGTTTTGGCTGGGTTTTTTTGGTTTTGGTTGGGTTTTTTAAGAACAAAAGGGAATTGTCTGAGGGAGATGGTAGTTTCTAGTCTCTGGGCTGCACTTTATAAATGCTGCCTATCCAATTTGCCTTGCTAAACTGTCTGCAAGGAGGGAACTAAACTGACTTGATAGTAATTTTCAATATCAGCCTGACTTTTGTGTATCTATGCGTTCCATGCTCCTTACTGTACATCAAAGTTTTTAAAAATTGTTACATGCCCCTACCCTATTATGAAGTAAATAAGAACACTGGCTTTATAAAGTAATTTAGGGCAGAATTTATTTGAATGCATTTTATCTGCCTTTTGGGGATTATTTCCCAGCATTTACAACTGTGTAGTTAGGAAGAGACTTCACCTATCACTGGTTAGACTTTGTCCATAAGGGCATTTTATATCTTCTGAAGCATATGTCCTTTTTGGAGGTAGGACACAGCACTAGATGGATTATTGATATAACCTGTAATGGCAATTCCTATTTCTTTTGTGCTTGTAATTCTGTTGTAGTTCTTGAGCCAGCCAAGAGAGAGGAGAACTTGGGCAGGGAATGGCACAATCTGGATACCAAGCTCTGCAAGCAGCTGGACTCCTAATAAATGGCATTTGAGCAATCTCTAGTATTTAATAGGACCTATGAGATTGCGAACACCACTTGCAGTGAAGCATTTCTTTAAGCTATCCTGTTTTGATGTATTTTCAGAATTAGACACATTTCAGTGTTCACGCTGCAGCATGTCACATAATGGGAGAGGAAAAGACTGTATTTTTTGGAATGTTCTTGACATATCTAAAATCTGTTACAGATGCTTGCGGGGTAGCCTCTTCCACCAAGCACCACAATATTCTGCATGTCTACATAACAGCATCTCTACAACTGTTAAGTTCACTATTACTTTTAGGTTAAACAATGTGATTGATAGCAGGGATCAATCTCAAATCTACCTATCCATTTGCTAATGAGAATGACACTGCAGTCAGCTACTCACTGTGGAAGTTAAGGTATTCACTGTTCGTATTAAGTTGTTTTGCACTACTAGTTAGGAAGTAATCAGGGTTTCAGAGAATCCAGAGTTCATAGTTTTATGTTGGAGATTAAAAGGTACTTGTATTGTAGATATGTTAGTAAAATATTTCTTGGCTTACCATAAACCTTTTGAGATCACAGGCTCTTGTTAATGGAGTAGTAACAGCTGATCTTCGTCATGTGTTTGCTTCAGAGTTTGAAAACTGGATTAAAAAAATATCTCCAAGGTGTTTCTGTGACTAAGGTGGTTCACTTCATGTTTTAGCGGCAAGTGAATTCTGCATTTCTCTTTTTCTTTGTAACAGCTGGTGTAAAAATCTGTTTTTATATTTCCGTTATTGTTTTTGATCCCTTGAAAGGATAAACAATTGGTACTTTCTGGAAATCCAACTCTATCAGGCTTCATTGCCAGCAAACATGAGTGCTAGTGGCAAGCGGTAACATTTTGCTTAGAATTGAATTTCCAGTGCTTATTTCTCTAGTTCTTCCATAAGCAAGTCTTAAAGTATGAAATTATAAGATAATATCAAATTATTTCTGGTGCAGTTGTATTTATTAACACAATTCCATTTTACTGACTTTTCCCGACTTTTCCCTCTTCTTATTTTTATTGTATTAGATCAACATCATATTTGTTATTCTGGTATTGTTTGACAGAAAATAATTACAATTTAAAATGTCCAATTTTGCATGCTGCTCTTTAGTTTTTAGAGTAACAAACAATACAGTATACTTAAGATAGGTTAAAATTAAAGATTTGCTGTTTTTTTAGGATTTTGTTGTCATACAGCAAGACTCCTGCCTACTCCTTTATCATAAGAAGGCGCTACTTATTCAGACTGTTGGATACAAATCCATGTAGATTGCTCAAAGGAATATGAGCATAGTTGTTTAATATTTTCAGCACAAGGTAATTTCTGATCCAAGTGAAATGATCCTCAAAAAACAGAACTTGGTGTAGTGTTCTGAAATTTGGGAACAGCAGAGCAGGGTGCACAAGTTCTATGTTCTTTCAGTGTAGTTCAGCTAATTTTTAATTCCTGTTGAGTTCATGGATTTTTTTTTTTTCTTCAAATTCATGTTTTATGGGATTTTTTCACAGGTATTTGAAATTTCTAAAAATTATTAGATTTTTGTGTCAGTTTGATACTTTTGAGAATCTTAGTATAACACTGGAAGGACCTGCTGGTTACTTGATCGAATTTTGCTTTGGTAGGTAGCTGTGCCACATTATCTATTTTATAAACAAACAGATATGCATATGTCTTCAGTTTTGGAGCCAAACCTTGGTTAGCTTTAATTACTAATCATTCCTCGTGCGAAGTGGCCTCGCTTCATTGCATTTTTTTTCTCTCCTCTGCTTTCAGGACAAGAAAGACTTTTCATATCCTATCAAGCAATGATCTAGAAATAAATGTATTTACCTTTAAGGAAACTTCTCCCTAACCTCCAAAGCCCTTCCAAACTCTTTTTTTTTCTCTCTCTCCCCCTTCCCCTCTGTCCTGTCCCCCATGCCGTTCCCACCACCCCCCACCCCCCCTCCCCCCGGGTAACTAAATCAAATCCTTTCCTTTGTTTGTGATGAAGAATCATCCTAAGTTGATGGGAGCTTTGTCTTTTCCTGAAATAGCCAAGAATGTCAAACGTAGTCATTAATACAGAGCTTTGGAGGAAATGAGGATGAAAGGAATGGATTATTATAAGATTGTAAAAAGCTATCTAAATCAATTCCAAACCTCAATGAATAAGGCAACATATGAAAGATAACTCTGAGAACACTAAATACACTGTATATCATAAAACACCTTAAAAATTTTGTCAACCACAATTCAAATTTGTATTTAATGTTCCCTGTCGAAGGAGAAATGACAAAAGATGTTGCCTTGTCATTCATGTTTCTTTAAATTTAACCATACCTCTGCAAGGAAGTAGTATAAAATATCAGCAATCAAATGAATCTTGAACTTTGCTAGCAAGGTAAATTTGATGCTTTCTGTGAACAGACATCTTGTTTGACTGGAAAAGGTCTTGCCTCCAATTTCTTGTCAAATGTGTTGGTTTCTTGCTGTCAAAAAGTGCTGTTCCATTTCTGGTATTTCAGCATCAATCTTTTGCTATTACAAAGCTGGTGCCGTTGGCTGTCAGGCCTGCACAGTCTCAATTGGCAGACTTACCTGTCTTCAGCAGGATTAGGCAGAAATATGTCTCCTTCACGTGATGCTCCAGCCTTAGGCTGCACCAGCCCCGGGAAACTTGAGTACATTAGCTTCAAAGAAACTGTCTGCAACCTCTTCTGACAGCATACTCTACAAAGTACCCTCCATCTATTCCTCAAGCTGTTTTCTCTGTGTCTTTAATATTTACTCTTTGTATTGTATAAATACCTCATCACTCATTTTGTCTCTGGCAGTTAAGTTTTGTAATAGAAAGTGTTAGACCATTTTTTTTACCAGTTTACCTTAGTTATGTTCTAATATATTTCAACACATAATGAAGCTGATCCAGTACAAAATGGTCCTATACTTGGAAGCAGAAGATATACATAAATGGCATGACAAGACAGTGCTTATTAAAGACCTTCCCAAAATTGACAGTGTATCCTAATATATGAACAGTTTTCTTCAGAACAGTTAATATATGCCATGGCTTTATTTGGTGGAGAAAATAAGAAATAATGTGACTATCATCTGTGAAGCTCTTGTCATCAGCTTATTTAGGCACCGCTTCTATTATTGCAATCTTGTATTAAAAGAGTAAAACATAAAACTTCAAAACATAGTTATCTTCATTAGTCTGTGTACAAGTAGTCATGCTCGTGTATTTATATACGCATGCACAAACTTACAAGTGCATGTATGTAACCTCGCATGAATGTTTTATTTTCTAGGAAACAGGATCTCACAGAGCAGTCCTAGTTTGCATGTAAAACATTAGGCTGTAAATTGTGTTTATGCTTTTTGGGTTAAGCCATGTCGTTCTTCAAATAGCCTGGTGTTACGCGTTATAGCATTTAGTGCCTGTGTAAGCTACTTGTTATCAGTGATTGCGTTGCTTAAACCCTATGTTTTCTTAATAGTAACACGGTCTGCCTTGCATTTTATGTCATTCAAGTTATACATATCTCAACAACAACATATCCCAGCAGAGCTAAATAAAACTGTAAAACTTGAAGTCAATAATATTACTAAAAACTTGGTATTTAGGTACCACGCAAGGTTTCTTAGTGTTCTGATGCACAGGAGAAATGAGATCTGCAGTCCACTGTGAGACCATTACTGGCTTTATTGCTCTGACTGCATAGGGGAGGCAGGGGTACAGGCAACATGACTTTGAATGCATCATGAGAACCTGATGCCTTGAAATTCCCAATTCTAACTGCAACTGTTCACGGTGTAAAAAACATTGTACAGGCAAACATGAATGGCTGCAATGTGCCTGTCTGCTTCTACTGTGGCTATTTTGACTGAGGAAAGAAAAAGGAGAAAAGAAAGTGTCCTTCCAAGGGCAATACATTCAAATTGTAAACCAGCCCAGAGATGCATACAGACCTCTGTACAAAACTTTTGAACATACAGTGATATTTTAGATTAGAGTCATATATCCCCATGAATATGCATACATCTTTTTTCTCAGTTGTACTTGGAACAGGTCACCAGAAAGCAAAGGTGTTTGTTGTGATACACGTGGAGAGATATCTATACGATACACTGCTGCAATATTTTTGAAGCTGTTCCTTTGCTAGCATACCATATTAGTGGAGTTATCTGTTACTGCATTGGACTTTGTCATGTCTCCACCAACAGCACAGCTACAAAAAGGAGCCAAGGAGTCTTTTTTTCAGCTTCAAGACTGCACAGCATATGGTTTTGTGGACGAGAAGGATTGATCCTTCTTTCTTGGCTTCTTGTTGCTGTTGCAAAAAGTTTCTTTTAAAAATAGAGACTTAATATTTGGCTTTCCTGAAATGGTGGTTCTTGTCTATGAAATTTCATATGGAGAGCAGACATGAAGCTGCAAGAGACCGTGTAACTTTTTGCAAGTGTGCCACTTGAGCACAGAGATAATTTTTCTCTAATGCAGGTTTCTTACATAATTTTACAGCTAAACTCTTACAAATCGAATCAAAAAGGTGAGTGTTACAGAGCATGTACAAAAAAATAATTATTTTGGAAAACTTTTGAATAATAATACACAGAGAATGTCTTCAGGATGTGTCGAGCTAGTCTTTTGCGATGATAATTCTGATGAAAGTTTGTGGGTTTTTTCATTTGTCTTTTCCTTTTGGATCACTTAAACGTACCTTTTGGGTTAGCGGTGAGCAAGATTTGTCAGGGATGCATCTGCAACCTTTTCTATACAAAAATACCTATATATTGCTAAGATAAGCTTTTGTGATTCACCCCTGCTCAATCAGGCTTTGCTCAGGCTTTGCAGCTAAAGATCTCTGGTTGGTATGCAGCAGCTCGGGACTGAGTAGGACTTTCTGAACAACTGCAAGACTTAGCTGGTTTCAGTCATGCTGGGCTTGATTTGAGAGCAGGTAGTTTGTTGCTCTTCTGTTCAGTATGAAATGAGAAGTCAAAAGGAGGGTGTAGCTGCCGAGTTTTAATGCAGAAAGAATACAGAAATTGGACTGGAGCTGCGAGTGGCTGCTAAGTTAAAATCTATGGTATCAGAAAAGTAGTGAACCTAATTGATGGATAGGGAGATGCTAGAAACCTGCCAAGGTGAAAGGAACAAAAGATGCACATGATGGGGGGGAGGGCATTAAGTCCAATTTAGCTTTTAGGGTACTAAATGAGAACCAGCATAGGCTGAAGTTTTAGCAACACTAGCAGAGGTAGTGTTTTGGCCTAAAGCTGTTTATAAGCCCTAGCTGTAGTTTTGCAAGATCTATGTATATGGAGGATTTGCCGTAGTGACTAGGAGCTTAGATGCTATATGTCTCCGATCATTTTATATGAAGGTGTTTGTATCCTTGGTGTTTCTGCTGTTTTACAGTGTGTGAACTGTGTGATCCTTAATCATTTATTCTACATGCCATTAATCGAGGGCCAGTGTTTTAAGGCAAGCTTGCTCATACACAATAATTAAGCCAGTTTTGCTACTGTGTCATGGTTTAACCCCAGCCAGCAGCTAAGCCCCACGCAGCCACTTGCTCGCTCCTCCCCCAACAGGATGGGGAGAGAAAATCAAAACAGTGAAAGTGAGAAAACTCGTGGGTTGAGATGATAAAGACAGTTTAACAGGTAAAGCAAAAGCTGCACGTGCAAGCAAAGCTAAACAAGGAATTCATTCCCCACTTCTCATCAGGAAGGCAGGCAGGCATTCAGCCATCCCCAGGAAAGCAGGGCTCCATCATGTGTAACAGTTACTTGGGAAGACAAATGCCATCACTCTGAAGGTCTCTTCTTCCCCCTTCCCCCCAGCTTTATATGCTGAGCATGATGTCATATGGTATGGAATATCCCTTTGGTCAGATGGAGTCAGCTGTCGAGGCTGCATCCCCTCCCAGCTCCTTGTGCACCCCCAGTCTACTCACCGGTGGGGTGGGATGAGAAGTAGAAAAGGCCTTGGCTCTGTGTAAGCACTGCTCAGCAGTAACAAAAACATCTCTATAATATGGACACTGTTTTCAGCGCAAATCCAAGACAGCTCCATACTAGCTACTATGAAGAAAATTAACTTTATCCCAGTCAAAACCAGCATATACCGATATCTGTCCTTTATTCTTTAACTTCTTGTATCTGTGAATAATCTTGTTTTCTCCATTGCTAGTCTGGAGCTATATGTGCTGGATGGCTTGCTGTTTCCAGGGCGTACATTAGTCAGTTGGTCGCTGCAAACAGGAGATGAGCCTACCTGCTTTCCCATCTGTAGGAACACTAATTAGAGTTTTCTTTTTCTATTTAGCCACCATATTTTTTTTTCTGAAACTCGTAGGAACTTAATTATCTCTCAGAATTTTTCTGTCCCCTACCCTGTGTCAGTTGGATTTGGATAAATTTAAACAGCAGAGTTTCTCAGTTATTAAGGTAAAAACAGTGAAACAAGCAGTGCAGTTATATAAGTTTCATTGCCCTAGGAATCAAGGCTAAAAAGATTATTTATCTTACGGCAACGCTTCACTGATACAGCTACACTAGTCCTAAGCCATTGGTTTTGTTCGTGTGCAAATTTTTCCTTTTGTCATATATGCATTTTCATAATATGATGGTAGAGAAATCAGATTCTTCCCATAATCAACAGCAGTGATACAGCTGCATACGTTGGCAAGAAGATGGATAGGATGAAGTACAGATGCTGCCCAAATATTCATTCTCCCCGACTCCACTGGGTTATTATTTTAAAATATCTTTCAACTTAATGTTATATAAACAAGATGGCTTTGAATGGTTTCTTCTTTTACTTAATCTTCATGAAGGTTCTCAGCAATAATATTTGCCTAAATGTCTGATCTGTGCTGTTCTGAAAAGAAGCTGTTACAATGTTAACTAGACCTTCATTTGTCCTTTGTCATATGTTAACATTGGTAGTGTTCTGATTTTGTGACTACAATATAGTTCTCTAGGGAGTAATTTGTCCCAGCTAGACCATCTGAAAACAGGTACTTCATGCTCATTCTTCCTCAGTAATTCAGCTATTCCTTCAGTAATTAATGCTATTTTAATTAAAATTTTATACATATTTCCCCGTATGTACGTGGCCATAACCTAAGGGTATCTGAAAATTATGTCGCTCTTTCTTATTGCAACTTTCCCACAAATGTCCCTGATTATTACAATAATAAAATAATGACATGCGAGCTGTACAACTGAAGGGCTCATTCCTGTTTATTGCACAGGTGAGAGTGTGTGCCTGGGACCATTCAGGATCAGGCCGCACGTTTATCTCTACAAATAAATCTCTAAACTGCAGTTAATATCAAATTCTGTACATCTGCTCATTTGGTTTTGGTTTTTTGGTTTGGGTTTTTTTTTTTTTAAATCTGCCAGCACTTGCTATTATAAAAGTTTATACAAACATCCAGGAAAACCTTGCAGCAAGCAGCGTGCACTGCAATAAAATAAACCATTTTTCTCACCATGAAGTTGGAGCCACTCTTTCAGGCTGCAGTTAAACAAGCACTTAAACGTGTGTTTAGGTATTTGAATTAAGTGTATAGCTAGGGCTTTGTTTTGCATGTCTAAATGAATAAGAAAAGTTTGATTTTGTTTCTGCTTATAGTACTTAGACAAGTATATTATTTATGACAACTTCAACATTCTGCTATGGGAAATTCACTTAATTTGAAACCTCTATAAATTACCATCAGGATAGGAGTTTTTGAACTTGTCCCCTACACAAACACGGGCACTCATCTTTTTATGAGGCTGCAGATAGGCATGTCTTCTCAATAGTGCTACTTCTGGTGCAAGAAGGCTGTTGAGCACGTTTTCTTTATTCTGCTTAGGCAACTAAGCTTAATAGCACACAAGAAAGAAAACATTTGACATCTATTACAAACCGTTGGCTATTACTGCTGTTGTAGGCTGATATTAGAAAATAGTTGGATTATTGCTACATCATTAAACTTCAGAAAGTGATTCTGCTCTAAAAACTGCTTCTGTGCTTTAGATGGAAACAGCAAATTTTTGCATTAGGACAAAACTTTCAAGAGTTTTTTGTGTTTTGTGGGGGTGTGTTTTACCCTTTTCTCCACCCTAAAAATCTCTCTTTCAATATCAACCTTGAATTAGAAATTCAAGGTAGGTTCTTCTTGGCACATATTTTGTCAACAATGAACTTTCTGTAATCAGAGCTTGGAAGTGAAAGCATGAAGATACACAGCAGTTTTAAATACAGTGTCTTTGGGGAAAATAAAAAATAACTGATGGCTGAAGGTCTGAACCAGATGCTTTCTGGAGTCCGGGGAGCTATAGGATTTGCTGATGCTTCTGTACTTTTATAGTTTTGTCATTTAATTCCCTGTTCAAGACTGTAAATACTTGTAACTGATAAAGATACTATTCTCTGCCTCCACTTACTTTGCCTCAAAAGGAAGAACGACTCAATCCTGGGATGTGTCCTTTGCCCTCTTCTTCCCTCTGGCTTGGCAGCTGTGACAAGTTTTCTCACCTCTTTTAACTGTCTAACACTCAAATTTGTGCTCAGAAAACATAGTACTTTACAGAAGAAGAGCAACCAAAGGCACAGGGCTGGATAATTTCAGCACAGGAGTGGAGCTGAGGGGGAGGCTGAGCAGTCTGCCCTTGCCTCTAACGCACAGTGTTATCAGGCTGCTTCTCAGTGCTGTGATACTCTACAAATACGCTGTGCCCAGGTGGCAGTCAGTGCTGGCAACGTTGGCCTTCATATTTCACAGTCATTGCTCCAGATGAAATAAAGAGCTATTTTACTGTGCTGGGAAGAAAGAAAAAGCTTGCATTACTCTAGCTATAGCAGCTTTAAGAATTACAGTCAAGGAGTAACATTTCTTGTTTGAGCCTGCCTGAACAGTGCAAGCTGGTTGGGGATTAGGACTGTCAAGATACAGGCATCTACTCTTTGTCGTCTTGGTGAGAAACAAGTAGGGAGTGCAAAGCTGGGAGGAGCAACTGGCTGTTCTCTCTGCCAGGTTGTCCCATGTCCCTGCCTTGCCTCCACAGGATGCTTTGCAAGCCCGCACAGATACGAATGCAGCTTGCAACATCTGGCAGTAGTACCCTGTCTGGTTGCTCCCTGTCTCCTGGTTTGGACATAGTTCCCCAACAGTTTCTTTTGAATCCAGTTTGTCTCCTGCTTCTGACTTGGTTTGATGATACTGTTTCTTCAGATGCCATATCACTTGTTCAGTCAATGCTATACTGTATTTTTTTTTCATATTCCCTCTCCTTGACTGAGAGAAGAGGAAATATCTGAGCGTCCAAGTGGAAGTCTGCGGGGAGAGCTGACCTTGAGACCGATTGTTCTTACAATCGTATAACAGATCTTATTTGCTATATACTACTGAAGTATGTCAGCTGTAGGCAATGAACAGGCAGTATCTCACTATGGCTATTGTGAGCAGTGCAAGCTCATATTCCCGTAGAAGAAATTAAAAGGTCAAGATAATCTGAACAGATCTTTTTCAGAATTTCCCTTCTTGCAAAATTTCAGAATTGCCTTTGAGCCCAGTCTGTTTATCACTCAAATGCCTTGTCTCATACTTATGACTGATGCTTTGTGTTTGGCGTAAACAACCAAAGAGCCCTGTAGCCCGTTGTGCGCTGCTGCCAGCGCAGGGGGAAAAAGATTCTTTCCCAATCTTGTCAGAAATCTTATCTTGAAACATTTCATATTTTATTATTGCAAATACCACAGTCTGAAGTGTGATTAGTATGACCCATCATTTAGAAAACAGTTTTTTGAAACCCCAAATGAGGTAAGTCCTGCACTTCCCATCAGTCTATGTCTTTGGACAGATTTCAATTTTTGGTAGTTTTTTTACTTAGCTGTATCCTCACTTCTTTAGTGAGAGAATAGCACTTCTCCAAGTGCTCGAACAGTGACTGTTTGGCTCTTTCTGGGAGGCTATTGTAACATTGAAGCTCTTCTTCATGCGGTGGCAAAGCAGTCTGTGTGAAACCAAGAACGAAGCAATGTGGGGAGAGCAATGCTGTTTTAATGCTGTTCTTGTGGACATCTAATTCCCTGGATGCTCTTTGAAATAGTTACTTTTCTATAAAAATGACACTGTTGTTACCATTAACAGACTTCTGATGTCTCTTGCTCTGAGGGAATTTTTAGTGGCCATACATTATGTACACGTGTGCATGCCTGTGCATAGAAATGTAGCCACTGAATTTATGGCACGAGCTATTACTGCTTTCCTTTTTAAGTACTCACAAATGAGACTATGAAAAATTAAAGGCAGCTGCAGTGAAGCTGTTGATCCACTAATGTTGAATTACTCAATCTATGTCTAACCAGCTTGATCCATCCTATCAATACCAAGATGAAAGGATAGTTTGTGCTCTTCTAGTAACTAACCAACGCCTTTTTAAAATTCTGTCATGCTGAATTACATGGCTCTTATCATTTGCAGATCTTTTTTGAAAGCAGCCTCAGGTTACATGCATATTGGATTACTGTGCATCAAAGAGATTAAAATAGGTGTGTTATAAAGATAAGGGCTTTTTCTTATTCTACTTGTTAAAAAATCACATTAAAAAGACCCTTCGGAGAAAACAAAAAAGGGTTCAGAGGAACCAAACGAAGCAGCAGCTCATAGAAAATTGCAAAATGGTTGAAAGATTCCTGACAATATACACTGGTGCTTTGTTTCTTGCTTTAATGTGTGTTTTATATCCTTGTGAAGAAGCATAAAGTTGGGCATTAACATGTGAGAATAGAAACTACTTACACCTTATTGGCCCATTTTATAGTCTTGTGAAATTATAAAGAAAAATCGCAGTTACTTTTAGATGCTAATTTTCTCAGGTACTCCTCACTGACAGACCTGATGTGAATTTGTAGGTGACCAAATATCTTTCAAAGTGCAACACATGAATTTATTCAGCAATTTTAGAGGAAGAGTTGATGTAGAACATCTATTTTTAGAATTTCTTTTATCTTGAGGTCTGGAAATTTGAAAGTTGCATTTGATCCCATTCCCATTACCTCTTAGCAATAAAAAGCCCACAACATGAAATTGTGAAGAAATTGTATGTTGCTATTCGTAAAAGCATTTCAAAGAGCTACCATTGCATGGAAGGATCAAAGCCAATTAGGAGATTATTGAAATTGCAGTTAAAATGTGAAAGTAGAGTAAGTTCTGTGGGTGTTAAAAAGAAAAATATGTTTTTGAGAAGGACATATGCATAGGTATCTGCCTCATACTCTTGTTGACTGAGGGAGAATCCAACCTCTGAGAGAGGCTCTTGCTCTTCACATCAATAATCCAGTTCTTGAAAGCTGACAGATTATCTGATGTTGATTTGAGGAGCCTTGGAGGTACAAAGTTTGATGGGAATGTCTCGGATACTGAGTGACTCAACTTGCAAGATAAACAAAAGTATGAAACAGCATGAACTGTATCAAATATACCCCAGAAGAGGTTATCTGTGATTCAGGATGTTCTCTCTACAATCTAAAAAGGACTCTTTTTGGAGGCTTTGTGCCATCTGATACAATTTGACTTTACTGAGCTTTAGTTGATTAGTAGTTATTTTTAAAGCACATATACCTCCAGATGATCTGAAGGCTTTTATTTAGAGCATTATAAGGAATAAAATCTGTTAGCCTATTTAGTGTCATAAACTACTAGGACTAAGGAAACAAACAGTATTAGAAGGAAATAGAATGAAGCTAAGATGCTGGGGGGGGGGGGGGATTACATATATTATTCACCACATCTTGGCAAAGAAGGAATATTCAGATTTATTACTCAAACTGAAACAGAGTGGGAAGCATGTCAATTCTGGTGGTCTGGTCTCACTAGCCGGCCCCAGGGAGCATGGGGTGGGAGAGAAGGCACCATCCTCATCCCCAGAGGCAAGGGCCACAGGGGAAGGAGGAGCTCCCAACCCAGTTCCTCTCAGTAAAGCACAGCTGGGGGAGAGAGGAAAACGTTCTCCATCTGTTCATGCATCAGTGCAGTAACCTGTTCTCTGTGAGGGAAAAGGTGGTTTGTCTGGGAGCTTTATGGGGCTCTACGCTGTAATGCAGCTGGCTTTATGATAGCGTATTGCCTGATCCTTCCCACCTCTGCTGTGCTTTCTGTTTACAATAGCATGATTTGCAACTAAGACATAGCTGTGTTTTGTACTACGCTGCTTCTTGTGTATATTTCTGAGTACATCCTCAAGATTATAGGCTCATCCTTGTAATTAAAACGTCATTCAGATTGCATTTCAAGACCAAACACCTTATTGCGCTACTGGTGATTAATCTCTAGGAATGCCCAGTACCAATCACTAAATCCATTGATGGAAGATAAATGTATTGACCAGTCAGCTTTCCCAAAGTACCGTATAATCTTAACAATGGTCTGTGCTTCCCACATGTATGACCCTAGATCCATCCCTAGCAAAGGGAAAACATAACATTTGACTTTTTCTTAAGCCTGCCATCATCTTATGAGCCTATAGATAACAACACTGGACCCATCTCACAGGGACTGTAGTCGTGCCAGTTGGCTTCTCTAAAACGGTTTCTGACAAATTTACCCCTTCCCAGGGAAATGGCCTGCCCATGGGTACCATTGGTGCTGGACTTTGTGCCATTCTGCAGCTTTGGGATGGGGCCAAGACATTGGGATTTACAGAGGAACAACTCAATTTTCCACCTGCTTATCAGGCAATATTTGAACATGTTATATGAATCGCTTTGCAGCTGCAAGTCAATAGTTAATGAAACTCTAACACAGAAAATACTTAAATATTTTTGCATATAAGTTTCTTGTAACCTCATCATGTGCAGTGTTCATAAGATCATTATTTCAAAATTATTATCTAGCAGTACCAACCTGCTTACAAGACCTGGTAAATTAACCTTTGCAGCAACATTTGGCACTAATTCTGACTCCATTTTTGAAAAATAAAAACATAAAATTAATCAGGAGACTGAAAAATTCTCAAATTCATAGCAATATTAGAAAAAAAAGTCAAGTAATGCATACTAACCAATGGTTTTGTTTTTCACATTGATGTTTCTGGGCAAAAAGAAATCTTAGCCAGCATAGGTAGCTTTTCACATAAGGAAGTCCATGAAAATGGGAATGTGCTGATTCTGAGCTAAAAATATTGTTAAATTTCATGTGAATACAATCCAGTAATCAGTTTTTAAAGTCTGCCTTCTTATTACTTTGGAATTAGTTACAACACTAAGGGGAAAAGGTTTATCATCTTGCTTTACTTCCTTATTTCTCAGTTAATTTATTAGTATTGAGGTGTGGAAGCTGACTAGTTACTACTGGCTCCATCATGTTATCTCAGAGCTTATAAAAGGTTTTGTGTTCATTTCTTTTAAGTGATAGAAATTTTCTATCTATACTTTGGACTCCATCCAGAGTGAGAAATATATTTAAATAAATTTAAAACGCATTATTAGTTTTGAAGAAGAAAGTTACTGATAGATTCTAGAGAGCTTTTGGGTCTGGACTAAGGTGACAAGGGACTATAGGCTCATTAGCAAACAGTGGACCTCACCTGGAGCTTTATTAAGTTTTGTCGCTCACCAAACTAAGGTACCTTTTCATTACAGATAAGGGTTGTTGTGTCCTTGTTTTGCAGACATATCTTTAATTATGAGATTTTACTCTCTCTCCATCACTTCCTTGAAAGCTCATGATACTCAAGCCTTTCAGTCCTCTGCTTGATGCTGCTGAGTGCTAGCCCAAATAATTTGTGTCCAGATGATTGATGCCTTAAAGAATTTTCATTTCATATGAGGAGTAAGGATCAGATGAATTAGTAAAAGCTGAATATCTTTTTTTATGCTAATAATTTGCAAAATAAATGGCAAAGGAAGAGAATCACAGAGTACATGTCAACTAGTATCCTCAGTGCAGTGCATCAATAACTTTTGAAGTTCTTGTGACTCTTTCATATTTAATTAGGCTTTATAATTCTAATAGTAATTTCTTTGAAATAAATACATTGGTGCATTCAAATATTGGACTTCAGCAAGTGGAGTGGAATTCCAGCCTCTTCTAAGATATCACAAAAATCCTGTGGCAGCACAAGAACTAAATTCATACTTCAAGAAATGATTTCACACATTGTGGTCTGGTTCTTCACAGCTACTGGCACCTAGCTGAACAAAAGGTGGCTTACTTCAAATTTTGCTAGCTTTCCTCATATATATGTCACTTATCCCAAATTCTCTGAATGCTAGTGCTAGTATTGAGGGGGTACCATTCCTGAATCATGAGTTTTGAAAATCTTACATGGCTAAGATCCCTGGAGAGATGAAGGGACAAGTGATGGTTCCTCTGCAGCATACAGAAACAGCTCTCCTGGCGGAGTGCCAGTCCAGGGACTGGCTTCAACCCTTGATTTACTCTTTCCCACAGCCAGGGACTGGGACTATGAGTAACTCTCCAGGAAGCTGAGTCCTGTTGTTAGACAGATTTCCTGCATTACAAGTGTGGAATTTTTTCTGTAGTCCAGCCCATGGGAATCTTCTTGGGTTTTCAGTAGCTCTCCATCAAGAAAGCATCATTTCATTGTAGATTTTTTTCAACACAGTTTTTATTTCAAAATGAAAGTAAAATGCTGGTTCTGTTATTTAGTTTAACTCTTTTTGGAAATGCTGTTATGATGGCTAGGTAAAGTACTTAGAGTTCCAAAATCTGCAGTAAAGACCAAACATGTCTATTTTAGCCTTACTGTTAGACTGTCTTGTCTCTCTTCCTACTCTTACAAGAATTTGGAAAACATTGGAACACACTTGCTGTAATTGTATTTTTGGTAAATGCTGGATTTTATTTTTTTTCTTTACCAGACACATGTAAACGAATGTCACTATTATTTTCTGTTAAGAGCAGAATAGTTATAAAAAAAAAAAAAGCAAGCAGGTGTTGCAGTTACACTTAATGCCTAAAGAATTACAGCATTGGAGGACCTTTGGTTCAATACTGAGCATGCCTGACAGTAAAGCTCTGCTTTGATAAATTGTTAAGTGTCCTGAAATGTACATTGCTTAAAGCATCTGTGGTTGAGTAACATTTTTTAAGGGCAGCATATCAAGGGCTTAAAGAAAGGAGCTTTTATCGTGTGATAACTCATTAGAAATAGGCTTTAATTCCTGTTGCATTCAGAAAAAAAACAATGCTCTGATTTTTCATCTTCACTCTTCTCAGATGACTTTTGTCTTTATACAACTGAATTACATGTTCTTCTGAATAAATTCTAAATGGCAAGAAAATAAAAGTAAGCCTGAACTCTTTATAGCATTAAATTAAGGACAAACTAGTGACATTTTTTTGGGTGAATACTATCTGTAGTAGAATTTAGTAAAACCAATTGCACAGTGGAAGTGTGAAAACTTTTATTAAGAATTAATCTTTTGTAGTTCAGATGTCATTAAGTTAAAAATTATTACTGGAGAAACTGGTTCAATTTAATTTTCAGAATGCTGATGCTTTTCTTCTCAGCCAAGACAAAATCACAGTACATAATTAATTAACAGTAGGTTTTGAGCTTTTCAGTCTGGAAAGGCAAGGCTAAAAGGTATTTTGGAAAAAGGAGGGGAAAAAAAAAAAGCAGACCCAAAAATAGTTTATTTACATTTAGATTTGTTAGTAATGAATTTTCAAAAGGCCAACTGCAACAATAGAAATGCAATGTCTAAATAGGTACAAGAGTTTTGATTAGCAAACATACATCATCAGCTTTCTTTCAAACTTGAGATCAGTGCTACAATTGCTGAACTAGAAATCCAACTATATTTTATATTTTGTTAAACATAAAGCTAGAATTCTTACAATAACTGAACAGATGCTGCAAACTGGAATCTCAGGTATGACATTGTTTAGTAGGACGCATGAAGGACTTCAGTTCTGTGTAGCATTCAAGTAATAACTAACATTTTGGTACTTTCGTGTGTTAAAAAACATTACATATTTGCTGCAGCACACAGATGTTCTGTTAGAAAATGTGTTTGGTTTCTCAGTCCTTCTTAAGCTTTTATGATTGGCCTTGAAATGCCACCAAAGTTTTATGGCATAAAGTGATGGTGAAGTTACTCGCTTTCCTTGAAAGGTAGTAAATTTTAAGCTTCAGTACTGCTAAAACATTGCCAATCCTGTAAGACTTGATCTGATGTCCACTGAGGACAATGAGCGTGCTTGTGATGGCTTCAGTGGGCATCAGATCAGCCCAAACTATTCAGACTTCACTTATTACATGCTTAGTGTAGTATTGTGAAACCTTTCTACATAATAAATTCTTAATTGAGATAAATACTGGATCAGAAGCTTTTTTTTTCTTTATTTTTTTAAAGGAAAGGAAAAAAAATGTTACAGAGGTATTAGAAGGAAATTTAAAGTCCAGCAAGTAGCAGCCATCATAGTGTTACCTGGAATGGTATGGACAACAGGAGCAGAAAAAGCAGACAGGCAAAGTCAAACATATTTAAATTGACCTGAGGAACTGCTAGTAGCTGTTCTAGTTGTTCCAAAAGACAAAGATGGGAGATCGATCAAAGAGGAAATAAATATACCTCTACAGCTCATGAGCAGCTTTTTTGTCAGAAAGTAACCTAAGTGTGTTAACTAGAATAGTTAAAATTTCTTATGTTAAAACCAGTTTCCAAGGAAGTCTGGCAGTCATCAGAATAAAATGAAGCTAGAATTTCAAATTTCCATTCCTGTGGAGAGAGGCTTTCAGATCAAAAGTGTATACACCGTGTATAACAGCGACTGTGGGAATGGTGCAAGCTGAACCTGGTTATAGACTATAGATGCTCCTCCTCCTTTCTGTTCATTCATTACAAGCTGTCATGTGTGGTAACAGTACAGTAGTTGCATAAGGAAAGTGTAGTACCTGTTGTTTGTAAGAGTGCACAATGGAGAGCAGCAGCCCAGAGGACGTTTCCCTTGAAGGCTGTGCTGCCAAAGGCTTCCTGGGCGCTAACCTGTGCCCGCTTCTCCATACTTGTGTAAATTAGGTATTCATTTGTCCTCTTGTCACGTGAGTCTAGTATCTGTAACGTATGAAAAGGATTAAAAAAACCCTTCGAAACTGAAATGCCAGTTGAAAAAGTCTGCATTTTTAAAAGGAGAAAAAGGATGCTAATATCCTAGTGAAAAATCTATATATGCATTTTGAATTTGTAGAATGAGCTGAATATGAGCAATCACCTAGCACTGATAAATGAAGATCACAATTAACAGGGAGACAATGAATGTTTTCCGCAGAATGGTCTCTCAGCTATTACCCCACAGGTATCTGTAAGTATTTAACGTGGTAAAAGACACAGGATCATGGCTCATTGGGGCAGTTACAAACCTGATGTTCAGAAGCATGCAGGTGTCTACATGATGAATTTGTAAACTACTCAAAATGCTATCTTTTCTCTGTATCAGCAGAGTTGGATGTTTCTGAGGCAGGACGAATGTTGACTGCTTCAGTCTATGAAAACATGGGAGACTATTCTGGTTTAGTATGATGCTATCAGTAATTCATTATCCATCAGGGACAGTGCATATTTGTTCATGCATAACTACAGAAGCCATTTAATAATATTTGGCCTAAAGAACTTTAAAATCTTCTGAAAATATGGACAGAGTAAGCAAGAGTGGCTTTATATGTCCCCAGATTCTCGCTACTATAGTATGTGTACAGCTCATAGTCTTTAATGTAAAATTCCCACAACTTTTTCTTTAATGCAAGGGAGGTGGTATTATCTAAGGTAGAATGTATTCTGCTAAACTTGTAAAATCAGAATAGATATGATGCATCAAAACAAAGGATTACCCAGGAATATATATAATGTTAAGAAAGATTATTGGGCCCACACATGATCCTTGGTAAAGAATTAATTTGTTTTCTTATTGGATGGAGTATTCATTGAAAGCAAACAAATACTGCATCCAGTACTCTCTCTCCTCCCTGCCGTGTGCTGCTGAAGGCTGTTGGACTGTGGGAATGTCAGTGTGCCAGAGGAGTGGGTACGACTTTCCTTCCAGCAGCTGAATTGGGGTGATACCCTCTGCCTAGGGAGTAAAGTGTGATTTTTTCAAAAAACCCAGGGGGTGACAGGAGATGGTCTTGGTGTTGCAATTATGTATAGCTCAGTCTAACCAAATGAGTATGCAGGGCATTTTCACAGATGTCGAACGAAAACAATAGTGTGCAAAGGAAATGTATCGATAACATGATTTGTTAGGCCTAGAATGCAACAAATGAGCTATAAGGTACAAAGTGCAAACCTATGCACTTAACTAAAAACAAGAATTTCAGCAATAAGCCAGGAACTCTTCAGCTGAGGAGGCCAGAGAAGCAAGCAGAAGGGCCTTGGAGCATTAATTATTTAGAGATTGGCTAGGGGCCAGCTGTAAGATGCAGCTGTGGAAAGCATAGATGTATCAGCTGAACTTCTTTCAGCTGAGGTAAAGCCAAATCTCATCTAGAACACTGCTCTAGTTAAGCATGTTTGAAAGGTGTTGGAACAGCTGAAGCAGAGAAGTTTTGAGATGGATGCAAATGAGGGTCTGGAGAGCCCCTGCTGGACTCCAGAAAGGAGGAAAAAGGTCTCTACTGCGTTAGACATCTGCTGTTGAGGATTTGCTCAAGCAGCAGCACGATACCTTGGGACAAGAATGGTCCCACTGGGATTGTGGTGTGGAGTTTTGTTTCCAAGTATTTCTTCTACTCCTTGGTCTAGGGTTAAGGGACTGTATCTTTTCCCACCATATGAATTCTGAAAGCAGGGAGAGGAGAGAAAGTTCAGGCTCCATGTTATTATCTGTCTAACATCTGCCTTGCAATATCTATCTAAGATCCTTTTGGAGATATTGTATTAAAACAAGAGCTGGGTGTAGATGACTGTCCAGTGATCAAACCAGAAGAATAAAAACAGGGAGAAGAAATTACTTCAGAAAAAAAAAAAAAACCAAACCCAAAACAACAAACCCCCAACACAGCCCAAGACAGTGTTGATGCACTGATCAGAATACACTTATACATATATAACAATATTTAAAATTATGTACGTACTCACATGATATGAATAAATGCTGTCTGAAAATCTGAATTTCCAGAGCCCATAAACTAATATGTATATGAGTGGGATTATATAAAATGATATGCTATAGTAGGAGGATGCACTGAATGGTAGTGAAAAGTCCTTTGGGTCATGTAGATGCAAAGTACTGATGTAAAAGTTTGTATCACACATATGAACAATATTTGCTAATTTCTGTAATGGAAAATTTACCTTAATCCTTCCCATAAGCAGCACAGGAAACACCCTGCAACAGGCACACTTCAGTTTTGTAACAATGTTAACATAAACTATATGCAAAATGGTAATTTCATGCAGCCTCAGACTTCTATACTAAATGAGGATTGGTAATTAACTATTGTTTTTTGTTGAACTGTCTTGGGATATATTTTCAGAATGAGTCAAAAAGCTAGAAATGTCTGATTATGTGGTTGTGTTCAGTAAGATATCCAAACTGTTGATGATGTTAGTTCATCAGCAGAAAAAAATAGATTATTGATTTGCTCAGCTATTAAAATGCATGGATTACGCACTACAGTAGGGATAAAGATTTGCAAAGTATCGATCCAAAAATGTCTATTGCATTCAGAATCAAATTCAGGCAATAATGCATGGAAATGCTTTTCTGTGGAGCCAAGAAACTCGAAGATGTTGAAAGCAGAGATTTCTATAAAGCATAAAGTACTTGGGACAGGGACCTCCCCCCCCCCGCCCCATACTTGCCTTCCATTCTTTGAACAACTAAGTTCTGAAATTTAATTTTTAGAGCTAGTGGAAATCTATCATAGATGTCAAACTGTATAGGACATTTAATCAGATAACTTTTGCAATCCTATTACAAGTTAACCTATGCCAGATGCTGTATTTCCTCTTTGAGTGAGAAATAGAAAATGTCCATGTGATATGACATAGGCAAGGAGACCTTCAAGCAACAGTCTTATAGCACTATTTGCAACATTCAAGTGTCTTGTACTTTAACACTTAATTATGGAAAATAGTGTTATCACCAAGAATCTTTTTGTCTTGAGTATATTGGCACCAGAAGCTGAAATTCCCTCTGAAGGTAGTGATAGTAGCAAATGATGTAAAATCTCTATATGAAAAACTCTGAGCTGGTGTATCTTGCTGGTTTTTGTTGCTAGCCTGTCGTTGAGCCTTTCAGGAGGGGAATGTTAGAGTTAGGGATATTAGAGAGAATTCTATGCTCCCATTTTCAGGGGAGAAGAAAGAATTATTTTAATGCAATTGTGGAGGCACTCTGCCCTAGAGATGGTAAGTGCTATTTCTCCTACCTACTGAGGGGTGATGTCAGCTGGGTGACTCTGCAGATTCAAGCACCGAGTCCCCCAAAATCTGGACAATGATTGCTGATAGCAACTGGAGTTTGATTTTAAGCATTTCTGGTTTCATTCTGGGATACCCAAGAGTCTTGCTTTTAGGACAAGGGGTAAAGGGTTTAAGCTGAAGGAGGGTCGATTTAGATTAGATGTTAGAAAGACATTCTTTACTGTTAGAGTGGTGAGGCACTGGAACAGGTTGCCCAGAGAAGCTGTGGAGGCTCCATCCCTGGAAGTGTTCAAGGCCAGGTTGGATGAGGCTTTGGGCAACGTGGTCTAGTGGAGGGTGTCCCTGCCCGCAGCAGGCGGGATTGGAACTAGATGATCTTTAAAGTCTCTCTAAAGTCTTAGTGACTCTTATCTATGAACCCCTGTGTTTTTGGGGATTCAGGTTGTTTTGATGTCTTTCGCTCTCTGTCTCCCTGTTTTTTAGAGTTTTTGTTTTATTTATGTATATGCATTTGGAGGTATTTTCAAAGTGGCACATCATAGGTAAAATTATAAACATGTTATAGATTGATATATTAAGGCACAATGTGTTAAGCGTGTGTAAATCTAAACTTGTTGCTTATTTCCATAATCAATCTTGACTTCTTTTCCAGTGACCCTCATTTTCTTGGAGTAACATTGCAAGAAGGGACAGCAATTTTTTCAAGCCATGTGTTTTCTGAAAATAATTTTATGTCAGAATTACTAAATACAAGGCAAATACTTATATAGCTGATTGTAAAATGCTCAGTAATGCTGCATATTGCAATGTTGTCTTGTTTGCATCCATCTTATTTTTATTAACTTAATATCTATTGTTGGCATTTTTGATCTACACTCTATTTTTATACTGTATTTTTATACTCTATTTTTAGTTAAATTAGAATATTCTCAGTAAAGGCCAAATTGTTTTGAGATTATAGTCTCTGTCAATGGTGACTCTTTATTTCTTCTTTTGTCTTTTCCTAGATCTTTTTGAACAGTGCATTTGAAATTACTCTCTCTAGTTTGGGCACAATAAATCATGAGAGTTCAAATTACCTAAGGTCAAAAACCTTTTTCCAGAAGGACTTGCATACTAGATGTATTAAGAAACGTGTTGTAACTCTTAAAAGGCAAAGTGATGAATAAGTTATCAAAGGAACTTTTAACAAGAGTGGAAGTAATATATATCCCACAGGAAGCTATTATGAGCCCATTAATACCACAAGCCAAAGTTTTACTTACTGAATATAATCTAAATTGCATTGACCTCGCCAACTATCAAGGGAAATACTTAGTTGCTGTGGTCTTATGGTTGATTCATTCCTTTGATTTCTCCAAATATCTTTCTTCCTCCCCTCTTTGTTTACATGAACAGTTCAAATTCAGTTACATAAGCCACAGTGATTTGGAAAGTCATTGTTCATAACAAGGTGATGTTCCTTGATGCCTATGAATAATAGAGAAAATCTTCTTGATGTTCCACATATGATGCCTCCAAACCTTAAGGTACTGGGACTTGAGCCATACTGTGCTCCATGTGCAATGCTCTTCTAGGCCCTCTGAGCACGTTAAGTTTTGGATACACCCTTCACAAAAGGCTGGGAGCAGCGTGGCCAGCACAGTGCTGAAGCAGCTACTCAGCTTTGCTGGAATTGGTAATTGGTATTTCTCAAGTTGAAGGCATGCTTGGGCAATTTGGGAAAAGATGGACAAAGGTACCTCGTGACTTACCTCACCTACGTACGAGTAAGAAATGGTGATTAAGGGAGTGAGATCTCTGTTGTGCAAACCATCTGTAAATCATGAATGCTAAGGTGCTGCTAAAGTCTGTCTGTGCACAGGGAGAAGAGGAAGCCTGTTTCCGGTGTGCAGGGGGCTGATGTACCTCTGTGTGTCTGCATGCATCTATACAAGTGCCTCATGAGGGAGCACTTTGCCTGTGCCCCAGCAGGACGTGCTGCTGGGATCGCTGGTGGCAGGTCTTTCCGGGCCATGACCAGGCCAGTGGCTGTGGTCAGCCAAGGGCGCTGTCCTACACACAGGCTCCCATCTTGAGGACCTGCACATGCAGCATCCCCAAAGCCTCTCACAGGACAACTGTGGTCTTCACCTGCTTTGCAAGTCAGGGCTGCCTGGGCAGGCGAGGCTGATGGTGGTTGTGCTGGGTGGCACAGCTTGCCGCAGCCCTCGTCCCACCTGTGCTATGCCATCTGCTCCCCAGCAGTCTATAATGCAGCCTCACCGCTGGTCCTGTGCTGACACCTCATCTGTCAGCCCCTAGGCCATCTCCTAGCTGGTGATGGCTGTTGTCTGACATTCTCCCCCTGCAGCTAGATGATGCCATGACTGAGTATGACTCCATCGCTGCTCTTTCCTTTCACTTTACCCTCACTTGCCATGGGATAATGGCAAACAGCTGTTTCCTCATGAGCTGTCTCATGTACATACAGCCACATGCTGGGACTTGCTCAACACCACTCCAGGTGGTTTTATGGCACACGGCTTTTGTTTCTCATCTTTTTTGGTAGAGAGGTTAGCTCATCCTCATGAGATAAATAAATGTATCCTCAGAATAGATATTATGCTACAGTTAACTACTACCAGCATTGATTTAACCTGGAAAGAGTTAATGCCATTTTTTCTCACAAAAAGGCATATTGTTTAAAGACAGGATTTTGCACTTTTGCTGCTTGAGAGAGTGAGACCTAATTCTGGTATATTTAAGGAAAATGTCTAGGACAAAGAAAAAAAAGTTTATCTTTGGACTGAATTGTCTCCAGAGGCAGTAGAACAGGGGTAGGGCTGCAAGCCTGTACTTTCCTTCTCAGGTAGTTAGTGTTTCTGGCACTTTGCACATCTTTGTTTTTAAACCTGGTGTCCTGTATTGTTCTCACACAGGAAAATTTTAAAAAAGAATATTAGGCAACTTGACTATTTTAAAATTCCTCATAGCACATAAACGTATTATTTAAAATATTTTGTATTTATATATTGCTTGTGTGTGTGCACTTATCATTGCCAAGCGGCGAGGGGAGCTCCGTTGCGAAGCACACTAGCTATTGAAAGTGGCTGGTCTTAGCTTTCCTGCCGCTGTGAGCGAAGGGGCTCACTGAGGGAATGTCAGAGTTCAGCACTCCCCATTTGACCACTACCAAATATCCTTCACTCACAGATTTTCCTAAAAAAAAAAAAAAAGGGAGCATGGGGTAAATATGAAGCAAAGAAACTTGATCAGTCGTGCTTGAGTCGGGCAAACTCCCTGCACCTAGGAGGTATCTTGAGGCAGTGGAGAATGATTCCTAAATTGTGACTTGTCTCAGCAGGGAGGCAAGTCTATGCCATTTCTGGTCAGTGAGGGAAGTCTTTGCAGTTACTCTTTTTTTTTTTTTTTTTTTTTTTAATAGTACAAGGGCTAAATATATGCCATATATTTTATGTTACTAGTTCCTTAACGAACTCAATCTAAAATATTTATTAGTCTCAATTATATTTTGGTAGGCCATTAACCCCAGTTCCCCTTTCATGCTCACCAAATTAAAATGTTATCCTAAGATACATAAGAAAAAAATCAATTAAATAGGATGAACTCTCAGACAATCCCACCCCTGCAATGAGAGAACAAAGCCAAGCATTGAGATGGATTTGTAACAATTAGCTTCTGTCAGACAAAAGCTTTTGAAGGATTCTGCTTCCTTATTTATCCTTTCTGTTCTGCATTTTTAGAGTGGTGCATTCAACAATCAATTGTACAGTACATACCAAATAGCCAAGCAGCCCTAGTAGATACTTATTATGTATGCTTTTCACATTTTTTGGCAGCTTCAGTTCTATGACTCATTTTATCATAAGCCTCCACTTTGATGGCCTTTAAACTATCTATCCATAGCTGTTAAAATGACTGCAAAGTTTGAAATCCTTTCTTGGCACAACTTAATTCTATAACCCAATTAAATCAGATGGTGTAAGTGATTCCTTGAGCAGTCTTGCTTGTATCCCTTATTACTCTGTCTTCATCTTTTCAAATAAAGTTTGAGGAAACCTAAAGTTTCTCTCTCCTTTGTTATCATGGAATGCAGCTAAAGCCTCTTTGTCATGAAAATGTATTTGATCAGCAGTTAATGGTTCACAGATTTAAAATAGAATGTTTAATTTGTCCATGACAAACTCGAAATGTATTTTTGGAATATGCATCAGATTCTTATGAGCATGGCTAGATTAGATTAACAAACCCTGCTGGGTCAGATATGGGCTTTAAGATGTCTGTTTACACTTGCTGTTGGTTTTGCTTTCCAGAGAGAACCCTTTGCGTGCGCCCTGCGTGTCCTTTTCAGTTGCTGCATGCGCGTAGAATGACAAAGCGTTCTGTGTGAGCCTCTCGGTATTGTTATAGTAGAAGGTGGTGTACGGAGCTAAAACGGTCATGCTAAACAGAATGACCATCTGTCTATGCCTGAAGTGCACCCTGATCCCATTTCTTGTTTGATTCCTATGTAGGAATCTGCTACTGCCCGCCGTTGGAAACAGAACCGCAGGTCTGCCCATGTACAGCAGTTCTGCATTTCAGTTTGAGATATCAAGCCATATGATCCCAAGGATGCAGGAGGAGCTGTAGTTATTTAGTTAGTTGTTATATCTAGGCAAACATGAGAGCAGGTTAACTTTTGCGATTCACTTCAGGGCAGGGAGCAACATTTGTTCCTGCCTAGTATTCTGCTGCTCTGTCTCCTGTCTGCTTAAAGCACATCCAAGCTGACTGGTGTTTTGGAAAGTTAACAGTTATCATGAAGATATTAGTGACAGATCTCTCTGGGCCCATATAATGCCATGTTTTTCTTTGATGTGTTATATGTAACAACTAAAACTTTATGACGATGAGTTTTACTCCTTTAAAGAATTCATATGTGATGTTACATGATATTGTTCTTGTGCTTAGCTGAAGTGGGATACTGCTGAGGTAGGAGGGAGTTTTGTCAGCAATGAGAGAGGTAAAAATGTTCTTTAGCTATGTTAGAAAACCTGCACTAGCAGCAGATCACCCCTGTTGTATATGTACGCAGTTATAATTTGATCGTATACTAATCTACGTTGGTGGCTACGTGAAGTTGATTTTATAATTTGCAGCTCTCGTGCCACAAAATTGGTTCATTCAGTGTTGGATCTAGACAGTAGGAGAAATAACTTTGAGGAATTTTGAGAACTTTAATATGTTTGGATAACTTCATGCAATGCATAGCTCAATACTAAGATGAGAATGTTGCATGTATTTGTGATGGTTCTGAGCAGACATCAACTAATTTTTATAGTATATCAAGCCAAGATTGGTATTAACCTTTTTTCCCTAAGTAAGAGATGAGCACTAATATCAGGTTGACTTACACCAGGTGAAAAAAAGAGCTAGTGTCAGAACCAAAGTGTAATTATTATTAATCCTGGGTTCTCATACATTTAATTGGTGCGCAGCTTTTTCTTGTTCAGTCTTTATTGCTGGGAAAAATCATTTAGGGCATACTTGTCTTCTTTGATTGTATTTGGGTATCATATCAGATAGATTATAAAAAATTAAACTCTTTTTCAGGAATTACGATGTATTTCTCTGTTCATCTAGCAGCACAGGAACTGCAGAGTTTTTAATTGACAATATTGGATAGAATCACAGTGCTAAAGAGAGATTTGAGGGATGTCTCCCTTCATTAGTATTTTCTATTAGTGCAGTTTAAAATGTGTAACACTTACTTGAAGAGCTACTAATGAAATACAAGTGTGGAGGCCAGATTGTGACCTTACTCTCCCACTGAGTTCATGACATTCAGAGGAATCAGGATGGGTTTGTATTGCAATGTTTTCAGTTTTGAATTTGTATCAGATAAGCTACTTTCTGTAACAAAACAAAACTTTTCTGAAACAAACTGCTTTATGCTAAAACCTTTTTTTTCCTTTTTTTTTGTAAAATCAAGTTAAAATTACTTATTGTCCATCCTCTTCATTAAGAACCAGTAGTTTTAAATGTGAAGTATATTTTATAATTAGAATCAGAAAAGCCAGGAGGAGGGTAAAATACTGGTTATTTAAAAATGATCACATAATCATGCTTTGAAACCTTTGCACGCTTAGGATTTTCAAATAGGAAGGGTTTCTCATTAATGCACAAGGAAATCGTATGTATTCTGCCAGTTAGCATTAATGGGGATGCCAAAATAAATCTCCTATTGCGTTGAGGGGATCTTAGAGTATAAACCACAATGGCATTTTTATACAAGTGCAAATGCAAAAATGTCTCTTTACAGAACTGAACATTTAAAGTGAGAATGCTGCATTAGGTGTTTATGGTGCGTAGCCAATAACGCAATTTAAGGTACAGTTTTCTCATTATCCCAGAAGTGGTGATGTAGCAATTTTTACTGTTGTTATTCTAAGTGTAAGTAAATATATTATTAAATATGCAAGAAAACAACACCAGTCATTTATGCAATTATCTAGATGCAAATTAGCACTGTATGTACTTAATAAATTTTTAGGCCAAGTACATAAATTCTCTGAGTAAATGAAATGAAGCAATTTTATTGTCTCCTTAAGGCTGATACAAGCCATTGGAAACAGAAATCTTGTCCTTGGTCATACTTTGTGCAAATAAATGTATAAAATATCATCTCCTAAATACATATGAGTAACATAGTATTGTGTTTGATAGGATGATGGACATAAAGATGTCAAAGAACAGCTAAGTCTAACTCAAAAAAATTAAGGTTATTACAAGAAAGTGTTAGTGGCAAAAATACAATTTGGGTCATCTTTGTGTTTTTAAAGAGACAGGAGTTTCTAATGTTCCACTTAATGCTTGTGCAAAATGGGACTCGGTAAGTGTGGCAAGTGCTTATATTAATGCAAAGTCTTTTCTGCTTCCCTGCCAAACCTCTTGGTGCATGGTGCCTTAGATTGTCACATCCTTTGCCATGCTGAGGACCCCCCCCATTTCCCAATCTGTAGCATGCCTTCCACTCCCAGTGCTGTAACCTCTGAAATAAGCTGCTGTAGCAGTATTAGTTTTCCAGGACCTCTGTGTCAGGATCCTTTCCCTTGTTTATTTTGCAGTTTTTCTCACGGCCTTGCACCTGCAAACCTTAATACTGCTTTTATGGCAGATTCTCCTGTGAGAATTGTCCCTTCTTTCTCTGCGTTTTCTTACTCATAATTTTACGAGCTTTTGTTTAGAATAGAGGAGGACCAGAATACAGAAAATAGCAGGTATTTGAATATCTGTTCAGTATTACCTAAGCATGCAATACTTGTGTCAACATGCACCTTAAGGATGCTAAAACCCACTAAAAACATCATAAATGGCAACTACCAACAGGGACTTTGAGAGGATCCTCATGAAAAGTGTGTAGTGCTGGGGGAAAATCATGGCCATGTTTATCACCACTCTCTGCTCTGGAGAGAGTAGCCTGAGGAAGATACTGTCCAGGGAGTTCATCACTGCTTTTGGCTGCTCACCACTGGGGACAGTGTCCCCTTCTCTCTCTCTTCCCCGCTCTGTCCTCCATTTGTACCCTAAGGTAACTTTGAAGTCTTTGAACTTGGAGCGTATGCCATGAACTATGGACCTGCTATGCTCCTATCTCAAAATCTTTTGTGCAGCATTGTTTTCCATGTATACATGAGAACAAACATGTGCCTGGTGGCTTTAAGAAATAGAGAACTATTATTTATGCAACAGTAAACTGGAGGCTCAGGCTAAGTTCAGGGCCTACTGTCTTGGGTGTGCCTGGGCACAGAATAGGTATGTTTACATGATGTAGTGTGGTACTATGCAGAGACACCCGAGAAGTATTTTTACTAAAGGCTTGCTCAGGTATTTGAGTTTTATAACTGTGACGCTGTTGAGAACACAGGGAAAGCACTGCACTTACATAGCTGTGTGTCTTCTGGTACCCAGATTAACCTGGGTTTCTCCACTTTGAACTGGACTGTGGATATTAACAGTAGTGATTACAAGTTCCTCCTCTTAGGGTCTTGTAGTTTAAATAAAAAAGATGGTAAGCATTTCACATGAAATGTTATTCCAAAGCATATAAATGGCAAAGCAAGAATGCAGCGCTCTCAAATTCCATACCTGTGTTCAGCCTACTGGTCTGCCTTGCTGCAGCTTGTGCTAAAATACTTTACATCCACCAACAGATTTGCATAATATTCAGTTCTGTGCTTGGGAACTTTTCATCCTGTTGCATAGAAACCTGTTTATAAAGAAGTTATGACATTACTGCGTAAGCACTAGCACAGTTCATCTGTTAGATGTTTGGTGGGAGTTAAACTACTAGTTCAGCTAAAATGAATGTATTTTTTTCCTAGCTTAATTAAAAGCACGCAAAGCAGGGCTGCTAGTTACCCTACAATGAAATTCCTTTCAGTTTGATCTTTCTGATTTGGGGACTTCTTATCCTAATTCCAGATTTCTGTATGCCTTCAAAATAATTTTAGAGCTAAATATAGAATACGGTCATGATCAGACTTGGCTAGTCTTCAACATCATTTTCAAAAAGATTTTTCAGAAGTCTGGACTGGTCAGATGTAGCTTGATAATTCTGCTTTTTCTGAGATGAATAAAGCTAGCTCTTAAAAAAAAATCTGACGCAATCTAATCTTTGGATGTCCCTTAACTCAAAAGAAAATGGAATCTTTCCAGAAGGAGTTCCAAAGAAACTCCAGAAAAAATTTGGAAGAGCTTTGAAAATTATAACCAGCTGGTTGTGAAGCAGCAGGCTGCTACTACAGAAAGTGCTGCAAAACTAATAATAGTGTGGAAAGAATGGCTAGCTAGCTTATGCTTTCAGAATATCTGTCTGAGTATACCCCCTTCGTCCGATACCCAAGTATTTCAGCTCAGGGGCCACCAGTGTAAATCATCCTTTTCAAGAATGTGAGGTATCAATGCATACCATGTAACACGTTCTTCACACTAACTAATCGTAACTACCATATCTTTAAGTTGACTGACCTCTGAAACACAACATAGAAGAACATTTTATTCTTGTTTAAAAAAAAGAACGCTGTATATACACAAAGAAAATTACTTCTCTCTTTTCTCTAGAAGATGGGAAGCCATGTAGTTTATAAAATGACAGTTTCACCGAGTATGCTTATAAAATTATATGCTTTACTTTGAATGCCTGTGCTGGTGGTACTTGGGCTCAGACGGGACACAGGGTATGGGAAGACTTATTTAAGACCTCAAAGATTTACATTAGTGCTGAATAATTCAATCTTTGATGCATTACCCATGTGAAATAGGTTACTGCTAAATGTTATTCCATAGACTGGCTCTTCCAGCCTCAGAGAGACTTGAGGGTTATGTGTACAGTGTGTAATATCAACACCATGGAGACAGAGATCTGTCCTGAATTAGGTCAGAAGTCTGTATGATACAGACATTATTAGGTCTTACCTATCCAATAAGGAATATTGACAAATATATCAGAAGGGTGGAACTGCATCCATTTTTAATTAGTCCTACTTACCATAAAACTAGCTTAGTTTCTTTGCACAGTGCTCAGCTGTATTGCCTGGCCCAATATACGTGTAATATCCATACATGTTACTTTTCCCCAGTGGTAACCCAATAAATACAAAGGAAAACCCAGAGTAATAGTGAATAGAGATGGCTTTACTGTGCATCTTTGTAATGCATCGTGCCACTTCTCTGTTTGCACTGACGTCTCCCGTTCTGTGCTGAAACGCACGGGGAGCACCCGGCCCGTCCCTCTGCCAAAGGGGTCTGTTTGTCAGGTAACACAAGTAGTGGAAGGTTAATTTGGGCAGCTCGGGGCATGTTTTTCCTCCTTAGACCAGCCAGTTAGCGGTATTGCAGGTATTCTTTCGGACTGGATACATCACCCCATATGTATTTTGGGCTCCTCTAAAGATGATGCCACAATTTAGGAACTAGTGATATCAGGCGATGAGTTAACAGAAATCGAGTCTCTTGTCAGATCCTAACCAGGGTCCCATCTGAAGACAACAGGAGGGGAGGAGAGAACAGTCTATTGCAGCTTGCAACTACGTAGCCATTACAATGTTATGTTATACAAGTGTTTTGAATGACAGGCAATGCGCTTATAAACAGGGGCCGGAAGTCTTGGCTTCAACATCTCAGTTCTTCTGCTATATAAACAGTGCCACAAGTCACACTCCAGGAGAGAAATCCAGGATTTTCTGTTCATTGCAGGAATATAAATTGGAAGAGCTGCTAAGCCAAGTGCTTGAAAACTAAACAGGTATTTTGATACATTCAAGCCATGAGGAGAAAAGGTTTCCTGATGTGACCGCTCAACATAGAGAAAATGTGAGCGGACGAGCACAGACTGTAAAATGCTTTGAAATAAGCAACTGAATAATAAGAGGATAAGGAACTAAAGAGATGCAAGAGAAGAAAAAATGAGAATGAGCAACTGAATAATAAGTAAGGAATAGAAAAGACCTAAAGGAAAAAGAAAAAAAAAAAAGGCGAACACAAGCTAAAGAGAGGATTTTGTAAACTAGAGCACAGGAAGAGGAGCAAGAACTGTTTTCTCACAGAGCTAGAGGCCACCAGACTGAAAAGAGTTCTGCCATCATTTCAAACCAAGGTGCCCAGAATGTGATATCTAAACCTAAATGTCAACACTTAAAATCAGTGGTCTGATTTCAAAAGCAATACAGGTCTTACTGGTCCAAGTTGATGCAGCACTGCTGTCCCATTGATTTTATACGTAATTAAGATCCTGGTTTTAGAAATATTCATAGTTTGACATGTTTGTTCATAGTTTACTGGTTTCCTCTGTAACTAAGTTACATTTTTTGTTTTCTATTGCTCAGAGAAAGTGACAAATCTAAAATCTTTTTTGTGATACAAAGAGGCAGTGAATGTTTTAGGTGGGGCAAATGTAATGCTTGTATTAATACATTGCTTGTGCTTTTCCTGAACTCTGGAATTCCCACTTCTGGATTTTTCTGTCCTTTCCAAATGGCTTCCAGGTTCGCCTTCCATCAGGCAATACTGTGTCATAGTCAACACGCTGTCACTCTTTAGATAAGTGACAGGCTTTGAGATCTCCAGCCAATCATTTGAAGTTTCTGTTCAGTGTAAATCATCTTTCTCGTATATAAAAGACACAGAGATTTGCTGGACTTCTATGAGAACAGAGATATGTTTCAGATGTGTTGTGGTCAAAGTCCACAGGAGCTCAGGACAATGTCCACTGTTCACCGGTCCTGTGGGATCTTACCTCTTGCACATGGTATGGAATCAGCTGTTCATTTCATTATCTTCTTATTAGCTTAACACCTGATGTGGGTGTGTATAGAGAGAGATAGCTGTATATATACACAGCTCTATAACTAGTAGTTCTGGGTCATTTTGGCAAAATAGCACCATATGTTTGAAAGGAAATAAAAGTATGTAATGCAATTTGACCACCCATGTTCCAAGCAGTCAGCTTTTACTTAAACACAAAGATTGCTTAGTTAACTTTAAAAGGCCTCCTACTTCCAAATGCTTTATACTTTCTCTTGAAAGGCAAAATAGATCTGATTTTACAATATGATTTCTGTAAATATAAGGCAGATTTTTTAGAGATTTTAAATACCCATGACATCCATCACTATTGATTTAGAATAGTTAAAAATAACCAGTATAAGGATCACTAATCTTGCTTTCCAGAATAGTAAAAGAAAGTGCTTTTACATATGCATGTTGTATAAAGCTATCAGTCTTACTAGGGGAATTAAAACACAGAAGGAAATATATTTAGTCACTGTACAATTGCTCCAGCAGGAGGAAGACAGAATTGGTTTAAGAAATTTTTGTTCATTTCTTCAATCAGAAATATGAGACAAAATATTTATTGAGTTTCACCCAAATGAACTTAGGCTTGTCATGTGTGTTATTCTCTATATTTATGAATATGCCAGCAGAAATATAAGACAGATTTAAGTGGCAGGAAGCCGGACAGGAGCGAAGCTGCAAAAAGTTCTGGGAAGAAGCACTAGGATTAAGCAGTTGTAATGATAGCACTATTTGTCTTGTTCCACTAGGATCCTTAATCAAAATAAAACATGTTTTTCCCTTGATCCTTCATTGTTATTGCATGCGCACATACATATGCAACAGTTAAGCAGTGCAAAGGCAGCGCAGAACCCATTTCCTCCCAGTCTAATCTTTAATTGTGAGTAATGAAGAATATAAAATAATGTGCATGTAAAAATAGGAAACATCTTTATAAATTTCAATTCCCATGAAAAGCAAAATCAAAGTTGTATGTATGTGCTTTACAGCATATCTTCAATGTCTTCTCTTTCTTTGAGATGCAGCTTCTTTGTAACAAATTTTTTTTAACCATCTTGGAATGTACTCTGGCAACAAAAGCTTGAAAGAAACACTTCTAGACTTCAGTAAAGCTTTTGATATGCTATCACCTGGGAAATCATGTAGATAGAATAAAATGAAGACCAGGACAAGAAATATAATGTGTCTGAAGGGCTGCTTGGAGAGCAGAGGATGAGATATGTGGAGGGGAACTTACCAAACCGGAGGAGTTCCTTAAAGATCTGTGTTGGAGTGGTCGAAAGTAGTAATAAAATGGTATGGTGATGAAATTGCCTTGAAAAAAAAAAGCAAGCTGGAAGGCATTATTAGGGTATTATACACAAAAAACCAAAATTATATTTCAGTGAAATTATAGAAAGAAAAGTTTAATAACACTCATTATTAATGTACATTCAGGGTTTAATTACAAGCTTTCAGCTGTACAACAAACAGTTCTGCAAACTGGAGGTTCTCATTGATTGGTGATGAGTAGATTATCTGAATATACCTTTATGCATCCCAGATGACTGGGAGCCATGAGTGTGCCAAGAGCATGAACAACAACCACTGTGAGCTTGTGTGTGTCACATGATCTATTTTGAGTACGTGCACGGAACTGAAGCTATCAGTGTTCAAGGCACTGTTCAGTTCTTACCTAAAAATACTGCGTATAACTCTGGAATACTGAATTCAGGCTAGAGTGGAGAGGAGCTGTGGTATCTAACAGTAGCTGCAGAAATACTAGCAGCAGACATGGAGTGGTAGTTCTACAAAGAGCTGATGGCCGCAGAGCTGTGCAGCCTCACCAGCTCAGTCCCGGAAGCTATGCAGTGCCCTAACATGGCAGTTAGCTCCTAATTAGCTCAGGCTCTCTGCAGGTGTATTGACCTGAATAGTTCTTTTGAATTTCTGCAAGTTAAGGGTCAGCATTGATATATGAACAAATAAGTGTTAAACTGCAGGTAAATAATTTTAAGCTGGAAATAAGACAATTTCTAGCACTGAGAAATGATATCTGAAGTTCTGAGGAACAATCTCACCACCAGGAGCTGAGAGATTGAACACCGTATGCTGTTTAAAGATGGATTTGACATGTTTAAGGAAAAGACTACATTTAATACTTATCTGCAGCGTAGGGGATTGAATCAAAGGCTGCAGGTCCTTTCCCAGTCATCTTCTAGTGAAGCTAGTTTGTTATTTCCTAGGTACTGATCTTATGCTTCCACTTTTCTTCACTAAACCTGATAGTTGTTTATAATTTTTGATGAAAGCAGCACCAAATTTTCTTATCTCTACGCACACCATATAATTCACACAATGGTACTATTGACACAGGTTGCCTAAGTAGATACAGCATAATACTCCTGTCTTATTGCACATCTCCCTGGTATTTGTTTTCAATGTAATGATAAAGTAAAGCCTGGTGCCTTCTACTGTCCTCCTCTGGGCAACAAGGAAATGCTTTTTTTTCTACTGATGAAAAAAATTTGATGTACGTTTTTATATGTAAAACTAGGTCCATGCCGCATGGAAGTTGTCACGCTGCAGTGTTTCTAGCTGAGTATTAGTTCTCATGTAATGTTTGACAGTATGAAATACTCGAATCCAGTCACAGGATATGCATCTGACCAGAACAGATGTAAATGTAATGCTCTAGCTTACTCTTTAAATTTAGTGGAAAGTCAAGATGTTGTTAAGTAGCATGTTAACCAGCTGGATTTGCTTAAAAAATTAGCTTCTAATAGATTCTTGTGATGAGGTTTAATGCTCTGGTGTGAAGGTTGACCCAAGGATTTCCCACTTTTTGATTTGCTCTAAAAGGGGTTCTCTTACCCCCAAACTGCCTGTACTGAATGGAATAGTTTTTGCAATTCTAGTGTCTGTACAGAGGGATCAGCAAGTGAACGTCATGTCCTGTCAGACACCATCTCTGTGTTCTCTAAGACATTCAGCTCAGGTCAGTGCTTGACCTAAAGAGGGTTAAATAAAAATAACTGGTTTATGTTGTATTAATATTAATGAATGGTTTGGTGTTGTATTAAGCAGTGACTCCTTAGGCAACACATCTTTGTTTCAGTTGCTTTCTGTTGTAGTTTTGGTTAACATTGCTTATCATCTGGTGCAGTGCTCGCTCACCTTTCAGGAATGAATCTGTTCTGCCTATTAAACATCTATTGATACAGTTTTGTGTGTCGTAAAGGCCTTTGAAACCGAATTTGATGTACTTGAGAATAATCTTGATTCTTTCAAACCCCTTGTGTGCAATTTAAGGAAACATTGGTATCTGTTAAAAATTTAGAGGAGAAAAGCAGCGGATTTACAATCCCTGAGAGAAGGTTGTAAACTCTTACTGGGGTGCTTATAAAAGGACATTATCACATTTGAAAAGCTGAGGCAGTGGAAAACAACCTTCAGAGCTGTAATCTTCAGGGCTGCTTTTTCTCCTTGGGAAACCAGTTTTCTGTAACCCTTTTTTTTTTTTATGCAAGAAACTATTTTTCTTTCTTGTTTCAGTTTTTTAAATTATCATTTCAGATATGGTGGTGGTGCAGCAGAGCAGACACTAACAGCTTTGCAAATAGTAATCCTAAACCTGCACTTATTGGCATGCAGTGATGTCAAGTTTTTGATAGATATATAGAGAGAAGTAAAAAGACTTTTAACAGCATAGGAATACTTTATGGTTTTAGGCCAGGACAGTTCAATGTGTGTGAGCCTCAGCTGTTGCATAGCCTGCTCTGAGAAATTAATTGTCAATCTCAAGCTAGGTTTTGCTGGACTTGCTTCCACATTATGAAAAGTGAAATCATCATACTTCTTGCTTTTTTGGTGACGTTACAAGAAAGACTAAACAGGAATGAGACATGAAGACTGAGCCCATCCGGTGATGTGGCTTGTCCAAGCTGTGAGTGCTGATAAAGAGGCTCAAATTAGGTAGGAGAGTAAGGGTAGTTGTAGTCTATCACTGCTCTAGCAACCAGAGATATACTATCTATACTATATAGAGAGAACAGCTAATAAGAGTAGTATTCATACAAAATGAATTCACATGAAGGAAATAAACACCAGTGTCATCTGTTGTACTTACCTGTTTCTGAATATTAGTAGCCATTACTCTCCCTTTTATCTGGACACCTTAAGCACCCATTTTTAAGCATTCATCTCATCATTGTTATGAAGTATTTTATGCTTTGTTCCCAAAAGGTATCAGGAAGATATCTGACAGATTATCTGTGAAGATCATGCTGAAGATAGTCAGGTGTAATTGAAAATCCTCCCTGTTACAATATTCAGAAAAAGAGGAAAATTAGTTGTAGCTTCAAAATTGTTAGCAACTTGTATAGCTGCCTGTGCTTCCAGCTTAGAAATCAAAAAGCATCCTATGGTGGAAAAAAAAAATAAAAATCCTTAACTATGCTATAAAATTGTTGTAAATAACCTGAAATATGTGTAGAATTATTAACTGAACAATGACAAATATAAACATTTGTCAGTAAAATGTTAAGATTTATTTTGCTCATCATGTTGCAGACAAGTAGTAAAGGGTGCCTGCCCAGATAGCTCACTATGTGCATGATATGGCATCATTTAAATTATTTGACCAAATCAGCTAACATGATAATATAAAGGATTCTCATTAATACCTGCCTATTATATTTAGGAAGAATCCTGAGATTTGAAGATTTTATGCGTGAGCCAGAAAAGGATTGTACTCAGACCAGTAATTAAAATATCTTTTCAGTTCTAATGGTCTAATATTGAAATTCCAGCTGTGTGAAAGGCTTGTATCACTTTGTATCTCTAGCTTGAAAGAGCTGAAAATTTTTTTATGTTCAAAAAATAATAGGCTTTCCCTGAGGAAGCCATTAGGTATCTTTCATCTGTATGGTTTTCCCCTAGTGCTTCAGTTCTTTATAATCTTCAATTCTGTAAAAGTTAATATTATTAGTTTAATTTGCACCAGATGAATGGTGATTCTTTTATAAACCACTTAAAGCAAAGCCATCCCAATGTAACTGAAGGTATTATATCTTGAAAATACTTGAAGTTAACAACCCATTTTTTACCTGAAATGAAATGTCCTTTATTGATACTCACCACTACTTATGTTTGTCAGTCAATTCTCATTACAAATAGTCTACTTATGAGCAAAGAAAATATAAATATTTGAACATCAGTAAATGTCTTGTTATTAATATTGCAATAAACCTTTTGATAGAGAGGATTTACTGTACTAGATTTATGAATTAGCAATTATTTTTCAAGCGTTGACCCCTTTTTTACTTTGAATTGTTTGCATAAGGATTTTTTTTATTGTATACCTCCACTGGCTTTTCATTGCTTTCTAATTCTAGGTGATCCCTGATCATGTTTATGCATTTCTTTTTACTCACAACATAAGATCTTTTGTTACATTTATGAAAATGAGACTATTGTGAAATGTTCCATAGAAATGTATTAACGCTATTTTAGCTAATTATTTTTCTTTCAGTTTAAAAACTGAGAATTTTAGGGGGGCTTTAATAAATATAAATATGTTTTGATGGAACTCTTGTGCAAAAAGTACAACTTGGTCTCACCAGTCTAAATTTTTTTAGACACAGATTTTTTTTTAGACGCACTAAAGTACCTAAAGGTACTATAGTGACATAGAAACACATTTAGAGCAACAAAGATCCATCCTGAGATTTGGCAGATGCAAATTTATGCAGCTACTGTTGCATTGTCAAGTGTGTGGCACTGTCTGAAGAATAGCATAGAGGTAACTCAGGTCAGACTCCTCCTTTCTACCAACTACAAGTATCTATCTGCATGAGAAGCTCTCCATAAACATCAGGTTTTATTTGAGTTTGGCAATGAACTAAACTGAGAACTTCCAAATTGCAATTGTTATACTTCTACAGTAAGAGGTTTTGAGGTACAATGTTCTTGTTCAGATGGAAGAAATAGGCTACTTCTAGGAAGCCATGAGCAATATTTCGGTCAGGTCAAAGGGTGTGGGAAGATAATATTATTCCTCTACTGGTGGTATAGCGCTATAGCTTAGGGCACTTCAGTTGTTGCTCTAAGGCCAGGCCCGGCCTTGCCTTTTCCTGTGTGCACACAAAGCTGGCTCAGGAGAAACTGTATCCTCTACTTTCTTAATCTGTGGCATCTTCTGTAGTGAGGAGTCTTTCATTTTTTCCATAATATAATTTTTATCAACCCAGAGCATTTCAAACTAGAGGAATCTGTAGACTGAGACCTTTAGCTTTTACGTTTATGAAAGCGACTTAAAATAAAAATAGCTTTTGTAATCCTCATGTTCGTATCTAGTAGGAGCTGTATCTTTCTTTTAGGGAACATGATACTGATTTTCAGATCAGTTTTACCAAAGATATGAGATACACATTAATTTTCTTCTCTGGATTAGCACGAGTAATTCCATACGCATTACGTTTACGCAATAGCTGTGTAAGGCACAGTCGTCCAGAGAATACTCATCAGTGCACACTAGAAATGCCTTACAGAGTGAACTGGATCAATAATGATGAAGATTAGTTCTAATAGGTATCATACATTATTAAATTGTATTTGACAACTAAACAATTATCACATAGAAAAGCTGAAAATGAAATTAATAGGCAGTATGTATTTGCCTTTTTAGACAGAAATGTCAGCATTTTTGCCTGCTGTTTTGCTTTTGTTTTATGATATAGGGGGAGGGTCCGTAAGGAAAAATGTAGTAGCATGCATTTGAGTATCCCTCTTAAGAGAAACAGCTGAAGTCTGATGCATGTGTGTTCTTTAAACGTGATCATACAATGTAAGCATCTCTGGCATACCTGCAACACTTAGAGTTGTGACAAATAACTCCAGTTTTCAGTAAACAGAATCCTCCATTCCAAGTGTGTTTCATATGCAAAGTAGAATCAGTTTGGTTGTAAAGATGTCTGAATCTTAACACAAATGTACTGTTAAAATGGTTACCCCAGGCAACCAGTCAATAACAGCCTGAACCATTTTATTTATTTATAAATATATCTCTTATTTTCAGTATATATAAGAAATTGCTTTTTTTGGCAGATCTTCTCAACCAGTCCACGCTCTGTAGCTGTATTTATTAGAGATTGACTGAAAGCAGGACATGGACCCGGACACCTGGCCTGCAGTGACAGTCAGGATCTGAATCATGTAAATGATCTTCAGTTTAGCTATAAAGTGAACCAAGTGAAAGTCCTGGGTCTGAGCTCATTATAATTTTGAGATATTTGAAATTAAAAAGGTTTATATTGTGCCTTTTAACTTATGACTCCTGATCTTCTATTTCTATAATGTTCTTTTAATTAAAGATCTGGATCTTTCACAAAAGTGGTATGTATCCCTTATATGAAAACACAACTTGAGTGACTTTCTGTAATAAGACCGATCTGGAAATATGTATCATGATCTATTCCCCTGAATCACAGTATTTCCCACATTTAAATGACATGTGACTAAACAGCTATATTTGAACAGTTAAAAACACAAACACAAATAGATATTTCTTAGTGAAAAATAACCAAAATGCCCCCATGTGTTTTAATTTATAGCTTTTTTAATATCAAAAAGCTGAACTAATTGTAATTATGCTGCTCCTGTTTGCATTCCATATATATGTGATAAGTATTGGCACCATAATTTTCTCAGGAGAAATGTGGCTTGACTGGAATAATGGCTCTCTATTAACGTTCTGGTGAAAGGCTAGGTTTTTCCTCGGCTGCTCTTTTATATCATGGTTTTACACGTGTTTGATGGTACAATCTAGGAGGATGTTTAGCAGATGTGACTAAGGCAAACTCACTGGGTCCTAGATAACCAAGTGTCCCTATGCTGATAGGCCTTTCTCATCTCACCTCCTTGACAGGGTGACCCTCCTTGCCCTGGACCACAGCTGCCATTGTCAGGGCCTTTTCTATCAAAAACTGTCTATGTTGAAAAGCATAGCTTCTATGTTTTTGACCTTTAATAAGTACATTCTTCTCTATCTGTATAGACCAGTAAAGAAATAGAAGTGAACTAGAACTGGAATGTCCCTTTTTCTTGGAAGAAAATAAGGTTCTATTCACAGTCTCCAAAATTGTGTTCTTGTTTTCATAACCTTGAGAAAATATAGGATATTTCTTCCTTACCACTGGATTCCTTGATATGCTTGATATATGTCTTACTATACCTTATGCCGTACCTTGACTCCCATGGGATATTCTGATGCAGACTGAACTTTAGTCATCTCAGCTGTCCAGAGTCATTGTCTTTTCTACCTCTTTGTCTTCAGTCTCTTCCAGTGTGAAGTGTCAACTGTTCTACTTGTGGTTGGTTATTCTAAATGCTTTTTCTTCTTTTATTCAGTTATTTTCATCACCACTGTATTATGCTCCTCCAGGGAACACCTGATGCTTTGGGCACAGTGCTTTGAATGTGAATTAGACTGTTCTGTATGAATTTTTGTAATGTGTTTACTACCTCAGGATTTGAGCACTTCCCAGTAGTACGTTAGATCTGTCATACGTTATTTGCTTCCTTATCCTCTCCTTAGACTTGCAGTGGAATATTTTCCTTTGGTGTGGTTTTCTGTTGTTATTTTTTAAATGTAAGACCTATTTGTTTGTGGTACAGAGAGAGAGATGAAAGAATTGTGTTTTGTACTTGTAGTAGAAGCGTTGAGTTCTTGGTTTCCAGGGATATTCATCCTAAAGTCAATTCCCACATAAATAGGAATTGCTTAGCTTTCATAAAGGCAGAGCAGTGACTTTTTAAGTAAAAATCTAATAATTATTGCTGCTGATGATATAGAAATACATCTTTTGACTACTCAGAGTGCTTTTAACCATGAAATTCACAGTATTTTACTGATGAACCTTAAGGAAAATAAAAATTCTAACTTGCTATCTAGCAACGTGTCTAAAAATATTTCCTGGAATGTCAAATCTGATTTCTGTTATATATAATGTAGTCACAATGCTGCTCAGAAAGAGGGATGAGTTTTGTTTCTTAATAGATATTTCTCTTTTCTTGACTTCTCTAATAAATTTAGCAGTGGTTATCTTTTGTAAATACAACTATATATGTAGTTTATAGTTTATCTGCTTTTATCTTCAGAGGTACTGTACTGGCTTCAGCACTGTCTTATATTTATGTGCAGTGGTACTGCCAAATGTGACATACTTGAAAAGTGAAATACCTATAATGAAAACACAGATGAATACTAGAAACTAATTTTTCCTTTTTTTTAATGAGCATGATACATTATTTGCCTTACAGATTTTTCAGGTAAAATATTATGGGGGAACTAATCCATTCATAGCTCCCAGAATTGAGTCAGAACTGGGTTTGCATTTGTTATCTGATAAGGGCTGTTGATGCTATCGTCTCTCTCCATCCCGTGAATAGTGAACACCGAGGCTCTTCCTGCTCAGAAAGGCTTATTACTGTTAGATTGGCTTCTAAACCAAGCTAATACAGGTCACAAAGTGTGGTAAATTGGCAGCTGCTCTAACAGATGAAAAAAATAATTGCAGTGTGAGGTAGGAGAAGTTCTAAAGTAATTTTTCCTTAGCAGAAAATAGGTATTATCAAATACAGAGAAAGCCATGTTAAAGTAACCTTGAACATTTGCCTTGAAGCCAAAAAACAGCTGGAATTTTCAGTCATGGTAATGGCTACATCTGAGCAGTTGCATAATGAAACTCCAACATCTAAAAAAGTTTCTTGCACATCCCCCACCCAATTCCAAGGTGTTATTTTTCCAGGAAGGAAACCTGTATAGCTAGTGCTTTCTTTTGCACCCTTCAGAATGGTGTCCTTGAGATCTTTTTAGTGCTTTGATGTGGGCCAGACTGGTAAGGCTGTGTATCTGAAATCGGCACATAAATGTTTAACTTTAGGAACTCAAAATCAGGTCATTGTAATTTCAGAAGAGCTAACATTGAGATCTCAGAATTAATTATCAGTATAGTCCAGCAAATTAAGAAAATCCTGTCATTTTGAATATTTTTCTCAAATTGTCATGTGTAGTCAAGAAAATGTCAACTGCTAATTGGACAAAATATACAACTTATAGTAAGAAATAGTGAATTAACTCATACTGCTTTATATCATGAAGATCAATCAGAGGCTCTTGGAAGAAAAGTAAACATGAATAGGGTCGGACAGGGTTAAACAAATGTATTGCCAACAGGTAGACCACCTAATGTAATCTGAGGAGCAAACTTCCTTGGTTTCTTTCATCTCTGTGATTTTTCAGTGACCCAACATGAATTGTAAATGGGTAGATGATTGCTAGGCAGCAAAATCTTACTGCGTATTCTTCACCAATTCTAGCAATAATGCCTTTTAAAATGCCTGCAGATTGTCTTAACACAAACTTCAGTATAATTTCCTTTCTACAAGACATACCATTTTGCTCTAGCAGAAGGAATACTTTCAAAAACTGAGCTAAATATCTGATGCAGCTTAAGGATAGACCCTGAAGCAGAACATAATATTTGCATAAGAAATGACTGACTTATCACATAAATTTTCCTGTGTAATTTGCTAGCTTGCCTCCAAGGGGCATGTAAACCTGAAAGAGAGAGAAGTCAAATGTAAAAGAGGTATTTCTGCTTCAAAATAGCAGCCCTATCTGAGGGGTTAGTATGTTGTATCCTGATAGGAAGGGGGTTGTCTCTCTGGGATACATGGAAAATTTTGTAGGTGACTTGTGCAACTTCTTAGTTGCTATATTGAAGATGTAGTCCCTGTATGTTATGCTGCAAAAACATGGTATCTTCATATGTCCTTATGCTTCTTAGAAACTGAATTACAACATCAAGGATATTAAAGATGACAAAAGTACTTCTATACAGCTGAATTGCTAGGAACTGGTAACGGTTTATCAGAATATTGAATCCCATTTTAATGTAGTGTAAAAAAGAAGCTATTTTTTAAAAGAACAAAGAACTGATACACACGAGGTAAAAATGTGAATTAACTACAGTCATCCAAATCATTCAAGGTGCGTACAGTAAAAGATTGAAGAAAAATGGTGACTGGCTGATGTTGAGCATGCACATAAACAGATTAGCTGGAGTTGAAAACTCGACTAAATTAATACCAGCAAAGAAAGAAAAGTGTAAAAGGGATGGGCTGGTAGTCTGTGATACCAAAAGTCACTGCTTTAAATATTTATTTTTATAAATGTTGCTGGTTGGTGGCCAGGAAAACTGGAAAGTATTCCTCCACTCAGTATATTTTATTAATCATACAGGTTTTTTGAGAGGAAGATAGTTATATGCCATTAGTGAATTGTGACCATGATGCTTCTCCTGCTTTTGACAATCAGGGTGTGTGTCAGCTAATGTCCATTTGAAATCAGTAAAAAAAGGACATTAAGTTCAATGGGCAGCAGATCAGATTCTTACTCATTTACCATGAGACTATTTCATCATTGATTCTCATCTGCTTCTCAGTCAATAAACTACACACAGAACTATCTGAAATATATCCCTCTTTGTTGAAGTCAAGTGTCTTCCACATGTCATCAAGTTCATGACATGAATGGCTCAGAGGTGTTTTCTGGAGAAAAGCATTGATCATCCAGGATGTAATTTAAGGAACCCTGAGGTTACAAAACACAAAGAAGGGTTTCTTTAGGAATTAATTTTTAAATTGATACTTATTAAATTCAGTGAAGCAAAACCAGGCTGCATGACTGATCCATTTGCCTGTGCAGTGTGCATATTTCTTCCCATTTCTCCAAACCACTGAAAGCCAGGAAGATGCTATTTCTGTAGAATTGCCTGTAGTCATACACTGGAGAAAACTTACACAACTGTCAGCATCTATCTTGTGGCTATAATCTATTTGTAAGATGCAGACTGTGTTTTCTACTTCTCTGGCATTTGTGCAGAACTCAACGCGTGAATGTTAGACTCTGTGAATCGTTCAGCATGCTCCCAGTTACCTCAGTGGAGTCAGTGGGTTTACCCCAACAACGCAGAAAGGAAAATGTAGCTCTTGAAGTATCTTCAAAATAGTATTGTCTTTATTACTTATTAAAGTCTGGGTTTGTACAGTTATTGTACTCAAACCACAGTGCTCAATAAAGAGAGGTTCTGCTGAATAACTGGAAAGAGTCTTTCTGGCTAGGCTTTTGAGAGCCATGCCGTGTTGGTCTCTGCTGGAAGACGTATTTTGCATATCTTACAATAGCAGCATTTTCTGTCAATGCCAGAACTATCGTAGTCAGTCATCGTTCATGGAAATGTAAAATCTTTGTAAGGCCAAGTGGTAGAAGGACAATGACACCAGACTCGTTGCAATGCATGGCACGTGCATGTCCTAAACATATGGAAATATCTGTGACTGCAGATGGCCACCTCCGGCTTCTTTTAAAGTAAGCTTTTGATCATTTGCATGCCAGAATGTGTTTCACCAGACTGTAGTGCTGTAAGATGGTACAATGTAATATTCTTTCTGCCATTGGGTTAGCCATGAAATCTCAGTGCTACCATTGTATTATGAGGCAAAACAACCTACCAAAGGACTAAGAACAGACTCCACCTTATTAAATGAGTGATAAAATTGAGCAATCTCATTACCAAAAAAGTTGTGAGGGAATCAGGTGAAGGTTAAGAAATACTGCACTAATTTAGCAGTACAATTACATAAGTCACAAATTCAGCTTTTGGAGATGTTTAAGTTGAAATAACAGTGCAGTATTGAGTATGGTAGTTAACGTTTCAGTCTTGTTGTGACTAAGAGGAATATCTGCAAAATCTGAAGCAGTGATAGTATTCATATTAAGTTTGAGAATATCGTTTGAGTGTAACTGAAACCAACTCAGTCTGAAACAGAGCTGTGTTGTTCCAGGCAGTATATACAAGCAGAGATTACAAAGTTAGATTTGCAAAGATCACACTGGTGTCACCACAATATATACTTTAGAGTATCAAAGCAGAACTCACATCTGGCTGCCATGCCAAAGGTTTCTTTGCTTTGCCTCAGAAGCTTCTTTCTTTTTCCTTTGACGCATGAGGTGCTGGCATTGCTCATCTGGGAGATGGATCTAACAGCTTTGTAGAGTACAGTGTTTTCATGCGTTAGGACAATCCTCTATTTGCCTGTTGTGAACAGACTGTCTGCTTTACAATGTTCAGGCAATGTAAAGAAACCAGATCGTGAAAAAAACCTCTGGCTTTCCAAATGTCTGCCTGCACATTTCTCTCCCAGCAGTTTTGCTCAGGAATTCAATCTGTACTGACAACTGGTAACACAGAGCCAGATTTTGAAAAGTGTTCTGTTGGCTACTGTGCAGATGGATAGCCAGAGGGGCCTCTGAGTATGCCTGGGCACAAACTCCCCTGGAAGCTTTGTCAGAAATAAGCTTTCGATTATGACCTATCAAGAACTCCTTTAAAATAAGAAATAAAGCTGGAGAGGGGGCTTAAACAATGTCACAAAGAAAAAAGATCAGCTGGTTTTCTCTCAGTACAGTGCTGGGAGCCAAGCCATCATTGGCACGGCTATAGACTGTCTCCATCGGCTGCTTTATCCTGGAAGAATGCTTTAATATGGACTGTTCATCTTTTCAACATCTGCTTCTTTCAGTCTCATCTCATCATTTCACCATGAAAGGATTATTGTAGGTGAAAATCTTTTAAACACATCCCATTTAGATTCAGTTGAAACTCACCATTTCAGAAGCTTTTAAGTCTTTACTTAAAGCCTTTAAATTATCAGCTCTATACTGATCACTTCTAGAGACCAGGTATATGATAAAAACTATGCACTAGGGGAAAAATTCATAATGTCAGAGTAAAGCCAGCAGGGATGGTGCAGATCATAAACCTCTTTTCTTCTGTAAGTGTAGTGATTGAACTACCAATCCTTTCATTCAAGGAGGCTGAAATCGGAGTACTTCCCTCCCCCCTCCCCGAATTATGTTGAGCACCCAGAACTTGCACTGACTTTACCTGGAGCTATGGTACTCAGCAACCTTGGAAATCCAGTGCCTGCAATTCACTGTAAAGAGCCCTTCAGGGAGAATAATTCTGAGTTCAGATGTGTTACCTGGGCCAGTAAAGACTTGCTCACATTGATGAAGTACCCTGAAAAGAGATGAGCGTTGGCTCACAGACACTCAGCATTCAAATGTTCATCTAAAACTACTCAACTTTCAGGTGTGGAAACCAGCCTGGAGATATCACAAGGCCACTTTGTGTGTCTGTCCCCTTAATAAATTAAAACCAAACCAAAACCACTCTTGAACATTATTATACTGGTTTTCTACCTTTAGGGATTAAATGCTTTATGGCAAACAGTTGCTGTGAGTAGTTGATATGCAATGTTTGACACCAGAATTGAGTTCTGATTGCAACTCTCCGCCTAAATGAAATAGTATTTATTTTATTCTGCTTTGTTTCACTTCTTGGCTGGGTTTACTCTGATTTTGCTAGTTGGACTGGAAAAGCAAGGAAATTAGTGGGCCCCTTCTTCCATCATGGAGAGGTGGCAGGAAAAATGGATTAATTTTTTTTTTTAATGTAAATTTACTACTTTGTAGTCCTCAAAGTCTGTTGTTGAAAACACTGGTTAAAGTAGATCAGTGAGATTCCACCGGAAGACTTAATGGTTTTGTGAAAAGCTAAATTTTATCATTAATCTACAAAGAGAAGTATTCTTCCTAAGGTATATTTTTTCTTCGGTGCCAGAACTGCCACAGGGAGTGTGGGTAGCATGCTCTGTCCATGTGCCATCCTGCTTCATATTTCCTGAATTTATTTATCTGTGTTTTCCTCTGTTTTACAACCTGGTTCCAAATTTTCATGACACTTTGAGGAAATCCAGAAATGAGCTTTTTTCAGTCCTAGTAATAATCTTTGCAGATTGTTCAAATGTTTTATGCACGCTGTTGCGCATCTTGTCCATAACTATTTTTCATCAGTAAAATATTTGTATCTTTCCCTGGTCAAGGAAAAATGTCTATCTAAGATATTTTCTTACAGTAGTTGTTTTCTTTTGGAGGCATGTATTTATTTGAATGGACTTGCATTATTTTGGTACATATCAATAGTCTCTACAGATTATTAACAGTGAATCCTTTCCCAAGTAGATTGACACTGATACTCATTAGTGCAGAAGTATGCTTCTTTCTACTAAAAATTAAGCCAGAAAAACTTGCTTGCTTAGTCTTACTGGAAGATCAAGTTGATTAATTGAAATGTGCTTAATGGAACATCTGCCCTTAACAACTGGGCTGCAAAGGGATGCCATCCTCATGCAGAGGGTACAGATGGGTATGCTAATGCCACCTACTCCACTGGCCAATAACATTTTTTGTAATCTAACCATTTTTCTTGGATTATGTGTATCTACATTATGGTCACTATTCTGCTTGCACAGGTTAAAAGGTCCTTGTTATACCTGAAATCTGATAAAAAATATCTGCTTTTTTCCTAATAACCTGCACTTTCCACACGGGTGAAGCCACTTAGACACTGGTGTATTAACCTGAAAGTACACGCTTTTCTGATCACAATCTCTTAGAAAACTGTAGAATTATAGAAAACAGTGGAAGAAAACTCTAGAGTTGAGGCTTCCTTTTACATATTCTGAACTGATTTTTGCCTATTTCACTGTAGCCTTTTGGTTTTGGTTCGTGATTGTCCTGTGATCCACTACAGATAATCCCAATAATTAGTATCTAGAAAGGTCCACTGTAGCTAAGGGTGGCAGGAAGCATTCCTGTAGCTGTATATAATTTAATAAGACAACAGGAATATCTGGAACATGTGTAGAGCTATCTGCAATATAGAGTAGTCAGCTCAATCCCGCTATAAACCAGGGAGCATTTCTAAATTTAGTCCTCTCATGTGGGAAAAGATAAGAACTCACATGCACTATTTAATTATCAACAAATAAAACTGTAATCTGTGTAAAGGCAGGCCCTTCTCATAAGCTTCAAAAAAAGACTTTTTTACCTCACCTTTACCATAAATTTTACTCATGTTATTCAAGCCCACTTATTTCTATTATTCTTTTGGTATTCATGTACACTGTGGCGATGATAGCAGTGCAGAAGTGCTATATCACAAACATTAAAAAAGCATTTTCTACTAGAAGTTACATCCTGTCCATGGCTGGCAAAGCGGTATATTGTTCTTATGTGGGCATCAAAGGTATCTAACTATATGAGCAAGAAAACCTTTATGAAGAGTTGCCACAGATATTTGCTTATGATACAAGGAAAACAGCTTTCTAATAATTATGGTAGCCTAACATGAGAAAAATATTTTTCTTCCCATTTATCCTATATACAAGCATCTGATTCTCAGACCATTTAAAAAGTAATGGAGTCATGCCACATCCCTGGTATTCAAAATTTTGCTCAGCACAAGTAAGTCCATTGCCTGAAGCTGATGTGAAATGCATTTAAAGTTATGCCAACTGGGAGGTACAGTTATAAAATGGTATCTTTTAAATAGATGGAAGTCAAATACTCTAAAGAACTCAGAACCATTTTCTCAGAAAACTTTTTTTTTCAATACTTCAGTGCACAATAGTGAACAAATAAATATACCGAGTAGGACCAGAAGAAGCTGTTCGTCACAATGAAGACAACTAACTACAGCGCAAAAAAGATTTGGATTGACAAATTGAATGTTGGCATGTGATAGACGGATTTAGCACAGTTGCATAGAACACAGATTCCAGTAATATAATAAAATGAATGCATTTTTACCCAACTTGCATCACTTTCTGCCTCTTACCTTTAGACCTAATACTGAGGTGGAGAGCTTTAATTAAAATGGTTTATTATAAGCAAGTCCAAGCAGAGGGACAGAAAGATTAAGAAGCAGCAGGCAAATCAAAGAGCACAAAAACCAGACAGACTCAGGTTTTTGAGAGAAGAAAATACTGTGGCTATTGCCCTGAACTTTCCTGTAGCAACTTTCCAGTGAATAGAGAGGTACATTATAAAAGGCTACCCGGGTCAAAATATGAGTTTACTCTTAAATGGAAGATGGATAGCACAGACTTTATCTTCTGCAAAGATTTAATTGCTTAGACTTTTTCTGGCTTAAAAATCTATATCATAGAGAAGGAAGGCAAAGAAAAAAGGATTATCTAAAAGGGAAAAATTCATGCATATGCATAAAAAGGGGGCTTTCCTAATTTTGAAAATGGAATGGGATCATTAAAAGATTTATAAATTCATATCTGAATTTATTATTCATTTGTAGTGTGAAACCAAGCTAGATTTTGAAACACAAAATCAGATATGCCCATCAGTGGAATAAGCATTAATCAAATAAAGGCTTTGCATTTTAAAAAGATGAAAGTTTTAATTCTTGCTCATGTGTTCTAACCTCTCTAGTACATTAAGAGTTTTGCAGTAGTCATGGGAAACAGTGGGTTTTGCCCTCTGCAGGCACATAAGGTAGAATAATAATTGGAAAATGACACTTTTGCTTTCTTTTTCCCCCTAGGGCTTTTCCAGACACATTAGACAAAAATCCTGTCTAAATAGGACAAAGATTCTACTGGGTTTTGGGGGTATTTTTTGTTGTTTGGGGGTTTGTTTTTTATTTTACCTAATGAGTGCAAATAGTATGACTCTATCTACATTGAATATAGTAAGACATAATATACACAAATAACAAGTTAGTTTGCATTTTAGGTTTGTTACCATTTTAAATATTTTTATCAAAAAGTCTGAAAACACACACTCTGTGCCCTTTTCACCTTTATCACTGACACAATGATCTCTTGCTAACTTGAGCACAGACTGTAAAGGACAGTTTAGTCCTTGTAGAAAATCCCAAAGGAAATTTGAGTTATCTGGGTCAACTATTAGGAGGAACCTCTGCATTTACAATTGAAAATCTCGAAACAAATTTATAGATTATTGATGATCTTCATGAAGACAGTGCTTGGAACCGATTTTTGCTGATTTTTGAAGGAATTTAATGTCATTTTTGTCCATATCTGATTTCTAATCTCTTTTCCATTTCTGGGTATTGGGAACATTTTTTGGAACCTGGAGTAAAAAAGAATTTGTCTACTAAAGTTACTAACTTAGCTTCATTCTTAACTATACCTTATTTTCTTTGAAATTTATGAAAGCTTCCCTTTAGTGGCTTTGTAGGATATTCACTGATGATATACCCTTATCTGGTATGGTAAAGCTATTATGTAAAGAAAATGCCTCATCTGTACTTTGATCTAAATTTAGCTCTGCGAACATCTCGGATGCAATGCAGGAATTTCTGGGAATATGGACATGATCAGCACACATCCCCAGGGATATAGCCTTGTGGGAGGACACTGCATAGAAAGTTTATTCGACAGCAATTGCCATCCCTCCTGGATATTTTCTTCCCAAACTTACTGAGCCATGAGCAGGGGCGAGGAGTGTTGTGGGTCACAGAGTAAATGCTACTTGGACTCAGCTCTCTGCTGCCCAAGAGATGTGAGGCTGTTTGAGTGTCCCTGCTATTTCATCTCCTCTTGAGCAGGATTATGTTTGACCTGAATCAGTTTCTCAGATGCAGATGAGGCTGCTAATAACACGATACTTGAAATGTATTGTTCTGTTACACAGGCAGTGCAGATGCATAAAATGATAGTGTGACAGTAAAATTTTTATTCTTTTAACAACCCTAGAATGCAAGAGGATCTAAACCTTGCCAGTATCTTAGAATTTGTATAGATATACATTATGATGTTTTGATTTTCATCTGAATATCCTACACAATTACAGCACATTAATTCTGGATTACGCCAATAGTCACTGTTTGCTGTGTTGACTTTCCTTAAATTATTATTTTCTGGCATCTGCAGGAAAAATAACATCACATTATTATGATGATAGAGAGGGACAGGAGTCAAGCCATACATACTACTGCACTGTATAAACACTGTCATTTATCCATGCAAACACAGTCATTACTGGACTCCTCTACAGCAGAATTTCTTTTTTACTTTAAATAGCTTCCCAAACTTTGACAGTAATTTTTTTTCACATAAGACAAGATGTGCAGAGGCGCACCTTTGCTCACGTCTAGTATTACCTACTCAGTGCAAGAGCATACAATTTTCTCATCAATGCAACTGCTAGAAATGGTTAGTGGGGCTGTGAAGGCAATCACAGAGAAGGTTAGCATTCTACAATTTCACTGGAAATCCTACTAGTTATTTTCTCCTATTGGCTTTTTGCGCACAATATTTTGAAAGGAATTAAGTGCAAACCATTGCTATCTAACAAAATCGTCTTTTGAGAGCTCTCTGGAATCTAGGAGTAGCTCATAATAGCCCATGCTTGTCATAATCTGTGATTAATGCAAGGTGTCACGTAAATCCATGTCCTGTTTTACAACACACGGTGATTTCTTATACTGTGTCTTCAAGCTTAGACTGAAACCCAAAATGTGATTAATATAATTTACTGGATTTATAAGATTGGTGGAGAGGTGACAACAACCAGAGTCTACATAATTGCTGTGTGAAATCCTGAGATTAAAACATATTGATTCAAATGTGCACAAAGTAATTCGAAGAAATCCTACAGAGCTGGACAAATTACAGTCTGAAACAGCCAAAACAAAAATCCTTGCACTGGCATGTCAGAAATGTGATTTACTGTAGGTTTTGTTAAATTTATTATCAGGTTATTGGGTGTGGGGATGGAGAGAGAAGTCTTTTCAGTGTTTTCATAAGGGACCCTTCAGTAACACACAACGCTGAATATTGTAAACTGTTTCTTTGAACTGCTTGCAGCTTGAAGGCTTTGAAAAGTCTCTACATTTTTCCACGTAACCCATAATGAAGATCAGGTCAACATTCAATCTTCATGATATCAGAGCTGCTATTTGGGATAGAAAGCCAAATTCAGTTATGAGTTTATTTAAATATAAAGACTAATTGAGAGCTACCCTTTTTTTTTCTTAACTGGTGTGACTCTATACTGATTAATATTTCGAAATTTCAGTATTTTATAAAAAGACTACATAGCAAAGTGTATTCAGTGATATATTTAGAAATGTCACTAGGTTTGACAGTCAAGATTAAAGATGTGGTCAGATTTACATTTCATAATAAAAAGCAGTTGCTCATAAATATGCATGATCTCTGTAGTTCTACCTCCGGCCTTCAGGTGTATCAGTGAAACATTTGAACTCTGTAGAATAGGCATCTTAAACATCTGTTATTTTTATTTGCTACGGATTTTAATATTTGTGTTGACCATATTACAGCAGAGTGGCTGAAAAGCTGGCTTGGTGCTGAGGGCAATGCTGGCTTCTCCGCGTAATCAATTTTGTTGCCCTGCTTTGGCCTGGAAAGAGCAAATGGTGACTGTATATAGTAAAATCTCACAAATTCCTGGAGTTAGCAGCACATGTTATATGCTGCTGGAAAGTGTGAAATCCATGCTTTCCAGTGCTAATAGCTATTTGTTTATTTTTGATTTCTTGGCTCATGAAGTGCTACTCCCATTCTTATATAATTCAGATGGTACTTCTGCCTGCTTGCTGTGGCCTGTGGTTGTCCAGATTTCTGTCTCATCTTGTATGGAATGAAAACTCAAAGGGAAATATTTCAAAAGTACCAATGTAGCTAGATGACTCTGCAATTCCTATCCTTCAATTTTTCTTTTATTTGGAATTATAACTTGCTAGAAAAAAAAGAGGGTGCTGCATAATTTAATAATAATAAAAAAAGATTGATTCCATACAAATTTTTCCATACTTAGTTGATGTCCAGGTCAAGACTCATCTCTACAGAACACAATTCAATCTTTTTTTTTTTTTTTTTTTTTTCCAGTTATTCTGCTTTTTTATTAGCTTCTGAGATTAAAACAGTAACACACTAATATTCTTGTGGCTTCATGGTCAAATGTGGGTATTTCTCCAGGCTCATTCTTTATTATTCATCTAATAGCTGCTTTAAGGTTTATGAGAAAAAGTAAAACCTATCATAGGGATAATCTCAAAGATGGTGAGCAGCTTTTGCCAAATGGTTCACAGCAGCCCTGCAATTATCTTATTGCTTTATTCCTCCAAAGGGAAACACTCTTTTCTCCAGCTTTTGCTGTAAAAATTGTGAAACTCTAAAAAAATTACTTCTATTTTAAAGGTCTGATTTAACATGAAAATTATATACATTGTAAATGTTTTCTTGGCAATTTACTTGTCATAAATGTCTATTGTACTGAAAAACTCTACAGGGAATTGGATGTATTTATTCTGCATGTACTTAGGAATTTGTAAAAAGACACAATGACAATAAAAATAGAAATATTATGACTAGCTGCAAACCCCCAGATACAGAGATTGGTTTCAGTTCATGCAGCTTTCTGAGGTCTGAGTTTAAACCAGACTTCCTTGCAGGGATTAGGTACGTGCTATTGTACTTTCATAATGAGGAGAGCACCAAACCAAATATAAATATTGTGCATTATTGACAGAAGACATCCAGAGCCGATGCACATAAAATATTGCAACAAATAACACATAAGGCTCAAACCACTGCTGTGTTTGTCAACATTATTCTGAGCACAAAGCTTAGCTTTGTTACTGAAAAAGTAGTCCAAAAATAGTTGCTGTGGCCCAAACTCTGCTCCAATTCAGAGCCTGCAGCCAGCAAGAGGTCCTTGGAAACCCCTTCCAGCTTTTGCAGGGCAATGTGCCCAAGGGGCAGTGTCTCTAGTGGAAAATCTGAAAGACCTTGATGTTCACATTTTTGCCAAAATGAACCTGAACCAGCCCTAAGCTGCTCTCATCAGTCAGTTATTTGCAGTTGCTCGGGGAAGCACAACAGGTTTTGAAGTGGAAGAGAGTCCTTCCAAGCACTAACAGGACTGAGATGAAAGTATTTCAATTCATATTGGTGAAAACTCTTCCAATGGATGTCTTTTGTGGCAGTCTGTATTTCAAAGACTCTTGCTTTTTATGCTTTAAAGTTATTAGCTAGTTGCTTTTATTTAAATGCAGTTGCTCATAACAAACTGTATTCCTGTGTGGTCAGATACAGAGCAGGGGGCTAGTTGTGCGTGCGCTCACAAGAGTGCACTGGTTTCCATTGTGGTTCCCTTTCCAAATGCTAAAAATTGGCTTTTTTGTTCTCTCTCTAATCTTGGGAGCATTCGCGGACTTGGGAGAAAGCAAAGGCACACGAATGGAGTTCAGAAGTGATATTACTATTACTTGATTAGAATTGCTTGGGAATTTTTCAGAAAAAAAATTGCTAGAAACTGTCAGTTCACTAAAACTAATAATTTTGCTTCAGAAATCAGTGTACTTAGAAGGCTATTTTAAGAAACTATTTCTAATTCATAAAAATATATAATTCTGATGTTTCTTCTATGGAATGTACTAAGAGGTTTAAGTGTAAGTTCAAAATTAAACTTTCAGTCAGGAAGTATTTTTGAGTTTTTTTGTCTGTTCAGACTTTTTGGAATTGGGGATTTCCTCTTTCAACATGAAAACATCTAGGAATGGAAAAACCTTTACCTGTCAGGCCTTATTTACTGCATATTGTTGGACAGAACATGAATTCAATTCAATCATACGAGATGTTCCTTCCCCAAGAATTTTATGCCACCCACACAGTGGAAGAAAGCTGTTATCATTAAAACTCTAGCAGCAAGAGGATTACGATACGGCCAGAGTTATTCAAGAAATTCCTGACAGAGCCAAAAAATACCCCTGGATATTGCTGGCGTGTCAGAGCTGTCACGGCATTTCTGGTGGGCAGTTGTGCTCAGCAGGTGACTCTGGTTTGTGCTTTAATACACACAGTGGCACCGGTGAACTTTTAGACAAATTTGGTTTAGCGCATGGTAGCGCCTGGAGTCGGGAGAGAGCGACTCTGCCCGCCTGGGTGCCGGGGCTGGAGTCAGCACCAGGCTTGGGCTGTGTAAGGGCGAGCGTGGGCGGCTGCCGAGCTCAGCTCTGCCGGCCGCTGCCCTGCCTGCCACGCAGGGGCCGGAAAATTGTCAGGGCGGGTGAAGGCTCGAGCTGCGCCAGGGAGCTCTGCTGAGGCTGCCTTGGGGAACAGGGGCTCCTTCAGTGCCGGGAGAGCCCCCCAGGAGCCTACCCCCAAACAGAAAAGGACTAGTTGAGCATCTTCCTGGCAGAGGAATCATGCTCTGCCACAGATCTGAATTTTGCTTCCCAAAGGTGAGGATAAAATATGAGTTATTTTATATTCAGCCTCAGGGCAGCAGCACTTGCTGGGAAGAAGTGAGCTGGACGCTGGATAGATTTGAGCTGTGCAGCTGCCCTGCGCTTCAGCATGACTGCTGGTGGATTTATCGTATTGACACCGGGCATGGTCTGAGTAAAAGCAGTGAAATCAACAGGCTTGTGCCCATCCACAGTGACATGGCACCATACCTGGGGTTTTTATGTTAATAGGAAGGAATGCCTACAGCACAAGGGATTCTGTTATTAACAGATTTACCATAAAAATCTTCAGCTAACTTGATGATACAGGACAACTTCACAACTTCTTTGCTTTGAGGTGACAGAGCACTGGGACAGGCTGCCCAGAGAGGCTGTGGAGTCTCCTTCTCTGGAGAGATTCAAAACCCGCCTGGACGCCATCCTGGGCAACCTGCTCTAGGTGATCCTGCTTTAGCAGGGGGGTTGGACTTAGATGATCTCCAGATCATTCCAACCCCTACCATTCTGTGATGCTGTGAATCTCCCTCAGACTTCAAGAACTGCTGTTTTCCTGTCTAAATTAGTGCTGGTGGCACAGGATCAGTCTAATTAATTTTACCGCTTGGCAGCTGAAGCCACTGCTCAGCCCCTTTCTTACTGAGTTCTAATGCTGCACTAAGAGCCCTGCAACAGAGGCACAAAAATACTTGCCCCGTTTATAGCACTGGGGAGGCTTTTTTAGCCCCTGTACATTTGGCAACCGTGAAACTGAGCTGGCAGTGGGCCTGCTGTGTACTCATCCCTGCTGGACCGGGCTTGAGTGAAACAATACATAGATCTAATAAACCGCGTAAATGTCGCTCCTGCAAAGGCTCTTTCCAGTAAAGAGATGTACAGTGCCGTGTGGTGGGCTCCTGCCTAAGCCTCATGGAGGAGGCCCAAATTAAATTTTATCTCCAGAAGTTGCTGTTCCCTAGATACTAATATGAAAATAATCCATTTCTAAAGATAAATTTTCCCCACACCTCAAAAGCAGAGTACATCAAATGCTGCAAGAAGGAAAAAATAGTAGCTATAGGGATGGTTTCAGAAATTTCAGTGCGTGTAGAGGAAACCCAGGGCTGTTAGCATATTTTTTACCTTTTTGACAGCAAGTAAATGTTCTGTGGCAGACAAATCTGCAGGAAATAAAATTTTATGATGTGCTGTAGCCATGCTGGTTATGTATCTATACACTACTGGCAGACTATCAAAAGACACACATTTTCAGCATTTCTGAATGTGACTTGAAAGCAGCTTGACTTCTGTAATCATAAACACTGACAAGTGTACTCTGCATACGTGGACCAGATGATGTCTCTTTTGGTATTAGCGTGGTGGTGTTCTACAAGCAGTCCAGTGAGACCAAAATGAACTGAGAGGCAAAGGGAATTTTCGATCTTGCCTAAATATTGATTACAAACCAGTTGGCCTGTAAAAGGAAACAGTCATGCATAGCACTGGAACTCCTCCTGTTTTCTATCCTATTAGGTTACTGTTTAAAGCACTGCTGGCAATTATTTCTTTTCTGTTCTATGCATTTTAGCAATCTGGAACCAAATTCTCTTTTCATTCATGTTAGGATAATCCCTAATGGACAGGTACTATTGAACATGAAAGAAATTAGAGCTAATTGCAGACATATAAATATCTTTGTGTGTGTACATATTTATATTTACAAGAAGAATTCTGACCAATCTATACTGTATGTGTAAGTTGGATTCCCCCATGTGTGTCGTGTCGTTCCCCCCGCCGCCAGTACTGTTACACAGAAATACATAAACCAGGTGTAAGCATATCCTTCAAAAACACCTCCCTTTTTCAGCTGCTGTTCCTACCCACTAGAAATGATGCACATGGTTTCTAGCTCAGCTGAAAATCAGAAGTAATTCATGATGTTGTTACCTTTCTTTACGGAAAGGTAGTACAGCCAGGTAGGAATTATTGTTCAAGTGCACGATGAAAAACCAAAACCAAGCATTCCAACTTAATGAAATCCAGTTGTGTTTTTGAGCTGTGTTCTTTTACAAAGACTACATGTGTGTATGTATATGTAGTTGCCATGCTAAAGAATGTAATTGCAAGCAGGTAAAAGTAAATGCGAACAATTTGACTCTACTGTTGTTGTCAAGGCCTTCATCATTAGTGTCAAATGTCTCTTTTTCTGGCTACTATTGCCTGGTTTGATGGAAAGTTTTTCTGTCAGCGTCATACATACCATTTGTGTAACAACACTGTGGGTCATTGATAAAAGAAGAGAGGACAAGAAATGCAAAGCTGGAAAATTAATTATTGTACTGAAAACATGTTTACTACTATACTAAGCCCAGGTACAGCAAAATGACATCTCCAGAGAAAAGCCACAAACTACAGTAGTATGGGGTAAATTAAAGTAAAATACACAACTGCACAAAACTTAATGGCAATGACTGCTCAGTTAAAAGATTTGAGAGTAGTCCTTGGTTCTGGTATTTTAGTTTTAGGCATTTGGACTTTTGCATTTTAGTCTATGCTCTTTAGTCTGCTCTTAATGTAGAAATGTGTTAGGTAAGCTTCTCTAATGCTTGCAAACCAAGCAAAGTTTCAAAGATGAAAATACAGCTCTTCCTGGGTTGCTTTTGTCTAGATGTTCTCAGCTATAATATACTGTCCATGAATCAAAGAGAATAATTTTACTAGAAGTAGGGGAAAGACTTGGGGAAATATACATGTGTTACTTAAGAGGCAGCAAATAATGGATGATATGGAAAATATTGAATGTTTAATGTTTTGCTGCTAACTTACAGAATGCTTTAATGTAACTATATGTTTAATAGTACTAAAAACAACAAAAAAGGATTAGGAGGATATTCCTAAAGGTAAGGAACGAATAGATTATAGGATATTTTAGAGAAATTCAGAGGTATTAAGATCAACAACAACAACAAAAAATGCTGCAGAGCTCTCAAGGAACTAGCCGACACAGTCTTGAGGGACAGAAGAGACAAAGTAGAGAAAAGCAGGTCTGACGTCTATATTTAAAATGAAAGAACTATTGTTCTGTAGTGTATAACTCTCATCATCTGCCTTGCATATCAAAAAACATATCAGATCAAAATATTAAATAACATTATTGTAAGCATCAGACAAATTACTAAATTGTGGAAAAGCACTAGCGTGATATTAGACAGGATAAGCCTTATCTAATTTGTAAGCAAACTGGTTTAATGATGGGAGGCCATAGACGAGAGATATCTTGATAGTGTCCCAAACTTACCAAAAGTAAATGACCAAGGTTAACATAAAGTAGATATGTTCAGCTGTCACCCCCAAACAACAGTTCAAAAAGATGCTTTCCCTTTTTGTCATCGTTGTAGTGTAGCCCAGAGGTCATATACTGGTCAGCATGATAAGAAAGCAACATGTATTTTGAGAGTTTCTTTTCTCGTGCTGGCAAGGGGTAATACCCAGTGGTGCACCAGACTCCCAGAACACAGAAGACCTGTCAACTGTTTTTGAGGGCTCATAATCCATTCAGTCAGACTTCCCTCTGGCTCCCTGCTTCAGGGATCTCAGGAATGTCTGGGGTACCATGGGCGAAGCTTGCAGGAAGGAGTAGGCTCTCCTAATAACACCTGATCTAGAGCGTGGTGGTGGTGGGAATTCTTTTGGGCATGTGTTTGTGCTGGTGTATGTTTGTGCCAGTGTATTTAAAACACAAGACTTGGGTGCGTAAAAGCTTGTCATCTTGTCTGTCACTGTATCAGTTCCTGTTTTATTAGATAGTACCTCTTCTATCATGCCTTGCCTCTGTCATGGCTTCAGATCTTCACAACAGCAGTGTGGTTACTAAAATAGTGTAGCTGACCTATGGCCTGAGTAAGGTATCTGTATGTACATCTTAGAAGTTCCTAGGGTCACGTTCCAGGGTGACATTTGTTGTTCTGTAAAGGCAAATGGGGATGAAGCAAGAACAGTCAGTTCCCAGCAGGGAGGTTTCAGGTAGGAACACGGTATGCTGCTCCTCGAGATCCCAACCAGAGGCCAAATTTAGGGTTCTGTCACTTTCTCTGTGACATGTCACTACTGGCCTGGGCAGGGTGTACAGGCGCCCATAATTATGAGAATGAAGCCTGCCTCGGTGAAAAGCTTAATCTCTGTAGTGGGTACCTAGGGAAGGGCTTGTTGAGATCATTACCTGAAATTTTCTCTGCCACCAATAGTGAAAACAGCTCAGTGAAATAAATACAATGCTTTTCAGAGAGAAAAATATAGAGTGCACCAAGACATTCAGTGTACCAATTTTCAGCATGATTTCTGCATAATTAGCGTGCTATTAGAGAAAATAACTAGAAGGTACCTTTAGAAATCTTTTTTTTTGCTCAGGGCTCTTCAGTATACAAAGCTGATAGTACCGTGCCAGATTTTAAACAGTAACTGCTATTTATGCTGGTACTAAAAAACCTCCTGAAGTGAACTTTTTTTTATGCTTCTCAGTTTAAACATTAACTACGCATTGTTGCTCTGATTTACCTCTGGATGCCTAGCATTAGCTTAGTCAGGAATGCTGTGTTTAGCCTTTGCTCAAAGTCAACTCAAAATCTACCATGAAAAACTCTGTGCAGTTGAATGCATTAGTATTCCATAGGTGAAGTCCAGAATATACCTGTATGCTGACCCCTATTTTGAATCAATTTTATAGCCTTAAATGATCAGAGCTTGAAATAAATGATTGAATATGCCTTGTGAGAAAATGTGTGATGAATAAAAAGATGCCAGATATTTTGGTTTGTGCTGAGACCTGGAGCAGATTTTATCTTGTTTAAAAATATTACTAGTGATGATTAGGTAATAATCTCAGTTTTCATTTTCAATTAACAGAGAGATTTGCTAAGACAGGGTTTTCCTAGGATGTTTAAAATCTTTTCTAGCATAGCATTGCATTTTGAGCCTCTCGTCCGCTCCTTCTTTTATCTGTATAAAGTTGCAGGTGTACACTCTAGCTGCTCACTGTTAGCAAAAACTTATGACAGATGTTCCCTACTGAAAAGAGACTGCATTGATTTCCCTGTGGCTTGCTCTTAAACTGTAAAATCATTCCACTCACTTGACTCGTGATTTGAAAAGACGACCTAGGAATGGATCTGAAAGCCTTAGGAGAGCTATTAGGTAGCGTGTATGTGGCAGAAAAGACAGTAGGATCCACTCAAACCCAGCACTGGTTTTAAGCCTGTATTTCTTGTGAGGCCCCAGCGTACTGTATAATTAATGCATACACTAATTTATCTTCTAACTCTGTGGGAAATAATACACTTTAACTGAAAATGGAAAGATCACTGTTTTAAACTTGCTGAGCAAAACCTGAGGAGGCCAGCATCTCCTGCCTCCTTTTGGCCTGGAAAGTATTTCCACCTTTCGTTTGTAACAGACCTTATTTGTTTGGACATTCATGTGATTAGGTATATTGCTGAAAAAGCAGGAGTCTTATGCTGTGCTTGTGCAGGGGAACTTTAAAGTGTCCGACCACTTTATGGTGCCTGTTTGCTGCTGGAATAGCGTGCGGCCGCTTTCCTAACACTTGCTTCCCTGTCAAGCTGACCCCGTGATCCCAAGGCTTCTGCATGTTTACTTCCCAGGCAGATAGAAAAGGCAATTTCAAACTAAATAAGCAGGCATTTCCATTTTGAAAAGACTTCTTAAAATAAACTGTTACTTGATTAATAGGAGAACCTTTCTTATTGCTTTCTGCAAAATTAGCATGCTATTAAAGAAAACGACCAGAAGTCACCTTCATAAACCTTAGATTTCTTTGTGTGTGGGGTTTCTACGATTTTACCTGCTAGGGTTCAGATCAGTGTAGTTCATTAAAGAAAGATTGCTCCCATGGAGGGTGGACCTTCTTGGATTTAGCACTGTGCCAGCAAAAATGTGTTATTTCCACAGGGCTTCATCACCAGTGTGCTGCTGACCCAGTCCCTGAAGTGCACACTCCACTGTGTCATGCTTCCTACCCTACAGCAGAGGAGCTGGGACAACAGCAGACTTTGTATTTTTGTCAAAAACATAATATACACGAGATGTATTTTGAAGGTATGCATGCCAAGACATGGGGACACCAGTGAAAGAAAGCATAAATGTCCGATAAATGGTCCAAGCTGTATTCTTGAATGCAACATTAAAACTCCTATCTGTAATTGTCCTTAAGAATCACACAGCTGAAGCTCATCCTCTGTCTCTTTCTTACTAAAGTAGATATTTTGTCTAAAGCACAAATTAATTCACTCCTCCTTAGTAATTTTCAAAAGACTTTGTCTTTCACTGTAAAAGCAAATCCTATACTTATCCATTTAGACTGCTATGATACTTACAGTCTTTCCCATATGCTGATAGCTGCTCATTTATCTTGCCCTAGTGATAGTCTTTTTAGCTGACCTGTGGTGTGATTTAGCTGAATAGAATGCAAAACAGGAGCTGATAAAGAGCATTTTTACATCTGAAGGTCATAAATATTGAACAGATTTCCTGTCATGCTTGTAAAGAAGAGTGTCACGCCTCTTTTGGTTTTGCAGTCAGTCTTTGAAAAGCAAAGGCCTAGCAGGAGTACTGGGGTATATATAGAATACTTCTTCACACTTCTAAAGGAGTACAGACCCACTTCTAGAAATTTAATAATAAATACAAACAGTCTGAGCTTCAAAATGCTACATTAATGCAGCGCTAGCACTGTAATATCAGGCACTGAAAAAACGGAGTATTTTAGAAGGTTGGGCTGTTCTAAGTGTAATGTGGCTAAGCTGCATATCCCACATTACATATGGCATATTTTACTGGTAAGAATGTATTAAAACTTACATTTTAAAAACCACTTTCTTGTTTATTATGCAAAGCTTATGTTAATGAAGAGTGAGAGACAAAGTCGGATTTGAAGGTGATCTGTTCAGTGGTTAGGAATTTTCAAACTCAAAAGTTTCACAACTCCTTTTTTGGCCATCAGGTTTTTCATTTAAATAAACATTAAGTGTGCTGACTGAAATAACCAGTGCTCTCTTCAGACTTAATCAGTTTGCTATTTAAATAACATCAGAAACTCTGAACTGTAGTCTTTTATTTTTCCAAATCAGGATAGTTTTACAGGTCTTACTTTTTTTTTTAAAACAAACAAACATGCTCAGAGTTTTTTTGAGAGTATCAACCAACTTTAAGATGCTCATCCATAACCTTTCTAGTCAAAGCGCACTGGGAAATAGAAATGGCTGAGGGATATTTCACACTTTTTGTTTGAGACTGACACTGAAAATTCTATGTCAAATTGATTTTATGAGAGGCATAGGAGTGGATGTTGTTTTGATGTCATACTTTGTTTCATGGGTGTTTCAATAGTATCAGTTTGTAATTTGTTATCTGGAGTTATTAAAATGTGTGAGGTATCTTTACTTCTCTCTGTTTAGATACACATAAAGCAGCATTAGTGTGCATTTCAGTTTAATTCTAGAGCCCCATTTTGAAGAGGTATGCATCAGACATTTCATGATCTTTCCACGGTCTTTAAAAGAAACAATATGCTATGGTGGTTAACCTTGACACCTGATCTTTAGGAACCTCACATCAGCTGGAGTCTTTACACCGGTGCAGTGTGGGCTTGCGCTCTGACTCCAGCTGGGAAATGTAGAGGTGGGAGAGACGTGGCTGGGTACAGACATTTCGTCCCTGTGTCCCCGCTGTGCTGCCGTCGGGCCCAGCCCTCTGTTCACCTCCCTTGAGCCCACAGAGAGTGCAATGGGGAACGGGACAGCCCTGCCCTGCGTCTCACCCACAGGCTCTATGATTTGCGTCTTCCGTAAGTCACTTAAACCTTTCTTTCAATCTGTAAATACAACTTGTATCTCCTTGGGAGGCTGAATTCAACCCGATTTTAAAGATACAATCTGTCTTAACTACTACTTACTGCATTATCTGAATAAGGACAGTATGTTTAGATTTTATTCTTTTAGAAGTGCATACTTTATTGTTACTGATGGGAAAGTGGAAAAAAATGGGGACTATTGAATTCCTATCAGTTTCATCTACTAAAGGTTTGGGTTTTTTTTAATTACAATGGGGCTGTCATTAGCAGAGACATTAATCTATAATTTATTGTTTATTTTTAAATGGTTCTTAAAGCATAATAAACTATCATGTAACACACTGATGTCCAAACACAGTTGATAAAAACAGTTTGTAGTCTGACACAGATTAAGTTTTTAAATAGAGTTATAAAAAGTCCTTGACATTTTAAAAAATTTCTGCGTGTTAGAAGTAGTAAAGTTCTTCCCCATTACAGTGACTTTTTCATCGATGGCAATGATTGAAGGCACAGAGCCTATTCCAGATAGAAAATAATGCCATTCATATTCTGAATCTAAATAAGATACTGGAGTATTAGTTGTACAGGTGTATGTCTTTCCCCACTCTGCACAGATGAGGCAAAGTGATAGTCCATGGTTGTGAAAGTTTGCTTGCTATGCTCGTCAGAGCTGTAGCATACTGTCTGCATCAATGCAGTTTGTATTCTTAAATTTGAGGTAGCCATACCTAAAATTTGCAGTTTGTGTTGCAATTGAGTAGCCATATAAATTTAACAGTAACCAATAAATATCTTGTATCTTTTTAAGGGTGTGCTGTGTCTTGGCCTCAGCTAGTTTATCATTTAGTTCTCTTTCCTTCTGAGGATGCCAGCTGTTCCCCTCCCAGAATTACTGACTGTCCAGGCAAAACTGGACTTTCTCATTGTTGAAGTTTCTAGAAGAAATAAGTGGTGGAAATAAAATGGAACTGTAAAAGTGCTTCTTTTTTACCCATTGGAAGCAAATTCAACAAGATAAACAGGTTAGAAATTAAGACACATTTTGCTAACCAGTGAGCAACTTACTTGGATTTAATTTTCTGCATCAGCCTGTTCTCAGTTAATTTTTTTTCCTTCCTTGCACATCTTGTCAAAGGTCATCTAAGCCTCAGGGAGCTAAAGGGCCGCTGTCACTGAGGGCCATTTGTCCTTTATTTGCTGAACAACACAATACCAACCAAAGCCATGAGCAGCCACGTGCTCCAGAGACAAACGGGAGCGTTTGAGGCTCCTGAGACAAAAGGAAAATTGGAACCCTGATGATGTGGTTAGTCTTGAGGAGTTGTGATGACCTGATGAGAACTGTCAAGACAGAGCTTTAGGAAGGCTACTCCTCTGCTGGCAAGATCCACAGGGTTTGTCAGGACTCTAGAGCAATTTTCCAGCAGCAGGGTTTAAAACTTGCTCCATGGAAAGAATGGGTATGTTCACAGAGCCACAGGAGATCTAATCGCGGCTCCGGGGAGATCTAATTGTGGCTTTCCAGTTTCTGAAGGGGGCCTACAGGAAAGATGGAGAGGGACTGTTTATCAGGGAGTGTAGTGACAGGACAAGGGATAAAGGGTTTAAGCTGAAGGAGGGTCGATTTAGATTAGATGTTAGAAAGAAATTCTTTACTGTGAGGGTGGTGAGGCACTGGAACAGGTTGCCCAGAAAGGTTGTGGAGTCCCCGTCCCTGGAAGTGTTTAAGGCCAGGTTGGATGAGGCTTTGGGCAACGTGGTCTAGTGGAGGGTGTCCCTGCCCGCAGCAGGGAGGTTGGAACTAGATGATCTTTAAGGTCCCTTCCAACCCAAACCATTCTACAATTCTATGATTTCTTGTCAGAAACTCCTGAACCGAGCTCTGCACAGCCACTTCCCAGTTTCTCGCATTCTGTGCCCACGACTGACCCCTTGAAGGCATCGTCTGCTATTGCCTTCAGCAGGTGGAGGAAGACGGTCCTGACACATTTTGCATCTGAGTGCCAGCCATGAAAGGACAAGCACAGAATGAGTTATGTGGGCTAGCCTGAAAGGTTTGCTCAGCTGTTGCTCCAAGAACAAAACTGTGACTTTATATTTATTAAGGGGGTTAAGAGGGAGGTGAAACTTAATCTTTTGGTTAAAGTGAAATGGCTGAACAGTTTTAGCTGAGACTTGCTAAAAACTATTTGCCCCTGGGCTGATGCAAAGTAGGAAAATATCACCAGAGAAGGAGAATGTTTCAAAAAATTATCTGCATGAAAGAAACAGAACGTTATTATGACACTCCTGACATAATCTTAACAGGTAGTGCTACCTGGAGCTTGCTATAATAATGTATCTTATCTGACCCAAATCCAAGAACAAATAATTCTGTTCTCTGTTCCTGTATATTTTGCTGCTGGCTACAGATAAAATTGAGCATATTTAATTCAAAGAATATTAGTATCTAGACACCAATTATTCATCCACTCTTAGTTACAAAAGGAATAGTAAGAGGTATTTGCTACAACATAATGACTTTATTAAGCAAACGGGAACACAAATAGCTCAGTATGTAGAAACAAAGAGTTTTCGTAAGTTGAAGAACAGGATAAGAGGCGACTGCTCCACTTTCATGGAACAAAATTGGTGACTCCTTTGATAAGCAGCATCACAAAACTAAGCTCGGTATAATTAAAATGTGTCTTGACTTTGTGTAATTGTGAAGACAGTGTAAATCCTTGGAGCTATTTTGCTCATATCCATCAAAATAAAAGGACTCTTAATTCATAATTTATAAGCACAGCCACTCCAGTGAGTGTTCCTGTAGGCTACTGTGACTACCTTTGCAACCACCAGAGAATGCTAAGCAGAAACAGCAGTGACCCTTCTGGACATAAATACTTTTTTTCTTCATAGCGCTTTATAATCTTTTTTTTTTTTTTTTTTTTAATCTTTGGATTGTTAAGTCCTTTGCCCTCTGCTACACAGGATGTTAGCAGGTCATCTCCTTGTTGTTGTAAAGATGAAAAGGCTGGAAATAACACCTAGACATCTTCACTGCTCTGTGCTGACAAGGCAGAGGCAGCCTGTATCGATCGTCGTGTCTAACTAGTAATAAGAATGTAAACTCAGCCTTGTGCTGCTTTCCATCAAAGCAATGCAAGTCAAGCTTTCCTTTTGCACAGGCCTGCATTCATTTCTGCAGTTGTCAATATGTCCTGATAGAACTTTTAGACACTTATCAATATTTAACTGCGCTCCTATTGACTCAGCAATTACACAGTAATTGATTTAAGATTGATTATCATCATGTTAACATTTTAATGGTCAAAGACTAATATAACTAACTGGATGTGAAATTATTTTAGGTTTTTATTACCTTTGTGCACGCACATTACTGTTCCTTGTCACTAGATTTTAAGTTTTACTTAATGTTATATTGTTTACCAAAAATAATTGAAGATATTGTTTATAGCCTTATTCTTTGCCATAATTAAGCCCTATTTTTATAGCACATGTTTATTATAACCAATACTTTCAAATGGACCCCTTCAGAATATCTTGTTACTGGTTAAAACCATATGAAAAGGGTGGGTACTGGCAAATAATTAATTAATCCACTGTGCCAAACATGAGAGGCAGTTAGCTAAAGGATAAGACAACAAAGTTATTTTATCAACTGCAGTGTTGTATCTAAGAGCTAGGTTTGATGAATGATGGTTTTCATGAGTCAGTTTTATTGATTGCTTGCATGGAGAGATCTGAGGTGTAGTCAGAGCTATGACAGGTTTGAGGTCTACCAGCTGTGGTGGATATAAATATTAGCCAAGAAAAATATCCAATAAATAATATGAAGAACGTGGAAAGATGGAATCTTTTTCCAGGAAAACAGTGATTAACTCAGTCCTATTAGTCTTGTTAACTCTTCAGTGCTCTCAGTGTGTGAGGCGAAGTCAGAGGTTGCGTGTGATCCGTTGCATACAAAAGCAGTGGAGTGGGAGGGCAGGATCACTGGCAGCCAGTACTGGTTCAGGATTTTACATGCTGGATAGATTAAATCACAAATAAAGGGTTACTTTTCTGGAATACCTAACTAAATAAATAGAAGTCCAACAGAATTCTGAGGAGAGAAAGGAGTAGATTGCAGGTATTTTGAAACTGTCACTGTCCCCCATTTCCTACCCAATCTTTTCTGAGACTATAGGAGATTAATTTAAGAAAATCTAACACAATTTTTTAGCTGTCTTTTGTCATGACTTACCTCACTGGGGCACTTTCCAAGAACTCACTTCTGAATTTTTTTCTCAAGATACAGAGGCCAGTTGCTCTCACAAATAGACATTGGTAGGCTGAGTGTTAGATCTGGGCCTTAATCAAAGGAAAAAAAGAGTAAAGGAATCTTCAGAGGATTCCTGACCATGCAAACGAAGAGGTTCGTGAGCTATTTCAGTGCAGAGCCAAATCTTTCACTGGTAATAACTGAAAAATACTTTCAGCAATAAAGCGCAAAGGTTTGAAAAGTTTTTGGAAGTTTGTGAATCCTGCTTAAAAAAAGCTATCAAAGAACTGCCACTTCCGGGGCTGCTACAGAAATGATAGCAAAACTTACTCTTCAGCACTGTCATTGCAGGATTTGGTCAGATCTATGACTATTTATGATGTGTATATTTGTGTCTTCTTTTCCTGTTCTTTATTAACCATTGGAAGTTTTGCAACTTTCAGGCATGAGCAGTCCTGCAGGCAGACATCTTTAGCACTAGTCAGAATTTTATGGCAATGGTCTTGTTGAATGGAAAACATTTCTTTTTTTATATTAAAGAGAAATTATCCTAGGAGTATGTTTCCTGGAATATGGCCACCTCTAAAACCACAGTGACCTTTTGGCCCAGTTTCTCTGTATTTGAACAACAACTCACTTTCTGTGAGATAGCCTCTAAACTACATTTGCCTTCACCTGAGCTGTGCTTGGAGTTTGGTAGCTTTTTGGATTGTTTCTGTAATTGCAGTTTATCCTAATCAGTCTCTTTAGCTGTTCTGTGGGAGCACAGCTTGTTAGAAGGAATGGAAAGTCTTCTAATGAAGAGGAATTTTACTTGTGTTCCTTTTTTTTCTTCTTCTTCCTTTTAGCTATTCCCTCCATCTAAAGCTGAGGTACAATCTGAGATAGTATTTAGGGTGGTATGGGCAAAAATACAATAGAAGGAAGTTCTTTATTTAATATTAATACATATAGGTAATTTGGCATGTAGTGAGAAAAATCATCAGAGCTTTCATTAAGTACTAAGATTGCTTCTTTTCTGTACAAAGATTCTTTGAGATACACAGTTTCAACATACCCACCTTCTTGTGTCAGCTCAAGCTAAGCATGGTAGCTAAAACTTGCAGTAATAGACAGTGATATGGTAAATCTGGCTTCAGGATTCCTATTGCCTGATACAGTATGCCACCAAAAACTTCATGTGTTAACTTCTCATTAGTCAATATAGTGCCAGATCATGCAGCCTCTGCCTGTTGCAGCTGTGAAGTTTCATAAAAGACAAATTTTTGCTCATTTAATAAGAATCTGGTGATCTTTGTGATCTTTTCCACCTTTGTATTAAGGACTGTAGTACTGCACCTTAACTTGAGCGAAATGACAAAATCTCATTGTTATCAAATAATGAGAGGTTGTATGAGTGTGGGAAACCTTGAAAGGCAACAAGAAACTTTCTCAGAGATTCCAGGAGAACTATTCCTGAAGATTTGATAGATCTATTTTTTACAAAGATGTTGGTTGAATCACTCTAGAAAGGGCCTCAAACTAAGTCTGTGTTTTGTCAAAAACAGTACATTAAAATATATTTCAAATTAAATCTGTAAAAGAAGAAAAAGTATTTTAAACAGACAATTGACTCAAACATCCTTGTTATTACTAATATAATAATTCAGTTTTCTCCTGTGGAAAACCCATGGACACTCTTACAGTACTGAAAAAAAAAGATCCTCCTCCACCAGTAATAATTTCTATCAAGAAGTTGGTTTTGAACTGAGTTTATTTCTGTCTTGCATCTCTAACAGATATTAGCTGTGCATAAAACATTCAGGGAACACTTCTGCCCTGACCTTGTTGCACTTTTCAATTGCTTTGCACCATTTGTACATGACTAAACTAGGTCTGGAGCCTGGAGTGGACCGTTCAATTCCTCTCACTCACTGGACCTAAATTAGGACAGTCAGGAAAAGCCAGTCTGCTGCAAAAAAAAAAAATCCTGCCTACGAAAGAGTGGAGCTTTCTGTGTTAAGGCTTCCTGTGCATTCAGTCAATTTGGATAAGGAATTACACTGTTGGATAGTTATCAGCACAAAGCTGATAGAGGTTGGACCATCACTAATTCTTGGTTCAATTTTTTTCCAGTTTTTAAATGAAGTGTGCAGTAGGCACAGAACAGAGCTATGCATATCAGGTGAAAAAGTTGATTCCTACTCAGTCAGACTACTGATGGTGAAATGAATAAAACATTTTAAAATGACAAACCAGTCCGTGTGTCTACAGTTCATTTCAGCACTTCATATTTTATTTAGAACTCTTATCCATAGGTAGAAAATACTGAGTTTCATATTAAATATTTCATTTTAATTAAAACTCAATAGTGGGGGGAAAAAAACAAACCAACCCCCACACACTCTCTGACACCACAGAATTGTAACACGATTCTCAGAGCCGCCTTTTCTGGGTGTCCTGCTTGAAACCCTGAGAAGCTGAATTTTTAGAGCTATTGAGTGTCATAGTTTTATTTGAAAGTAGCAGAGGATGCAGCTGCCTCTTATTCCTCAAAGATATGTCTGAGAGAGCTCAAAACACATATCAGGGATAACTTGTCCCTAAGAAAAAATGGTGCTTAAGTTCGGGATCCTTGAGTGCTGTACGCATCCATAGGCTGCATCCATTTCTTCTCCCCTAAGAGGCACAGCAGGCCTTGAGGGAGGCAATTTGTTTGTTTGCTTCTAATGAGGTTTGAGTGAAATTTAGATATGGAATGCTCTCCCTGATTGCTGGTCAGAGCTAAAATGAAGCATGCTGAGCTACCACAGTTCTTGCAGTCTTCAAGGTGTGTTCTGTGGCACCTCTCTCTGACATTTGCAAAGCCCAGGCAGTGATACTGTCCAGCCTTTGGTCTACCTCCTCTTCTCATGCTGTTACTTCTCATCTTTGTGTAAAATCTAGGTGGAGTCCTGAATGGACTCTGTGATGATTAACTGCTGCTAGAAATGGTGATAATACTTTCCTTTTACAGAGGATTTTAATGAGGTTAGCGTTTGAACAGCTCTGAAAGCTGTGATATAAGATACGTCTCATTGTTGCTACAATCCTGCCTGTTGTTTTTTGGTTGTTGGGTTTTTTTTAAATTATCAGTGCTCTGTTTCTATATAGCTTCCTTAGAACAACATTTTAAATTAAAAAATTCCTTTAAATGTGAACTTAACACTGCAACAAAGTTATCTGTTCAAGCTGGTCAAAAGAAACTTGAACCTTGCAGCTAAGAGAAGACCTACACCAAACTAAGTCTTATACACAACACTCTCATTATAATGTGACTCTGCAGAGCCATCATTATTCAAAAAGCTAGAGAAGGCAGTAAGGGCAGTATTGAAAAGAACTTTTACAATTACTCTTCCACTCAGGGCTTATCTCTCTTAGGGCCCATCTTAAAAAAAAAAAAAATCCTTTAGTTTGTAATTTATGATATGTAAACATGCCCTGGCTCCAAATGTATCCCCAACCTGATTCCTTGACTTCAGTGTAACAGAAGATCCAGAAACAGCTGTTTTGCATGACAAATTGCACTCCAACAGCCACTCTTGTAATTAGGATGGAAAGTAGATATGTTAGATCCACATTTAGGAAAAAAGCTGCAAAAGATTAATTGCAGTTTATTAAAATTCTAAATTCATCATCACTGGAAATTTTCTTCACTTAATGCCAGAGTGGAAGAATTCCAATGCATTTGTGAAATGAATCCAGTATGCGCTAATCTGCCATGCTGACCTCGTTCAAACTTGAGGGCCCAAACATATTATAAAGCCTAATTACTCTAGATCTAAAATCTTAAGCAAGGCTTTGAGGGCCACGTCTGTGAAACACAAATTGAAATTCCATGGTTCATGTATAAACAGGGAACTTAATCAAGTAGAATCCACAAAAGCAAGGCCTTCCTGAATTGCCCCAGGTATCAAAACATAAAAAGTATTATTAGAATGTCCACATTTTATAATGTTTTGGAACACTGCTCCTTTTAAAATGCTTTTAAAGACCTCCAATGTAGTGAAGATTTCCATATGTTTTAAATTATGCGGTTTTAACTTCTTTTATATTGGCTAGCAATTGTCACAGTAGAATTTTCTTTTTTTAAACATAATTTTGCATGCAAACATGCAGTATTTGGATAGATTAATATGAGCCTATGTATCTTTTTTTTTCCTGTTAGTGCTATTAATCTAATTTAAATTCATTTTTATCATAGAACACATAAGATTTTTAATAATGTATTGTCAGTCACTGAAGTGTTATAGAAGGGTCTTTCTTCATTAGCCTTTTTTCAGGATAGCAGTGCAACTTCTGAGAATACCATTCAGGGCCATTTAAATCAGTACATCATTTTTTTTGTTGAAGGTAATGATAGAAGCCTTCTTTCAAAAAGTAACCTGATGAAGACAAGTGGGGTCAAAGCTGACAAATGATTCTTCACTACTGAGAAACCCATTTGGTAATGAAATGTTCAGTTGAAACCAGAATTTCGGTTCTGAGCTTTGAGAAACTCATATTTGCTTACTACAAGTGAACAGAGGTTAAGCGCAAAACAAACCTCTTCTGCTCTTCTTGTCTCACTGCACCATATTAAAAAAAAAAAAAGGCAACAGAAAATCCCTGGCAGTAGCACTTCATTACTTTTCTATAATATCCATAGTTTAATTTATCCTGAAATGATTATAGCTTGATGATCGGCTAATTAGGAACACTCATCATAATTTTCATTGGCTGTTTGCAAAATATTACATCTGGGTAATTTAATGCAAGTAACTTCATGAATGCTTGCTTAAAATAAAACACACATACACAATATAAACAGAAGAGACATCTCATTTCATGATATCATTAGTAACAACATTTTGTAACTGACTATGAAACTGCTTATAGGAACAAACTAAAACCACAGGAAATGCATAATGGAGAGTCCTAATGTACAAAAACTTATTCTTTGTTTCTGTGTAAATTGTTCTATCAGTAGCTTTTTGCTCCATGTTTTTCCCTGCTGGGATGGATGACTGTTGGAATATTTTCTTTTATTTCATAAGCATAAAATTACATGATGAGTCATTCCTTACAAACCTAAGTTAACTGTTAGTGTTCACCATACATGACTCATGACCTAATGGGCTTAAAAAATGAGTGGAAAGTATTAAATGTCCTGAAATCATTAAAATGGCTTTGTTATTTGTTTCAGTGAAGATGCTGTACAGTCACCTAATAATTATGATAATATGAAATGGCTAAAAAATAGATGGTCTTTTGCCATTGCTCAAGGAGTGACTCGTGTCCATGCCAATACTATAGAAAGCAGTTTGATATTTAATTTTCAGAGCTGACAACATTCATTAGGGCATAACATTTTGTTCCTTTTAATGTCATTCCTTCTACCTCAATTCGGGATCAGATTTCTTTTCTCCAACTCTGTCTTCTCTGACGTCCTGAACCCCTTCTCCACCACTTTCTAGTTTATACTCCATAGTGTCCCCATTCTACCTTTAGAAGAAAAACAACACGAGTTTCTAGTGTTCCCTTAAAATTATAGATGTTCATTGTTCATATTCCCCTTCCATCTGCCCCTGTAAGCTCTTGTGTTCCCATCAAAAGGCTGCAGTTGCCCTAGGGATGGCATCGGACATAAGGCTCCTTGTTAAACTGATGGTGACTGGAGATGGGCAGAAGAGGGGAAAAGGGGAGGGCAACAATGTCATAAGGAAGTAAGGGAAAATTGAGAGAAGGAAGAAAAAGGAGGAATGAAAGAGGAGAGAGAAGGTTAGTGGGCAGAAGCCAATAAAGAAGAGGGTCAAAATGGTGAGAGACATGGTGATGAGAGAACTGGGGAGAAAAGGCAAGACCACCCACAAGAAAAGTGGCCCATGCATAAAGCAAAAGGCATGGACACATGCCAAATTAATAGTATTAATCCTCTAAGATGCCATAATGTTAACCAAGATTTCACAGGACAACTGTTCAAATGGACGTAAGTTGAAGACAAGGCTATAGCACACTTCCTACCAGGGTTTTTATTACAGCATTTCATAGGTTAATTATATGTATTTAGCAAACTAATTCCCCTAATTTTCTTTTAAGATTGCTCATTTAGGGGTCTGTCACCTCAATAGCTTAATCTGTGTTTGTGCTCCTGAGACAATCTTCTTTCTGTTAGCAATAGTTGTTCTAATATTGCTTTAGAGTGTGGTGTTGGATCTTAGTTTTCCTTCCAGTATGCTCCTGTAACCCTAGAAGAACGTCACTGGCAAATTATTGCCAGTTCCACAGGTGTGAAATTTTTTTTGAAGAAAGAGATGACTCCAACCCCATCTACAGTCCTGGAAAATGGGTTTTGTACTATGGAAATGGCTCAGAGCATTTATAATAAATAGAGCATCATTACAGCAAGTAGGAAAACTTAGAAGCTGCTAAATTTTCTGATTAGAAAGGGAACCTCACTTGTGATTTGATGTATTAATCTAAAGGAAATGAAAGAATATTAGATTATTTAAGTCTCTTGTCTTTAGACAGGATTTATTCAAGGCAAAATTGTAAATTCCATAAGGAAAGCAGAAAGTAAAGTCTCTTGTGGTACATAGGGCAAGCTGCAGTATGAGGTATTTGCTGCCCTGGAGCTGCACTAAGGGAATGAAATGAGGCAAAAGCATGCTTTCTATTCTTTTGATCTGAACATTATTTTCAGTTTATATGGCAGACGCAGTCTGCTTCAGGATTCAGTAACGGGGGCTCAATGGAAAAAGCAAATGGGGATCCTCATAAAGTATTGTAGGACTCCAGTTACATTTTCTGTTTCAAATGAAAAGCATTTTATCCAAGGTATACATGTACAGAACATACATTTTCATCTGTCATAATTATGTGGCATGGTTATAGCAATTAGACGACATACAGAAAAGAGGAGAGATTACATGAATAATAGTTCCTTTTTTCTAAGAATTTACATAATCAAAATATATATTCTATTGACAAACTAAAAATTTTACACAACTTTATAGGTATTTATACAGTCATTGCCACATGATCCACGTTGAAAATATAAGCTAGTTACTTTTTTCTATGTATAGAATGAAAAAGCATGTTGAGATGCAACTTTAAAATAAATACAGTTCACAGTTTATTATTTCTACAAACATGCCTGTAAATAAAAGAGGAACTCTTTGCAACAGGGACGTTTTTGTACTATAGAGCCCAAAACAAGCTGCAGGCACTGCAATATTAAACAAAATCTAAAAAACTACTATGTGCAAAATAATGTGATTCAAATAAGATATAAGGGCATACTGCATATACGTCTTTTCCGCATTCATTGTTATGTAACTTTGATTTTTATATATGTATTAAAAAAAAGGTTAATGAAATTTTGTGTTTGCAAAATGACAACTTGATCTTTAGTCAATCCAGAAGGTAAAGAAGCAGATATATGGGAAACTGAGCTGGTAAATACAGATTTAAAGGACTTGTGAAAGTTCTAAATGGAAACATCTTTTGATCTTTGAAGTTTTGCTGCTCTGTCACTGTCATTCATTACTTTGGCTGTCTTGTCTATTCCAGAATAGGTGGCTAAACTAAAAATAAATAATAAAGATACTGTCAAAGATTATGTTAATCATGAATCTGGACCCAACACTATAAATGAGAATGGGAAGGTTTGTTAGGAATAGATTATAATCTCACCATTTTCCTTCTTACAGCAGCCAAAGGATTTGCTACTGGGAAGAATATTCTACAGACCGCTCTGCCTTGGAGAGGCCATAACCAAACCAGGCAAGAGATGTGTTGATTCACTGCTATCTTCTGGCTACCCTGGAGGCGCGAGTATAGATTTACTTTTTATGACTGTCTGAGACTGCAGTGAAAAAAAGCAGATACTGTTTTACTTCAAATGCTAGTAAGAAACAAAACATTTTTTCAAGCTAATTTGAAAGGCTGGTTCTGTCATCACTGCTCACTGACCCTTCCATTCAAAGCTCTCTGTATTTGCACTCCATTCTTGCATTGTCTAAACACATCCCAATGAAGCGAGACAGGTTCAAGGGAACAAAAAGTAATGTATTATTTGCTGTAGTTGAACAGTAATTTACTTATTTTTCTTGGATCCCTATAAATCTAGTCTTGGAAAAGACATTTGATTCAAAACCTATTGAGTCTTTGATTATTTTTCTGTGATAATCAAATAGACAAACTACCTTCCTACAATTATGCCTTATTGTAAATGTTTTAATGTTTATACAGGAACTGATTCCACAAGGTAAAAGAACTCAGTGTCTAGGTATTTATCCAGTGTTTGCATTGCTTACCTAATGTTTATGATAAATAGTACCTTTCCTAATACAGTACTTATTCCTTCAAGTATTTGTAGACTGCTGTCATGTACCCATTGAGTTTCTGCTTAGTTAATCTCCTGTGAATATTTTTTTTTTCTGAAACATTCCCCAAAAGTCAAATACACCGGTTCCCTTTTCTGCTATGTTTGGCAGTCTTATCTTGTGTCTGGTAGTGAATGTAATATTCTCAGTGTGACTGTGTAGGAATTATAGAAATGTATTAAAAGCATTAAGATATTACTCTGAATACTGCACAAAATTAGATATCCTTTCGGCTAGTTGCACAAAAGTTTTTAAGCTTAGTGCTGTAGTGCCTAGTGGTTAGGTGCCTTGTAGCTTGATCAGAGGCAGACAGAGTTACCCCTTGCACGGAGAGACAGGAGCTGAAGGAGGGTCGCTTCCACCCAGCACACCAAGGAGGGACTAGCCAACATAGGAAAGTAGAGGAGACTGATAAGACTGGCTTGATTTTGTCACTACTCACCAAAGAGAATTAGCACTTCAAGCCTGGAATAGACAATTATGAACCTTTTTGTGGAATTGGTCAGTAAATTAAGCTGTGATATTCTCAAATGAGGCTAATGGTAATAGTTCTGCTCCTTTCCTTTAGCCCTTAATCCTAGTGGTGAGAGCATTCAGTGGGCCTTCCTCCAACAGACTGAATTTCATACTTCCCATTATAGTCCCCTGAACACAATGTATAGACAGTAGCTCTGTTCCTAAATCCTTAGGGAATCTAACACTTGGAGTCAAGTGCAACTAGAGCATGAGTATATAAATCTTCTAAGAATAGACTTTAATTCTCTCGGGGGAAAAAATAGACATTCTTTAATTACTTTTGCTTGCTTTTCTTCACTTTAAATTTGCTACAAATGGTGAATTGCAGATATGATAATGTTATCCTTCTTAGAAAATGATTGTTATAATCATAATAGCAAGGATATGGCTGTTCTTTTGAAATTCTCTCCTTAGGATAGAGAAAAAAAAAATGGTCTGACTCAGAACTTGTCAGTTTTCGTGTGTTTCATTTTTATCTCAAAGGAAAATTCTTGTTAAATTGTAGGGTCAAATACAAGAACTGGAAACCTGTGACCACGGTTTGAGAGCTAAAAGTAGAAGCTAAAAGTCTGAAGACAGAAGGAAAAGACAGAGAGGCCTTAAAATGAGGCATAATAATTGCTAAAAATATTCTAACACTGAGTCAAAAAAATATCTCATTCAAGTGTGCATGAGTGTATCTGTGTGTGTAGATTGTTTATGCAATTATTATTCTTATTAGCAAAACAGATGTCATAATGACTGAATTAATAGGTGGAGGATTAACGTTGGGTATATTGAATATGATGTACTAACATGCCTTCCTATCTGAGACGTGAAGTACAATACACGTCTGTTCAGGATCTGACTGGTGCCTCATTGCATTGGGCTTAGCTGAATCAGGTGAATAACAACAGCAAACAGAAAACAAGATGCAACAAAAAGGTTAGCTAAACAACTAGAATGAAACAGAAGTACCGCAGAGCAGGGTGGTGACCATGATGAGTAATGGGATTGTTACCATTATGAACGCAAAATATAGCAGAATTACACTAAGCACCTTCTCAGAAGCTATTGTGAGATCACAACTTCCCAGCACAATACAGCGGGGGGGGGGGGGGGGGGGGGGGGTCTGGGTTCCATGGAAGCTCTTGATCTAACTGCACCATGGTGCCTGGCTCTATTTTTCCTTAATTCTAAAATACTTTCTCTGGAAATGTGTTTTTTGAGAAAAATGGAAAATGGCAGAAATGCTCAGATATGGAGCTCCACTTGGAGAATTGTTAGTTCCCACTTTGATGCTTCAAAACACTTTTTTTTCATGTTAATCTAGGACATAGTTTTTATGAAAGAGGCAAAGAGTTTGTAACCTTATGTAGAATATTAAAATAATTGCTTTCTATAGCTGCTCGTATTTTAAGTCAATTCATTGTCTAAAAAGCTATGATATGTTTCAATGTAATTTTTTTCAGAGACAATATTTTAAAACACAGAAATTCTCTTTTTGCAGGTCAGTGCACAGTGCACTAAGTAAGAATCTGCCAATTTCCTTTCATGTTTGATCTTTGCTTCCTTGATCATTTCCACAATCTCTATCACTTTAGCTGTCTATGCCTCCACTTGTAGCATTAACCTTGATGTTTTGTAATAGATGTCTCACACGGCCTTTGCTCTTTCCTGTCCTCTCCTTTAATTTCCTTGGTTATCCACACTAGTGGTTTTCTTCTTTTATAGCCTATTTATTTTCTAGTGATATGTTCTTTCCTTGGACTCCCATTTAATTAAAGCTGTACTGTCAACTTGAAAATCACATTTCCATCTGAAAATGTTGTGTCTTCTCTTGTTATAAGAAGCCCTTGAGATGACTCTAGCTAAATGGCAGAGCAGATTTGGAGGAAGAGGGGGTCGCATTCCCTTTTTTCATTTCGCTTAACTTGTGTAATATTCCAGCATTATTTGAGTGTCTGGTATTTCTGGTACCTGAGAGGGTTCTGCCACTGGCTGTTTGCGGAAGGAGGAGAGAAATGACCCCTCTGTCCTCCCTTCATTTCTCCTGTGGCTTTTCAGGAACATGTGATTCGAGATATAGTCAGTACTGAATGAATGAAGCTGTATTACAAGGCTGCTTTAAAATGAAACTCAAGGCCTCTTGTTCCCCCAGTTGTTAGGGAAGGACCAGGATGTGTGTGGGCAATTCTGGGATGTTTTTATTAAAGTGTTCATGATTTCTGAAAATATAACTATGTCTGTTTCTTCTCTATTTTCCCTGCTCTGCAATTCTGTACTAATCACAGAGAAAATACGGCGCTCTCAAATAAACCAAGTGTTGAATAAAGAAAAGTTCTTTTTGTTTCTAACTATCCTCCATTAAGAGAGAAATTACTCCTCATGCACTGAAGCTGCGTATTCTGGGATAGCATTTAGTTCTTAAATTTCTAATTTTGAAACCTTATCCAAGATAGTTTTGTAGTAGTATTGTCATCTCTTACTCAATTCAGCAGATGCACTTATAATCACGTCATATAAAAGACATAATGTGTTTGATACTTCAAACCCATTTGAAAATAGACACTGAAAATAGTAGCAACGGCCTCTGTCTTATTATGAATATGGGGATATTTATGTGTTAGTGTAAGACAGTGAGATAAAATACAGAACAGATTTAGGAAATGTGGAGGTGATTTATATCTAGTAATAAGTTATGGCCTTAAATTATAAATTGGCCTTAAGTTATAAATTGTGAGGCTGGAAAGACAGACCACAGTAACACCACAATTAATAAGACCACATAATTGATACACCTAAATTCACAAGAGTGTCTTTTCCTTTTTTCTTGTTTTTGGTTTTTTTTTTTTTTTTAACAATACTTTACAATATTGCTGGTGGTGAATACAGATTGAGTTGTTGTAACACTTAAGGTCACTTTGCAAAGGTAAGATGGTGAAGGAGTACACAGTACGGGGTCACCTCTTTGTAAGAAAGGAAAGATAAAATTTCCTTAATGGACTTTTAGGAGGTTTTTTTAAAGGTTTTATACCACACATGAATGTCTTTCTAACAGACTCAGTAATGTCTTTTCCTCTCTCTTTTACTCAAAGCTAATGAATTGTAAAGGTTTTTATACAAGAGGGGAAAAGGGTTTCTGAGAACCTAGTACACTAGAAAACCCATACTGCACAGACATCTTACCCACTGGCTTATCACATGAAAGGGAAATTTCTCTACACCAGTATTAAGAATTAAATTGCCTACATTTTTCAGTGGGTATTTAGTCAATTTGAGCCATATTTATCAATATTTTCTGATTAACTGCAATGACAGATCTTGGTAAAAGACTTGTTATCAATGTAACTTGCAAGCTTGCCCCCAATATAGGTTGTATTCCTTGTGGTAAAGAATAAATGCTGTCTAGATGCTTTGTTAAGTGTATTACACTCTGCATTGAAAAATATTACAGTAAATAGACATGAATTTAGTAAGCTCTGGAAAGCAATGGCTTCCTCAGTTTGTGAGTGAATTCCTCAATAAGTTATTCCTCAATAAGTTGGGCAGGGTTAGATGTTTATTTACCAGAGAGAGTTGTCAGTGCTTTGCCTCATGCATTGTTACAGGCCTTGGCATTAGATCAGGATGCTATCACCTGGCAGCATTTCTGTTCCCAGTCTGGAAGTGCTGTGTCAAACATTTTAAAAAAAAAAGCAAACTTCTTTCATGTTTCATTTAAACACATTTTTTGTGTTTCCCATAAACCTGACATTTAGCATTCAGTTTGAATATTCATAAAAAATTATTCCTGAAATCTAGCATCCAGATCAAATTAATAGTTCATTAAATTTTTTATCCTGTGTTTAACTAAGATATTTTGTTTAGCAGCAGAATGGATGAAGAACACTGCCTGCTGGACTCAGGGGAGTGTGAATACAGACAGCCCACATGTAAAACAAAAATACTTTACTTGCCTATAACTAAATGTCTTCAAGGTGGCCTCTGCTCATTCACAGCCACCAGCAGTTCCCCTTTGCTTTGAGTTTTAGTATCAGTCCTGCTGTTGGGGAAACTGTGCTAGTGCCATGAGCAGAAAACCTCCGAGCCCCCTGGGAGGCACTGCTAGGAAACAGCTCTGCTGTAGCATCCCCTGTGACAATATGCCCTGAAGGATGCTCGTGTCAGATGAGTAACTTTCTTACATGCAAAATATATTCTCAGTGACAAATCTGTGATCATTTCCACTGAGGAGTACTTATTACAGTTTCATTTTGTAAATTTGATAATGTGTAATACCAAAGATACCTCTTACTACATGGACTAATCTCTCTGAAGTCTTCCATAATGTACCGTATCTAGTAATAAATGTTTATAAGACAAAAATCTAATTGAACAAAAGTTTCACTGACTGCAATGAATGGGGGATATGGGCACTAGGTGGAAGGAAAAGGAAAGGTATTCAATTAACTTAGATTAGTTATTGGGAGAAAGAGTAGGGGTTTTTTTAAGCCATAGAAGGGGCAATGGTAGCTGAAGAGCTTATTTAAGAAAATGTCAAAATTAGGAAATATGTCTTTTTACATGTTTAAAGTCCCTAAATTTTTATTCTAAAGATTGAAATAAAAGGATTTTTACTCCTGAGGAACTTTCAGAGTACTCTGCTGTCCTCCACAGTCCTGACAGTACTTGACTTTCTGCAGTTTCTTGGAAAGAATTTACAGATCAAATGTTTCATTACCTGTTTCAAAATTTCTGGGACAAGATCTTTTGTACCAGTATTTCCTGAAACTAATGAGGAATGAGATTTTGAGAATGTTAAGGATTCTTATTATTTAAGTTTGCAGTGAAACACTATAAAACACTGGTGTTAAAATTCTGATTTTCTTTACATTGTTGGTAAGATGTATGTATAAGAACTCAGACATATGGTAGCTGTAAGTTAAAACAACTGGGGCAAATAAGGAATAAGTTATTTGTCCCTTTAATGGAAAGACTATCTGAACAAACAGCATACCATTTTCTTAATAAAGCTCATAGTCATAGTGTCTTGTTGGATATTCATCTGCAGCCAAAAGCACTTTTTCCATCTTCAGTTGCCAAAGAGCTTGTGTCCTTTTCTGTCCAAGTAACTCAAAATGGTTATCCATGGCTTTTTGTTCCCAGGTTAAATTACACTGAGCATCTTGTAAGGTTCATTTTCAATTTTCAGTTCAGCAGCATTGTAGGCACAGAGCATATTCTCATGTGTTAGATAGTTTTTATGTACTGCTTCCATATTCAATGCAGGTTCCTGGTTTCAGTTTCTTCTTTGGATCTTTCAAATCTGCCTCTCTTGTCATGCTCTGCCCTTGTAACTGACATGAGCTGAGACATTTGAGATAACCCTCTGCAGGTATTTTGGCAGTTGGAAGCAAGACAGTCTCATTGGCAGGGTATAATTCAGCATTTTCTTTCACTTTTGATCCTTGAAGATTATTGACCTGCAGAATACATAGCTCAGCCTATTAAGTATATTTTTAGTTGCTCTCATGGTGCACTTGAAGAGATAGTGAGGTATGAAGGAAGTACTATGATTTTGCCTTCAGCCAAATTAAGTGAAATTTGGATCAGGGGAAACTTCACAATTAAAGATGGCTTGCACAAGGATAAGTTTTTTCTAAGTGCACTAATATGATTTTCATTTTTGATTAATCTGATTCTCCTTTCACACACCATATGAATAAAAAGCAACTTCAGTGAACTCATTGGATCTTCACAATTGCAAAAAAGGATATTTTCTGACTTCCTACCTTAGCATTTTTAACGCTAACTGCTGGAAAACAGATGCATATGCACATGCTCAATAGCATTCATTCAGTCTTTTCATTTCTCATGATAACGTAGGAAGAAATAATGTGCTAACTATTTCTAGAATGCCTGGTACCTTAACGTGTAAGACATAAAAAAGTAAAATGAGTCATCTTCTTTCATTTAGCAAGAAAATTAATTGTGACTATTGCTTTATATGAATTTGCATGATAACTTAGGTTAAATAAACTTCTCAACTTTTCTACCCAAAGTTATGACAGGGACAGTTCCTTGTAAAACTCATTATCATAATAAAATCCTATTGCAATGTGCTGGCGCGGGGGGGGGGGCGGGGGGAATCCCAAACACTTACATGCAAGTCTGCTTTAGTGATTGGCATCCTTATGATACCTAGGTGCTCTTCGTGCTTCTTTATAAGCATTGAATTAAATGACCTGGAAGTTCAGAGTAAATGTTTAAACTTTACTAGTCCTTGAAAAGCAGTAAGATGGAGAAGATGTTGCAATACTTGTTAGTGAAACAATTCACAAATTGAATTACAGATGCTTTCAGGGTCACGTCCCATCCTTATATAATTTACAGAAGCACGTTATCTCCCTGACCCTCAAACCTCCTGTACAACTATTTCCTTGTTTAATAAAAACAACTAGATCATCTACTTTGACAAGCCAAAACTGGGAGTAAATTTTTAAAGCCTAAATCCAGCGAGCTATTAAATATCACTTGCTCAGTATTGCAGGCCTTCATTTCCTTCTGCAGCTGAAGGTCCTCAGTACCACACTGGATGATGCTTGCAGCACGTATGCAGCGCATGCAGTGACTTCATGCTTTTGTTCTGTTTAGAAGTGGTTAACTGTCTCTGAAATCTTCACAATGCAAAATTCACTTTGAAATGCATTATTTCTCTCCAAGTTTCCTTGTTACCCTTTCCATACTCCCTGACTTTGAAGAGAGTTTAGTTAATGTTCTGGAAGAACCAGACAACTGGGACACTACAGACTGCATTTGAACTCCGTTACTAGGATGTACAGGTTGTCTACACTACAAGCTCATACTGATACAGCTGTGCTGCCAGTGTGCCTAGTGGATGTCAAGTGTGCTGGTAAAAGCATTTTTCCATTGATGTAGATACATTATTTCATTGAAAGGCATGAAGTAAAAGGGGCAAAAAGCATTCTTTTGTCAGGATACTTCCCTCAGATACAGAACTGAGATACTTACAAGTGGTGTCCCCTCTGTCTGGCTGTGGCTTTACAGACTTGGACCCGTTAACATATTAGCTCATTCAACAGACTGTTTAGCCAAAGTTCTAGGTATTTTCTGTTACTGAAAGTGAGAATAAGAAAATGGGTGACATGAAGGGCAACATTAATAACATATGAAAAGCTGTCAAAACAGGTAATACAGTGATTAAAATAAGATTTTTAACAGATTCCCTTAATTTAAATATAGAAGAGTCCTGATGTACCAATAGAAACTAGGATGGGAATATGAAGAATAATTCTTCTGAGCTAACATATTATACTATATTAATCTGAAGTGTCTTTTTTTTTTCTGGTAGCTGATGTAGATGGAAATTTGCATCACAATTACACTTTAATATAGGCTATTACAACCAATTCCAAAAATTGTGGAGAGTACAGTTTGCTTACTAGGGGAGAATATTTATACTATAACAAATGTTTTGTGGACAAAAAGAAAATTCATAAGTGCCAAATCTCCTAGATAAATTATAAAAATGTGAACTGGATTACAGCAAAATAATGTTTCATTAAACTGTAGTAGACTATATCCTCATCTTTAAATTTATTCCAACCTCATTGATAGACAGCTCATTATTTAAATTCTATCATGACTGGTTCAGATAACTACTTTATCTTGCAAAAACACCAGAAAAATAAAACTGTATCAGGACAGTTAAACAGTGTTAGTGATGCATAGGTTACCTAGGTCCTTCATCTCAAAAGCTTCCAAGATAGAATTAATCCTTTAATCTTCTGTGTGAGTCTCAAGGCTCTCTTTTTTAATGCTGTACTACGTTTTCACCTGCTTTCTCTCACTTTTCTGAATCTCCTTGCTAAATCTATTCTGTATTTATTAGGTGGTAGAGATGTCCCTTCAACCTTACTGACAGCAAAGGCTTTGGTGAAGTTTTTTTAATACATATAAAGATGATGATTTCTCAGAGTATGTAAGGGTATTATTAATGGTGAGAAAAAGATTTTGAACCCTATGTTGGCTGAATGATGGGAGAGATCAGTGAAAGAAAGTATAGGATGTTACAAAAAATGGGACAGGATGGTAAAATGGAAATATACATTGCCTGAATGAAAGTCTTTTATATCTAGGAGCTGATTTCTCATTCAAGAATCTGAATTTAATTAAATTCAATTAAATTTATTTATTAGCTTCTGGCAAATTATGGTTTTTTCTATTTATATTTTATTCTTTTTCTTTCACAGTAACAACATTACTTAACTCGCACCGCAGACTGGCAACTAGTGATGAACTCCACATCCATCACTGTATTTGGCTAAAGAGCAATTGATGAATCTTTATTCTGTTCAACAATCTATGCAATTTCTAGCCCAGTGGTGGTGAGATTGAGATGTTACAGCACCATAAACCATCCCAATGATGATAACAATATAGGTGACAATAAGGGTAGGTGTTATACCTCGGCAAAATTACAATTTGGAATATAACTTTAACTGTGAATAATTGCATCATAATCTGTATTTGGGGCTCAATTTTGTACTGCCTCCTGAATTCCATATACATGTGCAGAGCCAGGTGTATAAATGCTACCAAATAAAGCTAGTACATAATACCTAACAGAAGAAATGCTAAATATAATTTAGACTATGTTCACACAATGAGTTCAATCACTGCCTTTGCCTGTGCTTGAGTCCTGACACATGGACCCTCCAAACCCATTAAACTTGTGAGTCCTTTTCCTAGTACCTGCTGTGATTGTGCTGGAAGCTCTCCTGGGAGGACAAGCCAGTGAAAGTTGAGCCTTTCTCAATGACCGTGAGCTCCCTGTCTGGATCCCAAGCACTGCTGTCTGGACAAAAGTGAACTGTGCTAAAATCATGCAGATGGATAACTGTATTATTTTTTTACTTGCACTGACTTTGTACTGGTAGCACCTTCATGGTCAATTACTGTAGAAAAGTAGTTCCAGAAGTTATTTCTAGCTGAGGCAAAAGATTTGTTTTATATTTTTATAATGAATTATCCAGTAGATGGGACATCTAATTCTGTTCTAAAATTTTGATAATTGCAGCTATGCAAGAACTGTCTGAAGTAGGGCTATTGCTTAACCTGTGTGGACATACATTTAGAAAGCCTCAGGGATAATTTTGGAAACAATATGAAATGGGGATATTTCCCCTTAGATCTCTCAAGAGGTCTTTAGCATCAGTATACTCATACACAAAACTCAAAAAACTTATTATCAATGTCCATATGTACAGGTAGACTTCAAAATGGGCAGAGAGACAATTTTGCTTCCTATAAAAGTGTAGCTAGCTTTTGTCTTATAGTATGCTGTTAGTCTTCTGAGATTTAGCAGGATTTCTACTCTTTCCTGCAACTAGTCCCTTTGGAAATACCATAAGAAACTTCCTTTAGTGTGACCTTCCATAGTGACTATTTTGGATGATGATGTCCAAATGCCACAGCCTGGAATTAGACTGCAGTTGATTCTGCCTTCCAACATAATGTAGCCAATCCAAACTGACTCAGACCTGGGAAAGTTCCTAATTCTAATCACCTACTTCAAATGTGTTTTAATTCTGTGATTCACTTCTTCCTTCTTTGTAATGCAAGACCTAGTTCTGAGTTGTTCTCAGTGCAGGATCCAACAGAGGAAGAATGATGGTCATTTGTACAATGTTTTTCCGTCTTCTGATTCCAGCATCGACCAGCCTCTCTCTTGATGACTTAGAAGAGCATATTTCAAGAGCAAGGTTGGGCAAATTAGGAAATACTTTGTTCTTTAGTGAATTCTGATCTCCAAATAATTATAATCTAAGTTGAAGCCACGTTAATACAAGGCAATTATACAGCATCATTTATCAATTTGCATTTTGAAGTTTTCCAAGAACTCTTTCATCCAGCTCTAATAAAATATTTTTTCTATTTTGGTTTTGAAACTACCAAGTTTTGTTATGAGATAGTTTTCCATAACCTTTTCCTTTGAACATTATTTTAAATTCATTCTGTCAGAGAAATCACCAATATCCTTGTGACTTCCTTCATAATGTATTCTTTCTTGTTATAATGTTAATAAAATGTCTGGTGAAAGCAACGGGCAAGCAATGTTGGGGTTGGAACTAGATGATCTTTGAGGTCCCTTCCAACCCAAACCATTCTGTGATTCTGTGAAATTCCACTTAGCCTGAGACTATTTGTCTTATCTTCAAACTGACTCTAAAATCCGTGGCTTTGAGTGCTATAGCAGTAAAACTGCTAAATCAGTAGAAAGCTTAAACTAGATAGTACTATCTCTTGTTACCATGTAATGTGAAGAGGAAATGATAGCAGAAGTCATATAGCTAAGTATCAATTGTACAAATTAGGATGTTTTGCTTAATTTAAAAAGTTTCAAAAGCTAGAAAGGGTTTAGTACACATTTATTCATTACAAGAAGTTCATAAAAATAGTTCAAGTGGACATATTGAAATAATATGCATATAAGATCTGACTCTTCTCTGAGTAATTTCATCTGAAAAGTCCTGTAAAACTTTTTATTTGCAGATAATTGAAAAATCACACTTGGTATGTGGGATTGAAATATTGTCTCATTATCTTCTCGGAGGAAGCTCAGCATGGCATTCCCATGCCTTTGGTGTGCTTTTAATTGTAATATTTTCCAATCAATCTCTTGACCCTTTCCTATTTTCTAAAGTATTAGTTATTCTGAAATTTAAAAACTCACATATGTAAGATTTATTGAGCCACATGTATTTTTAAAAAGCTATTTTATATCTTCATGTGAATTATCTACAAAATTTCTATCAGCATTGAGAATGCAGGCAGTAAGACTGTCTTGTGGGTAAGACACTGCTTGGATGGAACTTTCCAGATCGACTGCAGTTTCTAGTGTCATCTCCAGTGATCCGGTGTCATCCTGAACATAGGCCTAAATTTTTATTTCAGGAATTAGATGTATGAATAACTCGGAGAGGTTTGGGTCTCAAAACCTACATTCCTGATTTCCCTTATCTATAAACTGGCACTGTTGCTCATCTTGCTTTCTACACAAAGATGTAAACCCAAAGTTTATCAGACTTCTAAGGCAGTTAGATACCAGGGGATGGGGATAATTCCTGTTCTCCTGAAACTTTATTACTGATTGTTTAATTCCACTGTGGGCTGAAGTACTGTCCTTTAAATCAAAGTCAGAATGGGGAGATCATACACATATGCAGAAAGATGGTTGCGCCGTAATTATCTTTGATTTATCTGACTTCATAAAAATATGAAAGGCAATATAATATATTCTCAAATAGCCTTTAGTTTTTACTAGAGATTATTTTACTGTTTTAACTATTTGGTGGTTATCTTCCCTTTTGCTCCTCCCTCTCTTTCAGTCCATGTGCAACAGTATTTTAATTATACTGTTGATTTTTCAGCACAGATGCAAAATTGTTTTTTCCAGAACTATATAAAGATCATCATAAATACGGGAAAAAAATAAGTTATTTAACACATATGTAAAATAAAACATATGTTTTTCTTTCTCCCCTTTGAGAAGAATGAGATCAAGAAGCATTTCCTACGTTAACACAACACATGTAAAGAATGCATGTTTTAAAGGGAAAAAAGTAAAACTCAGACTTTTCAGTTTTCTGTAGCTTTGAGATAATTAGTCTAATTCAGGTGAGCTCAAATCACCAATAAATCAGAGTGTATGCCATCTGTCACCGGCTGGTTTTTTTGGGGGGGAATCAGGGATTAGGACTCCCTACTAATCAGTTAGGAAAAAACCTCACTTTTTTGTGTCTCCAAGTCATCTTTACAAAGGAATAAATTTTTTTGCCATTCACATCTATTTCACTTTGTCACTATCAGAAGTTTAATATATAGGTAGGTTAAGAGCAATACTCTACAGTGCACAAAGACCTTTTTTTAACACTTTCCATGCACTCATCTAGAGATAGGTGGCTATTACAGGAGGTCTCTTTTTATATATGCATTTGCTAAGAGAGTTTAAGTGATGAACAAAAAAGTAGAGTTAATACAATTATGTTTTTTATTACTTGGGGTTAGCCAGCTGGAAAACTGGCTATCTTGCCTTAAACCGTTTTGTTATTTAGATGTATCAGCACAATGGTCTCAAAGATCTCTGTGGAATATAGCTTTTTTTTAACAGAAAATGCATCACATTGCTGATATCTGAGTGAGAGGTAGCATGTTGATTAGCAATTAGTATTCTGAGGTGCTCAGCAGTTTCAAAGTTCACTGACAGCAAAAGATAGGATCTGGGCCAAAAAAAGGAAGTACTGGATGTTGGAGCTGCCTGCTGTGAGATCGATCCTGGTAACTTTGGAAGATGGGGGGAGTATTGGAGGATTGGAGAACTTTGGAGAGATTTTTCTCAGTAGCTAATATCATTGCCTTTGAGACAGTGGACTAACCAAGTACTAATACATCTGCAGGGTAGCTAAGGTGATCTTATGAATAGCAGAGGGTATTTGGGGCGGTGGTTCAATCTATACTAGTGCCCAGTGTCTCAGTTTCTGGCATTGGCTGAAAAAACCTGCAACCACTGGAAAGCAGTTGAGGTTAATGTTATGGTAATGGTGGAGGTTATATCAAATGAGGAACGCAACAATGAGTGCAACCATCGATCTCAGAGTCTTTTCTCAATGAATACAAGTCTCCATAGCAGAGAAAAAAGGTTGTAAATTCAACTGGGTTGTGTCACACAGGGGCATAGCAGATGGGATCTGCCTCCTCTCTCAAACTCTATGACAAAGTTTAGCTTTAACTGCTCTGAAACTCAGGGACTGTTTTTCATAGTAACTGCAAAGGCATATACAGATGTAAATCCATTTGGCTTGATTCCATCCTCATATTGACCCAAATGAAAGTACACTGCAGTCAAGTAACTTACTTCAGGATAAAAAAATAGAGATAGATCATAGTCAGGTCCCTGGTCTGCTATTACTGTTCTTTTCCCTCCCTTTTGATTTCAGATGCTTAAAAAGAGAGGAAATCGGCCTGCTCTCCCACTGCGTTGCATCATATATAGTCAAACAGACTTGTGTAGAGGTAATGTAAAAGCATCCTGCAAACGATCACTTTTTACTTGGAAAACGTCTCAATGCGGGTGTCTCAGGATTCACACTTAACTGGCAAAAAAATGTTTTTCTATCATCTGCAGCAGAAACTCTGCAGTGTGCAGCCCTTTAGCCTAGGACTAAAATCTCCTGTGCAGGAATGAAATAAACCAAGATTTTCTTCCCTGAGTTTCATTTGATGAAGCCCCACTACTTCATATCACATAGGGCCTGTTGACCCACTCTGAGAGTCCCTGAGGTCTTTTTTACATTGCTTCTTACAAAGACTGTAGGTCTGTCCTGAGTTGTGCTGCTTTTCATCCTAGGTGGTGCAGTGTTTTGCTTTCTTTGCTCTGTGGCTTATCTTATAGCAAGGGTAATATAAAATATGATTGGGTAATAAGAATATTACCTATGCTTACCTCAAGACATCAGCTACATTATTCATGAGACACTGTGCCTCAAGTCGGATCCTACACCAGAAATAAAATAGTGAAATATCAGATAGGAAAATAGACTTATTCCTGTTTTATTCTGGCAGGAATAAGGAAAAATAAAGAAGGAAAAAAAAAAAACCCTCAACCCAGTGATTTTCATTTAGATCTACTTATGTATGGTATCTTTAAAGAGAGTGTGAATTTCTGTTCAGCACGGTTGCCAGGTCAAATACTGGTCTTTACACATTTGACTGTAGCAGTTCTGCTCAACTCTTACCCATACATTGTCCTTTAGAGAAAGAAATGTATCTAGAGGCAGTCTTTTTAACAACAACAATCTCCTTGATCTGTCATTGCAGGTCGGGTTGAGAAAAAGCTCAGCTTTATTAAGTATTGTGAGAAAACCTTTATGTCCCTTAGAAGATTTAGACAGTACTTGTGCAATTCCTTTGCATGTTTCAAAATGTATTAAACAGGAAATAAATGGAAAATTTTAATGCTAACCTTCTGATCATTTTTCCCCAGACAAAAAAAAATAAAATAAAAATAGCAGATTAAATTATTACAGTATTGTCTGTGTTGGTGAGACTTCATTAACAAATTCTGATATAATATAGATTGCACATTTTCACTGAAAGAATGAAGTGTGTGTGATAGCTGTCTATTAACAGAAAATATAAGCTGACTCCAGAAAACACTCAGATTCTGACTTCTATCGATATCTTCTTTTACTGTCAGTTTTGCCTGCGTTTTCATTGCTGGCAATGGCCATTTAAGTGGAGAAATGCAACTCCCAGCGTGAAAGGATTATTTTGCTAATCTTCCTTAAAGCTTCCCCCCAAGTATTCTATCAATATGAGGTTGTTGGTAGGAGACAAACTTAATATAAATCCTGTTTTTTGGAGCTGTGATTTCAAGGTGCATGGCATTCCGCAGTAATGTGGAAGGGTATTTACTAGAACTGGTTTTATTCATTCTTTCATTCTGCTGTCCCCTAAATCTAAGACCCAACAGGAATAATGTTTTCCTGTAGCTGCCCTGGCAAATATGGCTTTTCACATATCTTTCAAATCCAATTAGACTCATACCATCCTGCTGCGCCATACATTAAAATTTAGCAAATGAATCTTGTGGAATGACCTCCTGCTTCTGCCACAGTATTTCTTTCCTTTATTAAAGGTTTCTTCAACTTGAATTTTATTTTGCCTGTTTTCCTTCAGTGGGATCTTTTGGGAATGCGAAAATGTAGAAACGCAGAAAATGTATTCAGAGGCAGTGCTGTAAATTGTACAGTATGTTCTATCTGAGGTAATAGAGATGACCGGCTGATTAATAAAAGATAAAACCATTTCCAGGGCCCTAAACTAACTGGCAAGAGAAATCACAAGGCAAATATTTTTCTCTGTGTAGGCTTTTTAGAAAAACAAAACAAAACCCAACACTCTCCACCCCCATTTTAGCTATCCTACATGTGCATTGGAAATCTATATATCATTAAATAGATGAAGCCACTGTCACAAACGTACATTGCGATGTGATTTCACCAAGAAAAAAGATTTGCTAAGATTCTCCTTAGTAAAAGACACCCTGGCAAAACCATGGATCGTTATAGCCAGAGTTGGACCTGACAGATTCTTGCTGATTGACTGACTTAATTTTGTTAGGTGTGACAACTTTTCATCTAGCACATCAGAATATGAACTAACACACTAAATATTTTATTCTGTGCAAAGTTAAGTATCACAGGCTTTAATTCATCTTCTTCAAGAATCCTTATTGAAAATAAAATAGGCACAACTCAGGACAGTAGGAGAAGAGAGGCATAATAATTCAAGCACAAATAATCAGAGTACGTGACTATTAAAATTTATTCTTAAAGTATGCTTTGTAAAATCTGTCACATCTTTAGAGGTGCTTTGCCTTGATGAAGTGTTCTAGCCTGAGGCACTGGGTTTTTGGATCCTTGAATCTTGCAATGACAGCCTTGGTAAATGAAATGGGCCGTGTGTGGCAGCATACAGCCTGTCGTGCTCTAGTAAGTCCCATAAATTGACCTGCAAACTGCCCCATGGCATAGCCAGAACAGGGGAAGTCTACACTAGTCTGCACCCATTGCTGCTACCTCTCTAGATCCCTCAGGAACCAGAAGGTGCCTTTTCTGGTTGCCTTAGGGAAAGATCAGACCACTGGTTGGAGAACAAAAGGACGCTGGAGATCCAGTGCTCAGTGATTCCCTGAGGGCTGGCATAAGTGTGAGATACTGTGTCTGCACAGTGGTGTGCCTGGGACTGATCTGTTCACATGCCAGCTCTGGGATTAGGGACCCTAGCACTACCTTTGCCTCTGCTCTTCTGCCTGCCAAACATGAGCGCTATGCATCTGAAGTTTGTACCTGGCTGCTTTGTTCTCCACATCTAGGCTTGCAAAATGAGCCCCCACCCCCCCCCCCCCCGCCTCCAGATCTGAGAAGGGCCAAAGGTGTTTGCTTTAACACTTTGATAAAGACTTTTCTAATTCTAACAAAGCTTTCCAGATGGGATAGTGGTTTAGCTGTATTTATCTATTATGTTCTTTTCACTCCTGCATTTTCATTGCTTAATTCATTTTATCTTGTGGTGGTGTGAGATTCTTATATTGAGACCATCCTGTTTACTCATGTACTTAATTTGTCCCTGCAGCTGCAGTCTGAAGATCTTTTCTAGCTATAGCTGTCTTGCAGCAGCAGGCTGCGTACGCTGTTGCTCACAAACATTTTGTGTCATATTTGCTTTAGTGAATGATCTGGTATCAGAGTGTAAAGGAACTCTTTCTGTCATTTATGTCATTGGGTTTGGTTTTTTTCAGAACATGGAGTCTGAACTGAATGTATAGGGTTGGGATTGTGTTAATTTTGCTTTTCTGCCGTGTTACCTTATGATGCTGTGGTTTGTATTACAACTTTGCCAATTCCTCACCCAGTCTATTCAATTTCCAAGAGAATGTGCCTGGAAATAATCATCCTTTTTCCGCTCTGCGATACCTGTGCTTTCTTGTCAGTGACTCACTCAGCCGCTGTTCCTTTTCTGAACATGCAGTTTTAATAGAAATGCCACAGGTAGTCAGTCTACTTTAATGACTAAGTGCATTGAAAATCGTAGAGTGGATGCATTAAAAAAGAGTTGAGAGCTTGTCCCGAAAAAGCTTTTGAGACCCCACCATAAGTATGGCTAATCTTTAAGAGTAAGATTATGACTGTGGTGTCATGCAGTCGGAACCCCTTTCATACCCTGCAGGAGCTAGTTTCTGTCTCTTTTCCAGAGGTACAACAATGTCAAAGAATTTGCCTGCTTACTCTACTAGGCAAGTGGGTGGGCAGGTAAGAATGGGCAGGAAAAGACTGCGGCCTTATTTTCTTTTCCTTCCCTCCTAAATGGTCTTTGTTTCTGGTTTGGAAGGATAATAATTTACTGTTCAGTTTTGCTCAGGAATGGATAAGCAGTCAAAATCAATCTTCTGTCAGAAATTATATGAACCAGTTGTTTTCTAAGTTATTGATTCATCAACAGCACTTCTTCCTGCTAAACTAATGGTACTCCATCTAACCATTCTCCAGACCTTTTTTATGCTATATTTACATCAGCTCCTCCCCTGAGCCAACAGGAGCAATCATTAGGAAGGGATTCTTTTCCTCACCCAGGTTGAAAAAGCCTGTGTAAAGCTCAAGGCTGTTGCAAAGGTGTAAGAATCGTCAGGGTGTATGTACACAGCCAGGCTCCTGGCTTGCTTTGCACGGGGCAGTCCCCCTGGAAGCAGGGCGCTCTGTGAGAAACGTTCCTCTGAGAATTATTGCTATAAAGAGGAGCGATCTGACCCATATATATTAGAGTTGAAAAGACCTCTGGAGTCACCTACTCCAGCCTCTGCAAACAATGTAGGTTGACGTGATCCTCAGGGATGAACGATTGTCTTGAAATCAGTGACCTTCTCAGTCGTATTATCTCCCTCTTCTCTCATTTTGTACTATTTAATCTACATTTTTCCCTTCAGTAGTTTTGAGCTATTACTATACTTCTACCTGCTTTCCCTATGCTGCCAACAGTCCTCCCACACCATCCTCCACCTTCTTTTTACTAATTCTTCTTAAGCACTCACAGCCTGTTATCATGTCATCTTTTCTCTAGACAGGGCAAATTCAGCAGTGGGTTTTCTTGCCTAACTACTCTTAATACAATAGTTGCTGTCTTCTGAACTTTGAGATATTTTTTTTGTTTGCTGGCTGCCCTATTTAAGTCTTCTTTTTTCTTTAAATCTACCATTATTTCCTAGTAGGGAATGCTCAGAGTGGTGCAGATGTAGCCTTACCAGCAAGGACTGTGTAAAACATTATTTCAATTCCATGTATAATACCTTTCTTCACGTAGCCACAAGGACAGTAATCAATGGGATAGCAGAAAACACTGAATTTTACAGAAGTCAAAGGAAAAACCACTGAGGACTATGGAAATCAGTAGAAGATGAATTAGGGCAGAAAGATTAAAAAATTTGTAGAATGATGTACTAGTTTCTTAATAATCCAAAGATAGATATCCACCCTTAGATTTATATTTATTTTTTCTTTTTTAGGAAAAATATCTTTTCTTTTTTTTTTTAAAGAACATAGAAATTACTTTTAAAATCCTTTTTTCCTTGTGTCCTCCACAAAACACTTTGGGCCAAAGCTCCTTTACTGATTACCAGTCCATCCTGAGTACACATGGCACTTTGCCCCCTGGTCTGCAGGCCACCCAGCTCGTGCCACCATGCAGCTCAATATCCAGAATGCCGCCACCTCTTACCTGGTTCGTGCATCACGTTCTAAATCACAGCACTTATGGAGTGCAGGTGAAATAACTTAGGATAAAGGCAAGGTCCGGTTTGAAAGAATTAGCACCAATTTTGGTTCAGAGTTAAGACCATATTGGTAGTAATACTGTGAAAAGGAACATATAACCTCTCTTTTTAAAAATTGCTTTTAAATTGAGGGGACAGAAGGGTTGGCTTATGTAAGTATGTATATATTATATATTTGCTTTCATTTTAATTACAAATAATTTTGCATAATACGCACTCAGAATTGTTTGAAACACATAAACTATAGCTCATCATATTTCCTAACACATTGTGAAAAAATAATGGAGAAGGAAATTCACTTTAAAACATAAAACTTTAATTAAATGTATCAATATGTGAAGCATCTTTCTTCAGAATATTATTCAATATTGCCACCTTCAGGCCAAAGTGTATCTAAGCATTTAAGGACATTTTTTCCCACACAGAATCTTACAGTTTTGTATCTTTCTGACTTTTTAAATCGTGCTAGTGTTTTTTGCTCTGGGAGGTGGAGGGCAGGCAGTGGTGGCATTGTGACTTTGGGTAAATTAAATTCCTTGAGCTTAAGGAAAGAAAAGTAGAGGGGAAGAAAGCACCACAGTTAATATGTTAAACCCATATAGCGTGTGATTTTCTTTAACAAATCATCTCAGAGAATTAGAATTGTGCTCGTCTGTCTTCTGTAGTTTACTTTTCTGTTGCCTTGTCTCTTGCAAAACTTTTCCCAAGCTTTCCCCCTTTCCTCCTACTTCTACCCTGGAAGAATAAGGGTGATTTGTAAAGTGAATAAGTTTGGCTTGGTTGAAATTCGGATCAAAGTTCAACTTGAATATATAGGAGAAATTCACTAAATTAAGGAGAAACAATGAATTCTGCTGGAAAAGAAAGGAAACGTGATAGTAACTAAATTGTGATCTTAATCTATATCAAAAGTGTCAAAGCTATTTGGTTGTACCAAACATTTGAGTCTCTCTTTAAGGGTTCAGTAAAAAAATTGATAAATAAAAGTAACCCTTCTAGGTAGGCATTCGTATTAAGTGACATTTGCTTTGTCCGTGGTCTTTCCTCTGCTGGGTTCTTCCAGTGCTAAGTAGGGAGATTGGTCCATGGCAGTGAGTTATTGATTAACTGAAGGCGGGATCCCATTTCCTGTGTATCCAAAGCCAAATCCTTTTGAAATATAGCATTACACAAACAGTGCCTTCCACCCAGGGAAAAACATCATGCTGTTCAGTAACAACAATGGCAAACACTCCCTTTGGACTGAGGCATAACGCTTCACTTCCCACTTAAATGGTTTTGCGCTGTTGCACTAAAGAGCTGGCACATTACTCCCCACAGGTGGCTGCATTTCAGCGGTTGGGTGAAGTGAGTCTCTATTTCATCTTTCAGCTGTAGTGAGTACTAAACATAACATAGGGCTCCTCTATTTCCACAGGCTATTAACCTTCCAAAACATTTACCTCTGAGGCTAAACTTCACAGTACTTCAGCTTCGATTCCGAGAAATGTCTCTATTCAAAAACAACGCATTAAGTGAGAGTGAGTTAAGTCCCCTTGCAACAAATGGTAAGTATATGCCAGAGCTAAGCTGGGGCTTAAACAGCTTTCTGAACTTAGTCCTTCTCAAAAGTAATATTTTTATTTTAGCAAGTTTGAGCAAAACATCCATTTTTGAATAATGACAGAATGGCAATAAAACACATAACATTACTGAACTTCTGTCTGTAAAAGCTTTTTAAATTATGGCACTTTATCAATAGTATTTTCATAGGATTTACGAAACACAGAAGTTCAGAAGAACTGAAAGCTGACATCTCCAAAAGAAAATAGTTGACATAAAACCCCCTAGCTTCCTTCTGGGGAAATACAACCCTCATCCAGCTGACAACAGGACCACATAAACAAATAGTTTAAATTCTCTGTTAGCTGAAGGTAATATTTGTTTAATAGGGTGGATGGAAAAGGTTGTTCTCCATAAGTAGCTGAGCTGGTTGTTTAACCACAGGCACTTGAACAGCTTCAGGTGTGACTACAATCCCAAGTGAGCTTGGAGGGAGAAGCTTTATTGAGAAAAGGGAGGTATGTATGTTACAGCTGGACTAAACAAGATGCTACATATGCCATGTCTATAAAGTATCACACCAAACTTGCAGAGAAAGGTAATAGCTAAGCATTCAATACTGAATTTTCATTCCCACTGTCATTTAGAAAATGTGGCTGAAGATGAGATATTCTCTGCATTTATAAAATGGAGAATTATAACAAAAAATGAAGGGCTGTATAAGTGGGCGGTTAGTCAGAAATACTTTCTGCAGTGGAAAGAGGAAATAAAATTAGATACTAAAGGGAGGAAAGCACATCCAACAGTAATTCAGCATTCAGTCACTGACAAAGGGAGCTTAGCAGTCCAAACAATAGATTTTGAAATATTTAATCTGCAGGATCTGTGGAATTATGTATAGGAAGAGATGTCTTGGCTGTTTTCTCGAATTAAATTTATTGAGGTCCGTGCATTATATTACATGGATTTATTCTGATTAGATGTAAAGCTAAATGTCTTTCTTCCCAAGGGAGATTCAGAAACTCAAGAACTTTTTTTTTTTTAAATGTCGTGGGTTTATCTCAGGGATGCTGCAGCATTGTTCCTGCATCCGTGGTAGCTCAGAAACTGGCATGCCAATTGGCTGCTGCCTTGCACTTGAAAAGCTGCTGCAGTTCAGTGTGGCTACATGGAGGCAGTTATAATACACTCATCACAGTGGTATCTGAACACTATATAATCTCTAAAGTGCTTGAGGATGAATGGCTTATAAAAATGTAGAATATCATAACTGTACTCTACTTAATTGGGACATACTGCATAGGGATAGCTGCTTTACTGGGTCTATCTCCGTGGAAACTGATGCAGCATGTCGTAATGACTGTTAGTTAATCAAGATAGTATTGGCATATGTTCTGCTTAAGAGGTCTGATTTAGTTTCTGCTAAATAAAGTGCTGTTTAGCCAGGTGACAAATAGGTGTGAAGTCCTGAACTGGTTTTTAAATATGCAAATTGCCAAATAAAGATAAAGAAGCATATTTTGGGTAGTTCATTCAAGGGTGGCTGAGTTCAGTGGTGGTGGCTGAGGGTAGGAGCAGTCTGTCGGCATGGCACCAAATCGCTTTTGATTGTGGCACTGACAAGCCCACCGGCTGTGGTAATTCTTGCTTGGCATTTCTGTAGCTTGCAACAGGTGAGTGTGTGCATTGCAGTGCATAAACAGATGCACACCAAATACTGCATCACACCATCCAGTTATGGGCCTGACCACTCTGAAATAACCCAGTGTGTGTGCTGCACCTTCTTCCCAAGTTCCCCCAGTGGAAGGCATCAGAGCTTTTGGAGTGTATGGGGAGCACGTCGCTCTCTTCAACAAGCTGTCTTGCATTCTTCCTTGCTGCTTTCGAGCATGCTTGGGCCTGAGTAGGCCTTTTCACGTGAATTCGGTAGGTCTCCTTGGCCTGTGGTTCAGTGAAGTCCAAAGCAGGAGTTCTGCTAAATTAAACAGCAGTCTGTGAAAGAACTAATTCAGTTTTTAGTGTTGAAGGGCACTGTGGCTTGATGGACTTGGCACATGTGGAAGTGCTACCACTTTGTCTTCTCAGCCTCAAACCATTCACTCAACTGTAATGTAACAGTATATGAGTCCATGCCTTTTTCCATAAGAATGTTGGTCTTCTCTCACCTGGCAAATTATATATCCCCTTCACAGGAAAGAAATGCAAAGTCTGATTTCTCTGTTAGAAAGATAATCATGCTAGTAAACGCTGCATATCATTGTAGTCTTCATAATGGGATATTAAAATGAAAAGCCCACAGATGCTCTGTAATGATTTACAGCCTTGTTCGTTAAACACCTTAGGCTGTTTTATTTTACCATGGAACCAAAGAGAATTTATCTTTTCTCCCGTATGGATAAACCCTGAAGATACTGGTAAGTCATTTCTGAGTAAAAATTTGTAAAGCCACCATGAAACCAGTAGGTGATCTCAGAAATTATTTAAGCATTGTTTTCAAAATTAGTGTTTGATACCATATTAGTACTGATACTAATACAAATACTGGTACAAATACTGATTAGTATTTGTTTTCTGTATGAGAAATCCTTTTAAATATCCTGTGCGGTGGGTCTGGTAACTGCTGGAAGCTGTGTCTTATTATAGCTGTTTGAAATATAAATTGTAAAATAAAAATCCTTCAAAGTGTATTCTGCTTCTGAGTTCACAGAGTTTCCATAAAAGTTCAGTGTTTCTATGGTTTTCTTTTCATACTGTCAGCAATTTTTGGAAAGCTTTGGGTTGGCTTCTTATCCCTAACTGAGAGACTCCATAAAAGCTGAGCGAACCCTATGATGTTATATTCTTCAGTTCTAACCTGGACTACAAAATTGTGTTTGTCAATAAGCTGTGATGCCTTGTATGCTATATTTGATGTATTCCTTGAAATCTCATTTGCTGAAATCATGCACAGAATTAATCTCATGTAACTTATACTGTCTAAAAATTAAAGCATCCATTTTAAACCAGTTTCCTGAGTGCTCCCCCTTCTATGCGTGGCTGTGTAAACAGTCTGTTTAATGGAGTTCCAGGACAAGGTGAGGTGTGAGTTTCTTTCTGGAGATGCTTTTCTCTCTTTTTCCACTAACAGAAAGGGACTTTGGCATGCTTAGCCTAAACCTTAGCCTACGTCTTCCCTTTCTGAAACTCATTCTCTGGGTTCTTTATGATAAACTGTGACTCTTTGCATACTTTCTACTGTCTATCTTCAAGCAGAATAGTGCATTGCTTGTTGTTTCTCTTTGCAGTTTGTTTTAAGACTAGTATACTATTTAATATGTCTTCTATTCCCTATTTCCTACCTATTTCACATTTAAGTGAGGGTGAGGCTGTGAAGGTCTGTTTCCAGTGCTCTGTACCCCATAGGTACTGGGGCTCTTAGCTGCCTCCCGGGTGAACAAGGTTATTCAGCTTGCTCAGTGCAGAGGTTCTCCATGGAGCCAGCTGACTGCTTTTTGTGGGACCAGGAAAGAGTCAGGGGTACCTACTCAGGAAATTCTCAGCAGAGCTCATAGGACCGGCCATAAAAGTATTTCAGATGCAAATATTCTACTCACAGTTGCAGCTGTGTAATCTAGAGGAGTACCTCGTGATTTAGAGATGTGAGAACAAAATGTAGCCCTATTAACTTAGCTGCTCCTAGGCTGTGAGAATGTCAGTTATGAATAGTTTGGCCCTGAATAATTAGACAACAAACTTCTTGTTAACTGCTAGTAGGAATCAATTCTTTGCATGGTCTTAATTCATTGTATTTCACAGAGAAGGTGTATCAGACTCATGATTAGTTTTATTCTCTGTAAGCCCTTTCAAGTCATAGGATGAAATAAAATTATGACCGAGTCTAACGATGGACATGGATCAAGAAGTTTTTTTCTCTGTGTCATGAAATGGAATGTTATGAAAAGGTTTCCTTCCTTTATTAGTTTAGGAAAGAAGAGTCAAGTTGAAAAATAGAACAGAAAATAAAGGGAAAGTTATAGTCTGCAGTAGGAGGAGAGAGACCATTTCAGCTCTTCCCAGTTTGATAGAAAATATCTTTGCCTCTCTCATCATCACCTTTCATTCCCCCTGCTCCCAGCTTATGTTAAAATATTTACTGAGGCTGTTGCCTAAAACCACAGCAGCTAAACCACTTGAGTATGGGGTGAATTTGCAACAGGATTCTTATAATTTGTGCCCAGGGACTGGGAAGAACTGTGCATAATTATGCAAGAGGCATATGTAACAGGCTAAATGGTGAAACAAACAGGAAAAGAAAGGTAATCACTCATGGACATGCCTGGGAATTGACACAATAGTTTTCTCTGAAGCGATTCTGTCATATTGTGAAAATACATGCTTGGACCATTTTAAAACTTTTTATTATTTACTCAATAGACCGTAACAGCTCTGAAGCTTACTGCAGTGTTTATTCAATAGACCAGCTCTGTATTTCTGGTCTAGCATGTAAATATGTATTTGAGCAATTCTAAAAGGGCATATTTTACTCAACGGACCATAGTGGCTCCTCTGGAGCTTGTTAAGCTCTATGGTATTTTGTAGTATGTTGCAGTTCCAACATTAATACAGACATACTCATCTCCATGGTGTGCTCTTTCAATATGCTCTAAGGACTGGTTCCCTTCTAACCACCGAGCTGCCTGCATGGAAAGGGAGATTGCTCCAAACAGTATTACATTGTGCCAGACTTCTGTGTCTCTTTAAAAAGAGACACCTGCCTTCTGGAGGTGAGCAGATCAGTGGGAATTAGTGCCACTGTCCAGATTTGACTGGAGGATCCTATAGTTAAACTCACATGAAGAAAGAAATTCTTCCAGTCCCCTGGTAGCTCCTTCATGCTTGCTTGAAAATCTTAGTTTTCTGGTGTATCCGTGAATGTCTCAGTGATATTAATCTTATACAGAATGTATTGTCTTTTTTAAATAATGCAGACACTTGGCTTTGTCTTGCACTGATTCTTGTCAGCATCTCCCTGCAGAGATCTGCATGTTTCTAGTGACCCAAAAGGGAAGGCAGAGCAGGAAGCTAGAGCTTCCTGTGAAAGCCTGAGGTGCAAGGGTTAACTTTTCAAACCATGAACATCTCTCCAGGTTGCACGAGGGAGGAGCTCTTCTGTAAACAGCAGTCACTTAAGACTACAAGGGTTTTCACCTATGCCTGGCTTTCCCACAGAATGACAAAACCTGAGCTTGAGTTATTTACCTCAGACTCTGTGACAAGATGAGGATCTTGTATTAGCTGTGAAAACACCTCTTCAGTTAAAAGCTGGACCAGAATCTCAGTTAATGCATGTTAGCCATATGACTGGAAATATTTTATATTGTCATTTCTGCTCCTTCCTTAATTTAGTGAAAGAAAATTGATTAATTGTTGAATTTTTGGGGGGTTCTGCCTTTTTTTGTTGTTTTTGTTGTTAGTTTCCTCAAAGCTGCTGGCATTGCTGAGGCATTAACAGCAGTAAGAGAGGAGTTTGCATATGCAAATTTTACTCCCTTAATTAAAATCAGGAGCACTTGATTACACTGCTGAGCCCCAGAGCTGCAAATATGTAAACAAAGGTTACATGCTCAGAAAGGAAAATCGAGCCCTAAGTCATGATTTTGTGATAGACTTTTGTTAGTTCTTAGTCTGCTGTTAATGTGAAGCCCAGTGCCAAATTAAATTCCTTATTCCTAGGTTCAAGTACATGTTGTTCCAGGAGCACACTTTGTGGTTATTTTGTTTAGGTTTTGAATTGTTTTGTTTTCATTTTGTATTTGCTCCTCTGGCTTGGAAACCCCTTGCTTTCTGGTTGGTAGGAATAAAGCAATTGAGAGCAGGTGTAGCTTGAATAATGTGATGGGGCATCTAGAAAAAGTGATTAACAGGAAAAAGAAGCTGTGGATTTTCATTTGGTTTTTAATTGTCCTCCTGTATGTGGCCTTAGTCCTTTGAAATCCAGAGAATATTGTGTATCTGCTGCCTACAGAAGCTATGAGAACTTCACTGATGGACCTGAGAATGTGATTTGGTGAGACATTGTTTCTTGTGATAACCACTGTTCTCAAAATGCTTGTTCCTGTCCTTGCACAGTAGTCTTTAGCCTCCCTCAGCTATGTTGATAAATGCTCCGTGATAAATTGGATCATTCAAATGATCTGGTCACAAGAAAAACAAAAAACCTAGCAGAGCACCCTAGTACCGTGCACTTTCTCTGAACCAAGTAGTTTGAATTACCTAATTCATAGCACAGTTCCACAAACAGTGCAGGAATGAGAGCCCAGGGGTGAGCAGTGAAAAAAAATTACAGGGGAGGGATAAGTTGAGGAGCAAGAATTTCTTAGACTAGATATATCAACGTCATGAGCATCCTTTACAGATGGACCCTCTCTGATAAAGGCACTGGTGTTACATTTCAGTTTTCCTAAGTTTTTCTATGCATAAACCAGTGTAGCAGCACAGAGGATTTGCTTTCCTTACAAATATGTGTCTTACTGAGCTGTCAAGTTCCTTTTTTGATCAGTCAGTTCTCTCCCAGTCTTAACAAATAAGACCAGTCCTGGAACAGCTATGGGTATTAAAAGGACACAAGATACTTATTCTGGTGTAACTCCCACAAACCCACATCCTCCCCAGGTGTTTCCTTAAGAAGCCATGTATACAGTGCAAAGTAGGTGTGAGAGTCTTCCATGCTGTTTTGTTACACTTTGCAAGGCAAAAGTGACTGTATACAGTATTAGTCGGTAGAGAGTAAGACTGTTGTTTTAGGTGAGAAGCTCTGAGATTTTCTAAGGCTATGGTGTGATATGCCCTGTTCACATTTTTAAAAAATAATGTTGCAGGGACTTATTTTTCTGTGATTTGTCTAAATTTTAATACTTTGAGGTCTTTTCTGTTTACTGTCTATCTATTTATCGGCTTTTGCTGATATGAAAGATATGTAGCAAAATTCAGTATCTGCACAGATGATGCCCCAGAAATAGCAAAGGCTGATGCCAATATGTCACATTTTCAGTTTGTAAATTCCACTGACTCGTTTCACTTTACGGATACAGTTCAAGCCCGCTCTCCACACACAGCTTCTAACTGATTTGTAAAAGAAATCGCCACAAACATCACAGGTCTGATGAAAGCATAGCTGGCAGGACCTAAGTTCAAGGCAGATCACAGGTACCCAAGTGCCTATCACAGTACAGCCTTGGGTGAGATTTACTGCCATTAAGAAAGACAATTTTGATCAAAACTCATAGAATCAAAGCATATATTCACCAACTCCACATACTGACCCCAGCATAAATACACAAATGGCCATACTCTGATCTGTGACATAGACAGAGACTTCATGTCATCTGGAAAATGGATCTCTGCATTTTGTCTTAATTTTGTGTGTACTTAGTCCACAGCGAAAGTAATATGCAAACTAGATTATTAATAGAAAGCAATGCATTTCCTAAAGATGAACTAGAACCCAAACACAAAGGGCAAGTTTCTGTTATCAAGATAAAGTATCTTCTTTTGTCAGTTCCTGCGCACATTGCATTAGCATTAATGACAGTTTCAGCCACATGCATGTATATCTCTCATTAACACTAATAGGCAATACATGCAATAGATCTGTGGTTAATACTGATGGGAATTAAATATACGTGCCACACTCATTAGCATTAATGAGGGTTCTCCTGTGGATATCTAATGATCATTAATGGGAGTTACACACATGTGTATTTTCCATTAACATTAGTGGCACGTGCATCTCTCATTAATATTGATGGGAAATACAGGAAACCATATCTCTCATTAATATTAGTAGGAGTGATGCACACACTGCAAGGAGAAAGCTATTCCTGCCATATCCTCAATAAGGAAAGCTTGAGCTATTGTTAATTCTATTCTAAAGCAACTTCAGTTTGTGCTGTCTTTTGGTGAATTATCCAAGGTCTCCATGACCTTGGCCACAAGGCACAGGTTTCCTTCCTACATGAATGAACTATTTCTGAAAAAGCCCAAACATTATTTTCTTTGGTACCAGACAGTATTTCATCTCTGTGTTGTTTTTTTGTTTGTTTGTTTGTTTAAGCAAACATATTTCTGAATTGCTGCTATTGCATTGAAAAGTCTGTATATGCTTTTCACAGCATAGGGGTGGCACACACCAGCTGCTGAGTTATTGCTCATAGGCACACAAAATTTATTATAAGTTCTTGTGATCATAACTCCGTTTTACATCCTGCACTAATCCAGTATTGTGTTAAACTCTGACACAGTTCCTGATGAATGTAGTAGAGACTAAAGGCCATAGCTTCCCTTTGGAGTAAAAAAAGGTAGGAATTTACTACAGTACTGAGCTTTTTATCCTTCCAGTTACAAAGGGATTAAACTTCAGTGCCCCTTTCAAAAAAATGTGTTCTTGCGCCTGCCAAACTGCTTTTCTATGGGACTGTATTTTAGATCTCCTTTTGAACATCCGCCATTGCTGTTGTGTAGTGTCAGTGCAGAGCTCAAGGTTTCACGTGGTGGGGCAACCAAGGGGTCTGCTCCTGGAGAGGACTTCCCTCTCTCTCCTCCATAGGGCATCACTGCTTGGGTGGGTGCTGAAGAGCCAGGAAGAACCTGCAGCTCAGCACCAGGAGGCCACATGGTCTCCACATGGCGGGAACAGGGATAAGCAGACTAGGCTAACAAAGAGTGTTGATCTCCCTATCGAGTTACATGTATGGAGACAGCAGAAGGTGATTGCATAAAGCTCTGGCCTGGGGATCAAGTGGTTTGCCATCAGTTCTCACCTTCATATCCCATTGTAGGATAACTTCTTTTTCTATTCTTTGATATATCTACCACCTTGTACACAGGAATTATAACCTGAAATAGAATCTCTAGATGCTACTGTAATGGCTTAGCTACAGTTAATACTAACAGCCACATCAGATATATGCTATTTAAACTAGAAAGCAATATATTTAGTTTTAAACTGCCCTTTGGTAAAATAGTCTTATTGCTTTTCTCATTACTGTACAGAATTAGAATATCCATTGTCCATGCAAATTAGTTACAAAAAAGTTTGTAAGTAACAGATGAAAATTAAAGGATTATTTTTGGCAAACACAATTGTACTATATCAGATACCTTAAGGCTGGGGGAGGTACATATCACACCTTCCTGTGCCAGTAAGTCCCCTGCCATACAAGAAGGCTTCAGCGCAGGGAACAGCAGGCTGTATCACTGCGGCTGCTGCTCCATTTCAGGAGCCTTCTGGGGAGAGGGAGAGGGAACAAGAGTGCGAGAGCAATTTTAACTCCCACAAGAGCTGTGCAGACAAACTGCCTCGCATGAGCCATTTCCACCTGCCCTAGCTCTGCCCCAGCTCTGCTCCTTCAGCAGCTTGTGTGGAGCATTCTTTTGTTGCATATTGGTTCCTAATCATTACGGTGATGTAAGAGATGTTGACGCTGCTTTCTTTACCAGCAGATGTTTTACTGCTGGGCTCCCTGACCCCAGCAAGGTCTATATGGGCCCCATATGTAATCTACTTCAATTCGCATGAAAATCAACAACAAATTTCGATACAGCAGGCATAAATGCATAAAACTCTCTATACGCACAAACACACAGATTCAGACAAATGCTTGCATAATGCACACACACATATTTATCCACACTCATATTCACCCATCCTGGAAAGTCTAATACAGGACAGGTGATTCTAGTGCTAAAGGATGACAGATGCAGATGTCGGAAGACATCAAGGAAAATCACAACAATAATATTCTGTCTGGCTACAGCAGCATTAAAGATTCTAATCTGTAACTACAGCTTTCACTTATAATTCAGAATTCAGCTGCTAAACAAACTAAATAATTTATCAAGTACAGTATGTTCTAACTCTGCAGCTTGCAAAGCTGCAGCCATACCTTTGTTTCAAAGAGTCACCAAATGGTGGAAATGTCAAGCTCTTCCTTAAAGTGCATCTTCCTCAATTCCCTTGGTAGATAGCACTGATTTTTTTTTTTTCCTAAAGATGTTTTATTGTTTTTCTACTTTTCATCAGGGTGGGGTTGCCATGGCAATAAAGTAGGATTTCTTGCTGGATTTCACCTTTGCTGTCTAGCTTCATACGGTTCTCTCTCCTCAGAGCAAACATGGTGGATGCAATGCACATACAGATGTCTGATTTCAGATTTCTTTCTCGAGTGTTCTTGGCAGCTGCTCTCCTGAGACAGGCAAAGCAGCACTTCACAAGCAGCACTTCACATTCATCCTCCCACTCTCTAATGGCCACCATCATGCCTCCCTTGCTTTGTGAGCTCTTTTTTAAGATGGACAAAGCTTTTCATGAAAGACTTGCTTCCAGTGTAAACAGAAACTTTTGTTTAAGCATTTCAATTAACTAAATGACCAAATCAATTCTCCTTCTCTTGAAATAAGTTGAGGTTAAATGGCGAAATATGCCATAATAGAAGTTGGAAACATCCATCTCGCATCCCAGCAATACGCCCAGAGCTAAGCCAGTTGCCAGATTTAAAAGGCTGGGTTTAGACTGACACTGCCGTCATGACTGTGCCTCTGAACTGGGTCTCTCCCTTCTTCTCTCTCAATGTTTATTGTCATCTCAATTTTCCCAGTTTAACTTCTAGGACTTCTCCCAGGGAAAAAAAAAATAAAAAAAAAAATAAAAAGAGTTCAAAATTTACATCACTCACCAGGATGAAGAGTTTTCATTTTATATATCTCTCTCCAAATATATATAATCTTTCAAAAATAGATTATAAATGTTATCTATATCTGAATTTCACAGTGGTAGCATCTCAGAAATCCAGATGAAAAGGGATAGTAAATGCAAACTTAAGTCACAGTCCTTCAGTTTGAACCTTGCAGATCAGCTCTTCTCTCCTTGTGGAGTACCATCAGCAGAAAGAGCTGATATTTCAGGGTACGCTAATGAATAATTCATCCCATGAAAGTATCACTAATATAATGAGAATTTAAAACTCCATATCCCAGAAGCAATATGTCATAAAAGAAATAAAAAAGTACATAACATTTTTAATGTGATGTGAATTTTTTCCCTTTAGTGTTTGGATTTCTCTTTGCAATTCAACCAAAGTAAAGTAGGGATGTATTACACAAACTCCTGTGGATTAGCCATGATGCCTTTCTTTGCCAGTTTTCAATACTCTGCTTGTAATGGTCAAGCTGTGAAAATGTTTCCTGATTTCCAGTTCAAGGGTTTTTTTCCAAGTTCCAGAAAGCAGTTTCTCTGCTTTCCTTCTGTCTTACTCACTAGAGTTGCATTAAGTTTCCCTCTGATTTGACTAACATGGCCCTGGCAGAACATCAGTGTCATTTTAAAGTATCGCTATAATATTTGTTCTTCTGACTACATTGGTCTTTGACTGCCAATCCCAGTTTCTCCCTTGAACAGATACTATTAGTATAATTATTATTCATATGCTATATTACCCAAGAGACATGGGCATTGTTGAGCTTTTCCATTTAGTTAATGCCTTAGAAAACTTACAATCTGGGTAGAAGACAAAAAGCAACACATGGGTATCAAGATAGAGGGGAAGAAGGATGCAACAAGACCGCATGACTTTGCATGCTAAGCAGCAGTATCAGCACTGTGGTAGTATCTCTTACTTTTGGGGTATTATGATAAAAGAGAGATTGGAGGGGAACCTCCAGAGCAGTCAGATGGTCGTGTAGCTGTTCCCTCAGGAGCTCTTTCATAGGATCTGGTGGGGCAAATAGCATGAAGTTATTTCTCTGAAAATCTTGCAGTTAGTGTAAGAGGTTGGCTTGCCAGATGAATGGGTCGTAGGAATTGATTTCTTAATAAAGTCACTCAGAAGATTGAACAAACTTCTTTGTGATATGAGAAAATTTAGCATGTGTTATTTTGCTGAACTGGAGCTTCGGTTTTCAGCCTGGTAGTAGTGGCCTGCAAATACAGGTTCACTGCTGCCATTGTGGCAAGGGCTCTCTGTACTTTACAAAACAGACTCTGTTTACTGTTTATGCCCCAGACTAATACTTCCGAGCATGGTATGTCACAGCTATAGTGACAATCGTGGTTGTAGAGCAAGCTGTGCTTTGGCTGCTTCTCTCCAGGTTGCTTCTCAGGGCAGAGACCAAGCTTCCTGCCAGTTGTTTGGACAGGACTGGGCAATCCTGTGGCTTTTAAACCAGACCTCAGCTAAGTTTACGAATGCACAAGGCCCAGCTTCACCTGGTACTGGTAAGCCTTTCCTCAGAGCAGTTGTGACAGTGCCTGATTACAGAGACCTAAAAGCAGGTTCTGCACAAAAAAACAGTGTTCATTCTGTCACCTGAAACAGGCAGCCTGGGTAGGTCCCTTGTCCTGGAAAACTGAGCTGCGGCTGCTGACTTGCTGCTATTTTAAGAATGCACCAAACCCCAGGCAGCAAGTGAGAAGAAGAAGATCAGAATGTTTTTAAAGGTAGTTACATCGCTTAACATTTTTATCAGGAAGATTTCAAAGTATTTTGTGTGAGTATTACTATTATCACCAGGTTATACATGGCAGGACTGAGATAAAGTACAGATCAGCTACTTCCTCAAATCCATGTGAGAGTTAAGTGAAAAAATCAGGAAAGGGACCCCCCACCTTGGCTTTCTATTACATGTTGTAACTGTCACGTAGCCCCATGTCATGTACATTTCTGGTATTTATGATTCTAACTCAGCTGCACCCTTGCCATTTAATTCAATGACAATATGCGCATTTGGTGGGACAAAAAAGGGCCTATTTTTTGGGCAAGCCATGCATGCTGTTTATAGTCTAAAATGCATTTAGTGTGAAAATCTGATGGCTTTTGAAAATATCTTCCTGGACTTTTTGCTGAGCCTGCCAAGAACTCTGATAATTAATGGAAATGATTTTTGTGACAGAAACAAAAAGGCTGACCATATGTTTTGGTTACAGTCCTACACTATTTCTCTGAAAGAAAAATAGTACTTCAATCTGCATTAAGACCTGTCAGAACTGAAAACACGGTTCATTACTTATCATGTTTACACTGAATAAAAGCAGAATTTAGCTTTTATGTTCAATTGCATTATTAGCAACATCTAATAATATTTGATTAAACAAATTTTTATAGGCCCAAGGACAGAGTTGGCTGAGCAGAGGTGCTGAAGCATATTATGGTGTGGTATTGCCTGTGTGTCAGCATATGAGCTCTATCCATAGTTGATTCAAATGGGAAAACCCATGAGCCAAATGTCAGCTTTGCCATGTGAATAGTAACCATGATGTTTACAATATCAGATTAGAGCAGAGGTTTGGTCAGGTACTCTTACATTCCCCTAGCTCTGTATAACATAAAAAAAAGCTGCCTCAGATTGTCTTATTCTGGGGGAAAAAATCAACATCTGTAGCTGAGGATGATTCCTGACTGCTGCTGAGAGAAAAAAATTCTCATAGGCTTCACTGCTGTAGAATAAAGCCAATAAAATGCAGCAATGCAACTGCAATAATGATGGACTACACAGAGGTGTTTATCATGTATGCACGTGATCACATTTATGAAAAATATTTTATCGTAGTCCTTCAAAAAGTCTTGCAGGCCAGATAGTGAAATGTCTCAGATTTTTCATTTTGAATATTTCAATAATAATAACAATGGTAATGGATAATTTGCACATACAATAGCTTCTGTGTGTTAAGATAGTAAAGTTATTAACAACCTTCATCTAAACAGCAGGTTCCTTTAAGCACTGTATACAGGCATTGTGTGTTTATTTGGCAATTATGTAAACAGGAGTATTAACAGCTCTTGTCTAGGGTATGGGAATGACTCTTCCTAAGATGGTAAATACTCAGTCACCCTTTAATTCCCTTTCTAACCCTTCTGCTGAAATGCCCAGTAAGTCTGTTAATTGGTAGTGGTCACTCATGACAGGAGCAGCAGTGACCTGGGAAGCAGAGCAAGACCTGTGACCTCCTCCTTCCAGCAGCTACAAACAACTGCCTGTTTAGGACGATAATTTCAGCTCCTTTCTGCTGCCCTGTGCTGCATTCAAATTACTGTCCTAAAAGGAAAAGCCTGGGCAAGGGCCATGACAAACTTTAACTGCATTTATTTTTAGGACACTTTAGCAGAGGGCGAGCAGACATAGTAAGACTTTGAACCAAGGAGATCACTGCTCTTCAAACAAACAGTGAATATCTGACCTATAATTGAAGACGGGTTGTGGTATCTTATTTCTTGTGCGTCTTATAGTAGCCACAGGTAGTAAAAGAGGCAGAGGAGTTAACACAATTCATATGCTGATGAGCCAGCGCTCTTTCACATAAGAACTGAGTTACGGTTTCTCTGTGCAACTGGATGAGAATCAGTTCAGTACACATTAACCTGTTATTCTTCAACTGCATGATGTCTTTAATATTAACCATTGTCTTTATTTCTGTATCTGAGTAATTCCCTGAGAAGGGATAAATATTAATAATCTTGAATAGTTTAGAAATTTGCTGACATATACTTGCAAATGCTTTAATCACCTTGCCAAACAGAATCAATAAGCAAATATCTGTTGCGTGGAAAATGGTTCAGATAAATTAAACAGAGTATCTGTATGCATTTGTTACTGAAACAGTATCAAACAGACTAGGTCTGAATAGTCTTGTTTTCAGAAATTTGATCCAATGCGGATTACAACAAGCAAGAAAAAAGCCCTCCTTTCTGATTAAAGAGTACTGGGAAGGGCAGGTCAGTCATCGATTTCCACGCTCACTTTAGACACGCTCGATGTGAATACAACATTAATACAAACCTGAAGGATTTAAATTTGTTAATTTTAGAGTGGACCAAACCCACAGTTCTTCCCAACCACACTGCTCAACCTGAGAGAGAGTGGGACATTATTCCCACTTTCAGAAACCTAGCTCTGAGAAAACAGAAATCGGTTTGTATCATCACAACAGACGTGGAGAGATGTCAGTGAGGGCTGTAACTTCAGTCAAGCATCTCAGAGCAAAATCAGAGAAGCTCTTTAGTGACAAAGATTCAACATTAGTGCAAATGCCACTAGTTATAAAATAGTGAGGGGAAAAAAAAGACATGCTGTATAGGTGAAATCTCAGTAGACTGATTCAATTTTTTCCGTGAAGCATTAGCAAGGTTTTAAATAGCTGCAACCTGCATATTAAAAATGCCCATGTGTATAATACATGAATAAGGGCACCTTGGCTGAATACGTTATGGAGCAGAACTGTCATCTTTACCCCCTTCACAATCATACTTTTGCTCGCTTATGTGAATAGACAAGAATAGCAAGGAACACTTATCAAAAGTTAAATTAGACAGTGGATCGATGGATTAAGATCCTATTTTTAAAAAATGAGTATCCCTCCACCATTTCCTTTCTTTCCACCACTTTCTCAAATCAGATCATTTCTTTGCAGCTCTTTATTTAGACAGAAAGCCTGGTAAATGATCATGTTTTATCCACAGACTGACTGGAGCTTTTTTGTGAACCATTCACCTGCTGCTCCAGCAAAGACGTAATCCCATCTTCATTTATACACCTAAGAGACAATTCAGGTACAGGAAAGAATGTATGCTACTGAAAGGAGGCTGTTACATCTGCTGTGCTTGATATATGTGAAGTGTGGCAAAAATCTCTCTGCAGCTGTTTGTATTTAGGATGAGACGATATAATAATGTACTTGCAGGGCAGGAGTGACTCACTGAATGTTTCAACAAGATATGTAGATTTTATGCTGTGGTATTCAATAAAATATATGTATTTATTTTGACAAGCCATATATTCCTGGTCCATGAGCCCATTTCAAGAAACAGAGACAGAGAATTTTTGGATCAAAGTAGTTTGACTTTTTCCCCTTAGGTATTGATTCCCTGTGTAACCATTATTTTGCAGCTCTCGGTAGAAAGGCTAGCAATTCACCTTTTTAATGATGCACTGTGTCTAATGATGTAAGAAAAAAAAAAGTGTTGAGTTTTCTAGTAGAGGAGGCTCTTGTCTATGACACTGGCTTTTAGCTCTTGAGTGAGAGGAGCAATGTATAGCTCCAAGTGACGAAGCTTACGAATTGATGTTATCAGTGAGAGCTTGCTGAGAAAATTAAGTGCATGCCTACACTTCTATTTTATATTCTATGAAAATTAAAACCATTTTAGGCCCTGCATGCAGGCCTTTACAGCTGTCTGAACTGTATTTTCCCCATCTCACTCATGTCTCTGTGAGTCACTTATCGCACTCTCACATGCAGAGAGATTTTTTAGGCTATTTATGATGCTCCTTTGAGTGTACTTAAGTCCTTTTTAACAGAGGCTGGGCACACAAGGAAAAAAAGTTTCTTCTGGACAGTGCTTTACAATGATAGAAATTACAATGATGTTTAGAAAATGGAAATCCCTTCCTATTGGAACCAAAATTTTTAAGTGGGAGCAGGCTCTTACCTGTATTTACTAAATTTCATCATAAATAAGGAAATCCAGTTTGGCCCTTCTTGTGTGACCTTGACAAATCATGTAATCTTGGCAACCCCAAGATTTCATGTGGCCCCAGAGTTGAACAAAAGTCCCAGGCTTCATCTAGCATGGGGCAGACTGCCTCAGCCCTTCGCAGGCTGTGCTGCGCTCGGTGCCAGAGCAGTAGCTGGCCAGGAGGACAGAGCAACAAAGATGGTTAGCAACCCTGTGAGATAGCACTTTGGCAATCCACGTTGTACCTGGGAACAAACATCAGTGCTGCGGGGGAAAAACAAAAGATGCAAGATCACTAAAATGGCAGAGCTACTATGTTTGCTTAAAGAAAAAAATAAAATTAGCAGACAAAAGCGTTGGCAAGTAAAGGACTCGGGGTTTATTGTTGCCTCCAGTGGAGGTTTCATTCTCCTTGTGTTGTGCACCATCCTGTTACACCAAGGGTATGAAATTAAATTCCCTCCCTTCTCTAGGACAAGCTGCTCCCACTTCAACACACACCTCTTACTTGAAAATGGCTGCCAAATTGTGAAGATAAGAAAACAAAGTGATCAATTCCTGTTTAAAATGATCAGATAATAGTTAGCAAAACCATTTTTCCGATCTGTCATTTCAAAACTCTACTGACAAAAAAGAAGAGTGTGTGTATGAAAAAATCTGAAACCTTCAAGACACAGCCCTTTTGTGGGAAGGTTGGAATGGTCTTTTCAGGGCTTTCTCTTTATTTTGAAAAATTTTAGTAATATAGATTAGAACAGAACAAAGAAAGGGATGAGATACCCTAAAAGGAAAGTATGAAACAATATTTAAATGATGCGTGACTTCATCCTTGCCTGAAGGCATGCTGAATTCATACAGAGAGTCCCCAAGGATATTTCACAGTGTGGTGGTACACAGCCTGCTTCCCTGACAGGTCATTACTGCATATCATGCTGGGATCTGCTACATGGCATGTTGGTGGCTGCTTTACCTGCCTTGGTCTCAGTGTAGCCCCTGTAAATATAAGTTAAGGACTCCATCTTTGGAATCCCAAAAGTCCAGGCAGACTCAGAGGACAATGAGTGATTGATTTCCACTACAGGACAGAGCTGTCGGGAAAAGTTATCTTGAATTTAGAAGGCTTATGGACGGGCTCCTTGCAAAACTTAAGTGTATAACATGGACAGCTATGTGAGGATTGGTTATTGAAGTACTCCCTTGTGACTTCATGTAAGGTAGTAGACTGAGTGACTGAAAGAAATTCATTAAAAAGGGGGAGAGAGAACAACAAGTACAGAAGAATAGGAGGGCTGAATGTAAAATACATAATTAGGATGGATGAAACTGAGGAAAAAATACTTCATTAGTGGGGTATGGTGAAGGCACACCTCAAGGCTAGCAGAAAAAACGCCTTTCTGTGTTGTGTGGTGTTTCTCTGATGAGAAAATCTGCAGTTGGTAAGTTGGCCATTTTGAAACCTGGGCTGGCTCCTCTGGGCTCACCGGAGGTGTCAGTGGCACTGGTGACCCTGAAGAGGGAAGAATTCCTCCCTCAAGCAATCTTCCTCTGGCAAGAATTTAGCATCTGACCCTGGCCCACGTTCTGCCCAGTCAAGTAGCAAAGCAATAATAGAGTAAAAACCACAGGTACTTGGAGACTGGGTGGAGTTTGATGATCCAAGTCCTTTACCAACTTTAGGCCTTTGGAAGTTTGCATTGCTTGTGCAAACTGTTAGTGAATCAAAGCTTTTTAGTAGTGGCTGATGCTTATACAGATTTTGAGAGCAAATCAGTCGGATTTCCTGTTTGAAAACTAGTGCAGCTGTGAAAGTTTTAGAGATACATGGATAATGGGAAATATAATTCAATTCTTTCAAGTAAAATATTCAGTCTTTGGGAGGCAGGCAAAATGTCAAGGTTTTCAGACGTGTTGGTTATTTAGATCTGCTTGCATTTAGATTCAGAACTCGGAAAATTATTCTTCTGGCAGCATTAGTACCTTCCTACCAGTTAGTAAAAATAACAGATACACTCTCAGGGTGTGGCCATGCAATGAGAAAAAACTAAAAATACTTAACTTTTATGCTAGATTAACAGAATTTGACTTTTGTCCAGTTAAAGTAATTCTTCAGATCCACTGTGGTCTTCCCGTATCTTTTCTGACTAACTGGACATTGATCACTTTTTGAAATATGGTAAGAAAAAACATCTACTTAGCATTAGAGTGGGAAGTATAACCTGTGATCTTATTGTTCTTATTTTAAACCTTAATGAACATTTCTTGTTATAGTGGAATAGAAAAATATGTGCATCAATAAATGGTGCTTCAGTATTAGCTAGCAGAATTGAGACAGTGCAGCTGGGGATAAAAAATAGCTAGAGGCTCCCTTATAGTTGTTACTAATCTACCTTGTGAAATCTTCACCTCTGTACTTTTTCTTTCTTCCTTTCTTTCTTCTTTCTCAGAAATAGCCTCAGTCAGTTTATTGATTTGGTTTTAGTCCAGATTTTTAAATTGTAAAAGTAGTTGTGACTCCTGTTTTGACCAGATACCATCACCTTGACAGCACTTGTAGGCTTGAATCACAGCTACCTGCTATGTTTGGAAAAGTCCTTAGGTTACGCAGGCCCTGCTAGATTGTTGGATGGGAATATCAGAAACCAAGGCTATTTTACTGCATTTTTTTGCAACACGAAAGTATACAACAGTGGCTTTATGTGAGATTTAATAATAGTTTCTTGTTTGAGAACTAGTGTTTTTAAGCCAACAACATGATAATATGACAAATAGAAGACAGAATGTGTGGAAGGTAGTTATTTATTAATGTGTATTAAGTAACAAGTGAATGATGCTATCACATGGATAATCAATGCATGCTTATTTTCTGTTTGATCTGCATTTCTGAGTTAAATTCTGCTCCTTTGTGGATACAGAGGGCTCCTTTGCATTGCAGCCAGCCTGGTTTTTCTACAGAGAGGCAGAAAACAGTGGGTGGCCACATGGGGATACATGGCCTGTGGACTGCACAAAGCTAAATTTCTTTGCTTGTTCAGTGGTAGTAATGACCAGTAAAATAATGGAAGTAAATAGATGAAGAACTAAGAATTCTAGAATAGAGATAAATTTAATGCTACACACACAAAAAGTGACCAGGCAAGCAAATGTGCAGTCATGTCTTGTCATGGCAGGGAATGAGGTTTCTCTGCTTCAGCTTCCCATCTGTAAAGGAGCTGGTCCATGAAGTTTCTTGGCATGTAAAAATTTTTAAAACCACTCTGTAGATCATGTAATTTTTCTTTCAGGAGACAATTCCTAATTAAAAATTATTCCTAGTTAGGACACTTTTCTTTATGTTCATTTGCTTTTATAATATCCCATTATTTCTAATTTCTATATTTCATTATTCTCTCAGCCCACTCTCTTAAGTTCCTCTCCCAACATGGTGATAGTCACTGTACCACCCTTGGTCAATGTTCAGCTACGTTACATAATTCTCATAGATGTTCCTCATCAGTCAAATTGTTCTGGTGCTTAAACATTAGCATTGGGTTTTGATTGTCGGTTTGGGGTTTTTTCCCCCGAAGTTTAGCATGTGACCATCTATCATTGCCCTTCATTTATAGTTTGTCAGCCTCCATGAGGCAGTGCTCATTTCCAACCCAACAGAGATTAATTTTTCAAGTATGATTTCTGAGGTATTGCATCTGATGTCTCCTGATGCTGGATACAAGATCCAAAATTGCTCTATGTTACAAATTTTTGACCCCTACTGTAGTCACCCTGTGTTCTAGCATGTATGTCTAGGATCATAATTTCACTCATTGCTGTTTATTGCTCATGTTTCTGCTGTCAGCTGCTTACTTTCCTTTAAAAAACAAACAAACAAACAAAAAACCCAAAAAACCTCTGACTTCCATTATTTTCTGAGGGATTGTAATGTGATTTACCAGATGATAATTTCCACGATTACTCTTTATTCATCTTCTAAAGTTCAGTGCCATCTAGCCATCTGGCGTCTCATTAGTTCTGCAAAAGCCCTAGCCTACAAATAAAAAAATTAGTCACATGGCTAATTTTAAGTATGTGAGTCCTAATGATGCAAAGGAGACTGCTCATATTTTTTGAGCCAGACATGTAGATAACTCTTGCAGGACCAGGCCATAAAATACTTTTGAAAGATTTCTTCGGTTAATCGCATAAAGTAATTAGTATGAACACTGCAATGTGCTTCACACAGAAGTGCTAATAGGCCTGTATTAAACGTTTTCCATGCATTTCTTTACTAGCTATTTAACAATCACCTAGGCATCAGATTTTTAACATATGAAGAGCAGTGTAAATCAATGTTAACCTGAAGCATGTGGATGGATGGATGCTCTCAGGAGATGTGGAATCAGATACATATCTTTGTCATTTCTTAATTAGCCATTTTGCTTTCTCTCTCCCTCGTGGTGCTAGAGACGCACGTACCAGCAACAGTCAGTTTAGAATCAGCATGATCAATTTTTTGTTCTTCCTTAAAGAGAAAATTTTCTCTCTTAAATGACTTGTCCTCACTGATACACATCTTATTTGTCTCCCATTTTTGCAACCAGAATTCACTTTTTTCTGTCTAGAAAGGTGTTACTGCAAAGGGGCAGCTCTTTTCCATACCCTCTTTTCTGTCTATATCCAAGAAACACCTTTTGATTTGTAAATGCACTGCTCTGTAAAAACCTCTACCCTATACCAATTTTAGAGTGCCACTACTAAGGTGTGAACTGTTTTGTGAAAGGCAGCTTGTTATTGCTATATATCATAAATATCCTTCAAACGCCCACTCTTTGAACTTGTGACTCATCAGTCTGGCATCTCAGATTCCCTTCTGCTAATTACAAAATACTGATCTTGCTCATTACCACCATAACAATAACACCTAGTTAGGAAGAGAACACTGCTTCTCCTGGCAAACTGCAATGTCTCGTGTTTCATTGCTTTCTGCTACTTAGCTTATTAAATCAGTTTGCACATTGCCAGTTTTCCACATGCCTCTGCAAAATCCTGAATGCTCTTTTGTAGGTGCCTGAATTCAGACTCGGTAATGTGGAATATGCAGGATGAATGTCACTTGCCATCGTTAACTTATGGAGCCTAGCCCAACTCAGAAATGTATTTAGCTGTGCATTTTGTTAAGGAATATACGATATTGTGTATTTTTATCTCTTTAAGTACGGATCAATGAAATAAACAGAAATCAGGTATGTTTTCTCAGGACCTGTATGAATTTCCTGATACCTAGCATATGTCTTAACTGCAATACTGTTTGTCCTAAAAAGATAAGGCCTCTAAGCCAATCATTAATTGCTAGAAAATATTAACCAGAAAAGGTAGAGGCAAATTCACCTACCTACCTCTAACTGATTTAGGACAGCTGGGAGTAGTTTAGGGTTACTTTAGCTGCTTTTATATTATTTATTTGTTATGTGCACTTTGATACAAGAACCAGCAGTTCACCAGCCTCGGAGAGAGGAACATCCCAAAGAAAACTCACCCAGGAGAAACAGAGAGACTGGCCAAACTCTGGAGATGGACTATGTACAAATGTAAAAAAAATCAACAAATACTCCTCCCCTAAAACAAAACTAAACCACAACATATTCCTAATGGGCTCTTTCAAATTAAGAGATTTAAATTCCCATGTTACTCTTATTTAATCACAATCCAGATGAGAAATTAATAATGATAAGCAAGTGTTTGGTCTAAATACCAATGTTAAATGCACTCTGCAGAGTTGGAAGTTTGCATAGTTGACTGGCTCTGAAATAAATGCTAGAACGAACGACTTCCACGGGTCAGGAAAGAATTTGCATGTAAAGATCCTGACGTAAGAAGAAAGCCGCTTTTAGACAGCCTCTAGATTAAAAGCATTGTTAACTCATTTCAGGCTTAGCATAACAGTCCTGATGGACCAGCATGCTCTCTGGGGTAAGAAAACATAACATCTCTGGAAAGAAGAGACTTCAGTGGAGCCAAGTCGGTTCAGGATCATTTAATTCAAAATCTCCACCTAATTTCCTTTTATTTAAACCATTATTAAGAAATATCCTTCAGCTTATCACATGTGAAGCATAATCTTCCTTTGGTATTAACTTTGACACTTGGGGGATTATATTAATTTAGGTGATAGTACCTGTTAGTGAGAATTTGATTGCCCTCAATGCAGAAGGATTTACTCTTGTTATTGATTTGTTGGCAATATATTGGGTAGAAATCCCCTGGTACTGCTGGTAGCTGCGGATTCCAAATTTTATTGGATTTGTGAGCAATTTTCCCCTGTGTTTACACTTGTGATCACTTTATAAAAAGAAGAGCCCAAGAGTAAGGTGAAAAACAAATGCTTGTTTTTACTTTGCTGAAAAGGAAAGCTGCCTTGTTTTGCTTAGTTCCTGGTTGTTGATTGCATTAGTCTGGCTTTTGTCATGGTTACTCTTGTGACAGGCATTGAACTGAGAGTACATAGCTACAGCAGCCAAGCAAGAGAGAAGCCATTACCTCTAACGGCAAAGGGTCATCAGGGCAAATTTTGTCTCATGCAGAGGATCGAAATCAAATGCATCCACCCTTTAGTTGCCAAAATAAGTGTATGACCCAATGTGACTTCTTTTATAACACTATTTCCCTCCTAAATAATTTTCCTCAGTCCTTCAGGCCAGAGTTAATGAAAGCGAAGAATAAGCCAGACTGAACCCTTGCCATCCCAACCCCTGAGGCCAGGGTCGTGGGGGCCCAGGCAGCTCCTCCCCACTCACGCACGGTGGCAGGCAGGCCCGGGAGCCGACCGACGGGCATGCCAAGGGCTGCCCCTTACCTGCAGGCAGGACACAGCCAGGGAGCCCGTCCCAGCATCCCTGAGAGCGTGTGGCGACAACAGTGAGCATCTGGCTTCCCCATTCCCATGCTGGGCCTTGGTCTGTGCTCCAGCAATCAATATATTCTTAGTCCTTGTTATCAGGTCCCCAGGAGAAGTAAATTGATTTATCTTTATCTATTATTTGCCAAGGCGCAATCCCTCTGTCCTTACACACTGAAATTTCTGGTAGAATACCATAGAAGTGTCACAAATAATAAACACAGAATCAGGCCTCTAGGACACAAAATGTCTCCTCTAGCTTTTTTTAAGACTGATTCATAAAATTTGATCAGAATTAACAACAACAACAACAAAGGGAGTTTAATTAAACCCATATTGGGAAATGTCTCAAGAAATAAAGTGTTTCATTATGTTCTTTTATTATATCCTACAATATTCATCCAATTAAGGTTAGCACTCAAGTTATTTTTAAGATGTGGTATGAATAAGATAACCTAAGATATCATATGATTGTTCCAGCTGAGACATAATAGTTAAAAGTAATTTTTTCCAATAAAAATAACAGTGAACAGTGCTATTAATTCATGGTAATGATGCTACTGGGAGAAGTATATGACTTCTACTGCTGAATAATCAACAAAAGCAAATTAGTTTTAAGCAACAGAATGTGTGTGTGTGTATGTCTGTGAGTGTAAATGACCTTGAGAATAAAGAATTGAGAAAAGCAAATTAAATACAGTTTTAAGCATCATAAGATTTTTTTCTTAATTATGTATTTTGAAATGTAGTCCATGTGAATTCAAGACTCTGCAAGGCAAAATTAATTGTCATTCTCTTCTTAAGTATTTTAACTAAAATGCACAGATGTATACTTCTACCTGAAACCTTTCCAAATTTCAGCTTTATCACATGAAGAAATATGGTTCCTGGCACATTTCATTTTTACTTCTAACTCAACCAAATCAGAAGCAAAACATTAAATTTAGCAAATCTGCAGTTTCTTATCCTTTGTCTCCCAGTCCTCACTGTCTCTTTCAAGTGGGCTGTATTTAAAGAGAAAGTATTTATCTCCACTGTAGATATTTTTGATCAGCCTTTTCAAGCTGATTTAAAACGTCAACTTCTTAACTTAGGAAATTCTTTTTTAGCTGTATTTATCTATTACCTAGATTTTCTTCCTTTCCTACTTTTCCTGCCTCCCAGAAGGTACATATTTTCCTAAAACTACCTGCTTTTCACTTCCAGTACATTTTTTGCTATTTAATCAGGTGTGTACAACTTGCACTTTTACTTGGTCAGACTTAATGCGCTAGTTCAAACTCCTCAGCACCTTTGAAATAAATACACTTTGCCTTTTTTTGCAGTCCATTTCTTACATTTTTTCATATATAGATACTCCACTACTTAATGCTGCTTTGAATTTTTTCAGATTGCTTTCGTAACAGTCCTTTTTGTTGCTTCCCCTTGCAGTCCCTCTCACCAGATTGGTAGATTAGTAGCTGTGCAGCAGCTAAATAGTTTTTTCTCTATTACACAGTCTTAAATACATTAAAAGTGTTGTTATGTGGAGAGAAGCTGTCGTGTTGTGAAGCTGACGCAGACTTTTACAGAAAAGAATGAAAAAAATACTTACTTTTGAAGACTTCGTATTTTTCAGTTTGGAGTGCTTCAGTCTTCATACCTGGAGAATTGGAAATACCTAATTAAGTATTGATTATTTAATTTAAGCATATCCTCCAATAATGCCTCTTTCTTGTTTGTTTGTTTGTTTGAAGATGGTCCTTTTCCCATGAAAACGTAGCTAGAGATACATAAAGCAGAATCACAGACTTATTGAAATCTTGAGTTTTATCTTGACTTGAAAGGAACCAGTACTTCTCTAACATATTATGTGCTGCAATAAACATTGCAGTATGTTCTGTGCCTAAATATACAGAGAGTATTTTTGTACATAACCTCAGAGTGGCCATTGTGAAATTATTTTATTGGATTGGTGTACAACTGTTACTGACAACTATTTTTAAGCAGAATTTAGGATAGCTTAGTAGCAGAGGTATGCACATCAAAGGCCATGTGAATTCCATAATACCTCTACAGCCTAAAACTGAAATTGGAATGATAATAAATGTATGAGGCATAATTAGAGGCAAATTAGAGATGGATTAGTATGGCCATTCTAACCATGATTTATTTTAAGAAACTGAAATCTGACAGGCACGGTAGCATAAAAGATACTGATGTACTACAGCCTCTCAGTATTTCAGGCAATATTGAAAACTAAAGCATTACTACAACAGGCTACTGTGTTACAAGTTTTGAAAGAGTTAATGTGCCCTTGTGTTGTTTTGGAGTCAGTTCCCTCCTGTAAGACATACCATGAGTGTGTTACAAGGCTTCCCAGAAAAATTTGGCTGGCTGCGCTGCCCTTCCACCTGCTTATCTGGTGTGCCATCTTCTCCAAGGAGTTGGCTGTTGTGGGGAAGGGCTTAGAGGGAGTGAACCAAAAACCTCTTGTTAATCAAGGACTTATTAAAAGTTCCTTTTAGTTCATGGAAACTCCCTAAAGGAAACCTGTCTTACTTTTTCATTTCAGTCATGCTACAAATAAATTTGGGACATTAACAGAGATTAGAAGAGAAAAAAGGACAAGGGAGGCGGGAAGCTGAGCAGAAAGATGAAGCTAGGCAGAATCTGAAATCTATGCACTTTCTCTGCATGAGGCCAAGTATACATAGTGTGTGCAGGTATAGTCTGTGCATGTGTGTCTAGATGCATGCGTTTTACACTTGCTAACTATACCTGGGTGAAAAATCAACACTTGGTAATTAGTTGTAAGATTCAGACTTCTTTTGGTGATAAATCATGTGAAATATATATTGCAGTGTTCACGTGTATCTGTTTTATGGCGTTATTGACTGGAAAATATGTAAATAATTTTGAATGAGATATGTGACAAATTCATTGTGACTCTGCTGGATGACACTGGCTAAGTAGACAAACATGTCTTCGATTAGAATGTATGCCTTAGATTTTTGTTCTCTGGAAATATCTAAAACTACAAAATTGCAATTAATTTAAAATTTAAGCTTTCTGTTATGGCTCTTAGTGATAAATTTTTTTAAGGATATTTATGAAGACAGAAAAGTCTGGACTTGGACAAAGCTGTTAGAAAAAATCAAGACCTGTTTGGAAACGTTTTGTGATGTTTTCTCAAGTTGACACAGAACATAACATCAGTAGGTGTTCTCCAAGCTGAAATTTAGATATCCTACACGCGTTCCTACTGAAGACATGGCAAATAGAGAACTACTGACTTTTCACTAAGTTTGATTTTGATACAATAAAGATATTAAAGTAGTACCCAAGAGGGCTAAGGAAAACATCAAGAAACCAAGAGCACCACACAGAAAAGCCCACTCACTAGCTGATTACCACCTGAGATGATGATGAAGTCATTCAGGTCAAAAAGTCTTCCTTTATTTCATTTTCATATATCTGCAAGCTAGGAAAATGACAAATTTCCACTAGCAAAAGGTGATAAAACAGATTTTGGTCTTTGCAAGTTGGGATTTGCTATGGGAAAGTTTTCAGTCACATGACAACTATTTCAAACTCTTACAGGTAGTTTGCCAGTGCAATGAGTGTTTCAAACTGAACAATTATCCTATTATGCTAGATTCCCAACATAGCTGTGGATTTTTATTCCTGTTCTGAAAGAGTTTGGATCTGATGTCAAGTAACCTGCATGTCATAACTGCAGTTTTCAAAGCCTTCTGTGTACAGAAGATATATTTGGAAGAAAATGCTAGATAAATGAATCTCTTTCAAGTTAACAAGCTGACACAGAGTTGCATTTCATGCAATATTTGGTGTTTTGAGCAAATATTCTGCAGATTTTTTTTCATAACTACCATTCTATCAGGTAGTGCTCCTGCTACTTCTGTAATTATTATTATTATTATTATTATTAAGGCTTAGGAAGACAGAAAATATTTCATCTTTTGCTATGGATAATAATGTAATTTAGAAGGGAATGTGCAATGACTGAGACTACCACTAAATCCATAAGGAAACCATTTTGTAGGTTGTAAACTGCTAATTTGCCTTGCTTGGCACGGTTAATACATACCTTATAGTGGACAACATCCACCAGTGTATTCAACACCAAGTGATCTTAGTTTGTGAATTTCTCATTCATTTCAAACTGCTACAGTACATGAGAACTAAAATGTTGTATCTGATGATGCAAGCAGGATTTTCTTGTGCTTTCTACACAGCAGAAATAATAGATGAATGCAAATCTCTGTCATGCAATTTCTTTCCTGGAATGGCAAATGAGTTTGTGATCTAGTTACTAAGTAGAGGTGATCACCACAGTATTGATGATATATGCTCTTCTGAAGCTATGATAATTAAGGAGCATAATGCTTTGGGTATACAGTCAAAATTTCAGGGACTGATTAAAATTGATGGATCTTTCTATTATTTTTTAATTCCTTGACAATATCCCATATTGCCATCTTAAAAAAAAAAAAATTCAGAGTGCTTTACTTATGTTTGTCAGGAGGTCTACTTAATTAATTTTAATTACCTCTATCTGTAAAAAGTGAGAACCAAAAAGGCCAGAGAGCTCTGTTGGACACTCATCTAAAGGAACAGTTAAATATTAAGCTAAAAACTATGAATGTCTCAAGATACATTTGCCTCTGACTTTTCTATCTCCATCTTCAGTTTAAAATGAATGTCATTTTACTAAGAGTGATTTAAGCATGAGAATAGCTTTACTTTTTTTGTATGTTGATCTGATTATAGTTAGATGTCCCAGAAAAGAGAGACACTCAGAAAAATACATTTACACACTAAGTTATATATGAAAAGTTGGAAGAGGAAGTTCCTCTGCTTTTCCTGGTAATGAGTATATAACTCATGCTCAACAACTTCTTTGATTCATATAGCCTATTTGCGCTCAAGAAATATTCATAAGGAGATGGGGATTTTTCTCAGATTTATTCAATATCTGAATGTATTTTCCAAATGTTTTTTAAAATTGTTTCCTCTTCAGTGTGATCTCCAGTTCAAGTTGTTTTGTTTAGCTGTGAGCTGCCAAACAGTGCTTTTGGGTTTTTTTCCTACCCACTCACTCATTAGGTGCTCATCCACAAATTTCACATTAGAGTACTGAAATGGGACTTTCGGCAAAAGTACCAGGAAAGGACATCAGCCAGCTGCCAGTTAGACAAGGACAGAAGGACTGCAAACTTCAGCTAAAGAAAATTCATTCACACACACTTGTGAACAATTATATCATTAGCCACCTTGTTCTAATTTTACCCAGTTATACCATACAGTAGCATAAGGCTTACACTATTTGCAGATTGTGTTCAACACTTAATGTCGTGTGTGAAAACAAAGGCTCAGCTTTCAGCTCTGTAAACAAATGAGGGATATCCAGAAATATTTTATGTCCTGTCCATATAAAGAAAGAGTAGGTAAGAAAATATGACTGTATCAATACAGGAACATCACTTTGTGCAGTGGAAGTCTGTAGGCAGTACAGTGTTGAACTGCACAACAGATTTCTAGGACACTTCACACTGAAGTGAGAAGAAGAATGGAATTTTGATACATTGTCTGCAGAAATCTAGGGAACGTTTTTGCTGATGCTCTAAAATCTTCCAGCTAAAGAAGAGTCTTGTTCAGGACAACAGAGAAATAACTGCTAATGACCAACTGAGGTGAATGAGAAGGAAAGGCATGCGTGTCATCTTCTCAGCCCCACCAGGGGGTCACATTAACACTTTGTATTTAGCAAGTTGAAGGCAGAAGTTTTTAAGTCTAAGAATATGCCCTGATGGGAAATTTTGGACATTTAGATCTTGTGGTCTTTCTTCCACACTTTTTTGCAACATATCTTTTTGCATATTGCCAGATTTTGCAATAGCTGCAATATTTCGCAATGTTTTTGCAATTTTGCAATGTTTGGTCTTTCCATAGCATATGCATTAGTCAGAGTATTATAATATTTATCATCAGACTATCCTTCCCAGAGAGACCTGTGTACTGCCTCTCAGAAAAAAAAAAGAAGAAATAAAAACAAAGCAAATTGGTTATCATGGGACCATGTTAATTGCTGACTGTGTATGGGATAGAATTTGTTCTGTTTGTTCTGGCTACTGGGGGTTGGTGGGGGGAAGGAGGGGGAGTTTGTTTATTTTTCAGTTTTGCTGTTTGCTTTTCCGTTAAAGATAAAATGATCTGGGTTCAAGTGCCTGTGACTTGAACGATTAAAACTTTCTCTGCAGAGCAGAATAATGTTTCAGACTTTGGCACAAACCTTGGAAAATAGTTCCAGGCTTTACAAATGGCACTTTTGCCCAAGTTTGAGGCTGTGTTATATACCTTGTAATAGTCCTTACCTCAGAACTGCATTTCACCAAGACTGAATTGTTTATTTAGTTGCTGTCACTCAAGCGTAATAGGAAGCTTTTAATAAACTGATTTAGTGATCGTTTTAAGAAGGGAACGGAAGGGAATAGAATATTTCAGTTGGAAGGGACCTACAATGATCAACTAGTCCAACTGCCTGACCACTTCAGGGCTGACCAAAAGTTAAAGCATGTTATTAAGGGCATTGTCCAAATGCCTCTTAAACACTGACAGGCTTGGGCCATCAATCACCGCTCTAGGAAGCCTATTCCAGTGTTTGACCACCCTCTCAGTAAAGAAATGTTTCCTAATGTCCCATCTAAACCTCCCCTGGTGCAGCTTTGAACCATTCCCACACATCCTCTTGCCGGATGCTAGGGAGAAGAGATCAGTATCTCCCTCTCCACCTCCCCTCCTCAGAAAGCTGCAGAGAGCAATGAGGTCGCCCCTTAGCTGAGCCCCCTCAGCTTCCACCTCTCCAGACTAGACAAACCCAGACTCCCTAGCTGCTCCTCATAGGACATGCCTTCCAGTCCTTTCACTAGCTTTGTTGCCCTCCTCTGGACGCATTCAAGGACCTTCAAATCTTTCTTAAGTTATGCAGCCCAGAACTGCACACAGCACTCAAAGTGAGGCCACAGCAACGCCGAATACAGAGGGATAATTACGTCTTTTGACTGGCTGGTTATACCGTGTTTGATGCCCCCAGGATGGGGTTTGCCCTCTTGGCTGCCAGGGCACACCGCTGGCTCATACTGAGCCTGTTGCCAACCAGCATCCCCAGATCCCTTTCGGCAGGGCTGCTCTTCAGCCACTGCTCCCCCAGTTTATACTTGTGCCTGGTGTTACTCCATCCTAGGTGCAGAATCTGGCATTTGGACTTGTTAAATTTCACACTATTAATCATAGCCCTATGCTCCAATCTGTACAGATCCCTCTGCAGGACCTCTTGTCCATCAAGAGAGTCAACAGCGCCTCCTGGTTTGGTACCATCGGCAAACTTGCTAATGATGCATTCAACTCCTGCATCCAGATGGTTGATAAATATATTGAACAGGTCTGGCCCTAGACTTGAACCCCGAGGAACAGCGCTGGTAACCGGTCACCAGCCAGATGTAGCCCCATTCACTACAACCCTTTGAGCTCTACCCTTCAGCTAGTTCTTCACCCAACGCACATCTTGTCCAGAAGGATGCTGTGAGGGACAGTATCCAAAGCCTTACTAAAATCCAGAAAAACTACATCCAGCGCTTTCCCTTCATCCACTAGGCAGATGACCTTGTCATAGAAGGATAGGAAAATAGTTAAACTGGACTTTCCCTTTGTGAACCTATGTTGACTGTGCCTGATGATTGCATTGTTCTTTAAATGCCCTTCAATAGTACTCAGTATAATCGTCTCCATAATTTTTCCAGGAACTGAGATTAGATTAACAGGAAAGATAGAATATTTATCTGACAGCAGTTCTTCTTAAACTACTCTGCCATCCTCCTTCTTTTCCACTTTCTATCCTTAACTTACTATGTCTGTGCACCCTCCCCCTCCCGCCCATAAACATAGAGTGTGGGAAAGCTATCAATTCAGAATTGAAAAGGGACTATCACTTTGTTTAATTCACATCTTATTTGTATGCCTTGTCAGTGTCTCAAAACCTTTTTAATTTGACTGTTAAGACTGGTTAGAGGGAAAGTTAATCCCGTGTTGTAGCTGTTAGTGCGCATAGCTCCATATGCTAGGCAGAAAGACAAATTCTGGCTTCTATGGCTGTGAAAGGCAGGGCAGTGATTGCTCAATGGCGTCAATGTCTTTCAGAGAGTATTTCATGCAGTGTGTGTGCGCCCACACACATGTGTATGTGTGTAAAACAATCAGTCACAGAGGGACTACCATGGTTTTCCAAGCTTTATGTGTAAGTGATGTTTCTATTCAGATATTAAGGCCTTAAAGTTTCATCACTGGTTGAATTTTTTTTTTTTTAAATGCATTCTCAACTTGAGAGGTAACAGAAGTGGTAATATATTTGGGGCCCATTATTTCTCTGCTTTGTTTTTTATGGCACCTTGTGAAATAAAATGCTTGAAGAAACTTCGTACAGGCTAAAAAGGTGTTCCAAGGTTCTTGAAAGGTTGGCTGAAAAAAATCATTTCTCAGGTTTTATCCAAAGTATATTGATGTTGACAGTTGCATAGTAACAATGAAGAATTGTTGTCTGTTTCAGTTGTGCCCCAGGAAGATCCCTGGCTGAAGCAGTGACTCAGAGGCTTTCAATGGACTACTGGTATGATGGAAATGTGTGTCAAACTGTAAGTCAGACATGAGAGCCCTGAAGACCTACACAGCTGAAAAGAAAATAATGTTTTCTCTAAATTCAAGCCACCATGTAGTTTTAACAATGGTTTGCAACATGCTGGATAAATCTAGATGTGAAAACCCAGATTTGGGGGATCAATTTTGGCACCCAAACTGATACTTCGGTATTCTAGGTTTGCCTGAAACCTGTTTGGCCCGTGAACTGGCTCAAAATTTCCCCCCCCCTCCTACCATCATACATCATATATTGCTTGCTGGAACAATAGCATTGGCTAACATTTTTATATTTTAATCCACAAATTGTACATGTGAATCGATAAGAACTAAGGTGCAAGAACAGTTCTAAATGGTAAAGCAAAATCTTGTTTTTCAAATTGTCTCTTTTACCTATGAAAAGGCACATAAAGTCAAAAACTCATTCACAGAAATGAGTTTTTTACTAAAAAGCTGCAGAATCTTTAAAACAAATGGCCCTTGATTACATGCTTATTTAACATGTGGGGGGTTTTAATATAAACTGACTTTAGTGATTTGCACTTTGGCCTCGCCTATTGAATCAAAAGTTTACTACAGAAGAAACTAGAAGCAGCAGGTATTAATAATAGATGCTTTTATTATTCCAAAGAAGTTTCAATCTCTTTTTTAGTTGGTTAAGTACTTGTATGGGACTGAAAGGGCTTTTATACAGAGACGTGCTACATAATTTGTTTTGCATGCTCATTTGGAGTGCTATGAGAAACTTTTCGGTACCTGAGCTGAAAAAGTCTTCCTAAGCAAATAAAACTATAATAGTGATCTAACATATGCCTTCAACCATCTATGTTTTGCTGGCTTATAAAATTCCTACGAGAGTTTGTTTTGATGATGTAAGCAGCATTTTCTCATGCTTTCTATGCATGAAAATACAGACAAATGCAGGGATATTACACTGCCATTCCATAAATGAAATATTGTCGGTAACCTGCTTTCTGTAGGAAACACTGCTATACTGGCACTCCATACATATCCTCTCCACTACTTATAAACCCATAGGCCCAAGCCTTGGTGGGGGGGGGGGGGGGGAGAAAAAGAAAATAACCTTCTCTCTTATTCATATGGATTGCCTTTTTCCTCACCTTTCTTCAGTTAAAGCAAATATTATCAATAATATCAATAAATGTTTTGTAATTCTGATGTTCATGTTTAACAAAGCTAAAAAGAGTTGAGAGAGCTCATCTGACATAGAACAGGAAGAAATTAATATTGTGATTAATGTGAATTTCTAGAACTAAAACTTTCTCCTGAAAGGAGATAACATGTTTCTTTTATAGAAAGAAGAGTAAGAGGGTTCTAATGTTAAATCTTTGATGCTTTAAACATGCTAAATATATTTAAAGCTATTTCCCTTAGTGTAAATATGAAGTGATGAAATTCTGGTTTTATTCAACTGGGTGGTAAAACCACCATAGCAGATTTTTCTATTTCCATAAAGTTTCTAGCTCAGTCATTAAGATTGAGCTTAAAAGTGTCCATGCTCTTGAGAACCTTTCTGCTAAATGTAAGCTTCCATTCTTCTGATTTAGAAATTCAGCTGAATACTTATAAACACAAAAGTAGCCCCTAGAGAGCTCTGTCTGAAGTGTTCTCTGCACTATGCATTTTGCAAATGTGCATTAAACTTTGGAAGCTGGCACATCTTTGTAGGGCTGTTCAGTGTAAGTAGTGATTGTTCAAAGAGCTGGGAAATCTGCTCACTTACTCATCTGTCTTTTACTCTTCTGGTCAGTATTTCAATAACATGTCAAGAAATTAAATTTACAGTGACATATTTTCTTTTATAAAATTAGAATGTTTGCTTACTAGATCATTTACCCTGCAAATATGTTGAAATTATGAGATAATTGTTTATTGACTTTTTAATAGGTATGATAAAAATCAGACAATTTCTGTCTTCATCAAGCATGCTGATGTTAGAGCTTTGGCTGAACCCCTTTTTGCCTATTTTTAAGTCTCTGTGGGTTTTAAATTTTTTTCTCTCCTATTGTTAGTTTCCTAGTTTTCTGAAAAGGAAGGCAAGAAAATCAAAGAAAGATAAGATACACAAACATAAGGGCAAATGAGAGGCAAAATTGTAGTGAAGTCCCTACAGCATGTTAATTTACCCCCAGAATGGATTTTATTCAGGAAATGTGGGAGAAGCAGGGAGGGTGAGAGAGAGGAAAACAAACTGAGAACTGTTCTCATGTAAATGTTTTCTTTTTAAAGGGTGAAGTTAGATGTCCTATCTGGAGGTTGAAGAAAAATTGACCACATCTTCCTGCTCATTACCAATTACTCTTCCTCTTTCTAGTTCTAGCAGTTTTATATCATTCTGATTTGGGGCGGGGGGGGGGGGGGGAAACAATGCACTACTACTGTTAGAAGTTTTTAAAATACTCTGGAGTAGAAGGACATAGGCGGGGAGATATTAGAAATATTGCAATGCCAGCAAATTTAAACAGAGAGTGATTTTAACAGAGCATTGGAAGGGGATTGTTGAATTTGGAGTGGAATGGTGACTCCACACTTATGTTGAACGCAGCCAGAACAGCACATTTGACTGGACCTTGTACACAGCATTGCCTTTCTTTTGCTAGGAAAACTTTTCAAAAATTCAATCATCTTTGAAAAGCAGAAAATAGACTTGAGTACCAGGGAAAGAGTATGAAACCTTGCAGACTTTTTGCAGTCTCATGAAAAGATGAAAAAAGGGTTTACGAGAGAGATCTAGAGGTGTAGATGAGATTCAGCCAGGTTTTGCTAAAATGATTGGAGCAAACAAATCTAGAGAAACATGTTCAGAAAACATCTTTTAGCAGATAATATTTCGGCTGTAAACCACTTACTATGAGCAGTTCAGGTTCTTGTTACTGATTGTTGTCTTCAAAAGCTTTCAGTGTCTTAGCAGTAATGGTTTTGGACTGTTTGATGTTCTCTATATAGGAAGTTACTGTGAAATAAACATAAAGATATGATACTGTAGTACAGTGGGCTTTTCAGCATCAATTTCTTTTATAGGCTACCTCTGGGCAAAATGCGCAAGGTAGCCAATTCCACTTTCAGTACTAGCCCACGAGGAGTAGCTGTTGCATGTGAATGCACATAACAGCCTTCTTCCATACCCTCGTGCCCACATCCATGTTATTATGTGTAACTTAGACCAGTCTTGTGGCCCTAACATCATTCTAATTTTCTGTTGGTGCTTGTGAAGGAGCAAATAGTGATGTATTTTAATAGTATTTTAGTAACTCGGCCCCCTCTACCAATGCCACTACAACAGAAAACTCAATTTATATTTTGGATGGCTTGTTTCTTATTTTCTCCATGCTAGACTATCCATTCTTCACATTTGCTCATCCTGTTCACTGTAGGGTAGTCAGAGCAGATTATAGGATGTCATGGTTCCCAGAAATACTCTTTGCAAAAGACAATTCCCAACACAACACTACAACATTAGGCAATGGGTACATTCTGAAATCACTCCCAGATATATGCCTTGCTGGAAACCTTCTTTGGATATGGATTTTTCAAATATGCCAAAGCTTAAAGCTTTTATCTCCTTGAGTATCTTTGAGTTCCATGTCACCTGAAGAGTATGCACATAAAGGAACACATACAAATACAAACACATGCCCATCCATTTTTCAGCTAGTATAAAGACACTCAAAAGCAAAGACAATTTGGCCCTTTTTCTGGTCTCCCTCTATTCTGCCCTGTTTTTTTCTTCAAGGTTAAGTGTCTTCTGCCACCTCTCAAAACAAACACAGAAATAACACTCATGCTTCTTGCCTCTGCGGCAGCACTGTTGCTCTTTAATAGCAAATAAAAATAGTAACAAAAAGTTTGTTGCTGTAGTAAGAATTCTTACTACAACCTGCAAACATTGTGAAGGAATGATCTGGATTATATTTAAGATAGGATAAAGAAACATAAAGGCTAGAAAACTTGGCACTTAGAGGCGTAAATCAGCTGCTGTTGTACTTAATTAAGCAGTTCCTCACATCTAAAGAAGTTATCCTGTAATTTTCCCTTACATCCTTTTCTTGTACTTTCTATAGAAGCTGGTCACTTTCAAAGACAGAATATTGGGCAAGATACGTGGTGCTTCTGCTCTGGCACAGCAGATCCAGTGCTCAAATTCAAGGCGACTTAGGGCACAGCTGTTGTCCTTTGGTCCCTCTGTCATCCTCTGGTAAGGCATGGCAGAGTGACAAGTCACCTAGATTTATTTAATGTGAAATGAAATATGTTGCTTTTTGTTGCTTCTGTTTATTAATTTTTTATTTTAATGGCATGTCATTTTAAAACCTATACTCGAAAATACTTTTGAACTAGGGAGCATATTAGTCCACAGGTCACTTTATTATTTATTTATGCTTTCTTCCCACACTGTCATGCTACTAAAATTGCAGCAAAGAGATTCTGATTTTTAAGAGAGCTGGGTAATGTCGCAGTGCAGAGTAAATAAAATAATCAATAATATCAAATATGATTCTCTTTTTTGGTGTGTTTCCTACTGGTTTTTGAAGACACATATATATATATACACAGTCTAACCCACAGTGTGTTTCCATATTTGCACAGGAAAATACTAAAAGTTCTACTAAATCCTTTCCTGTTCTGACCTTCCAGATCTCCACTGCTTCAGTGGACCCTTTTGCATCCTGACCTGTAGCAGACATGGCCTGTTATGATAAATCATGGAAAGCTGTTTTTTAAAGTACCAAGACATGCAGTTTTCCATACACTTGATACAAAGGATTTGATGTTCTCAGCCTGCTGCATACATATCCTTCATCCCTATTTCACTGTATACAAGTTGAGAATTTCTGTTGGAAGGTAGCTAAGACAGCTCTTCGTCTAATCACCTGTAAAGGCAGAATTCCCTATAGGACATTGTATTGGGTCTGGCTGAGATGGAGTTAATTCTCCCCACAGCAGCCCTCGTGGTGCTGTGCTGTGTATCGGTAGCTAGCAAACTGTTGATAACACACCAGTGTTTTGGCTACTACTGAGCAGTGCCAGCACACGTCAAGGCTGTCTTTCCAACATTTCTTTCCCCCCCCACCAGCAGCAGGCTGGGGGTGGGCAAGATCTTGAGAGGGGACACAGCCAGGACAGCTGACCCAAACTGACCAAAGGGATATTCCATACCATATGACATCTGCTCAGCAATAAGAAACTAAGAGACAGGGGGAGGAACAGGGTGGGGGCATTAGTTGTTGGGGTTTTTTTACAATGTTTGTCTTCCAGAGTAAAGGGTATGAATACTGAAGCCCTACTTCCCAGGAAGTGGCCATACATCGCCTGCTGACGGGAAGTAGAGAATAATCTTTTGCTTTTTGCTTTGCTTCCACACGCGGCTTTTTGCTTTAGCTACATTAAACTGCCTTTATCTCAACCGCGAGTTTGGGGTTGTTTTTCCATCTTCCTTTCTCCCTTCCCTGCCTTGCTGAGGAGGGGAGTGATAGAGCGGCGCTGGTGGGCACCTGGCCCCCAGCCAGGGTCAGCCCATCACAGACATGCAAACTTGTAACTAGGTGTGAAGGTCTAACCTAAATGCTAGACATAGGAGAAAATTCAATTTCTAATACTTGTGTGGGGAACTGTTACTTCTTTGTCAGAAAAACTTGAATTATGACATAGAAGTTACATTGAGATCAATGTAAAATTTTTGCTTTCATGAAAAGTAGATATTAATGGCTACTGATGATAATTATGCCTGAGATGTATGTCCACAATGCCTGAACGTTTAGGCAAACAGTGATTAGAAAAAGCAGGTGCATCTGCCACTTTATATCAACTCCTTGAAAAGAATTCTATCTCCAAGAGTGAGACTGCAATTCAAGATATGAGACAGATGAGACCTTCAGAAATAAGTAGGGTAAGATACTTGCTGTTAGTTATTTTGAAATTAGTTGTGTGTATTACAGTATCTCATTGTCTAGTAAGATTTTGGTTTTAAATAGTTTCGTTTAAAACATATTCTTAGGAGTTGCTATTTTCTGGAAATTCTGAAAGACTTTTCCATGAGAATTGAGCTCAGTTCCAGATCCAGTAAATGGGCATACTTAGGGCTAAGCACTGCACTCTTATATTAATGTCAATAGCAGCTGTGCATGAGCATCAGAGGACAGACTTTTTTCCTTAGGGTATGTTCTACTTTGATGTTCCTAGAGTCTATAACCCTTTAAAGTTAATGGGAGTTACATGCTATTATGCACCAAGGAAAAAGATATACCCTGCAGTTAAATGTAATAACATTCCTCTTCATAGATGAGTTCTGGGCACCGTGTCCACTTTGCTGAAAAACATACCTTGAATGAGGCTCTAAATTAGTAACTAGTGTAGTTATTTGCATCTGTCATTGTAAACAGAAATAGATATGTTGAGTTTGTCATGGCAATCGGCAGACTAACAACAAGTTCTTACTGCACCATGACAAATCTTTCGCATGGCAAATCAGCAGTTCTGCAGCCTGCAACTGCCAGCTCTCTAGCAGAGTGCTGTCCGAGACAGGGACTAAACCAGCAAGTGCTTACTTGCTGCAAGTGGTTTCCATCATGGTTCTGGAGGTGTGTGTGTCTAGGACTCCTCTTGCCACTATACAGTGTGCAGATAAAACTAGATTTTCTATTTTTATATCATTACAAATGTCCCTGGAATAGAATTTCTTTATAGTTTTCCATCACTTCTTTTAGCACTGCATAAGCATGCATGTATGTGCTTATGCACATTTCTCAGTGAGGTCATATGCCTTTGACAAACCTCTTTGCCTGACTGTGAGACTCTCCAGTTCTCACTCTCATTACATGTGAAGCTTGCCACCTATCTTCTTCAAGCTGCTGCTCTATAAGCAATTTGTTTTGGTGTGATTCTTTGTCTTGTTAGTATAGACAATATCAAGAACTATTTAATAACATAACCAGGCAGTGCCCCAGAAATGGGAATACAATGTTTATCCTTGAGTATATAGAATCATTTTATCTGCATGCTCTGAATGACACCTTTCGTATGCAACACATTTTATATTGATGAAGCAATGCCACAGCAGCTTCCTGCATCTGGTCTCTCTGCTGCCTGAAAGTGGCTGTAATTATTAACATGATAGCTAATCAACAAAAATAGCTGCCAGACACTATTTAATGGCCTCAAATTTCTCTTCCTCAGAAACTGAGGACATGAAAGAGAAATTGAGCGAGCAATATGTTCACTGACTGCAATATGTCATTTCTTAACTCTTACACATTTTGTGTTGAAATCCAGCTACATGGTTCCACTGAAGTCTGAGCCACGATATTGAACAAGAACCTGTTCTGCATTACTTGTTAAAAGGAGAATTAAAACAAACCCTGTGGTACCACTAACTTGTGATTATCTTCCTTGAAAATATCCATCTTACACTGTAGTTGTAAACAAGTGGTAAGCATGCTATGCAATGGTCATCACACTGTTGTTTTAGTTGAGTAAGTTTTATATATTAAACAGTATTGCCATCTTGTGGTTCTGACAAGTTTTATCATTCTGTTTCTTTTTGCGATCCTTTTTTTCTTTATTGCGTTGGCAAGAATTCATGAAATGCCATGGCACATACAACAGAATTGGTTGTGAAAAATTCACAGAAGTTTTTTTTTCAAAAATTAGAACATTCACAGGAAAAATTAAAGCCTATATCTCAATGTCATTAACTATTTCATCAGTTTTTCAACAAGATAATTTTATCTCCTTCCACTGAAAGGAAGGGAGTAGATAGTTAAGGATTTTATTAGAAGGGTCATTGTGAGACACCTGATTGTAAGAGCTGCCTTATTAATTATTGCCCACTTTTGAAATGGAGTTTGCTCCAGACACATATCCTTCAGTAAAACATCTGGACTCTTCATCTGTGGCTCCTGGACAACATCATCCACAAAATCATCCACAGTTCAAAAAGAGACCTGTACTATCTTAACAGCACTTTTATTTCAGACATTGATAATAAGGGGTCAGAAAAATGTTCTGAATTCACAGTGGCAGAAGTAAACTTTTTTTTCTCAACAACAAAAAAAAATCATTGTCTTCTGTGTTTGCACAGTGCTAATATTGAGGGACCACGCTCTGACTCACTTGTGGACAATGTTAATCAATAATAATGTACCATTGTCACTGGCCTCAGAGGACGCCCTGTCAGAGTTCAAGACATGCAGCCCATTTGGCAATGGACAGGACTGCTGAGTACTTCAAAGAGTGAATGCAATTAGCCTCTTGGTCCAGAAGACTGAAGATACAATGCCTTTGTCACCTTTGGTGACAGGAAAGGCTGAAGCCTTTTTACTGCACCAGTCATTTGTCAGGTAAATCAAGAGCTCTGCCTGGTCAGATGAGTTGCTGAGCACCTGATGTTACATGGTCCCATTGAAAGAAAGAGGCTGTGACTTCTGCTGGAGCTTAAGAGACAGGATTTTTATTTCTCTCTTTTCTATGAAAAATGTCAAGCTGCTTATTGTCTGCTCAAACTTTTATAGAAAATAGCAAGTCTCATATCAGAACAACTTATATTGTTGGTATTAAATCTTCTGGTGACCTGAAGAGAGTGCCACCCATGACGCCCAGAGCCAGGGCTTTCCATACGTGAAGCCAAGGCCCTGTAAACAAGTGATGGCTTCCCTGCGGCTTTGTTCTTTCCCACTCATCTTGGAATTGTTCTACCTGGTATAAAATCAGTAGTTTTCAATATTCTGGATTTGAGGTCCTGTAGAAATCTGCCAAGTACTGAGCAGGTACCTCTGAATATCTCACCCTGTAAAACACTATATAGTGTACATGAGCTCAAGAACTTGCTGGTTTTCTTTCTTTCTTTTCACTGTTTCAGGTTGAGTCTATGAACAAGGATTTCCTGTTTTGCAGGTAACTTCCAGGAACACCACATTGTCAGGGAGGGAAGTTTAATGACAACGAGTTGTTTGTTGCTTTTTTAATAAACCAAGGTTTCCTGGCAAACTTCCTCCATATAAAAGCTTATCAAACCTGTACACATCTGTGAAGCATTTTGCTTTTGATGATTCAATATCTTCTCATGAAAAATTCCCATAGCCTCAGAAATTATGCAATCCTTGATTTACATTATGACGTGTGAAGAGGTATGTATATTTGGCATCTATGCACTTCATAAGATTACGCTCTAAAAGTCTATTCTGAATATTTTGTATTGCTAGTAAAAGACAACATGCATCTCCCATCTGCCCCCCTGCCACCACAAGCAGCAGGAGTCTACAACAAGTGTTGCCATATAATGGTGACTTCTCAGGCTGTACAACAAATCCTATACCATACCAATAGTCACTTTACTCTCACCATGTTGATTTTTGGTCAAGCTCATCCAGGTTGAAGTACTCTGTTTTAATTTTCCTGGCAATAAATCTAAAAAGATGAGTTTGTGGAAGTAGTATCTTCAGACTGGAAAGTCCCAAAATTAGTAGCCTTCTAATGGAAGTAAGCTAAACATAAACAACAGGACCTGAATTTACACATGAGTTTCAAGGCTGACTTATAAACCACTTTTTGTGCTTCAGCAGTGCTAGAGCACTGCTAGAGGACCTGTGCTACATAGTTCCGATTTTTACTCCTCAGATTAGCAGCCTATCCTGAAAACACCACTTTGGTAAGAAACTTTCTCTCTGTAATAAACCATAAAGCAAATATATGAAAATAAATTCAGATTTTAACAGTCTTTATGGATTCTGATGGATAAAACCAAAAGACATCATTCTTTCACTGTAGTGATACTAGAAAATGTAGAGTTATCATGGTTCAGATTTCAGAACACACTACATGTGATGTACTGCACATCCTTTACACCTAGAACCAGACTGGGGAGATAAATTATGAGGATTATGTTTATTTATGCATGAATGTAGTGAACATCTGCCAAAATCTATCTAGTTATTTTAAGTCTCCATTTCAACAAAGTTGACCATCTGCTCTGTCATCAGCAGAGATCTTGTTCTAAAAGCTAAATCAAAGATTACCTGTCTTGTGCACCTTGTTCTCGCTTAACACAAACAAAATTTTAATGGTATCCAGCTGTAGGTAGGATGGTGACCTGAAGCAGGTACATACTCATTGAGTCAAAATTAGCAGCTGGAGTTGTAGTTAGCAGAATGACAATTAAAATTTTTAGTCTCTTTCCATAACTGAAAGGCATGAAATTAAGTGTACTCGGTATAATTGTAATACAGAATCTTCAGACACCTATAAAAGCCAGCAACACAGAAATTAAAATATATAAACTGTCTTTCAGGTGATGCTAAAGTCTGCAATGAAACTGTTGAACTTATATTCTCTTTATATTTCAGGTACACATTTAATAACACAGAAAGATTCTATCACTGCATAAATATAAAATATAATACAACAAATTGCCAGATTAGTGTTTAATATGAGAAACTGACTGTTGTAATGTTCTGATTTTTAATATAATTGCTCAAACTACAGAATAGTATGTTCCATTGTTTGCTTTTTTTCTTGTTTCCCTCCCTGCCAATATGAGGGAAAATAAGAGGTAGGTGTTAGTACCTTTACATGACTTCAGTGCTCACTAAGAAAAATATTAGGGGATATTATCATACTATTTGAGTTAGTTAATGGGCTTTTATATTGCTTGCACAGCTGTCACTGTCCTTACAGAATTTTGTTGTGTTAGTTTTAACTAGAAGGTGGAAGCTTTGCATGACCGTAAGGATTTCGGTAAAGTGCTGGTTTCTTATAGAGGAAATCTGCCAGAACCAGTCATCATTAGGGACTGGTCCTCCTGACTCAGGCTGCCTGAGGAGCTGCGTGAGCATGAAACTCCTTGTGTTATTGCAGCCCAGGCCAGCTGAACCTGGGCCCCCAGCCTGCTGCCAACATTTACAATGTTTTCTTACTATTGTCAAAACCTGAAGTTTTTTCTAATTGAGGATGCAGATAACAGTACATTGTTGATGCTTAGCACGTAGCAAAAAGGCAGCATTTATGCTATGTGCTTACTTGCAATTCACTAGAACTGTTTCATCTAGCATTAGAGTGAACTTGTTTCTGTGCGTTAAGTATAGTACTATCAGCAAAAATTACATGACTTCATCAATCTATCTCAATACCAATTAGTGGTTATTTTCCAGAACAGTCCAATTTAGATTAAGCTAAACTCTTATGTTATTAGTACTTACATTATCCTGATGACCATGATCTAGCTTCTTTAATTAGGCACATCAGCATGTCTATGTAAGATTGCTCTTTTGTAGACAGTCTTTTCAAATTTTTTCGTTACAGACTCATTAGCCTTACTGACACATCACATTGTGTTCCAAGAAACACCTAGTAATCAGGCCTTATCTCTGAATTACATGTGAACTTTTCTGAAATATTTTTAAATCAAACAATCATAGGATTGCATTCAAGGAATAGAGATGAATTGAAATTTAAAAAAAAAATCTAGTTCTGCTTTACTACATGCAGGCTTAGGCTGTAGATTAGTAGAGGTAACAGACTAAAGCATGAGATTTACTCATGATGAAAGCAAATTTCTTTTCTCTCATATGACTTTACCATATCTCTCAAAATACTCCTCACCACAGCACATTTACCAGGTCCACCTGCAGGACTAGCTTTCCTGGGCTCAGGGAGGCCAGCATCATGGTGAGGACATGTGGGGCCCATCCCATGGTACTTGCAGAAGACAGGCAGGGCAGGGCTGGCTAGGGAAGTGGCCGCAGCCACCACCACAGCCTGAGATGGTCAGGCAGGTCCTCAGTGAGGTGGCCAGTCTGCAGCCAAGGCAGGCAGCTGAGCTGGCTGGCTTGAGTAAGCCAGGGCCATAGCTGTGACAAAGCTCAGACAGGGAGTGAACTTCAGGGTATCTCTCCCTGCTCCATCATGGGGTCCTCCACAGGCTGTAGTGTGGATGTCTGTTCCACCACAGTCCTCTCCACGGGCTGCAGAGGAATCTCTGCTCTAGCACCTGGAGCACCTCCTCCTCCTCTTCCTTCTTTATTTTTTTCTTTGGCGGTCACAGGGCTGTTCCTCACACTTTTTTTTAATCCTCTGCCTGTACAGCATGTTTGTCCTTTCTTAAATATGCTCTCACAGACTCACCACCAGTTTTCACTGAGGGGCTCAGCTCTGCCCTGCGGTGGGGCTGTTGTGGAGGTGGCTGGAACTGGCTGGAACCATATGGAACCTGCTGGAACCATCCAGAACTGGCTGTGCTCAGCACGAGGCAGCCCCGGCCTCCCCTCACAGGGGCCACCCTGCAGCCCCTGCCACCAGCACCTCACCACAGACACTCCATAGAGTCCCTTTAAGGGAGGTACCCTAAAATACGCACTCTAACGCATTGCTTTCTTGTCTACAATAACAACATCTATGTTTTAATGTTCAGATTTGCCAGGTCATGTTACTGACTGGCTTCAGAGACCAAAGGATAGCAGATTCAGTATTTAGCTTTAAAGAGTTTCGGGCCTGCCACATTTTCAAACACAGGATAGGGATGACTGCTTAATAATGCATGTGAAATAAAGATGTTGACTGACTGTCATCACCAGCTGCTGCAGTGGCAGTTACTCACATGAGGTCAATCTGGGAAGGCGCAAGGCACAGGACCGGTGGAGCTGCTTTCGACCAGAGTCCATGGTAAGAGGCAGGTGATGAGAGACCATCCACCTTGTCCAAAGCAGAGGGAGGCAGAAATCCTAGATGTTTGGTGGTTTTTTTGTTTTGTTTTGTTTTGTTTGTTTGGGGTTTTTGTTGTTGTTGTTGGGTTGGTTTTTTTTAGCTAGTGTTTTAATAATCTGTTTTTCTCTTAAGTTTGCTAGAGACTGAAGCCATAGCCAAGTGACAAAGAGGAGGTATCTCCTGGTGTATGTGGCCCGTGCGCGCTCCCTGGGGCCCAAGCTCTGTCGCAGCAGCAGGGTTTCCCCCAGGGCTCAGCCTGTCTGCCTCAGCCTCTTGCCGAGTCACTGTAGTTAACTGCTCATCCAGATAATCATGGGGAAAAAAGGCCTATGATATTTAATGTATACTTGACACATTTTTTCTCCGTGTGGAATGGCTTACTTGAATATATCAGATGTTCGAATAGATGACATTAGCATACTGTCTCTGAACAAAGCACTTTCCTCTGCACTAAAGTTGTCCGGGTAATAGTAAAAAGTAATTCTGAAGGTTGATGTTAAGTATAATTGAATGCATTCAAGGCACAACTGCAAATCTCTTGAAGCTGTCATAAACCCCGCAAAACTTCTTCCTCGGTGACAGTTTGTTGAGCATAAAAATGGAATTTGAAGAGCCTAAGCTATTTATTTCAATTCAGTGACATACTCAGCAAAGCTTACAATTCTGTAGAAATACAGTGTCTCCTGAACATACAGATGATGCCATCTATATTATAAATATAGCTACAACACTTCCTTTGTGAATATGTGTATATATACAATATATAAACATCGGTAGCAAGAGTAAGAATATATTTATTTTGCACAATTTAAACACTTTCAAATTTAGAGAGCAGCAGAATTGTGGTTTTATACACTATCTCTGGTTTAATGCATGTTGTTTCTAAAGTAAATAGCAGCATGGTTTAAAATAGCAAAATTGTGACCATGACCTCAATGGCAGCATGGCAGCTTGTCTAGAATCTCTAGATATTTCTTTTACAAAAAATTGTTCATTCCCACATATTAAAAGTTTGAGAATTCCTCAGTTTTGCTGAGACAAGCATTTGTGGAGCTGTGTGGTATGGCTCCAAGCTAAAAACAAGCAAAATATGTCATGAATGTAAAAAGTATCTTTTTTTCTCTTTCTGTGTATTGTAGCACTGAGAAAATTCAGTTCACGCTTGAGATACTGTAGGCTGGTAATCCCATGCACATTTAATTTCATGTAATCAGTGTCATAGCAATAATTAAACATAGCTGTGAACAAAACAGTTTTCTAACGACATGACACAAGGAATATTTTTTTTGATGGCTTGGTTTTTTGAGAGCAGAATGCCTATTATTTTTCAAGAGTGATAGAAAAATGCATGGAACCATGGACTGAAAAGATGTTGCCAAGGTGTTCTACAGCAGCACATTCCTAAAACTCCAAAGTAACTTTAATTAGTAGCAGCATAATTTTTTTTTTAACAGCTGAACAATATTGTCATGAGTCTGCAAATACTAATTAGTGGTCACTTTGCTCACATATAAACTAAATGAGTAGTATTTCCTAGGAATTGCTTGGGGACAAAATTCTTCACCTAGTTCATTTATAAAACATAATTGTAAAAGAATAGATTTATTAATTAGCCATTTTCTGGTGGGCAAAGGTGCCAATAAAATATTTTCAATCAGCAGACAGCTTTTCAATAACAGAAGAATTGAGCTGTAGATTTGCTTGAATTTTTTTCATTAGATCTACTCTAAATCTGGCTTGAAAATATGCACTTTATTGCACAACAGTTAAAGCATAAAAAGGCACAGTGTTTTGAAGCATTGTTAAGCATGTGGGAACAAGAACGTGAGGTTATATATATAGTTAATCAAGTAGTCAAAAAACAATAAAGTCATGAGAATAGATCATTGTGACAAAATAACTGTCTCATTCTAATAAGATTAATTTCTTGATGTTGAGCTGATGTTTATTTTTTATTGCTATCTTTGGCATTTATATTGCAGCTTTATCCATCACTGTAATCAACTTACTGAACATTTATTCCCTAAAAACAAAGCTCATTTTGTTAAAATGGATATGGCTAATATCTTGCCATTGAGAATATAAAATATTTTGTGTTATTTATCATTCCATTTTAAAACAGGGTATACATGCAGATGAAACCCTTTCTAACAAATATCTACTTTTTCACATATTCCATGAGAGCAGTAGGTTCAGTATAACAAAAGGAAAATTAATACAATAACATTAATGTTACCTTACATTCCTAATTATTAACAGTTTTCAAAAGGGAACACGTGAATCAGGCCTCTAACATTGTTTGTTCTCAGGTATACAGTCCAGGCATGACTCACTGTCTGGAGTGAGTCATCTATGTAAAATAGATGTTACAGCACCTACACAAGCCATAGATGACATTCAACAAAGACTTCAGTGGTCCAGAAAGCCACAGACTAAGCATGGGTACAATTTAGCCACCAAGATGGACTGAAAACAGACTGGTTTGTGTTCCTGTCCTCCATCTTGAGCTTAGATTCATTCAATCTGTGGTCCTCTTCTGAATGCAGGATATACCAACAGAGTTGCTATGTGCCTTTGGTACATGAGATGAGTGATTAGAGGACCCATCAAGGAAGTCTGTTTTATTGTCTGTGTGTGGTTTGGGGCGTGGTGGGGGGAGCGTTAGTCCTGTCTAAGGCTTATTGTAGACTTGGAGGGGTGTCAGTGCTCTGCTATGTTTTAAGACATCACTTTACTAGACTGCAAGTTATTTGGGAGGGACAGGAAAGGTGTCCTTTACCTTTTGTTGAAACTGTGCCACTGACTGTCCAAAGTTCAGTGACAGAGAGAGAGAGACTGAGCAATAGTAAGACTGATTGTGTGCCTAAATGAGATAAAGAGCAGTTTCCTTTAAGAGGAGGAATGCCAGGACTCTGGCTTTGTGTGGAGCATTCTCTCAAAACACTTTTTGGCCTAGTGTTTTCTCCTGGGAAGAGATGCGTGGCTGCCAGTTTCACATTTAGGAGCATGGGACTGTCCTACAGAAACACCCATTGCTCCTGTACAGGCAATAGCTTTCTGGGCCTTAGTGAGCTGTTTTAAGACTTTCATGACACTGCCCTATTCTTTCCTGAGTCTGCCTCAACCAAGTCTTTAATTTGGCAGCCTGAAGACAAGACAGATCCAGGCTGTTTATGCCTCAGTTGCCTTTCTGTAACACAAATCTTTCCCCAATACAAGTTGCCATGATGATAAATTCATTCATATTTTTCAGATATTTATGTATGAGGAGGAGAATGAAGGGATGAGACATAAATACAAAGATGAATAGAAGTGTCCTTATTCCACTCTCAGCCTTAAACTGAACTCAGTTTAGGACAAGTATTACTTCAATTAAAGTAATTATTTCATTCTCTATGTGACCGCCTTGTAGTCAGACACCAGCCAGACCTGTCAGCTCTCATGTTTTCTTTATGAGACTCTTCCACATGGGCTCCACGTGCTATTCCCCAGCCACAGTATTGGCATTATAAGCACTCGCAAAGCAACTCCCTGGCTCCAGGCTGCACACCAGAATGAGCTGTGATGCTGCTTAGTGCTACAGTAGTGGCAATCCCTGAACTCAAAAGCATCCTGCAGCACACACTGTGGCTCCTGCCTCGTCTTATGATACCATAGCTTCATCATCAGATCCTAAAGTGTCCACTGTCAGAGTATACAGAAGGCAAGAAAAATAATTTCTATATTCTTTTCCTCCTTGCAAATCTGAAGTCAACTCCCACCACAGTAAATATTTCAAGTAGCCATGTAGAGACAGAGTGTATACCTGCAAAATAGTGAAGGGAGAAGCACAGAAATCAGGTTTGCTTAAAGGACCCATAAATACAAGTTTGAAAAAGAACTGCCATTTCTGTCTTTTTTGAGGAATAGAAGAGGGAGTAGGGATAGTTCAGACTGCAGATATTTTACTATGTTAAGGGTGTTGGGCTTCAGTAAAAAAATGTCCACTTCTTCACTCATTTGTTAGGATAAGGGTGAATTAAAATTCTATCTCACTGTAAAATCATACAGGCATCTTAAAAGTTGAGATTAGAACTCAATATAAAAATATTCAAACAAATTAAAAAAAATCAAACATTTTAAGGGAAATATGCATAAACCAAAAACATTACCGTACCTGATGATTCTGGTCTCAGTGTTTGGTTGGGTTTTTTTCTTTCCATACTGATGTCAACCTCAATGAAAATTCTGGGTGCACAAGACATATGAGACTGGACCATTGATTATCCCAGAAATAAAACCTTATTTGCTAATTCAGATCCTGAAACTGTTATGGCAGAAATTGAACATAATGGGATCTATACATATTTCATATAATTTCCAGCTAAATGCTTAAGGGATGTCCTGCAAGCATAAGGAATGAAAAAATATATATACATGTAGATATGTGTATATATATGTGTGTGTGCATGGATACACACACCCCCTGTATATGTATATTTAAGAAAATATACACACGCAAACACAAATACTTATATACCACTTGATTTTACATTAGTCAGACCATAATCTTTCTAGGGTAGACAGATATGTTGAAAAAAGATTATATTACAGGTTAACTAACAAAGTTCATAAGTGTGTATCTATCAGAGGCCAAAAATCTACTGAATCATGCAGGATTAGAAAAATTCAATTATTAGATTTTTTTGGTGTCTACCTAGATAAAAATGAAGAAGGGAAAAGTGAATGTGGCTTTCATTTTATGACAGTGGACTTAATTCTAATGAATCTATACTACATTGACATTCAGCATACAGTTAGTTTCTCAGCTGCTGATAGGAAATACTGTCAGGGGAAAGACAAGGTATTATTTAAGGTGATTAAAGAGTAATGAGCTATGATATAAAAATGTAAATTTCAGCTTACTGGTAAAAATAAATCTGCCTATAAAGTCCATTAGGCAGTAGAGTAGCTTTTGAAAAGAAGTCACTGATGCATCAACAAAGCTATGTTAAAAGTACAGCAGATAAAACACTTAAGAGATAAGTGGAGAGGATCATCTTGTAATTACAGTGCAACTGTAATGACCCCAATGGTGTTATCCAACCTTCTGATCTCTAAGTGTGGGTTAAACAGAACATGGCATTTGAGTGTGAAGATTGAATGAATAGAAAGCCACCTGTGACACTAGAAGATGAATATTTTTCCAAAGTCAACAGATATGGAAAGAGCAAATGTATTGCATCCATGACGAATAGGAAGATAGCAGTAGTAATTCAGAGCTGGATTACGTGATGTTTCCTTCTTTTAGAAAAACACAACCCTCCACAGTGAAGTTACATCATTTCTCCAGTTTGTCAGCTTTGTAAATAAGCTGCAGACTTGTTGAGACAAACCTTCTCCAATCTCATGTGAGGTGAGAAAATGACTTGACTGGTTGTACAATGAGTTTATGATACTCACACAGTGCAACAAGAGAACATCAGTAGAGACAATATGTGGCTTTCCTAATGAAGAGCAGTAGAAGGCATTTGCCCACAATGTAGAAAATCAGGCAAGTGGTTTTTATTGCAGCTATTTTGGCTTCTGCTTTTGCATATGTAGGGGCTCCTTAGACAGAAGTGACATGTTCACGTCCCTTGGCAAGCAACAGAATACCTATCTATAGACCTTGAGGCTGGCGATGAATGTGGTAGCCATTATATGTAAAAGAGGGCTAATTTAAAAAATCTGTAGAAGCAGGTACTGAAATAGATTTCAAAGAAAAATAGAAAACTAGATCCAAATCAACTGCTCAAATTTGTCTGCCGCATTTCCTTCTGTCTTGTATCATCTGAGGTCTCCTATCAAGAGATTTTAACATCTTATTCCTCTTACACAGCATACAATCCTGACACCAAAATGTGGCAGTCTATTTGTTAGCACAATGTCATTACTTTTATTTTCATAGAGTAAATAGATGATCTGCTACAAGTTACAACTTCATAAAGTTCTATCACAGCTGTTCTAAGATATAATTTCTTTTCCCAGTTAAAGCATGAAAGGCCTACCTACAATACACAAACATGGTGCTTGCTGATCCACTTGCTTTAGTCCTGTCTCTTTGTTGTTTCAATCACCTGCAATTCCTACCCATGGATACACAGTTTTGTGCTCTGGACAAGTCATCCAGAAGGACTTTACCTGTTCTCTGTTTGTGTTCCCTCTTGTTATCTATCATTTGTGTTTATTCATCTTGTCAATATCATATTTGTCAACACTGGTATTCATTCTAGCTTACCACCTATCTAATTGTTGCGCCATGTTGTCCGTCCACCACTGACTACTCTGTCCTGTCACTGTCATCACTGTGCATACCAGCTGTCCATTGCTAACTGCACTGTCTAGTAAAGGATAAATTCAATGAGTATTTGCATGATGACAGAAATGTGCACAGAACCCAGATCGAGAAAGCTAATTTTTTCCTTATGTGTTACTAGCCTTTATTGCATTAGTTACTGCTGTACCCTATTTTCTGTCCTAATAGGATTCAGAGGAACTTGTTTGAGTTGCAGTGAGATTAGTTTGTGGAATCCACATTCTCTCTATGCCCATTTAGTCATCCTAGGATCGATGTCACCAGGAAGGTTCTGATGTGTTATTGATCCCTCTATTATTTTGCTGCAGCTTCACTGTAAGATATTGTCCTGCCGTTTTCTACCAGACCATGCAAATTATGTATGTTTAAATACAATCAAGATGGTGGTGCAAACACTGAAAGCGGGAGAGTAAAAGGCAAATGTAGGATATTCGAATGTCTGTAGAGAGGTGTGGGTATGTGTTTATGAAGCTACCATAATTTCCAAGAAATTTCCATTTAGGAAAATGCTATTCTTGCAAATGTCTTGCTTTGTGGGAAGCATTAGTGGGCCCATAGATCAAGGCTGCTGCTGCATCTGTTGTGCTTTGAACAGTGGGCTGTGACCCCAGGACTTCTTAACAAGTGCTTGTGTACTTCACTTTTCTTGCTAACTAAGGCTATACAAGAAGCTTTTTGCATTCACGCTGGTTTTAGTGCCAGAAAACAAGAAAATACCTGAAAAAAAGAAGGGGAGGGGGGGAAAGCCAAAATTACCCTTTTTGCACTGATGATGATCTGGCTGGCTCAATGTTCTTTTCCTCTTCTTTTTGTTGTTGCTAAAGATTATGACTGCTGAAATTCAACTTCATTAGTATCTAAATGACCTAAATGCAGTCAATGGCTATTCTGCAAGTGAATGTTTTTATCCTGAGAGCTCAGACAGCAATTATTTCAGCTTAGTCTTGACAATTTCCAAGACACAGATACGCCTACAAAATCTTAAAGACAGAAGACTTTGGACAATAATGGCGTAACAAACAGTTCATTTTAAATATGGGCAAATTCCAATACTTAAAATATACCACGAGGTCCTGTAAGATAATGAATCAAAATTTTAGTGAATACCTCCCACACACGCTATAAGGCAACAGCTCAGGAATAATATGAATGTAAATTAGGCTGATATCTGAATGTTCATTATTGTAAACATAATGAGTTCCCTGTAGTCATCTTGCTCAAATTCTAAAGGTTAACTTTCTTCAAGGATCTTCTGACTGACTTCATGCTCCACAGAGTATTCAGAACATTGCAGAAATTAACATCCACTGTTGTTACCATTTGTCAACTACGAACACAGAAATAGCTAAGCTGCCAAAGGCTTTCTTCACAATTGGAATGAAAAATAAAATATGATGGTAGTGGTGTATATTTACCACAACATCACCTTTTCTTTTTCCGGGGGGGGGGGGGGGGGGGGCGAAGAAGAAAAAAAATAAACCTTGGAATAATAAGGAAGCATAATGCAGTTAATTAAGCTGGCTACTCCTCCATCTTGGTGGCTGGATAATGCAATCTAATTCTTAGTTTAGGACCAAGGAAGACAACCGAATTTCATTCTCTGACAGATGTTTGGTATTTCCATTTTCAGGTCACAAGCACCACAGAATCTCTCACACTTTACTACTCCCCTACACGTGTAAGTCACTTTCTTAATCGTACATTAAATGCTCTGGCTACTTATCCCAGAACACTTAGTGTGCCAACTGGGTGAAAACCCAAGCACTTTCACTTTGACTCCAGTAACTGGAGATAGTTCACCACTATCATCTCAAACAGTGTCACCAGAATATTTATGACCGAGACCTTTGTATTAAATGTCATCTGAAAGGCAACATATTTAGTAGCATTTTTCTAGTAGCATTCTTTCTTATCGTCATTGTGATTTAAAAATAAGGCAAAGTGAAAATTGCCATGGCATGAAAACATTTGCAAAGATAGTATCTGCATGTTGTTCAGAATACATTGTGTGGTGAGACTAATAGACTAAGACTGTTAAAAACACAGATTGCGTATAAAGAAAACAAACACATGGTCAGCAATTAAAAAGTGTTATATTTTGAGTTTTTAATTTGTTTCCCTTTAAAAAAAAATGATAACTTGAATAAAATTTTCACAGTCTATAAAAAAGACAATAGACTGCTAGCTTCCCTTTGCAGAAATCTTTCTTCTGTTAGAAAAAGAAGAGTGATTCACGGAAATAATAAGCTGACACAGAGGCATGCAGAGCTGAACAAAGGTTTCCATTTTTGCTGTTGCATTGAGCTGAGAGAATGAATTGCCATGAATAATTCAGTAAAATTAACCTTCTTGTCCACTCATAGACAATCCACTAGAAGTTCATGATTTTTTTAATATCACTGTTTATTTCATGTTATCTGTCAAATACATAATTATTTTAACTCTGTGGATTAAAATGACTGAAAGGACAAACCATCCTGTGATATATCAGACCCATCATTTCTCTTTTCTGATTGGGTGATTGTGAAAATCTTTACTGCCTGTATGACTCTCTCTATATATCAACTTAAGTATTTCTGAGCAATTGTACGTACACGTAGCCATTCAATTTGAACATTGCACAACACTTCCATTAAATTCTGATCGCTATTATACTGAAAGCTACATACAGAGACAGAACTAAGGTAAGAAAAGAAAAAAAGGAAAAGCAAAAAGAAAAAGAAAAATGAAGGAAAAGGGACAAAAGGAAAAAGTATGAACAAATTTACAAATTTACTGTGCAATTACAGAAGCAGAGATTAATTTAGACAGAGTCAACTATTTATCCAGTTTATCCAACTACTTGCTTAGCTCCACTAATCTCTTGTCAGTGAATGCTACTTATGGACCACAACAGTCACGGTATGAGAAGGCACCCTCATATGTTGCATACCAAACCAGCTCCAAATAACTTTCTGAGTTATTGGCAGGACAGCCACCAAGTCTGTGCTCTGTCTGCGTAGTTCTCGGAGATACTACAGAATAAGCAAGACTAATGCACCTCGGAGACAAGAATATGCTGTGCTTCGGCCACTGTCACGAGGTCGAAACGATGCTGGGATATACAGCACGCTTCTCAGACACCTTTGGAACAGCCCCAGCGAATGTTCGTTTGCAGCAAGCCGCTGGAGCTAACGGTGGAAGGTCTGGGGTTTTGATGTGTACAGGCACAAGCTGACTGTCAACCAGGCAACCCGCTGGCTTGACTGATGTCATAGGCTGGAACAATTGATTGCACGGCCCAGCCTCCTCTGCTGACCCAGACCCCAGGTTTGGCTTGTCGCAAGAATCGGATAAACCGTCTGTGTGCGTAGGCACCGCTCACAGCCGACTGCCCACAACGTGGTTGCTCTGGGATACAGATGTGTGTCTGCGTATCGGCCTTGGAAAGACCACGTTTAAGCTTACCCAGGTGTTGGCTTGGGGGGGGTGGGGGGGTGTGTGTGGTGTGTGTGGTGGGTGTTTATGTTATTTTCTCCCATGTTTCTGTGACCTGGGAAACGGAGTGCTGCATTGCCTTAAAACCCACAACTGCACTGCCGCTAATAATGACGCGATAAAGTTACAATCCAATTCATTAAGGGAAAAAGCATTACTCTTCAATTTGATTGCCATTTATTATTCATTAGATACGGAGAATCACTCATCCTCAAATACCAGGGAATTGCATATGGGGAAACAGTAAATGCACAGACCAAACGGAGAAGGACATTTCTCCTGAGTTACAGCTTGGCATTAACATGAATTGCAATGAATGGATCTTCAGCACTGTTACTAATCTGGAAATTAGCCATTCCATCTCCAGAAACATACACCTGTATTCCAGTACATCTGTTGCCCTCCTTTTGTCCAGAAATAACATCACAGTAGGTACCAGCAGGCAGTCCGGTTTGCAAATTGGCGTTCATATTCCTATGGGAAAAGAAGTGAATGCTGTTTATCCATTGTTTCCAAACCAGATATTTCAAACTGAGTATAGGATTTTGAACCTGACACTACTGCCTTACTTTGAAGGGCAATGTAGGGTGTGAGCTTTCTGATGCTATCCCTGCTTCGCTCTCTATGCTCCTGTTTTGGCTCTCTGGACCCGGCATGCAACTGAATGATCCTAGCTCAGGGTGCAGGGATCGCTCTGATCAGGAGAAGAGGACGTTCCCCTTCCCTTCTGTACTGCTGATGAGGGATGCTATGTTTCTCCCTGGGGACCCAGTCTCTCCCACTGACTTACCAGTCATCATTATTGAAAACGATGAAGCCTTTATTACCACGGCCAAAAGCTACTTGATTGCTGCCGTTGTCCCACCAGTTGGAGAAAGGCTGACCGTCCACCACATTACGGAAGATAACCATGTTCCTGAAAATACAAGGAAGGGCTGTCACTGTGGCTGCCGGGGCTCTAAAGCCACGAGGAACATGAAGCAAAAGCAACTGCTGTTACTTATTTTTTCCTACACAGTGTCCTACTTTATTTGACGCCAACGATGTTCACAGACCCAGTCGTTGCCACAGGTAGTGTCTGCATTGATTGTAACAGGCTTTGTTGATCCATCTGAGTTGCTTGGTGGTCCAACCCAGTCATTGACGTCCTGTTATTCAAAAGAAGTGACCTATAATACTTCCTACTGAAAATACAGAGAGCCTGCCTGTAGAGAAAAGCCAGGTGGAGCATCACATTTCCACCTGCGAGACCCAACATGGGACAGAGAAATCACTTAACAAATGTCAGTGCTCTGGACTGCTGCTCTGGCTCTCTTCTGATCCTTATTCACCACAAATACAGCTTCAGCATTACAAGCTTACCTTCCCATCTACAAAAGATCTTGGCCAGCGATAACTTGACATCACACGCGTGAACCCGTACGGATGAGCAAGCATGAAACCAACTGCCATTTTGTAAAGCCTGTTTGTTAGACACACACACACGCGCACAAAAAAAAAAAAAAAAAAAAAAAAAAGGTAATGAGACGTGGAAAGAGAAACCGTGCTAAAGAACAGATAGACAAGCACGCAGAAGGACGAGGCATCACCCAGACGAGAGCAATCCCTTACCTGGCATCCCAGAAGGTTAGAATGGAAGCTCCACCGGCCCCGTGGCCCCGCTGGTTGTCGTGATTATCCACAAAGACCAGGGCTCTGTCGGAAGGCACAAAGCCCCAGCCTTCTCCCCAGTTCCTAGCCGAAAACACAAAGACTTGAAGCCACCCTGTCAACTGGTGTATCCAGCGTACCCCAGAGAAGTCACAGCACCTTCATCCTTACTTTAAGTAGGCCATCTTTTCTCCATTCCACCTGCGGATCACTGTCCCCAGTTTTGCACCGTATTTGAATTCAGTCACTCGGCCGTTTCCAAAGTACTCGCTGCCTTTGATCGGCTCTCCGCCCAAGTCAATGACCTGGTACACGAAGGAGAAACTGTGCATCTGTTCTTGTCTCACAGAGACCAGAAATACAGTATACATTCGTCAGCGCTAGTTCTTGCTTTATATTTTGAGAGAAAAAATATTGAAGTATGTTTATTTCTGCTGTGTAGATCAATCCAAAGTCGGTATAATACATGATGAACACAAGTAAAAACATGATTGACGAGAGAAAGTGTAAAGTCTAATGAAAATCTGTTGTGGAGGCATTTTTAAAAAGCAAAACTACTTATACTGGCAGGGCTGCTCCAAAGAAATGGCTAGCTCTTTCTGGGTTAAAGTTGGACGAAGACGTATTATCGCCGTTCCTCTGAAGGAGGAAGGTAAAAGAGATACCAAAGACAACCATAAAGGAAAAAAACATGGAGATTACCTCCTGGTAAATGAAAGGTTTTGTTCCTGCAGAAAACCATTTAGTATTTAGATCTTTCAGCTTGTCCAGAAATGCTTTTATGTCCCCAGGCCACATATGCTTGGCAGCATCAATTCGGAAGCCTGCTACGCCAATATCAATGAGATAGTTCATGTACTCTGCAACTTTTGAGCGTACATAGTCCTTCTCCAGGGCCAGATCAAGAAGGCCACTCAAGCGACAATCCCGGACCTGTGTGATGGGGAAGAAAAAAGAAAAAGTTTTGAGGTGCCACTCTGTCAGCTTGGAAAAGCTTTCAATGAAATGTTTGCGTGTTTCGAGCCATAAAATCAATTCTGTTTGGATAGCTAATTTGCATAGAAGAGAATTATGCCAAGGTCTGCACCAAGACCTAGGTAAATTTGCTATACAGCTCAATAATGACGTTAGGACAGTTGGTGAAGGATATCACCTCCTGTGCAGATGGCATCAGAGCTGAGGATGAGAAACTGCGTGGTGTATTGTTACAAAACGGCCAAAGGAAGAGCTGTATCCTTGAGGAAGAACTGCCACACATTCCATCTACGAAAAGGAGGAAGTTGCTCAGCCAGGGTACCACCTTGCACTGCTGTCAATTTTCCAAGGGGGCTCCTTATCGTGATCAGCTGGGTTTACAAGCTGTGAGAAAGAGCTCACCGGCTGAGCTGAGTACACTGAGCTCAGTTCAGGAGCAAACTTCTGTACATGCCCACGTGAAACATGTGGGGGCGGTTCTTGATTTCTCAGTGCGTAGAATATTTTGCACCACGCGTGCCTTTCCTGTACCTATGTTTGCTACTTCATTCACTTGTTAGGTGACTAAGCACAGGTTTTGTGAGAAACTACTTCCTTTGTCCTTACTGTAATCTTTACACAACAGGTTAAAAAAAAAAAAAAAAAAAGAGAGAAAGGGAAAAAGATTTCGAACTTTTTCCAGAGACTGTTACCTGATATATATCACCATAATTTTGAATTTCTCCATTTCCAGTGTGACATTTCCCATCATTGAAATCCCAGCCAGAGTATGGCACAGCTGGAAAATCTTCATTCCCAGCATTAAAATAGCTTCCACAGGTAGAATGTGTGCCTGAGCCACCCGCAGCCCCACACATGTGGTTGACAACAGCATCCACATAAATACGAACCTGGAAAAGCAAAAAGGGCATTTCAGTGTGTTTTGTAATGATGGTGACGTAATAGCCAGAGCTTTACCACATCACTATTAATGAGATCTTTTTTCCCCCCTTCAGTTTATTCTCAGTTTATGCCTCCTTTGAGGACAGCAGCAGTAACTTCCCTCAGCTGATACAACACTCCTTGCCCTAGCAGATACAGATTTTCAAGGCACTTACTCCTACATTGTTGCATCTGGTCACCATGTCTCTGAATTCATCTTCGTTTCCCGATCGAGTGCAGAGCTTGTAGCTGATGGGCTGGTATCTTTCCCACCAGGGTCTGTTCGGGTTAGTAATGACAATATTTTCATTTGGAGGCGAAACCTGCAGATGAAATGATGTACTTTGATAAGAAATCAGTTGGTTTTATTTCAACATTTTAAGGGCAAAATCTGCACTCGGCACCTCTGCCCTCAGAGGCAGCCTAGCACCCAACCCAGTCTTTCTCTCGCACAGCATAAGCTCAGGTCTGTGAGGTGTCCGTCTTGTAGACTGGCAAGAAAGAAGTGGGCTTTTCTTGTTCCTGTGGGCTGCCCAGGTCCAGCACGGGCCTGCTTTCAAGGACACGTGCATGGGGGGCTGAAGCCACAGGAATTACTTTTACCTGGAATAGTGACATCTTTAGGAAAGCCAAAACTCAATGCTTATGCACTTCTCTCAGAACCAGGTAAAGGGGAAAATTTAGCTTTGCAGAGGAAGCCTTGCAGAGGAAAGCATGCCCCTTTGTAACTGATCTGCTAGAGATACAGTATCACTCATTGTCCCTGAAAGGCTCTAGGCTTGCATCTAACAGCAGTTACCGCTTCCATTCGCCGCTTTCCAGCACCAAAGTTACTGAGAGCCGTCTGTCTCCGAGTCAGGCAGTTTGATTTATTAATGAAATGCTACAACGCCATTTTCTTACCTACTCGGAGGAAACAACTTACCTGAACTCCTCCAAATCCATTAGGAGCTAAGTAGCGTTCGCACTCAAGAGCAATATCGGCCCAGCGCCATTCAAAGAGATGTACAATAGACGTCGTCCCAGCCTGAATATTGGGGTTGTACTGCCCCCAGCAAAACCCTACAGCTGCGAGTAGGAGAAGGACTTGCATGATGCCTTCGGTAAAAGGCTGCGGTCTCTCCCCTGGCAATTTATACTCCCGCAAGATGACAAAGTTCCTATTGCAGCTGTCGCAATTCACATAGATCAATGCTATCAGTTATTATTTGGCTGGCTAGCTTGCTATCATTCTTCTGGTTTGTTTTCTTTTTTTCCTGGATTTCCCAACAGCTGAAGATAAAATACCTTTTCACAGTGATTAGACCTTATCATAAACCAAGCACTAGGTGAGCAGTGCAACCAAATTCAGAATTGTACTATTATTTCCAATCTTGTAAACAAAGGTACTTTGTGAAAAGTATTCCAAAACATAACACATATAGGCTCTGGAAGGTAAAAGGAAAGGGAGGTGATTCAAAGACAACTGGAAATCTAACAGCTCTAGAAGAATGAATGAGTTTGCCAGCATTCAGAGGCATCTCAGAGTTAGCGAGAGCTCAGACCAGGATACCTGATCAGCCTCTTGCAGTCAATAACAGATCACACAACACATCGTGGGTCATCACCAGATGAATTATGCTGGTAACTAGAAACCGAACCCTTTTGATGCCTGAAGTTTTTCTAGCGTCATTGCCCAGTCAGTCCCTCCTAGGAACTGTTACTGGTTTTCTTCACACGGTCATGCAGAGCAACTGTTGCTCAACCTGATTGAAAGTGATCAGAGCTGCGAGTGTTTTCCTCGCCAGCAAAGACTCTGCATAAATTTTATTCTCACTTGAAATGACCAATGAATCATCTGAGTCAAGGAAGGAAACCCAAAATCAGATGTAAAGTGATAATGCAGATGAGTTTTAGCTGCCTGACATAAAACTGAACTTGAAAGCCAGAGCTGTTGCCCAAGTCCCTTCTGGCTTTTCCTACAATTTCCTCCTCCTTCAAAAAAAAAAAAAAAAAACACCCCAAAACCCTGACTTTTGCTCATGACGTGATTTCAGGTCTTCATTTGGAACTGACTGACTTACAAGATCAAGGTCTCAGCAACAGCACTCCGTGAATAAGCTTGTCATGCTAACGATAAAACAACGCTCTGAGAGAATACGAAGACCAGAAAAATCCCTGACATTTGATGAATATCTAGGAGAGAAACAAAAAGTCCACAAAATGGCACATCTACTCCAAGAGAAAAGAAACTTCAGTGCACTTTGTACCTGAAATGCCGCTAGTATGTTCTTTCTGAAACTAGCCATACCACTGAATATGTCACATGCATCCTTCTCTTTCCCAGAATTTGTCTTCAAGGACGAAACGCAGAAGCAAGTCTCATTTGCCCACCTGTTCATTTTCATACCACATACCTTATCAAAGGTCTCTTTTTCCACTACAACAATGAAATACTAAATGACTGCGAATGACCTTGCCTATTCACTAGCAGTGTAGGAGCCAGTGAGATGATTGCACCTTGTGATTACCAATTCAGCGAGAACGGACACACCCCCCATTCCTCAATATTACCAAGAGCAACTACAGGTGCCTGAGGTTCCTTGTCACATCACCATTCCCTGTGGGGTTCCATTGATGCGATAGCATGTCACTGCATAACATCCAGTTTCCAATGACATGCGTTTTTCTACTGAAATACACTGCTGTCAGCCAAGGAGAGTAAGGCCCCATCCTTGATAGCCCGATGCAATGGCTGGCCAACCCACCGGCAAGGGGACTGCGAGCCCTCACGTCACAGGCTATTCGGCAGCTCAAGCTGAACAGGCTGCAGTGATTTAGCGTGCTGAGGAAAGGCATGAGGGCAGGAGAGAAGGTGGCCGTCCAGCATTGACAATTTATGACTCTTTCTGAAGTATAACCCCAAGCAGAAATTTTTTACTGAGCCATTTCAAACATAGCATCTCTTTCGGCATGGTAACAATGATGTCAGGTGCCTAACAAATTGGCTCTGATTTTTGGGGGGCTGTTAGGGGACTTGAAGCTTTGGGCGGCCGAGACATTGGCGGGGCGTGGCTTTGTTTTGAAATCCCATGTTTTAATCCATTTGATCCTCCAGTATCATTGGAAACCTGGTTGTGAGGAATTGGAGGATGTGAATGCTAGAAGACATTGAAACGAGACCCTTTTAGTTGCAAGCTTTTATACTGCAAACCTAAAAAAAAAGCAGGCTTGCTTTTATATGTCCCCGTGTGGTCAGAGCACAGCTCTGTCAATCGAATAGACAATGGACACGGTGCCGCAACGGCAGCGTATTCCCAATACACTGCTGCAGCGTCAATGCATACACAAGACCTAGCAGCACATGACTGGCCAGTAAACCCCTCCAAAGGAAGAAGGCTCAGAGGACACTGGGAAGGGTGACTTGCCCATGAAGCTCAGGGAATAATGCAGCCCGTGACTGTCCACAGGTGTTGCACAGAATGCTCACACAAAGAGGGCTGGAGGGTGGCCTTTATTTTAGATAAACAGATATGTCAGTTGAGTGCATCAGCCAGCAGTGAAACTGGTTCTCCCTGAGTTAATTACGAGTGTGACCATCTCCCTGGTTTAGCCAGGCCAGCATGGGGAAGCGTGTACACGTGGTTCCGCGCAACAGAGATTAGGAAAAAACCTAAACAACTAACAAAAGATTTTCAAAGACAGTAATGGGCTTTAGCTGGTTCCAACCCACATGTTCCTTTCCGGTGACTGGGGACGCCCAGCATCCTGACGGTGAGTGCGTTATAGACACTAGTAATGGAGATCATGTGATTGAACTGTATATTGCAATTGTTATATTATGCTAAGTGTAAATTGTATTTGTATTGTGAGTTCAGTGTATTTCGTATCACTCTGCTAAGTCAGAAAAAGTGTCTAGCATCAGTTATCTTCAAATAAGTAAATTTGATACTAAACATTACACTCTCCAAACGTGGAATAGCTACAAGCAGCTGTTCAGAGTGTTGGACTCTGACACAGAGCAATCTAAATGCAATCATCAACCTCACTGCTACTTAGCTTGATCAAATGAGTAATCAATATTGTTGTGCTCTGTCATAACAATGGCTTGAAGGGTATGAAAAGGCATTTAAGCATGCCTGTGTATTAAACGCGGCATTCAATCATTCCCAGACAGGTTATTAAAAACAACATGAAAGACTAAGGGAGATGACAGTCTTAAAGATGCTCACTTAGAGATATTAGACCTGAATTAACGTCTTCTAAAAAAAAAAACAACCAGAGAACATGTCTACATTTATTGCTGCTCACCAGACAGGTGAGTATCATAACGTTACAAAGTTGAGATCGTCCTCCTCTCAGGAGAGAAACAGTTCTCAGATTTCAGTGGTATCTGCCAGAGCAAGTTCACTGCGAACCCCAGGCAGGGTGGCAAATGGTGGTTTTGGAGAAGCAGAGAAAGAGCCAGTACAACAAAAGATCAAGCTGTCAGAGCTGTAGGAACTAAAAAAATCGTGCCAGTTGCCACAGCAGAGATGTATTCATTGTCTTGATTATAAATTTTCAGCTGCCAGGATACTGCCACTACCGCGCACTACGTGAGATATCACGCTTTTAAAGCGGCTTTCCTGAAAATTGACTTCAGGGATGTTCTAGCACAAGATGGATGTGAACGCATCCTTTTGCTACCCCAGTCTGCACAAACAAGAGTGATACAAAAAGTGAAGCCAGTCTGTTTCAAAGGGGCACGAGAGCTCCCTGACCTGACCCTGGTGGCAAACGACAGGTTTGCAGTGGCTATTAACATCCTGCCACATGGGTCTCCCAATCTTTGACGCTGCTCCAGTGAGCAGGTCCAGGGGCTGCATTTTGCCAGCAGGGCCCCTGCCCTCAGCAAGGTGGTGCTGGCCACAGAGAGCAAGGGAGGCAGGCGGTGGGTGCAGCCTCAGGGCCAGAGACACTGCCTGGCCCCTTCCTCCCACACCATGACTGCCTCGCCAGGCACTCCGAGCCCCTGGGCACGTTGAGAGCCAGTATCTGCCCCCATCACCCTGCACTTGCTCTCCCACCACAAGAGGGAAAAGGCCCTTAACAGCGCCCCTTGACCTGAAAAATAATAAATCACAGCACTGCTCTTCCATTTGCCCCTGCAGACTGGGTCACAAGGAGTACTTTTGGCCAAGCAGGCATTCAGACTTAAAGCACGGGCTGTGCTCTCGCATTTACCTTGGCATTTTCTCACGGCTGACACGGAAATTGGGAAAGCCGCCAAGTCTGTGCTCTGTCTGCGTAGTTCTCGGAGATACTACAGAATAAGCAAGACTAATGCACCTCGGAGACAAGAATATGCTGTGCTTCGGCCACTGTCACGAGGTCGAAACGATGCTGGGATATACAGCACGCTTCTCAGACACCTTTGGAACAGCCCCAGCGAATGTTCGTTTGCAGCAAGCCGCTGGAGCTAACGGTGGAAGGTCTGGGGTTTTGATGTGTACAGGCACAAGCTGACTGTCAACCAGGCAACCCGCTGGCTTGACTGATGTCATAGGCTGGAACAATTGATTGCACGGCCCAGCCTCCTCTGCTGACCCAGACCCCAGGTTTGGCTTGTCGCAAGAATCGGATAAACCGTCTGTGTGCGTAGGCACCGCTCACAGCCGACTGCCCACAACGTGGTTGCTCTGGGATACAGATGTGTGTCTGCGTATCGGCCTTGGAAAGACCACGTTTAAGCTTACCCAGGTGTTGGCTTGGGGGGGGTGGGGGGGTGTGTGTGGTGTGTGTGGTGGGTGTTTATGTTATTTTCTCCCATGTTTCTGTGACCTGGGAAACGGAGTGCTGCATTGCCTTAAAACCCACAACTGCACTGCCGCTAATAATGACGCGATAAAGTTACAATCCAATTCATTAAGGGAAAAAGCATTACTCTTCAATTTGATTGCCATTTATTATTCATTAGATACGGAGAATCACTCATCCTCAAATACCAGGGAATTGCATATGGGGAAACAGTAAATGCACAGACCAAACGGAGAAGGACATTTCTCCTGAGTTACAGCTTGGCATTAACATGAATTGCAATGAATGGATCTTCAGCACTGTTACTAATCTGGAAATTAGCCATTCCATCTCCAGAAACATACACCTGTATTCCAGTACATCTGTTGCCCTCCTTTTGTCCAGAAATAACATCACAGTAGGTACCAGCAGGCAGTCCGGTTTGCAAATTGGCGTTCATATTCCTATGGGAAAAGAAGTGAATGCTGTTTATCCATTGTTTCCAAACCAGATATTTCAAACTGAGTATAGGATTTTGAACCTGACACTACTGCCTTACTTTGAAGGGCAATGTAGGGTGTGAGCTTTCTGATGCTATCCCTGCTTCGCTCTCTATGCTCCTGTTTTGGCTCTCTGGACCCGGCATGCAACTGAATGATCCTAGCTCAGGGTGCAGGGATCGCTCTGATCAGGAGAAGAGGACGTTCCCCTTCCCTTCTGTACTGCTGATGAGGGATGCTATGTTTCTCCCTGGGGACCCAGTCTCTCCCACTGACTTACCAGTCATCATTATTGAAAACGATGAAGCCTTTATTACCACGGCCAAAAGCTACTTGATTGCTGCCGTTGTCCCACCAGTTGGAGAAAGGCTGACCGTCCACCACATTACGGAAGATAACCATGTTCCTGAAAATACAAGGAAGGGCTGTCACTGTGGCTGCCGGGGCTCTAAAGCCACGAGGAACATGAAGCAAAAGCAACTGCTGTTACTTATTTTTTCCTACACAGTGTCCTACTTTATTTGACGCCAACGATGTTCACAGACCCAGTCGTTGCCACAGGTAGTGTCTGCATTGATTGTAACAGGCTTTGTTGATCCATCTGAGTTGCTTGGTGGTCCAACCCAGTCATTGACGTCCTGTTATTCAAAAGAAGTGACCTATAATACTTCCTACTGAAAATACAGAGAGCCTGCCTGTAGAGAAAAGCCAGGTGGAGCATCACATTTCCACCTGCGAGACCCAACATGGGACAGAGAAATCACTTAACAAATGTCAGTGCTCTGGACTGCTGCTCTGGCTCTCTTCTGATCCTTATTCACCACAAATACAGCTTCAGCATTACAAGCTTACCTTCCCATCTACAAAAGATCTTGGCCAGCGATAACTTGACATCACACGCGTGAACCCGTACGGATGAGCAAGCATGAAACCAACTGCCATTTTGTAAAGCCTGTTTGTTAGACACACACACACGCGCACAAAAAAAAAAAAAAAAAAAAAAAAAAAGGTAATGAGACGTGGAAAGAGAAACCGTGCTAAAGAACAGATAGACAAGCACGCAGAAGGACGAGGCATCACCCAGACGAGAGCAATCCCTTACCTGGCATCCCAGAAGGTTAGAATGGAAGCTCCACCGGCCCCGTGGCCCCGCTGGTTGTCGTGATTATCCACAAAGACCAGGGCTCTGTCGGAAGGCACAAAGCCCCAGCCTTCTCCCCAGTTCCTAGCCGAAAACACAAAGACTTGAAGCCACCCTGTCAACTGGTGTATCCAGCGTACCCCAGAGAAGTCACAGCACCTTCATCCTTACTTTAAGTAGGCCATCTTTTCTCCATTCCACCTGCGGATCACTGTCCCCAGTTTTGCACCGTATTTGAATTCATGTCACTCGGCCGTTTCCAAAGTACTCGCTGCCTTTGATCGGCTCTCCGCCCAAGTCAATGACCTGGTACACGAAGGAGAAACTGTGCATCTGTTCTTGTCTCACAGAGACCAGAAATACAGTATACATTCGTCAGCGCTAGTTCTTGCTTTATATTTTGAGAGAAAAAATATTGAAGTATGTTTATTTCTGCTGTGTAGATCAATCCAAAGTCGGTATAATACATGATGAACACAAGTAAAAACATGATTGACGAGAGAAAGTGTAAAGTCTAATGAAAATCTGTTGTGGAGGCATTTTTAAAAAGCAAAACTACTTATACTGGCAGGGCTGCTCCAAAGAAATGGCTAGCTCTTTCTGGGTTAAAGTTGGACGAAGACGTATTATCGCCGTTCCTCTGAAGGAGGAAGGTAAAAGAGATACCAAAGACAACCATAAAGGAAAAAAACATGGAGATTACCTCCTGGTAAATGAAAGGTTTTGTTCCTGCAGAAAACCATTTAGTATTTAGATCTTTCAGCTTGTCCAGAAATGCTTTTATGTCCCCAGGCCACATATGCTTGGCAGCATCAATTCGGAAGCCTGCTACGCCAATATCAATGAGATAGTTCATGTACTCTGCAACTTTTGAGCGTACATAGTCCTTCTCCAGGGCCAGATCAAGAAGGCCACTCAAGCGACAATCCCGGACCTGTGTGATGGGGAAGAAAAAAGAAAAAGTTTTGAGGTGCCACTCTGTCAGCTTGGAAAAGCTTTCAATGAAATGTTTGCGTGTTTCGAGCCATAAAATCAATTCTGTTTGGATAGCTAATTTGCATAGAAGAGAATTATGCCAAGGTCTGCACCAAGACCTAGGTAAATTTGCTATACAGCTCAATAATGACGTTAGGACAGTTGGTGAAGGATATCACCTCCTGTGCAGATGGCATCAGAGCTGAGGATGAGAAACTGCGTGGTGTATTGTTACAAAACGGCCAAAGGAAGAGCTGTATCCTTGAGGAAGAACTGCCACACATTCCATCTACGAAAAGGAGGAAGTTGCTCAGCCAGGGTACCACCTTGCACTGCTGTCAATTTTCCAAGGGGGCTCCTTATCGTGATCAGCTGGGTTTACAAGCTGTGAGAAAGAGCTCACCGGCTGAGCTGAGTACACTGAGCTCAGTTCAGGAGCAAACTTCTGCACATGCCCACGTGAAACATGTGGGGGCGGTTCTTGATTTCTCAGTGCGTAGAATATTTTGCACCACGCGTGCCTTTCCTGTACCTATGTTTGCTACTTCATTCACTTGTTAGGTGACTAAGCACAGGTTTTGTGAGAAACTACTTCCTTTGTCCTTACTGTAATCTTTACACAACAGGTTAAAAAAAAAAAAAAAAAAGAGAGAAAGGGAAAAAGATTTCGAACTTTTTCCAGAGACTGTTACCTGATATATATCACCATAATTTTGAATTTCTCCATTTCCAGTGTGACATTTCCCATCATTGAAATCCCAGCCAGAGTATGGCACAGCTGGAAAATCTTCATTCCCAGCATTAAAATAGCTTCCACAGGTAGAATGTGTGCCTGAGCCACCCGCAGCCCCACACATGTGGTTGACAACAGCATCCACATAAATACGAACCTGGAAAAGCAAAAAGGGCATTTCAGTGTGTTTTGTAATGATGGTGACGTAATAGCCAGAGCTTTACCACATCACTATTAATGAGATCTTTTTTCCCCCCTTCAGTTTATTCTCAGTTTATGCCTCCTTTGAGGACAGCAGCAGTAACTTCCCTCAGCTGATACAACACTCCTTGCCCTAGCAGATACAGATTTTCAAGGCACTTACTCCTACATTGTTGCATCTGGTCACCATGTCTCTGAATTCATCTTCGTTTCCCGATCGAGTGCAGAGCTTGTAGCTGATGGGCTGGTATCTTTCCCACCAGGGTCTGTTCGGGTTAGTAATGACAATATTTTCATTTGGAGGCGAAACCTGCAGATGAAATGATGTACTTTGATAAGAAATCAGTTGGTTTTATTTCAACATTTTAAGGGCAAAATCTGCACTCGGCACCTCTGCCCTCAGAGGCAGCCTAGCACCCAACCCAGTCTTTCTCTCGCACAGCATAAGCTCAGGTCTGTGAGGTGTCCGTCTTGTAGACTGGCAAGAAAGAAGTGGGCTTTTCTTGTTCCTGTGGGCTGCCCAGGTCCAGCACGGGCCTGCTTTCAAGGACACGTGCATGGGGGGCTGAAGCCACAGGAATTACTTTTACCTGGAATAGTGACATCTTTAGGAAAGCCAAAACTCAATGCTTATGCACTTCTCTCAGAACCAGGTAAAGGGGAAAATTTAGCTTTGCAGAGGAAGCCTTGCAGAGGAAAGCATGCCCCTTTGTAACTGATCTGCTAGAGATACAGTATCACTCATTGTCCCTGAAAGGCTCTAGGCTTGCATCTAACAGCAGTTACCGCTTCCATTCGCCGCTTTCCAGCACCAAAGTTACTGAGAGCCGTCTGTCTCCGAGTCAGGCAGTTTGATTTATTAATGAAATGCTACAACGCCATTTTCTTACCTACTCGGAGGAAACAACTTACCTGAACTCCTCCAAATCCATTAGGAGCTAAGTAGCGTTCGCACTCAAGAGCAATATCGGCCCAGCGCCATTCAAAGAGATGTACAATAGACGTCGTCCCAGCCTGAATATTGGGGTTGTACTGCCCCCAGCAAAACCCTACAGCTGCGAGTAGGAGAAGGACTTGCATGATGCCTTCGGTAAAAGGCTGCGGTCTCTCCCCTGGCAATTTATACTCCCGCAAGATGACAAAGTTCCTATTGCAGCTGTCGCAATTCACATAGATCAATGCTATCAGTTATTATTTGGCTGGCTAGCTTGCTATCATTCTTCTGGTTTGTTTTCTTTTTTTCCTGGATTTCCCAACAGCTGAAGATAAAATACCTTTTCACAGTGATTAGACCTTATCATAAACCAAGCACTAGGTGAGCAGTGCAACCAAATTCAGAATTGTACTATTATTTCCAATCTTGTAAACAAAGGATACTTTGTGAAAAGTATTCCAAAACATAACACATATAGGCTCTGGAAGGTAAAAGGAAAGGGAGGTGATTCAAAGACAACTGGAAATCTAACAGCTCTAGAAGAATGAATGAGTTTGCCAGCATTCAGAGGCATCTCAGAGTTAGCGAGAGCTCAGACCAGGATACCTGATCAGCCTCTTGCAGTCAATAACAGATCACACAACACATCGTGGGTCATCACCAGATGAATTATGCTGGTAACTAGAAACCGAACCCTTTTGATGCCTGAAGTTTTTCTAGCGTCATTGCCCAGTCAGTCCCTCCTAGGAACTGTTACTGGTTTTCTTCACACGGTCATGCAGAGCAACTGTTGCTCAACCTGATTGAAAGTGATCAGAGCTGCGAGTGTTTTCCTCGCCAGCAAAGACTCTGCATAAATTTTATTCTCACTTGAAATGACCAATGAATCATCTGAGTCAAGGAAGGAAACCCAAAATCAGATGTAAAGTGATAATGCAGATGAGTTTTAGCTGCCTGACATAAAACTGAACTTGAAAGCCAGAGCTGTTGCCCAAGTCCCTTCTGGCTTTTCCTACAATTTCCTCCTCCTTCAAAAAAAAAAAAAAAAAACACCCCAAAACCCTGACTTTTGCTCATGACGTGATTTCAGGTCTTCATTTGGAACTGACTGACTTACAAGATCAAGGTCTCAGCAACAGCACTCCGTGAATAAGCTTGTCATGCTAACGATAAAACAACGCTCTGAGAGAATACGAAGACCAGAAAAATCCCTGACATTTGATGAATATCTAGGAGAGAAACAAAAAGTCCACAAAATGGCACATCTACTCCAAGAGAAAAGAAACTTCAGTGCACTTTGTACCTGAAATGCCGCTAGTATGTTCTTTCTGAAACTAGCCATACCACTGAATATGTCACATGCATCCTTCTCTTTCCCAGAATTTGTCTTCAAGGACGAAACGCAGAAGCAAGTCTCATTTGCCCACCTGTTCATTTTCATACCACATATACCTTATCAAAGGTCTCTTTTTCCACTACAACAATGAAATACTAAATGACTGCGAATGACCTTGCCTATTCACTAGCAGTGTAGGAGCCAGTGAGATGATTGCACCTTGTGATTACCAATTCAGCGAGAACGGACACACCCCCCATTCCTCAATATTACCAAGAGCAACTACAGGTGCCTGAGGTTCCTTGTCACATCACCATTCCCTGTGGGGTTCCATTGATGCGATAGCATGTCACTGCATAACATCCAGTTTCCAATGACATGCGTTTTTCTACTGAAATACACTGCTGTCAGCCAAGGAGAGTAAGGCCCCATCCTTGATAGCCCGATGCAATGGCTGGCCAACCCACCGGCAAGGGGACTGCGAGCCCTCACGTCACAGGCTATTCGGCAGCTCAAGCTGAACAGGCTGCAGTGATTTAGCGTGCTGAGGAAAGGCATGAGGGCAGGAGAGAAGGTGGCCGTCCAGCATTGACAATTTATGACTCTTTCTGAAGTATAACCCCAAGCAGAAATTTTTTACTGAGCCATTTCAAACATAGCATCTCTTTCGGCATGGTAACAATGATGTCAGGTGCCTAACAAATTGGCTCTGATTTTTGGGGGGCTGTTAGGGGACTTGAAGCTTTGGGCGGCCGAGACATTGGCGGGGCGTGGCTTTGTTTTGAAATCCCATGTTTTAATCCATTTGATCCTCCAGTATCATTGGAAACCTGGTTGTGAGGAATTGGAGGATGTGAATGCTAGAAGACATTGAAACGAGACCCTTTTAGTTGCAAGCTTTTATACTGCAAACCTAAAAAAAAAGCAGGCTTGCTTTTATATGTCCCCGTGTGGTCAGAGCACAGCTCTGTCAATCGAATAGACAATGGACACGGTGCCGCAACGGCAGCGTATTCCCAATACACTGCTGCAGCGTCAATGCATACACAAGACCTAGCAGCACATGACTGGCCAGTAAACCCCTCCAAAGGAAGAAGGCTCAGAGGACACTGGGAAGGGTGACTTGCCCATGAAGCTCAGGGAATAATGCAGCCCGTGACTGTCCACAGGTGTTGCACAGAATGCTCACACAAAGAGGGCTGGAGGGTGGCCTTTATTTTAGATAAACAGATATGTCAGTTGAGTGCATCAGCCAGCAGTGAAACTGGTTCTCCCTGAGTTAATTACGAGTGTGACCATCTCCCTGGTTTAGCCAGGCCAGCATGGGGAAGCGTGTACACGTGGTTCCGCGCAACAGAGATTAGGAAAAAACCTAAACAACTAACAAAAGATTTTCAAAGACAGTAATGGGCTTTAGCTGGTTCCAACCCACATGTTCCTTTCCGGTGACTGGGGACGCCCAGCATCCTGACGGTGAGTGCGTTATAGACACTAGTAATGGAGATCATGTGATTGAACTGTATATTGCAATTGTTATATTATGCTAAGTGTAAATTGTATTTGTATTGTGAGTTCAGTGTATTTCGTATCACTCTGCTAAGTCAGAAAAAGTGTCTAGCATCAGTTATCTTCAAATAAGTAAATTTGATACTAAACATTACACTCTCCAAACGTGGAATAGCTACAAGCAGCTGTTCAGAGTGTTGGACTCTGACACAGAGCAATCTAAATGCAATCATCAACCTCACTGCTACTTAGCTTGATCAAATGAGTAATCAATATTGTTGTGCTCTGTCATAACAATGGCTTGAAGGGTATGAAAAGGCATTTAAGCATGCCTGTGTATTAAACGCGGCATTCAATCATTCCCAGACAGGTTATTAAAAACAACATGAAAGACTAAGGGAGATGACAGTCTTAAAGATGCTCACTTAGAGATATTAGACCTGAATTAACGTCTTCTAAAAAAAAAAACAACCAGAGAACATGTCTACATTTATTGCTGCTCACCAGACAGGTGAGTATCATAACGTTACAAAGTTGAGATCGTCCTCCTCTCAGGAGAGAAACAGTTCTCAGATTTCAGTGGTATCTGCCAGAGCAAGTTCGCTGCGAACCCCAGGCAGGGTGGCAAATGGTGGTTTTGGAGAAGCAGAGAAAGAGCCAGTACAACAAAAGATCAAGCTGTCAGAGCTGTAGGAACTAAAAAAATCGTGCCAGTTGCCACAGCAGAGATGTATTCATTGTCTTGATTATAAATTTTCAGCTGCCAGGATACTGCCACTACCACGCACTACGTGAGATATCACGCTTTTAAAGCGGCTTTCCTGAAAATTGACTTCAGGGATGTTCTAGCACAAGATGGATGTGAACGCATCCTTTTGCTACCCCAGTCTGCACAAACAAGAGTGAGACAAAAAGTGAAGCCAGTCTGTTTCAAAGGGGCACGAGAGCTCCCTGACCTGACCCTGGTGGCAAACGACAGGTTTGCAGTGGCTATTAACATCCTGCCACATGGGTCTCCCAATCTTTGACGCTGCTCCAGTGAGCAGGTCCAGGGGCTGCATTTTGCCAGCAGGGCCCCTGCCCTCAGCAAGGTGGTGCTGGCCACAGAGAGCAAGGAAGGCAGGCGGTGGGTGCAGCCTCAGGGCCAGAGACTCTGCCTGGCCCCTTCCTCCCACACCATGACTGCCTCGCCAGGCACTCCGAGCCCCTGGGCACGTTGAGAGCCAGTATCTGCCCCCATCACCCTGCACTTGCTCTCCCACCACAAGAGGGAAAAGGCCCTTAACAGCGCCCCTTGACCTGAAAAATAATAAATCACAGCACTGCTCTTCCATTTGCCCCTGCAGACTGGGTCACAAGGAGTACTTTTGGCCAAGCAGGCATTCAGACTTAAAGCACGGGCTGTGCTCTTGCATTTACCTTGGCATTTTCTCACGGCTGACACGGAAATTGGGAAAGCCGCCAAGTCTGTGCTCTGTCTGCGTAGTTCTCGGAGATACTACAGAATAAGCAAGACTAATGCACCTCGGAGACAAGAATATGCTGTGCTTCGGCCACTGTCACGAGGTCGAAACGATGCTGGGATATACAGCACGCTTCTCAGACACCTTTGGAACAGCCCCAGCGAATGTTCGTTTGCAGCAAGCCGCTGGAGCTAACGGTGGAAGGTCTGGGGTTTTGATGTGTACAGGCACAAGCTGACTGTCAACCAGGCAACCCGCTGGCTTGACTGATGTCATAGGCTGGAACAATTGATTGCACGGCCCAGCCTCCTCTGCTGACCCAGACCCCAGGTTTGGCTTGTCGCAAGAATCGGATAAACCGTCTGTGTGCGTAGGCACCGCTCATAGCCGACTGCCCACAACGTGGTTGCTCTGGGATACAGATGTGTGTCTGCGTATCGGCCTTGGAAAGACCACGTTTAAGCTTACCCAGGTGTTGGCTTGGGGGGGGGTGGGGGGGTGTGTGTGGTGTGTGTGGTGGGTGTTTATGTTATTTTCTCCCATGTTTCTGTGACCTGGGAAACGGAGTGCTGCATTGCCTTAAAACCCACAACTGCACTGCCGCTAATAATGACGCGATAAAGTTACAATCCAATTCATTAAGGGAAAAAGCATTACTCTTCAATTTGATTGCCATTTATTATTCATTAGATACGGAGAATCACTCATCCTCAAATACCAGGGAATTGCATATGGGGAAACAGTAAATGCACAGACCAAACGGAGAAGGACATTTCTCCTGAGTTACAGCTTGGCATTAACATGAATTGCAATGAATGGATCTTCAGCACTGTTACTAATCTGGAAATTAGCCATTCCATCTCCAGAAACATACACCTGTATTCCAGTACATCTGTTGCCCTCCTTTTGTCCAGAAATAACATCACAGTAGGTACCAGCAGGCAGTCCGGTTTGCAAATTGGCGTTCATATTCCTATGGGAAAAGAAGTGAATGCTGTTTATCCATTGTTTCCAAACCAGATATTTCAAACTGAGTATAGGATTTTGAACCTGACACTACTGCCTTACTTTGAAGGGCAATGTAGGGTGTGAGCTTTCTGATGCTATCCCTGCTTCGCTCTCTATGCTCCTGTTTTGGCTCTCTGGACCTGGCATGCAACTGAATGATCCTAGCTCAGGGTGCAGGGATCGCTCTGATCAGGAGAAGAGGACGTTCCCCTTCCCTTCTGTACTGCTGATGAGGGATGCTATGTTTCTCCCTGGGGACCCAGTCTCTCCCACTGACTTACCAGTCATCATTATTGAAAACGATGAAGCCTTTATTACCACGGCCAAAAGCTACTTGATTGCTGCCGTTGTCCCACCAGTTGGAGAAAGGCTGACCGTCCACCACATTACGGAAGATAACCATGTTCCTGAAAATACAAGGAAGGGCTGTCACTGTGGCTGCCGGGGCTCTAAAGCCACGAGGAACATGAAGCAAAAGCAACTGCTGTTACTTATTTTTTCCTACACAGTGTCCTACTTTATTTGACGCCAACGATGTTCACAGACCCAGTCGTTGCCACAGGTAGTGTCTGCATTGATTGTAACAGGCTTTGTTGATCCATCTGAGTTGCTTGGTGGTCCAACCCAGTCATTGACGTCCTGTTATTCAAAAGAAGTGACCTATAATACTTCCTACTGAAAATACAGAGAGCCTGCCTGTAGAGAAAAGCCAGGTGGAGCATCACATTTCCACCTGCGAGACCCAACATGGGACAGAGAAATCACTTAACAAATGTCAGTGCTCTGGACTGCTGCTCTGGCTCTCTTCTGATCCTTATTCACCACAAATACAGCTTCAGCATTACAAGCTTACCTTCCCATCTACAAAAGATCTTGGCCAGCGATAACTTGACATCACACGCGTGAACCCGTACGGATGAGCAAGCATGAAACCAACTGCCATTTTGTAAAGCCTGTTTGTTAGACACACACACACGCGCACAAAAAAAAAAAAAAAAAAAAAAAAGGTAATGAGACGTGGAAAGAGAAACCGTGCTAAAGAACAGATAGACAAGCACGCAGAAGGACGAGGCATCACCCAGACGAGAGCAATCCCTTACCTGGCATCCCAGAAGGTTAGAATGGAAGCTCCACCGGCCCCGTGGCCCCGCTGGTTGTCGTGATTATCCACAAAGACCAGGGCTCTGTCGGAAGGCACAAAGCCCCAGCCTTCTCCCCAGTTCCTAGCCGAAAACACAAAGACTTGAAGCCACCCTGTCAACTGGTGTATCCAGCGTACCCCAGAGAAGTCACAGCACCTTCATCCTTACTTTAAGTAGGCCATCTTTTCTCCATTCCACCTGCGGATCACTGTCCCCAGTTTTGCACCGTATTTGAATTCTGTCACTCGGCCGTTTCCAAAGTACTCGCTGCCTTTGATCGGCTCTCCGCCCAAGTCAATTACCTGGTACGGGACAGACAGTGCGTTCTTTTCTACTTAAAAAAGCCCAAACATGTAAAAGACATTACCCTAAGCATTGTTTTAAGGAAGAGGCATTACTTGAGCTAATTATAGTATTTGGCTTTCTTGCAAAATTGTATTTAAAGCTATTTTATTAATTTTATCTCAGTCTAGCTATGAACTTGTTTTCTGTCTCCATCCTAAATCTCATTACCCTGATTGATCACTACTGCATAATTAGGGCTTGGGCTGTACCAACTTTATGTTTAGTCTAGTCACCAGTGCCTCTGCTTCCAGCACATGGGCAACTCCTTTCACTATGTAGATAAATAATGTCTCACTATTTGCCCTAGAGCTTGCAGGAAACATACTGATTTACTAAAATGTGTCTAGCAACTTTAACTTCTGCTGACTGATACCAACAACCATCCGCTTCTTAGATCTTGTTAGGAGTTGTTATTCAAACGTAAAACACAAATTCGGAATGTGAAGTAATGCTAGTTATGGCATTGGAAAACAAAGTTTCAGACCATAATCACCATTTATATCTTCTGTTGCAATTTATTATCCAGAATTTAAAATTCTGGGAGTGAAATCTCTTTTTTCAACCAGTGGAATTTTTACACCAACTTTGATGCAAGAAATTTCATCTTAAGTGAAATTTCCAGGTTACCTAGTTCCAGAAGGTCCAAAACAACTGGGGCATTTCGCATGTCAATTACCATTTGTGGAGAGATTACACATTTGTAAATTATGGTCATTAAATCTTGATGGTGATTTCTATAGATCTTAAATCTGAAAGCTGCTCAGGCCCAGCTCAAGCAAAGCATCGCTTCCAGTCTGTGCCTGCAAAAAATGTTTGTAAAGTACAATTAAAAATTTAAAAAAAAAAAAAAAAAAAAAAAAAGAGATTACCTCCTGGTAAATGAAAGCTTTAGTTCCCGCAGAAAACCAGTTAGTATTTAGATATTTCAGCTTGTCTAAAGTCGCCTTCACATCCTCAGGCCACATATGCTTGGCAGCATCAATTCGAAAGCCTGCTACACCAGTATCAATGAGGTAGTTCATGTACTCAGCAACTTTTGAGCGTACATAGTCCTTCTCCAAGGCCAGATCAAGAAGACTAGACAAGCGGCAGTCTCGGACCTATATAAAGATTCTGAAATGAAACATTTTTCACCTAGTAAATTAATGTAGTGTTCTACATATGTTTTGAATTTTGTTACCTACATTACAATACCAAATCAAACCTTCACTAAACACTGTTCACCATGCATATCTTTGCCTTGGACAGTCATCTACAGAGAAGGAGCATTAAGAAGTCTGCATTCAACCAGCTTACACAGCTGTAAGTGCTGAAGGATTAAAACAGAGAGTCAAACCAGTAAATCTATGATCAGCCTTTTAATGCAAGTATAGGGCAAAAATACGATAAATTATTTTTGCTCCAGTGTATTAAAGAAGAGATTCATTACTATTTCAAGTGCACTCATCTCCCCAGGGAAGTAGGGGATTTCCCAACATTGGACACTTAAGATTCGGCTGGACAGGGTGCTGGGCCATCTTGTCTAGACAGTGCTTTTGTCTAGATGGAGATTTTGCCAAGAGAGGTTGGATCAAATGGTCCTTGAGGTCCCTTCCAATCTAGTATTCTATGGTTCTATGATTTCTTCTCTGATGTAGGAAAGATTTCTAAAAATTATATTTCTAAATCTTTTAAAAGTCTGGATTTATTATAGCTTTACAAAACATTAACCTCTTGGGTTTTGTGCCCTTTTTGACTTTGTTTCCTATAAATACAAAATGATGGGCATTGATTTCATCAAAAGAATACTTTAAGAATACCCTGAATATACTGAAATGCCTTTTTTTTTTTTAATACCTCTTACAATGGATTTCCATGGCTATGCACATCTGCTGCACAAGGTCATCAGCCTATGTTGCAAACTGTACTAAAGAATTGGCTACAAAGATGCTCCTTTAGAACTGCTCAAGATTTCAGGGACATTTAAAGTCTCCCCTTCTTCTGCCATTTCTCTAAAACCCTCTCCCCTCAGCTCAGATTCAGGAAAGATCAAACGCGTTTGAAAGGCCTAAGACATTATTCAAGACAGACAGGTATTTATCTTTATAAAATAAAACTACCACAGAATGAAAAATTAAAGTCGGGACCTCATAATCTGATGTAGAGGAACAGATAGATGCCCAGGAAGAGAAATCTCTACACAGAAGGTTGAATTTAAAGATCCTAGCGTTATTATTTTTCTTTATGAAATCCTATTCTCTCCTGAAATTGAGACCAAAGAAAACTTCCAAGTTACAGTAAGAGGCAAATAACAACTCTTGCTTTTTTTAAAACATGAAAAACCCCCATTAATAACCCCCCATAATCCCTAATTAGATTTTATGAGCTTCAAACTGTTTTTATAATAACCTAAGCACATTTGTCTAACTCTGAAATTGAGCCATTAGCTTAAGCAGATCTATCCGTTTAAGAAGTGCTGTTCTCGATAGTAACACTAACCTCTATTATCAATTTGGATCGTTTTCCATGAGGGTTTCTGTTTTGTTTTTAAAAAATGTCTGACAGTAAAGGGGAGCAAAGAAATCACAGCCCAGAAACAGATATACATGAAAAATATATTTATAGTTCCAGGTTTACCTGAGATATATCATGATAATTCTCAATGTCTCCACTTCTAGATTTACATTTACCATCATTAAAGTCCCAGCCAGAATATGGCACAGCTGGAAAATCTTCAGTCTTTGCATTGAAATAGCTTCCACAAGTAGCATGGTTGCCAGCACCAGCAGTAGCTCCGCACATGTGGTTGATTACTGCATCCACATAAATATGTACCTACAGAACAGTATTCACATTTTGAGAATGCTCCTTCCCACAGAGCCCATAATTAATCTTCTCTCTCTCTTCTACCTCCCGCCCTATCCCCCTATTTCTGCTTGCTTGCTTCTCCCAACCCTTTATTTAAAATTTAGCTCTTATTAACATATATCAATGGTGATACAACATGCATGTCAACAGACAGGCAGATAACATAGCACCCATTTTTAAAAAGGGTAGAAAGGAGGACCCTGGGAACTACCAACCTGCCAGCCTTACCTCTGTGCCTGGGAAGATCATGGAACAGATCATCCTTGGAAGCTATGCTAAAGCACATGAAGGACAGAGAGGTGATTCAAGACAGCCAGCATGGCTTCACCAAGGGCATGTCTTGTCTGACCAACCTAGTGGCCTTCTATGATGGAGCAACTACATCAGTGGACAAGGGTAGAGCTACTGATGTCATTATCTGGTCTTCTCTAAGGTCTTTTACACGGCCGAGAAGTGGGCCCATGTGAACGTCATGAGGTTCAACAAGGCCAAGTGCAAGGTCCTGCATATGGGTTGGGGCAAACCCCGGTACCAACACAGGCTGGGAGATAAAGGGATTGAGAGCAGCCCTGAGGAGGACTTCAGGGTACTGGTAGATGAAAAGCTGGACATGACCTGGCAACGTGTGCTCACAGCCCAGAAAGCCAACCGTATCCCAGGCTGCATCAAAAGCAGCATGACCAGCAGGTCGAGGGAGGTGATTCTGCCCCTCTGCTCTCATGAGACTCCACCTGGAGTACTCCATCCAACTCAGGAGCCCTGAGCACAGAAAAGACATGGACCTGTTGGAGTGGGTCCAGAGGAGGGCCAGAAAAATAGAGGGCTAGAGCACCTCTCCTATGAGGACAGGCTGAAAGAGCTGGGGTTGTTCAGCCTGAGAAGAGAAGGCTCCAGGGAGACCTTACAGCAGCCTTCCAGTACCTGAAGGGGGTACTGGAAAGACGGGGACAAACTTTTTAGCAGGGCCTGTTGTGATAGGAAGGTAATGGTTTTAAACTAAAAGAGGCTAGATGTGTTGGGTTTGCATGGCAAGGTTTTGGTAGCAAGGTGGGGCTACAGGGGTGGCTTCTGTGAGAAGCTGCTAGAAGCTTCCCCTGTGTCTGACAGAGCCAATGCCAGCTGGCTCCAAGACGGACCCGCCGCTGGCCAAGGCCAAGCCCATCAGCACCTCTGGGATAACATATTTAAGAAGGGAAAAAAACAGTTAGAGAGCGCTTTTGCAGCCGGAGAGAGGAGTGAGAAGATGTAAGAAACTCTGCAGACACCAAGGTCAGTGCAGCAGGAGGGGGAGGAGGTGCTCCAGGCGCCGGAGCAGAGATCCCCCTGCAGCCTGTGGTGAAGACCATGGTGAAGCAGGCTGTCCCCCTGCAGCCCATGGAGGGAGGATGAGGGGGTGTAAAGATTCCACCTGCAGCCCATGGAGGACCCCACGCTGGAGCAGGTGGAGGCACCTGAAGGAGGCTGTGGCCCATGGGAAGCCCGTGCTAGAGCAAGTTCCTGGCCAGACCGGTGGACCCATGGAGAGGGGAGCCCATGCCAGAGCAGGTTTGCTGGCAGGACTTGTGACCCCGTGGGGGACCCACGCTGGAGCAGTTTGCTCCTGAAGGTCTGCACCCCATGGAAGAGACCACGCTGGAGCAGTTTGTGAAGGACTGTAGCCTGTGGGAAAGACGTTGGAGAAATTCGTGAAGGACTGTCTCCCGTGAGAGGGACTCCATGTTGGAGCAGGGGAACGATGAGAGGAGTCCTCCCCCTGAGGATGAAGAAGCGGCAGAGACAATGTATGCTGAACTGACCGTAACCCCCATTCCCCGTCCCCCTGTGCCGCTGAGGGGGGCGGAGGTTGAAGCCGGGAGTGAAGTTGAGCCCGGGAAGATGGGAGGGGTGGGGGGAGGTGTTTTAAGACTTGATTTTATTTCTCATTTCTCTACTCTGTTTTGTTTAGTAATAAATTAGATGAATCTCCTCTCTAAGTGTGGTCTGGTTTTACTTGTGACGATAATTAGTGAGTGATCTCTCCCTGTCCTTATCTCAACCCAAGCCTTTTGTTATACTTCTCCTCCCCATCATGCTGCGGGAGGGGTGAGCGAGCGGCCGCGTGGTGCTCAGCTGCCGGCTGGGCCTAAACCACGACAGTAGATTTAGACTAGATATAAGGAAGACAAGGAAGAAATTTTTTACAATGAGGGTACTGAAATACTGGAACAGGTTGCTCAAATTGATGGTAGATGCCTCATCCCTGGAAACATTCTAGGTCAGGTTGGATGGGGCTCTGAACAACCTGAACTAGTTGAAGATGCCCCTGCCCACAGCAGGAGGGTTGGACTACCTGACCTTTAAAAGGTTCCTTCCAGCCCAAACTATTCTGTGATTCTATGAAAAAACCCCGATCTTCACTTGAGTGCTACCATGTCCTCCCTTCTAAATTACTGATTGTCCTTGCATTGTTAACACCAGAAGGTTTTCAAGCACTTACTCCAACATTGTTGCACCTGGTCACCATGTCTCTAAATTCAGTTTCATTTCCAGATCGTGTGCACAGCTTGTAGCTGATGGGCTGGTATCTTTCCCACCATGGTTTCCAGGGGTCAGTAAAGATAACATTTTCATTTGGAGGTGAAATCTGTGAATAAGATGGAGTCTTGTGGTAACAGGATACCAATAATGTTTTATTTGTTTGTCTAGTATTGTTAGAGAAAGAATATAAAAATAGAAAATCAGGTCCCTTTAATGGAAGACACTTACAATACCTAACCCACATAGAGCCTCAGCATCCTCTGAGTAGGCACACTGTAGTGTGCTGGAAATAAAAGACTTAGGCCTGGACTTGCAGCAGGTGGAAATACATTATAAAAAGAATGTCTATGGACATAGCATCCTAGTTATCTTTGTGAATGCAGGCCTCAAAGATCAAAAGACGGGTCTGAAATCTGAAGGACTAGGTCAGTAGAGATAGCCCTGAATCAGGCATGTACTGACTGTAGAACAACTGACGTAAGATCCTGGCCTTAAAACTGATCCAACTTCCCATTTTTGTAATGTTTTGGTTAAAAAAGTTCTTGATGCGAGACTTGTCACAGTTTCCAGATAAGCTATACCTCTTCCTTTTATAAACTCTTTTCAGGACACTTTTCAGGCAACGAGATTTTGCTGTTACCTCCAAGTCTCTGGGCATAACCACCTGATCCCACCATTTCTCACAAAGATCCCTAGGCTGCAGCCTACCTTAGCTGCCTTGCCTTTGTGACCAGCTCAGCAAGTCTGCATCTGAAAAAACTTTCTGAGACGCTGTCAGAGCATGGATTAAAAAGATATCCAAGTGTATACCATAGTCTGAGAAATCAGTTTAAAAATCAATCAGGCCTGTGTGCCTGGAAAGAAGGTGGCAAAGAAAAGATGCCTTATTTGAAAGTTATGGGAAGGTTCTCACTTAGGCCAACTTGCAAACTCCTGGGCTACTAGAGATAGGCAGACTGCTCTTGCCAATTTTTCCTGAGCAATCTGACAATCAAACTGAAATAGTTTAATAGGTGACTGCTCTCCAGCCATACTGCCCCACCCAGCTGACACTACTGGTTCCACAGGAACACGTGTCCGTTGTTCAGATAGAACAGATTCACATCGACGCACCTCCCATAGAACCTGCATTCAGCTCATTTCTGCCTGCTCAAGCCAGGTTCCTGCAAAGAAAGGGTCTCTTAATGGCTTACTCTAACACTAGTCTTTACAGAGAGAAACTCGCCAGTTTGGGTGAACACAATTAGCAGCCTTTTATATTTATTTATTTATTTAAAATCTTCAGAACACATTGGCATTCTCTTTGGAAGCCCCTTTTTTCAGTCACAGTTTCATTTTATGTTTATCTAGCTCTTAGGAGTTTCCCTTGATTTAAGTAATACTGAGCAGATAGACGGAGGTTACACTTCACAGCAGTAAAAAAAGATTTAGCCAGTGATATGCAATTCTAATTCATCTAAACGTAATATCACAGAGCGTAAAACATGTGCTTTGGAGCAATGAAATAAATTCATGCTTACATGTTGATGGCTGAAGAATATATTTGTCAGCATTTACTACTTCCATTACCAAATTCTATTTTTCTGTCTCAGTACCTGTCCTTTGGTGAATTGAACATTTTCTCTGAAAAACAAATTATCATCTATGTAGCAATTTTACTACCTACTGATAGGAACAGACATACCTGAACTCCTCCAAATCCATTAGGAGCTAAGTAGCGTTCGCACTCAAGAGCAATATCGGCCCAGCGCCATTCAAAGAGATGTACAATAGACGTCGTCCCAGCCTGAATATTGGGGTTGTACTGCCCCCAGCAAACCCCTACGATTAACAGAAGAAAACAGATCCCCATCCTGTGCTCTGTGATCAGTTGCACTCTTCTCACTGCCTATTTATCTTCCTGCAAGAGAGGAAAGTACATGTTACAAAATACGTTTAAAAATAAATGCCCATCTCTGGTATCATATTTATTTATCTTAATTATAATTTTGTTTGATAACTGGATTCTATCTAAGCTATATCAGCCTCCCGTACTAACAGTAACTTTGTTTTTCTGAAGTTAAAATTTAGATGTGTTTAATACAGGCTGTCTCTAGTGTGCAGAAGTTGTATTTTTATTAGTATAAAGAAAAAACAACCCCAAAAGGCAAAGGAGTACTTATATAGACTGAAACAGACATTTCATTTCTCATTTTGATGTGTAAGATTGCTGAAAACTCCAACCTGCTATGATACAGATACCCAAACAAAAGTTTATATAAAACATTGCACGATTTCTACAAAATGACCCTCATTTTTATTTCAAGGAAAGGATGATCCATATCTCTTAGTGGAGCTGCACTCTTTAGAGCACGTTGAAGCACAAAATATGCCAGTTTATAAAATGTAAAACCTGCCTTCCAGAGCCTGTTGCTATCAGCTGTCACTGTACTTCACAGGCAGTCAGAGCTATTGAGAAGGAATCGTTTGGTAAATTTAACTTGTTTTTCTGCTTGTGAACAAAACAATTTTCAAGAAATTATTTACTTGTACACCTTTGGTAGAGTACACAGATAAATTTCAGCTGTAAGCAGTTTTCTACGTGCTTCCATTTCCATAAACGAATGCTTCTTTGCCCTGGTAGGAAGACTATACATTAACAGAAAACGAGCCAAGAAAGTTCAATCTTCTCTGACGAGACAAGCCATTTATCAGATTGGCTATTTTTACTTACAGCAGTAAGTACACAAAGCAGCAAGAATCATATATTTTAACCCAACCAGCTCCAATCCAAGGCCTACTGCTTGAAGCGGAGACTGAATGTAGTTTTTAATTTCTTTGAAATAGGTTTACGGCTACTCTGGCTTCAGTACAAGCAATGATAAGAGAATGGAGATGTTGAAATCCTCAACGCACTCTGAAAGCTCTAGATTCAAAATGCTTTTGAAACTTGGAAAAAAAGTAAGAGGCCTGTATTCTTTTATGGACTGAGAGAGAGCACAACTGATTGCAATTCAAAGAACACGGGAAAGAATTGTTGCTGAAGAACGCTATTGCTATTGGACAATGTGAGAACTCAGGTCAGTTTGTCTTCTGCTGGGTTAAAGTCCGTGGTACAGAACTCGGCTGCTATCTCCAAAATACTAGCAACAATATTTACATTTGGGAGAGGTTTGGCACCGGCCTGCTGAACCTTCAGATGTTAAGGCTGTTACAGGAAAGTAGCTGCCATGTGAACTTCTAGTCACTCCCCGCAGAACCTCCCCCAGCAGCGGCATGTTTCTCACAGACGAAGCAGCTCCGCCTCGGCACCTCCTTTAGAGACAGCACAACCCCCGTCAGGAGCAGCTCTACCGACCACAAATCCTGCCTGGTCTCTTCAGCACATACTTTGCGTTTGTTTATCGCCTGTGAGAAGCAGAACTCAATACGTACATTTTGTGACTGGCCTGCGTCATTTCCGGCGGAGTGCAGCAGCATCGCCCGGCGCGCCGGGGCAGCGGCGACGGGAGCCCAGCCCCTTCCGCTGGGGCGGAGCGGCGCGGCGGGAGCGGAGGCCCCGCACCGCCGGCCGAGGAAGCGAGCTGCAGGCTCTCAGCCTCCCGAAAATTGCTATATGGGAAAATAAACTGGTTTATCTAAAAGCTTTATATTGCACGTGCTTGTGCTGATCCAATATAAAATTACATTCTGGAATATATTTGTTCTCGAAATTTGAGAAAGGAAAACTCTCTGCATATACATTCTTTTTAAAGTATTTTTGTCTTTTGAGTATAGCATCACTTGGCTGTTATCCGACTTCACTGCTTTGAAAGTTTACTTAGTTGGCTTTTTACACAATATTTTCATAGCTTGGGTCTGTAGTTGTAGCTGAACGTGGGTGCTAGGACATACTGCATGTTACCTTTCTATGTGCAATAAATTGAGTCACAAAGCTTTGTGAAGTGGCTCTATCCATATACAGACTAAAACCAGAGTAGTACAAGGAAGGGTTCCACATCTTTTGAGGGCTACAGTGGATTAAGCTTTATTTTCTACTGTAATGTTGCTACAGTGGCTTTGCCATACAAAGTAACAAATGGAGTTTGTCATTATCAGACTAATGTTTCTTTTCTCTGGGAACAGTCAAAACCACAACTAGAGTAAATATTTGTCTGTATACGACACAAAAGGATCTCATGCCAGAAACTGCTTGCTAGGGTGGAGCAAGACACAGGTCGGAGTTGCAGGACTCAAGCGTTTGTCCTACAACAGGAACAGTAGCAACGTAAGCTACTTAAGGAAACCAAAGTATTTACAGTGGCAAAGGTGTTCTCTTCAGTCTTGTATCAAGTCAGGAGACACATTTCAGGAATAAACTGGAAGCAGTTGGAAATGTCTTAGAAAATAATAAAGGAAAAGCGATTCCCAGTTCGACGCTAGGTCCTCTCTTAGCTGTCAACTTCCAAAGACGAGAAGGGATAACAAAGATGTAAATTATGTAACATGTGACACGTCTTAGTGACTTTTCCAAGATACTATTTGTCATAACGATAATTTAGCTAGAAACCATTTGTTTCTGCATGCACCTTAACTACACTTTGCAGATGACATTATTATTTTTACCTTCTCAAACCCAAAATTTCTTTTCACTACCATATAGTCAAGTCCCTAAAATTCAAAGTTTTTGAGGAAAAAATACTCAAAGGACTGGAACTGAACATCAGCCTTATACATCAAACTCACACTGAGAACACTGGAAAAGTATGCACACTTTTTAAAAATCCATCTCTTCAGAATTAAAAGCCTATTAGAATGACCTCCTGAATTTGGCTTTCAAAGAAAATTCTGACAGGCACACAATTCACATTTATATATAGAAAATAAATCCAATTTAGCTTCTGCTATCACAAGATCTTTCTATATCAAGGAGTCAATTTATACAAGAGCACTATAGTAAAATTCAGGATCGTTAGAGTATCTGAGTCAGCCTCACTTTGAAAATTACAGTGATATGAGTATATTCAAAAGTTTAATTAAATAAGAGATGTTGCTGGCTATATGTCATTAGCTAATGAAGAAAAATTGTGAAGTAAGCCTGTATTGACCGCTAGCCCTAATGACTTTTTAAAAAGATAGAGGTCATTTGACCTGAAACATCAGATCAAACAGAACAAACATTCCAAGGGAAAGAAAGAAAAAGAACAAAACAAAACCACAAAACAAAACCCAACCAGCAGAAATGGATATACAAAACCACAGCTGATTAAAGGGAATGAAAGTTTTGCCTTCTGACTTTAAAAAAAAGTTCTCTCAAGTGGAGTGCAGAAGTTTCCTTGATAGATTGTCAGTATAGGACAGTGGGGAGTATGTTTTATTTATTCCTTAATAATATAACTGCACCAAAAACACAGTTTAGCTTTATTCATAATGGAACGGCCACAGTACACTCAAATTTTTTAAGCCACTTTTTTCTTTAAGCGCATAAACCCTTCAGAAGTTCTCACAAAAATTCCTCTCTCAGTGTATTTTTCCTGGCCTACTACTCCAAATACAGATAAAATAAATTAATGAACAACTACACAGTCCACATGGGAACGCAGCAAATGAGCTAAGAAGAATTCCAGTAAAAACATTTTAAAGTAATCTGCTAAGCCAGCTCATATGGAAAAAACCAGTAAAGATACACTTATTTTGGTCCAGCATCAATACTAGTGATTTAGGCTGTTTGCAGCTGGAATGACAACAAAAGTCTTTACACCAGCTGGTTACCACACCATCAATTATGAATTAATATCTATGGAATAAATTTCACCTTCAATCCCTTGGACTCTCTTGCCAAGTAAATGTCACTGCAATGTTTCTGATGTGGTTTTAGAAAGTTACGCTGATCTTCCTCGTATGTAACAAATCTTACTATGTGACCTCCACAGCATTGATTTAATGAAACACAGTTCAACAGGGCAAGGACCACACCTACACTGGTTTAACACTGTTTTAACTGCTACTCTTGTTTTAATGACATCAGACTCACTAGTGATACTTTTCAAGATGTGGATGAACAATGAAAGTTAATTACCCAAGGAAAAAAGTGCCTGATTTCACATTACAAATTCATACCAGTGGACTGTTCCTCCTGCTTAGTCTCCAAGACAAGAAAGATATTTACACTAAAATGAGATTATCCTTAGATTCTTACCATTTTACCCTGAAACACTAACAGCTAAACATCACACTCAAGGAGGTCCATATATAGTCTGGATCATCTAGAACATGCTGCACGGTTACAATTGGATTGTTCACTTTTTTAGAAAACAAGTCTTCCTCCTCCTTCCCACTCCCAAACACCACAACAAAAGTCAAAATGAAGAGAAACGAAATAATTTATTAGAGATTTCACAAGCAAACTAACATACATGTAAGTCTCGTGACAGTTTAAAGATATCTGGAATCTTTAAGATGAGAAAATTTATACTCTGCCTTAAATACTTTAGAAATGCTACTACGCACAGTTCAAGAGTCCTGATGATTACACTGCTTCTTCCCCCAGCTTGATAATACTTGAAAGAGATGGAACACAAAAGGGACCTGGAACATCACAAAGGCATGTTAAAAGTAAGAACAATTAGAAAATAGTAGTGTTATGCTTTCTTTTGACAACTAAGTGGAAAGATGCTTAGTATTTAGAAAAGTGCTGAATGTCTGAAAAAATCTGACTTAGTAGATACAAGCTGTATTAATTTTATATCATGGTAAGTTAAACAATAATGTAGTATGAAACCCACAAGAAAAATATGTCACTGGCAACAACACTACCTCAGTGCAGACAACAATCTAAAAAACCCCCCAAAAAGCCAAAACACAACAAAAAGGTAGTAGTGATTAATAGGTTGATCAATAGTTCAATTCCAAATACTTCATTGTGAGATATTGTTATATTTTCTTCTCTACGTAAAAAAAGAAAAGTAAGGCATGTACAAACTAAGTCAACTACAGACTGTTTCTCATATACCAGGACAACAGTAATGATCAAATGATCTAAAATACTGGTCAACCCTATAATATTATTAAGAATTGCTCTGCAACATATTTTAACCAACGCAGCATTATATTTATTTAAAGAAAAACAAGACAAAATCCTCAGTGTGAGCTCAGCACAGCTCCACGCACATCAATGGAATACTTCTAGCTCATGCAAGCTAAGGAATTGGACTACTAATTAGCAAATTATATGACCTTTGAGGAAGGTGGAGGCCACCTTTCAAGACTAGGAACCTTCATTGTGTCTATTCACACATCACAGACAACACATTGATTTTTTTTTTTTTTTTTCCCCTGAAAAAGTGCCCTTTGCTTTTAAAGTTACCAGATTAGTTCAATCTCTAAAACATGTAAACTCCTCCCCACACCTACTCTATACAAAAACTTAGATGTAGTTGAGCGCTATGGGAAACATTGCACAAAAAAGGATACAACAAGAAAGGATACACTCTGCATGACAGTATTACTGCAGTATTTACGCAGGAATGTTTCTAAAGAAGAACAGCAGAATGTGGTTTAATTTTACTTGATTCTCAGTATTGCATACACATAACTTTATGCTACCTATCATAAGCAAATATGCCTCTGAAAAAATACAGTTCTGACCCCTTATGAGATTTAATGAAGGCTGATGAGTCCAGCAACACTAAACTCCATATTCAAAAGTAAATACATTTTTTTGATAACTTAAAGTACTAGGACAACACCAGATTTTTCCATCTCATTAATTCTCCTTCAAGGCTTTGCCATTTTACAGACTCACTTTTTCCATCAGGTCCAAAACCCAATCATGTTTCCATTCAATGCAGGTTTTCAAGTCACTTCTTCCCTATGAAGAAGCTGGAGACCTCTCAACATCAGTTTCTTCTACATAACCTTTCTCCCAAAAAGCTGTGTTTTAGCTACAGAAAAAATAGTCACCCCAAATACTAACTGAAATTTTTGCCAGTCCATCAAGAAACAGACATTTCAGCCAGCAAGGAGTTACATAGTATTTTTATAAATGACATGTATTATTTTCTCTATGAAGGATAAAACCTCTGTAGAGAAAATACTAAAAAATAATAAAAATATTTGCAATAACATTCATGAATTTAACACAGCTTCTTCCTGTTTAAAAATAATAAAAAGTTTAACTTATGTCAATTTAGTTGTTAAAAAACCAAACAACATTGAGACACAAGATACAGATCAAATTTGAAGTCTCTCAAATGTTCGCATAAACTTGTTTACATGCATATTTATGTTTCAAATGAGCTTCTGACACTGTTCTTCCTTACAGACTCAGATTTGTATCATGGAATTTTGCACCATAAGTCAGCACCCATCAGAATATTCCAGCAGGAACAGGAAAACATAGTCATGCAGAAATAGGGATCAGTTTCATCATTAGTTGAGAAGTGAAATAAATATTTTTAATTAAACCTCATGGATCCCTAGAAATCTCTATTAGTCTATGGCACATCCTGTGATCTTTACATACAAAGTAAGGCAGAACTTCTGCCCATGATACATTAAACCAATGACACCAAAATAACTCATGTAGACTTTCAGGTGCACAAATAAATCTTGCAGAAGTATGTGTTTGCTCACTCTAAAAAAAGCTTCCAAGTTGACCATCAACATGATTAATAGCCAAATAAGCACCTCGTGATTTTCTTTATGTAATTCAACTATTATTTAGCATGCTTAGTGAAGTAAGAAGTAGATTTAATGTACAAAATTAGTTGGAAAGATACGGAATTCCTAAAAGAATAAAAGTGTTCAGACTTCATTTATAAGGCTTTCCAATAGCTAAAATACTTCAAGTTTCTTTTTTTGCGTTTAAAGAAACCTTAGTAATTTTTTTATTAGACACTGGATAAAATAATATAAATACAAGGTTTGGTTGTTGTTTTTTTTTCTAAAAAGGAAGGAGTAAGAAACAAGACTGAAATATTCCCATAAATCACTGATCCTAATAGAATACTTAAGCCAAGACTCCTTTGTCTCTTTTCCATGACCAATAGAGAAAAAAAGTGATCTTTGATAAAATAAAACACAGATTTTTGCAAACCACAAATCAATAACTCAAAACAGCAACCAGTAAGACCAAAGAGCATCTCAGAAATGAGGGAAACAAGCTCTAATATAATCTGACAAAAAAAATCCTTCGACAACTGACAGAACAAGACACCTACAATTAAAGTAACTTTTAAACAGAAATACTACCCTCACAATAACCATACTGCTGAGTCTCCAACCAATTTTTAAAAATCAAAAACAGTCGTTCACATCCTTTATTTCAAAGTTCAGGGTTTTTTCCCAAAGTAACAATGATCGAAACATCCTGATTAAAAACACATCATGGAATAAGTAGAATGTTTTAGAAGCATTCAGTCTAAGCTTTGAGTTTGTTTGGTCTTGTGTGGAGGCATAACCAGAGTGATGCCCAACTGGTATCTGTAATTAGGTTAAATGCCCTTTAAATTTGAGCTAGCTGATCTATCAAAGGTTCATATTGAGAAATAAGTGCTTCTAATACTTGCACCACTTACTTCACATTCTAATTTGAGGCAGTTAACTATTCAAATGTTTTCAGGCCATGAAAACCCTCACAGTTAAATTAGAGCTGATTTGCCTGAGTTACTCCCATATAAAGCAAATACTTAGACAGTAGTGAAGTAAAGCTAAGTTATAGGAAATAAAGTTAAACAGTGATTACTTTCTGCTAAAAGTTACTTTCCCATCAAGTTTAGACAATAATGTCAAAAATCAGGACCTATGCATTCCACAACAAAGGAAGCCTTGATCAATGCTATATTAAATAGCACTTTCTGACACAACACCCTTCCTTAAATCAGGCAAGTTTAAAGGATCCTGCAACAGTACCAAGATCTCATTTTCTGAGGTTAGCAAAGACAAAGGTCCTTTACAGAGCTAGCAGAAGTGAGTTTATTGCTGGAAACAGTTCTCCAGGATCACTTTACAATTGTGGGGACAGAAGGAAAGAAGTGAGGATTTTCAAAGCCAAAACCCCAGAAGATTACTAAAAGGTAAGTGGTCAGATTCCAGACAATTACTCTCCCCAGGTTTTCAGATTAAGGATTAGAGAAACTGACAACTACCCTAGGATGTCAGGATTAGGGAAATGGCAGTCCCCAAGTTTCTAAACAGAGTAAGAAGTAACATTTTAAACTTACACCAACTATATACCTTGCATTCTGGTTTTCTGATACAAGTGCACATAAGAAAAGAGAGAGAGAGAAAGAGAAAAGAGAGAGAGAGAGAGAAAGAGAAAAGAGAGAGAGAGAGAGAAAGAGAAAAGAGAGAGAGAGAGAGAAAGAGAAAAGAGAGAGAGAGAGAGAAAGAGAAAAGAGAGAGAGAGAGAGAGAAAAGAGAGAGAGAGAGAGAAAGAGAAAAGAGAGAGAGAGAGAGAAAGAGAAAAGAGAGAGAGAGAGAGAAAGAGAAAAGAGAGAGAGAGAGAGAAAGAGAAAAGAGAGAGAGAGAGAAAAAAGAAGAAAATTGTATGGAACATTTCTCCTCCACCATCACTATTTCTAAAGCAGCCATTAAAAAGATAAAGACAAAAAACCCCAACAAAACAAATGAAGGAAAAAAAAAACTCCTGCCTATTTCTTTATTTTTATTTTCAGGCAGAAAATCCATACCTTATGCAGTGTTCTACTTTTTTCTTTTCCCTTCATTGGCATCCTGTTTTGGTCTAGCTGAACGAGCAAATTGCTGAGATTCTGTTAAGGACTACAAGTGTCAATGATAAACAGAAGTCAATCAAGAAGCAAAACAAGTATTATTTATCTCAGCAAAAGATCGTTTAAGAAGTGGCCTTTATCTGTGCATCAATTCTACTACAGTATTAAATATTACAATAGTATCTATTAATCAAAGATTAGGACCTCACTGATCTGCAGTATGAAATATTAAGAGAGCCTGTTCAAGAGTTTACAATACTAAATAAGTAAGGATGACTAACCGGGAATGAGTTAGGTGCAAATAGAATAACTACAGCAGGATAAATGCTTGATATTTACCATCCTCCATCCCAGCGTGTTTATTCCATAACTTTGATGTCTCAGTAGGTATTTGGGAGGAAAAAAAGCTAAAAGGAACAGAGGTTAGGGTGAATAAGAGCACAAAGAAAAGGAAATGAACTATGAAACATTTTAGTGAAAAGTAAGAAAGGACAGGAAGAGATTTAAAATATACAGACAAAAACCAGGGCAATGCAATCGAAAACTGTTGAAAACCCAACATGTTCCACAGGCCCAAAAAGTAATGACAGTTCTAGCCAGAGCAGCAGTTGAAATCAAGACCACTGACCCTGACAGGAACAATTCTTTTTCTTAGTTCTGCAAACACAGACTTACCCACATCAAAAAGTCTACTTAATTTAAATACAACAGTCATACAAGCTTTTGTATTGTGTTTGCAGGATCAAAGAGCTAAGATCAGAGAAGTCAATTTTATCGTCTTAAATAAAGCACATTTACCTTCCTATTTCAGAAGAGGTGCCTCTATATTTTTCAGTTATCATGTTAGTAATACTACACTATGCTATGCTGCCTAGTTTTATTAAGGTATTAGAAATCTATGGAAAGAGAAAATAAGTGGAACACTATGACAGCAAAACTTGAGAATGACAAACAGATAGATTATAAAGAATATAATGTAAATGTTTGAAGAAAAAGATACAACCACCATGGGTTTTTCAAATAAGACATATCCATTTGCTTCTTTTAAAGCTTTAGCAGCTGCTTTTTCATTAGGAAGTCCAATGAAAGCCTGTCCCTTCATACGGCCTTCTTTCATCAAACGTATATCAAACCTAGAGGCAAAATTCAGAATTGGGAATTACTCATGTCTAACCACACCTTCATATTTCACAGTACAAATATAATTCTCATGCTTCAAGTTGGAGAAATAGCAGAAATGGGAGCAGACTCTGCAAGCCAGTATTACGTCACTGGAGACCACTTTGCTGGGGCAACCATTCAGTAAAAAGTGACATTAGACTTCAAAATGGCAAATCGGTGTGCTACTGTAGTAAATATGACATATGCAAAGTGACCAGATACACACAGTTCTCTATGCTGTTCATTCTATGTCACTCAGCCAATAAACAGTAAATTTGGTTACAAAAATAAGGGTAAGATAGTGGGGTCTTCATCACTGATAAAAAAAAAAATAATTCTACTTCTGTACTTGGGATAAATGAAGATTTTCAGATGAGATTTTCACCAGTATTACAGCAGTTAACACAAAAGGTTTAATTTTAACCAAGTACCAAGTTAACTTACATATTTCGTTCCACTTCTGACTGAAAGTCAACATATCTTCCAAAAATGAACTTGAGATCCTGAAATTAAAGGGTAGGTATAAGAGGAAAGCTGATAAAAAGCCCTTTTGATAAATATTTAATTTGCTTGTTTACCTACCTTTTCTTGGACTTGTTTAGCTAAATTCTTCACATATATCCTGCAGTTTGGATCACCTGGCTCATAGTTTTTGAAAACAGAAAATTTTTCCATTTCTTGAAGACGACAGAAAAACAGACAATGTTTTAGGTCATTTAATTACTTTGTATTTTTTTCTCAGTATAAAATAATTAAATTTAATATATGCTCAATTTATAAAGGAAATATAATAAAGGAAATACTTATTTAAACTATTTGTTGCAACAAATCAAAGAGCTAATATTAGATAATTTATTCTCAGTTATACCTTCTCTAGAAAGTCTGTTTTTTTCTAGATCCTTTCTAGAAATAAATTCTGATGGTATTTCATCCTCCTCCTCTTCAGTTTCCATTTTATCATTTGAGCTAGGAGCTGGGAAAATCCTTCCAAAGCCTGTATTATTGATTTCTTCTGTGGTTGCATAAAGGTCTGCAATTTCGACACATTACATAAGTGATTTGTAGTTTATCCACAAAAGGATCAACAGCAAGCAAAAAGTATACACCTTCCAGTAACATTTTAATATAGTAGACTTTGTAAAGAAATGTCAACACATCCTTAAATAAATGTGTCTAAATCCCTGGTTTGAAAAACACCTGCCCTATATGGTCCTATAAAATCAACTGTACTACAAATAAAAGCCATGGCGCGTGCCAGTTAACGTAAAACTAGCCTCTCTGCTCAAGCCTGTATCCATTTCAATGGTTTATTTAATTTTCATTCAAAGAAACTGTATATTACAGTAAAGTACCAAGAAACACAGACTGACCATAACCCTATAAGAAACCATCACGCCTCATTGCTATTATCGCCCAGCATTTTTATAGCAGACAATCAGTGCATCACAGAGAAGGAGTTGGCAATCACTTGAATGCTGCTCTCTAAGAGCTGGAAAAGGAAAATCTGAAATTAGCCTGATATATTCAATTATACTGTATAATACTGAGAACGCATTTTAACATATTTGCGAAAAACACCTTAACATTTAAAAAGAGAGTGCAATTTACCATGATCACGCAGATCACACAGGAGAGAAAGAGACCTTTAAAATCCTCTAAATCATTTACTATACCAAAGCACAGAACTTTGTGCTTTAACATGGGAAAAACAGCAAATGCAGACAAGGTACAAGTTGGTGTTCTTAAACAAACCTTGATGTACACTAGTTATGAAAGCTCCAATAAGAAAAGAAATCCCTGGCCTGAATTTTAGCAGTCTTCTACACACTGAAACCACAAGAATTTAATATTAAGTACAGTTGCAGTACAAACTCTCTTACCATTTTTTTCTTTTTCCGAGTTTATCTGAAAAACAGCTGGGATGTCAGTAGTAATATGGAACTCAATTTTTTTATGACCTACATGCTGTGGCTGCTCAAAGACATCTGAAGGTGATAGTGTAGGGTGCAAATTACTGTTTAAAACAACAACATGTTAATTAAGAGTCAGATACCGATGAATGCATAGTCAAATACAAGATTTCTTCCAGATAGATTTTATGCTGCTGTTTACCACAAATACATAAGTTCTCAATTTCATAAGTTTTACCCAATATAGTTCAAATTGATTCAAACACTGCAAATGCAGTAGGTATGGCTGGCAGCAAGAGCAAACCCAAGAATTACATACCACGTTACAGTACAGACAGGCACTTACGAAAAACTTTATTGGTAACTTAAATACAAAAAATAACTGGCTTTGCTGCTCTCTTGCATAGTGTATAAAATACACCAAATTTTCAAAAAAATACATCAGATCACTTGGAGGAAGAAGGCAGCTATTAGTAAAAATGCATTCACAATTGATCATCACTACACAGAAATACTAGACTGGTGTCTATTGTGCCATACTACTGCACCATACTACCGCACCATACTACCGCAGTTTCAGAAACCAAAATTATTTAAAACCAAATCAGTTTTTATTCTTCCAGTATCACACTTCTTAAAACAAAAATTTTTAATTAAAAAAAAGAAGATCCCAAACAATAAATCCAGATTGCTTCTGTTGGGGCTGAGACATGAAACTGTTGTTTCCAAAATTCACATATCGGTGAAGAATGCTTGTTTTAAAAACAGTAACACTAAAGCAAACATGATACAGAGAACATTTAGTAAAAGGAATAATCTTCTGAAAAAGTGCAAAAACCACAGAAATAATACAAACCTGTGGGGAGTACACACAGGAACATTCAGTAAGTCTTTAATTCTTTGCTTTTTTCTAACACCACGCCTCTTTATGTTTATTGGTCTTTTAGGCTGAAGGGTTGCTAATTCCATCAACTTGGTCATTCTATTTTAAAGAAAATTTAAAGAAGAACCAAAGTGGCTTACAGTTTATTTGAAAATACTGATTTTGAGAGCCCTTCCCCCTTCCTTTAAGCCCTTGAAATACAACTTTTCAGAATATGGTTATAAATCTAGCTACTTTATGACCAAAACTACATTAATAAACTATAACACATAAGTGCTTTCTGTATATCAAGCTGCTAAGTGATCAATCAAAATTGTAGTGAGTTCAATGATGCCCCTTCCTCCCCCAAACATGCACCTAATTAAGACACTGAAGCTGCAGAAATGCCAAGAAACCCAAAACTGAACCTTTATCTATAATATTATATCTACTCAACAGGAGTGCCTTTTTCTAAATGCATGTATTTTTCTGAATATAGCATAGGGACTTTCTGGTTTACTTTTCAGTTTAAATAGCAAATTAAGAAAATTGCTTCTTCATTTAGTATTACTTTAAAGATTGAAAAAACAGCTATGATGCAATTCAATACCAAAACTGCAAGAGAATTCTCAGCATGCACAACCTCCCATTATTATTACTCCGAGCAACACACGCTGATGTACAAAGAACATTTTGGAAGTCAGAGCGCACGTATGATTCAGGCTGAGTAGTTTACTCAGTAAAAATGTGGAAAAAATGAAGAATCCAGAAAAACTAATTATTGCTTCCTTGTATCTGCACTCTCTCTTCATTCTGAGCTTTTGTTTTGTTGGGTTTTTGGACATGGAAACAAACGATAATTCATATACCATTTGGTCATTTTCCTTCTCTTACTGTGATTCAAAACAGCACTGTCCCGTTTAAGTGACCCTGGAGCTTCCTGAAGCATCTGGAAAGATTATCTATATGCTGCCAATGTTAATTGATATCACCATTTGCTGAACCAGAAGCTATAAAAGTAAAAATGTCATTTTAAAAGAGGCCAAAAACTTACGAATGACTGTAAAATGCTTACCTCTCCTTCTCCTCTTCATTATCACTTTCATATTCTGATTCATCTCCACTAGATAGTTGCTCTTCTTCCTCTTCAGGCAAAGGAGGCTCTTCAGGAGGCAGAGGTGGGACTGGGGGAGGTGGCGCAGGCACTGGTAAATACTCTTCATACTAATTATGGGGAAAAAGTTAAAAAAGTAAATAAACATTTTAAGAAAAAAATGACTATCTTGTTTTCCTTACATAATAAAAACAGTCAAAACAATTAATTAGAAGTGACAAGAAGGGTTTTTTTAAAGTGTGTTTATAGGGATCTATATGCTATTTTGCTAAACTATGTTACTAATGAAAACCTTCCACAAGAAAAAAATTGCTGCTTTCTGAAGTATAACAGTGAATGTTTTCATTCTTTTAATTTGAGGAGTTAAAAAAATTGCAGCCACGGCCCTGGGTTTTTACTTTGCACTCAGCTTTAAGGACTTTCCTGAGGGGAATGTGGTCAAACCATATAGGAGGAGGCCTAAGCTCCCACACCATCTCCATTTCTACACTGGATCTTCCATCACCTATCAAAGTTGTATTTCTTTCAGGAGTGAGGATTTCATGAAATGAATTAGATTTTTAATTGAGACTGCAAAAACCTTATATAAGGAATTCCCTATGTACAGAATATCTCCAGCCCCACTTTCAGCAATCTTACTACACTTAACAGCTACTTTTATGTACCATCACTTCTATAAGGCCCTGATGTCTTCTGGCATTAGAAATACTGTGGCCTTTAGAAACTGCTCCAGGAATTTCAAGGAATGGTTTCTCACCTTACTACTCTTTTTGCATGACCATTAAATTCATGGTGCTTAACCTGACTCAATACCAGGCAACGAATAAAATTATTGCCAGAAAATCAGTGTGAATTCATTTATTTGATAGATTTATTTCATAGTTTTCTTCACCAGCTAGCTCTTCTGTTATGAGAAGTGTTCTGTTAAGGCAAACACAAAGCGTAGCGGAGCACAACTTCACTATATTAAAATACTGTAGCTATCACTAGTAATGCAAGTCCTCACTCTATCTTCCACTGGCAGTCAGTCAAACTACTCTATCACAGCAACAGAGAACTGAGACCACAGACCCAGTATTTCTATTTGTCTTCAGAAACAGCTCCCCATAAACCTCTGCCAGTTTCCCTCAACACCGCCTCTTTCAAGTTAAATCCAGAAGTGCTGTATAATCTCATTAACAATCTGAATCTAATCAGAACTCCAACGAAACACATGGATCAAAGAACTTAACACATCTTTGTAAGGCAACAGGCTAATCATATTCTTTATTTCCTGTATCTGTAACATGATGCTATAACCTCCCTTTTTTTAATAGTCAGTTTGAAATATTCCAGTGCTACTGTCATACATGTATATTCTTTGTTCTAACTATAGATAAAGATTTCTTTAGAAGACTAACACGCACGTCTTACCCAATAAAATGTAGCAGTATTTCCTATCCTCTAGAGATTTCTCCAACTTCTAGAAGTTTGAAATTAGATCTCCTACCATGTTGCTAACATTTAAAATTGTGAATCTATTTTACAGTACTTAAAACATATATTAAAAAAGTTACCATGGGAGGGCGAGCAGTAATTGGTCCAAAAGGTGGAGGAAGATTCATTTTATTCATAAGATGAAGCACCTGAAATGATTCAAGACAAGTAGATTTCCTTTAAATAAATATAGTTCCTTGCTAGTTATCATAGCCGATAACTTCTGGCAGGTGTGAATCAGCATAGTATTAATGTAGACACAACTACATTGATTATTAAACAATGTGAAAGCCTGCACTTGAGATCCAACACTAATGGTAAATATGAGTAACAGTCTAAAAAGGCTAATCAAAAAAAGTAAAGCATCTTCTCTGAATGAAACTCCAAGCACTCAAGTCACATCTAATTAGGAAAAGCATATCCAGTTAAGTCTTCAGTGTCAATGAAGCAACAGTTACTTCTGGTCAACGAAATCTTATTATCTCAACATAGTAAAAAATTAACATTGGTTAACACTATCATAGGAAAACTAACTTTATATTTACTGCGACAAAAAAATATTTCTGTGGATAATTAAAAAAGGAGATGCTTTTATTTTTATATTTTGGGTTTTTTGCTGTTTTTTACTTACCTGGACATAAAATTTGGGCACGCTTGCCAAGGCATTTGCTATATTTGCTAGAATTGTACTTGAAGGTGGTGGATACAAATATTTGAGGCAAGAATTGATGGGAAAGGTGAGGCTGAGGAAAAAAATTTAAAAACAAGGAATCTTAGCACCATCACCACATAATGACTGATAACAATTAATGATTAATAGAGGTCTAACTATTCATTACATCTGAAGTATCACTGAATTATTATTTCCTCTAGAATAGTTTTGGACCACTTACATTTTGTCTTTAAAGTCAGGGAACAGTCCCATAACGCATGACAGACTTATAGGCTTTGGCACAATGAAAGTACCAACACACACGGAAAGCCTAAAGCACACAGAAACAATCAACATGTCCAAAACCAAAAGCACAGCATAGGATGCTGTACAAGCAACTTAAACTCAATGCTCAAAGCACTGGATTTATTAGCCCAAAAATAAATTTACTCTTCATGTATGCAAAAATGTAAATGGCAGGATAAAAGAACAAGAAATATCCAGAAAAACAAATGTCAACAGTATTCTGCTGTTAACACTGGGACAAACTACCCAGTTTTCAAACTCTTCCTGAGAAAGCAATGCATCACGCTAGAAGGCTATTATGCAATCCAGAGCTTCACAGCTGAAAGCACCAGTTGCTAGTCGACTGTGAGGGTTCTAAACTTGAAGAATTAAAATTTCACCTTTATGACAATTCCTACAGCTATGCATGTAGAACAGTAGCATACTATAAAACACGAGAAAATGCAGCATACCACATTCTCTCTAGTTCAACAGTGCATAACTCTTATTTTAAAAATAAAATGTAACAGAATAAAATAATTAAAACAAAAAAACCCACTAACCCATGGCTGGGTGCAATTCCATTCTCTATTGTAACACAGTTTGGTTCTTTCTTCTCTTCTTTCACTGGTTCTTCTGAACTGAAAAGTAATTTAGCATTAACTAAAACAGGGCAAAATTTACATAATGTATGAAATATGTTTAATCTCATATTTAAAAAGGTAAGAAATAGATTAGTATAATGTTTTTAACATCTTCTATCAATGGCATTACTACAGCCATTATTAATTCTTAAGAATTAATACATGTGGATACTTACAGTAGCCAGACTTCTAAGGCCTACATAAATAAATATTTGTGCATATTTAAGTAAGCCTCCCTATATTTAAACACTTATGACTTAAATCTACTCACAGGAAAAGAACTAAAATTATTTCTTGTTGCTCTCTGTTCAGAGACTGTGTAAAATCAAAGGTATTAAATTACTGATTTGTTCATATTCAGAGAGTGGAATAAATAACTTAAAACTTCCAGAGTTGATCTTAATTAAGCACTATCACATAGGTTCTATCACTTAGTTACATATTACACAGGTAAAAGTGAAAGCCTAACTATGCAACTTTTTTTTTTTTAAAGTACTTGACAGACAATTGAAATCCAAACTACCACAGTTCTTGGTCACACTAGTATTAGGATTCATTGACATTTTCATCTATTTTTAAAATATTACATATTCTTTAACTATTTGAATAGAGACTGACAGTTTTGTTCTGCGTCAATTTGCATAGATATATGCAAATCAGCTCCAGCCTAGAAGCCAGTGGCTATAATAGTATAGTCTTATACAGTTATGCTAGCAGGTGTCAGTTCTGCCTGACTCTTGATTAGATTAGAAACATTGCACGCACTATTTAACAGCAAAAGAAAATTATAATTCTGACACACACAAAAAAAAGTAGAAGAGTTTTTTAAACATAGGGAACCTGTGCAACTCAGAGGTCAACTGCCACTGACTGGAGCATTGCTCTGTAAATGAAAACAAACAGGGCCATCTGCTGATTAAAGATATTAATAACTACAGGAATAAGGATGGGAATTATTACGTGATAATACTGAATGAAACATAATAGGAGGAATGCAGTCACTTATCTGTAGATCTGAACCTGCCTGTTAACACTTCTAAACTAACAATTTATCCTTTGACTTAACAGTATTACGAAAGCATCATGAATACAGAATTTCCTTTTCTTGACCACAAACATAGAAACTAAATTATGATGCACATACCTTTTACAATTCTCTGAGACAGAAGGCTGGCTAAGTACCTGCACACTATCTTGCTCCTTTGCAAATTCAACAACTAAGGTGTGACCTAAAAGTTTCAGCTGATGCAGTCTTGACAAAGCCTTCAAATAATTATAATGGAAAAAAGAAAGAAAGGGAAGAGGAAAAACATCAGAATTATTTCAAAGCATAACTGTTTTTTCTTTGGTTGGCAAACTAGACATAGGATGCAGTCCCAACTGCTTTAAGCTAAGTCTGTGCCACTACAGACGCAGGTAGTTCTGCACTGTTCCTGCCTTCACAGCACTGCTTTTAGCAACCAGCCCCTTTCCTGCCAGCAGGAAGGGAAGAGAGGAGGTTGCACAACTAGAACCATAGAATGGTTTGGGTTGGAAGGGACCTTAAAGATCATCTAGTTCCAACCCCCCTGCTGTGGGCAGGGACATCCTCCACTAGACCACGTTGCCCAAAGCCTCATCCAACCTGGTCTTAAACACTTCCAGGGATGGGGCCTCCCTCCACAACCTCTTTGGGCAACCTGTTCCAGTGCCTCACCACTCTAACAGTAAAGAATTTCTTTCTAATATCTAATCTAAATTGACCCTCCTTAACTAGAACCATTAGAGAGACTTAGGTCATCTGAACACAGTAGCAAGACTGCAGCCTTGATACTTATTACATAGCCTAGTAAATCCCTGTGATTTTAAGTAACTAATCTCTTGCTCATGAACTACAAACATGCTTAAGTCCACTAGCTGACAATTTTAAAAACAAGAGTCTTAACAGTGACACTAAGAAGCTTCAGCATTCTGCAAGTCCAGATCCTGATAGGCTGCCAGCAACTGACATCAACCTAAATTCACCACTGTTCACCTCACATAGTCTGTAACTTTTTTGAGTAGTACTTTACAGCATGGCCTAAAAAAAAAAAAAAAAAAAAAAAAACACCATAAAAGCAATACCAGAAAAAAAAAAACCAAAAACAGGGTATAACAGGGAAACTCAGGACACAGGCTTCTTACCAGTTTCATATTTAAAAAGCACTAGTAGTGTTAGCTTTTTGGTATCCATGTCCCCCATTAACACTGCAATTTTCTTTTTCTTATCAAAGTTGGGCATTCAAGGCTATCTTGAATTGTGTACATCACTATGTATGAATTTTGCAGCAAATATGCAATTATGCAGGAGACAAATTATGTTTGGTTTATAGTTAGTATACAAATACACACACAGCCTAGACAATGCCCTGATCAGTCTCAACTCACATAAGTTTGTCATGCTCTAAGTGACAGGTTGGATCAGAAGACTTCCACAAGCCCCTTCCAATGCACCTTTCTTATGATCCTCCAGAAGTGTTCATTTTATCAAATCCTTCAATCATCTCCTGTCACAGAGCTAATATTACATTGGTCTGCATTTTCCTGACACTGCTTACTAGATGACATGTAAAACATTTTAAAGCACAACTGGCAATTCAGAAAAGTGTTTTGCTAAAACATTCAATAACAAACTCAGTACAAACCTTCACAGCTGCATTTTCACTGGGAAAGGTAGCAAAAGCAGTATGTTTCTAGAAAACAAAAAAAATTGTCATACTGAATTCAAATGAAAAAGGTAAGAAATTGCACATAAGACATTCACCCACAACTAATTCATAAGTTCAAGTTTACATATTTGAAAGCTTCCAGATACTAGTCATCTACCTCCCACGTGGGTGCAAAGGTGAAGGACTAGAAAACGGTTTTCTTAAAAATTTAGGACAAGCACCTCCTGCATTCAAAAATTAAGATAGGATCTCAGCAGTTTGAGGAATACAGGAAAACAGTATTTTTTTTTTCTAGTGAGCAAAAGCCATCTTAAACTGCAAGCAAGTACATATTGATAAAGCATCACAGAATGGTTAGGGTTGGAAGGGACCTTAAAGATCATCTAGTTCCAACCCCCCTGCTGTGGGCAGGGACATCCTCCACTAGACCACGTTGCCCAAAGCCTCATCCAACCTGGCCTTAAACACTTCCAGGGATGGGGCATCCACAACCTCTCTGGGCAACCTGTTCCAGTGCCTCACCACCCTCACAGTAAAGAATTTCTTCCTAACATCTAATCTAAATCGACCCTCCTTCCGCTTAAATCCTTTATCCCTTGTCCTGTCACTACACTCCCTGATAAACAGTCCCTCTCCATCTTTCCTGTAGGCCCCCTTCAGGTACTGGAAAGACACAATTAGGTTTCTCCGGAGCCTTCTTTTCTCCAGGCTGAACAACCCCAACTCTCTCAGCCTGTCCTCATGGGAGAGGTGCTCCAGCCCTCTGATCAGCTTCGTGGCCCTCCTCTGGACTCTCTCCAGCAGCTCCATGTCTCTCCCGTACTGGGGCCCCCAGAGCTGGATGCAGTACTCCAGGTGGGGTCTCACAAGAGTGGAGTAGAGGGGCAGGATCACCTCCCTCGACCTGCTGGTCACACCTCTTTTGATGCAGCGCAGGACACGGTTGGCTTTCTGGGCTGCAAGCGCACGCTGCCGGCTCATGTTGAGCTTCTCATCAATCAATACCCCCAAGTCCTTCTCCTTGGGGCTGCTTTCAATCCATTCCTTGCCCAGCCTGTAGTTGTGCTGGGAATTGTGCCGACCCACGTGCAGGACCTTGCACTTGGCCTTGTTTAAAGAAGTTCAATCCCTTTTCCAAAAAAGGAAATTGATTTCAGCACCTCTCTGTAGAACATTTTCATGAAAGCAACTCTTAAAAGTAATACTTTCCTGCTACAAAAGTTGTAATTATTGTTGTGCCCTGAAAGTTTGGATGGTTTTTAACTAACACTTTCCCTTACTTTTTAAGTTTAAAAAAACCTTAAGCTTTCCAAATTAGATCAAATCCTCACAGAATACACAGTTCTTCTTAAATTTGTTTTAACAAACTTCATTACTTCATCTTGCCACTACATGATCTGGTATTAGAAACCCAAAACTTTAATACTGTTATAATAGCCACTAAGAGGAAAATCATTGTAATGAAGTCAGTATTTTTAACATCCTATAAAAGAAAGCATGACGCTGACACAAGATGTAGACTTCATTTAGCTGCAGTTCTGCAGGAATACAGGGCTCTTTCCAAACAGCATTTGTCACCTGACAGATATTCCTATGTTTTTTGTAATTTGGAGAAAGAAAAAAAAATAAATAATGATTTTAAGAGACAGACCTGTGAAACTGCATCCCTACACCTACCAACAGACCCGCACTGCTTTTCCACAGCCTTATTCCTAACAACAAGCAAGGCCAAAGCTGCAGCCGAGGGAACAGCACTTGCAGCCGGCAGGGACACGGGACCCCGCGACAGACGCTCTCCCGACCGCCCCGCCTTGGCCCGGCGGCACTCTCCCGGCACGCAGGGCCATCGCGCCGCAGTCCTCTCCACTCCGAGCGGGCAGAAGGAAGAACCCTGACCCGGCAAACACGCTCACACGCTCCCTGAGGCGCAGCCAACGGCCCAGGGCGGCGGCAGGTCTTTCCTCCCGCTCCCGCCGCCCGAGGCCGCCCAAGGCCCCAGCCCTCACCAGCCGCCCGTGGTCGGACAGGACGCGCACAGACACCGCCCCGAAGTGCTTCAGCAGATCTTCCTTCTCCGCCGCCGTCAGCTCGGCGGGCAGGTGCCGCACCAGCAGCGTCCGGCCCCGCCGCCGCGCCACGCCGGGATGAGGCGGGACGCCGGGATGAGGCGGGACGCCGGGATGAGGCGGGACGCCGGGATGAGGCGGGACGCCGGGATGAGGCGGGCCGGCTCCCAGCCCCACACCGACCGCCCGCGCCTCCTCACAGCCCAGCGCCGCCATCGCCGCACGCACCCGGAAGCAACAGGACAAATCGCGCGAGAGCGGAGGCGGGGCTTGGGGCTCAAGTCTCGCGAGACTGGCAGGGCACGGGGAAGGGTTGTAGCTAGCGTCAAGGGCGGGACGCGCGTGCTGCAGGCGCGTTCGGGAGGTGCCGCCTCAGGCCGGCGCTGGCGCCGTGCTGGGCATCTGCTGGCAGCTGGGGCGGAAAGGGGCGCCTCGGTAAGCTGCTCTGCCTACCTGCTCTGGCCCGTGTGCTGGCGGGCGGCTGGAGCAGCAGCCTGAGTCAGCCGTCAGGGTCTGCCTGCCCCCTCGGTCTCGCTTGCTGTAAGCGCTGTGGTGGGCTGCCTGGGAGCCCTTCTTCCAGGGCCATGTCTCAGGTGATGCCTCAAAATCTGTACCAAATCTGCCTTAGTCAAGTCTGAAATAATTCTCCAAAGGAAGAAATAATCCTTGCCCTCTTTCCCTCCCTTAACAGTTAAGAGTTTGTTGTCAGACCAAATTGTGAGAAGTTGTAATGCTTTCAAAAATACAGGATTCTCATTAGCCTTTAGCTGAAGAGACTTCTCTTTTCCTCTGCCACTTCACCTGAACAGCAAGGTATTAAGATCTTTCTGGCATAGACATCGATATGCTGCTTGAGGATAGCAGCTGTTGAGTGTCTAGCAAAGGCAAGCAGCATGGGTGAAGCACAGCCATAATTACAACCTGTAATTATGGGCATGAGGGAATTCTGCAGCACAAGCACTAAGTACAGAGGCAGTTACCAGCCAGCTCCTACTGAAACCAGACAGATTGATCCAGAGCCAGCCTTTTTTTCTGAGCCCAGAGGCTGTGACCTCAAAAGGGGAAGGGAATCCTCAAACTTAACTAATGAAATCTCAGGTCTTATACCTAATTAGCTGGTTGCTGGCTGGCAAATACACCACCTGCCTAGATCACTGTTGCCACTAGGTCTGGGTCCAACAGAGCCATAGCACCTGATGCCACTGTGCAGAGCTGGAAGGACTTGCCCTGGCACTGGCCAGTGAGAGCACTGAGCAGGGAGAGCACTGAGGGAGACCCAAGCTCTGGGACTGGTGTCTGGGGTACACTGAAGCCAGCCCCAGAGAAAAAATACTTTGTAAGGTGTGCAGTGTACCTGGTGAACAGGAAATCATTGCTTATTGCATCTTTCAATAGAACAAAATAAGGCCTTCAGTCATGAAGTCCTCAGGACTGCTCCTTTTCCTTGAAGAGTCATGATGGACCTGGCCTTCTATGTGCAGTACACCTGAAGGGTCTTGGGCCATGCTCATTTTATGACTGAACACTGACAATTTGGGGAAAGATCTGGCCATCATGGGTGGTCACAGTGTTCTCACTGGGTAGATCAGATGACAGTCCAAGTTCATCAAGATGGGTTTGGGAAGGAGTTGGGAAAAAAGACTGAGGAAGCACAAAATGTTCAAAAGGGATCTAGGAAAAAAGCAGAAATGTAGCTGCAATTTCTTACAGGATCCGTTACTGCATTTTTGTTGCTGCAATTAGTATAAGCTAGGAAATATCTATGAACTTGCAAACAGGTGGAAGAATTGGCACAGTATGCAAATACGGCAGTGTACTTTCCCTTTTGATGATACCAGCAGTACTGTTTTTTTCTGAGACTGTTGAAACTTTAAAAGCAACACTGGCCAGCCTAGTAAGTTCTGTGTGTGGCCTGTAATTTGTATATAGTCCAGAAGACTTTCTGGGATATGCTGGTCAACGTGCAATTGTAGTAGAAGGGAACGTCAGGATTGCAAAAGCAAGTCTATGGTGGCTGTGCTGCTGCATCCTATTTAAATTGGCCTCACTTGTAGTTCACTCCTGGGTAATGACATAGAAGAACTTTTTATGCAACAGGTCTGTGAAACTTGTAATCAAACTAAACTTCCCTGTTTCCCTTGTAGCTTTCTAGTAATTCCAATTACTAATCTGCACATCAGTCACCAGATGGTGAAATAATGATATAATTTCAAATATGTTTTCCCCTCAGAACTAAGAAACACTGTTCTCAGTTCCAGTCAGGGTAAGCTGAGGAAAATAGGTGTTTTCTAATGACATTGAACACTAAAGTCACCAGAGCAATTTCACTGGAAACAACTCTAATATCTCATGGCTGTTCAGTCCCCTTGTCCCTCTCAGCACAGAATCCCCTTCAAAGAAAGAAAAAAACATTTTAAAAGTCTGTTCACCCTGATGGACAGGTGCCTGAAACTGAACTTCTCTAGAGCAGAGGTTTAACAGTGTCATGCGCATCAAGGCAATAAAAATGTACAGGATTTTTTCTAAGATACAAGAAGCAGAAAAAAAATTTATTTTTTTCCTTTCTCTCCCCCTCATCCCCACATTTAAAATAGATGACTAATGTGTTATTTTTTTTTCTTTCCAAGATGTTAAATTTGTAGATACTTGAACAACAGCTTTCCTTAACACAAATGCATTTATGTTGAAATATTAGGTTTGCACGTGCAAGTGGTTTAGTAATAGCAGGATGAGTCAGAACTACAGACTCATTCAGGTCAGAAAGGAAGGAGATCCTTTTGTGGAGATTTCTAGTCCAGCCTCCTACTCAAAGCAGGGTCAACACTGAGTTCCAACCACATCACTCAGGACTTTCTCCAGCCTGGTCTCAAAAGACCCTAAGGGTGAAGATTCTATAGCCTCTACAGACAAGCTTTTCTATTCCTTTAATAATCTCCCAGTGATTTCCCCCCCCCCCCCCCTTTTATCCAGTTGGAAGTGACTGTATTTGTATAAATGTGTAGTAAGTTCATAAAGACAAAATTTCAAATTCCCAATTAAAATTTATTGAGTTGGTAAGAAATACAAGTTTGAAAAAAATCAAGAAAGCTAAAGCTAGCTTTGCAGAATACCATGATGTTTTGCACACTATTCGTTACCCACCCCATAAAGCTGTCCATTACTGACATCAAATCAGCAGTGGCCAGGGACAGATATAGTTGTCCAAAGTAACAGAAGTCCAACTCAGCCTGTCCTTTGCAGTTATTTATGAAAGCAGCAAGTCAGTGACACATTGAATGATAAACTGATATAAATTTATTAAAAAAAAATATGTAAGGGTCCACTTGAAATAGATGAGTTTAATTTTGGATGGTATGAGTTAGCAGGCTCACAATTTTTTGGAAAGTACTTATCTGCATCCTTAAACAGGGAAAGGTGAACATTACTGACAGCAGCAAAGCTACTATTTCTTGAAGCAATTGAGATACACAAAGATGCTGTTAGATCATTATGCTGATAAATTGAGACCAGAAAGAGGCTAAATGTTGAAGGAAAGCTGCAGTGTGGGATTTCTAGACCCTGCTGTTATCGTTATTGATTTTGGGTTTTTTTAAATATATGCCTCTAGGTATTTTATGTTGTCTCCAATAGATGTTCCAGTTGGCTGGACACAAGCAAGCTCTGAGCGAGGACACAAGTAGCTGTGTTGGCATGAAGATAAGCACAAGGTAGTATGGCTTGTTATACCTTGTCTACAAAATACTGTATACCCATGTAGTACATGAGTCTCCAAGGGCAACCTAACATTTTGGAACTCTCTTGTATGGCTAGGGCCAGAAAGGCTACCAGAAGCAGAGTTTTAAATGGCCCCCAGAACTGGTTGCACAATCCACAGAATAAATAACACTTTATAATGGGGTCACATTCTTACATTAATGAAATTGCATATTAGAGTTAGCACTACAGAAAGACTGTACAATTGAATTTACTGACTGTTCTGGTTTTGCATTCATCCTTTACTGACCAAAAAAAAAAAAAAAAAAAAAAAAGCACCTTCAGATTACAAAAGCAGCAACTCCAGAAAATCTTAATTCAAGTTCCTTCCCCCAGAAAGAACAGATAGAACTTTTAATACAATTTGAGAGGCTGTCAGAAAAGGCTTTTTAAAAAGAAAACAGTCTCTTCACTAAGGGGAAGAAAAAAATGCTTTCCTCTGTTATTTTTTCCCCAGATGATACAATTGTTTTTCTTGGGGTTTTTTTTCTGCCTTTAATGAAATACGTGAAAGACTTTTGGTACACTATATATTTTGTGCATAATTCCAGTAACAAAGTAAGGAAAGAGGTTTTCCCTGCACACTGAGAAGCCTCAGCAGCGATTTCTAATAATTTCTTTGATTTTTAAACAAAGTTCACAGAGTTTGTTCTAACACTGGTACCTTTTGCCTTTCTTTCCCTATGCAGTTGTGTTGTGGTTGCTTTTCCTCCAAGCCTTTGTCTGAATAAAAAGTTTTGTAATAGCATCTGCATGTTTAAGTATGTCTTGCAGCATAGGAGTAAGAAACCATTTAGTGTAACACTTTCTCTTTATAATAAAAGCGCTAAATTTAAACAGTGAAGTGTCAATCAAAACAAATTACCTGTCACTCAGTATGTTGAAGGGAAGAACTACATGCTGCATTTCATCAGTTTTCAAAGTCAATTCTCCGGTTACATGTCTAATGTTAAGGTGATGTATTTTATATCTTAAAGCAAGTGTCAACAACCTTTCAGGTGGAAGCGTGAAATGCACTTCTGCATAAGCCGAGTGCCTGGGTTTTTTACCCACAGGTTCAGGACCAATGCCTTATTGTGTGTTATTCTTCTATGTAAGACACTTAGTGTCTTTTTCCACCAAATACAATCAATACTTTATATGCAAGTACAACTTTATCATAGATCATTATGCTATGAGGTTTCAGACGTGCTGCCTTATATTAAAATGAAGAGCCTGTATGCTGCTATTCCAGAAGTAATTGGCATTTTACTTTCAGCAAGCTGTTTGACACAGCAAGATCTGACAATTGCAATCTGCAGTTTCCCTTCTTTTTGTCTCTCCTGCCTTGTGGAATGATATCTATAGCTATGTAAGAAATAATTATAGGTGACAAAAAATAGCCAGGGGAGGGGGAATCTTTCTTTTCCTTCAGAAAGACGAGTGTATAACAAGCAAATGGCTTTTAGAATGATGACATCCACAGGAATATAATTTTAGTTCTCCAGAGTTGCAAATTTGGCACCTGTCAAATTTGATTCTTTCATCCTGTTTTTTTAACTCATATATTTTCTGCCTTATTTCAAAAGCCATCAGAAGAGACTTGGTATAATCAAAGACTGTCTAGTATAGGACATTTATTACCTGTGAATCAGAGTTAATTCATCATATAGGATTTGGTGACATCATTACTCTGACTTTAGTGTGAAAAGTTTCTAGTGACTTTAATATTTGTATACCAAGTGTTTGGCACGAGAAACCAAAGATATTCAAAGCTGTAAATAAATTTAATTGCATTCTAATTCTATGTTGATATGTGAGTTTTCTCAAAATACCAAAAATGTTTACCTGTTCAGTATGAGGTGTTCTTTAGGATGGTATCAGTGCTGACTTTGCTGTTTCTGCAGTTGCATCCTTTAAAGCAGAAATTCTCTGTTTGTGGATCATGGTGCAGAGTAGGTTCTACCAATTGGCTGATAAATAAATACATTTCATCTGTGAAAGAGCCTGAGTACCTCATGGGAAAATAAACCACATAGTTCTCAAGTATGCCTTCATCACAAGTAGAAGTCTCTGTATGAAACCATATCCAACACTAGAGTACTCAGCCTTATTCTTGGGACAAATGTCAATGAAAGACTAATATCATTTCAAAGTACAGGTTCCATCTTAGGTCTCAAATGCCACATGAAACAATTGATCTGTAACTATGCAGTTACTTGCAGAACTGTAGAATGTGCAGCCAGGACTGTTTGGTTCGCTGAGTGAAGTCTGCTTTTACTTTTCCTTGATAAATTCAAAATACAGGTTACAAATACTGCGTAGCACTCCAGTTTCTACAAAGCTTCTGCAACCACTCTTGTACGTTAGCATACAGACAAATTGAGAGGTTGATGAGAATTTTGCCACACGCTTCATTGATTTCAAGGCTCTGCTGTCATACTAGGTCTATATTTCTGCATTAGAGTGATAAATATTTCATTCTGTACAGAATGACTACTTATTACTACAGTTTATATCAAATCTATTTTTCAGTACAGAGGTAAACAGACATCTGATAAGAAAAATTGATGTTACATCTAAACAAGTTAAGACAAAGCTCCAGACTGGCCTAGATGAATTCAAGCAAAGCAAGTCTGACATGCCTCAGTCCTGAGGCTTTGCAAACTCAGTGAAAGCCTGTGGCTCATTATTAGTAATGGCAATACTGTCTTTACTGGCCTCCAGGGTAACATCCTATATTACCAGGTCATTATTGCAATAACAACTCTGTAGATCAAAAATATAGGAGGTATAGGTGATACTACTTGTTATTCAAATTCAGTCCTCCAAAAAATTTTTTTCTGCCTAGCTGCTTGTGAGCTAGACAAGGCTAGCAAGGCGTTTATTAAGAGTTTTAGAAGCCTCAGGACAAAATGTTTTAATTACTAAGGCAAAAAAAGAAAACCACAAGAGCAGCTTTGAGACAGAAATGGCAAAATTCTTAGGGAAAATTTGATTTTCATGGTGACAGTTCTGGAACTTTCTTCATATTAATATGAATAGTGTAGTGTAACAAATTAGCCTTAGAAATAAGGTCACAGAAGGACCAGAATACTACTGACAAGATAATATCTGTTACTGCTAGCATCATGTATACACATTACAGAAGCTTCAGACATGGACAAGAGCTGAAATTTGTTAGGTACTATGTAAGGATACATATAACCTCAAAGAGAGACTGCAAAATGATTGCTAAATGTCATTTCACTTGACTTGTACATTTTGTGGAGGATTTTATTTCCACTTGGAGTATATCTGAATACAGGTAAAGAAAATGTGAGTAAGAGTACATGATGTCTCCTCTATTAGTGTGCTTATTAAATTTCTTTTCTATGAAAAAAAAGAGAAAGTAGACATTTAAAAAGCCTGCTCTCCTGGTTTTTGCCTACAATGCTTTCTGAAGTGTAAGTAGTCATTTTCTTTATGCTTTCAATTTTTTCTGTCTGAATAAATACCAAAACAACGGATAATTCACTTAGAATGCTGCTTTTCATATTTGACCACTAGGTGATGCTGTGACTCTTAATTGCAAATGATACTGTACTGTTAACATTTTGTTGTTATTCTTTCGTTTTATAGAGCTCTGCAGCATTTTCATATATGAAAAATTGTATTTTCTTTCTTGTTTCTACGTGCATTATAGCTGTTACCATATACAGCCTGGTTATATTTTATACAAATCCATATAGATGACACAGCAGTAGCCTTCTGGTAACACTGAGAATATCACGATTCTAGAAGCTGTGCATATATACATTCTCCATAGATGCTTTGAGTAAAGATTTTTTTGCAAAAAGTGAAAACTATACTGAGAAGAGATGTGATATATTTAATTCAGATTTATATTTATATTTCATTCTGTTTATCTGTCCTACACAATTAGTTAGAATACTGCTTTTAGTTTCAGTTCTAGTATTTGTTTTTCTATGCTGTAAATGCATCTAGAATTAAGGGTGACATTTCTATTTTGTAACTATTGCTAAAAATTAGATGATCTTACTTATTTTCATAGGCATTATTTCTGATTTCCGTTGCTGTAAGTCATTTCCCCTTTTTATGTTAAGAAGTGTAGTGGTTTGATCCACACCATTGAGTCTCTTAGCCAAGAGCTCCATTAGACTTTCAAAGATGACACCATTTTACTGATGATCTTCTCAAAATTATTTCAAAAGAACAGCATTCTTTCACATGAGCTAATTGGTTTTCACCATTTGCCATTTTTATGAACTCCTGCCTTTTAATTTCTGCCGTAATTCTTCCATCTCCGTATGGGAAATGTTAACTACAATAAAGTTAAACTGATTGCAGCAGACAAAGCATACATACTCAACTAGCCACCTCCTGTATGGGAGCGTTAAAGGCACAGCTCCATTCAAGTGATTCCCATATGTCAAAAATAGTGCAGGAGTGAAACCAGGTTATACAATTCAGAACGGCCTGTAAGCTAGGTCAGTGCCTGTCAGTTCCAGCATGAAAGAGCTTTCGAACTCAATATCAATCAGCCTTTCCCACTTCTAGACAGGCCTGTAGTATAATTCTGCAGAGATCCGCATCATATTTTCAATATGTAAGGAAGGAAACTACACTGAGGGATAAGTAGTACATAAAGCCTATTTTGCCCTCACTGAAATAGCATCTGCTAGTCACACCCGGGCCTAATCAGGAAATGGCTACATTGCACTACAATGCCAACTTCACTGGGACATTGTTATATCCACAGCAGGCTCAAATTCAGGTATAATTCAACAGTCATTTTAAAATGAGCCTCCTTTTTGAAAATTCATTAACAATTATACTGAAACTGAGCTCCTGTCACATAAGCATGCTAACTCTTTTTTTAGTGTATGTCTTTACTAATTATATAAAGAACACCAAGTTGCTAAATATATAGGATATTATTCATTTTACTTCCAGGTATGAGCTTACTGCCACCTTCAAAAACATCTATAACTGCCTTCCAAAAAAGTCATGTACTTATATAGGCAACAAGTACATGAAGTAAAGTCCTTAAGTGAAATATTTGCCCTTAAAATTTGTTGAAAATTCTGTGCCACTAGAATGATAGTGTTAGGGACCTCAAATCTACAGAGCCTGCTTACGCAGCTGCAGTGCGTATGCAGTAACACGTTCTAATGAGGCAGCACAGCACAAAATCATAAGGCTTTCTTCAGGCTTAACCAGAGGCTAGTCTTAGGTTCCAAGACGCCTAGAGCAAAGACTGAAAGCCAGTTGTTTTTCTTCTTCTACCCCATGACCAGGCAATCTAGACCCTTGTTTCACTAATGGTCCCACTGATATCCAGGTACTCTATGAAGTATTTATTCAGTATTAATAAGGATGTCAGCATTCTACCTGGACTTTATCTGATCTTAAAACTATTGGTGTACAACTCTAAGGATTAAAACTGATACAAGAGGCTTCATCACCAGAATTTCCATTTCAATAAAACTATCTATTTCCCAAACCCTGAAGAGTCTCGGGTTGTAACAGACTCCTGTTTTGTTTAAGAGAGTGATTTAAAAAAACAAATAAACAAACAAAACCACCAAAACTTTTATTTGTGTGTCAACTCTATTTTTAGATGCTAGTAGGTATATCCGTTTCTACTCTGGCAGAACTTCATTCATCAGAAGAAGCTTCCCTGCTGCAAAAAGAATTTTCTTTGATAACTTTGAAAAGTCATCTGGAGATTTACTGACTTGAATTACAGCAGCTCACTTACCACTAAGGCTTTGTGTAAATCACAGAAGAGGATGACAAATTTCGTATGGGAATATAATGGATTTCACCCATTGTCACTGATAAATAGAAGAGCTCCAACAGTCATTAATATTAGGTGTGTACATCTACTTTATATATTGGTGCCAAAGGCAGCCTGAAATTGGAGTCAGGTCATATTTAAAAGGAGGAACAAAGAAGAATGGGAGAACATTATCTTAAGCCAAACTGCAAACCAAGGAATATTCACTAGTGGTTATATTCTTTCCAGTGCAGTGTCTATAAACGTTCTTTGCAGCTCTGCTTCATTTAAGACATGACTATAAAAGGTTGTATTTCCCCCTAAGTTCTTCTCCTTGTTGTACCCTAATTAGAGTTTTTAGCTAGTGTGGTATTATTCTGATTCTACTGAATAAGAGCATGACTCTTTTGCAAGGCTTTCAAGTGCACACTTTCGTAAGTTCATTTGCCTTATAAAAGCCAGAAAAAACAGGTGATTTTTTTTAACATGTGTATTATATGATGATATTTAACTATTAATTCTCCCCTTGAGACAAATATTCTTTTTTGTTTTGCACACTAGCTAAAAAAAGCTGTGGGGCTAACCAAGCATTTTATACATTTAGAACAATATTTTTGTAGTGTAACTTTGATAAAATCTATGCAGTGAGGCATCACAATGCCTTCATCTGTATGCTTTCAGAATGATCTGGCAGAGGTCTTCAAGTTAAAGATCAGCATCTTACTACGCCTTTTTTCCGATAAGTTTAATGCTTTTCAGAACAGGCTGCCTTAGGCCAAGAGCATTCCATACAGTTTCACTGAATCCTAGTAGTTACAATAAGCGTTACACATAGATAGCTCACTTTGCCAAAAGCTTCTACATGCATGGTGCTGAGCACTCTACCTCAAGCAAAGCACTTCAAGTACAACCTGTAAGAAACACAAATACTGGCTGGATTGAGGTGTAAGCATTCAGTATACTTTAAACTTGAAACCCACTGGAAAACTGCAATTTAACTTTACTATACGTTGAAGGAGAACATGCATATGGCATACCCTGCTCTAGGGAACCACTGCAGTTTCCTACTCTTAGTTCCTTACCTTAGGAGGAAGAAAGGACATACCACCTTTTTTAATACTAAAGTAGCCTTTGTGCCTGCTATAGGGAGACAGCAGTGAATTGAAGAGGTGGAACAAATGGGAAGAAGCCACCGTTGAACACAGCCTTGGGAGCATGGCAGTCAGGAGGGCATGAAAATAGTTATTTTGGCACTCAGAATGATAGTGGAAAGAGATTTGGAACTGTAAATATTGGCTGCTGTAGTTTGATTTCTGTCTCAGTCATAAAGAACTTGTACTAAAGTAATACCTAGTACTCTCAATCTCTGCACCTAGTGGAAGAAAAGTACATGATCTCATGTTCAGCAAAACACTTTGAGCAGAAAGATGCAAAAGTGAATACTGAGAGGAAAAAATTATTTCCTTCATGTGAGAGCTTCCACTGTGACAAGAGTAATAGAAGGAAGCTTCTTTGGTGGTCAGAGCCACTACTTCCAAGAGCTGTGCTGAGGAAAAGCCCCACACTGTCCCTTTATGGCTATAAACAGGTGTTGGGGGTTTTTTGTGTTTTGTTTGTTTGTCTTTTAAACACATAACCATTTTGTTTGGAAATCAGTTCATCAATGTGGAAAATACACCACAGTACTTGGCAAACAAGGCCTGCATGAGTTTCATAAAAATCTACTCATAACGTTTCTGGTTTTGTAGCCCCTGATGGAAGGAGCAGAGCAGCAGATCCTTATTTACACTTTGCATAAGTTTCAGTTAGAAGCTTCTTGTCAGCTCTGAAAGAAGCACATCTGTCAAACACTACATTCACTGCAGAACATTCTTCTAGCTCATTACTCATTCCAGAGTCTTGGCACAAAAAAAAATAATAAAAAAGCAGCATTTTCCCTTCTTCATTCAGCATTAGGTTTGATGACTTTGAGACAAAGTTTACACACAAATTTTAAGAGGAAGAGCTCAGACTTTTTATGCCTAAGATTCTATTTAAGCAAGAGCTTGGCATTTTAGTCTGTGTGTACCTGTGCCGCCGCCCCCCCCCCCCCGTACAGTGACCTTTCTCAGATGTCACTAAGAGTTTAAATAAATTATTACTTATCTTTTAACTCCCAACATTTTCATCTCCCTTTTTCACTTATTCTGTAAAATGATTCTGATTTATTTTCTGAGAAAGTAATCTCTATTGATTTAGGGGCAGATCAAGTCATAAAACCATTTTCATCAGGATAGGCATGAAGTAGTTCTACTGAAGACAGCTGTCAGAGATTTCCTAGCAGAAGGGGTCAGAGGGATAGAGAAAGGAGTGAGATCCACAGCTAGGAGGCCTAGTGAAGGTTATGAAAGGAAGGGCAAACCAAAAGTCAATTGGAAACCTGAAGAGAAAAAGGGGTAGAAAAACCTAAGAAGGAAAGATACAGATAAAACATAAGAAATAAATATTTACCACTACATAATGAGAAAGTATACTCAAGACTACAGATAAGCTGCACTGTCCATTGCCTCTCTGAGGGAAAGCAAGGTAGGAGCTGAGCATAACACAGCCAGCCTTACAGTACCTGAACAAGGTAAGCAGGGCACGTCCATAGGTGGCTACCATATCCAACCAAGAGTCTGGATCACAAGACAACTTTATTGTCATGATACAGGTCTAAGATCAAGGGAGAGAGTCAATCCACACACATAGATCAGTTCCACTGGTTGCCAAGCAGGTCCACAGCAGCATGGATAGTCCAAGGTGAAGCCAGAAAGTCAGTTTGTATATCAAGGCCTGAATCAGGGGGTCAGTAGCCATACATAGGCATGACTAGCACTAAACCAAGATCAGTACTCTAGCAGTGTAGCTTAGGCCACTGAAGGACCAAGGCTGACCTTAAATAGAGCTTCTGGGTCCATGGGCAAGGGATGTGAGTGGAGGCTCCAGCTGAGGCTGGTCAGGGCCATTAAAACCTATTAGTGCCTTGCGGGCTCTGACAGTAAGAGTAGGCAAGTCCTTCCGTCTCTGAAGAGAGTGTGGTGACAGTGTGAAGAGTCAGGCTGACTGATGGATGTGACTAGTTGAAACAGTGCAATAATGGAAGGGTTAATAGAGGTTAGAGAGTGTTATTGACAATGAACTGCTGCCTGCATGTTTTCTATATGCCCTTTCATGAACTGCAGGTGAACTCAGTGCAAACATCATCTCTGAAGTTTTGGAAGGAAATTTCATGAAGGGAAAACTTCAAAAAATGCAGTCATTTCCTTTTTTACCTATTAACTTCTAGTTTTTCTGATAAGTTCTCTAAAACTATTGTCAAAGAGGGAAGTGGAAGAGGCATGGTAAGGAAGGAATAGGAAAAAGGATCTTTTACGTTGTTCTTATATGACTTGCTCAGATGGAATCTTTCCCTTGCTTTTGTTTCTGTATTCCAGTAATAAGTTATATCCACTTTTTCTTTACATGACATTTTTAAAATCCGCTCAGTTGTGAAATAGCTTATTTCCCTAAAACTGCTGTTTTTATTTTTCCTTGCAGTGGTTTATGTCACTTCCTCATGATGTCTACTGAAACATGCACAATCCTAAATTTTCTGTAGTATTTTCTTCTTCTTCTGGATCTTCCTTATAGTAAATCTACTTTCTGTTAAATATCTTTATTTTGTGATTTAAGAGACAGTTTATTAGGATTTTCATTTTGTGTCAAACCGTGTTAACTGAGAGCTCACTTGGTTAACGTTTTCAGTGGTGAATACACGTTGCTAACTTCAAGCTTCTCATAATTGTGTACCTTCTCAAAGGCCAATACCAAGACCAATACTGTATGTGCAAATCAGTCAGACTTTTAAATGGATGGAATGTTTGACAGCTGTTAAACATTTCTGTTGTTTGGTGTCTGTAATAATTAGAATTGTAAACTATACCCATCTTGGGGGTGTATTTTGAGCCTTGAACTGTAACTCAAACCATTTACTGTGAGATAAATGGATCATTTAATACAGTAAAATACATATGCCTTCACATTCTTAAATGTAGCACTGCTCTGACCACCTAAATGCACCTGGTGGCGGCAAAAAGAGGTAGAACTGAGGAATGATCTGGAGAGGATACATGTTAGACTGACTCCAGTTTTGCAGAAGGGTCATGTCATCTGCATGTCATTGGTGTTGGGCGGGCAGCTTTAAAGAGGTGTTTTCTGTGCAAGGGAAATTTTTCTGATTCAGAAGAAGATATTTTCTACTTGAGTACTGAAATCAGCATGTTCAAGTATTTCAAGGATACTTGAAGTGGACCAACTGGAAAAAATTGCAATTTACAGTAGGGAAATGGGACGGGTATTGCATTTTTGGTTATATACTATGCTTATACTTGAATACTGTACAAATATTTCTTTGTCCCTTAATGACACTAGATTAAAAAATAATCTTAGTTAATTATGGAATATGTCAGTTTTTCTAAAGATTATTCTATTTGATTTTTTAAAAATCCGTGTTTTAAATTTCAAGCAACATTCCTGCTAAGATTAATTTGAACTGACGTAGCATAGCAAAGCTCCTGAGTCACACTTCTGCTGTCAAGTAAATGTACTTTCTTTTCCTTTCTATTTTATAGAATCTTCTAACATCAAAAGTAAATTTCTATTCAAAAATTCTGTTGTAAAAAGCTGTAGCACCTCCAGGAAAATATATTTTACTTCCCAAACTGACTTTGATAAATAAAAAGCTACAGTGACCTTGACATTTGTAAGTCCTTTACCATCTACCCCTAGGATATGAAAATCCATTTTAGAACTAATTTTTACATTAGGCACTAATAGGTACCACTCTAGCCAATTTAAAATTAATTTGGTGTGCAGCAAGAATGCTTCAAAGCATCCTAAAAAAATGGAGCACGTATAAAATGGCATTGAAGATATTAGTAACTGAAACCACATACAATTGCAAGTTTTAGTCATCTGTTTTCTTTTGTGTCTTCTTTGTGTACGTTACAAGCATATCATTGAAAGCTTAAGACTTCACTCCTCACTCAAGCAGTATTCCCATAGAGGTCACATAATGACAGTGGAACTGGACCTGAAATGTGTAAATCTAGGGCAAATATATTTCTTAATGTTTTTTGAGTCTGTATGGTAAAACCGATTAGTTAATTCTAAGTGGTCAGGCAGTTGGACTAGATGATCATTGTAGGTCTCTTGCAACTGAAATTATTCCATTCCATTCCATTCCATTCCATTCCATGGCAACTTGGTCTAGTGGAGAGTGTCCCTGCCCATGGCAGGGGGGTTGGAACTAGATGATCTTTGAGGTCCCTTCCAACCCAAACCATTCTACGATTCTACGATTCTATTCTATTCTATTCTATTCTATTCTATTCTATTCTATTCTATTCTATTCTATTCTATTCTATTCTATTCTATTCTGCAATCTTTATAAGCAAAAAGAATGTAGAAGTCATGGCACAACCCAGGTGTCTGGCCTGTGCTACATGCTGTTCATCCAGGAACTAAGGACTGCCACAAACCCCATATGGTCTCCCCAGGGAGAGCAGAAGACATTTTGACTTTACATCCTGTGTATTTGGCAAATAGCAATCAAAACCAGAACCAAAACAAATCTTTCATCCAGATCCTAGAAAGCAGATCACTGCACTTTACAAAAAAAGGCCTCTGGTGCCTGAAATCTTGTAGCCCCTTTTACAAAGGCAAATAAAGAGCACTAAAGTTGTAGCACCTTAGCAGCTATTGTTATTCAAAAATTGCATTAAATAAATTATTTCAAACCTAAAATAGAACTAAGGCCAATTTAGAATTAAAAAGTGTTTAAAGCCCTAAAAGTGTTTCTCCAAGGCTCTGGGAGTGCCCAGCTGAGATTCAGCCTGCCTGGCTTTTGCAGTCAAGGAAGGCATTACAGTGCAGACATATCTTTAAACCAGAATGCTGCTCACAGTAAGTTATGTCACTTGAAATGGTGTTACAGCAGTCTCCTAATAAATGCTTTTCTGAGGAGTTATAGAAGACTGAGGTAAACTATACTGTGTGCAGAATAACAAACTATGACCACTGGCATTAGAATCAGACTTGGAAATTACTTAAAATTGACCTTTTTCATTCTTTAAATAATTTTTCAAACATATAAAGTCACCATACACTTTTGATTTTGTGAATGAAATATTTTACACAAATTAGTAACACATAACTGCCAGGAGAGAAATGTAAACTTCCTATGCAATCCAAAGCAGAGTAAAGGAAATGTTACATCAAATAGTCTGGCCAGATCTCTAATGTTGAAAGGAGAGTTCCAGTGTAATATTTGGAAGTACTCTAGTGCAATTTGGATGATTGTTTTGGTAGGTTGGCAAGAAAGGGTTATAGTGTCATAATCAGCTTGAACTAACTAATGCTGCTGTCAGAAGTGGCACTCCGTCCACCCTAGGCCATGTATTCTGCTGTCTGCCGTGTGCTGGCAGACTGCTGATACGGTCGTACCACTGTATGTTTCTGCTTGCTGATGTGGCTCAAAGCTAACCCAACAAAAGCAGAATTGTTTAACTTTAGTCACGTGCCTGAGATGCTTCTGCTACAAAACAAGCTTCCCTGTCCTAGAAGAGATGTATAACCCCTCTGGGGTCATGCAGACCACTTTTAAGTTAGTAGCTTTTATCTACATTGGCTTTAAGGATCATAATGTCAGACTTTGTGAATAACCCTTCAAATAGATAACTTTGAACATGAATATTTATTTTCTTTTTGAATACAGTGTTTGCAGAATGCCTAAGTGAGGTGTCTACATGTTAAAAAGTAGACAGAGCTGTTCTGAGATAAAATTAGTCCATGCTAATGTCATTTGTCCCTTGGTAGTTGTTTCAGTTTTCAATCAAAGTTGAGTAGACAAATCGTAGGCTCTACTCATGCTGTAAGCCTCTGCTTCTGTTCATGAAGAAGGATGATTCTTTGGCTGTTAATTGATAGAAATAGCAGCTCATTGTGTGTCAGAACTCCAAATGGCTTGAATGGTTTTTAGAGAAATAATTGGATAACTATGGGCAGGCACTCAGAATATGTGAAAGATGATGTATTTTGTTTCCTATTCATAAGTTTTCTACAATCCATCTAATCCATCTGTTTTGAGCAGATGTCATGATATGATATTTATAAGGGTTCTTTGTATTTTTTTACATTGAGTAGGCCTCAGGAATAGCAAACTAAAAGTTTCACTAATATTTTTACCAAAAAGTTTGCTAGTCTAAGTATGTTAAGCTTTTTTCTTCTTTTTTTTTTTTTTTTTTTTTTTTTTTTTTTTTTTTTTTTTTAATTTGAGTAGGCCTTGGGAATGCCAAACTAAAAGTTTCCCTGATATTTTTACCAAAAGTTTTATATTCTAAGTATGTGAACTTTTTCTCTTGTTTTTCCTTAAACATTAATAAAGGTCATATTGCTGCATGCTGAATCAACTATAAATATTTCCGGTGAGTTGGATTTTATTTCCAAAGTTGCTGACCTGACTTCTGTGTATGACTTTGTATCAGATGACCATCTGGGAGACATCTGTTAAGCTGTAATATCTCCCAGACAGGGAACATATTCTACAGTACAAATGTAAAAAGCTGAAGTAACCTTCCACCTCTATAGAAGTGTTCTTTAATAAAGAGCAAACAGTAAATAATAAGACACTGATCAAGTTGCTTGGATTCTGTCCATAACTGTAGATAAGATCCACTTATGAATTTGGTGACCTTGTATTTGATTACAATAAACAATAGCTCAATATTTTCTTGCATATCTTTCTTATAGCACTATGTCTCCTTATCTTAAAAAAACTAAAATCATAGTTCATGTTGCACACTGAGTTGTCTTATTGCTTTCAGCTTTCCCAACAGGCTTTAAGAGATTAATATTTCTGAAAGCACCCATATAGATTTTACCATATATATTCAAATGTGTTTGTTGATTCTCCAGCTGTATTTTTACAAGTTATATTAGTCTTAGTTAAAAGAAAAAAAAAAAATCTGTCAGAGCGATGCATACACAATATAAGCAAAAAAAATTTAAAAATCTCAGTGGAGATAGAGGCTCCATATTCATAAATACTGAGTTTCAGAAAACTATCCAGTGATAAAAAGTCTGTGTTAGCTATATTTTTACTTTATACCAGCACACTGTGTAGACAAATTCATGCCTTCCCATTATGAATCCATTGATTTGGCTCGTTTTATTCTAGCATTATAAAAGTGATCTAGTTGGAAAACCTGAAAAAGTTTACTACACCTCGGACATTGGAAGGCTTAGAATAAGTTGTATCTTTTAAATTCAAACACTAGGTTTCAAATTAAGAAAATGTATATTTCCCTTGAGGAGTATATTGGTATAGCATGTCTTATGACATTAGCTAGCTAGTACCAGCCTTATCTTCTTCATTCATACAGCATAATACATGCTTAATCCTTCACCACTGAGAAGAGTAATTCCCAGTGAATATCACTGAACTAGACTAATTCCCTGGTGTATTATACTGTGAAATAAATCTGTCATTGGCACTTAATGCTCTAGTTCTATGCAACAGCAGGAGTGGACTTGCTAACTGCAGATGTTACCACTGAACACATAATTTTAGCTAGTATAATATGACATGTTTGCTTGGCTTACTAAAAAAAATGAAAATGTGTTCCAGGAATATTTTTTTTAGTAATTGTACTTCCATATGATTATGTTTAAATAAAAGTAAAGAACTTTGAAATGGTTTGATATATAAAAGTACTTCTTTTATTACTTACAGTGTACATACTGCAAATTCATTCAAGGATGAGAGAAATAAAAGAAATTCACAGAAGCCTAATAGTCAGTGAAGTAAAAATGGTGTAATTCCCTATTATTTTATGGAGTGAGAGCTGGTATTACAGAAAATGAGAGAAAAGCAGGAGTCTAGAAAGCATTATGTCTCATGTTGGTACTATATTACTAGAAAACAGGGGAACAGACATAATTTGATTTCCAACTTTCTACTAACTTTTTCTGCTTCCTGGTTACTACTTAGCTGGAAGTGTGAGGATAAGAGTGCAAACATGATCAACCTTCAGACGCAGCACTGCAATGTCCTGACCATACACTAGACTGACCATGCTGCAGATCTGCTAGGATTTTCTTAATTCTTTTGGACAGCTGTGCTTTTCATGATCATTAGATTGTGCTAAGCTGTACAGTGTCTGGTACAGTCTGTACTTTTATAATTTAATTTTAAAACACTCAGAAAACAGTCCCTGTTCTTCAGCAAAATAGTGCTACAGCTAACATGTCACCAGGAGTAAAGTCTGTAATGGTCTTCATCTTGCTTTAATATCGGATCAAATCACCACTGAACTTTGCTGCTTTTGCATCAAAAATAGAATTAAACAGTATTCTCTAGTCCATCCAGGAAAAAAGCTGGTTTTCCCTTCCTTTATGCTGCAGGCATCCAGAAATGACAGGATATTAGGTCTGTGGGCTTGCCTAAACTAATGTCACATCTAAGAGCTGAGGAAGGCATCAGGAAGCAGTTATCTGAGTGAAACCAGACATGACAGATATCATTTTCTAAAATGTAGCATCAGCTAAAAAGTCTGCTAAGAAAGTTGTGTCTTGCTGATGCTTCTCTTTTGCTGACCAGGTACATAGCAACGAAGATCAAAGATGTCTCGGCAATCTGGAAAGAGCTACTGCAAATAAAGCTCATCCATCAGATTCAATACAGTTTAAGCCAGTTGGCGCTGGAACAAGTATCTACACAAGGTACAAGACAGCGGGGAATCAGTGCCTTACAGGTGCAAGACAAGTACACTTATAACAGGTCCAGTGACTTTGTGACAGGCACACTCACTAAGTGCGAGCAAATGCCATGGACAGGTAGCTAAGTCTGGTGCTGTCACTAATTTATCTTGCTTACATATGAACGTAAAAATACTTCTGACCTGTAAATTTTCCTATCTAGCCTGTGTGTCTTTACTTTCTTATCAGATCCTCTCTTCTCTGGCTTGCTTACCTTGCCAGTTTGTGGTACCACGTCTGAAATCAAGCCATAGTCCTACCATCAGAATGGCACAGAGGTAGAGAACCGTTTATGGATTGTGAGACTGAAGCCACTCGGCTTCATCCACAGTCTGTTGAATTATAAAAAGTTCCTTCTATTAATTTTAATAAATTGGAAAAGTTGTATGTATTTTAAATACGCTGAAGCACGACTTTCTTTTACACTACGTTTCTATAGAATCTGTCATAGATAGTTACAGTCTGCAGGTATTCTTTGAGACAAGTTAACAATATGATGTAAAGGAAGCTTAAACTTGAGGCTGTCAGTATTGAATATTCACAGTAGTGTCCAGTCTAATCCAAGGAGCAAGATAGTATGAATACATTGAATAAAACATTGGGGAAATCCTAAAAAATATGTTAGTTTATTATGAATATTTTTTACAATTTTTTCTAAGAAAATGTTAGCTTATCTTTAATAAATCTACCCATATGCAGTATGGTTTCTTGTCTCTTTGAAATTAATTATATATTGATGAGATATTATATATGCTTAATGGGAATGTTTATGTGTGTATTAACTTGTCTTTAGTTCAGAATAGAGTGTGTAATTCCACTCTGTAAAGTGATAAAATTTCTGCTTTAATCTTTGCTTTGATGGCTTTTCACCATTTAAGCAAACAGCTGATGGAAAATGAAATTAATTATCTTCTGAGAAGCTCAGTTTAACTGCTAAACCCCCTGATTTTTTAGCAGTATTATAATACTGTTTAAATTATTCTCATTAACTCTTATTTAAAACTGTTCTACCATTGAAAATTACTAGTTTGCATACAAGAAACAGAATATATTCTGATTTCAGAATGTGATTGTTAATGGTAATACGGATCCAGAAAGACTTCCAGTTAGGATGAATTTGCTGACTGTAGACAGAAAAATTTAATACAAAATATGTACTTATATCACAGTTACTGAAACTGGCATAAGTCTTGTTTGCCTGATTTGTCAAGAGTATTATTTAGGGCTGACTTGCACAGCCAAAGTACTTCTTGAGGTCCTCTTTCAATCTCACAGGAAATACAGCAGTCGGCATCTCTTGGCACTCGCGTTAAATGGTGCTACACAGAGAGGCATATTCCAAATTACTTCCTGAAATAAATGATGTTGATCGACATGCAATTATAACCTGTTATGAAGCAGGTCTAATGATATCACAGAGCATGTAAGAAAGAACATACTGTGTCCTATTGCAAGACTGGGAAAACTGGCAAAGACAGTAACTGATGGAACGCCAAAGCATTTCTGATTAATGAAATGCATTGTGTCACCCAGCCTGTGCCGAATTATAGGTGAGCAGGACCATGTGCCATAACAGCTTCATTGACTTATCCTAGCCCTAAAAGAGATCCGTTGCATCATTTGGGTCTCAGCTTTCTGCTTACACTAGTTGCTGGCACTGGTAGTATATGGCAGCAAGGATTAAAAGTCCAAAGGGGAGGAATGCACAGCAAGTGGGGAGAGGAGGCCACAGCGTGGTCCAGTTTTGAGATTTCCCAGTGGCTTTCTCAATTAACAGTACATCTCTGTTCTACTCTGTAGAATCCTGCATTATTTGTTTGACTTCACTTATTCATTTAGGTTCATTATCAGTCTGTATCTGTGATATAATCTTTCACAAGGACATATACATGAGTCACATATATGAATGATTCATGTTCACCCACATTCATAAAGCTCAAAGCTTCTGCAGTTAAAACTGAGCGTTAAAGTTTTAAGAGAGAAAAGACATCCTGACATATGTATAATGATGCATTTAAAACATTAGCATATCTGCAGTCATCTGAGCAGGTGAGATAAAGATGTTTATCTCTGCCCATTTTGTCTTGACAAAGAAATAACCATTATTTCCCATTATGAAGTCTTTCACTTCTTTATAGAGAAACATACAGAAATATATGTTATCATTTATATATTCCAGCTCCCTCTTATTAAGGGTCATATCACATGTGTATGATAGTGGGAGAACAATCAGTACTGTTAGGGATAAGTGTAATAATCTTCACATTTTATGCTATTCAAGTCAGTAGAGTAGGACTTTGAGAACAACAGAAAATCATTTTCCTATCCAAATGACAAAAGAGAAATTAAATTTCTTTACTTAGAGTATTTGGACTGACAAGCTGTCAGAACTGTTTTTCCTGATCCAAAAATGAGAGGCTTGTAGACCACAGAATAAGAGAATCATCTTTGAATTTTCTGACCTTGAATGACCTCCTTACCAGTGATTTTTGGTAGTATCAAATCATGCCATAAACAATTGCATTCATTATAAGGATTTTTTTATTTCTCATTTTAACATTTCCTAGCAAATTTATTACAGTCCTAATCTTCCTATAATTGGCATGGGTTTACTCCATCTGATGATATTCACATCAAAGTTGGTAAAATTCCAAGTAACACAGTGTATAGATTTACATAGATAAAATATTCTTATTTTTGGTAAATAAGCTTTCCCTTTCTTCCAGGTACAAGAAGTCATCATATTGGAAATATGCTTAGAATTACACATAGTTCCACTGAAATATATTGTCTTTATTTTTTATGCCTGAATAACTTTAGGCATTACATGAAAAAGAGGACCAAGGACTTTAGTTATGTAAATAACACAGACCTGATTTGCATCCAAACCCCTTGTATTTTCCCAGTTTACTTGGCAAAATTACCTCATTAGACAGAAATTCTAAAGAAGGTATTGTTGGGACTTTCTTCAAATTTTTGTCTATTTAAGGTATTATGAAAGCCTAACATATAATTTGGAAAATGTAAATGCAATTTCCAAGTAGCATTTTGGCAAGCTACCAGTGGCATCTATTGGCAAAGCAGAATGTGCAAGAAGGGGCAAATAAAAGCAAAATACAGAAGGTAAGTTGATGGGTATGTGAGGAGATCACAAGGCAGTTGTGAGCCAACAGCAAGCTTTTATTTTAATTAGGGCTTTGTATACAACAGGATTATGATGCTCATAAAGGCTTCATAATTATTATATGGGCAAAAGTACTCATTGTGCATATTGGGATATGAATTCTCAGCCCTGAAGGTTCCTCCATAGAGTATAGCAAGTGGAAAGTAAATGTGGAGGAGCACATCAGGATTCCCTGTGTTGCAGGGTTTGCCCAAAGCCTGCCTAATTGAGGCATACCACCAAGATACGCCAGTCAGAACAAGCAGACAAAAAGCATGACACAACTAGGAGGCTCAGTCCTACTGTTTAGTTACAGACAATTTAGTAAAGCCTGCAGAGAATGTGTAGAATGGGAAACATCTGTGTCCACTGATATATTTAGACTGCTCTGGTGTTATAAAATAAGTATCTCAGACTATGAAAACACCAGGGAATTATGTGAAGAAAGATTCTCGCTAAGGAATAGATTCCATTATTAGAGGCAGACTTGGGGATCGTTATCACCTACATTTATGTATCCATCTTAGGTACTTACATTGGGAGCTTAGCACTCTTTGTAGGCAACAAAATAAAAAGTAACTTTTACAGGACAGCTAAGACTGTCATTTCATAGGGAAACTAACATCTGAAATGGCATCTAAGCAAGTTGATTGAAAGAAGCTGGTGTGAATATGCCTGATGTTGGGCACCTTGGCTGCAGCCAGAAGTCTGCTCAATATAAATATAGGGAGCAATGAACTTCCACAGGATTTCAAAGTAGTCTAATTTCGAACATGTACATGCATAGCAATACTTAAGGTGCACTAGTCCAGTACGTATAAGGAATATGTAATCCTTACAAAACCTGAGAGTCAGGCATGTAACTTTTTTGTGAGAGTCAGGCTCTCCCACTTTTTAAAAATAAAACTTATTATCAATGCCAACATATGCTGTAGAGAAGCAAGAGTCTTCAGACAAGGCTGTGCTTATAAATAGCAGATGTTGAGAGCCTCCTGGACACAGGATAATCTTTCTTTATGTTAAGTTCGTGTAGTCCTAAGAATGGAACTAAGTCCTGTGTATTAATATTTAGGTCAATAAGAACATTTACTCAAAATAAAATTGTAACAGAAGAAATAGCAGCAATCACTAACTGTCGGTTGTTGCAGTACAGAAAGAAATGACATGTGTCACATGCCATTTCCTCTTTTTGATTGTTTTTTGACTGTGGATTGTATGAGACCACTGGCCAGGCACAGTAAATGTGACTAACATTTCTCTGAGATGCTGGATTGGAGAAGTATGCCCAGATGCTGCGAAGAAGCTGTTCTGGTGCAGTAAGCTGTGCTGATTCACTGGAACTCTTATCCCCTAAAGGTACTTCACAAGAGTAACTAAAATTCATGAAAACCACTGTATAAGTGTCCTGGTTTCAGCTAGGATAGAGTTAATTTTCTTCCTAGTAGCTGGTAGAGTGTTGTGTTTCGGATTTAGTGTGAGAATAACATTGATAACTGACTAATGTTTTAGTTGTTGCTAAGTAGTGCTTACACTAAGTCAAACTGTCACTCCCAACAACACAAAATCCCTGCTTTTTCTCCTAAGTGCCTAACATCAAAGATAATCCATTTAGGTCAGCTCATAAAGTCCTGCAGCTGTCACCAGGAGCTGGATCAGGCTCAGTGCCCAGCTAAGGAACTTGATGCAGAGATTAGTAAGAGATATTCTTTAGCCTGTATCATGTTTGTAGTTGTGAGCATAACCTTCTTTTCTGACGGAAAACCAGAAGTCCACTTGCATGGAATTTCAGTGGTCTTAGAGCAAAGCTATGCCCTAGCTTTCCTGTTTTGACAGGCTGGCACGACAGTTCAGTGATGGGCAGTGCTCCAACTTCAATTCTAGTACGGCAGGTTTAAGGATTGCCACACATTATAGTAATTTAATGCGTGCCCGTGTTACTGCCCGTGATCAGAAGTGGGAGCAAGGAAATTCTTGTTGCTGTAGTTCTCTTCATGCTCAGTCTTGGTTGAACAACAGCAAGTCACATAGGGTTGCTCCATTCCTGACAAAATTTAATCTAAGGAGGGAGGACATCAGTGCCTCATTACAACAATGGGTTTTTTTAAGTTCTCACAAATTTATCCATTTCTTATGAAGCAGCTCACACTCCACACCATATCTTCTCACTTTGTAAGTGCAATAGCTTCTCAGCCTTGCTTGTCAGAACAGGAGACCTAGATCCCTGCAAATTCTCTTACTGCAAAGGCAGAGAAACTGAAGGGGGAGAAAAAAAACAAACAAACCAAACCAAAACAAAAACCCCACAAAAATAACAGTCATTGACTTTACATGACTATAAGAATTGTTCCACACAGTCTGTGAGAGGAACTGGCTTTCTATCAACCAACAATTCAAACATAACTAATGAAAAATAGGTATCGAGCAGCACCACTTCACATATTGCTGGGCAAATGGGAGGATGCTGTCTGTGTTCCAGGACACCCACAGTCTATAAAAGACAGAACTGTTCCTACCTTTATCACTTTTGCTATTATTTAAGCACCTGGCAACAAGAAAATCCAGCTTTTATAAAAGACTAGTGTAAATATGAATTAAATAAATAAGTTTCAGCTCATTTCTAAGAGAATTAAATAACCTGAGAGACTCACCTGAAGAATGTTAATCTTTACTCTTCAGCAGATTTAAGACACTATCTTAGAAACTTTATTAGAGCTTTTGTGAAAAAGTTTTACTTCAAGTATACAAAAGCGCTGACTGGGAAAATAAGTCTTCCTATATTTTTTTTTTCTCAGTTCATCAGTTTTCTCAAGTGACAGACCTCTTGTTATCACTAGTCTTTGATCATATCTTTCATGTTCTATCCAGGCTCCCACATTCTGCTATAAATCTGGCTTTAAAACCCCCATAAACCTAAAACAACAGGTCAAGCACATACATACATTTGACAGAGAAATAAAAAGGACTTGTTTTCTTCAGTATGATGGCAGAGGACAAGTAACCATACCTCCTGAAGGCTGTTTTGTGTATCGTCTGAAGACTTACAGAGAGAACTGTACAGGTTATTTAATATGCTGGACTTGAAGCAAGCCTATGCTGTTCAATTTGAATCCAAAACAGCCTCATTATTCAAGATATTCTTTGAGTTGACATCTTCATCTGACAACTATGACATATTGTTAGAACAAAATGTGTGATTGTATAGTAGATGAGTTCTGTAACTCTTTTCACTGCTTATTTACCACTAACAGTCTAATCTATACAACCATTCTACTATATTTATATGCTCTATATTTTTGCTTCAGAATGATGTTTGATCTTTTTAAAAACACTGATTTGTATTTGTTTGCCTCCCCATCTTTTGGGTATTTTCTCTGAGGAGACGACTCTTTTGTCTGATTAAGAAGTGCGTAGCAAACCCGTTTCTTCCATGTCCAAAGGGCAAGCCTATAGTCATTTCTGTGTTTAGGATGTAATTCTGCATTTGGGGTTAGAGCTCCATGCTCATCTATACCCTTTTATCCAAACAGCAAAATTCTTATGGCCTTGATTTGAGCATTGAGAAATCTTGTTTTAGGAGCTTTAGGAAGAATACGTCCGTATTTGACCTTTTTGCCTTCAGGTGACTGCTAGGTTGGCTATTTTGAAGTTATATCTTGGCATTTTCACAGGACTGTTCATAGAATTTGAAAACCTAATGAACTGTGCTTGAAATTTTCCTATGTCATTTTTTTTATAATTGGTTAGATTAAAATGTAGGTGTATTAATCATTTCACAAGTTGAACTGCTGACTGCAAATGTTGTGTAATCACCAGATCTAACGATATAAAACTAGTGCCAATCCAGTAAATTAAATTGTTTCACAATGTGCAAACCAAATTCAATCATCCTGTAACATGTAAAGTTTCCTGTTTTAACTGTTTCCACTCTGTGTAACCTATAAAACTGTATAACAGATTTCTAATGATAATGATAAAAGTACACTAGCAGTTTGGAAGAAAAATGACACGAATTTTATGCACAGCAGCTATCAGTTAAACATACAATATATATAGTATGTTGCCAGTCAGTATCTGCTGTGCTTCAGGAGTATTAGTTTTATAATGTTTGTTAACCACAGCAAACCAGAAAAGGGTTATACATTGAAACACAGTTCTATTGTGTTTTATGGGTTTTACTTTAAAATCTTAGTTACTCAGCTGGTTTACAGTGCTGTTATGTATTCACATTGTTTTGTCAATGGATCCGTGCCAATTTAATACTGCCAGAAGATCTGGCTCTACTATACTTATGGTATATTTTTGTCTTTCATCTTTTTCCTTTTAGGAAATTCAAACATCAGGTGCATTCAAGATGTAAAGTTGCAATGAAAATTAAGTACTGCATAAGTACATAATTGCTGAATATGTTCTGGTTTGCTGGTTTTGAATTGAGACTAACTTACACATATACTCCAAGTTATAGTGTTATTTTTAATATATTTAGTATATTGGTTTTGTTAAGCCAGGGAGCTCAATCTGTCACAAATAAATTTTGATTAGTCATATCCTGCTGAGATCACAGCAAGTATTCAGATTTCACTAGTTCTTACATATTTTTAAATGACAAACCTATTTGTATGTACTATTAAGGCCTTTTTTGAGAGAGGCAAATTCAAATTTGAAGGTCCCTCAAAGATTAAATGTTACTGTAATGCAAGCATGTTACTGTGAAGTGCATCTTTTAAGATTGTTGACACCCTGCTGAGTTTAAAATTCCTAAAATTTAGCAGGATCTGGCATATTTTTCAATAAGTATGTTCAAAATTCAACTTTAAAAATTAAATTTCTTGGCTTTGCATCTGATCTTTAATTTTTAATTTAATTTTATAATTCCATAATCTACTATACTTTTAGAAGACCTAGGTTGTCAGACACAGTATATCTATATACACTGTATAAACTTGTATGCTACATATACTCAGGTACAGTATTTCTTTATGAAATGTTTTTAGGTGCTGAGGGGACTTAGGACTTACTGAGCTATTTCACAGTCTTCATTGTGTCTACTGTCCAGATCATCAGCTAGTGTTTTGCTGATGTGAGGTCCTTACTATTTTTCTTGTCTAAAATTTTTACTTTAGAGTAATAGTAGTGGAAAGATACAATTCAGTTATAAATTATTTTCAATTATATGGTAATTTGATTTCATTTAGAAGAGGAAAGATAAAGTAATGATTACACAAGAAACCATACCTGAGTGTCTTTACAAGTTGTACATTTGTTCAGTGTAGCCTAGAGCATGTATGTTGCTTCAGAGTACCCAAAACCAAAGAGGTTTGATTTTCGCTTTAAAAATCAATAAATTTGTTAACTAACTGCAATGCTTGATATGTAAAAGTTGCCAAGCAGATATTTGCAGATAAAACCAGCCAAAGGAATTAAGAATGACACTCAAAGGAAAAAAAGAAAATAGAAAGAAAAGGTGATTCAGCAGAGTAAGAAATGAAAAATAAGTAGCAAGGATTAAACAAAAAATACCAGAACACAATCATCAAACATATTATCATTATATAGTCAGATCAGATCCCTTAAACTAATTATGACTGATTAAATTTGCTGTGAATATACATCACTGCAATTTCATGAAGTACATGAAAATGCTAACCATATATAAATGTACCTCCAATAATCAATATTTTGAAATTAAGTACAGGGTGGGATAGAAAGACTTGTTTGAATGTACAGAATGCTAATTATTTTCACTTGCCAATTATGAAAAATGTGTGAGCTAGAGTAACTAAATACAGAGGAGACGAAGAGCAGATCTTACTACTTTTCCCAGCATTAATATGCCAAAATAAATACGTGTCTTGTTTAAAGTAATGCCAACATTTGTTGACTGCTCTTTCACACTGTGCCAGTAATTTCAGACGGTTGACAGTGATAACTGAGACTTCTTTCCTGAGCTCTAATTACCATTTCTACAATCAGCAACCCATAACCACAGTCTAAGTTATTTTTTCTTTACCTTCCATTTCCACACATTGAAGCCCATCTGCTACCTTTTATCCATGCAATCACTTTTGTGAGGTCTGTGTGGAGTACCTCACCATCAGCATAGTACCTATTCAAATCCTTTGCAGCATAATGTCATCTACAGATGTGGAGATTCAGTTACACACTCTCCTTCGATCATCAATGAAGGCATCAAATAGAACTGATATCAGCAGTGATCCATAGAAAACTCCACTGCTGACTGTTCTCCATCCTGGCAAGTGACCATTAAGCCCTCTCTATCCTTTACCATCTATAAAAGAACCTTCCCCCTTCCTGTGGCAACTTAATTTCCCTAATAATCTTTGCCAATAAACCTCATCAAAGGCTTTCTGAAAATCAAAGTACGTTACATCCACTGGATCTCCTTTGTGCATATGCCTTTTGACACTGTCATTAAACAGTAGCAGGCTATGGAGGCAGGATTTTCCCTTACAGAAGGCGTGCTGACTTTCCCCAATAGACTATGTTAATCTGTATGTTCACTGGTCCTATTCCTCATAATTAACTTGACACTTCACCAGGGAGACAACCAGACTCATCTGGCTGCAGTTCTTGTAAACCCTTCAAGAGCCCTTTCTGGAAATGGAAGTTCTACTGGCAGCCTTCCAGTCCTCTGCTGTTCTACAATTTCATATCTGGATTCCTTCAATACTCCCATGTGAGTGCCATTCAGTCCTGGTTATCTAGCAACATCTAACTTACCTGTTTGCTCAAATATTATTTACTTCAAAATTATCTTCTGATTGCAACAAAGCTATGGGAATCTCTCCAGCACCTCCAGGAGCAGAGCAACATGAAGAATTCACAGAGATTTTCTCTTATGCCTTTGTCATCCCAGAGTGTACCTTAACACCCTTGCCATCAAGATAGGTTTTCTGGATGACTTCCTGCTTTCATGCATTTGAAGTCTTTTACTATTGGTTTGAGCATCTTTTGCAAAATGCTTTTCAAATCATTTTGTAAGCTATCTTCATCTCGTGTTTATATTTTTTTCTTCTCTTTTAGGTGAGCTTTCCATTTTTTAAAATGCCAACTTTTTCCTTGCATTAGCCACCTTTAATTTTATATTGATCCATATGTTAAGGGGAAAGTTTGATCCATTTGATATAATTTTGAATTGTGGTACATATTTTATCTGGTCTTCTAATGTAATATTTTTAACAGCCTCCAGACTTGAAGAATTCTTGATTTCTGGGCTTCTTTTAGATTTTTTTGACTAATTACCTCATTTTACATAGTTACTTTCTAGTGATTGAATAGATTTATATGGCTTGCTCTGTCCTGCTACCATGTTAAACCTTATTGTGTTTGGCCGTTATTACTGATTGACTCCCACACTGGCACCTCTTAAACTAGGTCCTAGGCACCAACCAAGACCAAATCCAAATAACATCTGTCCTTCATCTTTAGTTTTGTGGGGGGAGAAAAGCTTTGCTTTTCAGTTTTCATATGAGCTAGAAGTAAGAATCTTATGTAAAAAAAAAAAAAAAAGAAAAAAGAAAAAAAAGTTACAAATGTTCTCCCTATTATGTAAATAAAGAATATTTTAAAGCTTTTTCATAGAATCATAGAATCATAGAATGGTTTGGATTGGAAGGGACCTTAAAGATCATCTAGTTCCACCCCCCCTACTGCGGGCAGGGACACCCTCCACTAGACCACGTTGCCCAAAGCCTCATCCAACCTGGCCTTAAACACTTCCAGGGATGGGGCATCCACAGCCTCTCTGGGCAACCTGTTCCAGTGCCTCACCACCCTCACAGTAAAGAATTTCTTTCTAACATCTAATCTAAATCGACCTTCCTTCAGCTTAAACCCTTTACCCCTGTCCTGTCACTACACTCCCTGATAAACAGTCCCTCTCCATCTTTCCTGTAGGCCCCCTTCAGGTACTGGAAAGACACAATTAGGTTTCTCCGGAGCCGCCTTTTCTCCAGGCTGAACAACCCCAACTCTCTCAGCCTGTCCTCATAGGAGAGGTGCTCCAGCCCTCTGATCAGCTTCGTGGCCCTCCTCTGGACTCTCTCCAACAGCTCCATGTCTCTCCTGTACTGGGGCCCCCAGAGCTGGATGCAGTACTCCAGGTGGGGTCTCACCAGAGTGGAGTAGAGGGGCAGGATCACCTCCCTCGACCTGCTGGTCACACCTCTTTTGATGCAGCCCAGGACACGGTTGGCTTTCTGGGCTGCAAGCGCACGCTGCCGGCTCATGTTGAGCTTCTCATCAATCAATACCCCCAAGTCCTTCTCCTTGGGGCTGCTTTCAATCCATTCCTTGCCCAGCCTGTAGTTGTGCTTGGGATTGTGCTGACCTACATGCAGGACCTTGCACTTGGCCTTGTTGAACTTCATGCGGTTCGCACAGGCCCACCTCTCCAGCCTGTCAGGGTCCCTCTGGATGGCATCCCTTCCCTCCAGCGTGTCAACCACACCACACAGCTTGGTATCGTCGACAAACATGCTGAGGGTGCACTCAATCCCACTGTCCATGTCGCCGACAAAGCTGTTGAACAGTGCCGGTCCCAGTACCGACCCCTGAGGGACACCATTTGTCACCGTTCTCCACTTGGACATTGAGCCGTTGACCACAACTCTTTGAGTGTGACCATCCAGCCAATTCCTTATCCACCGAGTGGTCCATCCATCGAATCCATGTCTCTCCAATTTAGAGACAAGGATGTCGTGCAAGTAAGGAATATGTGTAAAATGAAGCTGTTTTCAGGAGTAAGTATTGCTTCTGTTTGTTATATAATCAATAATATGCTTTAATATAAGCATTTTCTTTCTGAAACACCAACACTTCTAAATTATTTTACAAAGTTTGGTACAAAGTGCAGAAGTGCTATGTTCTATAACATTATCTCATAATAGTTTCTCTTTAGACCAAATTATTCCTGCATCTATAATAACCTGTAATTTAAGTATGTTTACAATTAATTTTAAAGACTCTTATTAAATGTTCTACAAAAAATCACAGATCACAGTAACTAGCACATCCATATGTCTTTTAAAGCATACTTTTAAAGATAATGGCACAGAATGTTAAAGAGAAGTAAAAGATGTAATGGTGCTTTCAGGACTGACTGTCAAAACAGAAATTCAGGTACCAAATTTGCCCACAGAAGCATCACCCTCTATGATCCATTTAAGGTCTGTTACTAGTTTAATCAGCTGCAGACATGTCATTGGAATTTCTGCAATTACTATACTTTATTGTATATTGACTAAAAAAATTTTACAATATACTTTTTCTCCTCAAAAAAGAAAATCAAACTTATATGCTATTATATTTTCCAAGTGTTACAATGAAAAAAATAAATCTTTTATTTAAAATTCAATAAATATGATATGGTAAAGTAATTTAAATAATATATTTAAATATATATCATATATATAAGGTATATGTGAAATATATATAACAGATCTTATTTATCTTATTTTAATAAGATACAATAAATTAATTTTAAAAATGACGAGGGTTGGTATCTATATTAAGGTTTACTGCCTTTGATATGTTTAATGGAACAAAATGCATGTTTCAGAAAAATCCCACCAGCTGTTATCCTACAGATACACTGAGTCAGCTCTGCAGAAGATACTGTGCTAAATAAAGTGAATAAAAGTAAGGATTAATTTTCTAAATACAGTCTCTCAGCTTTCATATGATCTAGCATCCACTGAAATAATTTGAAGCACTCATAAAAGTTGCATTGCATTTTAAAATGAGCCCCAGGCAACTCATCAATGCTTCTTTGACTCCACTTACAGAGTCTTTTCTAATGGCAAAAGAGTTAAGAAATGTCTAACAAGAGCAGACTAATTGTTCCATCTTGTTCACTACTTTGTATCCAGCTAATGACAGGTCTGGAAGGAAAAGTAGCAAGAATTAGGTTGTGTAACTGTGTAATAAACACTCCTGTTTCTGTGCAAGTGAGGGAATATATTCCTTAAACCCTCACGATTGACAGATCTTACTATAAGTTTTGTCCTAGCTGCTGCTACTGCAAATGTTATCCCTGTTGATCTTGATTGTTAATCAGCTTTTGCATTTGTCAGAATAGCAGCCTGTGCCAGTCAATTTCAATGTTAATTATTGCCCCTTGTGGGGCACAAGGGTTTATTAGCCTTTTTAATCTTTAAAAATCAAAGGCCAGATTCCCTTTCTGGGCTATTAACTGCACTGATCATAAGCAAATGTATAGCAAAGGCAACTTTAGTTGTTCAGAGACAGAAACTGAGCTAAAGTAATTCATCATTAGCCAAACTGATGTTAATGGAGCCACACTAATTCACACACTCAGGATCAAGCTCATAAACTCACATATATGTTTCGTTTACTGATTTTACTAATCTACCAGGATGTATTGTATTGATGATTGGAGGGTTAATCCCACTTTTCTTGAGCTGACTCCTGAATGAGATGTACATTTGCTCTTGCATATAGTTATTTTTTTAATTTCTGAATGTCTTTGCACTGGGAACTGAAAACTTTGACATTTCCTGTGGCTTAAAGAAGGAGCGTATATTTATAGCTCTGTGATTACGCACAAGTTGTATTGTTTCTGTCACAAATTTCTTGCATGAATGTGTACTTTCTATGAGGCTGCAGTAAGACTATTGCTTGATTGGTAATGCTTCCTTTTGGCCTTCCCCTATATATATTGAATATGTCCGTCTTCTCATCAGCATCAGGTGATCTTCCAAAAGAGGCAACTGGAAATGTTTACAATAAAAAGAAATCTTTTCAGTATTTCAGGTTCATATATGTAGTTCTATTCATTGTTGAGTCTTCAGAAAAAATATGCAAACGCAGTCTCAGAAGTGAGACAGGAAGTACAATTTCCATGCACGAGATTCAGCTGAATTAATGGAGGATGAAAGACAATAATAACATTCCATTCTTCAGCTGACTTGGAAGAGTCACGTGAATCCAGGGTTGCACAGAAACTGTTCCCATTTACTTTCTTGACACTGCAGTTAGAGAGATAGGAAGGCATTATAGCCACATGTTGCTCTTGTAGTGCCTTAATGACATAGTTGAGAAGTGAACTTAAACCTATATTCCAGTGTCAGTTTTACAGTCTTACTATAAGCTTACTAAGTAATGCTTCCTCATTTAACCTTTCCGGGTTACCTTGTTCTCCTCTGAATATAAAGGGAGCTTAAGGAGATTAGGATCTGAACACTAAGGGTCTTGTTTATTAATTATTAACTATGTCACTGACAACATATATTTCATAGTTCCAGATTGCTTCCTCTGGCAGTTCATGCAAGGCTTGATCTCATCGGGGCAGGTTGTCCTGGCAAAAGCAGCCACACCTCTTCTGCTATTGTGGTGACAAGCACTCACAAGCATCCCATCCTTCTCGGAATACCTTAATCCCAAGTGTTGTATAGGCACAGACTGAAGAGACTTTGCCCTACTGCTGCCGTCTTTGTCTTTAGGTAGTTTTTCCAATGCATTTCCCCCCTTTCCTATTTATCATCACATTCTGCAGTAGAGTGAGGTCCATTTAGTAGGAGAGAGTACATCTGTCACTAGTCCTTGAATTGATAGAGTTGCGTGGAGTAAGTTTTCTTTCAAATCCATGCAAAGAGTTTGGGCTGTTGGAGGTATTTTCTAACACTCACTTCAAGTCAGCTGCTTCCATGAAAACCAGGCAAACTCATCTTCTGTTACAGAAGGTAGATGCAGAATGGCTGAGAGAACAGTCAAAGAGGATTTACTGTGAAATGTGAATGAATAACTTCTCAGATATTTCATTTTTTTAAAAGAAACACTTCTATAAATACTTGACCCAATTCCGGAAAACTAAAAGTAATCCTGAAAAAGTCATTGTAAATAACCACCCAAACTCTTTTTTTTTTTTTCTTAGTTTCTGTAAAACCAGACTAATTTAACAGATATGAGAAAATTTGCTCTGAATTTGCATGGTAACAACAGAAAGAACTTCCCATCCCTGTGTGTCCCCCCCTTTCTTCCCACTGCTAATTTTGGGAATGGGCTGTTTCCTGATATTCTTCTGATAGAGATATTACTATTCTCTAAAAGATTGTTAGATTGTGCTAGTAGCATATTTCAGCATGACAATATAAGCAGGCAGCACGAGGAATCAGCCAGTGGCAAATAAAGCCTCAGAACCTGGAAAGACAAATCTCACTAAAAAGCATCACAACACCGTGTTTTCCAATCAAGAGGTATTCAGCACATAGTTTAGAAGATATTTGGCAGGGATATCATACCCCCTGAGTCTTCTTTAGGGTATTTTGATATTGATCATATGCACCTGATTTATTCATGTCTCTGTTTCTGGAATGCCACCGTTTACTTACCACAGCTCTCTCTTGACGCTTAAAATCATATGGGTGAAAGAAAGAATCCATTTTAAGTATCTTTTGTATTAAATCAAATACAGTGTCAGATGAGACAGCATTAACAATGCCTTCCAAATAAAGAGTAACTGCACAGCATCGTCTCTAATGGTTTTTTGTCTGGGCTTACTTCAAGCATCAACTAATTCAGCTGCATCAGAAACAAAAGAACCACTGCTTTAAATTGTTGTCTCCCCTTTATGAAGGAGGAAGAAACCAGGCATGTGGACTCCATGGCTCAGCATTAGAATCATTCTCAATCAAATCAATGCGAGACTCTATAAATTAACAAATCCTAGTTAAAAGTGATTTTAAAATATCGGGAAAATATTTTAAAAATTTAGAATATTTTTCAAAATATCAGAAAAGCAAAGATGACATCTTTCTCTAGGCTTGGAAGTTGTGATGAGACTTGAAACAGTTTTGCAGTTCTGAAACTAAACGTCTGTCTCGAAGCTAAACCCTGCATTACAAAAGCGCGATAATCTTTTCTGTTGGGCAAATGCCATTCCTCTCTTTAGTTAAAAAAAAAAAAAAGGCCGTGACATTCGAGCGTGTAGCCATTAGAGGTCACTATTAACAGGGAAATGCCAGACCTCTGCAGAGGAAAGGGAGCTGGGGGAGCCGGGGGGCGCAGGGCCGCCGGGCTGGGGCTGCCCTGGGCTCTGCCGCGCAGTGAGTGCCCCCGCCGCGGCGGAGGAGCCGGTTCCCCCCAGCGCCCCCGCTGCCGGCGCCCGCAGGGGCTCGGGGCTCGGGGCCGCCTCCACCCACTGCACTATCAACTTGCGAGGTGGGAGTTTGGTTTAATATAAATAGGAAAAAAGGAATTTACTCCCACTACTTTATTTGGATTAATCTTTTGACTGTACTCTCAAACGCTGCCTTTGTGATTGTCTGAGCAAATTGACACAGGCAAGGGCGCAGCAAGGACGAGTTCCTGTAGGTTTGTATTGTTTATTCTTGTACTTTCTCATATTTAAAATTTGAATCTGCGATTTTGGAGGATTTTAACTTTGCAAGAGTCAGTCAGTTGCTATTCTCTATGTAAATTTGCACCGCTCATGCAATCCATGAGGCTAGGAATATCACTACTTTGAAAGAATGGAAACAGTGAGGAGGAGAGGGGAGAGAGGAAAAAAAGCAATTGGAGGCTGAAGCAACAAAGACCTCATCTTTAGGACCTAACGCAGCTGAAGAGGAGGTAGCGGGGACCTCCTTTACCATTAACATTACTAAACTACTTTAACACTAAAGGCAATCTGTCATTTTGAGTAAATTCTCTTCTGCTTCCATAAACACAGCCGTAATCAATTAAGGACCTACTTGTGAAGGAGCTATTGTGTGCAGTTCCATTCAGACACTGCTGAGTTGTCTTTTAGACAGCCTGTGGGGAAACACTGGTAAGGTGATGGGAAAGTTCAAAGTGCCTAACTTTTCATTGTGGATTTTGTTATTGAGACTTTTTTCTCTCTCTCTTTTTTTTTCCATATTGCTTATCATAGCCAGGGTGAAAAATGGGTGATACCTCTCTATCCATTTATTTATAACATGTTCTGCTTGGGAGGTTCTGCAAAGAATTTAAATGATTCTCTAACGTAATTCCTTGGGGGACTTATGCATGGCAACATATCAATTACTAATTTGAAAGTACTGAAAGAACAAACAAACCCTGTAGAAACTATACATACGTATATATACATATTTATAATTGTGCACATGGGCTCAGTTCCTAACACATTAGACACCAGTCCAATGCATTTTTTGCAGTGACATATAACCTGATTTGCAGTAGAGTGAAGATGATATCAATTTCTGTCTGACACAAGCCCTTCCAAAAGTCAGAGACCAATTTCATATTGAAAGAAACAGTCAAATAGATCATTCCAAAGACTCAAATCCATTTTTTTTTATTATCTTTCTATTGCACTTGATCACCTGTGCCTTCAGAGTCCTTGAATGTTACCAATCTTCGCTGAAGCAACCAAAATAAACAAGGAAACTTGAACTTAAGTCTGGTTATTTTATTTTCTTTCATTTTTCTCAATGAAGGAAATGGTAAGGTTAAACAGAAAAGTGTGTATAAGGAGACCAAATTCTTGCTCTTGTTTTATTAGCTTTTTTCCCCTGAACATTGGCATGGATTTTAGGGACATGAATGAGGACAGAAATACTGAAATACAAATGGAGTTAAAAAATTTCCCCATTTCTTTGTGCTTGCATTAAAAATAAATGTAATGAAATTTTAAGAATAGGCCCTATTTAAAAAAAAAAAAAAAGAAAAAAAAAGGAGTAGAGATTTAGAGATATTTGTGGAAAGAAAATAAAAGAGCAGGCAGATCGTACCTGTAGAATCTGGATTTCATCAGACTTTCTGATGTATTTACTTTTGGATCCATTGTCAATCTTCACTGCATAGTCAGGTAGCGGTAAGAGTCTCACAGAAAAGTATATTTGTATCACACTCTGGAAATTCATAAACACGCTGCCTGGGGACTCAAGAATGACAGTGCCTTATTCCAAGGAAAGTCACTTAAAATTATCATTAGGCCAAGCAGACTTTTGGCGTGGTGTAAATTATTTTGAAGGGATGGTGAAAAAAAGGAGGACAGTGTGAAGATCATAAAGAAATTATCTTTCTTAAAAATGTAGCGACAAATCATGGATGATGACAAATGAACTTCTCTTATAGTGCCTTAGCATCTACTGATTAAAAGAAAAATGAACAGTAGCTTTTTCTAGGGCACTCAGGGCAGACTGAAACCCGGTCATGGGCTGTACTAATGCTAGCCAGCAAACTTTCTAAACTTCATTTTTCTTTGAATGACAGCTTTTTGGAAGTTATACAGGAGAGCCTTGGTGCATATACCAGGCACTTTGTAGATGAGTCAGGACACCTTAACTAAATCCATTCATTACCCTGTCCCCATTGGGACAGGCAAAAGCCGCCAATTTGATGTTGGTAACGTGGATGCTGCATTAGGGAATTGGCTAAGCCTGCCAGAATTCATTCCTGAACTTTAGCAGCCACAAAAGAGTATTTCTCTGTCGTCTGTAATTGATTCAGAGCCAGGTCCCAAAAGGACAAGCTTCCTTTTGTGTGCCATCTATACCAAGGTCTAAGGACACACAGTGCTACGACTCCTTTTTTTTTTTTTCTTTTTTTTTTTTTTTCAGCTGGATCACAGGAAACATCTTTAAAAAGAAAAGAAATAAAATCCAAAATGTCATAAATTATACTCCTGAGCTTTCTAAGATATATTCTTTATTAGCTTTATTATTACATTCTAGTCCATATCTTCAGAAAACAGTCACAGTCAGTTTAATATAATCTGAGTATTTAATGTCAATAGAGTGTTACCATTTGGAGATTAAATGAGGTCTGAAACCAAAACAGAGAAGAAATGTATCTGTACAAAAAATAAAATTTCCAGTGCTTCGGCTCACTGAGCACAGTACTTATTATCATCAGTTCAAATTCAGGTCAGATTCCTCCTTCCTTTGAAAAACAGGTTGAAAAACCCTTTGAAGACTTCTCCCATCTTCCCTTACCCTTCTGGTTACAAATTTACTAATATTATTCATCATTACTTTGCGTTTCATATTTGCATGTTCTGCATCTACTGTGCAATGCATTAAAGATTTCATGACACTAGATCAAATACTCCTAATAAAGATTCTGAAAAGTTACACACCTTATTAGCATCATCAGGCCATCCTGGCAACATTCTCAACTCATTCTGTAGAAAATAGCCCAGAAATTTAACAAGTAGGAATCTTAGATAGTAAAACTGTTGGCCAGTCCCAGTATATCCTTGTAAAAGTGGTTTGCCTATGTGCTTGTGTTTCAAATGGTTTTAAAAATACCAGAGTATTCTCACAGCTTCTATTCCCAGTTTTCACCATAGAAATTACTTTTAATTTGTTGAAGCAGACATCATCTGTCTAAACTTGAATACATTCACTGTATCTTTTCCTTGTATTCTATTAGAAATTTTTTTCAAAATGCTCATTAAACATACAGGCTTATACACATGAAAGCACACAAGTGCAATAAATGGTTAGGATAGAGCCAAGAACAGAGAAATCTGTGTGTGGAGCGCTAATCATAGTTCAAACCCAATGGTTTTAGTGGTGAAGCCTTCCTTCTTCCCACCCACTCAGCAGGGGTAAGAAAAAGAACCCAGAAAGGGTGAGGCCCAGTCACTATAAATGTTCAGATGTTTAATGAATGTGCCATAGCTTTCACCTACTAACTGCAAGACCTTCTCAAGCAGACTCCAAATTCCTGCTGAAATGAAGACTTTCTTTCCTGGACTAGGCCTGGCATTCCTGGGAAACAATGGCCCTTTTCAAGTCGTCTCTGAAATTTCACAGGTGAAGGGAACAGGGCAGTCATTTGATCCCATCCACAAGGACCCTGTTAGCATTTTAAAAAGTGAAGACAGAGTCTATCATGGAAGCACTGGCAAAACTGGTTAGTGACAGAAAAAGGCTACCTAGACCCACAGCTGAGGAGACCCCTGTGAGGCATAAATCAGTTTGTCTTTTTCCCCTGTGCTACAAGTCCTTTCTCAAATTTTTTTCAAGCATGGGCTACACAGCCCACAGAGCTCAGAAGACAGGTCTCTAAGTTGTATCACATGCTTTGGAACGGCGGCTTGTATGCTTCCTTTAGGCAGAACTTCACTTTGAGAAAGTACAAATTAAAGGAAGCCATTGCCGGGATATAGTATTGTGTATGGAGAACACTTAAAGCAATACATGAATTCAGGCTTTTGAAATGCTCTGTAGTGGCCTTATTTCAGAAAGACAAGCATATCACAGTAATTACAGTTGATTGGTTATAACAACATTATCAAATTCATTAGAAAACATTCAGAAGTATATTCAGAAAACTTAGGAATGGGATGCTATGAGTGCTACCTGTACCTTGATAACACAGTGCACTCAGAGCGTAAAAAGATTGGATTTGCAGATCCCCCTTTACTCCAAATATCCAAATGCAATATTATGAAGGGACACAAGGGCTTGCAGTTCTGTGAAAAGAACTGCAGAATGACAGAAGCCTCCCAGATGATTTGACGGATAGGAGGTAAATATTCAGAATTAGCAGTTCTTAAGCTGGAATGTGTCACCAGTTCATGTTGTAGGAGATTATTTTCTTCCCACAGTTTAAAAACAAAGCAAACAAACAAAAAATCCCACCCAACTCACTTTCATTTAGTAATTGTTATATTGAGAAGTATTCTGCCTCTAAAATTCAGAGAACTTCTGCACTCTGCCTGCAGCATCTTATAGGGAATACTAAGCTTATTCATCTTTTTTAGGAGAACTTAAAGGTTACTTGAATACTGAAGCTCATTAAAGAGTTCCAATTTGAACTACTTTCTGAGAGCAAACCTGGGTGGATTAACCAGATCATTTGATAAGCAAAAGTACCAGCAAGGGGGCAATATACATGCTGGAGACAAGCTAAATAATGACTGACTAGTAAGACTAAGTAACATTTCATACATGCCTCTGACCTAACTCATCCAGGCAGGGGAAAGTTGCCTTGGTTTTATTCAATGTTTATTTTGAAACAGCTATATCCTAATATTACAAGGCGAAACTTGCTTCAGTGTTTCCTTGACTTTCTGTCTTTGTACCATAATGAAGACTAGTTTTTAATTGCTTTTCTCCCATAAAAAATCCAAGTTACTGCCAGGGAACAGATTCTTGTTCAACATTTTTTGTGAGAATCAATGAACAAACCCATTTTCTTAAGTGTAAAGAAAAGTGAAAAACAATTAGCTTAACTAAAAGCCATTTTAACACTATGACCAACCTGCATTTCCCTCTTGGGTCCAAATTTTGCTCTTCAACAAAATGAAGGTCTACCTCTTCATTTTTCCGGTCCATGTCCCCTTTTCTCCTCAGGAAAAGTAAAGTTCATAGGTAAGCCGATCAAGGAATAGTTAAAGAGAAAATTTGAGGCACTTCATGTGACTGAGAAGAGAAGCCATTACCTTGTGTAACCTGTAGGAATTAGGAGCAGTTTTGTACTTAACATGTGGAGGATATTTTTTAAGTTCATTGTGGTTTTACAACATAACTATTTATAGCCATTTCCCTGAGATGCTTAAGCCAAAGTGGACTGTAACCAATGAGAAGAGTTTCTGAAGGGAACCCAAAATTTCTATAACTTACTCTTTCCTATTTCCATCCTCCATTTCCTCTTCTCTTACAGCATAATTGCATATGGCCTTTTTTGATTCTTTTAGGCAAAATCACTGGGGCAGAGATGTTCATTGGTGGTCATTGCTATGTAAAGAATATACTTTTCAGAAACATGGGATGGGCATACTGCCTTACCTCAGGCCTGATAGTACAGGTTAGAATATTGCTAGGCCTACACTACAAATTCCCAGAAGTTAGTTTTGCTGTTGTGAGCATACCAGCGACACCATCAGTGGTGCTTATGTTACTGTTGCTGAATACTTGGACAACTATTACAATTGGTCTTGTATTCCTTAAGCTCTTCCAAGCACACTTTGACATTACTGGACAAATATATCTAGCTTCCCGCCTAATTTCTCAGACACCAAAAAGCTGAAAATCACACTCCATGTTTCTTTGCCCATTATTGACTGTTGGCTCCACATCATTAGGCTTAGCAGCAGCATACGCAGAAGAAAGCCCCGAGAGAGACAGTCAGTGTGGGCAGAGTGAAGCATGGGGGAAAGCTGCCAAGGAATTGTTTCTTGGGTGAACAGGGAACAAAGGAGCTCTGGAATGTGCTCACAGGACTTGTGCTGAGGTGCTTTCCAAAGAAAGTGGGTCAGTCATGCCACCCTCACAAAGACTGGTACAGTCTCCCGCAGGGAGATTGTTTTACACTGGTGCTCCACCCATACTGGCAGAGAAACAGGGCTTGTTGGCACGGGGAAGGACTAGTTGGTGGTCAGCTCTCCTTGGGGCAAGTCTGACTGAAAAGACTGGAAGCACTTGCAGAGGTATGTGAGGCAAAGAATGGTGCTAGAATATTTTTTTTTTCTTATAGAATTTAATTTAATAACTACGATGTTGGGTAACACAAAGGGCTTTAGAATGACCTCAGTAGCTCTTTTTGGCAGCCTTGGTCTTGCTTTCATAAGTAATCCTCAAGATCTTCCCATCATTGCCACACCTTGGAGTTCCCTTTCAGTTTTTCTGCAAGTGTCCCTTTTAGTACTGAGTTTGAACCATTGATGGCTTGTGACTCTGAAGAAAGCAGAAGGAGTACAACCTTGCTATTTGGGGTATCATTAGTCCCATTCAGTTCCTTTATTTGTACGTGTGGAAGTTGGTTTTTGTTTGTTTACTGGAAGTCTGTTTCACCACACTGCTGTTTGAGTTGGCAGCATTATACTTTTTATTAGAAAAACGTAGGTCCAGAAACTGATGAAACAGAAATAGAAGGTTCACTGTAGTCTACTCCTTTCAAGGAAAATAAACATTGTAGGATGCTTAAAAAAAATCCCATGATATATCTTCCTGATTAACAGCTAAAATCTAAATGGTTCCTTCTTACAGGCAAGACTAGCCAGAAAGATTATGCTGAGCTTTGCTTAAAAGAACCTTTTTATCTCTCTATTTTTATTGTTTTCACAAGTTCCCGCTACTTCAGAAGCTTGGAATTGATTATATATCTTGCTTTAATGCTACGTACTTCTGTAAGGCTTATCAATTAGAGAATGAAAACCTCAGGACTGTAGAAAGCAGCTTACTGCAAGCAGGTTTCCTTTTCTTTTTCCTTCCTTTAAAGCAATGGAAAAGAGTCAGGGTGCGGGGGGTCTCCTTAAAAGAAGGAAAAATAGTTTTAAACACTGAAAAGGCTATCTTCAAGATTTTGTAGGAATTACAACTAGCAAGAGTAAGAAATATCATTGATGATATCAGTACTAACTTTGGCAGAACATACTGTGTATTAGTGTTGAAACACACAACACTTGTCTGTTAGCAGATGCTTTGATACTTCGGATATTTTCCTTCACTGGGCTACCCAAAAGCAGCTATTCTCACTTTTGAGTGCCAGCCACTGGAGATGGGCTAAATTTGTAGTACCCATTACCTGTAAAGAGTACCAAAATAGCCACATGAAACCTGACCCACACAGAACCTCAAAATGCCAAGGCTGAGTGTTTGCTGCTCAGACCTGAAATGTGCCCTGTCTTCCCCACCTTCCGCCCCAGCTCTCCCCAACTCTTGGAGGAGTAAATAGGGCCATTCATACAACAGAGACAGAGAAAGAATTTTGAAAGTTATAAAAAACTCCCAGTATGTAATGATACCTCCTACAGTGCTAACCACCATGCTAATGATGAAAATACTACACCCTGCATGTGCAAACTGGCATCCATTTTACTGTGTATTACTTTTTATCCTTCCATGAGGCTTAAAGTCAGTGGTAAAACTCCCATTGGATCTACTTGCCATTAGATTTCTCCAATTATGTTTTAGAGCCTAAACATACATAGGCATTAATTCAAACATAGTACAATATATTCCATCAGTACACTGCACTTTAATTGTCCCTCTCTCTTTCCTTTTGTGTATTATTTAATGTGTTACTCTAAAAGCTCTTTGGATCATGGGATAGTGTCTGTACATACACACTGTGAGTGTGTATGTAGGCAGAGCTAGGCCTAATGTGAACATTAAAAATGTTAATAAGACTGCCCTGCAGAAGTGTCTAGTCTGAGATTATATCAACCAAAGCCCATTATTGAACTCACATGTGGGTTTCTTGGGGCCATAAGCAAACAGAAGAGTGTTCTGCTCACAAGACCTGCTCTCTTCCCACTGAGATGCTTTAGAGCTTAAAATACCTTTCTATTTCTTTCCCTTACTTTTCATCTCCCCATTCTTTCCTTCCTTTCTTCATTGGAAGCCATGCAAAGAAATCAGTGCTGATGACAGGGCAGGGAGCACAGTGATTATGGTCCTATTAATATTTACCAATTTTGCTGGATATCTTCAGCTCTTACAAAATTGGATTCTAGATGTTCTGTAGCAGAAAACACAGGATTGGAGGTTTTGTTTCTGAGTCATTAGCAAGAATAATTGCTGTGGTTCAGAAAATATTATTCAGTAATATTAGTACCCTCCTCAGCAGATTCTATAATTGTAACCCCACAGGGTAGTGGGTGGGAGAGGTAAGAAAATGTATGGCGTCTCCCTGAGTGAGTGCTAAACAAATCAAGCGTAGTGCTCGTTAGCATGGAAGGCAGAAGAAGGGAAGGGCAAAACACACTCAGCATAGAACCAGGGTAGGTGTTATCTAGCACATATAGGTTTGCTTTTAATGACATCATTTCATCAGGATTGAGTATTTTTGCTCTGTTGACTAATTCCCATTGAGATTTGCACTGGTACCTAACTAGTGGATTCCTGTCTCATAGGTCAGGGTTAGACATGAAGCCTTGCAAAAACAACCCCCTGAGAAAACAACAAAATGGAAAGAAAAGAAGGGGAAAAAAACACTTGTTAATCCTGAGCTGTTGGTAACCTAAGGAAATCTGTTAGAGGATCTACATTGCTCTTATACCCTGCCCAGACAATAGGCCTAGAAAGAACTAGTAGGATGCAGCTCATCCACAGAGCAATTTTCATCAGTTCCAAGTAAATAACATCAGACTAAAATCCTCTTATCCCTTTGCAGCAATGAAATCAATTGATTCAGAGATCGTTTATGTAAGAAGTAAACCAGTCTCACTTTATTAGAAAAGCCTACGGACGTTTTGACTGAACTTCATTCTTTGTCAACAGCTGAAACTGCCTCATAATTGGTTAAGTATTGGAACCTCTTTCTTTTCAAAATAGCTAGTATAAAATTTAATTATAATGAAACTACAAGGAAAGTTGCATTATCGTCCGAGGAGATAACAATTTAGAATTCTTATTCTACGATTAATCATGGTTTTAGTAGGAATACACTGGTAATGACTTAGCAAATGATATTCAAATACTACATTTCTTGCTAGCTTCACAGAACAAGTGGTACATTTTCCAAAGAATGACAATGGTATATTATTGTACAGTATTAATGGGATCTCACATTTTGAGCAGTCCAGCACTGAATTATAGAGATCTGTAATTTCCATCATACTAATAGTCAAATATAATCCTAACATAAATAATTTTGTTTGTTGAAAACAAACAAGTAATCCTTTGTTAAAGCTAAAGTCTTTTAAGGTTGAACAGCAAAGAATTAAGAAACATGCAAAAATATTTTGATTGCTATAGAAAACATCTCCTTCATTTATGTTTTGTAGAATAGAAGTAATTCCACAGAAGTTAGCAGAGTTATACCTAATTCAAATTTGTGCAAAGTCATTACGCAAGTCGTATGTTATGGAGTTTCTAATCTGTTTCTTTAAATAAATTTATCATGTGGCAGTCCATGGTGTCCATGTGGCATCCCAGATTAATAATTTTGGAGTGTGAAGATTCATTAAAGAGTGAGAAATATTCGCAGAACAATTTTTTTATCTAATGTTCTCATTTAAATTTATGGTTAAATAGTAATTCTGCACTGCAATGAGGTTTTATGATGCTTTAGTAGGATAATGGGGACAGCAATTGTTTTTGATCTTCTCAAAATGTAATTAGAATGTTCAAATAAGGATTTTTCTATGTAGTATATTTGCTTCCTGAGTTTTCTATAATTATCATTCTTTTCATGGAATTTCAGCTATGTTTTATATGACACAGGATGTGAAATTTAGGACATCAGCTATGAATGAACAATTAACACTGCTCTTGACTAATTATTATGTTAATACTATATCGGAAGGTTGCTGTAATTATCTAGTGATGAATAACACATTTTAAAGAGAACATTGTGTTGAGGGGTGGACATGTAGTGCGATTTTGGAATGTATCTTCTGACATTCTACAGGTCAGGAATGCAAAATAAGGCTTGGAGTTTCCTTGGACTCACATCACTCCCATTTTGATTACATTCTCTCTCAATGTGCATCATCTGTATTGATGAAATATGGTAACTGGTTTACAATGATGTATGAAGAAAGCAAGTTTTTAGAAAAATCCTAATCCAAAATTTTATGCGTCATTGGGCCCTTCTTTTGACTCAAGTCAAGGTCAGTTCATATAGGATGGATTACATGCGCTAGCAGATAATTCCAACTATGACAGCGTGAAGAACTGAATATCCTAGTGCACAGGAAGTAAAAACTGAAGCGACGCATACATTTTAACAAAAAGGAAATAGAGAGGCTTCAACATAACACATTTGAAAGAAAACACATCATCATTCTAACCTTATGACCACATTTATGTCCACTGTCACTGGTAAAAAAATGTAATTACTATATTGAAAACATGCTGTCAGTAGAATTGGAACTAGGCAGCTACTGTGGAACTGAACCCGAAACAGGAGTAATATCCCTTTATTGCTATTTTCCTATGTTATTCATGTTACTATCCTATGTTGTTCTCTGGAAGAGGTATTTAAGCATCCATCTCACTTTTGTACCTCAGAAAACATGGTATTTTAATCTTAAAGTAATGGGACTTTTCAGATCATATTTTGGCATCACCTTAAGAGCTGCTGAAAACTGCAGAAGAACATATGCCTAAAAGCTTTATCTCATTCACTCTGAAAATTCACTAAGGCAATAATGCCCAACTTTTACAAAAAGAAAAATAAGAGTGGGCAAAGGGAAGTAACTGGAAGTCTGTTTGACCAACAAGTGGGATTGTTGGCTCAAATCCATCGAAGTATTAAATTAAGCAACAGATGCCAGGCAATAGGTTTTAATTGAGTGAAGACTACAGGAACTTGGGTGGCCTATTATTCATTCCCTTTCTCTCCTCTTCTTTATAGGTGTCTAGCAGCCTCCCATCCCAGGAGGGGAAGCTAAAACCTACTTTTCTAGAACTGTAGCATGATTCCCCTAGCCTCCCGATGTCTTGCAAAGCCCCTTCAGCCTTTCTTAAAGATCCACTGATATGGGAAATTAAATAAGTTTCTCTAGATTCACTCTCCTCCAAACTTGTAGGGGAAAATAGAGCAAATGCCCTGGAAGTATTAATTTATGACATATCCCATTCACTATGGAATTCCCTGTAGGGAGCACTTTGTGAGCAGGCTGAGCTGTAGAAGAATTTAGACTCCTTTTCCTTTATCGAGTTCACAGCTGGGCTTTTAGAGGATTCTGTGATAACACTGCAGCAAAGCTACACCAAGCTCTGATACTTGGGAGTCAGGAGAGTTGATTGACATAGATGGGATCAGAAAAATTCTTAAAATACATTTTAAAATGTCATAGGCTCCCTTCCACCTTCACACCTCCTCCACTTAATTCAGTTTATGAGAGTCACAGGCCTAAATTAAAGAAAACACAGATTTCGCTATCCAGTGTAATAAATGGCTTAATTGAGCAAAAGCCTTATTTTTATTCTCAGAGTGCTGTGAATGTGAGGCTGATGATCAACTTGTCTCTGCCCAAAGTGATGAGATGGAAATGCAACTTCACTAACAGAGATGGTAAAGCTGTAACTCAGCCTTGTAGATTCACCTATTTTTACTCTTAGGATTAAAAAGCAAAATTGGCACACTTCTTTAACTAAACTTTCCAGAGAAAAAGATATCAAGATTTCAGAGAATATCATGGTAAAAAGGAATGTCTAAAAGGAAAGCAATTTATCAGTTGTACGGTAGGAGACACTGCATGGACCTTTTCCCGCTGTGCTCTGGGTCTGTATGGGCCCATTATGGGAATGGTATGGATGCCTGATGCTAAGCTCACTTTGCTGTGGCCAGTCAAAAGATTCCAGTTCATTTCAAGAAGCATTTTTGAAGAAGCCTCAATAATTGTTAAAAATCTCTAATATCTGATGAGTTGTTTTCAGTCTGCTTCCTAGCTGAAAGCTAGACACATCACATAAACCGTGATCTGAGTGCTCATTAAGTCACTTCTGTTGTAATTTCCATGCCTCGCCAATCTTTTTTATTTTAAAAACTGAGCAAACCTCTTTCTCTCAATTTGTTATATTTCCAGATAAATATTGAAACAAACACCATATAGATGAGGCCTGCCCTTCTATCCAAAGAATACGTGGGGGCGTACTGTGGGTGTCACTCTTCATCTGTGAACTCTCCAAATTATTTTTCTAAATAAATTTTTCAGTATTTAAATTCAGAGGTAAAATTACAGCAACACTAAAAGGTTTCAACAAAAGTTCATTTGTACAGCTTACTAGCCCACTATACCTTTGTAAAGGCTATACGTATTTGTAAAACATAAATGCTGGAAGAGAATATATATTACTGGGTCTCGGAACAAAATTAAAAATGAAAATAGATTGATATAAGGTCCTTGTACTCTGTCTTCAGCTATGTCTGTTTTGATTTTCCTCTTTATAAGATAACACACGTTTGTCAGTGCACATGCACACACATGCATAAACACACACAACGTGAGTGGATACTAAATAAACACCCCTATAGAGAGGGAGTACAATATTTCAGTGACTGTAGAATGAAGCCCAATTTTATTGGCAGACTTCAATGATGCTAGACAATAAAACATTTGTAAGTTTTGCTGCAGACAGTCTGGCTGGCAGTTTCAGCAGCACTAATTTATTGTGAATAAATAATTTCCTGGAACCTCTGAGGAGTCATTTTAATTCTTTGAAAAAAATAAAAATCTGGCATGCCATGAAATTTGTTTTCTGTTGTTTTCAACCAAAAATACTTTAAAATGAAAGAATTAAAAAAAAACCTACCTTGATTTCAAAGATGGTACTTTGTTAAGGTCAAATCTCCCAGTTTCACACTGGTTTTACATACGAATAATTTGTGTTTACTTCATCTTTATATTTAAAGGCATGCCAAATACCATCTGTTTGCAGTTTCTTTTTTGTGTGTTATTTCTCAGTTCCAGGCAGAGAAACTGTCCAGGTTAAAGAACTCCCATATTGCTGCAGAGTATATCTAGACTCTGTTTGTGTTTCTATCCTACCGTAAACTGATTATTACTTGTAGCACGATGATGATCAGACCATTTTCAAAGGCAGTGCATTCTTGAAGCAGAAACAGAAATTCAAAAAGGCAGTGTAAAAACCAACTTCAGAATATGTTAGAAGCCAACTGTAAAAATATAGACGGAGTCAATTAGTTGATTCAGTTTTGCTGCCATCAGCAAAAAAAACAACAAAAAAAAAAAAAGAAACTTTAGTTTCCACAGTTGCTGAGTACATTTTTTCCATGAGGCACCTCACCGTTCCTGCCAGTGGACTAATATATAAGTACCTATTGCACTTTTATTCAGTTCTTATTACCTTGATGTATCCAAAATATTCCAAATAAGAAACTGAACCAATAAAAGGGATGAACTTTTATCACCAATGGCATCGCTTAGGTAGCTAACATCATTCCAAGAGACTGTGCCACTTTTAGTTTTGTTGATACTCAGCAGAAATAATCTCCATACAATCCACAGAAATGTAATAAAGCTAAAATCTGTACTGGTAACAGGGAATTATAATGGGAAACATTGGGCAACTTTAATTGTAGGTCTCATTACCTGTATTGTCCAAAATGTTTTCTAGAGACTAGTACCACTGTGAGGAAACAACCTGTAAAAACTGCAAAGTAAATTTGAGAAACAGAAAACGGTTTCACGTACACTTTGTGTGACTGGATAGCATCAAAAAGTTAAATCCGTATTTGAAGACTAGTTCAAAGAAAGAACGGACCCTTTTTTTGTAGAGAAGTCACATGGCCCTCTGTTCCCATATGGTCGCTATTTCCTATTTGTTGCCTGTCTTTATAGGGAACTATTTCCTAGTTCAATGCTCAGCCATGGTGAAAGCCTTCAACATATTTGGATGAAAATGGACAACAGTAACAGGCTTTTTGCCTGTGCACTAGTAGACAGCAATATACTTGCCATTAGCTACTGCCACATCTATTTCTTTCTGTTGGCATTAGGAGTATTCATAATCCAAATAGTCATACCAATGACCAACATCCTTTACAGATAAACAGGGACTCCAGGTAATTTTGTGGTACCTGACCTACTTCTACTACAGTATGATGTTCAGATGTGCAGTTTGCGAATCCAATCCATCACAGATAGTTAATTTTCCTGAATTAGTCTAAAATTTGGTGCTAGTTAACTTTGCCAGTTTGTGGGTCATCATTTTTATGTTTTATAGCATCATGCAAAAAACTGGACATAGTGCAAGTTGTACAAATAGGTCAACAGGACCAAGTAAAGCTTTGCGCTGATAAATTCAGAAGTCAATCTTATAATATGGTACTTTGGCATTGTGCTGTTTCCAGTTCTAGATACTTTACAGTCAATGACCGTTAACTTGATATTAATTTGATATTATTTGCGTAGTAAGCTTGTAGGACACTAGTATTGCTACTAGGTTACAATTTCTAATTTACTGTACTTAAGTCCAACCAAATGCCCTAGTTACTCAGATGAGTTCCTGGGACAGCCAGAGTCTAGAAGTGAAATTTCCTCTCCCCATCCTTGAAGTGATCACCTCAAAAAACACCGGAGTAGCCTTTTTCTGTTACAGCAGCTTTCAGAGTCAGTCAGATCTTTGTAAAAGAAACTTGGTACTCAGAATTTACCCTCACATTTGACCTGTCCCGATTAGCATCTTCCTTTGCTTCACATTACTCATTTTTCTGACTTTCTCACCCCAAATTCATGTATCTAAGGATGCATGGCCTTTTTAGCAGTCCTGCAAAACTATAGTAGATCTCCTGGTTCAGAGATGATTCTATCAAAATATTTTCTTTTTCTCATAATGTCTTTTGTCTCAGACATGTTAGTGTCCCTATTCATTTACATCTAAGATTTTAAGTTTAGACAAGTTCTTTGGGATTGACAGTTGTTCAATCATGGAACAATAACAAAGTTTTGGCGCCCTTTCTAACATGCATTGTTTTAATGTTTTATAATAAAACAAATATTTGTAAGGAAGAGAAGAAAACTAAAACCATCTTCATGATAAAGGCCTCCAAAGATGAAGGACCACAGAGAACTCCGCACAGTCTTTGGGCAACAAATGTACTTTTGAACCTGAAAAGATGCCTGCCTGAAAGGTCACAGATTAAATGCATATGCTTGGTTGCCAGAATCAACATTTCCATCTTTTTTTTTTTGTGTGTGTCTGTGTTCTGTGAGAAGAGCTTCTATTATAGCTATGCACAAAGTGCATTTTACTACAGCCTATTGGTTTGTATTAAGAAAACAAAAAGTGCAGTACTCTTAAAAAAAAAGGGAGGGCGGAGACTTTGAAAAAACAACTCCTCAATTTATTTAGCCTTTAAAGACTCACTGATTTATTATTTAGTAAAAAGTTGGATTGAAGTTAGTCTGAACTCAAGAATCAGTAAGCCCACTTTCCAGTTCAGAATGAATCTTTTTTTTTTCCTTTCAGTTCACTGCTGTGTTATTTTTTTTTCTGCTTCTTTATTCTATGTAAGATATAATGCATATATAAGTCTATGCATTCTTTATATTATACAAGTGATTCCTTCATAGTGAATATGTGTTTACCCCACATTGTTAGAAGGAAACTGTGTTGCCTTGAAACAAATGTTATGAAACAAATGTTTTGAAAGCCAACTATGTTCAGGATACATTAATACAAGGAGCCTTAAACTAGCAAGGATGAGTGAGAACCTGAAGAAGGATCAGAAGTTAACTTCTGAGATCTCTCACGTATTGAAGCTGTGCTCTAACCTTACAATGAATAGAACAGTGCAGATGGAGGGTGGAATTAAGAAGCAAGGAGATAATACAAAGGTAGATTTACATCTATGCTTCTCCAGATATTGGAAATATTCATCAAGGAAAAAATACAAAAAGGACTACAGTTCATTGCTTCCAATTATTTCTCACCAAGGGAGAAATAATTATTTCATGTAGGTGCCTTTGTCATGTAGGTGCCTTTTCCAGGTATGTCTTGCCATAATTCCTGTGACTCTTAATTACTGGACGTTTTTCTAAACGTTTGTGTTTTGTTTGGTTGGGTTTTTATTTTCCCCTACAAGTCATGAATGAAACACATGGCACACAGCTATCAAGTTTAGGATTGTATTATTAGACTTCCTATGGCAATGGAAAGAAAGAGATTCATCAAAAGGGCATTCAAAGAAACTGAATAGATATTTAACAGGCAGTATGAATATCTTTCATAAGGGTACAGACTCACATATTTATAATCTATATTCAGTTACTACTGGAGTAGTGTCAGGAATTTCTCAAGGACAAGGTTTGTAAATTCAAAAAAAAATATATATATTGATTCTACCTAATGTATTCCTTATAAGCAAACATAACAGACAATAAATCTAAATTCATAGAAGTATCATATATGTGTTCTGAGACCTAACAAAAGTAATCTATCTATTGTATCCATTATATTATATTCTGCTCTTCTGAGTAAGAGATATTGTTTCATTACTCAAATATTAAGAAATTAGTGAGGAAAAATTGGTTAGAATGCTACTATGTAATAGTTTATTAAAAAGAATCTGAGCTTCTTAGAAAAAAATCTTGATATATCTTTCTACATGTAAGTTAATATATATGTGTATTTAATATTTCTCTTTCCAGTTGGAAGCAATTCTTTTGCATTTACAACACAGTTCTGAGCACATGGAATTCAATAAAAACATTCTCATCAACTTTAAATAGATTTTGGATTAGGCCTTTAAAAACAAAAAGAAATGCTATGTAAGTCTCTAGCAGTGCTGTTTTGCTAAGTATGAAATCTTTTAGAACTCATTTTGAGAGCAATTTTTGTTTGCCTGAATGTGCATAATTTTTTTTCATGTTCTGTGAAAAACTGCAGAGATGGCTAAAGCCAAAAGTTTCAAAAATTCACGACTAAATACCTGGATGTAATTATCAGATATGCTCACTGGTTGGTTTGCAATTTCATCAAATATTAACAATATCTTTAAAACACATGACTGTTCTTATGGTGTTTTTTTTTTTTTTTACTACTACCACTATATAGGTTGTTGCATGTTTAACAGTAAATCTAAGACTTTTTAAAATGCCCTGCAGTATGCTCTAACAAATGGTTAAAACCTTAGTTTCTGGACACCATGTATAAAGTGCTGGCATCTTTCATTCTATTTTATGTTCCAAGCATTCATTAGTAGAATAATACAAAGATATTCCATAAGTAACTACTAGAAAGGCTACGTATGGCAAAGGGACCCACTGTATTTTTAACGAGACAACGGATGTTCTTTGAGATTCAATACCTGCTTGAGATTGCCTAGAGGGAGGAAAAAAATCCTCTCCTGTTCATTCCTGGCCTTTTGGAAACACTCATGTAACTGATATACAGCGAAGCACATTTTATATGTCATTTTATTGCCAACTGGGTAGAACAAAATTTCCTTGATTTCTGTAAGCACAAAATCTGTTATTGCTGTAACATAAAGTAACCTAGAAGAAGGGCTTAATGCGGAGTGGAATGGTGGTTTTTAGCATACATTGTGCAAGACATGACACTGAAATGACAACAGTATATAGTCCTAGGCTTCATCTTTAATATTTACGACCTCTTCTGAAAGAGGTATGTCTGTTTACCAGACATGCAAAAATATTCAACAGAATTTACCTACTTAGGAAGGCAACAGGTTCTTACTAAACTAGGTAATGCCATCTGCTAAGATATCAGTTCCTGATGTTGTGTTAAACACTTTTACCAGAAATGGACAAAAAGATAGGTAACAACTAATTGGTTTCAATGTGCAAAAAGGAAAATTTTGGTTAGATATTGGGGAAAAGCATTCAAATCATAAGAACTTTGAGAAATATCATATTTCTGCCATAAGGAATCAATTAGATGGGCATTCTTCAGCAATGAAATAAATATATATTCAATCTCTTTTGGATTCTTCCAGCCATATGGTAAACTTTCACATTGAGGCTAGAGGGACAGCAAATATTGAGAATAATGAAATGCACAGTCATTAGCACAGAACGATCTTCTCCACTTCTTCTTTGTGTAGGTGCTTATAGAATTTTTTAAAAATAAATTGTTTTTCTTACAGGCATTAATTCAGGGAGCTCTGTTGGCTAGACAGACTAGATAAATGAAAGACTCCCTTGTGGCTTTATAGAATGTAAGATCCTCTCGAGTGGCAAAAATGCCCCAGGCAGAAATGAGATTAGCAAAAGAGTTTCTCAGTTATTTAACTGAGGAGTGTGATGTACCTATAAACTGTTGTTAGGAATCTTCGGCAGATCTCTGAACTGAACCCTCACTTCCTAATTTTCTAACCAATGCCTTAACTGGTTATAAGCTAGTTAATATATTTTGCAAGCATAAGATGCATAAATTAACTAGCAGACCACAGTAGACACTCCATTTGGTCATTATAGTTACTGAAATACATTGGTTTGGACCTGCAAAATGGAGACTCTGTCCAGTTTGTTTAGCAGCACTGATACTTGCCATTCAGGAACAGAAACTGGGATCATGGTAAGATCTGGCCCTAACTGGGTTTTATTGCAATGACGTACAGAGCTGATCGAGATATTTCTGAAACTCGAAATTACAACCCACAGGAATTAGAGGATTTAAAAAACCCTGGTGAGATGTAACATTTCTTAAGAACAATAGATTACATTTTTATTCTGTACTGCTTTGAATAATTAGTTTAATAAGTCAGTTTGTCATTCATGCATATAATAAATTAATATGCATGTTGTTTCCTTATTCATTAAGTTTTTAAATTCAGTAGATGAAAATCTCTTCCCTCCAGAAAATACACTTGATGATGGATGACTGCCAATGAAAAGTAAACAGCCAGCTCCAATGAAGAAATGTGCTGAAAGCAAATACCTTTTGAACTCTGAATCTTTATTTCCACTCTTTATGGAAATAAACATATTTATGGTTTGCTTATTGCTTGCAGAAAGAAAGCTTGTTCATCCTCCTCCCCTCCACCCCTTTCATTTGCTGGTCTAGCTACTGACCAGAGCCAAATCACAAGATGTCTGTGTATATCAAGCAGATGTTCACTGTCAACAGAAAATCAATGTCTGGCATGCAGTTATATTGTGTTTTTAGACTGCACTGAGTGCACTCACTTGAAAAGAAATGTCTTGTGTCACTATATCTGTATTTCATAATAAAGAACAAGTGCCCACTTCGAGTTATGGATCACCTCTATTGTCATTCCATAGCAATGTGTTTTACAGATGTCTGCAAATGAATTTTAGGCTGAACTCCCTTCGCTTCTGAACCATAAGGAAGTATGATATGCTATCTGTCTGGTATTTAGATATTAAATTTTGTTTGAAGAGCAGTTAGAATCCCCTTGAATTCATTTAAAAACTCCTGCATAAAACTAGACCTTTGGCTGTTGAAGTCTGACCAATGGGTCTGACAGGTTTTCAGCACATTACCTTTAGCTGGTGGTGATGTTGTAACAGCACTTTATTTCCTGTGAAGCCTATAACTAAGTCTTAACTCCATGTGAAATCTTAGATGGGGCTTATCAGCTCCTCTGTGGCACTCTGCCCCTCTTGGGATCATCGTCTCTATCTGTTATTATTGAGAGGGACAATAATGAAACAGCAGCAGCACCAGGAGCCATCCTTTCAGGCTATGTCTGACACAAGCAGTGAGTGTTACATTATCTGCTTCAGTGAAGCAGAAAAAGGAGACCATCAGGCAGCTGGCTGTGCTCCCTACTTTTCTGTACTTCTCAGTTTTGGGGACACTAGTGCAACCTGTGGACTGCTCTGACCTCAGCCAGCTGGTAAGAGTCCCCAGAAGACAGTCTGTCGGTGAGGGTAGCTATGAAACTGTCTGGTATCTCCACTTTTCTCTCTACCGTGATGTGCCTGCACTACCTATGGTGGGAGGGCTGGTGGCGGGAGGCACTTTCACACTGATACCCGTGAAGGAGTCTTTCCCAATACTGGGCCAATCATCAGAATGGGGAAATGGGAGATGCATCACCTCTCTGTTTACGACTCCAAATGGTATCAAAGCTGACATACACATACCAAATTTCATTCTGTCTTTCTGCAGAAACTTTTTTTAAAAAAAAGATTAAATCCAAGCAATTTTTTCACAGTTCTTTACCATGTTTGTTGCAAACAGAAACACTGTGTTCTACCACACCGATTCCAATAAGCTACCCTTTCAAACCACAGACATCGCCTCCCCTTTATCTCATACATTAGAACTGAATACTTTGTCAACCACAAAATAAACTGATGGATCAGCAGACAAGTGGAAGACCAATATATGGAAATAAAAATCTGTGAAATTCTGCATTAGCAAATAACATGTTGAATTCATATTTTAAAACCCACATTGCTGGACTATCTACCCGACTGCAGACACTGCAAAACTCACTCGTACTGAAGATGCTTAAGAAACAGGCTGCTGAAAGATGTCTAGCACAATTATGCACAAGTGCACGTAGGATCTTCAACTGAAATGACCTGATTGAAATTGCCAATTTGCACATGTAATCTTAGTCAGTGGTTTTGTATGTGAGTGGATAACAAGGTATGGATACTTGGGCTATGAAAATGCTCTCCTTCCTACCACAAAATGAGACAGAAAATACATTGCAGACATACCGTGGCAACTGGAAATAGAAATGCCATATGCCAAATATCTAAGTAATTGCCAGACTAGTTCCTTACTGAGCACTGGTCTTCCTTATTGCAAACACTTCTTAAATTGAGATGATTATACTGACTGTCCAGAACCTAAGCTTCAAGCTCAGCTCTGCCAAGCTCTTATTCAGCATAGCTAAGCGGTAGCACAGACAACAGTGGTTCAGGGCTGCTGTACCCTGGATCAGCTTGAACTCTGTCAGTAATGCGATGTATCTTCTGGCCTGAATCTTTTCTTCCCCTTCAGTCTAAGCTCCCAAATGCCTTTTGCAGTGGGTAGGGTAAGCAATGAGAATAATGACTAGCATAAACTAACTTCATGCTGCCTACAGTTTACCCTAGGGAATTCTCAATTTCCCTGTTAGGAATATGTTAGGATGAACATATTAATCAAAAAGGATTCCACCTTGAGCCAAGGGACTTGTTTTAGTACAATCATTGTATTATTCTTATTGAGGCAGTATGGTAGACACTGGATTTGTTTACTCACATCGAGTATCAAGGGATAATATTATTTTTTTGTACAAGTGTTGTAAAATAATGGCAATGTTATATATTGATGAGTCTTAACAATAGCTTCTTATTCTTCTTAGCAGAGATTTTAGAAGACTTGTGGGAAATGACTATCCTAGCCTAGACTTTATCTCACTTAGTCAAACTGAAGAAGGATAAATTATCATCTACTTTGTATTGTGATGCTCCAGTCTTACTTAAGCCCTCAAGTTATACCAAAAGTTTATTCCTCAAACTCTCTTGTCTTGTCTTTTCTCCTTTTCCTTTGGACAAATCAGGAAAAATGATGTCAGATGGACTCAGAACAAATACAGATTTCTTCTTTTAACAACAAAAAGAAAAAGAAAGCCTGTAAAGAAATATAACTTCTAAACAAGCTTCCTCTTCTGGACAAAGCACAAGTGCAGGAAATAGACATAGCCTTTGGATTCCATTCCTCTCCAGGGCAGAGATAAAGTTTTAATAAGTTAAGCAGGAAAGTCTAGAAACAAGTGTCTCTATATTCAAGTGGAGTTTGAAGTGTTTCCTCTGTTAAGGGTAGATTTCATCTAATCAGACTGTTCAGCCACTCCCAAGACCTCGTTGTAACTTTTGCTTCTAATTCTACATGCTCCAGATAGGCTTTCTGCAGAGCTAATGGGCACCATTGAGATGTGGTCCTGCTTTTTAGCTCTTTTCTTCACAAAAGCGTGGCCAGAAGTCCTGGCCATGTGTTCTCTACCATGCCCTTTCTGAACTCCACATGAAGAGGATACTGAAGATCATGTCTCAAGGGTAAACCTAGACACAGATGATCAAATTTAGGGATTGCTGATTCACACAAAATGCCTGGATCAGGTTGAGACAGGTTTCATCAAGTAGCAGGCACTTCGATTTAGCTATCATGCTTATTACTGGAACTAATGGAGGTTACAGAGCCATCATATGGATTAATGACTGAACCCATGCAGCGATGGGTTGGTCAGTAGGCTCAATGTATGAGCAATATGCTAGTTACCTATTCCAGTGTTTTATAGCAATGGCTCATTACAAGAAGGGATAGCATAAAATACAATGTGTACTTTCATAATCAGTTCTGTGCTTAGTACTGTACAGAAATAGCAATTATCATAGAATCATAGAATCAGAATATCCTGAGTTGGAAGGGACCCATAAGGATCATCAAGTTCAACTCCTGGCTCCACACAGGACCAGCCGAAGCAGAGCATATGACTGAGAGCATTATCCAGATGCTTCTTGAACTCAGTCAAGCTCAGTGCTGTGACCACTTCCCTGGGGAGCCTGTTCCAGTGCCCGACCACCCTCTCGGTGAAGAACCTTTTCCTAATATCCAACCTAAACCTCCCCCGTTGCAGCTTCATTTCGTTCCCTTGGGTTCTATCACTGGTCACCAGAGGGAGGAGATCAGCGCCTGCCCCCTCGCTCCCCCTCGTGTGGAAGCTGTAGGCCGTGATGAGGTCTCCCCTCAGTCTCCTCTTCTCAAGGCTGAACAAACCAAGGGACTTGAGCCTCTCCTCATACGTCTTCCCCTCTAGACCCTTCACCATCTTTGTTGCCTTCCTTTGGACACTCTGCAATAGTTTTATGTCCTTTTTGTACTGTGGCACCCAAAACTGCACACAGTACTCGAGGCTGAACCAGCACAGTGTCGAGTGGGACAATCCCTTCCCTAGAGTGGCTGGCAATGCTGTGCTTGATGCAACCCAGGATACGGTTGGCCTTCCTGGCAGCCTGGGCGCACTGTTGACTCATGTTCAACTTGCTGTCGACCAAGACCCCCAAGTCCCTGTCATCATGGCTGGCCTCCAACGTCTCATCGCCCAGTCTGTATGTACAGCCAGGGCTGCCCCTTCCCAGGTGCAGAATCTGGCACTCGCCCTTGTTAAACCTCATGTGGTTGGTGATTGCTCAGTTCTCCAATTTGTCCAGATCTCTCTGCAAGGCTTTTCCACCCTCAATGGAATCAACGGCTCCTCCCAATTTGGTGTCATCCGCAAACTTGCTCACAACACCTTCTAGTCCTACATCCAAGTCATTTATGAAAACATTAAAAAGAACTGGCCCTAAAATGGAGCCCTGGGGAACCCCACTAGTGACAGTCAACTGGGACCTCTCCAGATTCCCAAGATCATTGAAAAATAATTGAGAGAGGTCTCGCAATGACATCAGCCAGCTCTCTGAGCACCCTAGGATGAATCCCATCAGGCCCCATGGATTTGTATGTGTCCAGATGGAGCAGCAAGTCCCGCACAAGTTTGGGGTCAGCTGGGAGTTTATTGTTACCGCAGTCACGGTCCTCCAACTTAGGGCATCTAGGGTCCCAGAGCCCATCATCGGTGTTGAAGACAGAGGCAAAGAAGGCATTAAACATCTCTGCTTTGTCTATGTCCCTATTTGTAAGGTGACCATTCTCGTCGAATAATGAGTCCATATTCTCTCTGGTCCTCCTTTTGTTAACGTATTCTAAAAAGCCCTTTTTATTGTTCCCCACAGCACTGGCCAGCTTCAACTCTAACTGAGCTTTGGCTGCACGAAGTTTCTCCCTACAAAGGCGAGCAGCATCCCTGTAGTCCTCCCACATTGCCTGACACCTGCTTCCAGCAGGCATACACTTTCTTTTTCCGCCTAAGCTCTAGAAGAAGATCCCTGTTCAGCCAAGCCGGCCTTCTGCCCTGCCTGCTTGACTTGCGGCATTTTGGAATCACCTGTTCCTGAGCTCTTAGGAGGTGGCCCTTAAAAAGTGACCAGCACTGATGGACCCTGATGCCTTCAAGAGCAGTTTCCCAGGGAACCTGACTGACTAGTTCCTGAAGTCTGCTCTCCCCATATCCAGGGTTGAAGTTTTGGTGGCAGTTTTCCTCCTATCGCCAAAGATTTTAAATTCTACCACTTCATGGTCACTATTATATTCTTAGGTATTAAGAAAGGAACTGAGAATGAAACAGAAGCAGTATAATGACAGCGTTTAATCCATGTGGTACACGTGTCTTGAATAATATGTATAGCTCTGGTTACTCATCACAGAATAAACATGTACAAAGGTACATAGGACAGCAAGGATGCTAATGCAGGACTGTCTCCATACAAGGAATGAATTAGAACTACACCCTGAAAAGAGGAAAATGAGAAGGATAAAAAAAAGTCATAAAATGAATAACAACGTGGAGAAGGTAAATAAGAAATTTATATTCTCTGTCTCCCCTAGTACAAGATACAAGGAACATTAAACAAGGTAATAGGATCAGACCAAATAATAAAGCAATTATTCACAAAATCCATAACTAAACAGTGCAAGTCAGTGCCTCAGAGGGCTGTGAATTAAAAATACTTTATAGCTCACTCATGTCTCTGTTAAAGAGTGCAAAAAAACCCAAGTCACATAAAAAAGATTATTATCATGTAGCTATTTCCTTAGAGCAAACCCCACATTATCCTTCTGTAGCTACTCCCTATAGCCCTTATTTTGGTGTTTTGGCTACTGTTTTCTGTTCTTCCCATCTGGTGACCTGATTCATTTGTGCCACCAGAAGACCTTGGGTACTTGGCCTCTTCAATTCTTCAGCTGCCTGACAAACAGGCAAGTGTTTCCTTTCTCCTTACCTGTCCTTCTTGAAAGGATAGAAAGTGTGACAATTTAGTTCAGTGGCGAACAAGAAGAAAATAAAGAAAAACATGCTACTACTCAGTCTTCATTCAAGTCTTTTTCAGTCACATGGAATTTCAGAGAAGTGAGAATTGAATCTCAAAAGGAAAAAAAAATTATGAGGGAGAGCATCTAAAACTTTCCTAAAGTACTTCATTTAGAATTACTAATGTCAAAACAGCAAACGGTAATCAGATAGTGTGAAAAAGTTCACTACAAAATTAAATAGCTGTCTTTTTTCCTCAAATTCCTTTTCTGCCTGGGCTGCCCATCCAAACTGGAGTGCTTCAGGGTGTTTGTTTTATACCTGACACATTTTAGGAACACTATAGGGATAAACAGAATTATTGCTTTTATAGTGTAAGACACTCTTGACTTCTCTCTGCCAAAAAAACAGCTCTGTGATTCTGTCACTACCTCATGGCTGGCCTACAATGGGATCAGAAGGTTCTCCTTTGGTTTAAATGATGAAGATCTTAGGAGAGCTTAAGTGGGAAGTTTGCTTTACCATTTTGCAGTTACACATAGGAATCACCTGCCAGGCTATATGTTAGACCACTGACACGAAGTCTATAAAGCCAAGGAATCACTTCACCTCGTCCCACCACTTACCGCATACAGTTTCCCACCCTGGCTGATTAGTAGCGTGCTGGCCCTACACGGCAGCCTTGCCTTGCAAGAGTCGTTACACGTCAGTGGCTGTAAGTTTCTTTCAGAACTGTCAGAATTAAAGACATGTTATAAACGCCCCATTTCATTTTGTTTCAGGAGTCCATGCTGGTGCTATATTATCAAAGATGTACACTGAAGTTAAAAAACCAAGCCTCTTTAGCCAAGGTTCTCTTGCCCTTTCTGCTCTTCTCCATCAACATCCCTGATTTCTGTTTTCGGCACTGATGACTTGCGAACTAAATATATCAGTAAGTACAAGATTAGTCCAGACAACTCCTTTAGCTGTTCAGCGTGTTTTATTTCACCCTCTCTTTCACCTACTTCATTGTTCAGTTTTATACTCCACCGGGGGAAGTCTCTGTTACTGCTCTTGTTTCTTTGTCATGTTTTTAACAGTTGTGCACGGATATTCCTTCTACTGTCTTACTGTTCAGGACTTGAAAAATATTAAGGAAGTCCTCTTCCTCCTCTGGTTTTCCTCCGGTCCCAGCTGTGCCTCAGATGAATTAGCTAGGTAAAGCCAAAAGCTCAGAAACGCACACAACTTTCTGCTAGCACTAATAACCCAGTGTAATTTGCATCACACAATGACAGGAAAAAGAAACAAGAAATAAAAATTACTGAATGTAAAGAGAACACTGAACTTTTATGCAATATGTAGCATTGAAACCATTTATTACATCGTAGGACACTCTGTGTGCATTTATTACCAAAAGAATTAATAAATAAATAAATAATAAAGCTCAAGTACACGCAGTACTTTAATATCAAGGGAGCCTCTTATAATTGCAGCATTTACATTATAGTCTTCTAATTGTGCTTTTTTTAAAAAGGCATACAGTAAGATTTTATAATTCTGCTTACAGTAAAATTTGTAAGTTACCTGGGAACAAAATATTATTTGTTGTACCTTTAAATTAAAGATGACAAACCTTCTGGGGAAATACAATGTTGATTAACATTGGGGTGCTTTTTCATAAATGAAATCTGATCTTATAAAAATTGTGATTTGAAATATATCATAAAGAACATTACCCCACTATGTTCTGCAGCTCTGATGCTGCTGTCTTGATTAAGATAATTTGCAGCTTCTGTAAATTATCAGCTTCTTCCAGTCAATTTGGAGATGCTAGGGCTCCACAGGATGCTGAGAAACAGGTGAGTGCAAACAGTAACATTTCTTTCCAAAGAACAACAGACTTGAATATAAAGAAATAAGTAATGCAAAGTGCATATATATAGTGTATGGAGTTGACGATGATACAAAAAACATTGCTGTTGAAGCCAGAGTTTTCTGAAAAAATTGCAATTAACTTCCTCTGATCATATAATGATCTAAGAGAAAATTTGAAAAGAAAAACATAAATTCTTCATTGACAGTCCAGCTCAAATGTATCAATATGGCACACGGGACAGCAATTAGTGAACAGAGTCACTATTATCCTCTGCAATCATTTCCAAACAAATGAAGAAAGAAGGCTGCAAAGCCATATGGTACATATATTAGAAAGTAACCTGTTCCATTCTTTAGACTTACTATTACTGCTTTTGACACAGCTACAGGAAATAAAAAGCTACTGGAATGCAGACCGGGAAAATGTATTCCCAGAAGGCTTTGCAAAACTAGAGGCTGGAATCCTTGAGTGGAAACAGACTTTGCAAAGCAGTCTCCCGTCCTCTGCAGCTTAGAGGATCCGCTCAAATGTAAAATACATTCTACAAATGTGGCCGTATTTAGTAGCTGTGCTTTTAAGATACCTATGAAAAGAAAAAAAGAAAAGAAAAGAAAAGAGAAAAGAGAAAAGAGAAAAAGACTTAAAAAAAAGAGGAAGTCTCCTCATGGAGGACTGGAATATAGACTAGCAAAGAACTGTTTTCAAGAGAGAAAGCAGAAAGTCAAACAATGCATACTTAGTATGCAAGATTCAATTATTTTCTTTCTCTATTCTTCTTAACGCAGTGGTAACATGAATCAAGTATGTTCTCACTGGTAAAACTGGAGCTTTTTTGGTTATCGGTGCTTTATAATTTTTGTTGTTTAGCCTAAGCACTGGACAATCTTATCACTTTGAGTCTTTGGTAAATTTGCCTACTGGCAATGTGGTATCTTTCCTCTCTTTTCCAAGACTTGGTGCCATAAAGATAGGATTTGTATGATGTGTCTAACAGCTATGGCAAAAATACTGATGCTAACAATAAGATGATTCTGGAAATTAACCTTTCAGATATTTTGTCAAACAAGCGGCATATGCATAAGAGAAAATCCTAAAGCACAGCATTTAAAGTTATTTGGGTACTTAAGCACCCAAATATATGGGGAAAGAACATCTTCAACCAAAGTACCATATATTGATTTTTATTGTGTGCCTTTTCATATCTTTCACATATTGTACTGCCTTACTAGTTATATTTCGTTAGCTGAACATTTTAAAGTAATATTAAGTCCACTGAAAAAAAACCCATGTCTGATAATGCCTTTGAATCACATTTTTCATCTCATTTGCCTAGCTTTAGATATTTATTTATTTTTCAGCAAAGTGAGTCATGGAAAATATATTGCTGACACCTGATACCCAAACAACATTGCATAGAGGTTTTTTTAATTCCTTATAATTCCGCTATGTAGGATTGCTTTTCCTGGATTGGTCTCTACACAAGAGAAATTCAAAGGACAGAAAAAAGTTATTTTCTCAAAGATTTATTTTAAAACCCTTTTAAAATGACATAAAATGTGCATTTCAACCCTATGTTTGTTGGTTTGAAAAGGCAGAAAACTTGGAAGAACTTGTTAAAGGAATTTATTTAGCCCCAGCGTCACATTACTACGTATTAAAAATCTATGATCCACAAACCAGGTAAAAATTGCTTTTATAACATTGAAGAGCATGTTGCACACATGTGGAGACATCTAAATTAATAATCCATTAAAATATTTTAAAATATGATTCTTCTTCAAGATACCTAGCATCAGTCTAACAACCTTGCTCTGAACTTATAATAATTAAACTATAAGGAAAGTATACATACTATAAATGAAAGAAAGCTTATGCAAAAAAGTGATAGCTATACTTAATCTGCCGGTGACTTCAATTTCATTGCCTACTATGGATAAAGTCTTGGTCTCACTGAAGGCACCATGTCTAATACCAATGGATTTCATTCGGTATGATCTGAAGAAATTAGCAAAAATCCTTACATCTTGTCATAAGCATAGCCTAGAAACACTTAAGTCTTCATCAAAAAACCAATAATGGCTTATGCATGACATTACATTATTTGCTCATTTGTCATTTAGCTATATTGATAATACTGATAATTGATAATATTGATAATACAATAAGTTTGCCAAAAATTGCCATCTTGGCAAAATTAAGGTTCTTTATATGATGTCACAACAAAGTGTATAGGCTTGTAAAAGGGGAGGTAATTTGCTGACTTATTTAAGCACATCAGCAAATACTTGAATCCTTTAAAGGTATCAGTGCTCTGCCGAACAGTCACACATGGCTGCACTATGCTTACAAGAACTAGTCCAAAAGAGAAGCCACCTATATAATGGTAGCTGTAGGATATTCTATAAACAGCTGTGTTGGCTGAAGAGAGCAGTATTCAATGGTCAGTCCCAGATACACTTTATCACCCTCTGCTAGAGGCTTCTGCTCACAAGGATAGTGTTACGAAAGTCTAAATTTCCCAGAATTGATCATCTTTTATGTCTGTAAATTCTGTCTCAGTACAAGCTATGGCCCTGCTACTAATTACTATTTACTTCAGAAATAAAGGATCATGACATTGTTCTGACACAGGGAAAAACAGACATTAAAGTTTGCTGTATGTATTTTCCATCTTGTCAAGCTGGCTCAACAAGCTAAATGAAACTGGCTTGTTGTGATTACTGTATACAAAAAGCAAACCTCTCTCCTTGAAATATAAGATTAAACAGTGGAATATAGAAAATCATGAAAGGGGTTGCACCCCGGGCCCAAACCAATCTGGTTAAACTCACAGTTGAACACCAACCGGAAGGGTTGTGATCTCAGCTAGCAGCCACAGGGCGTAAGCTCTTCTCTGCGATCATCTGCACCCAGAACAGGGAGTCAACCACAGACTGCCTTTCTCCTAACCAGCATCCCCACCATGTCTTTAGTCATCTGACTGGAAATCTGCCTGGTATATGTTGATGTGAAAGGCAGGCCGGCCAGGCTCACTGCTACTGTATTTCATTGTATTTCCAAGAGACAGGGGTGGTAAGCAACAAAGCAAAGACAGGGAGGGGTAGGCAAAGGGAGCAGTAATGAGAGGTGTTAAGGAACAGAAAAGGAAATGGAAGAAAAAGAGGGTGGAGGCCAAAGCAAATTCTGTTTTGTGCAGCATCTTGAAGGTAAAAACAAGGAGAATGATGTGGGGAGTAGGTGGGAAGTCAATAAATGGGTTCAAGATGCTGAAAGGAAAAGTATTTAGAATAGAATATGATGGTGATGATTTTGGCAGCAACACCTTAGACTGGAACAGGAAAGAACCTAGCCAGGGGAAGGCAAGAGTTGTCAAGGAGATGATGAGGATGAAGCAACAGCACAGGAAAACTGTCTCCAGAAATCCATCACACTGACCAGATTTGAATCTACTTTACTGGGATGTATCCTTTGGCTTCTGCGGCTAATGTGGGTCTGTGTCAGGGCAAAAGCCATTACTCTTTAGTAATACCCAGATTTATACCTTTATAAATGAAAAAAAAAATCCCCTTTTGATTGTGCCTCAACACTATGTGAAAATGGAAACAAAGAACTGGAAAAGTGTATATTTTTTCAGTTAGTGGATAAATTTCCAATAGGACAGATGCATATAGGTTTACTGTTTATTTAAAGGTATTAAATGTCACCATATTTACAACAAAATCTCAGTTTGCAAAAACGATGGTGAAGTTTCACTGGGTTGAAATTAAGGAATGCTAGTGATAACGTTACATTTTTTGCAACTGCACCAGAATTAGTACGTTAGAACAACTGTTGCTCTCGCCCATATTTCTTCCCTTATTTTAGTCACTGTGGTTCCAGAGGTGCCAAATCAGCCCTTCTGGCTAAAAATTCAAAGCCTGCAAGAGGCAAAAACTATAAAACCTTACAGTTAGTAATGAATGTCTTGGGTCCAATCCTACAAACACGCATGTAGGTAATTTTACTTGCATAGTGAATCCCATTTACTTTTCTGGGATTATTTCTGTTACTAAAATTCCTCATGTATGTAGGAGTTCAGAAGCCTGGACCTGTTCTTCACTTTTTCTGCCATGTGCTGGCAGTGTTTAGTAAGTGAGACACTTAAAAAATATCCCAGACAGGAGCATAAAGAAGTCCAAAGGGAGCAATTAAGAAATGGCCAAAGCACTGTAACAATTAGGATAGCGAGGTTTGTTCTATAACTAAAGCTGGTGACTTCTGTAGGAGCTATATAAATGCACTGAGCGCCCTTTTAAAATTTTGCTCGGTCTTTTCCCTCCTTTTTGCAAATGAATAGAGCTATTCATTTCAATGGAACTTTTGTCTGTGTGGGTCTGGAAAGCTGTCTGAGCAACTTGCACGGCTCCAGGTAGCAAATGTTTGTAGAATCCCAAATGTTAGACAGCCTGTAATGCTAATCTGGATGGCCCCAGCGCAAAATAAAGTGGCCCAGTAGAGATCACCCACTACAAAGACTGAAACAAACTAAATGATTTGCCATACCAAGTAATTGGATATTTTTAATAGATTAGGAAAAAAGAAGCAAAGAAAATTGATCTTCCTTTGCCTAGGCCAGTGTACAGCAGTACAGGCAGAGAAAAGGCTCATAACTTCTAAGTGTTGATGTCAAGAAAGAAAATGAATGTAAGAAAGTCCATCATTAAAGACTCAATGTGGTCTTGACAAAAACGACAAAAACAACAAAAACACTTACACACTCTCTTTTGCCACCATATGCACTTTATTTTCACAGCCTCAGTATCAGTTATAAGCAGGATTTGATGAAATATTCTTCAGTATCTGAAAAGACACACCAAGGATTAACATGACTAACTCATGCAGTGGAACACAAGACACCTGTAAATTTATGACATTTATTTGTCTAATGGCTTGCTCCTCCGAAGCTCTGCCAGTCTCCCATCTAGTTAAGATTTCTTCATGCTTTCAGAGCCATGAATACGTCCCTCTCATCTATCCATCATTACCTCTACTCATTGTGTCCCTTTCTGGTCCCATCTCTTTTGGCAGCCTCTACACAATGTTTGCCACTTCAAGTCAGGCTATCCAGGGGGGTTTGGTTTTCTTTTCTGTGTGGCTCCCAATTCTTAGGAGTTATCCATGAGCATAGTTCCTCCCCAATACACCCTTCAGCAAAGCTGATAATTAGTGAAGAAGTAGAGACGCAGCTAAGAAATAATTTTTAAATTGAAAAGAAAAAAAAAAGTCCAGAACAAATCATAGCAAGGTCAATGCCTCAATGCCTGCTTAATCATTCAACTCACATGTTGAATTAACCTTTTTTTCTTTCTTTCATCCCATGGTTTCCCTTCAGCATGTATAGTTCCTAATACATTGCTGACCTTACCAGAAAAAAGTATTAAGAGCACATTTTGGAACTACTACAGTTCTTGAGCTATTCCTTTGCATAGGAATAATTCCCCTGATACATGATTGTCCCCTAAGGAGGTATATTTAAGACCCATGGAGCACAAAATTTGATATCTACATAGAAATAGCAAAAATAAATAAAAGGTTTATTTTCTTACTAGACCTTGGTTACATGGGTAGTGTACGTAACTATCTCTTTCCAGTATAGAAAGGTACCTGTCTGCAGTGAGAAATTATACATTTTATTTACAGCTGGATTTTAATGGAGCAGGTTTAAGTAGCTTCCAGCTGTCTTTGTAAGGACTTGTCAGAACTCTCCTCTGAAAGGAATCTAGAGATATTCAGGAAATAGCAATAGCTTTAATAAATCATAAACTGAAACCTGTGAAAGCTGAAACTACTCAGTAGCATGAGGTTGAAGGAGGTGAGGGGGAGAGAGAGAGAGAAGCAAGGGACAGAGTATGATTTGGGTTAAAAAAAGCATTTTGAAATATAACACCTGCTGTTGTACAAAATGACTCAGGCAACAGTTATTTAAAAAATTGTGCTGGAGCACAAAGCTGATGACACAAAATACGCAGCCTTGTCACAGGTGAGCAGGTCATGTTGTGCCTGACACATCTCCCAGTGAATGCCTCTTTGGGTGTGTGCATATACTTTCATACACAGCTGTAAGTATTGGAGAAGATATAGGTATTTACAGAAAATGTACTAAATCCAGTCAGAACAGTCTTATTATAAAAAAAAATTATATCTTTTAGGGATGCATTTTGCCTGAAGTTCTCACTTTCAAATTTCCTCACTCTCTTGCTGGCTCAAGAACATCTTACAAAACAGGAAATATTTATAGTTCCTAGTGAGAGGCCAGAGCCAGCTCATAGGGTACACATGAAGAAGTGTGAGTGCTACAGACTTTTCTGGACTCGGTTGCAGTCCCATTTCCACATTACTGAGGGAAAAGCAATTTGTTGCTGGGGTACTCCAGAATATCTGATAAAATATCATTGCTTTATATCAACAGCTTGCTTTTAATATTCTCTACCGGTATGCTCAGAACGTGAATTAAGTTCCTAACATATAGCTTTACAAAACCTCGATGAAAACAGAACTTTATAAACAAGCAAGAAAAGAAAATTCTTTTTCTGTTTATTATAATGACAGTCAGGAGGTCAGATTCAGTTATCCCCACATAACCCCACTGAACTTGCTCAATGGGGTCGCAGTGCTGCAAGCCAGGGCAGAGCTTAGCCCACTGTGTAAACTTCAGGAGGAACAAACCTACATTACAGAGCTGAAAAGAACCCTTGTGCTCTCCAAAGGAAAGGTATAAAGGGGTGCTTGTTAATACCAGTCAACACAGTCCACTTTCTGGAAAAAGAGGGGGGATCTTGGTAAGAACCTGTGGCTCTCATACCCAGCAAGGTGAAATTTCTCCAAGAGAAAAAATAGCCAACTAGAATTTAAAAACCCCCAAACACTACGTGCTCTGTACATCTTTATAATTGTATGCCACATTCCTATGGGACAGACTTTCTGCAGGAAAAATCAACAGCTGAGTAACTGACACTGTCGTGTAGTGCTTTTAACTGTTCATCATACTTTTCCTCTTTAATACAAAACGTATTCTTTTCAGAACTCAACATGCAGAGTATTTTTTTTACCAAGCCTTATGTTGTGCTAATATAATCTCATTATCTTTGAGAGGTCTGTTTATTCCAAATCCTAGAAATTGCTTTAAACTCTCTCCTGGTATCACTCCAGAGGAAGAAAGCAGCAGTATGCTTGGGGGGGTGGGGGGGAAGAGAGAAAAAGAGGAAAGAGGTCTTTCATATAGCTTTGAGAAAAAATCAAATTTATTTAAAGAATACTGAAGTAATCTTACCCTTGTAGGTATCTGTATGTCTGACCTAAAACCAGGAGTGGATGGTACCCTATTTTATTTAGTATTTAGCATTTAGCCACCCTCACAGAGAAAGCCCATTCTCTCACCATGTCAGTCATCTAGTCTTGATTACTGCCTGGAAAATATGCAGGTGACATCCCTTCGTTGGTTAAAGAGTATAGCCCCAGGGCACCCTATACTGACCATGCTGGATGGTGGACCATGGCTAGGGATTCCCATCTGTCGCAGCTGCTGCCTTTGCTCCAGTTAACTTGAGAGGGCTTGTTGTCAGGAAACCTGCAGTCTCATCCCCTCCCTCCTACCTATCGGCACCGAGTTAATAGGCTTCACGGTTTGGGGACATGCAGAATGTAGGTGGTTTTGTACGCCTCCATGGAGGCTCTTTTTCCCTCCCATTTTGTCCCAGTGTAGAGACAGCGTGACATTTGCGTTGTTCCTTGAGCTCTGCATGCCTGCAGAGGGGGCCAGAGGGGCCCAGAGAATTTAGCAGTCTGACTACCTAATCTCAGTCAATGTCTCATTTCAGAAAACCTGTGAAGTATATAATACTTTGAACAGAGACAATGGGAAGCACGATGTAGCTCAATGTTTTGATAAAGTATTGCCCTCTAAGACAGTCTGCTCATAACAGTTTTTACTTTAGTAATTCACTAGCCATTTTCAGTCCTCCTGACTCTGAAAAAACCCACTATTTTTTCTTGTTATCAGTGGTTTATATTTTTCGCTTCAGCTTTTTTGGAATGTGTACCAATAATATCTTAATGATCTTTGTCTTTTTAAAGAATTTTGTCAGAATTTAAATGCAATGTGACTTTTCCAAAACAGTATGGAAAAAGAAGAGAGAAACTATGATCCATCTGTAAATTCTCCATGTACCACAGTCATTTATTACTTCATACTGAAATTTGAAATATGAGAAGAAAGCAGAGGGAAAGCCAAATAAAAAAGCCACACCAGAAAAGAACATCTGCAAAATTCTATGAAAAAATGCACAAATGTTATGAATTAAACCTTTTCTGGCTTTCCTTACATCTGCACAACCTCACACTCAGCAAGACAGGAAGGACTATCTAAATATTTCCTATTCAATCTTAAGAAGCAGAAGCCCATTCCATTTATTGGAAACATTAAAGAAAACTCTGTGTGCTGGCATAGTCAAGAAAATGTAACAGCTGATAAAGAATAAAAATGGGAATCATAAAATGCAATATAAAGTGCAAGTAATTTCAACTTTCATCTTTAACACAGTCTTTACTATGGCTACAGTTGATTTCACTAACAAGTGGTAAGGACCAGCGGAGAAGATGGTGCATCTCCCATTGAGATGGCATACAGAAACTTTTTTGCAAAAAAACATTTTTTATTGGAAAACACCAGCTTGTGGAAAATGAAAGTGCTCATAAGAGGTATGTTTCTGTGACTTTTAATTTTGGTGCAGAATCCTATGGAATTCCAAAAATAATTACATATGCCTTTTCAAACACTTCTTCTGACATACCAAGTCATTATTTAGGGAAAACCAAACCAAACCAAACCAAACAAACAAGCAAAAACCCAAACAAAACAAAACCACTAAAGAAACAACCAGGTTGAAATGGTAAAAATTCCAAAGTCATTTACATTAATCTGTAAACTCTTTCAGTCTGTTGGTTTATGGATTTTTTCCAAAGTTAAAGCTTGTCTTAATGTTTAGGAAAGAAAAATTTCTCCAGAAAAATCTGGAGAAATATCCCAGATAAACTGCTTCACAATCAGTAACTGGCTGCTTATATTGAAATGTGGTCTGCACCACTGAAGTCAGTGTGAGAAGGACTGGGACTCAAACTAAGGCAAAAATTTCTAGCCACAGAGCAAATGCTACAGAGCAAAGTAGACTTCAGGAAGATTTTCAGTGATAAAGTTCTAGATTACATACTTGCTGATTTGTGGATCAATGTAAGAAAATTAATACAGATATTTCTTATCAAGCACATAACATTCCTCAATTCACTTGCTAATATCAGCGTAAGAATTATTTTATTTTGCCAAATATTCATCTGAAATTCTTCTTATCCAATATATTACCTATTTCTATACTGTAGGATTTTGCAGACAGATATTGTGTAAATGCATATGGCCACACTCTGCATTCAGAAGAAAGGAGTTTGAAAAGGAATATGTTATCACTGAAATATGCTGTGAAACCTCTCTCTTTGCAGTGGAGAATGAAGAGTTGCTCATGCAGAGCCTTCTACCAGAGGGCCCCTCAGACATCAGAGCTCTCATGGCATTTCCCATGTGAAATGCCCTGTGAAACTGCGCTTTGAGTTTTCCTTCATTATATGTTGCTTTAGGGACCCTTAAGCAAGAAAATATCTTGTTTACAATAACTGAGTAGAAAATGGAAAGATATCTGCAATCTTCCTAGGTAGATGCACAATCTCTAAGGAAAGCTATAATGGAAAATGTTGATGCTAAGGAGATGTTTACCAGTAGACAAAAACATTTCCTTATGCCTACGTATACTCTCACTTACAGTTTTGCAGGTGAAATCACAATTTATTTATAAATAAAACACATCACTTTTCCCAAAAACTAAAGCTCTTCTGAAAGATATTGTTTTTCCTAGAAGTGACACTGAAATGACAAGGAACAAGAAGAGAAAGTCCCAAACCTCAAATAAACTTTATACAAGGCAAACATTATGCCTTTCTGTTAAACATTTTATACCTTACCACTGCTATTAAATATAGTGAATGATGTATTTGTATATACATTTATGCTTTTGACAAAAATAGATTTGTTTGTAAGCCAAAGGCTGGATATTACATTTACAAAGACTATGCTGCTACCAAGACTGAAAGCACAGGTCCATGTTAGACAGCAAGAAGCTTTCTTGAAAAATGAAGCTGATGAAAGATTCATAAAAGCACGCACCAAGTGAAATCAATGATTTGCAAGATCAGAATAATTAAATAGAGAGACCACACCAAGAATTTATCACAGCGTATTAAAATCTTGCCTAGAAATGAGCTGCCTGAGAGGACACAAGCTGGGCTGTATCACTGTCCTTTTCATCACAGAAATACGGGAGAGAATTCTTCAGAAGTGGTTATCATCACTCTGTTTCCTACCTCTGATTTACTCCTTCTTCAAACTCACTGGGGTACAGTAGCACAGTGGTCCTGTACCCGTTTGCCCGCAGGAGGAATGGAAACGCTAACCGACAATGCCAGTTATTCAAGCCTGTAAAGAACCATAAGCCAAAGCTGCAGATAGTCGTGACACCTTTGTCATCAGCTGTTAGTCACATTACAGCCTTTAAACCTTTATACATATATAGCCAGGGTTGCAGTTTCATGTTTTTAAAATATTTCTAAAATCCTGGAAGATAATTCTATATTACAAACACAAGAAAATGTATATAGACTGCATAAATTGAAATGTTCACATTAATTTTCACAAATAGGGACTTCCCTTAGCTGGCTCAAGGGTTTACGCGCTTTGCGGTCAGGGTGAAGAGAATCACCGTCTGTATTTGCAGTTCAACTTGGCACTGAAGCAGCAAATAAACTTCGCTTGTGGCTGCTTTCCAAAGCAAACAGAACTTTTATCTCTACTTGAAACTTTTATTAAAACAATGAATATCACATCTAGTATTTATAAATTCCTTCTGTCCTGCACTAAAATGGACTCTATAGATGGATAATTTGGGTAATTAGCTCAAACTGACACCCAGGACAGAGGAAAATTTGTGTATAGTGCAATGTGCTAAGGTGGAGGGGTGAACAGATCTTATACTCCTCTATTCAACCCTCTTAACTCCACGGTCTCCAGAAAAAGAAACTTGACTCAGCTACAGTTCTCCTGGGAACCCTGCTCTGGCATGGCTTCTTTCCTTCCATTCAGAGTGAACCTCCTTTTAAAAGTCATAATCTGCCCTGGAATCTGGTTTCATATGTTGAGTCAGAAAAATACTAGTTCATTCTTCTATTTATTCCACAATATGTGATATACAATTTTTCTGATGCTATCAAGTGTATTTAACATCCCAATAAAGGTATTGGGGTCAACATGTCGAATATTTAAGTCTCATAAAGCTTGGACTCTTCTGCATATAGAAAGAGCATTTGCTTCAAGATGGATCCTTGATATTTGACACTGGTAATATACTGTTCACAGTTTCCAGCCATTCATGGATGGGCTCCAGATATTTCCCTGACACATAAAAGAATTTTATTTTATTTGAATACTCTTATAGTAGCTGGAAGCATTTTTCAACAAAGAACCTCACTCAGGGTGATATATTTGGTGAACAGGCTTTCCAAATAATTCTTCATGAGCCTGTACTGTACTACTGTATACTGATAATGTACATGTTAGAGCTGCACAGATGTTCTACCAACAGAAGTACTTCAAGCTGAGAAACTGCCTGCCATTAATCATACATTTCTAAAAAAGAACCCTGTTTTATCTACCAATCCACTGAAAACCAGTTTATCTATCTACTGTTACTGTGAGAAAGTAGTAAAGCTAAAATAAATGTTACCATGCTATGAAAATGAAGCAAAAAAGCAAACTCCCAGGTTTGTGGACAAACAGGGAAAATATTTTAGAGAATGGCAACTTCTTGGCATCTGTTCCTTTAACAAAGAAAGCCCAGGCAGTTCAAGTGCAGGCAGGCATCCATCTGCTTGGGGAAGTTGAGCAATAGTCAGTTTTGTAGCACTTGCTCACTCTCACGTGGCAGAGGAACTGCAGCAGGTCTATCCAGCAGCCCTGTCCCACTGCAGCTATATAAGCCCCTGTCAAACCAGAGTATCCAGGAAATTAGGGATGGAAAGATGCACTGGGTCTATCGGTTGGTCAATGCAGGGTATTTCCTTCATTCCTTGTCCAGGTCATTTGGAAGGACAAGAAAACTTCCAAAATCTCACATTTTTCTCCAGAATGCTCTACACTATTTTCACTGTCACTTTTCTCCTATTTGTACAAAAATTAGTATTCTTACTCCAGCTATCGCCCACAGTAGCGGAGTCAGCACAAAGTCTTTAATAAGTACAGGACTCCAATGCTTTGATTACAAAATATCATTTTTCGGCATGGTGCATTCCCACTTACTTCTGCGCTACCACTTCTCTGTTGCTGGAAGTCATCTGAGAAGAACACTACGTTAGAGAAGATGAGAGACAGGCAGAAGTACAGCCACACTGATCTGGGCATTACTGGCTACGTAAACTCAAGAACCTACATAAAAAGCTAGTCAGATAATTAGATGTTAGCCTGAGGTGGTATCTGTGCTGCCATGATGGCATGGGCAGCTCAAGACTCTGGCATTTGTCTTTCAAACACAATCTAATTGTCATTTCTTCCATTAGTGATAACATTGTCTTAACCACCCCTTATATACCAAGCTGTTACTCATGTCAGTTGGATAATGTTTGCTCCCTGTTCACAATGATAAAGTATTTCAAGGTAAAGAAAATTTTACTTATGTACCAGTTCCTGTGGAGCATTGGCCTTAGCCTTTCTGTCCTGTGTGCTAGGAAGAAGGGTAGCTTGCAGAAGCATGTGTTTTGACTTATCTGCAGTCTGAGCAGATTCTCCAGGAGGAACTGAGAAGCAGAACAGGACCCAGGGGTTACAGCAGCATTACTCAATATCCCCAGGGCCTCTCTAAATAAACATACTTGTTTCCTGACCGCCATTTGGGACTAAATTTATAAGGATGCTCCAGCCCCTTGGGTCTCAACTAAGAATAACTAAAAGATTCGGAGAATGGGACAGAAATAACATAGGAGTGACACAACTTCCATTAGAAAACTTTAACAGTTTGTGAAGAGAGGGATTCTCCTTCCACTAACATGAAGAGAAGCGGACCTCTTTCATCATCCTGTGATTAATGCAATCAGAAATTACCATTGAATATCATGCAGGGATATGTAGAAACAACAAAAGGCATTGGCTCAGTTCCCCTCTTTTGTGCAGAATGTACAACTTCTGTTGTCTTTTTTCCTTTTCGTTATGGTATTGCCAATCCTGAATGAAAGAGCTTACGTATATATAAAAAGATTTGGATGGAAATATAATACCTGCAGTTTTGTGATCTGTCATTTCTAAAAACCCAAACCACCATGCTTAGCCTTTTTAAATTGAAATCTTCAGTTATGCCCCAACCACAAAAACATGCCTATGCTATCATGTGGATCCCAGAAATTACAGTTTGTTTCTATGATCTTAACTGTATAAAATCTCCAAACAGTTATTTTGGACAAAACATATTTCTATGTTGTTATTAAACCTTTTAAGATCACTTTCTATGAATTCTGTTATTTCAAACAAACAGGTTGGTATTTCAGAGGGGGTTAAAAAGTAGGTATTTAAAGAACTTTATAGTACCTGATTGGCTTTGTTTTGAAGAATGCATTAGTAGACAACAGTCTTAAATTAATGCAAGTGTCTAAGGCCTGGCCAGCTTGTGGCTGGTTATGTCCTGTCCATATAGATATTTCCTAAGCTGCTTTAGCGGTGAATCGTCAGTGCTATTAAATACATCAAGCTTCACTGTCTCTGGATTCATCTTGGATGCATTGGGGTTTGTCATGCTTTTACCAGCTAAGATTAGAGACCTCTGTTATTAGGCATTATTTGCATGGCATATGTTATACTTCCTTGTTACTTACTATTACTCCTTACACAGCATTGAGTTCCTGCTGTAGTCTGGGCCATCAGAGGGATACTTGTTAATGTGTCTCCTTATATATACACACCATACACTGATTTAACAAAACAGTAGTAACTTTTTGCAAAATCTTCATTTAAGCTTACATGTGCTTCAAATCATGGCAGGATATAAGAAGATTGGAAATATGCCTTAGGAAAGTATTTTAACAGGATGCTTGGGTACCTACCTAGCATTATACGATAATGGTTTGAGAAAAAAAATATATTCTTTGAGAAAGAATTTAAGAAAGCCAGAAAAAAATTCTTTTATTCATGCAATCATGTTTTGCCACGTCAGGATTCCAGGTAAAAAAAGAATGGAAATGAAAATTAGTATCATTCTAACTCTAGATTAGTGTGGCATGGAACCAAAAGCAGAACATTATTGCAATAGAGAAGATACCCAGTGTCTCTTACCAACAAAATTTACCAAAATATTTATGGCATGAACTTTTTTTCTTATGAAATTTGTATCTACTCACCCCATTTTTCCCTGAAGGAACATACTGCCTTGGTGATAACAGATTAGTTTAAAGAGAGATTTCAGTTCAGTGAGCAAACAAAATCTGCATTTAATAGGCATCATGAAAGAAAGTAGGGAAGATTTCTTTTTCTTGGTCTTGGCAATGATCTATTTAGAGGAAAAATGCATACATTTTTCTTTGATGAGGCTGCTTGTATTATTATTGCTTACTCAAGCGAGTGCTTGAATAAACATGAATATCAATGAACACAAGTAGGATAAATAGCAAGCTATGCTTTTTCCTGCAGAGTAATTATCAACTCATTTCTTAACCTGCATTCTT